>NC_064920.1:237424874-238690946 GCF_023897955.1 Schistocerca gregaria
TACTGCTGGTTGTTGACTGTTAAGTAGGCTTTTACGGGTCAGTTTTTGTGTACTTACAAGTTCCCGTCAGTACACTTTTCTTCAACAGATCCAGGACGCTGTCCCGCAGGTCATATAAACCTGTGACCATTCGTGCTGTTCTTCTTTGTATCCGTTCATTATTAACTGTTAGACCTATTTGGTACGGATTCCACACACTTGAGCCTTACTCTAGGCTGAGTCTCACTAGTATTTTGTAATCAATCCCCTTTGTTCAAATGGTTCAAATGGCTCTGAGCACTATGGGACTTAACATCTGAGGTCATCAGTCCCCTATAACTTAGAACTACTTAAACCTAACTAACCTAAGGACATCACACACATCCATGCCCGAGGCAAGGTTCGAACCTGCGACCGTAGCAGTCACGCGGTTCCGGTCTGAGCGCCTTAACCGCGAGACCACCGCGGCCGGCGAATCTCCTTTGTATTCTGAGTTCATTTCCTTAGCACTTTACCAGCGAGTGGAAGTCTATGTGATCATTCCATTTCAAATATCTAAAAACTGTTACACCACTATATTTGTATGAGCTGACCGATTCGAATTGTGACTCATCGATATCCTAATCATAGGGTCACTAAGTTCTTACGCTTTGTGAAGTGTTCAGCATATCAATTCTGAACATTAAAAAAAAAAAAGGTCTGAGCACTATGGCACTTAACATCTATGGATCTATGGTCATCAGTCCCCTAGAACTTAAAACTAATTAAACGTAACTAAACTAAGGACATCACACAACACCCAGTCATCACGAGGCAGAGAAAATCTCTGACCCCGCCGGTCTGAACATTTAAAGCAAGTCCCCAAACTAAGCCACTCTTTAAACTCTTATCAATACCCGAGTGAATGTTTCTGCAGAATTTTTTCACACAGTGCTTCATTATATATAACGACCTCATCGGCCCAAAGTTTGAGGTCACCATAGTATGGAAGGTTATTAACATACAACGTGCAGCAGCAGTCCCTACACACTTCTGTGGGGCACACCTGAAGTTAATCCTACATCTGTCGACGTCTCTTTATCCAAGGTAACGTGCTGCGTCCTCCCAACCAAGCTCTTCTCAATCCAGCCACAAGTTTCGCCTGGTATCGCAAACGATCCCACTTTCGATAAAAAGCTTAGATATGATACTGAGCCAAACGTTCTTCGGAACTGCATCTACTTGAATGGCTGATCCAAGGCTTCTGAAAGTCCTTGCCCGTGGCTGATAAAACCAAACTGTAGTAACAAAAGTCGAATGCAGTGTTCACTGCTTTTTAAAATTAATAAATGAATGATCCATTTATTTGGCCTCTATGCACAGGGACAGTGAAGTAAAGAAATCGGATATACAAAAGGCTATATTTTTTATGGGGCGTGTAACTAGGACAAATTAAAGGGTATAAGACAAGGCTGAGACTAGAAATTATTTTTTGCAGTAAAGTTTGATGTAGATCACGATCGCAACCAAATTCGCACACAGTGAAGTCCTATGCATATCAGACCAAACTACAAAAGGCTGCTAACATAGTTGGGGAGATACGAAAAGTGACGAGGACTGTATGGAGTAAGTGCAACTAGATTTGCTTATCCGAGGTAGCTCACCAAATCAAAGTTAATCTTACAACAGGAAGCCATAAATTATAAACAAATTAAGCAACACAAGTTGTATGGAAACTAAGCAAATAACGAACTTCGTAGAATATGGATTGTACAATCCCGGTTGTGCGCTTACATTCCCATAAAAAGATAGCGTGCACCGATCAGCACCAGACAGCAGCCAGAAATGAACCCCTCACTACGGCAGCCCAGATCAGAATGCACGGACTTTAAGATCGCAGCCCTGCAATGTCTACTTTCTAAAAACTCTACATGAAGAGGACGACTCCGCGCCATTGCCAATGTGACGGGCGAGAACAGTTGTTAAATTCATGAAATAAACAGGGAGAATTACATGTAAGTTCCCTTCTTTTGCATATAAGTTACAATTTTTTAAAACGAAGTTGGTAATGGTCCTAAGCAGTGTCTTCTTGGTTGGCCAATTTTATGCACCAAGAACACTGTCCATAACGACAGAATACTACTGGATAAACCTAATATTTAGAGTGAACAAAAGTGTTTCTACCACCCTGGAAGGATGATGCCGCGGCGTCTGGCGCTTTGAAGGGAAAAATGTCATGCTCAGTTATTGTGTGTGGGTCATAGCCTTCACTGACCGCAGAGAATGCAGGCACCCAACCGACTATCAACAGCTGCACAGCAGATGGCTTCCGACTTTTGTGAAACTGCCAGTATCCCCAGAGGAGGCCCTCTTGACTTGTTGAGATTCGCAGACTGTCTTCTGAGCCGTAGCGCCATGGAGTTAGGAGGCTGTTCTGTTGGGCGTCACTGGCTCAGGTGTAGTATCAACTATCACTCATGCGGCCCCATTGCCAATATGAGGAAGAGTTGGTACCTGTGAGTTGTGTTATTAGAAGGTCTTTTTTTCCTTTATTGTTATTTTAAACCTGTTTACAGGCAGGCCTGCAGCAGCATACTACGCCGCTCTTCGGCCGCAGAGAAACATACAAGACAGAAATGATGACAATGTAAGATAAATAGCTGGTCGACATATAAACGGAGACAAACACTTTTTAAAGTACATGGCGCCGTTCACAGGTGTAGAGTCCAAGATAAAAGTTGTTCAGACACTTGGACACAGACATAGACGAAAAACAGTCACACGTGAACATAGGTGCCCAAAACGAATAACACTGAACCACTTAAGCACAAAACAACGGCACACACAGAAACACGAAGCGTCGATCTCCAGCGCGCGAATGTTCACTGAGCGTGTGTGAGTCTGGGGACCTGGCAAGGGAGGGGAGGAGGAAGGGGAGTGGGACAGGGAGAGGGGAGGGCAGATGCCATGGGCAGGGGAGATAGGGGGAGGGGAGGGAAAAATGGGGAGCCCGGGGGAAGAGGGGTGGAGGAAGGGGACGGGGGGAAAAGGAAAGAGAAGGGAGGGAGGGTGCCAAGACGAGAGGACACGGGAGTGGGGGTGGGGAGGATCAAAGTTGATAGGAGGGATAGATGGAGGGGAGGAGGACATCATCAGGGAGGGGGAGCTGGCGGAAGCCACCTTGGGAGAAGGTAAGGAGGGTGGAGAGATGGAGACCGGGTGGGACATGGGAAACCAGGCGCGGCAGCGGGCGGGGGTGGGAGAGGATGGGCGAGACAAGCGGGTTAGGAGGGTTGAGTTTGCGGGAGGTGTACAGGATCCATATCCTCTTAGAAGGTCTTTGCTTGCCGATATATAAGGGGTGCGCTGGCCCAAGAGAGAGGCACGAAGTTTGGGGATTGGCGGTAGCGTCGTGACAGGAGGTGGTCACGAGATCCGAGCGGCCGAAGCCACGAGCTGCGCAAGGAGGGCCTGAGAAGAGTGAAGTACTCAGGTACTTGACCGGGTTCAGCGTCGACTGCAAGCAGCGTGCCGACATTCCGTCGGTTGGTTGCCAACATTGGTGTCGGACGACCGCTCGTGGCCTGGCTGCCCCCTTCCACCCGACTTGAATCGCCACCACTCAGTAAGCACTGCGACGCACCGTGGATGCATGGAACTAACTGCTGATAAATGGTAGTAAGATTCCGTAATCCTTGTGGTGATTTGTGTCACTGTCTACCTTCCCTCCTCATTATTTTCTGATTTGTACTCGACCCTCAGGGGTTTACTCGAACGGCTGTTTGATTGTAAATATAGGCCTAGTATTGTACTAGGACACTAGTTGTCGTTTGAAAATTTATCCCGCTATTTTTTTGGCTTTCCTTTCTGGTTTGTACCCGAAAATTACTGTTCTAATGAATCAGCTCCTGGTCGTAAATACAGACAGAACAATTTTACTACATGTTGTACTAAGCTGTTTGTTGCCGTGTTTGAAAGACCAGGTCATTATTGAGGTATTTTAGTTGCATCTTGTGGTTCCACCGAGTGAGTTGTCTTGTAATAAGTGTTCACAAGTAATGTTTTAAGACGTTCCTTCAGGGTGGTCTTAATAACATAACTTCGAAAATATTAATAGCTAACTGTCACCAAGGCTTTAGTCAAAATAAAAATGTCAGAAGGGATCCAGTTGCACCTTGGTTGCCAATTGAGATTAAGAGGTTGGTTACTTTGAAGTAAGCCTTATCATTGTCATATTGTTTGCTGATATGTTTAACCTTTAAGCACAGGTGCGCATCTTAAGCCCGAACTTTTCGACATACAGCTTTCAAATTAAAAGTTACACGTCATCTGTTTTGAGTAATTGAATCACTCCTGTCATCAATGGTGCTTATATAGTTTTCATGTGTTGCAGAAGGGCTTTGAATAAGACAGACAGTGTCCAGCGCAGTAGTAAACACCGCAGGTCCGCCGTCTTGTAATAACTTTTTTAATTTCTGTTGCAAAAGCTTATTAAACTTACGGTTTAAGATCAAAAGAAGTTTCCAAATTTGTTCATTTTGTTAAAGAAAATTTTATGGTTATATATGTTGTTGAATAAACCGGTTGTGTGGAAAGAAAGTTATATTGGTGGGTTCTCCCTTTCACGTTTTCCTTAATTCCAGTAATTACCACGTATAACCTACTGCTGATAAAAGAAGCCGTAGGCATGTTTCCGGAGTCACAACACCCCAGCCTGGCGCGTCCGAGATTGCCTTTCCAAACGCACCACTCAGGTATCCTGACTAAAATAAACTTGAAATAACGTTATATCCTGACTAAAATAAACGCGACGACAGGCATTCAATAAGTATTGCAACACTTATTTTCTGAAAGTAGGGTGGTTCTATTTAGGATTCCAATACGCCCTGTTATTCCCCTCTCTTTTGGAGGAAATAACTGTTTCTCAACATAATATCCGTACAGTGCGACGGCCTTACGCCGTCTTACTCAGAGGGCCTGTATGCCTGCATGGTACCAATCTACTGATCGATGTCAGGTGCAACGTCTTGCTGCGTCAGTAACCTCCCCATTATCTGTTAATGCTTCCTGTGCAATGCATGAGTGTATCCTTCATTGGACCAGACAGATGGAAGTCGGAAGATGTAAGATTCGGGCAGTAGGGTGGATGAAGAATAAGGGTGCAATGAAGTTTTGTGAGCTCTTCTCGAGTGCGAATGCTTGCGTGAGGCCTTGCGGTGTTTTGGAGAATGAGAAGTTCGTTTGCATTGTTGTGGCGATATTCACGCTGAACACGTTTGTTCCATTTCCTGAGGGTAGAACAATACACCACAGAGTTGATCGTTGCACCGTGGGACAGAGCATCAAGTAAAATAACCCATACATTGTCTCAAAAGATCATCGCCATGACTTGACTGGTTGAGGGTATCGCTTTGAACTTTTTGTTCCGAGGAGTGGTCATGTCGTGCCACTCCATTGATTACTGCTTTGTTTCCATTTCAAAGTGATGAATCCGTGTTTTCATCGCCTGGGATGATACTGACTAAAAATTGTCACTGTCAACCTTGTAGCACGCAAGCAATTCCGCACAGACGGTCCTTCGTTGTTCTGTATTGTCTCGCGATAGGAGGTGTGGAAACCAGCGGGCACCTCTGAGTGCCCCAGCTGGTGGGGTGTGTGTCAGCACTATCAACAGAATCGTCGAACTGAGCAGCGAGGTGTTTGATTGTGATTCGTCGATCACATGCAGTGAGTGTGTCCTCACGTTCCAGCACTGCAGAAGTCAAAGCTGGGTGCCGCCGGCCGGCACGTCGGACATCGCACAGTTCAGAGCGAAGACGTTGCGATGATGACAGACGCCTCCCCCAACGACTCACCGTACTTTTCTTCATTGCCAGGTCTCCGTAGACATTCTGCTAGTACCTACGAATATCTGCCATGCTTTGGTATTCCGCCAAAAGAAACTCAATGGCAGCTCTGATCGTATCCCCACTACAGAAGCTATTTTGGAGGCTGTGTATAGCGCCACCTATTGTCGGAACTTCATGGAATTATAGGGATTGAAGTGTGAATGCTCGACGATGTTTAACAATAAATTTCACAGTTTTAAACCGAAACTGGCAGAGAAAAAGTATTTTGCTTTGCTGATTGAACATCCTTCGTAATATCGCACAGTGATATATGACAATTACGTCACATCATGACTGTGATGTCACACTTTCAGTTTATCATGAAGAAGAGAAGCGAAGTGGGTTTTACATGCCCGACATCTTCGGAATCCGGCCCGTCTGGCGCCGTGAAAGTCATTCTGTTCGAGCCGCTTCGGTGGAAGGAAACTACGCCCCATTATCTTTTAGAGTTCTCTTCTTCGTGTCGAAATAGCGCTGGAGATAGCAGCGGAGCAACATACGTCGCCCTTTAAAGTGAAAGACAAGAGAGAAGCTGAGACGGTGAGCACGTGGAGACAGTTGGAAGACGGCGCGCAGTCGCTTAACAAGGTTCCCGGAGCTAGGTGCCCGCGGCGAAAGTTGCCGCTGCTACTTTACTGGCGCTTCGTTTCCCGCGACCCAGTTATCCGCGCAGCGCTTAGTTACTGCAGGGGGCCGACGGGGGCGGTGCAGGAGGGAGGGGGCGGAATTACCAGCGAGACGTGCCCGGGGCGCCGCCCTAACGACTGCGCCCCGTCGTCTGCACGCGCCGACACGACTGCGCAGACGGCAGTGGCGAAACTCACAGGCGGCAGCTGGCGCTACACAGCCAGCCGTGCTGCTTGATGTTCAGCAGAGGAGGGAAAGAAGGGACGCGTCTTGCTTCAGCGGTACTGCACTGTTCTCAGGCCGGTTAAAGTAGCGAAAGCAGTCCGTAACCAGTCAATGAACTCTGTACCCTGTATTGATAATGTCCAGTGGTCGAATTCGGTGATGAATGCTTGTGAGGAGGCGCTCCATTCGAGAAAGTTCACTTCGGACCACGGTGGCCAAAAAAATATCGGTAGAGTCCGCGCAGAATACCGTGGCCGGGAGGTGTGCAGACGGCAGAGCAAGCATTTCGAGAGCAGTAGTGTTTGGGGGATACGGGGAGGCGTTGTAGGGGAACAAAGATGCGCTGCAGGAGAACCGCCGTTCTAAATCAAAGCCTAAACTCACATTTTTTTGTAAATTTTAAGTTTCCACGCTGACACTTGCATGGTGACGATTCAAAAACCTCTGTCACATCTGCTTTGATTAGCGTCTGACAAGAATTCTGCCGAATATGTAGCGATCTATTTTCGACTGGCTTTTTAACCATTTGTAACCTTCCAAGATGCATCGTGAGAGGCTAATTTGGGCTAAAACTTAAGCATTTCTCTGGGTGTCATGTCAAAATGTACTCCTTTTTCCAAAACACAACGCCGGCCGCTGTGGCCTAGTGGTTTTAGGCGGTCGCAGGTTCGAATCCTGCCTCGGGCACAGATGTGTGTAATGTTCTTCGGTTAGTTAGGTTTAAGTAGTTCTAAGTTCTAGGGGACTGATGACCTCAGATGGTAACTCTGATAGTGCTTAGAGCCATTTGAACCAAAACACAGTGGAGTTTACACAGTCGCACCTCACTAGCGTGTTGTGCAGACACTACTGCGAGAGAATTCGGAAACAATAGTTTTTTAAGTGATAAACTAAGGAAAAATAAGGTCAGTAGTTTATGTAGAAACACATCCTCCGTACAAAAAACTTGTAATGTTTTCACCTGTGTTGTTCCAAAACCTAAAGCATTTCTCGTTCCACCAGTTATCGAGGGCCCCTAAAATTAATTTTTTAATGGAAAAGCCTGTAGTTGATGGAATAATACGGCAGATAATGAAATAGTTCATATGGCTCTGAGCACTATGGGACTTAACTTCTGAGGTCATCAGTCCCCTAAAACTTAGAACTACTTAAACCTAACTAACCTAAGGACATACACAGACATCCATACTCGATGCAGAATTCGAACCTGCGACCGTAGGGGTGGCGCGGTTCCAGACTGTAGCACCTAGAACCGCTCGGCCACCCCGGCCGGCTGGTAGTTAATAAAGTTTTTGCATAATAACGATATGGCAAAATAGTCTCCTCTTTGATTGCTATCATTTGCTAAAATCACATTTCGATACCTAAAACTGTTTATGAAATACGATGAATGTTGTGAATCTTTCACCAATAAACACTGCTGCAGATGGGATTCCACGTCAACAATGTAGGGACCACACAGAAACCACCTTCATGCCGTGTTCCATACCTCACTGTTGGCACTCCCTATCATGCTCTATAACGATGTCCAGGCACTAGGCAAATCCAACCCCATGTATCAGCAGGGTATAGTGTGATTCACCATACCAGATCACCCGTTAGAACCGTCGTTCTTTACAGCATCTCACGCGTCAGTTAGCCTTGACTACAGAAATGTCGAGCTTACGAGAAACATCTGCATTGCAAATATTCTTTTTTACTGATCACATACGGTCACCTTGTTAGATGGACTGCTTAGTAACTCACAAGTGGTTCCTTTCGCTTTTTTCATGCCACTTTTTTTTTACAGCCACTCTCTACAATGCTTTAGGGTCCGTGTCTGTCAGTACAAGGGGTCCTTGTAGCTCTGCTTTAGATGCTGTGGTTCCTTCGCCTTTCCACTTCACAATCGCATCACGAACAGTAGACTTTGGCGGCTTTTTGCAAAGGTTGAAATATCTCTGATGAATTTGTTGCTCATGTTACGTGACTACTCTACTTTCGATGTCACTCAGTTCGCCTGATCGGTCAGTTCTGCTTTTATTTTTCCGCTACTGTCTACACAATACTTCCCGCCTCCTTTATATTAGCGTATGCGCCACTCGTGAGATCTTGTAATTACTGTATCGTTTCTTAGGGCTTTCTGGATAGATTTGATCAAATAGTGTATCAATGCATGATTTATGTGTTCACACTCCTGGGATCTCCGTCGTAGAATATGAGTATTACTGTAACAGTATTTTCACCCAGTCCACTCTGGCTGTTCGTCTGTTGTAGTGTACGTACTTGTCCAACAGACCGTTCCCACCAGAGCCACACGCATTTATACATTGTAGATGCAGGAAATCTCACGGATTTTCATGTTGGCGAGGCACTGCGCTGCCGCTACATTGCTGCCCACAGACTTTCCTTTTCGCGGCGATTGCTCGACTCATCTGCTTCCTTTCCCAGCTCACACGTTTTGCAGGGGCTACCACATAACTTCTGTAGTAATTGTATTTATGAGAAATAAGCAAGTTGTTACTATTATGTATGAAGGACAAAACAAGTTAGCGTTTCTAAACCTTACGCCTCAGAATTTGCGTGCATCCTCTTGAGAGTGGGGGATATTAAAATTCTTCCATTTTTATGCTGTTGAATTTGGATCAGTCAGCCCTTAATAGGACCCATCATAGGCTGACCTCCACTCTCAGTGATGCTGACCACTGCAGTTGAGGTCTTGGACCGCAGCTGAGCTGTTGCATGTTAAACACTATATTGACCTCAGTGAGAGGACGCTACTTTGCAGCAGTAGAGGTGTGGTCTTCAGGAACGCCGCCCATACGTCACTGTGGACTGTAGCAAACACTCGCTAATGTTTGTGGTATCGATTCATGTTCCGGCTTTGATGTGGCACCGTCACCTTTGGACAGTACCACAAATTTGGCATTAGTCGGTGCTGTCCAGATGGATTTGATGAAATAGTGTAGCTAATGACATGTTTTATTGGAGTGTTCGCACTCCTCGGGACGCCATCATAGAACATGATGTTGTTGTGCTTTCAGCCAGTTTCCTCTGGTTGCGCGTCTGTTGTCGCGCAGTTACACAGCAGAAGAGTCTTCTCACCAACGCGACACACAGTCATACACTGAAGCGCCAAAGAAATTGGTATAGACATGCGTGTTCAAATACGAAGATATGTAAACAGGCAGAATACGGTGCTGCGGTCGGCAACGTCTACATAAGACAACAAGTGTCTGGCGCGGTTACTGCTGGTACAATGCCAGATTTAAATGAGGTTGAACATGGTGTTGTAGTCGGCGCAGGAGAGAAGGGACACAGCATCTCTGAGGTAGCGATAAAGTGGGGATTTTCCAGTACGACCATTTCACAAGTGTACCGTGAATATGAGGAATCCGGTAGAACACATATCTCCGACATCGCTGCGGCCGGAAAAATATCCTGCAAGAAAGGGACCAATGCCGACTGAAGACAATCGTTCAACGTGACAGAAGTGCAACCCTTCCGCAAATTGTTGCAGATTTCAGTGCTGGGCCATCTACAAGTCGTAGAGTGCGAACCATTCAAAGAAACATCAACGATATGGGCTTTCGGAGCCGAAAACCTACCTGTGTATTCTCGATGATTGCACGAAACAAAGCTTTACGCCTTGCCTTGGCCCGTTCAAAATGGTTCAAATGGCTCTGAGCACTATTCAACATAACTTCTGAGGTCGTCGACTAGAACTTAGAACTACTTAAACCTAACTAACCTTAGGACACCACACACATCCATGCCCGAGGCAGGATTCGAACCTGCGATTGTTGCGGTAGCTCGGTTCCAGACTGTTGCGCGTAGAACCGCATGGCCACTCCGGCCGGCCTTGGCCCGTTAACACCGACATTGATGACTGGAAACATGTTGCCTGGACAGACGAGCCTCCTTTCAAATTTTGTCGATCGGATGGATTTGTACGGGGATGGAGACAGCCTCATGAGTCCATGGACCATGCATGTCAGCAGGGAACTGTTCAAGCTGGTGGAGGCTTTGTAATGGTGTGGGGCGTGGGCAATTGGAATGATACGTAATCCCTGACACATCTAAATACGACTCCTACAGGTGACACGTACGTAAGCTTCCTGTCTGATCACCTGCATCCGTTCATGTCCATTGTGCATTCCGACAAACTTGGACAGTTCCAGCAGGATAGCGGGACAGTGGGATACCCCACACGTCCAGGAACACTGAGTTTAAACACTTCCGCTGCCCACCAAACTCCCCAGTGATGAACATTATTGAGCAAATCTGGTATGTCTAGGAACGTTTGTTCAGTAGAGATCTCCTCTCCCTCGTACTCTTACGGGTTCATGGACAGCAGTGTCCACGGTATCGGTTCCCTCCAGCACTACTCCAGACATTAGTAGAGTCCACGCCACGTCGTGTTGCGGCACTTCTCTGAGCTCGCGCGTGCCCTACACGATATCAGGCAGGTGTGCCAGTTTCTTTGGCTCTTCAGTCTCAGATGTAGATCCACGAAATCTCACCAATTTTTACGTCTGCGTGGTACAGCGCTTTCGCAACGGTGTCGCCTGCAGTCTCTCTCTTTCCCGGCGGCTGCTCAACTCATCTGCTAAGGCGGGCCGCATCGGCCGCCCACGCAATGGCTCGTTCATTTTAACGCTCCGCACCGCACCGGTTGGCGGCACAGCCCCCGTCCCCTCCCCCCTGTCTGCCTCGGCGGCTCGTTACGAGGGACGTACCATTAATTAATGATCGTAAAATAACTGGGGCGTGCAAACTGCGCGCCTCTGTGTTTGCGCACTTGCCGCTGCGCGGTGCTGCGGGCGGCCGAAAGATTTATTGTGTAGCGGCGGAAGCCGCGGCGCTGACAATGGCGAGCGCCGCTGCCCGGCCGGCCGGCCGTTTGGATTTCGCGCGCGTTGTGAATAAATCACGCGGAAGAAACCCGTTGCCGCCTCGCCCCGCCTCGCATTAATCAGGACTCGTGCAACTACTGTGCGCTTGGCTCCCGCTGCGCCCCGCGTTTCCATTCGAACGGAGGCGGCGCTGCAGCCGCGGCCGCTCATCGCCTCCTCCGTAAATCAGCACATTCCGTGTCAGCGGTTTTCGCTCTCCGATCTCGCTGCAACGGCCGTCGCGGCATTACCGTCACGGTTTGACGCCGGTAACGCGCCGAAGAGAAGATGAAACACAGGTTTACTGCGATGGAAACGAGCGTGTTCTGTTCTGTTGCTTCTCAGCCCTACAATCTCCGCGCAGTTTCTGTAACCTGTCTTACTAATAAATATCCTGCCTTACTACACTACAGGCCATTAAAACTGCTACACAACGAAGATGACGTGCTACAGACGCGAAATTTAACCGACAGGAAGAAGATGCTGTGATATCCAAATTATTAGCTTTTCAGAGCATTCACAGAACGTTGGCGCCGGTGGCCACACGTACAACGAGCTGACATAAGGAAAGTTTCCAAACGATTGCTCATACACAAACAGCAGTTGACCGGCGTTGCCAGGTGAAAAGTAGTTGTGATGCCTCGTGTAAGGAGGAGAAATGCGTACCATCACGTTTCCGACTTCGATAAAGGTAGGATTGTAGCCTATCGCGATTGCGCTTTATCGTATCCTGACATTGCTGCTCGCGTTGGTCGAGATCCAATGACTGTTAGCAGAATATGGAATCGGTGGTTTCAGGAGGGTAATACAGAACGCCGTGCTGGATCCCAACGGCCTCGTATCACTAGCAGTCGAGATGACAGACATCTTATCCACATGACTGAACCGAGCGAGGTGGCGCAGTGGTTAGACGCTGGACTCGCATTCGGGAGGACGACGGTTCAATCCCGAGTCTGGCCATCCTGATTTAGGTTTTCCGTGATTTCCCTAAATCACTCCAGGCAAATGCCGGGATGGTTCCTTTGAAAGGGCACGGCCGACTTCCTTCCCTAATCCGATGAGACCGATGACCACGCTGTCTGGTCTCCTTCCCCAAACCAACCAACCAACCAACCAACCACATGGCTGTAACGGATCGTGCAGCCACATCTCGATCCCAGAGTCAACAGATGGGGAGGTTCGACGACGTTTGCAGCAGCATGGATTATCAGGTTGGAGACCATGGCTGCGGTTACCCTCAACGCTGAATCACAGACAGGAGCGCCTGCTATCGTGTACTCAACGACGAAACTGGGTGCACGAATGGCAAAACGTCATTCTTTCGGATGAATCCAGGTTGTGTTTACAGCATCATGATGGTCGGATCCGTGTTAGGCGACATCGCGGTGAACGCATATTGGAAGAGTGTATTCGTCATCGCCATACCGGCGTATTACCCGTCGTGATGGTATGGGGTGCCATTGGTTACAATTCTCGGTCACCTCTTGTTCGCAATGACGGCACTTTGAACAGTGGACGTTACATTTCAGATGTGTTACGACCCGTGGCTCTACCCTTCATTGGATCCCTCGGAAACACTACATTTCAGCAGGATAATGCACGGCTGCATGTTGCAGGTCCTGTAGAGGCCTTTCTGGATACAGATAATGATCGACTGCTGCCCTGGCCATCACATTCTCCAGATCTCTCACCAATTGAAAACGTCTGGTCAATGGTGGCCAAGCAGCTGGCTCGTCACAATACGCCAGTCACTACTCTTGATGAACTGTGGTGTTGTCTTGAAGCTGCATGGGCAGCTGTACCTGTACAAGCCATCCAAGTTTTGCTTGACTCAATGCTCTGGCATATCAAGGCCGTTATTACGGCCGGAAGTGGTTGTTCTGGGTACTGATTTCTCAGCATCTATGCACCAAAATTGAGTGAAAATGTAATCACATGTGAGTTCTAGTATAATATATTTGTTAAGTTAGTACCCGTTTATCATCTGCATTTCTTCTTGATGTAGCAATTTTAATGGCCAGTAGTGTAATAAATATTCCTTGCGTGGAATAAGACTGGTGTTGTGTAACCAGCCGCACGAGGTACCGGAGATCGGTGGACTAATTGGAGGGATGAGAGCGACTCACATTGGAATTGGGATGGGCAACCGATAATCGCTTTCCAACACGCTCCAGATTTCGTGATGGACCGCAGCTTTCGATACAGTAGCGAGTCTGATCGAATCCTCACGTGACATTTTACTCGCTGGCGCCAGTTCAAGGATGTGCGAGAAACTACGATCTGGCCAAAAGTTTGGACTATGGCTCTGCTTAAAATTTGAGGCAGGGGAAAATAGCGTTAAATTCCGCAGCTGAGCAAACTCTTATTGTACTAGGTTTTTAGCTGCGCAGTACTGAAAAATGGTGGCGGGAGACGTTAGTGGTGGGGCAAGTCATTCTCCACACAAGACACCATTTCAGTGGGACGTGCAACATCGTTTGTTGTTAGAAGTGGTGAGCCTGTTACAGCAACACGTGCATATCAATCACAGTCGACTCGGAGTTTTTCCGAGTCCTTGCACAATCGCCAGAGAGGTGGAACAGTTCTCATCAACTGGGAACGTAATGGACCAGATGCCTCCAGCTCCGACACGTAGTGTAATGAGACCAGAAAATGTTGCAAGATTGACTGAAGCTGTAGTCAGAAACCCAAGATGGTCAGGTAGAGCTCATGTTCGTAAGCCAGCAATCAATCGTGAATCGGTTGCACGAATTTTGCATGAATTAAAATTCCAGCCGCATAAACATCTAATTGTGCAACAAGTGAAACCAACTGATTTTGTATATGCGACGACTTTACTTGCATTGAATGATAATGCTATTTTATTGATGAGAGATGAAACTCGTTTAAATGAGGCCGTCAATAAGCAAAACCTGAGATAATCGGCTCCTGAGAATCCACACCTTATTCACCTGCGTCGTTCACGCTATGGAGAAGTCACATTTTTGGTCTGTCCTTCCGCTTTTGGCACTAATGGACAGTACCTTTTCAAAGCAAATGGGCCATAGTCACTATTAATTCGGCTCGATACATTCATATGCTTGAAACTGTCTTGAAATGAGAATTGAGAAGACGAAGAATGCCTTTAAAAGACGTTAGGTTTCAGTAGAATGGCATTACATCACTCACTCGAACGCTTCGATGGCAGTTCTCCGAGGCATGTCTCCTGGACAGAATATTTCACGTTAAGGCAATGTTCCCTGCCCTTCCAGACCTTTAGACTTATCAGATTGTGACTCTTTTTCTCTCAGGGTACCAAGAGAACCGTGTCTATAATCACAAACCGCTAAACTCTGGGTTACATTAAATGGCAGGTTATCAGCTTTGATTTAACGTCAATAAACTTACATTAATTACTGATGTGCTATTAACTGTATTTGTCACATAGTCTATAGGCATTTTTCACATATATCACTAATCTATGGTGAACGTGCACACATATGTCTGAAATATGTGAAATATATGTGATAAATGTGTACATGAGCAAAGTCAACTGAAAAACGCTCGTCCCAACTCACATATTACTTACTGTTTAGAAATAAATTCTTTGGGGGTAACAAGCGACATTCTCCTATCGGGGTGCTGGTGATAACTCGGAGACAGAAGGGAGGGAGTGGAAGAGATGAACAGAGAGCGAGGGGAGAGAAGAAGATGATGGACACAGGTAGAGGAAAATGGGAGGAAAGGGAGAATGGGGAGATTGATAGAGAGAAGAGAGATGAGAAACTAGACAGAGAGTGGAAGGAGGAATAGATGGACTGTGAGAGGGATGAGGAAGAAATGGACAGAGGGAGGAAAGAGAAAGAAATGGACAGAGAGAGGGGGAGAGGAGAAAATGGATAGACATAAGGGGAGGAGTAAATCGATAGAGAAAAGGACGAGAAGATGGAATTAGAAGGGGAGGAGATGGACAGAGGTGAGATTAGCAGATGAATACAGAGGAAAAGAGCAGATAGGAGGTGCACATGGACATAGACAGAAAAGAAAGACTGAGAGAGAGAGAGACAGAGAAAGAGAGAGAGAGAGAGAGAGAGAGAGAGAGAGAGAGAGAGAGAGAGAGAGAGAGAGAGAGAGAGAGAGAGAGAGAGAGCGGGTGGAGGGGGGAGCAGAGAAGAGAGTGAGAGTTACAGAGAACGAAAAGAGAAGGAAATAGGGAGAGAGTAGGGGATGAAGAGATGAACAGACACATGGGAGGACGAGTTGGGCAGAGAGAGGGGGAGGAGGAAATGGGCTCCTAGAGGGTGAGGAAGAGATAGAGGGTGAGGAAGAGATAGAGGGTGAGGAAGAGATAGAGGGGGAGGAGGAGATAGAGGGGTAGGAGGAGATAGAGGGGGAGGAGGAGATAGAGGGGGGAGGAGTTGAGGGGGAGAAGGAGACTGACTTAGATGGGGCGAGAAGGAGGTGCAAATGGACAGAGGGGGAAGGAGCAGTGGGGATAGCAGATGGACAGAGAGAGAAGGGAGGAAATGAGGAGTAGGGATGGGGAGAAAGAGGTGGACATAGGGGGTGGATTGAGGTGGAGTAAGGAACGAATGGAATAAAGGCATACCAAAGCAACGCCAGAAACTCAGTACCAGAATGTATGGATACACAGAGATTAATGCAAATTTTTTAAATAAAGGTAACAGGCAAGGTCGGAAACGTGGTCCTCCAAAAAATGTTTTTGACTGAATCTAGTGCAATATTATACACACATCAAAAAAATTTTCCGTGACCATGGTTCCCGAAACTCCTGAAGATGCACGTTGACTGTGGATATTTTATCACAGACACAGTCCCTCTGACAGTTCAGAGATGTCACTAAATCCGTCCAAAGATGTAAAAAAACCATGCATGAGCAGTGCCTATTAGGTAGAGGGGGTCGGATAGCCTATCAGTTCCAGTCATTCCACCAGGAAGGAGGTACACGACTCGTATTGTCTGTAGTTCAACCATGCCTAGACGGTCAATACTGCGGTTCGATCGCGTACGCATTGTTACTTTGTGCCAGGAAGGGCTCTCAACAAGGGAAGTATCCAGGCTTCTCGGAGTGAACCAAAGCGATCTGACATGGAGGAGATACAGAGAGAGACAGGAACTGTCGATTACATGCCTCGCTAGGCCGCCCAACGGCTACTATTGCAGTGGATGACAGCTACCTACGGATTATGGCTCGGAGGAACCCTGACAGAAACGCCACCAATCTGAATAATTACTTTCGTGCAGCCACAGGACGTCGTGTTACGACTCGAACTACGTGCAGTAGGATGCATGATGCGCAACTTCGCTCCCGACGTCCATGGCGAGGTCCATCTTTGCAACCACGACACCATGTACTGTGGCACAGATGGGCCCAACAACATGCCGAATGGACCGGCCAGGATTGGCATTACGTTCTCTTCAACAATCGTCGGAGACGTGTTTGGAGGCAACCAGATCAGGCTGAGGGCCAGAGAGTGCAGCAAGGTAAAGAGTCCCTGCTGTTTGGAGGTGTCATCATGTGGAATTGACGTTCGCCGCTGGTGGTCATGGAAGGCGCTGTAACTGCTGTACGATACGTGAATGCCATGCTCCAACCGATAGTGCGACCGTATCGGAAGCATATTGGCAAGGCATTCGTCTTCATGGACGACAATTCGTGGCCCCATCGTGCACAACTTTCGAATGACTTCCTTCAGGATAACGACATCGCTTGACTAGAGTGGCCAGCGTGTTCTCCATACATGAACCCTGTAGAACATATTTGGGATGGATTGAAATGACCTATTTATGGACGACGTGACCCACCAACCACTGTGAGAGATCTACTCCGAATCGCCGCTGAGGAGTGAGACAATCTGGACCAACAGTGCCTTGATGAACTTGTGGATAATATGCCACGACGAATACAGGCATGCATCGAGCTAGCAGGATGTTTGAAAGTTTGAGCACTGGACAAAACCATGACTGCAATCTTCTATTTATTAGTTGCCGTTGCTACATATGAACTGCATCCTAGAAGACATTGCTTTCGCTATTTAACTGTTAATTTTGTTATTAAAATACGTACGGTATTAGAAACTCTGAGACAAGTCTTTGAGATAGTTCCAATAGAACGTCACTACATCGTGACAGGCTAAATGTTCGAGCAGAACTCCAATTTTTTGCGAGATGTAACACAAACTGCTTGAGAAATCCGAGTCGTGGTCAAGCCCATCACTAAATTCTAATTTTGCCAACTTAATTAAGTGTGTATATGGTATACTGAGAGAGTTCACAGAGAAATTCGAAAATTTCTCGTGGCTGATTCCTTGTAAAGGCTAGTTGTGACGTATCAAGAAATAGTAGGGTAAAGTAAGGTACATTAAAAGCACTGGAAATTACATTTTGTAGAGCTAGAGAAGGAAATCAAGGGGTTTTCACAGAGAAAGCAACAGCTCTTGCTCCAGGATGTGGTGTGTGAACAGCACTGTATTTCATACTTGTATCCGTATTTTAGCGAGGATGAGTCTCTTTGCTCTAAGCAAGGTCAACCAGATGAAGGAAACAAAGATACAGTTGATGTCAATAGCCTGTCTTTGAGAAGGAGACTACCATCGAAACTAATGTATCGACTAATTGAGTCGAAGAAAGACGATAGAAACACAAATGATGTACAGTTGTCCCATGTTTCACTATGGAAGTACTGTATGTACTCCAATGTACTAGCATAAATCGTGGTAAGTAAAGGAGGCATGGTCGAAATATTGGTTGTTGGAGGACAAGAAAATTTCTCAATGGCCGCTTTGTATCGCCGTTCACGGGAGACAGAGAAGAATAGTTTCGAAATGCACGTATCGCCACATGGCTAACTGCTCTCTGAGAGTGACGTGTCTCAGACTGAGTAAAGCTTCTGACTTAGTCAGTTTTGGTGTCAAAGCTGATGCATTTGTACACTGATCAGTGGTTCTATTATTAAGACGTTAATTGTTTCAACAGTTAAGGTAATTTGATATATGAATCATTCCGTTTAACAGCGCGTTCTACTCAACATTTCCTTGTGTCGTATTGTATTTGTTGTCGAACGAGCATTCAAATAAAAGAAGCATCTTTGTTTTCAGGCGATATTCTGCTTCTGTGATGTAACTCAGTGGCCACTTTGCTAAGAATATAATCTCAGTATTTCCCTTCTTCCCATATACCTTTCCACTCAACATTTCACCGCACAGCTCTACCATATACTTTATGTAGAGCATTACTTTTTGTTAAACTGGGATGACATATTTTGATAACTAATATACTCACGCGCCTCTCTTCGGAATTTTTCACCTAAATTTTTTGTAGTTCGAATATTGGTAACGTTGTCAGAAAAAGAATTGAATATCTTTCCCGGTTTCGTACGCGAACAATGTATCGCATGTAATTACCTTAAAACACTTATTTTGAAAATTAACACACTCACGCACTAGTGTATCATATTGTAGGAATATAGGAAACGTTTGTCTGATCTACGTCGTCTCTTATTTTCATACATCTTCGGAATATGGTACTCTGTGGAAACAATTGAGTACAGAGTGGAGCTTACGTAAGTCTACCATCTTCGGCTTCACCACGACAGAAGTTGGCGTTTTTCAGATCTACTTTCAGTGTCTGATTTTCAGCGACTGACCTTGATTTCGAATCTCCCTGAGTGGTTAGCTAAAACGGTAAAATTGTTAACTTTGGAACAGAAAGAAATTTGGCGTTGTCTCGTGGGTCAAGGCCACGCTTAGTAGTGTGGCAATGCAGGTGGCTACGTACACACGTCGGTGTGCAGATGATCGTTTAGTGTGGTAGGGGAAAATGAGTATTAATGGCAGTGTTAAGATGTGCTGCCTCGCCTGGTAGCCACGTTGTCTGACGCGCCTTGTCACGATTCGCGCGGCTGCTCCCGCCGGAGGTTCGAGTGCTGCCTTGGGCATGGGGTTGTGTGTTGTCTTTAGTGTAAGTCAGTTTAAGTTAGATTCAGTAGTGCGTAAAGCTTAGGGACCGATGACCTCAGCAGTTTGGCCCCATAAGACCTTACGACAAATTTCATACATTAAAACCGTAAATTATCTTTCGTTTTCGAGACACGTGCTTTAACACTAGATCACCACTCCCAACAACGTAAGACTGTTGCGTGGAATGGTCGCACGGTTTGTGGCGCCATGTCACGGACTGCGTGGCCCTGCTGCGGGACGTTCGAGTCCTTCCTTGGACATGGGTGTGTGTTCTTAGCATAAGGTAGTTTAAGTAGTGTGTAAGACTAGGGACCGATTATCACAGCAGTTTGGTTCCTTAGGAAATCACACACATTTGAACTCAAGATTATATCTCTTAACGAAAAGATTATGATAGCAATATTTTATGTTTTTTGAAGCGATTTTTGCACAAGTAAGAAACATAATACATTAGAGAAACATATAACGCACTTTTCTAGTTAGTCGACATCATCCACAGCAAATGAAGCGTCGATTGAAAATGAGCATTCTTTTTCATGATATTTGAAGGATTATCTACTGAAAAACATTTGAGGTGGAAAAATTGTTGAATCTTTTAACACATTCGGGCACACAGTATGATTATGGGGGGGTAACAATTTTACTGATTCTGAACAAAATAAAGTCAAATAAATATCTGTTCTTAACTGTTTCCCAGAAAACTTGTGAAAACAATGGAATTCAGAAGAAATAAGAAATGTAGGTGATAGTAAATAAATCATTGTCATCTAACGTTTTCTTTAATTGTGTATATCTTGTGTGCAGTCTGTGGCTGGTTTGCATTGTTGTCTGCCATTGTAGTGTTGGGCAGTGGCAGCTGGATGTTAACAGCGCTTAGCGTTGCGCAGTTGGAGGTAAGCCGCCAGCAGTGTTGGATGTGGGTAGAGAGATGGCAGAGTTTTGAAATTTGTAAGACTGGTTGTCATGAACTGCTATATACATTATGACTTTTGATCACTATTGAGCTGGCAGTAGTGGCGCTCGCTGTATTGCAGTAGTTCGAGTAAACAAGATTTTTGTGAGGTAAGTGATTTGTGAAACGTATAGGTTAATGTTAGTCAGGGCCATTCTCTTGTAGGGATTACTGAAAGTCAGATTGCGTTGCGCAAAAATATATACATATATATATATATATATATACATATATATATATATATATATATATATATATATATATATATATATATATGCGTCAGGGGACGTTTCAATTTCCTTAAGAAAGATGTTCAAAAAGTCCACCGTCAACTGCAGCCCATTTTCCCATTTTGTAGCTCTTGTGGACAGCCGCTGTGTTGCTGATCCATCTTATTCGTAAGGTCTTCATGCTTCATCACATACATGTACGAGGCCCATCCAGAGGGGAAAGAACACATGCTACTTCCAGCGTCGATCCTTCACCACCGCCATCGCATGGGTGTCTGTCAGCGTCTTCCCACATTTGTGTGTGAGTCGAGGTTCTGTCCAGAGTAGTTACGATTCTTTCGTATGTAGCCTTCCACACAGCGCCACCCGCTGACGATCCCGCCAAATTTGTTTTCCGTAAGCACAACGTGTTCGGTCAGTCGAAATTTATTGACAACAAAGAATATTTTCAGTTATAGTGCAATTAACGAGTTTCCAGCGAAGTGGAATGCTGTCGGCAATAGGGTTTTTGATTAATGAGAATGCGCAGCATTATGCAACAGCTCTAAAACATCGAGAAGTTCAAACTCTTAAGTGGACATTTTCAGATGGCGTCCGTACAACCCTGACTTGGTAACCAAGCCATTATCACTTTTCCCCAAAACTAAACGAATTTTTGGGTGGGAACAGTTCGCAAACGACAAAGACCTCTAACAAGCAGTGACATCGTGGCTGGGATCTTCGGCAGTTGAAGAGCACAAAATGGCAACCAAAAACTGGTCCCGTGTTACGCTCATTTTAAGAAAAACAGAGCACCTTGAACGAGCAGAGATAGGACGTTCGTATTCATAGGACATGAACACTAGTATGTTACGCATAAATGATTAGCATTTGAACCATGTCGGCCCTGGTTTTGAAGGTCAACATCGATGTGGCGGCGCAACACTACCTACCAGTAAAATATGTCTGCTGCTCTTGTTGTCGCTATAAACCGAAGTGTGACTTGAGCATACGTGCAGGATGCCTCGCAGACGTATGCGCTGCGCATACGTTTAGATGAGTGACTTTGAAAGAGGGCACAATATTGGCACGAGAGAAAGTGATGCATCAGTCTGCGAAACTGCTGCTCGTCTGTGACTAAGTACACAATGGGTGTGTGCAGGATGGTTTAAGGAGGCCTTAGAACAGTTCGAGATGGGTCAGGTTGCCCAGATCACACCTGTGAAGATGTACACCTCATCCTAATAGCATTGCAAGATAGATCTAAGGCCTCAACGTCTCTGGCATAACAGTGGAACAGTGGAACACATCGCACACTATCGGGGGTGCAGTCCGTCACCGTTTATTACGGCATCGGTTATGTGCGCGTCATCCACTTCTCTGCCTGCCTTCGATGACACTGGAGTAACATGCTAGAGAGGGGAATCCAGATTCCATCTGCTTGAAAATGATGGTCGCATTTTGGTTCACCGCAGACAGGAGGAGCGGCATCGAAGTGACTGCACCGACCGCGGTGGTCTCGCGGTTCTAGGCGCTCAGTCCGGAACCGTGCGACTGCTACGGTCCCAGGTTCGAATCCTGCCTCGGGCATGGATGTGTGTGATGTCCTTAGGTTAGTTAGGTTTAAGTAGTTCTAAGTTCTAGGGGGCTGATGACCACAGATGTTAAGTCCCATAGTGCTCAGAGCCATTTGAACATCTTTTTTTTTTAAAGTGACTGCATTCACGTAAGATATACAGCGACAGCGAAAGGCATTATGGTGTGGGGTGCTATTGGGTTCAACCACAAATCACAGTTCTTGGGTGTCCAGCGGCGCTGTAACCACAGTAGACTATGTGAATGACTTCTTGCGACCTGAGAAGCCATTTTTCAACAAGACAATGCACGAACACAGGTTGCTGCACGAACATGTGCCTCCTTGGTGTCACGTGATGTCAGTCACTTTCCCTGGCCTGCCAGATCATTAGACTTTTCGCTGGTCGGAAATACGTGGAATACTGTGGAACGACGAGTGCAGCGCTGTGACCCAACGCCGACCACCGCAGACAAACTATGGAATCAGATGCATACGGCATGGGTGGCTATGCAACACAACGCCATTCCCGCTATATGCGCGTCGACGCCATCGCGATTTGAACAAGTTATCAGGGCCTCTGGTGGACCCTGTGCTTACTAGGCAACAGTATACACACTGAACGGAGTTAACTGAAATGCTAATCATTTCTCTGGAACATACTTATGAACACGTCATGTGGATGCGAACGTCCTATCTCTATTCGTTCAAGGTGTCCTGTTTTTTTCTGAACATGAGAGTACATTAAGTTCCTTCACAGTTATAGCGATAACTCTGAGAAATAGAGTAAAGTACAGCAACTTAGTAACTAAAATTTTGTGTTGATAGCTTATGTTTTTTAGTTATGCCGAAACGTTTTTACTCCTCCAAAGATACGAGCGAGAAGTTTCTCCTCTGTGTTCACGTCGTTGTGAAGCCATCCCCACAAACACTAATATAATGGTGTGAGATCGGGTGACCTCTGGGACCGGTCAAACGCCCAGAATACCTTTCGGTGAGGTACTATGGCTCTGGCCGTACAGAATGTGTAGGAGCTCCGTCGTGCTGAAAGAACATTCTATATGGTGTTGTTGCCGGAATATCCTCCTTGTATTCTGGTAACATATTTTGAAGGGAATCAAGATACTGCACTCCATTAAGACGGTTGTCTAAAACAACTTTACCGATGACTTGGTCATCAATAATACGGCCTTGAAATGATCAATACATTAATTTTATGCGCTTGCGAGTGCTTATAAGGAAGGACATGCGACTGAGGTCTTCGATTTTCAAACAGCTATATGACGGAAACTGTTAAGAAAAGGGCAAATACGAATTGGAATTTTTGGTTTGGAATCATCAATACTGTAACCCCTCAAAGCAAGTGCCTTGCCTCCAGATTCACACTGGAGACAGCAGAAATAAGACCAGATAACACAAGAACATACTGCGCCCTCTATATACTCCACCACACATGTATCCTCTAATACACCTTAAAATTCTGAGATTTTACGCATTTAATTGCTGTACATGCTTTCGAGCATTATTCAGTTGTATTTTATTTTTTTACTCTTAGACAAGTCATTTCACAAAACATTTCAAGTTTTTCTTTTTTTCAGTTTTTCTTAATTCGTCGATAAGTGTGTGAATAACCAAAAATCAAAATTTTGGCCCCTAAAAGCTTTTAGAGAGGCAACCTGCAACTGGGTTCTGGTGACAGTTTTCGAATCTTTTACCGACTGCTTTGGGCGACCGGATCTAGGCGCTTCAGTCCGGAGCCGTGTAGCTGCTACGGTCACAGGTTCGAAACCTATCTCAGGCACGGACGTGTCTGAAGACCTTAGGTTAGTTAGGTTTAAGTAGTTCTAAGTCTAGGGGACTGATGACCTCTGATGTTAAGTCCCGTAGTGCATAGAGCCATTTGAACCATTTCGGTTCGTTTTACTCGAGCGCCATTCTGCTCAAAAGGCGACTGCTCACATTTCACGCCCACGTGCAAATCAGCAGCCAACCATGTTGCGATTGTGTCTATGGCATCATTCATCTAAAGATTGTGCCGAGTGTGGAGTTCTACATTACCGAGAAGGCTGCACTCTGCGCGTGCACTGAAACTGGCGACCGCGACATCTGCAAACCGTTAACCTTTTCTGGCCGAGCTCAATGCCATTAACGAAGTCGATTTTGCACTGTGGCATGTTCTTAGTATTTACTGTGTTGTTAGCTTTATTGTCATGACACAGCGGAAAGACTGCATGAAGCGCTGGCATTTTTCCTACTAGTGCACCCCTGCAAGGGAGACGAAATACACTCCTGGAAATTGAAATAAGAACACCGTGAATTCATTGTCCCAGGAAGGGGAAACTTTATTGACACATTCCTGGGGTCAGATACATCACATGATCACACTGACAGAACCACAAGCCGGCCGCGGTGGTCTCGCGGTTCTAGGCGCGCAGTCCGGAACCGTGGGACTGCTACGGTCGCAGGTTCGAATCCTGCCTCGGGCATGGATGTGTGTGATGTCCTTAGGTTAGTTAGGTTTAAGTAGTTCTAAGTTCTAGGGGACTGATAACCACAGCAGTTGAGTCCCATAGTGCTCAGAGCCATTTGAACAGAACCACAGGCACATAGACACAGGCAACAGAGCATGCACAATGTCGGCACTAGTACAGTGTATATCCACCTTTCGCAGCAATGCAGGCTGCTATTCTCCCATGGAGACGATCGTAGAGATGCTGGATGTAGTCCTGTGGAACAGCTTGCCATGCCATTTCCACCTGGCGCCTCAGTTGGACCAGCGTTCGTGCTGGACGTGCAGACCGCGTGAGACGACGCTTCATCCAGTCCCAAACATGCTCAATGGGGGACAGATCCGGAGATCTTGCTGGCCAGGGTAGTTGACTTACACCTTCTAGAGCACGTTGGGTGGCACGGGATACATGCGGACGTGCATTGTCCTGTTGGAACAGCAAGTTCCCTTGCCGGTCTAGGAATGGTAGAACGATGGGTTCGATGATGGTTTGGATGTACCGTGCACTATTCAGTGTCCCCTCGACGATCACCAGAGGTGTACGGCCAGTGTAGGAGATCGCTCCCCACACCATGATGCCGGGTGTTGGCCCTGTGTGCCTCTGTCGTATGCAGTCCTGATTGTGGCGCTCACCTGCACGGCGCCAAACACGCATATGACCATCATTGGCACCAAGGCAGAAGCGACTCTCATCGCTGAAGACGACACGTCTCCATTCGTCCCTCCATTCATGCCTGTCGCTACACCACTGGAGGCGGGCTGCACGATGTTGGGGCGTGAGCGGAAGACTGCCTAACGGTGTGCGGGACCGTAGCGCAGCTTCATGGAGACGGTTGCGAATGGTCCTCGCCGATACCCCAGGAGCAACAGTGTCCCTAATTTGCGGCGATGTGGCGGTGCGGTCCCCTACGGCACTGCGTAGGATCCTACGGTCTTGGCGTGCATCCGTGCGTCGCTGCGGTCCGGTCCCAGGTCGACGGGCACGTGCACCTTCCGCCGACCACTGGCGACAACATCGATGTACTGTGGAGACCTCACGCCCCGCGTGTTGAGCAATTCGGCGGTACGTCCACCCGGCCTCCCGCATGCCCACTATACGCCCTCGCTCAAAGTCCGTCAACTGCACATACGGTTCACGTCCACGCTGTCGCGGCATGCTACCAGTGTTAAAGACTGCGATGGAGCTCCGTATGCCACGGCAAACTGGCTGACACTGACGGCGGCGGTGCACAAATGCTGTGCAGCTAGCGCCATTCGACGGCCAACACCGCGGTTCCTGGTGTGTCCGCTGTGCCGTGCGTGTGATCATTGCTTGTACAGCCCTCTCGCAGTGTCCGGAGCAAGTATGGTGGGTCTGACTCACCGTTGTCAATGTGTTCTTTTTTTCCATTTCCAGGAGTGTATTTGAAAGCAAAAGGGTATTAACGCTTTTCAAAGGAAAAGTCTACACTATGCATAAGTGACGTATACAAATAACACGTATTAATCAAAATTATTTCCACAATGACTAAACATAAATTATTTTACGAGATAAATATTTTATGAAGTTACTTGGGACATGTAAAGAAAATAATTTGCAAGGGATAAAGTAAGAACATGCTATTTACTGTCTATTAGATACTGTTCGATGTTCAAATGGCTCTGAGCACTATGGGACTTAACATCTGTGGTCATCAGTTCCCTAGAACTTAGTACTACTTAAACCTAACTAACCTAAGAACATCACACACATCCATGCCCGAGGCAGGATTCTAACCTGCGACCGTAGGAGTCACGCGGTTCCAGACTAAAGCGCCTAGAACCGCTTTACCACACCGGCCGGCTACACTCTAGGGAAAAAACAGAAGGACGCACGATGAAGGAATCATCCATATGAGGAGGAAATCCGTAGAGGTGACATATATGTGTCGACAATACAAATGACTACAACTTCAGAAAAATTTGATGATTTATTCAGTGGAAAGAGCGTCATAATTTGAGCAAGTCAGTAACTAGCTGGTCCACCTCCGATACGCAGGAAGTTATTTGGCTTGTCATTGATTGATAAAATTGTTAGATAACCCCATGAGGGATGTAATGTCAAATTCTTTCGAACTGGGCCTTCAGATCTTCAAAAGCCTAAGCTGCTTGGTGGGTCCTGCCCGTAATGTTCAAAATTTTCTTTATTGGTGAGATGTCCTGCGACCCTGTTGGCCCAAGTAGGGTTTCGAAAACACGAATACAAGCAATAGAAATTCTTGTTGTGTACGGGCGGGCACTGTCTTGCTATAATGTAATTTCACGATGACTTATAAGGAAGAGCAACAAAACGGGGCATAGAATATCGTCGATTTACCCCTGTGCTTTAAGGATGCAGCGGATGACAACCAAAGGGGTCCTCCTGGTCAGAATGTCGAATAAAAACACTTTTCAACCGTCTACATTTCAAATTGTTATTATATTGAGCGACAAATTTCGGCGATGTATTACGCCATCTTCAGGCGCCGTAATCGACGCGTAGGAAGATTCCCACTTCTGGTGCAGTCAAAACAGCGACCATAATTTAGTGATTGGTATCCGTAGATTTCTACTTGACATCCCTTTGACTATCACTTGCCTTAGAAATCTGAGGATACCAGTTATTGATTGCTGGTTCCCTGGTTGACTATACCACAGGTGGGAATATCCCTACACGTCAATTAGGAGGCCTGAAGATGGCTTACTCTATCGCCGAAACTGTTTGCTCAATAAGATAACAATTGGAAATGTAGCCGGCTAACAAGGAGTAACGATCTGGGGTGCCATTTCATTTCATAGCATGACCTCTTTGGTTGTCATCTGTGGCACTCTTAGAGCACTGCTGTACGTCTCGGTTCGTTACCCTTTATGGGAAGGGCTTAAATTTCAGCAAGGCAATACCCGCCTACAAGCGGTGAGAGTTTCTATTGCTTGACTTCGTGGTTTCCAAACGCTACCTAAGCCAGTAAGTTCACCATATCTCTCGCCAATTGAGGATATTTGGAGTATTGTGGCGGGGTCCTCCAACCAACTGGGGATCTCGATGATCTAACGGGCCAGTTGAACAGAATTTGGCACGAAATCCAGTTGGAGGACATCCTTATCAATCAGTTGCAGGCCGAGTACTACTTGCAAAAGGGCCAGATGTGGGCCAATGCATTGTTGCCCTGTTCAGTTAGTCTTTCTCTTCAATAAATCATCGAATATTTTCTGAAATTGTGATTATTTGTTTGTCTACACACGTATGCCACATTTATCGATTTCCGTCCTATTCGGAGAATTCCTTTGTACTACAACGTTTTTTGTCTTGTTCCTTTTTTTCCGTTATAGAATAAGGTATTTGTTTTGAAAAGTTTAGATGACAATTTTACCATTCGTTCAGCTCTCAGAAGTATCTACATCTACATATATACTCCGCTAGCCACCAAGCGGTGTGTGGCGGAGGGAACAATTCGCAACAATTCGCGCTGAAGTTATATTCTCCCCCCCCCCCCCCCCCTCCTCTGTTCCACTCGCGGATCGCGCGACGGAAAAGCGACTGTCTGAACGCCATTATCTTTGAATGGTGGTCATTGCGCGATTTGAAAGTTGATAGTAATAGTACATGCTCTACAACTTCGGTGAAGATCGGATTTAGAAATTTAGTGAGCAGCCCCTTCCGTTTAGAGTGTCGTCTATCTGCAAGTGTGTCCCACTCCAAACTTTCAATTAGATTTGTACGCTGTCGCGATGGCTAAATGTACCACTCACGAATCTTGCCACACTTCTTTGGACCTTCTCAATCTCTTGAATCAGACCCAACTGGTAAGAGTCCCGTAGAGACGAACAATACTCTAAGACGGGACGAACTAACGTGTTGTGAGCAATTTCCTTTGTTGAAGGACTGCATCGCTTCAGGATTTTACCAATAAACCGCAACCTAGAGTTCGCCTTACCCATTACATGTGTAATCTGATCATTCCATTTGAGATCATTTCGAATAGTCACACCCAGATACTTGACGCGTGGTACCGCTTCCAAAGGATGGGCATTTATTTTGTACTCGGACGATAATGGGGATTTTCGACTTGTTATACGCAGTAGGTTACACTTACTAATATTGAGAGATAAGTGCCAGTCATTACACCACACACTTATTTTCTGCAATCCTCATTGATTTGTTCACAACTTTCGTGTGATACTACTCTCATCATCGGCAAAGAGTCTAATGCCGCTGTCAATACCATCAACCAGATCGTTTATGTAAATCGTAAAAAGCGGCGGGGCTGTTACGTTGCCCTGAGGCACACCTTAAGTTACGCTTGTTTCTGGTGAATTCGCCCCGTTCAGGACGACGTACTGCTCTCTGTCTGTTAGAAAAATTTCTATCCAACAGCATATGTAATCGGATAGACCGTAAGCGCGCACTTTTTGGAGTGAACTATAGTGGGGAACTGAGCCGAACGCCTTTCGAAAGTCAAGAAATATGGTATCAATCTAGGAGCCGGTATCTAGAGCCTGCTATACATCATGCACAAAGAGGGCCAGCTGTGTCTCGCATGGTCGCTGTTTCCTAAAACAGTGCTGTTTTCTGGAGTATAGAGAATTCATCACACGATTTTTGACAAGAGCATCCACTATGAATTTTGCTTTGGTCACTAATAAGAGCTATTATCATTCTTTGTTCCAACAGTTTGCTAGTATATTTTGATTTTTTCGCTCTACTTCTGGCCGTTCAGGAGCCAAACTCCAAAGCAGACATCTGGCACTAGACAGGCAATTTTTGGCGTTGACATATACGCGGAAACAACCACTCGAAACAGACGAGAGTCAGTACAGAAATAAAAAGCCAGGGGCGCTGCAGCAGACTCGCTTGTTTCGAATAGTCAATTGTGACAATGAAGTCGATCGTTTAAAATGGGTTTTAGCCGTTTCGTAATACGGAATCAGCTCTACGCTGGCTTAACTGGATCGCTGGTTTCTGCTTCTGCGCAGTTCCGTCGTTCTCAAAAAGATTCGAGGATTTTGCGGTTTCGTCAGTCGCGGCGAGGACGCCGGCAGTGGTATACGGAATCCCGTAATGTGATGTCTACCGATGTGACTGGGACGCCGAAAGGGGGACCCGATCACAGAAATCAAGGGGATGACGACGCCGGACGAGTCAGCTCGCGGCATCTACATGAGGATCACGATCGCCGCGCCCCCACTCAGGTGCGGCGTCCGCCAGAATCAGCGGACCGGCCACTTGATTAGAGGAGGGGCTGCAGCCACGGCTCGTGCCTGGCTCCCCGCGTGGCCCCAGGAAACTGCCAACCGCGCGACCTTTGAGGGTCGCCGCCGTCTCTCTCTCCCTCTCTCTCTCTCTCTCTCCCTCTCTCTCTCGTCCGGCTCGCGGGAACCGACGCTACCAGCGACAGCAAAGTAGGGCGTGTCGCGTTCAGTCAGCATATCAAAGAAAACTATCGACGTTTAAAGTTTGTAATTCCGAAACAGATAGTGTGCTATAGATTGCACAGTGTTTAATCCTTTGAATACCAGTGGATTATGCCACAAGCAACCATTTTATTATTTGTTTTTGAAGTATCAGTGCCTTTCGTATCAACCTACCGATACTACTGCAAGACAGATGTATCTAGTGGTACACTTTGGTACTTTTACGAATGTAGTACATTGTAGCAGTCATTTAAAGCGTTCAAAGAAACAGTCAGAGTGGGCATTGTTCACCGTCATTGCAGGAGACTGTAATATCATTGTTATTAAAAGGAAGATAAAATAACGAAAGATTTTGTTTGGCTTACAATTTCCATATTTATATTTATTTATATGTAATAAAGAAGTTGTTGTGCCCATATATACACATAAAAATATTAAGATCATTCACAGTAAAAGTGAGTATATCTAAAGTTATTGTAACATAAATTTGTCTTTGTACTACTGCTTTCATGAGTACTTTCGTTATGAAACCACTGTGGCAGTATGTAGTCTTGATATAAATTCATTAATTTTTGGGCCCAATTTTGCTTGTTATTTAGGACTACAATTAGTTTCTGATATTGTGAGTTCATGGGACTTTGGTTATGTGGGATTGTGTCTAGGAAAATGTGAAATTGCTTTCAAAGGTATCACATGAAACTCTCTGGCGAACAAATGAATGCTGACTGGGCTGAGACACACAACAAACCACAATCACATTGTGTTTTCGTGAAGTGAAAAGTCTTTTGCGACCTCATTTGTGGAAAATACTTGTTATATTTAGGTATGCATCACGACACCTCAGTATGATTCAGGAGACTAAAAGGGCTTGCCACACGAAAACGTAACTAAAAACGAATAATGGCGCGAAATCGCAACAAACCAAATTATATTCTAGATGATAGGTTAACTCCCAGCAAAATTTCTCATCAACATCGTTCGGTTGCAGATGACAAGCTACCTGTAGTAAATAATACACAAATGATCCGGAAAAATGCGCATCAAGTGTCAAGGGATTAACAAAAGGAAACGAACTATTGTTTAAACCAAACATTCCCATAGTTTTGTAATCATTTAACAAAAACGTTCACATTACAGGGTAAGTAAAACGGAAAGCTACTGATGATGGCACAGTGGGTACTGAGAGAAAACGGTGTTTTGCATAACTGGCGGACCACAAATCCTACAATTTTAACTACAAACACGGTCAACACAAGGATCTGCAAATCCAAATGAGGAATATACTGTATGTGCCATAGTGCCTACTTGAAACCATCTCCATCAAACAATCGAGTGCTTACATTTCGCCAACTTTTTTTCTTTTATTTATCGCTTACTACAAAAAGTAAGGTTAATTTGGCGAAAAACTGTAAAATAATTGTTTTACGTATTCTTGAGACTCGAAGTATTAAAACAAATACTTAAAAAGCAAATCACCTGTAACTAACTGTGGCGTTCACAGCAAGTGTAAATGTATCGAAAATGCTGTCAGTACCCATGTCTGCATTTTCTATATGAACTACCACCTGCTGAAAGATAACAAGTCCACTTTTGCGAATTTTACCGGAGAGAGAGAGAAAAAAACATTTTGTACGAAAACTCTAAAGCAATATTATTCCATATATTTTCCTAAAATTTCTGGTTTTACATTACTGTAGGTTATGTAATTTTCATCCAACTTTGTAGTGTGTTCTTTTATTATTTATTTTACAAGTAAACATGTTCGCTTTTGCAGTAAACAACGTGGAATATAAACTGAAAAACTGAACTAAACTCCGCTCGAACGGGCCATGAAGGCCCAACGATACCAATCGGCCGCCGTGTGAACCTCAACCTGAAGGCGCCACTGGATAAGTACATGGGGGTGCATGTGGTCAGCACACCGCTCACCCGGCCGTATGTCAGTTTCCGAGACCGGAGCCTCTACTTATCAATCGAGTAGCTCCTCTGTTTGCCTCACAACGGTGGAGTGCACCCCGCTTGCCAACAGCGCTCGGCAGAACGGATGGTCACCCATCCAAGTTACGGCCCAGCCCGGCAGCCCTTAACTTCGGTGATCTGACGGGGACCGGTGTTACCAATGCGGAAAAGCCTTCGTCAATATGAATCGAAAATCTTATATTTGTTTTCCATATTTTTCTCAAATAAAAAAAGGACGATCAGTCGTTTCCGTTTGAGGGCGTTGCTGCTGTGCATATACAATGTAGCGAGAGTTCAATGCAGGTATATGAGCACCAACATGAAGACAAGTGATTAGTGTGGCATTCGTGTCTTTCCAGCAGGCGTGCAGTATTGCGGAAACGTGAACAATTTCGAAGTCACTACCAAATGCGTTCAAACAGGACCAAAGTGCTTTACTCTTTTCTTGGCTGCCGATGGACAAACAACGCTAGACAACCATCAGAGAATGAAGAATGAGAGTGGAGCAGCACGCCCGTCGGAAACTACCACTGTGGAATGGTGTGCCAAGTTCGGTACTAGTCGCGATTCCTCACAAGACGCCGGCACATCTGGGAGGCAAGCCTCATCCATTACAGAGAAGTGGGAGACACTGGAGCACCCGCTTTTTATTCATGATATCTCCCCATGCGGTTATTAAACCTTGGTACCTTCAAAAAGGCCTTGAAGGGTTGACGATTTTATTGGACGAGGATGTGCAGCTGGGAGTTACGGACTTCTTTACGCAGCAGGACATGGCACTTCACCGGATGGATGTCTTCGAAATGGTACATCGGTGGGATGATTGCCACAATGGTCATGACAGCTTTGCCTGACTGACATACCAATTCTGGATTGCACAGCCTTCAAACAAAAGCTTTTTGATTGCCTCTTATAAATTTCAAGGAATGTTACATAGATGTGGCCGAGCGGTTCTAGGTGCTTCAGTCTGGAACCGCGTGACCGCTACGATCGCAGGTTCGAACCCTGTCTCGGGCATTGATGTGTGTGATGTACTTAGGTTAGTTAGGTTTAAGTAGTTCTATGTCTAGGGGACTGATGACCTCAGGTGTTAAGTGCCATAGTGCTTAGACCCATTTGAACCATTTGATTGTTACATGAAAATTGTTTCATGGATTTAATCGCTCTCTTCGGTTTCATCTATGTTTGTTGCCGAATATGTGAAAATATCATTCCAAAATTGCATATTTTCTGCTGGTATTTAAATTAAACTTAATAGCTGATTACTTTCTCATAAAGTGGGTTCACTGTCATGTATTTTTTTTAATGGCATCATATTCGCCGATGAGTATACAAATTACTTTTTTCACAGCTGCAGTTTCATTTGTATTGTCGTGATCAAGTGGCAATGTTGCTTCAGAACATGTCAGCCTGTAAAGTCTCGTGTACATGCCATCATTTGAAGTGCTATTTCACTATAAGAATATAGAAAGACCAAACGATCATGAAGATTATTAACACTTATAATAGCTCATGTAATCTACATCATTTTAGGATATTTGGCGCATTAGCCTACACTGATTCAGTCTTGCTGTATTCTTTTAGTAATAAAGCTCAGTTCGGACGATTGCATGTATATTTGTTGGAGGATTTTAAAGTTTGACACGTTCTGAAGAGAAATTAGCAGTTGATTATTGCCTTAAGGCCGAAATTTCTGTTGCGAAATAATCTGCACAGTCAATGCCGAATACAATGACTTTTTTAGTACAGTCCATTTTTAAGACGTTTATGGGTAGCTTAGCTTTGTAGTAAGCATCCGAAATGGAGCGAGTACGAGTCGGATGTTGGGAGCTGCATACTTCACAACTCAAGGTGCCGCTGTTACATGAGTGCTAACGGACTTACATCGTTCCCGCTGTAATTTCGCGGGTATGGTTGGTTGGACGCGGTCGTCAGTCCCTCCGACCTTGGAATAACTGCAACCGATAAAACCTCAGACTATACGAGGGAACTACAATGGCCATAAAATTACAAATTATTGAAAGAGAAGGAAGGAAGGAAGAAGACGGAAGAATAGAGGAAGGAAAGAAAGTGACTGATGATTGGAGCATGAAGGAAGAAGCACAGGTAGACAAGATAGACACTCAAGTTAAAACAGACCCCATAAAGAAAGGAGTGGGAAGGCAGAGGGCGGGGGTGAACAACCAAGCCCAGTCGAAGCCAGTCCTGTCGGGTCGAAGGGAAGGAAAGATGGCCTACCATACCCCCCACCCACCGACAAGGTTGAAGGTCCCGCCCTTAAATAAAGCGATAAAAACCCCCATCACGAAGAAATCGTAAAACTAGATCAGCAGCTGAGGAATTGTCAGATAATGTCGGGGGTAGCGAGTCAGGAAACCTAATAGTCCGTCGCAGCGCGGCTTAGTCGCGACAGTCCAGCAAGAGGTGTACCACAGTCTACGACACAGAGGGGGGTCCTCACGACGGAGGAGATAACGGTGAGCCAGCCACATATAGCCGATGCGGAGCCGGGAAAGGACAACAGGCTTTACGAGAGGCCCATAAGGAGGCTCGCCACATAGTTGTAGAATCCTTTATTGCCCTGTTCAGCGAGGAAAGCGTGTGTCATTCTGTATTCCAAAGTCCATAAACCTGAATACGTAATGCCAAGCGAAGGTCTATTTCCGGAATGCCAATAGCAAGAGTAGCCAATTTAGCCAGTCGATAGGCAAGTTCTTTCCCAGGAACCCCAACATGGCCTGGGGTCCAAATGAATACCACTGAGCATCCACATTGATCAAGGAGAGAAAAGGAGTCCTGGATAGCCATGACCAACGGGTGACGAAGCAAGCACTGGCCGATCGCGAGTATGACTGGTCTAAAAGCTGTGATGCTGTGGTAGCTCGGTGTTCGTCGACTTTTCTCTCATATTGAAGCACGCAGGATTGTAAAGCAAGTCGTGACTTACTGTTGGTACGGAAGATGAGTAGACGATCTGGCTGCTGTAGAGTAGCACTGACATGGCGAAGTGACCGATTGTCCGGATAAGATGGCCTTTCACGAATCTGTATTTTGTGGGACTGTTGAGGGTACAAGCCGAAAATTAATTGATGAGAAGTACACAACTGCAGATGTGTTCCATTAGAGGAGGACTGGAATCCGGAATAAGTTTCATGCTGTAGTCCACGATTTAGACGAAGAACATACCAATTTCGTTCATTGCATACAAAATGGTTGTATTCTTTTTCATTTTATTTTACCCATGAAAAAAGATATGGACTGCATCAAACAAAAACTGGGCACATAACAACGTGCGAAAGGAAGCGTGATATTTCTATATTCATTTGGTCATGACTAACTGCGGTTATGGACTAACAGCGAGTTTTGTAGCTTATCATTCATTTCCATAATTTATTTTAATAATTAATCAATATTTAGAGACTGCACTTCATCCTCATGTCATGTTTTCTGGTTCTGTCGTTACAGAATCGATAACGACTGGAAGGGGTGTATACGTCAATGTAATCAAATGGCTCTGAGCACTATGGGACTTAACAGCTATGGTCATCAGTCCCCTAGAACTAAGAACTACTTAAACCTAACTAACCTAAGGACAGCACACAACACCCAGTCATCACGAGGCTCAATGTAATCATTAGACATTCTCCGAAATGATACGAAATACTAAAATACACTTACATCGGTCTTCGACAAAGGATTTATCTATCTAAATGTACATATAAACTGAAAAATATTCGCCTCTAACCGGTCAGTCGTTAACTGTTATATCACTTGCTTCTATCATTTAGGCATGTCGTACAGTTTTTCACATTTCTGTTTGCATTTGAGAAAGGCTATAAAGCTGAAATCATGATTATGTGAGTTAAACGAATAGTAATTTACAGTTTAATATCCCACATCTGTTTCAAAACGATTCCGTACACAGCGCGACTGGCGGTCGACTGTTATGCTTGCGGACCGATCCGAATCCTCTTGTACCCGACAACAGACGCAGGTGTCAAGCAGGCAGCGGCGGAGAGTCACGAGTCCACATCCCGACAGTAAGAGGTGCATTATACATGTTGCTAGAGGCGGAATATTGACTGCGGATAAGTAATTGCAGTAAGCCATGGGCCTGCCCAATTGTACTTTTTTGATGCAATAAAACGAACTTCGCAAATTTTGGACCTGTTTCTATTACGTAATTGGCGATTCACATTCAAACTCCGTAAGGCACCATACGGTGCATGGTGGAGGGTATGTGTTTCACTACTCCGTCACTCCCATTCCTGCTCCACTCACAAACGCAACGAGGAATATACGACTGTTTGTATGCCACCGCAAGATCCCTAATTCTCTCACCTTGTCTTATCTTCGTGGTCCTTACGCGAAAAGTGCGTTGGCGGCAGTAGAATTGTTCTACACTCAGCCCGAAATGCCCCATCACTCTCTTTTCTCAATGGTGTTTCGCGAAAAGAACGTTGTCTTACCTACAGGGACACCCATTTGAGTTATCGGAGGGTTTCCGTAATACTCGAGTATTGAGCGAACCTACCGGTAACAAATCTACCAATATGCCACTTTATTGCTTTGATGCTGTAGTGTCCTGCGGTTGCCATGAAAGAACTGACAGTCAATTTGAACACAATTTATTATAATTAAAGAACGACGCCTTCCTGGCATACACTAAGTTTTAAACACAGGAACAAACAGAAAAAACTACATCTCTTGTGGTGGCAAACCAGATAAGGAAACAAGACAATGGAAGAAAATACTGACCAAAATCTACTCTACACGGTACAAAATACAACGTGCTACTACAACGCTACGGCGAGTCAATACAAGTCTAGGACCGGCTTAACTGCTGGCCAGAGCCGTCCCTAGCGGTTGGTAAAAACTGCCGGTCTGATAGTTTAGGTGCGCTTATAAAGCAGTTAGGCAGAGTGCTACATGGCTCATATGAGCTCCGATTGGGAGAACACTGTCACATGTTGTCCGTCGACCTAGTTCCATGTTTATTTGGAAAGTCTCTCCGCGCTACTGAAAGGGGGTCAGCAAACCATCTTGCGTGTCCGTTGTGCGGGCCCCCTTACAATAAGGGGCTGCTGCGACAGATGCCACCTTTCAATCCAGCGTGGTGGTGATCCCAGACACTTGAGCAATACTACATATCTAATCGAAGTGGCTTTGTCAAATAGTACATCACTAAAACGGTATTCGAACATTGCAAGATGGTGTTTCCTAATCATTTGCAGTGATCTACATTTTTGTTTTACATTTAGAGCAAGGTGCCATTCATCACACCAAAACAAATATTCTGCCTAAGTCATCCTGTACCTTCCTACAGTCACTTAACGACGACACTTTCCTGTACACTATATCGGCATTAGCAAACCGTCGCAGATTGATTCTCACCCTGCTTATGTATAAGAGAACAGGAGCGATGCTTTCATTCTCTGATTGGGTGATTCTCACGCTATCCGTCACATTGCTTCGTATACATAACACAGGAGCAGTGACATTATTCTCTGGAGGCACTGCTGACAGTAACCTTGTTTCCAATGACTACTTGCCGTCAAGGACTTACGGAGTCCTCGAGCCACCCACGTATCAGAGAACTTATTCCCTTATGTTCTGACCTTCGGTGATAGTATGCAATGCGGCACTGTGTCAAACGACTTCTGGAATTCTAGGAAATGTAATCTCCCTGTAGCCCTTTATCCATCATGTGAGACAAGGGCAATTTGTGTTTCTAAAGCCGTGCTACATTAGAATTTAGAATATGCCCAAGTATTCTGTAACAAATCGACTTTATGGATACTGACAGGCAATTGTGCGGATCCGTTCACTCACCTTTGTTAGGTACAGGACACAAAAGCGTTTTCAATGACCTTGGTCTGTTTCCCATTTGCGGTCAGCAGCATTCTCCTATTATTCGCTAGCCATGCAACGTTCTAGATGCACGTATCGCCCTAGATGATTGCGGAACAATTTAAAACTGCTTATAAAAACAGAACAATCCGTACGACACAGCGATTTCAATTCTTCAACGTATTACATGAGGGCTGATTCAAAGAAGGCCCTCTGAAAGTTTTGTAGTACTTGGTATTTGGCAGCGTGCAGGCGGGACTGTTCACACCAGCAGTCCACCCACGTGAGATGTACGAGTAATAACTTTGTCGGGATGCGACTATGTTTCCACTTACACTGCGCAAAGTGCATTAGTGTGCTCAACTACCGGACGAAAGTAACCTTCGCATCATACGTCACTGCCAAGAAACAAAGCTCCATGAACTTGGACCACACACAGAAAGAACTGTTACAGTGTAGTACAGAAGGCCACAGGAAGACACAGGCAATGACGCGAATAGGAATGACACTTCTGTTCAAAGGCAATAATTACTCTGGAAATTGGAAAGTGTATGAGGATATTGAAAGGGTAATGCAGTATGTAAAGGGGGACGAAAATCTAACAGTCATGGGCGACTGGAATGCAGTTGTAGGGGAAGGAGTAGAAGAAAACGTTACAGGAGAATATGGGCTTGGGACAAGGAAGGAAAGAGGAGAAAGACTAATTGAGTTCTGTAACAAGTTTCAGCTAGTAATAGCAAATACCCTGTTCAAGAATCACAAGAGGAGGAGGTATACATGGAAAAGGCCGGGAGATACGGAAAGATTTCAATTAGATTACATCATGGTCAGACAGAGATTCCGAAATCAGATACTGGATTGTAAGGCGTACCCAGGAGCAGATATAGACTCAGATCACAATATAGCAGTGATGAAGAGTAGGCTGAAGTTCAAGACATTAGTCAGGAAGAATCAATACGCTAAGAAGTGGGATACGGAAGTTCTAAGGAATGACGAGATACGTTTGAAGTTCTCTAACGCTATAGATACAGCAATAAGGAATAGCGCAGTAGGCAACATAGTTGAAGAGGAATGGACGTCTCTAAAAAGAGCCATCACAGATGTTGGGAAGGAAAACATAGGTACACAGAAGGCAGCTGCGAAGAAACCATGGGTAACAGAAGAAATACTTCAGTTGATTGATGAAAGGAGGAAGTACAAACATGTTCTAGGAAAATCAGGAATACAGAAATACAGGTCGCTGAGGAATGAAATAAATAGGAAGTGCAGGGAAGCTAAGACGAAATGGCTGCAGGAAAAATGTGAAGACATCGAAAAAGATATGATTGTCGGAAGGACAGACTCAGCATACAGGAAAGTCAAAACAACCTTTGGTGACATTAAAAGCAACGGTGGTAACATTAAGAGTGCAACGGGAATTCCACTGTTAAATGCAGAGGAGAGAGCAGATAGGTGGAAAGAATAAATTGAAAACCTCTATGAGGGTGAAGATTTGTCAGATGTGATAGAAGAAGAAACAGGAGTCGATTTAGAAGATATAGGAGATCCAGTATTAGAATCGGAATTTAAAAGAGCTTTGGAGGACTTACTGTCAAATAAGGCAGAAGGGATAGATAACATTCCATCAGAATTTCTAAAATCATTAGGGGAAGTGGCAACAAAACGACTATTCACGTTGGTGTGTAGAATATATGAGTCTGGCGACATACCATCTGACTTTCGGAATAGCATCATCCACACAATTCCGAAGACGGCAAGAGCTGACAAGTGCGAGAATTATCGCACAAAGAGCTTAACAGCTCATGCATAGAAGCTGCTTACAAGAATAATATACAGAAGAATGGGGAAAAAATTTAGAGAATGCGCTAGGTGACGATCAGTTTGGCTTTAGGAAAAGTAAAGGCACGAGAGAGGCAATTCTGACTTTACGGCTAATAATGGAAGCAAGGCTAAAGAAAAATCAAGACACGTTCATAGGATTTGTCGAACTGTAAAAAGCGTTCGACAATATAAAATGGTGCAAGCTGTTCAAGATTCTGAAAAAAGTAGGGGTAAGCTATAGGGAGAGACGGGTCATATACAATACGTACAACAACCAAGAAGGAATAATAAGAGTGGACGATCAAGAACGAAGTGTTCGTATTAAGAAGGGAGTAAGACAAGGCTGTAGCCTTTCGCCCCTACTCTTCAATCTGTACATCGTGGAAGCAATGATGGAAATAAAAGAAAGGTTCATGGGGTGGAATTAAAATACACGGTGAAAGGATATCAATGATTCGATTCGCTGATGACATTGCTATCCTGAGTGAAAGTGAAGAAGAATTAAATGATCTCCTGAACGGAATGAACAGTCTAATGAGAACACATTATGGTTTGAGAGTAAATCGGAGAAAGACGAAGGTAATGAGAAGTAGTAGAAATGAGAACAGCGAGAATCTTAACATCAGGATTGATGGTCACGAAGTCAATGAAGTTTAGAAATTCTGCTACCTACGCAGTAAAATAACCAATGGCGGACGGAGCAAGGAAGACATCAAAAGCAGAATCGCTGTGGCAAGAAAGGCATTTCTGGCCAAGAGAAGTCTACTAATATCAAATACCGGCCTTAATTTGAGGAAGAAATTTCTGAGGATGTACGTCTGGAGTACAGCATTGTATGGTAGTGAAACATGGACTGTGGGAAAACCGGAACAGAAGAGAATCGAAGCATTTGAGATGTGGTGCTATAGACGAATGTTGAAAATTAGGTGGACTGATACAGTAAGGAACGAGGAGGTTCTACGCAGAATCGGAGGGGAAAGGAATATGTGGAAAACACAGATAAGGAGAAGGGACAGGATGATAGGACATCTGCTAAGACATGAGGGAATGACTTCCATGTTACTAGAGGGAGCTGTAGAGGGCAAAAACTGTAGAGGAAGACAGAGATTGGAATACGTCAAGCAAATAATTGAGGACGTAGGTTGCAAGTGCTACTCTGAGATGAAGAGGTTAGCACAGGAAAGGAATTCGTGGCGGGCCGCATCAAACCTGCCAGTAGACTGATGACACAAAAAAAAAAAAAAAAAAAAAAACATGGTTCTTAAGAGGGTGTATCATCACCAAAGACGGCACTGGATACTCTGCAACGTGCTGCCGTGTTGCCCACAAGGTTGGTAAGGAGTTCTGGTGGTAGGAAATGAAATCGGGATCGAATGCAGCCCTGAAATGACGCACACGGCAAAGGATTATAGTGTCGAATTGACGCTGACTGGTGAATGTATCGTGTTTAAGAAATTGTATGTCAGTAGGTACGTGAAACATTATATCTCCTCATATCATAGCACCTAGGCCACGAAAACCATCATGTTAGGCGATGTTCCCCGACTGCATTAGGTACCCTCAGATAGCGATGTTGGGATGAGAAAAAAATGGCTCTAAGCACTATGGGACTTGACATCTGAGGTTATCAGTCCCCTGGAACTTAGAATTGCTTAAACCTAACTAACCTAAGGACATCACACGCATCATCCATGTCCGAATCAGGATTCGAACCTGCGACCGTAGCGGTCGTGCGGTTCTAGACTGAAGCGCCTAGAACCGCTCGGCCAAACTGGTCGGCGAGGTCTCCGAAGAAATCGTAAGAGGAAGCTGGTGTCACCCCCCTGCTAAACAGTTTGAATAAGATCCCTAATATTTCAGAGGGCTGGAAGCCAGATCCATCTCTCGTACATTCTAATGCAATACTTTCTCTGTAGATGATACCGCGAGAAGGACGGTTTCACAGTGTTGTCGAAGAAAAAACCTAAAAACTGTAACATTTCAATTATATCTCGAAAAAAGTATTTTGTAATTTATTTCTGTTCGTCCGTCTGTTAACGTCTCAGGAGCAGGCGAAAGTATCAAGCTGATATTTATGTCACATACTAATGCCAATGGTCTCTTGGCGGTGTCACAAATTGAAGCTTCTACGTGATTGCAGTCAAAAGGTATGGTCTTTTACGTCACCTATTTTGGTACTAGCCAACTCACTCGTAACAACCTGTAGCCAACTTTCTGTGGATATAAAATGACGAAATTTGGCAACAAGTAAGGTTTTACAGTGAGAGTGAAGGAAAAATTCGAAAATTATTAATTCTTCATTATATCACAGGAAAAAATATTTCTTTTGTCATCTGTTACCCAACGTCAGACTTAAAATTAAAAGAATCAGTATTTCTTCATTCTGGCTGTTTGGGTCGCAATGGTAAAAGTCACACATTAGGTGAAGACTGATTTTGTTCCTCATATGATGCGTTTTGATATTTATTCGTCATCAGATATCCAGAAACAATTACTGCATTTACATATGGCGTTTCAAGTTGTATATGAAACAACTGATAGTAGAGTAGTGTGCGACTATTGACATACAATATGGAACACCATATCTGCGTGCCGTAGTTACTCCTGTATATCTGAGGGTGGATAAATTCCGGTACCCGTCATATAAGCAATAAGGTTATTCCTTGCCTGATTGACTTTTACTGTTGTGACCTTGGTCAGCCTGAATAGAAAACTACCAATTTTTATAGTAATGCCTCGTACGTGACTTTCAAGAAAATCTTGGAATCCTTGGTACCGCTATCTTGCCAGTATTAGTAACAGTGAAAGTGGTGGCGATTTAGAGAATGGATGTACGATCTATATGCATAATTAAGTTTTTACTGAACCTTGAGCACGTAAGTTATAATCACACCTGGCAAATGTTTTGTAAATGTTAAATGCTGGACATTGTTAATGTTGATGGCTAAGTGGTATACCCATGGTATATGACGTAGCATGTATTTATATATGTGTCTAGGTCCAGAATACTCTCCAACGCCCGTTAATCGATTTCATCCAAACTTTGCTGACAAACAGCAAACTTCACAAGTTCCAGAGCTGTGGGGTTTACATCCTTTCGGCTCCAATACGAACAGGAACATTTGTCTTCAGACTCTGCTGTATAGGCTGCTCTTCACGACAGGGATGTTGTGTTGCAATGGTATTGGCATGCCTTATCGACTTGATTTGCAGGACAGCATACATGTCAAGGGTAGGAAACAGTTTGCCAGAGTCTGATCTGGCTGGTGCCTAGATAACAGTCTTGTTGTATTGGAGTAATATCAGCATGGCAGCCAATACGACAGGACAAAAAACGGATTTTTAGCCACTGAAAAGCAGGTTGCCTTCCACAACAGGCATGTTATGTTGGATCAGTTTTGGTCTGCTTTATCAATCAGTTTAGCACAGGCTAATGTGCAGAAGGGCAAAGTTGGTGAAGGTTGAGCGTGATAGAAGAGGAGATGTACAGAGAGAGCGTGAGTAGGGTATGGATAGGCGGAGGGCGAGGAGATTTACAGAGAGAACAGGGCAGAATGAGGTGAACAGGAAGAGGTGAGGATACTCAAGTCGGCAGATAGAGAGAGAGAGAGAGAGGGAGGAGGACATGGAGAGAGGTGGAGAGGAGAAGTTTTGTTGTGTGGATAGTATTGGCATGCCTTTCACGGGCTACACATGCAGATGGGTGTAGCTGAGCAGAGAGCCAGAGAGAAGAGAGGAAGAAAATGACCAAATGGTAAGGTGGACAATGAAAAGAGAAGGAGAAGATGGGCAGAAGAGAGTGGGAGTGAGTGATGATTAGAGAGAAGAAAAGGAGAGGGGACTGGCAGAGAGATAGGGGGAGAATGAGGCGGACAAAGATAGTGGGCAGATGAAAAAGGAAATCGGGGAGTAAGAGATGGAGAGACAGTGTCTGAAGGAGGAGCTTGATGGACAGATGTGGGAAGATGAGGTGGTCAGTGAGACGGGGGGAAGGAGAGGTGGACACAGAGAGGAGACAGTAAGATGTGTGTGCTATACATGAATATGCGAGCTAAGCCATGGGGAAAAAGCTAGCAAGTAAATAAATAAATAAAAAACACTAAAACAGTTAGCTAATCAAGTAATCCCATACAAAGTGTGGGCATGGGCACTTCCAAACTTGAAAGCTTCATTTTGCCATTCTGTCACCGCTCCAAGTCAATCCACATTACTGCTCTGATTACGCTTGCTACACATATGCAGGGTGGTCCATTGATCGTAACCGGGATAAATATCTCACGAAATAAGCGTCAAACGAAAAAGCTACAAAGAACGAAACTCGTCTAGCTTGAAGGCGGAAACCAGATGGCTCTATGGTTGGCCCGCTATATGGCGTTGCCATAGGTCAAACGGATATCAACCGCGTTTTTTTAAATAGCAACCCCCATTTTTATTTCATTTTCGTGTGGTATGTAAAGAAACATGAATGTTTTAGTTCGACCACTTTTTTCGCTTTGTGATAGATGGCGCTGTAGTAGTCACAAACATATGGCTCACAATTTTAGACGAACAGTTGGCAACAGGTAGGTTTTTTAAATTAAAATAAAGAACGTAGGTACGTTTGAATATTTTATTTCGGTTGTTCTAATGTGATACATGTACCTTTATGAACTTATCATTTCCGAGATCGCATGCTGTTACAGCGTGAGTACCTGTAAATACCACATTAATGCAATAAATGCTCAAAATGATGTCCGTCAATCTCAATGCATTTGGCAATACGTGTAACGACATTCCGCTTAACAGCGAGTAGTTCGCCTTCCGTAATGTTCGCATATGCACTGACAATGCGTTGACACATGTTGTCGGTGGATCACGATAGCAAATATTCTTCAACTTTTCCCACAGAAAGAAATCCGGGGACGTGAGATCCTGTGAACGTGGAAGTACATCGCCATTCTGTCATGTAGTGAAACTCTTGTGGTAACATCGGTAGAACATTACGTAGGAAATCAGCATATATTGCACCATTTAGATTGCCATCAATAAAATGGAGGCCAATTATCCTTCCTCCCATAATGGTGCACCAGACATTAACCCGCCAAGATCGCTGATGTTCTGCTTGTCGCAGCCACTGTGGACTTTCCGTTGCCCAATAGTGCATATTACGCCGGTTTACGTTACCGCTGTTGGTGAATGACGCTTCGTCGATAAATAGAACGCGTGCAAAAAATCTGTCATTGTCCCGTAATTTCTCTTGTGCCCAGTGGCAGAACTGTAAACGACGTTCAAAGTCGTCGCCATACAATTCCTGGTGCATATAAATATGGTACGGTGCAATCGATGTTGATGTAGCATTCTTACCACCAACGTTTTTGAGATTCCACATTCTCGCGCGATTTGTCTGCTACTTATGAGCGGATTAGCCGCGACAGAAGGCTAAAACACCTACTTGGGCATCATCATTTGTTGCAGGTCGTGGTTGCCGTTACACACTTCGCTGAACATTTCCTGTTTCCTTAAATAACGTAACTATCCGGCGAACGGTCCGGATACTTGAATGATGTCGTCCAGGATAACGAGCAGCATACATAGCAAACGCCCGTTGGGCATTTTGATCACAATAGCCATACATCAACACCATATCGACCTTTTCCGCAATTGGTAAACGTTCTATTTTAACACGGGTAATGTATCACGAAGCAAATGCCGTCTGCACTGGTGGAATGTTACGTAATACCACGTACTCATATGTTTGTGACTATTACAGCGCCATCTATCACAAAGTGAAACAAGTGGTCCAACTAAAACATATTTCCTTACGTACTTCACATATACGTAATAAAAATTGGGATTCCTATATAAAATAACGCAGTTGATATCCGTTTGACCTACGGCAGCGCCATCTAGCGGGCCACCCATAGCGCCATCTGGTTTCCCCCTTCAAGCTACACAAGTGTGCTGTTTTGAAGTTGTGACTGATACATTGTAAGCTGTCAGGCAAATCCAACACCTTCCATGAAAACCCTGACATGATAATCAAATCCAGTAGTATGTCACATAGCTCCGAATAAATCGTGACATTAAATTGATCAAAGTAATACTAGTAATGGGTGAGCACATGGAATACCACAGACTAACACAAGAATGCCTAAATGCATGTCATACCAGCCGCAAGTTTCAGCGTGAGACTTTTTCGCGTCTCTGTTACGTTGCAAACTTTAAAAGCATTGACCCAACACGAAAAGTGTAACGTTTCTCATTGGATAGAAAGAATTTTCGTAGGCGGAGCTTAAGGTTAACATTGAGACTCTGATTGGTCAGATGAAAACACAGCCATATAGTTTTTTTTTAACCAACTACGGTAAACTGTAGTAAGGAGAAGTTAGAAAGAGTTGCTTCCGAGACGGCGAGGTGAGCGGAGCTGTGCTTCCCGCCGCCCCCTGACGAACACCGACAAGGTAATGAACGCATGCGATGCCACATTTTTGAGCGCATAAGGCCTCACTCAGAACCGCATAAGTCTCATCTGTTACATACCCTTTTTACGTAATACTAGTGTCGATCGTTAATTGAAGCCCATGGTATTCACATTTGCTACGTAAAAATCTGAAACGCGATGATTTTTCTGTTATATAATTATTCAGAAGTCACATCAGCCACTGTACTTTACGACAAGTTAGATAAGTAAGTACAGATAATTGAGGGTCACTGTAGACCATTTTGATAGTTTTCTCTTTTGTGAAACTTAATTTAAACCTAGATTATAGATGTGATATGGCATAGGTCATCGTTCGATCCATTGTAGAACTTGGAAACCCACTCAGGGAATATTCGTTCACATTTTTGTTGAACGCTGTTGGTTTTTATCATCCTGTATTAAAACATTTCCTTTTATCAATAGTGCAATTTATAAACAATGTTTTGTGAATAGAATAAAATTTCAAATGGTAAACTTAACTGCTTTTTCGACGTCATTTTACCAGCTAACGAAAAATAGGAAAGCCTTGAACCCCTTCCACTAAATTTAGTTAGTATTAAGATTCTTTTACAGGGAGTGCAGTGGAGCTGACGCAGAGATCATTAAGTATTTGGTTATATCATTGCTAGTCTCACTGAACTCTTCTGAACTCTACATGTCGTGTGTGGTCTGGCTTCTCCTTACCAGCAACAGGACCCAGGTTCAAACTAGTCAAATCCCTAAAAAAACACGCTCAGAGCGTCGTTGCGCGAAAGTGGTAGGGAGACACGACATAGAACAACAGGCACCACGCAGAATGTTAGAACATTGCTCGGTGGAGCTTACGAAGCTTTTCATAATAATAGCCAGATGTAAACTGGATTGTGTGTATTTCTGTAGAGTGTGTGAGGAAGTAAGCCTGACTAGTTTCCGGACGAGACGAGGCAGCAAGAGTGTCGCTGGCTCGCGGGCAAGAGAGCGGGGAGGGCGTCGAGGGCCAGCAGGGGCGCGGCCGGTGGCCGTCGTCAGAGCTGGCTGGCCGGAGTGGCGGCGCCCGATAACCGTCCCCTGATTGCATTCCTCAGCGTCGGATTACGCCCGCCGCCACCAGCCACCTACCTCCGCCTCCTCCTCTAGAGACCACTTCTCCTGCCCGCGAAGACCAGCCACGTGCGAAGCTTGTGCACCACGGCTCTGTATGCCGGCAGCGGCGTTCCAGCCAAAGAAATGAATTTGAGAGCCAATACCTAAGCTCAGCCCCCCTGGCATTGCAAATTTTTAACGCTTTTCGAATTTACAAGCCTTTATCATTAGACTATCTTCGCACGAAGACCTTCATTTGCACTATTTAATGTCAACCACTACGATATCCAGTAACGGTTATTACGCCTTTTACAGTAATAATTGATAGTATTGCAGCCTCCACAACGCGTTTCGAGAGACAACACTCTCTCTCATCAGGCTGTAAAACTTAGCTCACGAAATATCTATCAGCAAGAAGGGATAAATGCAGTGTTCGCAACATAAAACAGATTAAAAACACGCACTGGACTCGCGTGTACTCATAGACAGATGCCATCACACCCCACACAGCGCACTGCAGCAAGCTTGAGTCCTACTGCTCTGCTGTGTCAGACACTTGAGGAGAGGTTCAAGCGGCTGTGAGCAGTATGGGACTTAACATCTGATGTCATCAGTCCCCTAGACTTAGAACTACTTAAACATAACTAACCTAAGGACATCACACACACACATGCCTGAGGCAGGATTCGAACCTACGACCGTATCGGTCTCGCTGCTCCACACTGAAGCGTCTACAACCACTCGGCCACTACGGCCGGCAGAGGAGAGGTCCGGACGCTGTTGTGGACTAACGGTCTGTGTCATTACTGTGGACTCCAGCGCAAACGGAACGCTATGCTATTGCTCAATACTTTTCTTCATTTCCTAAGCCTATGATCGTCAGTCCGTAGCTATTCCGCCAAATATGTATGTGCCCTAAAGTAACTCCACAAAGCCGCTAAGAAATCTGATTTCGCTGTGTGTCACTTGTGCGTTCCGAAATTTCCTTTCATGTCTAGTCATCTCCAGTTCTTCCAGCCAACCGAGTTTCCTCCCTTTGCTCTCTATGGGCAATATTTCTTAGCATTCGTCTGTTCCCTTGAGGGGACGGCCTATCTTATAGGGAGACGGAAAGAAAAATCATTAACAAATATTTCAGTACCTTCCCTTGCTGACAGTACGGGTAATGTAACGGATGATGATAAACAGATGGCCAAAATTCTAAACGTAGCTTTCAAAAAGTCGTTTAAGGTAGGGGACTGCAGCACCATTCCCCCTTTCAAACATCGAACAAACGCAAGGATGGTAGGCATAGTGGCTAGTGTGTCTAGGATTGTGAAACAGTTATGATCCTTAGACGATAGGAAGGCATCTGGCCCAGACGGCATCCCCGTAAGATTATATGTTGACTATTCTACAAATATAGCACCATTCTTATCCATCATCTATCAGAGTCCATTGGAACAGCGGAAAGTTCCACGGGACTGGAAGAAGGCCCAGATCATAACAATCTAGAAAAAGGGTAGAAAATCGGAAGCATGTAATTAGCGGCCAATTTCACTAACGTCGATTTGTTGTAGAATCATGGAACATATTTTTTGTTCAGACACAATGACCTTTCTAGACTCTGAGACTCTCATCTGCAGAAACCAACACGGTTTTAGGAAACAGCAGTCATGCGAGACAAAGATGGCACTCTTTGTGCATAATATACAACAGGCTCCCAGGCTGACGCCGTATTTCTCGACTTTCGAAAGGCGTTCGACTCAGTTCCGCACTGTCGCTTGCTCCAAAAAGTGTGCGCTTACGGTCTTTCAGATGACATATGCGGTTGGATAGAAGGATTTCTAACAGACAGAGAGCATTATGTCGTCCTGAATGGGGTGACTTCAGCAGAAACAAGCATTAACTTCAGATGTGCCCCACGGCAGCGTAATAGGTCCGCTGCTTTTTACGATTTACATAAACGGTCTGGTTGATGGTACTGACAGCTGTATTAGACTGTTTGCCGATGATGATGCAGTCCACAGAAAAGTAGTATCAGTCGAAAGCTGTGAACAAATCAATGGGGATTTGCAGAAAATAAATACGTGGTGTATGGACTGGTAGCCTACTCTCAATATTAGTAAGTGTAACCTACTGCGTATAACAAGGCGAAAATCCCCACTGATGTACGAGTACAAAATGAATGCCCAGTCTTTGGAAGCGGTAACATCCATCAAGTATCTGGGTGTGACTATTCGCAATGATCTCAAATGTAATTATCAGATTACATAAGTAAGGGGCAAGGCAGCCTCTAGCTTGCGGTTTATTGGTAGAATCGTGAAGCGATGCAGTCCTTCAGCAAAGGAAACTGCTTACAATACGTTACTTCTTCCAGTTTTAGGGTATTGTTCGTCTGGGTCTGATTCAAGAGACTGAGAAGGTCCAAAGAAGACCTGCAAGATTTGTGATTGGTACATTTAGCTATCACGAGAGCGTTACAAATCTCATTGAAAGTTTTAAGTGGGACACACTTGCAGATAGACGACGCGCTAAACAGAATGGGCTGCTCCGAAATCCGATCTTCGCCGAAGATGTAGAACATATATTATTACCACCAACTTTCAAATCGCGCAATGATCACCATTCAAACGTAATGGAAATTAGAGGTCGTACTGAGGCGATCGGACAGTCGTTTTTCCCTCGCGCGGTCCGCGAGTGGAACAGGGGAGGTGGTATGACTTCCCTACTCCACACACCGCTTGGTGGCTGACGGAGTATGTATGTAGATGTAGACAACGGTTAACAACGGCTACAAGCTAGATATTGTTAATAAATTGCTGCGTAAATGTAATAAGCACAGAAACTTAACGGATATAAAATGAAGTGGTCAAGATGTCGTACTAGGAGACAGACTCGCAAAAGGATCTTTAATATCTTTAAACCGTACGTTGTGAAAATAGGGTTCCAAAAAAATAATCTAGTAAAGTATAGTCTGGAGCACAATGTCGGTAAAAAGACAAGTAAGTCGGATAGATCTGGAGTTTAAATAATCAATGTCCATCCTGTGATACAAAATATGTTGGACAGCTAGGAAGACAATTCTCGGTCAGGTACCAAAGAACATTACGATACACTCAAACTAAGTAATTATGGCAAGTGAGCTTTTGCGATCCATCTCCTTAAAGGAATAAAAAAAAATCTATAGAATTGTTCCACATGGAAAAAATAGGAAGGAAACTCGACATTCTAGAGGAAGCTGAGATTGCCTTACATGAAAAGATACATGGCAGTATTCTGAACGCACAAATGAAAGACAACAAAATGAGATTTCGTAGATGCTTTGTAGAATTATCTCAGGACAGGATTACAAATTTATAATACTCTTTGACGGAATAGCAATAGGCTGGCGATTGTATGCTTTGGAAATGATGAAAAGTAGGCAAGCAGAGAAAAGCATTGTGGATAAGCCAATAGCTGCAGTTACACATTTATACCGCGCACATGGCAGCTCACAACCCCCGGACATCTGCAGAAGCGTCACCCTGACACTCTTCGAGCCGGGGGTGGAGCAATAGGACTCGGCCTAGTGCAATGTGTGGTGTGTGATGGTACGGCTGCTGAGAAATCGACCATTTTAATATAAGACGAAGATCCACAGTACGATGTGTCTTTTTATACTATGTTACGAAGGCCGTAATTATGTTCGCTGCACAAGCTGCGACATACTCGCGAATAAAAACAGTGGTCCAAGAGGAAGGGTAGAATTTGTTTCTTTTATTCCAGTCTCTAACAACAAACTATTTTCGTTTTGAGACTGTCGATCTCTGTCAGCGATGTCCAGCTTCGTATCTGCGGAAAAAAGGGAAACAAAATACAATTATTGAACAATTCACACCTTGTGAACGATAAAGTACGCCGTTCTGAAAAATTTTACTTTCATACTTACGGAAAAGGTGATCTTAAAATGTGTTGAAGGATATCTATTTAAAATGACAGCAGTGGGTTATAGCCGAACATAACTGATAATATGCTAGGCTTTGCCACAGAGCCAGCAGAATGATCATGTGAACAGCATCACTTTTCGTAACAAATTGCGGTGCACATGCCACCAAAAATTATGTACTCCGCTCTTACGATTTATCCGTCTCCCTTCGCTAGTTATTTTCTCCAGTTTGATTTAATTTTGTTGGGTCCTTAAGTTTGTACTTGAGTACTCTAAAATTATTGCAATAGTGTTTCAGAATCACATATTGTACCTTACCCATTTCCTTTTTTATAATTTTGAAATTTAATACCACATGAGTTTCAAAAGTCTTCCCCAACTGTCTAAATGTAGGTTTATCTTTTTTCGACCTCTAAGATAAGACGTATGGTCATTTTTTTGGAACACAAACTGATGTTCCGTGACATCGGCTTGTACCAGCTTTTCCATTCTTCAGTTAATAATTCAAGTAAATATTCTGCAAGTGTGATGGTTCGCTAGTATTCACACCTGTCAGGACCTGTCTTCTTTGAGGTTGGAACTATTGCGTTCTACCATAGCTCGGATTCTATTTCGCCTGTCTCACATGTCTTGCTGATTAGGGAGAATAGTTTTGTCAAGAGTGACTCCAAAGGATCTCAAAAACTCGAAGGAATGTCGTCTACTCCAGTGGCCTTGTTTGTAGTACCAACAGTAAAATTCTGAGGCGGAGGTGTGCTCGAGTTTTTCATGGAGGAGGCTTGCACCCCATGTTGTTTTGCGTGGCACTATCGCAGCACATGCCTACACTGATGTTTTAAGCACCTTCTTGCTTTCCACTCTTGAAGAGCAATTCGGTGATGGCGATTGTATCTTTCAACACGATAGAGCACCTGTTCATAATGTACGGCCTGTAGCGTAGTGGTTACAAAGCAACAACATCCCTGTAATGGACTGTCCGGCACGGAGGCCTGACCTGAATCCTATAGCACACCTTTGGGATGCTTTGGTACGCCGACTTCGTGCCAGGCCTCACCGACCGACATCGTTAGCTCTCCTCGGTGCAGGACTCCGTGAAGAATGGGCTGCCATTCCCCAAGAAAACTCCAAGCATCTGGTTGAATGTATTCCTGCGAGAGTGGAAGAAGTCATCAAGGCTAAGTTTGGGCCACCAAAATGCTGAATTCCAGCATTACCAATGGAGGCCGCCACGAACCTGTAAGTCCTTTTCAGCCGGGTGTCCCGATGCCTTTGATCACACACTGTATTTTAAACACTCTCTGTATGCTGACCACCATTCGTAGCGCGATAACTTAATTTATTAATTCTGCTGAGCCGATATGAACGCCAACCTTTTCTTCCTCCAACGACGCATCGAGTTTCTGGGAACGAACGAATCAATAGGTTTTTAAGCGTTCAGTAACTTCATTATAGTTGTCACATAGCTTGACTCTTCCACTGCATGGTGCAAGCATCACTAACCCAGTTGCAAAGGCCTTTCTTTGCAATTTGCCAAAACAGCCTCCGTTGCATCTTCCTTCGTGAAGCGATTAAAAACATTTTCCCTAATGTCATCGTATGTCTCAGCCGTTCGTTCCTTCTGAGGCACCAACACGCAGAGACGACGATGTTCTTCAACTGAGAATCCGTTTGTATCCTCTAAAATGTGACAAATGTTTACAAAAGAAACACTTTCGTAGCAAAACTGACAACTATTACTTGCCATGGGATTCCCCAGAACCACAAGCAAAACAACACAAACATGTGCCGGTTTTTCATGGAGAGACGCCTGCATTGTTGTGATTTGATGCGTAGCAGTTATCGCCTACACTCTTATAAGCTGAGTGACCTCTACCAGAAGACAGATGTACTACGACCAGGGACCGCTATTTTCAACCTAGAATTCATTTTCAAATCCATCTGCGTAACTTCACTGATGGGCAAAAATCCTAACGTCAAGAAGGAGTTGTACGACCTAAACGAAACTTGGTAAGCGTGCTTTTACATCTGGATTATGATTTCTAGTCAGATCTCGTGCCAGTCACATAAGAGTGGTCCTAGTAGCGCCACTACGAGAACGCAACTCAAGTTTCCTTTAAATACACTCTGTTAACGGTCGACAGGGATAGTTGAGAAAGGACGTGGTGAGTTGATGTTAGTAAAAAATACCTTTAAGGCGACAGAGACGTTATTATCTGCACCTCACTCAGTTTGAACGAGAAACTGGATATACCCTCTGCGATACTGCAAAAAGACTTGGCAGGAATGTAACCACTGAACATCATTCCTGGCAGCAGTGTTCACGAAAATGTGCCAAGGACTAGACCTCCACGTAGCGCTAACGAGAGGGAAGACCGTCGTGTTCGGCCATTGGCTCTGCTGCATCTGCAGCAGCAGTTTCAGCACCAGTTGGCACCACAATGACACAGCGAACTGTTACAAATCGGTTACTTCAGAGACAGCTTAGAGCCAGACTGACCCAAAACCACCGCCATTATATACATCAGTGGTTCATGGAAATGAGCGTTTGGCGCCCTTTGGCCGGGAGGTCCCTTACGGGACAGGTCCGGCCTCCTTGGTGCAGGTCTTATTACATTCGACGCCACATTGGGCGACCTGCGCGCCGGATGGGCATGAAATGATGATGAAGGCAACACAACACCCAGTCCCTAAGCGGAGAAAATCCCCGACCCAGCCGGGAATCGAACCCGGGTCCCTTAGAACGGCTGTCCGTCACGCTGACCATTCAGCTATCGGGGCGGACATACATCAGTGATGAGAAGGGAGTACTCACTGGAGGGCAACATGGAGATCTGTTGCGTTTTCTCATGTAAGCTGGTTCTGCCTCGGTGCCAATGATAGCCGTGTGATGATTAGAAGGAGCCAGTTGAGGGCAATCATAAAACCTCTCTGTGTGGTAGACACACTGGCTTTATATCTGGAATTATGGACTGGGGTGCGATTTGTTATAAGAGCAGGAGCACTCTCGCGGTTATTCCACAAATCATGAGTGAAAATTTGTACGTCAATCTGGGGATTCGATCTGTGGTGCTGCCATTCATGTACCGGGTGATCAAAAAGTCAGTATAAATTTGAAAACTTAATAAACCACGGAATAATCTAGATAAAGAGGTAAGAATTGACACACATGCTTGGAATCACAAGGGGTTTTATTAGAACAAAAAAATTATTGCTAGACGCGTCAAAGATCTCTTCTGCGCGTCGTTTGGTGATGATCGTGTGCGCAGCCGCCACTTTCTTCATGCTTGCCCTCCCTGGTCCCCAGATCTCAGCCCGTGCGATTATTTGCTTTGAGGTTACCTGAAGTCTCAATTGATCGACTGACATCTCTAGGGATGCTGAAACACAACATCCGACGCCAATGCCTCACCATAACTCCGGACATGCTTTACCGTGCAATTCACAACATTATTCCTCGACTACAGCTATTGTTGAGGAGTGATGGTGGACATATTCAGCATTTCCTATAAAGAACATCATCTTTACTTTGTCTTACTTTGTTACGCTAATTATTGCTATTCTGATCTGTCGGACATATTATGAAAGTATGTATTTTTTCGGTTCTAATAAAACCCCATGTCATTCCAAGCATGTGTCTCAATTTGTACCTCTCCATCTACATTATTCCGTGATTTATTCAGTTTTCAAATTTACACTGACTTTTTGATCACCCGGTACAATATACCAAGAGGTGTTTTCCAATAGGATAGCATTCTCTCACATACCGCTGTTGTAACCCAACATGTAATACAGAGTGTCGACAAGTTGTTTTGGCTTGCTCGATCACCAGATCTTTCTCCAGTCGAGCACATGTGTGACACCATCGGACGACAACTCCAGCGTAATACACAATCAACATTAAGGGTCCCTGTATTGAGCGACCAAATGCAACAGGGACGGAACACCGTCCCAAAAGCTGGCATCCGGCACCTGTTCATCACGTGTGCCTGCTTGTATTCATCTTTGTGGCGGCTACACTAGTTATTAATGTAACAGTATTTCATATTTGCAATGGCCTGTCGCTGAGCTCAGACGCCGTGCCGCTAACGAAGTGATTGCCTTATCTGAGTTAGTTTTCAATAACGACTGCGCGAATCGAAGGTATCCCGTAAGGAAAGAAAGAGCTGAGGACTCTCCCGCGAGCATTTCCGATGATTTCTTGAGGTGTTATTCGTCATAGCATTCAAGCAGTCAAAGGTGCTGTCGATCGTTGAAGACAAATGCGAAGTACCTGCATTGTGCGTTTGCGCAAAGGGATTCTTACGCCAAAATTGTGGTCGCCCTATAAGTTCATCAGATAGGCAGCACGGAGCTTAAAAGTTCCCGTGGTGTAACGGTTATCAGGTCTGCCTAACACGCAGAAGGTCCCGTTTCGATTCCGGGCGGATACACTTTTTCGTCGCACTCAACAGGACACACGGTACAGTCTCTACAGTGCATACATTAAACGATTATGTTGCAACGTTAATCATTTAAATATGTTACCTAGACAAATGTATTCCCGAAATATCATTACTCAACGTTAATAAGTCTTGATGTTGCAGATTTTTTGGTTAGTGTGTAAGTTAAGTTACTTGAAAACTTCGCGGTCGTGACTTTACCCCACCCGATAAATGATTGTTGCAGTTGATGGTAGTATGTGTCCATTGTCACCATTAAAAATAGCGATAGTTGTCAAACCTGCAGACGTTCAAAGAATTTCTGTGGTGTTGGTCACATACCCTACCTCGTATTTAGCTGGGAATGGCGACAGCGCCCTTCTCGAAAGGAAACAACGACGCATCGCCTACGGAGCCAGCATTCTTGCCCCATAAATTTAAACTGTGTCCTGGTCGGGGTAAAGTGGGGCGAGGTGGGTGGTAGGACGCCATGAGGGGAGATGAGATTCGCCGGTATGGGGCACGCCGGGGGGCGGCATCCCTCCGCGAATGAATTATCTTCGGCCTCGGCAGCCACGATAAATGCCATCCTTAACCGCATCACAGAAAGTTGCCGCTTGAAATATTAGCTGGAAAATAAATTTAAGATTACGGGCCTCGAGGGTAAATAGCATTTTTCCCCCTCTCCCTGGAGCATTAATGCGGCCGTGGGCGGCGGTCAGCGTTATCTGCGTGGGCGGCGGCGGCCCGTGGGGCGGCACCTCCAGTCCCCGGCCCAGGTCCGGCGCTTGTTTACGCCGGCCCCACGCTCCAATGGATGGCGTCTGCGATATGCAAATACGGGGACACGGGCCGGCAGAGCCAGGCTGCAGCTGGCCACCAACACACGGCCTGGAGTACGCCGCGGTGAGTCACCGTACGTAAAGAGCCGAGTAAGCTACGGGGCGGGCGCCAGTCCTCTATCTGCGAGATCTGTAAAGGCGTATCTCCACGTTTAGACAGACATCCCCAGAGCCTTAGGTAAAAGTAGGAGATCAAGCACACAGTGCTCCTGCACACTTGGGAAGTCAAGGCGCTAACTATCCCGGTTAACAAAGATCAGAAAAGGTTGACTATGAGAGATTTTTTCGATAGTATTTCTTTATTGACTGTACTAAACCTGTCCTTTGTACGAGGTAGTGCTGAAAAGTAGCGGCTTCGATCTTCTTACGCGAAAACTGTTAAAGTTTTTAAAGAAAAGAAACTTTATTGATAGTGACCGGCCCAAATATCTCGCGAAATAAGCATCAATCGAAAAAACTACAAAGAACGAAACTCCTCTAGGAAACCAGATGGCGCTACGGTTGGGCGGCTAGATGGCGCTGCCGTAGGTCAAACAGATATCAACTGTGTTTTTTTAAAATAGGAACCCCCATTTTTATTGCATATTCGTGTAGTACGTAAAGAAATATGAATGTTTTAGTTTGACCATTTTTTTCCCTTTGTGATAGTTGGCGCTGTAATAGTCAAAAAGTATAAGTACGTGGTATCACGTAACATTCCGCCAGTGCGGACAGTATTTGCTTCGTGATACATTACCCGTGTTAAAATGGTCCGTTTACCAATTGAGGGAAAGGTCTATATCGTGTTGATGTATGGCTGCTGTGATGAAAATGCCCAACGGGCGTGTGCTATGTATGCTGCTCGCTATCCTGGACGACATCATCCAAGTGTCCGGACTGCTCGCCGGATAGTTACGTTATTTAAGGAAACAGGAAGTGTTCCCCCACATGTGAAACGTCAACCACGGCCTGGAGCAAATGATGACGCCCAAGTGGGTGTTTTAGCTGCTGTCGCGGCTAATCCGCACAACAGTAGCAGACAAATTGTGCGAGAATCGGGAACCTCAAAAACGTCGGTGTTGAGAATGCTACATCAACATCGATTGCACCCGTATCATATTTCTATGCCCCAGGAATTCTATGGCGACGTCGTGAACAGTTCTTCCACTGGGCACAAGAGAAATTACGGGACGATGACAGATTCTCTGCACGCGTTGTATTTAGCGACGAAGCGTCACTCACCAAAAGCGGTAACATAAACCGGTATTATATGCACTATTGGGAAACGGCAAATCCACGACGGCTGCGACAAGTGGAACATCAGCGATCTTGGCGAGTTAATGGATGGTGCGGCATTATGAGAGGAAGGATAATTGGCCCCCATTTTATCGATGGCAATCTAAATGGTGCAGTGTATGCTGATTTCCTACGTAATGTTCTACCGATGTTACTACAAGATGTTTCACTGTACGACAGAATGGCGATGTACTTCCAACATGATGGATGTGCGGCACATAGCTCGCGTATGGTTGAAAAGGTATTTCTTTGTAGTTTTTTTCGTTTGACGCTTAATTCGTGAGCTATTTGGTCCGGTCACGATCAATGGACCACGGAATTGTCGGTGCTTCACGAGCACTACCTGCAGCTCCTTTTCAGAAACGAGCCATACTTAGGGTATACATTTGTTATACAACTTCCTTGCCCTGCACCAGTCTTCTTCGTTTCACCCATACTTTGCACTACCATTTAAAATCTAGCAATTTAAAATATGCCCACTATATTTATTGTTTATAAATGAATTGATTGCTGCATTACTCACACCTGAACTGTTGAAATCAGAATACTTCAGAATGCTGGTTTCGTGTTTGATCACTGTCACTAATAATAATAGTATGCAGTGTATGTATGTGGTGAGCGACTGTGCAAGGAAGGTATTCATACATTCATTTCACAAGCTGTGACCTCCTCTACATTTTGCACTCATTAATGCTAGTCTTTGCAAACAAAGCACTTATTAGTAACTTATGTAATCAGTATACAGTCCTATGAAGTAGTGACAATAGTAATGACTTTTTAAATATGCCTTTATTTCGTGGCCCTTTTGTTTTTACCCTTGAGGAAATTTCGTTTTATGCCTCATGATATATGTCTATGGTCAAGTCTGGATACGTCGGCATCCAAGCAAACAGCTGCTCGCAACAGGGTCCCTTCCACGGACACAGGCCAGGTAATGGGCGGGGCAATATTATGCTATGGAGGATATTTACATGGGCTTCCATGGGACCTGTTGTAGTATTCGAATTGAAACACTAGACTGTTGTTGTTGTTGTTGTTGTTGTGGTCTTCAGTCCAGAGACTGGTTTGATGCAGCTGTCCATGCTACTCTATCCTGTTCAAGCTCCTTCATCTCTCAGTACCTACTGCAGCCTACATCTTTCTGAATCTGCTTAGTGTATTCATTTCTTGGTCCCCCTCTACGATTTTTACCCTCCACGCTGCCCTCTAATACTAAATTGGTGATCCCTTAATGCCTCAGAACATATCCTACAGACCGATACCTTCTTCTGGTCAAGTTGTGCCACAAATTCCTCTTCTCCCCAATTCTATTCAATACCTCCTCATTAGTTATGTGATCTACTCATCTAATTTTCAGCATTATTCTGTAGCACCACACTTCGAAAGCTTATATTCTCTTCTTGCCCAAACTGTTTAACGTCTACGCTTCACTTCCATACGTGGCTACACTCCATAGAAATACTTTCAGAAACAACTTCCTGACACTGACATCTATACTCGATATTAACAAATTTATTTTATTCAGAAACGCTTTCCTTGCCATTGCCAGTCTGCATTTATATCCTCTCTACTTCGACCATCATCAGTTATTTTGCTCCGCAAATAGCAAAACTCCTTTACTACTTTGTCTCGTTTCCTAATCTAATTCCCTCAGCATCACCCGATTTAATTCGACTACATTCCATTATCCTCGTTTTGGTTTTGTTGATGTTCATCTTATATCCTCCTTTCAAGACACTGCCTATTCCGTTTTCCAAGTCCTTTGCTGTGTCTGACAGAATTACAATGTCATCGGAGAACCTTAAAATTTTTATTTCTTCTCCGTGGGTTTTAATACTCCGATTTTTTCTTTTGTTTCTTTTACTGCTTGCCCAAAGACTAGACTACATGAACGTTATTGCGGACCACTTTCTTCCCATCGTGCTAGATATCTTGACCCATGGTTATGCCATCTCTCAGGAGGATAACTGTTTGTGTCGGAAGACCAGATTCTTGCTACAGTGGTAAATGATAGTAACCCCAACGGCGATGTTACGTTCCCGAGGTGGGCTAGAAAGCTACTAAGCAGGTGGTCCTAAGGTTTCAGCTTATCAGTACACAAGTGAAGACTTAAAACTGAACACAGTTCAAGACGTCTCACAGTACTTAGTTACCAAAGGGGAATTGATAGAGAGCAATAAAGACAAGTGTTATGCTATTTGTGGAGTTGGAACCAAAAAGATAAAATATCATTGAGAGGCAACACCGCGACCTATGTTTTCAGAAGTGAAACGGAAGGGGCGGGGTAAGTGACAGATCGCAAGGTAATTAAGAAGTAGCAACTCTTAGCATTTATTAACTATATATCTCTATGCAGCTATACTATTGATGACTAACCTCTGGGAACAATATCTATCTTAAAATATTTAGGAGTAACTGCCCATAGCGACATTAAGTGGAATGATGAAATAAAAGCCGATGCCAGAATCTGACTCATAGGAAGCATCTTAACGAAATGTAACTCATCCGCAAAGGGAGAGGCTTATAAGGCGCTTGTCTGACCGAATCTTGAAGACTGTGCATTTATCTGGGATATAAGAGATAGAAAGATCCAACCAAGAGCGGCGCGTTTCGTCACGCGATCGTTTAGCCTGCGCGAGAGCGTTACGGCGGTGTGAGAGGCGTTGTGCATTACGGAGAAGTTGCTATTGAAATTTTGAGAGAGCACGTGCCACCAAGAGTCGGACAAGATACTACTGTCCTTCCATATACGGCTCGCGTAATGACCACGAGGAGAATATTCGAGAAATTAGAGCCAATCCAGAGACTTACCGACACTCATTCTTCCCACGCGCTATTCGCTAGTGAAACTGGGTTGGAGGGCTCAGTTAGTGTTACAAAAGTATCCTCCACCACATACCATTGGATGGCTTGCGGAGTATGACGTAGGTGTAGGTGTGGAGTATTCCACTTTAACACTTCATGTACATTGTCTCTTGACAATGTCAACAGCTTTCATTTGAATACTGTAACCCCCGATTGTCGTTAGCAGAGGATTTAGGAGTAAATTTAGTTTAGGATCCGTCTCTGAGCGTTTTGGTACACCATTTTCTACAGAAAACGTTGGAAGAATATTAGCCATTTTAGAGACGAAGTTCTACAAAAAGATTACGTTAATTTCAATTTTATGATTCACTCATTTCACATTCAAAGCGATAACTGTGTTGCACTGAGCAGCGAGACACAATCCCCTTTAGCAGGAATATTACGATCTAAGTCACGCAGGCACTCGAATCTGGAATATGCAATGAAGTTTTTTGTTGAGCGGAAGTTTATTAATACAATAGCCAATATATTATTTTGTCTTTCTCGTGAATCAGATTAGCCTGCTTACGTATGTCCGTACACAGAGCCAAATTTTGCAAGGGTACTTAGTAGACGCCCTTTACGTTTTTCGTGGTTTATCTGTGATATACGTACATCACTGCACCAAAACACTTGGAGACTCCCACATTATCTTATGTATGTTTTCTGAATTTCCACTACGGTTGTAGGTTTTATGGCGAAAAGTGCTTTCATTGTGGCAAGATGCGGTTAAATAAGAAGCAAAACTAAACATTAGGCTTTTCTACGGATCATTCTCACCACAGCCAAGATTTCTATGGTGTGTTGGGGTGGGAGGGGGAAGGTTCAGTATCGCTCTTTAGCCCCATGACAATCCTTATACGTTTCTGTTTCTAAGATCCAGTATTAGATTAATTTACACTTTGCACATTATACCTTACCTACGTGATTATCTAAGTTAATCTAAAATATGTAATGCCTGTTGTAAATAAAAACTTTGGGAAATGGCAGTCCATACATAAAATCTTACCAACTTGGATTCACAGAATAGTTTGTGCTTTGTACTTTGCATATGAAAGGCCCCTAATATAATTTAAAGTTATAATTTAAAACAAATAACTATCTCTTCACTGCGACCTACATATCTATCTGACTATAATCCATACTTTCTAATCTGAAAGCATACCTCACTTAGTTTCCAGACAGCAACAAAAACATTGTAATATGCGTATTGCCACTGTCAAAAACTGAATCATACAAAAAATCCGTAATTGGCCATACGTCCCAAACAGAAACTAAGTTTTCTGTCAGAAAAAAGCTTACGATCTTTTGCTTTCGACGATTCGGAAATGTTACAAAGTATGACGCAGGTCTTTGTTAGCTTCTTCATCGGCACGCAATTCCCAGAATATCATATGCCTAAAAGAACTGGCATGACACCATTTTTATTACACAATCAAACAAAAGTATCGCTGTACGCAATACAAAACACAATTATAGAACACAAAATGTAAAATTATTTACACCAGTCTTCAGTCTTTTATCTGGATGTGTGCGTACATTTGTAATCTCAGCACAAGCAGGTGCGATTCCGATAAGAAACTGAGCATCTGTATAGCTTACAAAACCATACACGAGCATTCTAACTTTCAAAACAACAACAGAATGGCTTCCCGGAACATCGCAACTACTATTGCAGGGAGCCACCGCAGGGAGCGCTGAATAAAGTGACACAGCCTCTCTAGCTACTCTCTGTCTCTTTGGTAGAAACTATGTAGGTCAACTAAGCGTCAGAACTGTGGAACAAAACGAGCTCCATAATAAGGTATTTCGGAGCATTTCCTTACGATCTTGAAGTATCTCTTCCCTATTTCAGCTTTGCCTTTGCTGAGGTTCCTTCTTCTGTCACCGTGCAGGGTAGCCGCGCTGTCAGAGGCGTCTTGTCACGTCCTTGAGGCTCCCTCCATCGGAGGTTCGAATCCTCCCTCGGGCATGGGTGTGTATGAGTTGTCCTTAGCGTAAGTAAGTTTAAGTCAGATTAAGTAGTGCGTAAGCTTGGAGACCGATCTCAGCAGTTTGGTCGAATAAGACCTTACCACAAATTTCCAAACTTCCTTCTTCTGTGAGCTCGCACTTTTTGCACTGAAGTTTGATTTAAAAATGGTTTCATTTTAGCTGCTCACTTTAGACTTGCGGCCGCCAGCAACAGAACTAATTTGAACTTGGCGAACGAGTCTGTTGGTGAGCGTCATCCATTCTGTTTCTAGTGCTTATTTACAACGGTAGTTCAGTCATTTCTATTAGAATTTTTACTCTTATAGTCTCATAGTCAATCTTGTATTCTGCATATTTAATCCCAAAGAAAGCAGGTGTTGACAGATGTGAAAATTACCGAACTATCAGTTTAATAAGTCACAGCTGCAAAATACTAACACGAATTCTTTACAGACGAATGGAAAAACTAGTAGAAGCTGACCTCGGGGAAGATCAGTTTGGCTTCCGTAGAAATGTTGGAACACGTGAGGCAATACTGAACCTACGACTTATCTTAGAAGAAAGATTAAGGAAAGGCAAACCTACGTTTCTAGCATTTGTAGACTTAGAGAAAGCTTTTGACAATGTTGACTGGAATACTCTCCTTCAAATTCTGAAGGTGGCAGGGGTAAAATACAGGGAGCGAAAGGCTATTTACAATTTGTACAGAAACCAGATGGCAGTTATAAGAGTCGAGGGGCATGAAAGGGAAACAGTGGTTGGGAAGGGAGTGAGACAGGGTTGTAGTCTCTCCCCGATGTTATTCAATATGTATATTGAGCAAGCAGTAAAGGAAACAAAAGAAAAATTTGGAGTAGGTATTAGAATCCATGGAGAAGAAATAAAAACTTTGAGGTTCGCCGATGACATCGTAATTCTGTCAGAGACAGCAAAGGACTTGGAAGAGCAGTTGAACGGAATGCAGAGTGTCTTGAAAGGAGGATATAAAATGAACATCAACAAAAGCAAAACGAGGATAATGGAATGTAGTCGAATTAAGTCGGGTGATGTTGAGGGTATTAGATTAGGAAATGAGACACTTAAAGTAGTAAAGGAGTTTTGCTATTTGAGGAGCAAAATAACTGATGATGGTCGAAGTAGAGAGGATATAAAATGTAGACCGGCAATGGCAAGGAAAGCGTTTCTGAAAAAGAGAAATTTGTTAACATCGAGTATAGATTTAAGTGTCAGGAAGTCATTTCTGAAAGTATTTGTATGGAGTGTAGCCATGTATGGAAGTGAAACATGGACGATAAATAGTTTGGACAAGAAGAGAATAGAAGCTTTCGAAATGTGGTGCTACAGAAGAATGCTGAAGATTAAATGGGTAGATCACATAACTAATGAGGAAGTATTGAATAGGATTGGGGAGAAGAGAAGTTTGTGGCACAACTTGACCAGAAGAAGGGATCGGTATGTAGGACATGTTCTGAGGCATCAAGGGATCACCAATTTAGTATTGGAGGGAACCGTGGAGGGTAAAACTCGTAGAGGGAGACCAAGAGATGAATACAGTAAGCAGATTGAGAAGGACGTAGGTTGCAGTAGGTACTGGGAGATGAAGAAGCTTGTACAGGATAGAGTAGCGTGGAGAGCTGCATCAAACCAGTCTCAGGACTGAAAACCACCACAACAACAACAACATGTACGATTTAAGGTTTACAAGCTTTAACTAATACATCGTTAACTGTAACAGTTAGTTCCAAAAATCAGTGTGCAGATACTTTCAGGCCGTCTCCGAACCTGTTCACTTGACGAGTTACTACTTAAAAGTAGTTGTATGTGCAATGAACTTACATCACTCTAAGATGTACCATAAAATAATAGACTGACAGCACATACATCGTAACTCCTAGTATTTTAGGAGACGACGTGTTCAGATGCCCAGGAATGTTCTGCTTGTACTGTCGACCATCTGAAAGAAAGAAGTTCTTCGAGCCCGTGCAATGCGCGCATTCGATTTGGATTTATACTTTAAAGGTGGCCAGTGAAATAATGTCAACTTCCGCTGGAATTTGGTAACTAAAATTTCAGTATCATTAGGTGTGCTATTGAGATATTTTCAGCCTGTCCCTCGTTTTAGCGGACGAGTATCTAAATTCCGCAATTTCTTGCCAGATTAAGTAGCAACTCTACAATCTTTCTTCAAACAGGTTCTAGGCAAGCACGTGGGACTAAGTTGCGGAATTAGCGATCCATTCCCTTTCGCATTTAAGTTCATTCCTTTTGCTAAACGTCACGAAATATTAAATTTATATTTCGGCTGAAGTACTGATGTCCGATAAATTTTTATTTCCTGGACACGTGACATACCTTTGTAATGGAATTTGGGCAAAAGTACATGGATCAGTCAACTTGTTTCACTCTAGCTTGCGTCTTCCTTGCCACAATGATTTGATGTTCCTTCCTCTTAGTCCTTCTCAGGCACTTTCAGGAAATTAAATACTCATCGATACTAAGTATTGACTAGACAGTGCTTCAGTAAGACTTGGTCACGTGTTTCCAGCTTTCAGCAATTGACCACATACAACCACATCTACACCTACATCGACATCGACATACGAACTCCGCAATCCACCAGACGGTATATGGTGGAGGGTAACAAAACTAGTCATTTCGTTTCCTTTTCTACTCGCATACTTAGAGAGAGAAAACGACTGTTTACATGCGTCCATACGAGCCATAATTTCTCTTATGTTGTCTTCGCAGACGTTATGAGAGATGGAGGCTGATGGCAATAGAACCGTATTGCAGTCAACCGCAAATTACGGCTCTATAAACTTCCTCAATAGTGTTTTGCGAAAGGAACGCCGTTTTCCCTTCAGGCACGCTCATTTCAATTCGCGGAGCATTTCTGTAACACGCCCACGTTGATGAAGTCTGCCGGTAAGAAAGCTAGCAGCACGCTTCTGAATTGCTTTGCGGTCTTCATTTAATCCGACGTGGAGGCGATCCAAACACTCGAGCAGTACTCAACAATGGATCGAACGAATTGCCTATAGGCGGTCTCCTTTGTAGATGAGTTACACTTTATTAAGACCTTGCTAATAAATCTATATCTTGCCTTCTCCATTATCGACCTTATGCGCTCGTGTTGTTTCATACATCGCTTTGCAGCATTACGCAAATACATTTGATCGACATCACTCTTGTCAGGCAGCACACCAGTAACGTACGTTATGAACTTTGATTACATTGGATTCCGATTTTCCTGTTTCTTTCTTTCAATACAAAAATTAAATCGAAGTTATTGGTGACAAACTAATTGCCTTGAATACAATTTTTCGCAATTCCCTTCCATAGCAGGCAAGGTTGTTAATACGCTCTTCATCAGCATATTATTTGTGTCTCTGAAACGGAACTTTGAATATAGTAATAGCAAACATCTCCTACAGGGGGATTTGCGACCGTGATAAATTAAAATTGTGGAGTTACATGTAACTTTCCTTGATAAGTACCATACGACTTGTGGCAGCTCTACAATTTTACGAAAGTTAAACGACTTATCTTCCTGTGTGCGAGGCATGATCGTCGGTGACGCGACCACAGGTTGCAGAGTGGATCTACAGAGAGTTTAAGCTGAGGAAATTCAGAAATAGGACGATTAAGCAGGTATTAATGCAGCTCGTAGCAATTTTCTTAGAACAAGTCTCAGAGTGTAAGTCAGGTACATTAATGGATTTCAGGGCTCGTAAAAATTCATGGACAGCTTACTGCAGTTAGGGGTTTTCAGCTGATAAGTTACATTCAATTTACCTGATGTTGGCTTGCTGGTGAGTCGAAATCGATTGACATATCTTTGAGTGACCTCAGGCTGAAATATAGGGCGTATCTGAGAAATATTATCACATATTCATACAGAGTACCGAACGACAGAATTGGTCATAAATATAAGAAAAGTTTCTATAAAGAAACGTCCAAAAACCAATAACTATTCAGATATGAACCTATCTGCCCTCCCATTCTCATATGTGTGTTGCATAGAAGTAACACAAATAGCCAGTGATGAATTTGCTTACCACGAATCCTGACGGATCCTTTGACGCTTCTTCGCGGTGAATGATGCACTGTTTCGAATATTATTGACTCAATTCGGCTTGCATCACGTGACTACTGTAGTATGCTGGCACAGGATAGAGGAAGCGTATGAGAACTTAAAGGGAAGTTCCGGTCAGTCTGCAATTTCCGAGCTGTTACGAATAACTGCTGAAAGAGAATCACCCAGTGATCGTATGTGATTGCTAGGATCAGCGCCAAACATTGTCTCCGAGTACCTACGAGAGGTACCATTTTCTGATTGGATAAGGATACTTGCAGGAGACTCAAGGAACTCAAGTGTATATTGCATTAAGACTAAACTACTACAAAGAAGGCCATTTGTGAACGCTGGTGCAACATAAATCAGCCCCTGAATCACAAAAATGAAAGCTAACAAAAGTAGCACTCACTAGAATCATCTTAAAGTACTAACATTTGAGAAAGCTCAAAGCGAGAAGGAGCTTACCAAAGATTGACGCTTTGTTTCCCTTAACGTAGTCAACCCATCAACCCACCGGAAGTTTACAGGCATCGACCAATGTAACGCATGGCTCTGCGCTTCCTTGGCCTTAACACTAAAATACTGCATTTTTGGTAGCAATATCATTCAGCTGAAACTAAACGTTACTGATCTTCCTAGTATGGCCACCAACAACTGTTTTACGTTGCTGTGTTCCTACCAAAGGGTAGAGACTTCTCCCTTGGGAGTGGGAACCGCTGTTCAGCTGTTTTATCTATTTTCATTCTCACTCTATCCTGTGCGAATTTGCTGACGTTGCTATTCTCAGGAGCAAGGATCATGCTTGCTGTATATTCTAAGACGTCGATGTTTGCGTCAAACTTCTACTGTGGCACATTACAGCAGCATCTAGGTGGTGTATGGAGTTACTAGTTAATTCTCTGAACCGAAACTTCTACCGTAGGAGAAATGCCCTGAGAGTCTGTAGTTCGCAAGTTACTCCCGTTACTGTTTACTTCGCGTAACCTAACCGTTATCTTCAACGCTTGCCACCTACCTTACGCCTCTCCTGTCCGATCTTGGGGTGCTCTAGGTGGCTTCGAACTCCCTCAAGCATAACAAGGGCTAACTCAATATGCCTCAAAATACGGTAATTGGTCACACGATTCTGTAAAGTCTATGGGTTGGGCAGACAGGAATATCTTTAAATGTCCCTACAGCCAGAAATCCAAAGGGTTCAGGTCAAAAGGACATGGAGGTCATGCTACTAGACCAAATCGACTAATCCATCCCCATGAAAAGTTGTGGTTACGAACTGCCGCACATTCCGCAGAAAATATTGTGGTGCCATGTCACCCACGAAACACAGTCATTGTGTATCAGTGAGAGGAACACTGTCCATTATCGCCTGTTATTCATTGCTGATACACAGCACCTGTCAGTCTGTTCGGTATAGTGTATGGCCCTATAGACATACCTGTTCATACTCTGATACTGAAGCTATCCTGACGCACACCTCCATGATTGTTAGGGGCTTGCATCTATCCACACGCGTGTATTGTAGTAATCTACTATGCCATCTCTTGTGATTGTCTGCACTACCGAATACTACATGCAGGTTAGGATAAATAAAAGTGACCCAGACAATAGAAACCACTTGTGGCAGCACTACTGGAGAAGGAAAAGAGCTACAGTTAGTTCCAACAGGATGCAACAACAGCTCATACAGCTGGCTGAAGCACGTTTACTCAATGTTCACGCCTGACAGAGCTGATAGCAGAGGTCAGTTTAGTCGCGGCTCTAGCTGGCCACCTAGATCACTTGATCTGTCGGTGTGCGATTGCTTTGCGTGGGGAGCTCTGTAGTCTAAGGTGTATCGCAACAGCCCTCATAGTCTTCAAGAACTCCATCAGAATATTTGGGATGAGACTGCAGCAATTCCAGCAGTCCAGCTTCGATCTGCCTTCAGCAATTTGCTGACCAGGGCCCAAAAGTGCGAAGACATGAATGGTGGTCTCTTTCAACATCTGCTGTAGTCAAGTTAGTACTGTATTTCCTGTCCTCTGCTGTGTTTCTTTGTACCCTGGAACTCTGTTCTTCAGGTCGCTTTTATTTGCCCCACCATGTGTTACTCGTCACATAGACATGATGACCTACCTATTCTGGAGTGCATTCGACCACGACACACATACCCCGCCCCAGATTTGATAGTGTGTGGTACGATAAGCTGTATCTCGTGGTCATAGTTAGTGTTTCTGCAGGGTAAAAAAACCTGTGTCCGCTGTGTGTCAGGGGCTGTTATCCACGTGCTACTGCCATTTTTTGACAACAAGGTGATGTACTTTATCAACAGGACAGCGCACGACCACATACGCCCGCTGTGAAGCAGCATTCTCTTTGCAGTCTACAGGAACATCCGGCAATATCAGCAGATTTGTCGCCAGTTAAAAAAGTACGGGATATGGAGAAGCGGGAAATTGCCCCTTCTCCAGCGCCTGCTAATGCCTTTGCCAAACTGCAGAAAAAGCTGCAAGGTGCTTGGAACGATCCATCGCACGATGCCATTTGGCATCTTTATGGCGAAAATACACGCCTACAAAGGGTAGACCATTTATTGAAGCTGCTGTATGGGCATCCTTTGCTGTGACATGAGTGTTTCTTTCGGTCTGAAATTCTTATCACATACTCCTACAATGATGAACTACGTGTCACCTCACTTTCCAGTAAAATGACCCTGTCCTTGACGGTGTTACATTTTTTTGCAGCAGAATAATTATATCTTGTAGGGCTGTGTGGCTTTTTTTAAAAAACCTGAATATACAGGGTGAGGAAGTTCAGACAGACAGTCCCAGATATAGCCAGAGTGAATAAATATATCGCGGTGCCGCGTTTTCGCAGGTTATAGCAGACGATGTGGCGAATTTCCTGACGGTCACAATTAGAATTTCAACGAGATAACATGAAGGGAATTGATCAAATTGCATCAAGACAACAGGGCCGCAAACCGCTGCCTCGCCGTTAGGAGAAGAGGTCCCACAAACATCTGCCCTGTTATACTCAACATAAGCAGACATGTAACTCATGTATGGTTCTTGTGTTTACCAGTGCGCGTGAAGCTTGTAAGTATGGGTTCTGCTGTTGGAGCAATCAGATAACTTGTTTGTAAAGCTATTAAGACATAGACAATGGACTCAACTCCAGAAGAAGGGAATATCGCTTATGGCGAACGTCGCCAAACTATTAGAACACCGGCGCGGTTGTATGCTGAAGAGTATCCACATGTGCGAAGCGCCCACGATCCGTATTTGCAAATGTTATAAAAAAAATTCTAGAAACTGGAAGTGTGAAGAGTAACACACGTCAAGAAAAAACGAGAGCAACTGGTGAAAGAGATGAGACTAACATTTTAGCAGCAGCAACGCACAGTGGAAGTGTCACTAAGAGGCATCTCAGAAGTACGAGAGGGCTCCACCAAACCAGAGTTCTGCAAACACTACGTTCCATCGCATTTCATCCTCTTCACATTTCACTGCATCTAAAGCTTCATGGAATGCCTTCCCCTAAAGTTATTTATTAAAAGTGCAAAGTGATGCGACATATCTAAGCAGAATTTTAAGGAAGAAGCAGCGTTTACAATCCACGGACAAGTCAGTCTTCGTAATATGCACTTGTTGTCAATTGAAAATCCACGCTGATTCAAAGAAGTGAATAAAAACTAATCTTTACGTTTTACATCGCATGGTTCATGTTTTTCAAGACTTGCATTTCCTGTTTTGTTGACATGAATCTAAATACACTCAGGTATTTCATGTTCGTAAGATACGTTACAGTCGCCGTTACTGTAAGACATCCCACCGGACATATGGCAGTCAGTGTTGTACTAACATGACGGATGTTCCTCCCATTCCGCACATGTAATGACAGACTCTCGTAACAGAACATTTGGAGATAATTGGAACGGTCGTTGAGGAAACACAAAATGGTCAGCACACTCACCACAATAAACGTTTCTTTACATTTATCTCTGTGGTCAATTAAACCAAGAGGTCTATTTAGAAACAATGACGACTCCCGATGGCATGAAATGTCTTACAAAACTGGCATGTGTTGCCGTTACCTGCAGGTGAAATTCAACATGCAGTATTGGTTCTTCAGAATCATTCATAGCGTGTAGCAATGTTAATGGTCAACATTTTGAGCACTTAGTATGACAGCGATAATGGTAGGCACACGAACTGTACCACATTTATGCGTTTGCTTAAATTTGGTATAACAGAAGAGACTTTTGTGGAACCAGTTCTTTTGAGGGCAGGGCAGTGGTTTGCGGTGCTTTTGTTTTATACTATTTGAAGAGGTCCCATATATGTTATGTCGTTGAAATTCTCTTAGAAGCTTCTTTCAAATGCCACAGAAAAAATTATATAGTTACCTTAGAAAATGCAAAATCGGTATCGTTATTCGGCAAGTGTAAAAGAGAAATATTAGTTTCGAAAGGCAGGAAATTCTCCAAATTACCTGCTATAACTTTTCGTATCTCGGTGTAGACCGTAAGACTAGAAAAACGACGCCGCACGGAGGCATTGTCCGAATGGAGTAGAAATCGGTAGACATAGTTTATACTAACAGAAAAAATGGTAATAATTTCAGGAAAATTAGGTGATTATTCGTGGGAAAATGCATTACAAATTTAGCAAGTAAATAACACCGTGATGTAACTGAGGCCCATATGCAAGCAATTATTCGGCAAGCATTTCGATGTCAATCTGAGGAGTATCGTGCCAAATTCTGTCCAATTTGCGAGTTACATGGTCAAAATTCCGAGCTCCTTGGAAGGCCCTAGACATATTGTTCGAAAGGTTCTCAGTTGGGAAGAGTTGCGGCGACTTTGCTGGCCAAAGCAGGGTCAGTCGAGCAAGAAGACAAGCAGTAGAAATTCTCACCTTGAGAAGGCGACCATAATCTTGCTGAAATATAAACATACCATTGCTTGCCATGAAGGGCAACGGAGCAGGGCGCAGAACAACGTCGACGTACCGCTGTGGCGTATGGGTGTCGCGACTGACATCCAAATGGATCCTAACTCTAAACTCTGTCCGAACAGGCCATGAAGGCTCAACGGTACCGACCGGCCGCCGTGTCATCCTCAAACCCATAGGCGTCACTGGATGCGGATATGGAGGGGCATGTGGTCAGCATACCGCTCTCCCGGCCGTATATCAGCACCCGAGCCGTTACTTCTCAATCAAGTATCTCCTTAGGTTGCCTCACTAGCGCTGAGGGCACCCCGCTTGCCAACAGCGCTCGGCAGACCGGATTGTCGCCCATCCAAGTGCTAGCCCAGCCCGGCAGCGCTTAACTTCGGTGATCTGACGGGAACAGGTGATACCACTGCGGCAAGGCCAATGGCCAAATGGATCCTGCTGTGAAATAAAACAGCGCGCAAGACCATCAATCATTGTTGTCGGACCTATGACAGGCGACAGAGAGGTTGGTCATGTCCATTATAATTATCCGGGATGTTATGCCGTGGTCTGTTGGTGAATTCTGTGTCAATTCCCAACGTTTCGTCCCCGTCTGCTGGAGACATCATCAATAAGAACAGGCCTCACATACTGCCAGGGAAAAATCGAATGTATGGTTCCGATACCTGGATGACACATTTGTGCTGTGGAGACATGGCAGGGAGGAACTAAGCCGGTTCCACGAACATCTGAATAGTATAAACTAAAGAAATTAGTTTACAGTGGAGGAGGAGGTAGACGGTAAATTACATTTCCTCGATGTGCTTATTTTTAGATTCGAAAATGATATGACCGTTATTTGCACCGGGATTAGAACCACCACCCACCACAGAAGCGGGGTGTTATCAAGACGTTAGCGCACAGAACTAGAAATATTTGTGAACATGAGTTGCTCGACGCTGAGATAGAACATCTCCACATTTCACTAATGAAGAACGGATATTCGTCCGCCGAAATAAAACGTGCGTTGAGACAGTCACGCAGAAATCATAGTGACGTACCGGCTACTGCAAAATCTAAGGTTTTCCTGCCGTCTGTTAAAAATATAACTGAACGAATAGGGAGGATCTTGACGAAACGGAATATTCCCGTAATTTACAAGCCAACCAGGAAGATATAGGAATACCTTAAGGCTGCCAAGGACGCCCGCAAACCATTGGAAAAAGCTCGAATGTATAGGATCCCCTGCAGCTGTGGAGATGTTTATGTGGGTACCACTAAAAGAACTGTTTCAAAACGTTTGGAAGAGCACAAGGGCAATTGTAGAAGAGGAGAACCGGGACAATCAGCTGTTGCAGAGCATGCTTTCCAGCCAGGGAACCACCATATTCGTTTCGAGGAGACTCAAGTACTAGCCGCCACAATCGGATATTACGAAAGGCTCTGGCTGGTTCAAATGGCTCTGAGCACTATGGGACTTAACATCTTAGGTCATCAGTCCCCTAGAACTTAGAACTACTTAAACCTAAGGACATCACACAACACCCAGCTATCATGAGGCAGAGAAAATCCCTGACCCCGCCGGCAATCTAACCCGGGAACCCGGGAGTGGGAAGCGAGAACGCTACCGCACGACCACGAGATGCGGGCTACGAAAGGCTCTACAGGGAGGCAATCGAAATCCCTAAACACCCTAATAATTTCAATCGAAAGGAGGAGGGCGTGAAACTAAACAGTATATGGATGCTGGTGTTAAAGGAGACGTGTATCACTCGTCCATTACTGGGTGATGGCAACGGCGCTCGACGGCGACGGGCCGCGGCCAGTTGCACTGACGGTTTCAAAACACGTGACGTCACGCCACGGCGCGGGAGCGCGCGGACACGGAATTTAGCGGCAGTCAGTAGCGAGCCAGTGGGTGTGTTGGACCGTCCATCGAGCTACAGACCCCCATGAAGATGTCTGCCGCAGGCGGGGACGAAACGTTGGGAATTGACACAGAATTCATCAACCGACAACGTCATAACAGCCCGGATAATTATAATGAACATGACATTTCCGGCCGCGAAAGTCTACATTTTAGTATCAGACAGGTTGGTATCCAACATCTGTCTGGTCCTCTCCAGACACGTCTTCGCTTGGCACCGGGACTCATTTCAGAAGCGGGGCTCATCGCTGAAGACAACTCTACTCCAATCAATGAGATTCCAGGGCGAATACGTGTCTGGAGACGCCTCGGACAACGGTGGGACACCAACCTGTCTGTCGCCTTACTACCCGACAACCAGAAGTGATGATCTGCAGTGCCATTTTACTTCATAGCAGGACCCCTTTGGCTATCATCAGCAGCATCCTTACAGCACAGCAGTACGTGGACGATGTTTTACGTCCCGTTTTACTGTTCTTCACGTCAATCAAGCCATACTGGGCTTACATTTCAGCGAGATGAAGCTCAGCTGCACATCAAGAATTTCTATTTCTTGTTTTCGTGCTTTCCAAACCCTACTTTGACCACTAAGATCGCCGGATTTCTCCCCAACTAAGAACGTTCGGAGCTATATGGACACGGTCCCTCCCGTAAGCTTGTTATTTTGACGAGCGAACGAGCCAGCTGGACAGAATTTGGGACGATATTCGTCAGGAGGACATCTAACAACTTTGTCCATCAGTACTATACCGAATAATTGTTTGCATAACATCTTTCTCTTTAATAAATCATCCAATTTTGACGTGTATGTTAACCTTTTTTATTGTCTGTCTACAAGCACATGACGTATATCGATTTGCGTCCGATTCGGTAAGACCTCCATGGTGCGTCGTTCTTTGTATTTTTAATTTTTCTTTGGTCTTAGAGTGTATTTACACTACTGGCCATTAAAATTGCTGCACCTAGAAGAAATGCAGATGATAAACAGGTATTCATTGGACAAATATATTATACTAGAATTGACATGTGATTACATTTTCACTCCATTTGGGTTCGTAGATCCTAAGAAATCAGTACCCAGAACAACCACATCTGGCCGTAATAACGGCCTTGATACGCCTGGGCGTTGAGTCAAACAGAGCTTGCATGGCGCTTACAGGTACAGCTGCCCATACAGCATCAATACGATACCACGGTTTAACTAGAGTAGTGACTGGCGTATTGTGACGAGCCAGTTGCTTGGCCACCATTGACTAGACGTTTTCAGTTGGTGAAAGATCTGAAGAATGTGCTGGCCAGGCAGCAGTCGCACATTTTCTATATCCAGAAAGGCCCGTACAGGACCTGCAACATGCTGTCGTGCATTATCCAGGCGAAATGTAGGGTTTCGCAGGGATCGAATGAAGGATAAAAAAAATGGTTCAAATGGCTCTGAGCACTATGGGACTCAACATCTTAGGTCATAAGTCCCCTAGAACTTAGAACTACTTAAACCTAACTAACCTAAGGACATCACACACACCCATGCCCGAGGCAGGATTCGAACCTGCGACCGTAGCAGCCCCGCGGTTACAGACTGCAGCGCCAGAACCGCGCGGCCACCGCGGCCGGCAATGAAGGGTAGAGCCACAGGTCGTAACACATCTGATATGTAACGTCCACTGTTCAAAGTGCTGTCAATGCGGACAAGAGGTGACCGAGACCTGTAACCAATGGCACCTCATACAATCACGCCGGGTGATACGCTAGTATGACGATGACGAATACACACTTCGAATGTGTGTTCACAGCGATGTCCTCAAACACGGATGCGAGCATCACAATGCTCTAAACAGAACCTGGATTCATCCGAAAAAATGACGTTTTGCCATTCGTGCACCCAGGTTCGTCGTTGAGTGCACCATCGCAGGCGCTCCTGTCTGTGATGCAGCATCAAGGGTAACCGCAGCCATGGTCTCCAAGCTGATGTCCATGCTGCTGCAAACGTCGAACTGTTCGTGCAGATGGTTGTTGTCTTGGAAACGTCCCCATCTGTTGACTCAGTGGTCGAGACGTGGCTGCACGATCCGTTACAGACATGCGGATACGATGCCTGTCATCTCGACTGATACGAGGCCGTTGGGATCCAGCACGGCGTTCCGTATTACCCTCCTGAACCCACCGGTTACATATTCTGCTAACAGTCATTGGATCTCGACCAACGCGAGCAGCAATGTCGTGATACGATAAACCGCAATCGCGATAGGCTACAATCCCACCTTTATCAAAGTCGGAAACGTGGTGGTATGCATTTCTCCTCCTTACACGAGGTATCACAACAACGTTTCACCAGGGAACGTCGGTCAACTACTGTTTGTGTATGAGAAATCGGTTGGAAATTATTCTCATGTCAGCATGTTGTAGGTGTCGCTACCGGCGCCAACCCTGTGTGAATGCTCTGAAAAGCTAATCATTTGCATGTCACAGCGTCTTCTTCCTGTTGGTTAAGTTTCGCGTCTGTAGCACGTCATCTTCGTGTTGTAGCAATTTTAACAGCCAGTAGTGTATTTTTCTGGGTATATTTGGTGTGGCCTGTCATAGCTGCCTCATCCTGTATAAATAAAATATTGTAGTGCTGGTATCATCTGCAAAGAAGGGTATTTCTGCAGACAATTTGTGAGGGCAGGACCTAAGGGGTTCTGAGCTGGCTCGCACCAGGGTCTCGGAACAGCAAGCCCGCCAGCCGTAGGCTCGGTATGTAACCAGGCTGCCGATCTCCTACCTCCTTCGGTCACCCTTGCCTCTCCTAAGACGAAAGCTGTAGCCCTCTGGGCGACAAAGGGAACGCCGGTTGCAGAGAAACAAGAGGAGCGCTGCGACTCCTGAGGACAGCGACGAGGTCCTCGGGATAAACTGGCTGGCCCGGCGACGGAAGGGCACGGCAGGACGGGACTGCGATGGCCTGGCGTCACTCGATAGGGCCCGCACAATGCCGGCCGCCGCGGTAACGGTATATCTGCCGGCCCGGCCGACTTATCTGCAGTCTTAATTAGCGGTATAAAAGCGACGCCGGCGACGACACGGCCGCTAGCTTCCCCTGCGCGGCTTTGTGCGCGTCCCCGCCCCCGCCCCCACCCTACACCACCCCCGCGGGCTCAACCCTTCCCGCCGCTGTTAACATGGCCGACAGGCCCAGCGGGGATTGCCCAAATAAAAAAATGTAAATGAACGCCGCTGCAGGGGTGCTGCTGCTGTTGTGTGCTGCTGCTGTAATGGTGTGGTGGCGGGCGGAGAGGGGAGGAGGGGGAGGTACTGGTGGGGGTTAGGAGGTGGGGCGCGGGTGGAAGAAATGGAGCGAGCATAAAGGGTGGCCGCGCGGGCAAAGATAGAAGAGCAATATTCTGCTCCTAATGCTACAGGAGAGCTAATGAGTTTTAAGATGGTAATGAGCTCAGAAATAAAATACAAAAGCTCGGACCGGCGCGTACTTGAGCCTTTCAAAGCCCAGCGTGCGCAAATCCAAAGCAGCGGGCGAGGCAAAGGAGGGTTCGGGGGAGGGAGGAGAAAAAGAGAGAGGTAGGGAAAAGACAAGTTAGGCTGAAATAAATGTCAGCATATTGCAATTTACTCGCCACAAATACGGGGCCTTGCGCTGTGCGGGCGGCGAGGGAAAGGGACGGGATTTGGGCGCAGTGGAAGTGGAAGTAATTACTTTTTTCATTTCGTCAGCTCCCGGCCGCTCCTTGCCGCGCAGCTAGAGGGCTCCTTAGCCGCGGCGCGCCTTCATATTTCACGTGCGCCTTCACACCTCAGGTTTGCGGTCCCGGTAACTGCTCCAAAGACGACTGACTGCCCTACAAGGGCCGACTTCGTTGCAGAGGGGCGAACACAGCCACCAAAGCGAGCTGCTCGTACCTCTGAGAGAGACAAATTTGAGGTACGAACAAATGGAATTACGGGAGGAACTCAGGTCGTACAGTTAAGCAACTGTAGAAAACATTTCAAGGTACCACTAAGAGCCGCAAATGCTGCGACGTAGGCCTACATCTTAAGCATTTAGTTTCCTGACGGTTTCAGTCTCAGTACAGTGTTCTATATTCGTCATTGTTTCATAAACCTTTCCGAGAAGCGCCGCTCGGGATTAGCCGAGAGGTCTAAAGCTCCGCAGTCAAAGATTGTGCGGCTGGTCCCGGCTGAGGTTCGAGTCCTCCCTCGGGCATGGGTGTGTGTGTTTGTCCTTAGGATAATTTAGGTTAAGTAGTGTGTAAGCTTAGGGACTGATGACCTTTGCAGTTAAGTCCCATAACATTTCACACACATTAGAACATTTCCGAGTAGCGGCTAGACTGGGATGACCATATTTATGTGGAGCTTTATCCTGATGTTTGTGGACAGTGCAACGTTGTAGAATCGTTCGACATATGGAGGTTGTAGGGTACGAGTACATTCCAGATTTATAGCTCCGCTACTGTTTAGAGATTATTTTAATGGTCTAATGCGGGGATGGCCTCGGTGTACCAAACAGCACAGGAGCCCGATGTGCGGGCTGCGTGCAGGTCGAGGCTCGGCCTGGTTTGCATTCGTTCGGCCCTTTTTTGGAAGTACCCGTTACGGCACGACATTTTAGTACTAACTGAATAGCCGGCGTTGCCCGGATAAGTATTTATTCCAGTCTTTTATTAGTCTACCTCCCCTTTACCCTCTCCCTATCCTCCTCCTTCGCCTCTTCTCTGTCCAGCTCCATTATCCCCCCTCTCCGCCCACGTCCTGCACCCTCTCTGACCATCTCCTCCTTCTCCGACTGTCCATCTGCTTCTTGCTCCAATGTCGATCTGCTCCTTCCCCCATTGTCCTTCTCTCGATCACTCCTCTAATTCCATCTCCTCCTCCCTCTCTTGTTGTGGAGCTCCTCCTACCCCGACATTTGTGCCCATCTCCTCCCGCCTGTTTCTGTTCTACGGCGGAGCTTTCGTGAGTGCACGACGTGTTTAGCGTATTATTTCTTTTGCAGTATCACTGGGAAGAGGCTTAACAGTTTCGTCAATAGCACTAATAAAACCAGTTAGACGCAGGGTTCTCGGTGTAGGGGCGACGATTAAGCCTTTCCCAAGCACAGACAGCGTTAGGTTGTCGAGAACCTAATCCATTAAAACAAGCACGGAGCTTCTAGAAGTATCTTCTTGCAGTAACATTGATGATAGACGGCCGAACTTCGAAGGCTCTCTTAAAGTTGACTCCTTATGGACCCAGTCCGACTTTCCCCAGGTCACGCCGTTGACCAATATCCAGGAAAGTGATGACGGGTTAGATGCAATCTCCATATTCTTTGTTTCGTTGTTTGTGTGGTATCTTTTCTGACTTTGAGTCGTTTAAAAAGTCTTGCAAGTTGGTGGGAGATGTTACCGAGGGATGGCATGGAGATATATTTAGTTTCTTCTGCTATTGTGCTAGTGCTGTTGCTGATGTTTGGATAGCTTGCATCTTTGTATCTAATTGGTCAGCTATGGATAAGTCACAAGCGTTTTTACGGACTATTGTTTTTAAAATGACTAATTCTTTGGTTTTTACATCAGGTTCAGCATCAGTTTTGTTTACACGGTTGAGTACTGATCTAAGATCCTAATTTGTGTTAATTTTGATGGCATGATATGCTATTTATGACATCTGATATGGTTGGTTTCCTATTAATTTTCTAATTTCTGTTTGTTGTCATGACAGGTATGTTTAGGCCAAGAAAATTAATTCCATGTAGTGTTTGGTGTTCAACTTACAAGCTCCCGTCTCCTTGGAGATTATATGGGTTCATTAATGATTATTATGTTACAATCCTCTTGTTATAGTTGACAATGTATATCGAGACTACGTTCATTGTTAAATTCAATGGTGTGGTACTAACTGATGAAGATGCATTAAGAACTGATAAATTTTAATTTATATCCTTTATCACACTGCACAAACATAAACACACTATTATTCAAACTGTGTGCCACTACTATTAAACACAGAGTTAAATCCTTTGCTACGCAACCGCCTTTGGCTCACGCAGCCTACACCTTCCACAGCCTCTCAACATCTGCCTCGACATGCGACTCTCTGCACCACTGGGCATTGTCGCCCTCCAAAGAACAACCACTTACAGATACTACACACCAGTACCCTCACGAACTGTAAACTGTACTAGCGTTGTTGGTTGTATATTATTAAGTTTCTCAGCTAAGCGTTCTACTTCAGTGGTTGTCCCATTGTATAGTATCAAGTTGTCATCAACATAATGTTTTTAATAAATTTTCCTGTCATTTTCAGGTTTGTTTGCTTCAAAATATTTGGTTTCTACGTCATTAATATAGATGTCAGCTAGCAGGCCAGCTCAGCCACTGCCCATTGCTAGACCATCTTTCTGAGCACATATTTTGCTGTCGAAGGAAAAGATACCATCAGATAGCAACAACTCAAGCAACTCCATTAGTTCATAGACGTTTACATTTCTTAATTTTTTTGCAGCACGCTATCTTTGCTAATACAGAGGGTTTCTGTTATAGTTATATTGGTGTAGAGGTTAATTGTGTCATGGGGTGTAAAATTTTCCTGTACCAGGTATGGTGATATCTGATGCTGTCAGTCATTTCATAAGTGTTCCTTACAGTGTAGTTGGTTGTAAATGTCTATGATTTGGTAAGAATTTCATGACATTTTCAGTTTTTGGTACCCAGGGATGTTTGATGAATTGACTAATGGGCGTACTAAATTGTCGTCTTTATAAATCTTGGCCTGTGATCTGAGCTTCGGAGATGTAGGATTAACAAACAACACAATCTGATACGCCCATTAGTCAACTCAATAATCAGCCCTGGGTACAAAAAAACTAACAATTTTTTAGAAATTCTTAGAAAATCATACACGTTTACAACAAACTACTCCATAAAAAACACTTACGAATTGATTGGCAGCTTAAAAGATATGGCCATTCCAAGTAGAGGAAAGTTTACATCCATTGGCATAGGTAACCTCTACACCAATATACCTACAACAGAAACATTCCTTATTATCAAAGACAACTTGTTTCAACACAAAAGCTAAACAATGTAGAAATCTATGCACTAATGAATCTGTTTGAGTTATTGTTGTCTTTTAATTACTTTTCCTTCATTAACAAACTAGCAACACGAAGGAAGGTCCATAAGCAGCGAATTTCACTTCGATCTCGAATTTCGCAATACTCTTATCACTGATTCATGTGCGCGGAACAGGGAAAAGTGGTGCCGAAGCCATAAAACCTGGGCTGTAGAGCAGAGAAACAAAACCATTTTGTCACGTGAGTCTTGTTTCACACTGTTTTCAGCTCGTCGTCGAGTTTATATTGCTGGGATGGGCTGATGATTTGGGCAGCTGTTTCTTAGTATTCCATGGCTCCCATGTGTACTCTAAAGGGTCGCATTACTGCCAAGGATTTTCTGACCATATTGCTTGATCAAATAAAGCCCATGGCACAATCTTTGTTCCCAAACTGTGATGCTGTATTTCAAGACAAAGGGGCCGCTGTTCAACAGCTCGCAATCGCCCAGGACTGGTTTTGTGATCACGAGGATGAATTGTCGCATCTCCGTTGGCTGCCACCAGTCAGCAGATCTCAAATGGAATGGTTCAAATGGCTATGAGCACTAAGAGACTTAAATTCTGAGCTCATCAGTCCCCTAGAACTTACAACTACTTAAACCTAACTAACCTAAGGACATCACACACATCCATGTCCGAGGCAGGATTCGAACCTCCGACCGTAGAGGTCGCGCGGTTCCAGAGTGTAGCGCCTAGAACCGCTCGGCCACTCCGGCCGGCAGATCTCAAATGGAGACTGAGCCTTTTTGGTGTACTTTAGAGAGAAAGCTGCCTCAACGCTGTCGATCTCCATCATCGTTACCTCAACTTAGCACTGGTCTGTAGGATGTTATAAGATGTTATAAGATCCCCTTGCAAACCACGCAGCACGCTTAGCTATCTATTCCGAGAGGATTAGAAGCTGTTTTGAATACCTACGGGTTTCTGAACCGTGTTGGGCATGGAAATATGTTGTATCTTCCGTGTCTCCGTATTTTTGTCCACCTTTCGTAACACTTCGTTAGGAACAAATGAAAAATTGCAAGTTGTCTCTCACAATCGCAAGTTTCAGAACTGACTATTCTTTCGCGTATTCTAAACCGCAGGTGATCTGTAAAGCTGTTTCTGTAGCGCGAAGTCCGTCTCTGAATGCATAATTGTCTTTGACAAAGTCAGTAGGAGAAACCCATCCGAGGAAATGCTTCGGACAGCTATTACGACGTCCTACCGGTGGCGACTGCGACGCATTAACTACTGTGATAATGTCTAAACTCATCAAGAGTGTCCTAAACCGCAGCTATCTTTCTTGTTATTTCACTGCGCATGCGTACGTGTGATTAGACGCTGCGATGGTTGAGTACGTAGTAAGTTAATCAAAAATCTGTTTCTGTTGTTAGTTTCTAGACCTCCGTCTATAAACATTTGCCCAGGATCTGCCTTGTATTGCAAGGATTGGTATAATGGTATTTACAGAATTTCCAATCCTTTAACAATAAGTTGAAAAATATCCAGCGATACGTTCGTTGTTTGGTTAGATGGTCGAGTTTCAAAGCTAGGTACATAATATAGTTTACATTAGTCGATCCCAGTACTAGGGAAGTTTAATTTATCACATCCTCGTTCAGTGAGCTTTTGTCAGAACTCCACAATGCACGTGGAATTCTTTTTGCTTAAATCTCTGATCTGTTGTGATTTATTGTACCACGTGTTCCACACGCAGATGTGACCATAATTGTAACCATATTTATGTTTTAAATCAAGGGTGTCCTACCTTTTGGCTTACCTGGGCTACATTGGAAGAAGAGAAGTATTTGGAAGCCACGCATAATACTCACTGAGAAGAAAGAAATAAAAAAATAGGAGGAGAGGAGAGAGAAAGAGAGAAAGAGAGAGAGAGAGAGAGAGAGAGAGAGAGAGAGAGAGAGAGAGAGAGAGAGAGAGAGAGAGAGTGCCAGCATAATGTGTCAGGGGTTTCAAATTAAAAATATTTATCATTTGAACGATCACGTGATGGATGCTAACTACTTGAGCCGCACTGTTACTAACTTTGGGCCGAATGCCAGCAGCGGGCCGCGAGCTGGACACCGCCTGCCTTTAATTCAATTTTATTTTCTTGATAAAAGATTCTGAAGTTTTTCGTGATCCCTTGTCACTCTTAAAATTGTAATATCTCTTCGATTGAGAGAGCTCTTTCTAATCGGTCTCTAGAAGTTTCGCGGAATGTTCAGTTTCTCAGGTCCCACCTGGGAGACCGATTTTCCTGAGCTGTTAGTACAACCAGTATACACATGTATCAAAACTGCAGTCAGAAGTAGGCTTCGTCTATTTCATTGCATGTTTTACAGACTGGTAAGTAAGTCAGAGATCTGGTGGTTCATCACTTTATATACGACATGACTGCTCTGTGTATTTAAATTTCAGATTTGTAAAAAGAAAAGCTAGATTAACAAACCGAGTCACTCATACCAACTGCATATGACTTGGCTGTAAGCTGGGCTACTTTCACACTTTACTGATGCCAGGTCACAATTTAGTACGTTCACCCACCAAGGCGCTACCTGACCCGAGACGGGTTCCACGCTTGCGAAACAACGACATCTTTCTCCTGGTATTAATAAAGCAGCGCATAAGAGTTAAGGGTAGCTGTGTGACGAGGGCCTCTACAACCCGGTAAGAATACTCTGGTGGATGGGCGCCTGGAAGTGAAGTCGCTTTAATCCAGAAAACTTCCATAGTGGCGTTGCCAGGGGAGGCACATCCGGACGTCTCAGCCAAATTAGCACGAATCGACAGAGCGACAAAAGGTACACCTCGTCCCACACCATGATGCAGTTAATTGAAAGAAAAGCTACCGTGTAGCAGAAAAAAATAACTCCAAAGAATGAAGACGCAGTTAACTTGAGTAAATGTTCTATTTTCTTTCCACCTCAGATTTGTTTGCATACAGTTATCGTCGTCTTTGTCAGGTGTTGATTTTGCAACTAATAGCTACTTTGAAAGTTCCGTTTGTAGTTAGCCAATTATGTCAAGGGGATACCAGGAATTCAGGTAAATTCCTATGCTACAATGATGATGCCGATGTCTGTTATGAAGAAGCATGAGTAGCAATGTTGATTCCGTTGCATCATACATAACTTATTTCAGTATGTTATTTCATATGGGGTGCCATAGTCCCAAATTTATGAAAAGGCTATTCCGTTTAAGACCTTGCGTGATAAATAACCGCCGTCATTTACGTCATGATCTGCTGATTTCGTTTCTGTGCCACTAGAAGTGCTACTCCTATGGCACTATCACTCCGAGTGGGTGTATATCAATGTAAGGTGTGGAGCATAAATCAGTTGGCAAAACTTCGTTTGGTCCAGCAATACTAAACAAATGAAAATACAAATTTATTATCAACACAAAATTACATGAAGAGTTCATTTAACGTACAAAAGATGATCTAAGAGATTTCCATGGTGTTCTAAACAAACATTGCATCTTTTTAACTCTGATTTACAACTTTTGTCGCAAATATTCCGACACGGTATGCTTTTGAATTCTGATTGGACTCGTTCCTCCAAATGCTCAACAGTACTAATCCTAACGGCATAAACCCCAATTTTGTAGCTCTCCCAGGACTGGAAACTCCAAGGCGTGTAATATGAGGGAATCGTGGCCATTCAGCAGCACACCGCTTGCCAATCCATTCATTAAAGTTTATGTTCAGACTATGTCTCACAATAACTTCGTACTGCGAGATAGTACCGTCTTGTTGTCATACTTAACGAGCTGCAGATGTTCAAAAAGTGGACTATTTTTCAGTTCTAGAAACACTTATTGTAGCACAGAACTGACAGTGGCGTTACAAAATAAGGCCCGATTAGCCCACTGTTGAGAATCCTTGTCCAAACACACCTTGAGAGTTTATATCTGTCTACGTAGTCACGTGGGTGTTCATAGAATCCCAGAGTACGCAACTGTGTTTGTTCACTCCGCCATTCACATTTAAAGTCACTTCGTCGCCCCAAAGAATGCTTTTGTAAAGCTTGGGCTCGGCTTCTTGGAGGATGGCGTACAACTCACAGAATTCCATGTACTTACCCGGATCAGCTTCATTCAGTTCTTAAAGTGAATTAATTCTATACACTCTCAACTTCAGCTTTTCACTAATGGTGCATAGGCTTGTTCTTGCTATTCCGTACTGGTTAGATGCTATTCTGTGAGATTTAGTCAGTGATTGCACAAAACATTCCACGACATATTAAGATACTGTTCTGTAGTAACAGACTGGCTTACCTGAAAGAGCAAGCTACGCTACCCGCTCAGTCTTTTCTAATCTTAAATAAAATTTGCTAAGACCACGTCGAGATGCAGGCTGTATGTATCGAAAAATACCATAAACAAATCAGGAACGCCACTATAATTACGAGTAAGATTTCATTCCGTTAGCGAAAAAAACACACAGTTATGTAGTTAACTTCCTATTTATTGACTGAAATTCGACCTACGAGGAGGTATACCAACAATTGTTCTACCCGCGGACTATACGCGACTGGAACAGGAAAACAGGGAAGTGACTGTAACACAAAGTAACCTCTGCCACACACCGTATTGTGGCTTACACAGTATAGATGTAGGTGGGAGATTGTTTCTCAGGTAACAGTCAACATAATCTTAAACTGCTAATGTCAGGTGACTTATGGGTACTGTCGACTAGTCTAATTCACTAGCGACTACCACTACACAAGGCAAAACAAAGTATAAGGATTGTTAGTGACAATCGAATTATTGCCCAACCCTTTTAATGTGTAACCACTGTCGTAGTAGATAAGACGCAGTGACAACGCTCCTTGCTCGTCAACAATTTATAGTAGCTTTGCTGCCATGGTGACAAAAGCCAGCCAGAGTAGCCGAGCGGTTCTAGGAGATACAGTCTGGAACCGCGCGACCTCTACGGTCGCAGGTTCGAATCCTGCCTCGGGCATGGATGTGTGTGATGTCCTTAGATTAGTTAGGTTTAAGTAGTTCTGACTTCTATGGGACAGATGACCTCAGAAGTTAAGTCCCATAGTGTTCAGAGCCAATTGAACCATTTTTTGGTGACAAAAGTAAATTAAAAAACTGATAATCTATTGCACAGCACATTCCTCTTCACATTAATTCCCTCAGTCCGTAAGCAACGAATACCCGTTTCCTTGCTCTGCTAAGGGTATAGCTAGCATCCTGAATTAAAGATGGTGTTGCACATTGCGATCTCAACGGCTTTCTTAATGAAAGGATCCGAGTAGGGAGGTGCATCTGATTACATTTTTATTTCATCAAAGTCAATCGTATGTTTATTTTTTGAGGCTTTATTCAGCAACAACAGATCTGACAAAACCGTGATATTTAATGTATCGTCGGTACTCTGTGTAGCGTTCTGGGAATCTTAACTATACAGAGCGAGTCACTAACTATTGCCACCTTGAATAACTCCGAAAGTATGATAGTAGCTGAAAAGTTTGTAGGACAAAATTTGCATGCAACAATGGGGGCCCTAATATATCGTTGCTTTGTTGTTGCTAGGTGGGGTCGCGTCAGAGATATGAAGGTCAACCTTGTTTTTCTTAATGGTATGCTGTAGTTTGGTCCTTATTTCGTGATAGCGGCTAACGAGACGAATCCAATGAGGTGTAACAGTAAGGTCTTTGAAGGTCAACGAAGGCCAAAATGGTGGCATGAACGTCCATTTACAAAGGTGTTCGAAGTGATTGCTGTAATCTTCTTATCATGGATTGAATGGTATTCCTCATCACTTCGGCAGTTATCGAAGCACATGCTTTGACAATTCTCTCTCGTATGTCGTGCAAATAATAAATATTGGCCGAATACGGCGTCCATCTAACGTCCCATTGACATGTAAACACCGTTCGACGGTTTGGCAATAGAACGTAACAGAAACGGTAAGACTATTATTGCCGAATCAAGCGAATGTGAATGATGTATTCCTTCGAATAACAAGTCGATATGTTTCTCATTTACGGAGAATGCCAATGAAATATAGTGGGAGCTAGAGACTTATACGCTGATAGATATCCTCAATGTACTCACGCTATACGTCGTACATTTAAATGTGTGTATGAACTATCCGCCATTGGAAAGTTACTGACGAGGAAAGTGATATTGGTACTCTTTCCACTGTCATTCGAGATCCTTGTGTTAGTTCGCGTGAAAACGCAACCGAATCTGGCATGAGCGAGAGTAGTGTTGTTCGTGTTCTGCATCGCCAGAAATATCATCCTTACCATATCAGTCTCCACCAGGAATTAACTGGTACGTATTGTATGCGTCTGCCGCACATTTATTAATTTGATTTTATTTACTGACGAGGCTTCGTTCACGAACCATGGAAATTTGCATAACATGCATTACTGGGCAACTGAAAATCCAAATTGGCTGCGGCAAGTTGCATACCAAATACCGTGGTCGGTGAATGTATGGTGTGGGATTCTGAAGGACAGAATTTTAGGCCCCTATTTCATCGAAAGAAATTTTAATGCTAGGAAGTAGACGACATTCCTGCAAGAAACATTAGGTCTGTTATTGGAAGAAATACCTATAGAAACAAGGAACAGAATGTGGTGTCCTTCACATTTTTCGCTGATAACTAGAAATGAGTTGAAGAGACAATTCCCAAATCGTATGATTGGACACGGAGGAGATGTGTCGTGCCCGGCTCTTTCACCAGGCTTGACGCCTCTGGATTATTTCTTTTGGGGTTTCGTAAAAGACATTTTTTATAAAGTGGTTCCAACTACACCTGAAGATACACGAGTGAGAATTGTCAAAGCATGTTTTTCGATAAGTGCCGAAGTGATAAAGATTACCACACAATCCATAATAAGAGGATTGCAGCACTGCACTGACACCAATGGTCATCCCTTCGAACACCTTCTGTAAATGGACGTTCATGCCACATTTGTGACCTTCGCTGACCTTCAAAGACCTTACTGTTAAACATAATTGGATTCGTCTCGATGGCTGTTATCAGAAAATAAGTACCAAACCATAATATCCCATTTAAAGAAACAGTTGACATTTACATCTCTGAAGCGACCTCACCTAGGAACAAAAAACCAGCGTCACATTATGGCGCCCGTCTCCCCATGCAACTTTTGTCCCACAAACTTTTCAGCTCCTGCCATACTTTCGGAGTTATTCTTGGTGTCAGTAGGTAGCGACTCTCCCTGTAGGTCGACCAATGTAGCTCCTATGGCATTCACAGAGTGGTCTTGTAAATTCGAGGAACTCTGAGGCCATACTTACCTTTCACTAGTCGCAGCAATTCTTTAATTTTCCTGAGTGACCGGAAAATGAACTGCGTACCCTGTCTGTGTTGGATGCAGCATATTCTATTTTATGTAGCACCGTAGTTAGGAAAGATCATCTTGGGATGAATGGGTACCTCAAAGATATCGTCTCTTGGCTTATGGTAACTTAGAATTTTGTTCGCTCTAATTGTTCTTCCGGAACACATTTTACTAATCTTCGAAGGCAAGCTATTGTGATGGAGGTATTAAGTTAGCTATCTCTATGAAACCAAACACAAAGGTATTCAATCATCAGAAGATGTTTCCATGATGTAATTTGTCCAACCACGTACGAAATTGCCTCACACTGTATTAGTTCCACTGTTCGCTGCTGAAGATGACGTGAGAGCATATAAACGTACCTGACGTGGTATTCTATTTTATGTAGCACCGTAGTTAGGAAAGATCATCTTGGGATGAATGGGTACCTCAAAGATATCGTCTCTTGGCTTATGGTAACTTAGAATTTTGTTCGCTCTAATTGTTCTTCCGGAACACATTTTACTAATCTTCGAAGGCAAGCTATTGTGATGGAGGTATTAAGTTAGCCATCTCAATGAAACCAAACACAAAGGTATTCAATCATCAGAAGATGTTTCCATGATGTAATTTGTCCAACCACGTACGAAATTGCCTCACAATGTATTAGTTCCACTGTTCGCTGCTGAAGATGACGTGAGAGCATATAAACGTACCTGACGTGGTAAAAAAAATATTTATACAATTGAAAAGAATGTTGGTTTTCCTAGCAGAAACCCTTAGCGGGAAAATAGCAAGAAACACGTGAAGAAGGAAAATATCGCTTTAACATGTCGAGGTAATTAGAGGTGGAGAATAAATTCAGATTGGAGAATAATGCAAAACGAAATACGCTATGCCGTTTTCTAAAGAATTACGGCAGCATTTCTCTTAAGCGATTTAGGAAACCACGGAATATCTAAATCTGAATGGTTGCAGGGCGTTTTGAACCTCCATCATCCCAAATGCGAAGCCAACTCCTTGCAACTGCACGACGTTACTCGGTAAAGGTAGTAGTGTGCATCACTATTGTGTTCATACACCCTGTGGGAAAAGGGCATTTTAATGTGAGAATTTTAACTTCCGTAAATAAACTGTGTCCATGTCATATGAGGACTGGTGAGTTCGGATGGTATGTGTTGGCAACACCTGATTACGATTCACACCGGAATATTTCTTCAGTACGCTGCCAGCTAGCATTGCGTTAGCAGTACTGAGTGTATCTGCTAGTTTTTCCGCAGCAATACTATTGTCCGCTGCCATATCGATCGGTAATTAAACTCCACCTATGCTGAGGGTTGTACGAGCATTCAAATTTTTCCAGTAATCGAGTGTAGTTTGTGGACGTGCGTGAAGATGTGCATGATGAAGAGCGCAGAGGGAGGCCCACTACAGTGACGTGTGATGATGCCATTATTGCAATTATCAGTACTGCGGAAGAAAATCATCGTGTTGCCATGGACAACATCCTAATGCGGCTACCTCATGAGGCTACAATTTGGCGCACACCCATTGCAAAAATTCTTACGTGCCATATTCACTACGGCAAAATCTGTGCAAGATGGGTGCCACGTATGTCCAGTGATGTCTACAAGCAGCAATGGATGGTTTGGGACAGAATAGTTCTGGAAATGCATTAAGAGAGGGAGATCTGTTCTTCAAACGGCTTTTCACTTGACATGGGATCTCAGTCCATCATTAGTTTCCCGATACTAAACGTCAGGTCATGGTGTGGAAGAAACATGGCGAAAGTGGCCCCAAAAAGGGCAAAAGGTAACATATTCGGCACGGAAACTTAGGGCAACCATGTTTTGGTAACCTATCGGGGGTTTTGGTCGTTCACTACCTGGATTGCATCGCCACAGTCAACGCAGAGAGGCACTGGAACGTCTTTGAGAATTGCTGTCATCAAAACAAAACTTCCTGGACTTTGGTCTCGTGAAGCTTTCTGTCTCCATTGCAGTGCTCGGTTTTGTGCAGCTCGAATGACCTAAAAAGATTCAACTGAGGCTTTCCTCTCCATGGAGGATGAGAGGAAAGCCTCAGTTGAATCTTTTTAGGTCATTCGTGCTGCACAAAACCGAGCACCAGATTTTGACCCAACTGGTTACTATATATTCCATGAACTGTAAGTTCTTATTGGAGGTAAGCACTACAACACCTGTGTCACAGTGACATCTACAGTGTACAGCTGGTTACCAGCACGGGATCCGACCTGTTATAATGTGGTTTGTAATGACTTGTATCACGTTACCAAAAATGAAAGACTAACATATCGACTACGTATAAATGTAAAAGAAGCATTGTACATAGCAATAAAATTATTTCAGCAACATGATTTTTTTTCATAAAGTAAGGAAATTTTCTTATAGTGCGTCCTTCGTATTATGGATGTGTTGATTTTACACAACTGCCAGAACAAATTGATAATTTGATTTTCCTACGGCACGGAGCATCACTGCACTGGTACCCGCGTGTGAGATTGTTACGTAACAGTGAACTACTTCGACGATGGATCGGCAAAAGATGGCATATGAAAGTCGCCGTGCAACACTGGCCTCCCCTGTCGCAAGATTACACGGTAAGGACTCAGTATATCTACTTCTCCTCACAACAACTATGAGTGAAATGTGGAGCCACACATCATCAGCTTCGAACGCAGGAAATCCAGACGTGCTCACAAAAGTATTGACGAATCTGAATAGGGCCTGGTCATCTGTTTTGTGTTTGGTACACAATGAAAATGTGTGAAAGATAAATGAAAGCTTTAATCATAAACGTAAGTGTGAAACGTTCTCCGAGGCTATACGTGTACTGAAGTAAAATATGTAACTTGTGAAGTAGAGTGTTCTTTAGAAATTAATACCTTTGTAGTGTAATGTGCAAGGTAAATCTACCCCAGGTTTCTATCCCAATTCGTATAGAAGATATAAATTTCAGGTCGGATGAACCGTTTTTAAATACCCCTAAACATTTATTTATCACTATAATGAGGACAAAAATGATTCTGAGCACTACGGGACTTAACTGCTGTGGTCATCAGTCCCCTAGAACTTAGAACTACTTAAACCTAACTAACCTAAGGACATTACACACATCTATGCCCGAGGCAGGATTCGAACCTGCGACCGTAGCGGTCACGCGGTTCCAGACTGAAGCGCCTTTAACCGCACGGCCACTCCGGCCGGCCACTATAATGAGGTCACGGATCTCTCCAGGAATTTTTATCTAGGGAGGCGTTCTGCTTCTCATCAAAACCGACCGTCTTAATCAAGTGGCATGTTCTACGTGTCTGGACTAAGACCAAAATTGCCAAGTACCCGGGTTCAGGCCACAGAAACGGAAAAGAGAAGGAAAACGACCGTAATAAGGCGGAACTAGTGCCTAACATCAGCCGTGTAAGATGTGGAAAAAAAAAGTCATCAGTCCCCTAGACGTAGAGCTACGTAAACCTAACTAACCTAAGAACATCACACACATCCATGCCTAAGGCAGGATTCGAACATGCGGCCGTAGCAGCCGTGCGTTTTCGGGCTGAAGCACCTAGAACCGGTCGGCCACAACGGGCGGATAAGGTGTGAGACTCATGAGCAGTAAATGCACACTTCCATTCGTTGTGGTATACAAGTAAATAGCCTCCGAATGTCATATTGTGGTATTTTTTATAATGCCCGAAACACATTCTGTATCAGAGCGACAACCATATCGCAGCTCTTTTATATCGGTACATAAGCACGTACGAGAAACCTAATTCATGTTCCGTGTAGTACGTTCTGACAATTGAAAGTTACAGGCTCTTGCACTGTTTTGTAAGAATTTTCACAGAAGGAAAGGTATTTCTGGCAACAAATGGATTAAATCACAATTACCTTTTACTCTGTTAAGAACCATCGGAAATAACAGGTCTCTTACACCAAAATGTTCTGAACAGTCTCCCAAATCTTGACAGTGGAATTGGGGTTCGCTCTAAATTTTTTTGTGATTGCTTTGCTTGTTACTGCTTTGCACTGACCATCAGTGAAACAATAAAAAATTAATCATGTTATTGTTGCAAGGAATGTGACTTTGGACTGTGCACTTTTGGGCGTTTTGAATTGCATAAGGGAAAAAAAAAACAGAATTCTCGAAATGTGTACCTTTTAATTCCTTATAAAATTGTGCTTATCTCAAGAAACAAATTAGATAAAAAATACATCAAACTGGGGGAAGACACCCACTTGTGTCACTGGTTGGAACTGTAGAGAGAATAAATCTGAGACATTTCATGTGAGATGTTGTGTTAATTTAGATAATAATTTAGCTTAGGACAAAAAGGCCACCACACTTGAATGTCAGTCACATTATTTCACACAAAGCTTAAAATTTGGACTTTAGCAGTCCATGCTGATTTCCTTAATACCGGACTATAATGACTTAATAAATAAATAAAACTGTAAAACCGTCACTCTTTATAGTGTAGTTAAAGGGACGCAGAAATCAAATAAGGCATAAAAAACACAGTATCATATTTTGTTCTATATTTGATGTTCAATATTTGTTTGGAGAAGTTAACGTGGGTTAGCGACTGACAAATACTTAGCTACATGTCAGGTGACGTTGCTTTGTAAGCTATCTATAAACAATGCTTGAAGTGATTTGCGAAGACATTTGAAAGGGAGTATTCATGTAGGTCTGCTGGATTAAGTAGCATATTCCAGCAGGGTTTTCGTCCCTCTCTGTAATAATCTACGGTGTTTAATTAGCCCCACATTATTTTTTTGGCGGCTATCCGAGGGCAAAGTACTCTCTCGGAATTTGAACGTAGTTGGTGGGAGGGGGAGGGCGGAGGAGGTCAGGAGAGTGTTGGGCGACAGGATGGAAGGGCGGGAGGATAGGGGAGTGAGCAGGGAAGAGCGAAGAGGAAGGCGAAGTTCCTTCACGGCTAGTTGAATTATAAAAGATGAGTGACAAAAACTTTTAATAACTCTGGATCAAAGTTTCGTCTTAGGGATGGAGCGAGATAAAACATTCCCCTTGATTGAAAAGTTTTGTTCAGGGGCTGCGGAAACGCGAATGAACGGGCGATTTGGCAGACGACCGCTTCAGATCAAAAGTTCACTTTCTGCTGGCCGGTTGCTTAGCAAAGTAAGAAATTGCGTTTGGCGGATATGGGCCAACGTGAGATGTGCTGGCTCCAACCCAGTGAGCTGCAACGTCTCTTTGTACACTGCCACGGCAAGCTACTGGAACCAAAACTTGGCAGTGAAACAGCTAGATAATGAAAGTTCTCTCCTCTTCCAAGTGCGGCTAAAAGCGTAAGCTTTCACGACTGGTTCACGAGAAGGCAGATCTGATGCCAAAGAGAGCAAGGTAATTTTTAGTTGTATTTTCAGTCTATGTTTTAGACTTTTTTTAGGTATAGTGTCCGTTAGAGTAAATTTGTCGTTTACACATTTGTTAATAAAAAATAATGTCGGAGGGTATTTACTTTTTAATTACGTCTTAACTGACCACACGTCTGAATGGTCGTTCCACCATGGACAAGGGGTGAAAAGCTGTGTCTCAGTAAGAATATAGTACAGTAGAATGTAATCTTTCGCAGACGAATAGGTCTCTGTCTTTTTCTCTCTTTAGTGTTCAACCGCGAGATTGTTTTGCTGCAGTACGCCATTCTCTTCTTCTGTGACTCTTCTTCATTACCGCGTTTTTGTTGCACTTCACATCATTCATAATCTGCTGCATGTTTGACAACTTTTGTCATCCCTGGCGATTTTTTCCCTCTGTAGCTAATTCTGCTATTGTTCCATTGATGTTGTTGTGTCTTCAAACGTGTCTTTTCTTGTTTGGCTTCATCATTCTACTGTCGAATGAAATCTCAGGGGCTTCTAGCCGTCTTCTCTTTGTTTCTCTATAGTCCAAGTTTCGCACTGTAGGGAAGCAGCCTACTCACGCCGTATAAAATTCACAGCAGTCTTTCCATTGTGTGCCAGCCAGTCCGTTGTAACTAGCTCTGACGTCATAAATGTTGCGCAATACTTTAAAAATCAAGTAAATAATGTGAAACGTTGCTATCATGTCAGGAGTAATACTAAATCAGTATGTATTGAGTTTCAGTGCAATAACTTTAACCATTTTCGAAATTTGGACGTTTTTCTGTAAAATCATTGGTGCAACAGAAAAGAGCTAGAAACTTAAAAATATATACTTAGATTCCTTTTGCATAATAATTTAGTAGAAACAGTATTATGGATCTCATAAATTAAAATTTTAGTTGAAATTCATGATTTTCTGGTTTTTGTCTTAAAAATTAAGGAAGCAAGATAGATTAAGTTGGCGAATAAATAAGGCTAGGATGTTTAAATTTAATTAGAAGGGAGATACGCTACAATCATAAAGATGTGAGAAGTTTCAACTGAATAACTATAAAACTATAGCGATAGTGTACCTCCAAAGGGCAAGTTCAGAGCTCGTCTATTGCGTATAGTGTAATTAAATTAATTCTCTCGCCCAAAATATTGGACTTAGCCACCTCAAACTTTTATTATGATTACTTACCTGTGTGCTGATTGCACATTTAAATTGAGAGCTTCAATGGCCACCAGCAAAGGAAGCAATGATTTATTCGATAACTTAAAGTGGTGCATTACTATCCCAGCGGCTAGTTGGGACAGCGAATTTAATCAGGCGTTTCCCTTAGCCGTCCGCACCGCGGCTTTATATGTAAGAACGCTGCGCGAGAAAAAAGGGCCCCAGTTCTCTCCAGACGCTGATCAGCGCACCACCTGTGCCGGGAGTCGAGTCGCGTAGCGTCGGTATCATTGCTAGAAACAGCCTCGGATGCCGTAATAAGTTACTCGGGATACGCGTAACCATGAAATCGTTTTCGAGTGAAGTGTTAATTCTGGGACGACTTTTAATGATCTATCTTCAGTTTGCGTATGTCGTATTTTCACGTGCCGCCGCGGGACAGACGTTCTACCATTATTTAGCGTGGCGTTTGATGAACGTTATCATCAAATTATGGCGAGCATTCACTGAAGCATTTAATTTGAACAGTTATAGTTGCATCAGCGCTTTAGACTCTGAACTGCTCTGGTAGTTGGATTGTGTGGATTCTTTTTGGTCTGTGACTTTCAGAATAAAGTGAACATTTTTGAAAGAATCGTTTTTGATTATGAATCCCAGACAATCTCCTAATTCCTCGGAGCTATAAGCGGTAGCTATAAGTGTATTTCTCAGTTGAAGTGGGCACTAGGAATTCTAATTACAGGCTTCACGTTTTGCTAATCACTTTCTGGTTGCCAATATTGTAGTTAGAGAGCCAGTGTTGAGAACGGCAAACCACAGCATTAAATAAATCATAGGAACATTTCATTAACAATTATTTCCACTCGCCGCCCCACATATGGTGCATCGTTGGGAAAGACACTTATCATTCATTAATAACTAAAATCGCCACACGCCACCCCACAGCACCCATGTAGGTCTGCACTCCAAAGAAATGCTTTATTATCTTTCGTTAGTTCCAGACTGACGTCCTTGCTGGTGATTAAGTTATTTCTCAAATAAAATGCGATTTTGGCCTGCTGTATCCTCTCACAATTTTTCAGGCTTCTGTCACAATTTGTCATCCTGCTTCCCAAGTAGCTAAATTTCTCTATCATCTGTAGCTACTATCTTCCAGTTCATAGTCTTAAAGTTTCATATCCTTCTTCAGTACTGCATAACATCACTTTAGTCTTTCGCTTGCTTATTCTCAGTGCAAAAGATTTGAGAAATTCCTTTCCTTTGGTCTGAGGACCTTCTCCAGAGGATGTTTCGTCTTCGCAACCGCAGAAATGTCAACTGCGTAGCGCAGCATGTCTATCTTCTGCTCAATAATTTTGATCCCCACCTCAACATTTTGCAAACTTAGACCATAGCTTCCTCCATGTAAGCACTGAATGTAAGAGGAGACGGAGTACGTCCGTGTCTCCGGCCTTTTCTGATTTTTGCGTTATGTTCCTGATGAAAATTTGTGATCATAGCCACTTCTCTTTTATGGAAGCTGAGTATCATTCGCATGTATTTGCAGTTTAGTCCTGCTGTCTTCAGCACTCTTGTCAGATAACATTATCAAATGCCTTTTCCAGGTCAACAACGGCAATACAATTTGGTTTATTCCTCTGTATTTGCTTTTCCAGAACAAGCCTCAGAGCAGGAACGCCTCTTTCGTTTCTAATCCTCTCTTAAATCCAAACAGATCCGCACTCAGCATATCTTCCACATTCTCTTGAAGTCTGCTCAGAATAATCTTCATGAGAATTTTTGAGGCGAACGATTGTAGCCTTAAGTTTCAGTGCTGTTCACATTCTGTAGCTGACTCCTTCCGCGCTGTAGGAACCATGATACATTTTTCAAACTCTGTTGGTGTCTCCTGTGTTGTAGACGGACCTCAGCAGTTTCAGCAGCATCGTTTTCATGCTGTCACCCTTATTTAAAATACTGCGGGCTACTATGACGTTATCGAGTAAATTTCTTGGCTATGAAGCCTTTCGTAATGGAGTCCTTCGACAAAAAGTTTCTGGTAAATTTGATGCATCAGGTTTGGATAAATTTCGATGACTACCTCCATAACCGGCGTCAGTGACTATGTCTGACAGTCGCGAAACTGGTGGGGCTACCACTTTTATATCAAAAGATCGGCATGTGATTGGCAGGATTATGTTATTATGACATCACGGAGATGGAGCGTACTGACTGGGCGCCGTCTATGTCCATAGGCTATGTCTGCATGGAAGCATGGACGTGATAAAGACAGATTGCACAATGACTCTTCCCGTAGTTTACGGACTGGTGCGAGTGATGGCCCTGCAAGCACCGCTGGATAGAGAGTGTGAACATAGCCTATGGACCTAGAGTGCGCCACACCATTTCCGTGATGTCTTCACCACATATCCAGCCAATCAGGTACCATCGTTTATGTCTAAAAGTGGGAACCTCGGCAGTTTCCCGACAATCAGACATAGCCTCTGACGACAACGATGGACGTAGCCATCGAACGCTCAGGATTTCATCCAAATTTGAAGTTTACCGACATTATTCCAGTGAATATCTCGAACAAACCCAAAGATTCGTTTCTATCTGCAGAAGACGTCTTCGAGGGGGTAGTAGCTTCTATGAAGGACCAAATATCTCCCAAATCCGCTACTGACATATGTAAAATTTGGTTTCGTATGCTCCCACGCAGAGGCGTGAAGTCTCATGGCTTTGAAATTTGAAGCGCAGTTACCTGTAATCGGTTTCTCTGGTCCGTTATTGCTGTGGCCCACTGTGGAAGGCCCATACAAGTCTCCTACTGCATCGCGATCCAGATACCATTCCATTTCATCCCTTCCTCTTTCAGATTAAAATTACTGATTTCTAATAATCTAGATCACCTCCCTATATAGTAAGTTACAGTACCTATTCGTTCAAACCAGGGCCTGATACTCATGGCTGCAAAGTTTGTTTTCCGCAACACCTGATCTATCTGTTTCTCCTCTTTTGCTCTTGACCTTCTATTCTCCTCTTCTTTTATCCATATCTCTCTTTTTAGTAGTCTTGTACACGTTTTGCAACTCCACGATATCCCGTAAATTTCTTTTTTTCCAGCGGCTTGTGTGCATCCATGGTCGACCTTAGGTTTTCTAAATATTTTACGTATCTTGCTACATTACGGCAATATTCGGTTTCTTCAGGATCTTGCGTTAGTCAAATAAATTCATTAGAGCTTGGAATAATAGGCCGGAGTATTGTAGTAAGTGAGGAATATGTTAACTTACGCTTATACGCAAACTTGCACCTTGCACCTAATAAATAGCAACACCGTAAAGATTTCTTGAAAATACGTTCTGTCGAATTCATGTCTTAAATCGAGTGAGTCTGGGGAAGACACAGAGGATGAGTCAACGGGAAACAACGACTATGGTAGCAACCGACAATTTCTGGGAGAGGAAACGTTAATGGGGATAAGTAATTTATGTACAGAAAATTATGAAGAATATGGGCTGTACCAAAATAAAAGTAAAATCTGACTTCTTTGAAACTTCCGCAAAATATTACATGAAACTGTCATATAATCAAAGACTACTGTAGTAATTAACAAGTATCTTAAGGAAAAATTTTTATTATAGTTGCAAAAAGTAGATGGCAGGGTAATGCTGCTAGCAGCAAGAGAATTTCGGTCAATGCTACAAAATCAGTTTCATATAGTATAACACTTGATACAAAACTCTGAACCCAGTTCTACATGCTGATGCTACGCGCAAATGTGAAAACTGTCTAAAATGGTTGAAATGGCTCTGAGCACTATGGGACTTAACATCTTAGGTCATCAGTCCCCTAGAACCTAGAACTACTTAAACCTAACTAACCTAAGGACATCACACACATCCATGCCCGAGGCAGGATTCGAACCTGCGACCGTAGCAGTCGCACGGTTCCGGACAGCGCGCCTAGAACCGCGAGACCACCGCGGCCGGCGAAAACTGTCTATTAGAAATCTCTTTCATATTATTTATCATTCGCGGATTATGAGTCAGATGCATGATGCAAAGACTTCGTTGTCCATGCTTTCGTTCACTGGGGCCATCTCATTTTTAGTTAGGAGTCGTATCTGCATGCAATACTGTGAAGGCAGAGTATTATTAAATAGTAAGGTCGCTATGAAGTTAGATTCAAGTTCGCGTAGCCCTCGGGTATACGAACAAAGAATTTTTGCTTATTCTGCCTTCCAATCTACAAGCGGAGCTGGAGATGCCGTTTCCGTCACGCTGCCCGCCGACGAGACTGGAGAACTTTAGACATGTTGTCTTGTGAATGATTTTAGGTGATCATTACTCAACTACAACTTCCAGTAATTTTGGTGAGAACGGTGCATTCTTGAGGTGCGTTGACACAGTTTTAATCGACCAGGAAGTTTCATATCAGCTCACACTCCACTGAAAAGTGCAACTCTCATTATAGCTGGCACGGTAGCTCAGCGTGTTCGGTCAGAGAGCTGGTTGTAATAAAAAAACTGAGTGGAAGGATCTACATAAGATCTTGAACGGATGTCATGTGACGTCAGGGACGACCAAACAGAACGAACAAAACGAGACAAAAGGGTAACTAGCTAAAAAAAATAGGAAAAAGTGGTCAGCGCAACAGACTGTCAATACTAAGGGCCCGGGTTCGATTCCCGCCTGGATCGGAGATTTTCTCTCCTAAGGGACTGGTTGTTGTGTTGTCATAATCATCATCATTTCATCCCCATCGACGCGCAATTCGCCGAAGTGGCGTCAACTCGGAAGTCTTGCACCCGGCGAACGATCTACCCGACGGGAGGCTCTAGTCACACGACATTTATTTATTCATTTAACATTTGGATGACTTCACACGGGGAGGGGGGAATGATGTGAAAACTTGAAGGTGATGAGTCTGCCATTGCTCACAGCTTTTCTTTCATGCGCATGAGGTGCGTTCCGAACCAAAAGAAGTGACCCACGCCAAATAGCCACTGCTATTGCAACTACATTGAACAAGACTACAAGGCACGCAATCCCATGATTCACACTGGCATAGTGACTCCTTGGCGGGTGGTCTCTTTGTCCAACGACCAGTAGGTTGTGTTCCGTTGACATACGCGCATCGACGGTACAGTTTACGGTCTTGCCAAAGACTGTACCAACTATGAGTGGGGGGCTCCTGCTCTTCTCGGATAAGGCCGAGTTCAGTATGAGTAGTGATTCTGTACGAACCCTCATATGGTGAACAGGTAAGGCGAGAACATGGTCGAGAATGATGGTTTCGGTGGTCCAGATGTTAAGGTGATAGGAATCATAATGTTGCCTGCATGTACTGCCCACAGAATCTCTGTACACGGTACTCGCACCTTTGTTGTGAGACGGTAGACCTCCCCACGTTCATATTTTCAGTAATGCATTTGACCTAACTCCATTTTTATGGGTGACAATGTTCGATTGCGTGAAACAGGGCGGGTAGAGGATCTCTTGGAAGGAGAGGGCAATCAATGTGTAATGTGTCGTTGGATCTGTTAATTTTGAATGCGCCAAAGCATAACGTTCTGACTGTCTTCTCAAGCCCAGGGTGATAAACACACATTCCACATAGCTATTAATTTTGGCCCTATCTCAAAGTAATCAAAAATGCTGCTGTGACATTTCAAGAATACATAAATTGATATTAATGACCGGTTTGGGATTTAATCTAAAATTATAAAACAATCTCTCCCTTTTCCATGTTACATTTAATTTATCAAAGCTCTCAAGAATCAAGTAATAATCACAAGCAAGTTTAATTACTTCTTCTCTCAATAAATCAATTACTATTTAAAGATAGAATATGTAATTAATCAAACTCTATCTCTATATATGATAGTGTTATCAACTGAAACAAGTAAATCTTCAGCAGTGAAAACCATACCTACGTCGTAGCTGTACAACGAATGAAGTTGGGGGAAGATGACTTTATCTAATCTATTCTCATGTACTCATCGGAGGTTAGGTTAGTAATTAGCTCTTGAATTTCTCTATTCAAAGTGTACGCATGTTGGAGTATGCAACTCTCGCAAAATTGGAGTCAACATTTAATTTTACCAAAAGCGCTTCGTACATTACCAAACGGTGACTGCGGCGGCGTTGTCTCCGTGCTGGATCTGAATTCGCTAATCCCCTGCTCTGGCCTTGAATGAAAGTAATCAGTCTCAAACGCTATGCGTTCCATGGAACATTAAAATTACCCTAGTCGAAATTAATGGCAATTCCACACACGCTCTGGGTTGAAGCGGCGTGTGCAAAATTCAGCCAGAAAATATTCCCGCAATATATTTAACTATCACTTTACGTTTGTTGTCCCGATACGTGAAGCGTATCTCCCTCACTTCGCAAAACGTAAAGTAGAGTCAGAGTCGCGTCTTTACCACATACAGGTGTGTGACTCGCCGCTAGACGTGAGCGCCCGCTCTCTCTGTCACTGTGTCTTAATTGAGTTCTCAAAGTGCTTTTATATGACGTTATCATCCCCACCTTGATTCTGCTACGTCACACGTTTGGCTTCAGCCGGTAGCTCCCACGTTAACGATAAATTCTTCTTATCCTTGCCTGGTTCACCACTCGTTAATGTACTCCAGCCACTTAGTTGCGTCTCAGACGTGTTTATTCTCATAGTTATTATATTGATTTTCCCTTATCTCTCTCTGCAGTGCACCTGGGCTTTCTTTTGTTAAAGCTAATTGAGTCTTTCCAATGTCATTATCCACCTGCCCTGTCCGTCTGCAAGTTGCGTTCACTTTGTTATATTACTCAGACCCCTGTCGTTATACGCTAAATCATTTGTTATCCCGTACATGAGATGGCTCTAATTATTTCCTCTTGTCAATAATATCGTTATTTGCTGGGGATTTTATTAGGTATCGTCATTACGCAGCTTATGTAAGGCCAGAAAATGTGGACACCTTACAATTGAATGGATTACACTGCCCGGTTGCCCAGAAGCAAATCCGATCGAGCACGTTGGGGATGCATTGGCGAGACGCGCTGCAGCACCTCCAAATTCACCGACCATTTAACAGTTGTCAACCGCGCTTTTAGAGAGATGGAATGCCCTACCCTAAAAACTTCTTACCAGATTTGTAACCATCATGGCCGCACATTGCACTGCAAGCATTACAGCCCGCAGTGGTCTCACACACACCCTATGAAGAACAACGTCCCACCTTTTGTAGTGTCCGCGGTTTCGTCATAAATAGATAGATATTCAGCGATCACAGGCGCTGCTTCCACAGACTACCTCCATTCCTTCCTGTTTTGTGCCCGGTTCCTCCAGGTGTCTGCTAGGTCCTTCGCCAGGTCGTCCATCCAGGGCTGACTTGGTCGTCCAATGGGGCGTTTGGTGTTTGGTTTCCCCGCTAGTGCCATCTTCGTCTGTCTTCCATCTGGCATACGGGCTACATGGCCCACCCATTGTATTCTTTTGCTCTTTACCTTCTGTAGGAGAGTTGGTTGTCGCATCATAAGGTAGATTTCCTCGTTTTTCCTTCTCCTCCATTCTCCATTATGTAAAACTGGTCCCCATACCTTCCTCATTACTCTTATTTTAAATATTAATAGCTTTTACCTTTCCCGATTAGTCATACTCCATATTTCCAAACTGTACATCACTTCTGGGCATATCATTGTGTTGTAGATTTTCATCTTAGTGTTCACTGAGATCGATTTAGAGCCGAGCGTCTCTCTGAGGGAATGCATGCATTTCATTCCCACCGCTATTCTTCCCTTGACGTTCATTTTTATGTTGTTGTCGGTGGTAAACTAAAACAACAGCACTCCGTCATCAGGCCACAAGTGGCCCATCGGGACCATCCGAACGCCGTGTCATCCTCAGCTGATGATGCAGATGGGAGGGGTGCATGGTTAGCACACCGATCTCCCGTTCGTTATGATGGTTCTCTTTGACCGGAGCCGCTACTACTCGGTCGAGTAGCTCCTTAGTTGGCATCACGAGGCTGAGTTCACCCCGAAAAATGGAAACAGCAGAAGGCGGCCGGGATGGTCACTAATCCAAGTGCCGGCCACGCCCGACAGTGCTTAACTGTGGTAAACCAAGATCGAAAGTATTTGAACTGGTGTACTCTCTTAAACCTCTTGCCATCTATCTCAAGAAATTCTTCCTGCTCTTGTCTTCTATTGCATTAACTCTGTTTTGTATCGATTCACTTTGAGCTGTACCTTCGTCATAAATAGCGGTGACTTATATTCTTTGAATAAATGTGTCATTTCTGTTCGACTCGTTGCGTATTTTTTCAGTTATCTTCTCTATTGTACTGTACTGTAGCTAAGGTTCATCGAGCTATGATACTTGGCCGTGAAACATCACCCGAAAGGTACTTTCGTCTTTAAGCTTTGCAAACCAGTGTAGTAATGTAACAAATGTTATCAGACGCATCCTTGTTCCATACTTTTATCTTTTACAGAGAGTGTAAATTGAAATTACCTTTATTACCATTGTTGCCTGCGTTATAAGGAAGGCATAAATTTCTCTTTCCTGTGTCTACCACCAAGAAAGCTGCCAAAGTCTTGATAGCGCTACTACTATTTTTGACAACTTGTATCATCGTGAGAAATAAAATAATGTACCCAAGAAGTCCATTACCGCAAAATTTAATAAGGGCTGTTCAAAGTCTAAAACGTTACACGTTCCCATTTGTGGATTGTCTATCTAAATCTTCCAGACGCAACAAAAATTTGATTTTCAGATTTTCATTTAACTATGGAAAAAGTTTTACAACATAAGGTGCTCTCTTAATCTACTGATTAAGAGGTGTAATCTTAAAATAAGTGCAGTGCACATGTGTTGAGGCAGCATAACTAACGAAGCACCAATCCATTATCCTAGTGTTTGAGAAGGAGGGCGCTTAGCGATTTCCAGCAAACTTTGAACATTTTTTCAAACCTTCGCGAAATTTCTTCTCACCAATTCCCCCCCCCTCCCCCCCCCCCCCCACACTCACACATCCCAAAAAACCAATGGAAGCTGAAAGTTTACCGCTTACTACGTTTTCGTCGTTCATACAGTAAAACTTCAGTGTCAGGCATTACGTTTTAGTTTATGACTTCTGTACTGCTGAATCTGTTCGCCAAAATTTTGCAGACATTATCGATACACACTGAGTCTTGCCGCTCGTTATTGGCGCTCCAGTCTCTTGGATGTCCATTATCGATCCTTCGATGTTTCTTATCTTTGCTTGCCTTGTTGTTTACCGCATTCGCGGGGCGAGTGACAGTTGATGTTTGCTCGGGCTACCTGCTGAGACGCCGCGAGGTACGAGGTAGGAAGCAACCACGTATATGTGGAGTTGGTTGTACGCACTCTACCGGCTCAGGATGGAGGATATATGTTGGCTGCCTCCCTGTCTGCTCTCCTGATTTTGCTCGCCGTGCCTTGCGACCACCTAGCTTGGGTTGCTGCCTGGTGTATCCTACACGAGCCATACCGGACGTCCAGTAGTAGTTAAGCAGCCTTGTGTTTCTTTTGAAGAAAAGGAGCAAATGTACAAGACTTTTTGTAACCAATTTTAGTGGCCTCTCAAGTGTGGGCTTAGCGTTTACACTGCCTTTGGGGAGAGCTAATTCTTTTAAATTTAAGTAGTTGGGGTTCCCCGTCCTTTATAATCTTTTGGGGGTTTTAATAAAATTTTCTCGTTGGAGTTCCTTCCTTGTGCTTGGTTAAATGTTTACTTGTATAGCGGGAAGTGACTCCTGGTTAAATCTCGGAGAAGGTGTTAGATGTTACTGCCGCCTCCGGCATTCGTCTTTTCAATTAAGTGTTGTCATCCCGTCGAGCGACCTGGTGTCACTCCTCGTTAATTAATGCTGGTTTATGTGTACTTAATTTTGAATTGGCCATTTGAATTAATATTTTGGAGCGCAGAATAGCACTAAGGCAACCTCATTGTATACCACCTTGTACCCCGGTCTAGTACCTTAATTTTCAGTGGCACGAGTTAGCTCCACTACCGGTTTTAATGATGTGCTCCCTTCAAAATCTTGTCTTGTAGAAGTTTGCCCCATGTGTGTCGGGGAACAGAGATGAGCGTTTGTGTGAATTCAGTGCTAGTCAGTTAATGGAATCTTCATTTTGGCTTTGCTTCCACTGAAGAGTTTGAGTGGAGTGTAGTGTGTTTGGTTTGTTATTCATTTAATTACTGTAAGTTTGTTTATTTAATGGGGAGCAAGACATGACATTTAAAGACTGTTGGTATTAACTCCCCTAGTTGCTGGGTGTTGCTAATTCCTTCCAAATCGGCTACTACTTATCCAATGACATGGCTGTTGCTTAGTTGGTTACTGTGAGTACAAATTCATTCTATTTATTTGTCGTCGAAATTGTTTAAGTGTCTCTGTCGTGATGCAATCACTAGCTACGTGTTTGAGCTAAATTGTTACATTGCCTCCTTAAAATTTGTTGCCAGCAGAAATCCTTAAGAGAACGAAATTTTGTCACTGCTTATGTTAACCTTTACTGGGAGCAATATTTCATGTAGTTAAATTTTGTCTTAAAATGTGTATTTCTCTGATGTAATAAACGAGTGATAAAAGAAAAAGGCAAAGGGGCCTGGTCCTTCCTATTGTGGCAGGATTGTAACACGTATAACACACCACTATTTCTATATGGAAAATTATGTAGCTATTCGACATGTGGTCAAGTAATCTCAGATAACAAACACTGAGATGTGTGCAGAACTTTGCTTTTCTTAAAACGGAAAATTCAAAAGTCCCCGACTGTTGTATTGTATTGAACTGGGGACCTAGAAACGACGGAGAGGCTTCGTCCCCCGCCGTAGCGATCCGTGGTTCACAACCCTACAACAGGCTACATCAGTCCCCTCACCCCACTGATGCGACACACCTAACCCAGGGTTATTGTGCGACTCGGCCCCCAGTGGACACCCCTCCCCCCCCTCCCCACCCCCACCCCTCTCCAGGAACGTCTCACACTAGATGAGTGTAACCCCAATTGTCTGCGAGGTAGAGTAATTATCGTGACGCTTACGCGGATAAGAGTTTGCGCAGCAATCGCCGACATAGCGTAACTGAGGCGGAATAAGGGAAACCAGCCCGAATGCGCCGAGGCAGATGGAAAACCGCCTTATAAACCATCCACAGATTGCCCGGCGCACCTGACCTCGGTACTAACCCGACGGGTGGATTCGTACCGGGACCGATGCACCTTCCCGCCTAGAAAGCAATAAAGCAATGCGTTAGACAGCACGGCTAACCGGGCGGGCCCCCGACTATACTCATGCAGTGTTTTGTCAGTTTTTAATGACTTTTAACAAGATTTAAAGATAATTTCACCATAATGAAAAACGTTCCCATCATATTATAAAAAGGACGAATTTGTTCTGAAAGAGTTATGTGTGTAAAAGAAGGCAAGTAGCTTTTCTACAACACATTCAAATCAGAACATCTTGACACAATCGCGCTTTTTTACTTGTTAGTTTTAGTAGCCATGTAATGTGATATAACGTATCGTTTTCAAGTAAAATAACTTGATACATGGTGTCATACGCACAGGAACAAATCCATCCCCAGGAACTTCGTTACCTCAGGAAAAGCTTTTTCTTGTGTTAAGTGTATGCTCTTCAGCCGTATGATATTATATGTTGCTTACTATTCAGGACTCTGGGTGCAGGATCAGCCTATAAATTGCAAGATGCAGTTGTGCCAGCACCTTACAGCTAAGAGAGCACACTGTGCTGGGGAAGCAGGGTTAACTCGTAAAAAAGCGCAAATATGTCAAGATGCTTTGACTTAAATGTCTTTGAAGCTGCAAGGTAAGTAGAAAAGCAATTTCCCTTCTTTTAAATCCGTTACTGAACCCAGGACATACTTGCCTTTTTTGTGCTACGATAGGAGCATTTTTCATTGTGATTCCCTACATTTTCTCTGCCGCAATTTTGACATTAGACCACCACAGCTTGGCAATTAATGTATATCTATAATGACTGGGGCGACAATTGATCAGGTATAGATTCTTTATTGTCTTTCGAAACGAGTTTCTTGTATCGTGGCAACGGCTAAAACTTTCACAAAACAACAGTATGACCAGTAATTACTCGCAGTTGTCTTCCTTATTGCTAAATTTTATCCATTCGTACAACTCTGAAATACGGAAGTAATGCAAGTTAAAAAAGAACCTCGTAAAATCGTGTTTTTTGCACGTAAAATCCAGATGAAGAACGGTTTTTGAAATCTTGTTTTCAATTTTATCCTAAGAATGAATTTTTTATTTAGGTGGATCACTTAATGCCGTTTCCGCGCATTTACTTTACATAGTAACGAATTTTAGGTTCTACATTTACCTCGGTTTTACGTTATTACTTCTCGACAACGGGTGTCGCCTAAAAAAAAATCAAATAATAAGCAAATACTTGCAAAAAGAAATTTAATTTATTTATCGGTTTCGGGAAGTTAGTGCCCTTCTTCAAAAGGACCATGGAATTTTGCTCTATGCATCTTATTGTTGACACTCGCAAATAATGCGTTAGATATAAGTGCCCAGAACAGGTATAGAAGTGGAATTTTTTTATGCATCTGGTTGCTTATTATTACATTATACAAGACTGTAATTGGTGAGGAAGGATAAAGAAGTATTAGTTTTGACTTATCCTTATGTACTTGTGATTCATGGTGTGGGTTCCTGTGGTCATGTCCTAGTTCATGAACCACGGGCAACGTATGAGTGACCAAGTAAGTGGTCACGCCAGTCGGGATACCAGTTACTTTGGAATAAGGCTGGGAATCTCGGACATATTCTGAGTCGTGATCACCTTTGTGCTCATACGGCAAAGACTACCAAATCCACCGGTTAGTCCCTCAGCCGTTAGGGGTAAAACCCAATGGGACTCGGGGCAAGTAAGGCTAGCAACCTGCTTCCCTGGTACTTTAAATATGATTCTGGCAACAATCAGAGCAAAATGCTTCGGATCTTTGGAGGTGACGGACAAACCAGGGACTCCTAAGATACGACTCGGCAAACGAATGGTAACGAGATTTGGGGGGGGGGGGGTGGTGGCTGTTAATATCAATGGGGGCTACTCTGGGAAGAAGGCAGAGCTGGCAGAGGCTGCAAGTAAGATGGGGCTGGACGTTTTAGCTGTTAGTGACATTTGGGTAAGGGGTGAGAAAGAAGAGGAAGTGGGAGAGTACAAGGTCTACCTGCCTGGAGTCAAAACAGGAATAGCACAATGGGGTGTAGGGCTTTACATCAGGAAAGAAATGGAACCCAGCGTAGTTGCAATAAAGTATGTAAACGAACGACTGATGTGGATAGATCTGACAGTGTCTAGCAAGAAAATTAGAATTGTGTTAGTATATTCGCATTGTGAAGGGACAGATCAAGATAAGATGGATAGTTTTTATGAGGCACTCAGTGATGTTGTTGTTAGAGTAAAGGACAAGGACAGCGTTCTGCTCATGGGTGATTTTAACGCCAGGATTGGAAATCGAACAGAAGGGAATGAAAAGGTTATGGGTAAATTTGGAGAGGATATGCAGGCCAACAGGAACGGGAAACAACTCTTGGATTTCTGTGCCAGTATGGGTTTAGTTATCACAAACTCCTTTTTTAAACATAAGAACATTCACCGGTATACTTGGGAAGGCAGGGGAACCAGATCTGTCATTGACTATATAATAACAGATCAGGAATTCAGGAAGGCTGTGAGGGACACAAGTGTATTCAGGGGATTCTTTGATGACACTGATCATTATTTAATCTGCAGTGAAATTGGGATTGTGAGGCCGATAGTGCAGGAGGTCAGGTCCATATGTAGGAGGATAGGAGTGGAGAAACTTCAGGATAAGGAAATCAGGTACAAGTACATAACAGCGATCTCAGATAGGTACCAGTTAGTTGAAAGTAGTCAATTACAGTCATTGGAAAAGGAATGGACATGGTACAGGGACGCAGTACTAGAAGTGGCGAAAGAATGTCTTGGAACAGTAGTGTGCAAAAGTAGGATGAAGCAAACAGCTCGGTGGAATGACACAGTCAAGGCAGCCTGTAAAAGGAAAAAGAAGGCGTATCAAAAATGGCTACATACTAGAACTCAGGTAGACAGAGAATGTTATGTTGAAGAAAGAAACAAAGCCTAACAGATAACTGCAGCATCCAAGAAGAAATCTTGGGAAGACTTTGGAAACAGGTTGGAGACTATGGGTCAAGCTGCTGGAAAACCATTCTGGAGTGTAATTAGCCGTCTTCGAAAGGGAGGTAAGAAGGAAATGACAAGTATTTTGGACAGGTCAGGAAAACTGCTGGTGAATCCTGTGGATGCCTTGGGCAGATGGAGGGAATATTTTGAAGAATTGCTCAATGTAGGTTAAAATACGATCAGTAATGTTTCAGATTTCGAGGTAGAATAGGATAGGAATGATGATGGAAATAGGATCACATTTGAGAAAGTGGAGAAAATGGTCAATAGATTGCAGTGCAATAAAGCAGCTGGGGTGGATGAAATTAAATCGGAACTCATCAAATGCAGTGGAATGTCAGGTCTTAAATGGGTGCACAGGATAACTGAATTGGCCTGGAAGTCGGGACAGGTTCCATCAGACTGGACGAAAGCAGTAATCACACCAATCTTTAAACATGGAAACAGAAAAGATTGTAACAACTACAGAGGTATCTATTTAATCAGCGTTGTGGGTAAAATCTTCTCAGGTATTGTTGAAAGGAAACTGCGAGTATTAGTTGAGGACAAATTGGATGAAAATCAGTGTGGGTTTAGGCGTCTTAGAGGTTGTCAGGACCAGATCTTTAGCTTACGGCAAATAATGGAGAAGTGTTATGAGTGGAACAGGGAACTGCATCTATGCTTTATAGATCTAGAAAAGGCATATGACAGGGTTCCTAGGATGAAGTTATTGTCTGTTCTACGAGATTATGGAATGGGAGGCAAACTTTTGCAAGCAATTAAAGTTCTTTCCATGGATAGTCAGGCAGCAGTTAGAGTTGAAGGTAAATTGAGGTCATGGTTCAGAGTAGTTTCAGGGGTAAGACAAGGCTGCAACCTGTCTCCACTGTTGTTCATATTATTTATGGATCATATATTGAAAACAATAGACTGGCTGGGTGAGATTAAGATATGTGAACACAAAATAAGCAGTCTTGCATATGCGGATGACTTAGTTGTGATGGCAGATTCGATTGAAAGTTTGCAAAGTAATATTTCAGAGCTAGAGATCAGAAATGTAAGGACTACGGTATGAAGATTAGCATCTCCAAAACGAAAGTAATGTCAGTGAGAAAGAAATATAAACGGATTGAGTGCCAAATAGGAGGAACTAAGTTAGAACAGGTGGACGGTTTCAAGTACTTAGGATGCATTTTCTCACAGGATGGCAACATAGTGAAAGAACTGGAAGCGAGGTGTACCAAAGCTAATGCAGTGAGCGCTCAGCTACGATCTACTCTCTTCTGCAAGAAGGAAGTCAGTACCAAGACTAAGTTATCTGTGCACCGTTCAATCTTTCGACCAACTTTGTTGTAGGGGAGCGAAAGTTGGGTGGATTCACGTTACCTTATCAACAAGGTTGAGGTTACGTATATGAAAGTAGCTAGGATGATTGCAGGTACTATTAGATGGGAACAATGGCAGGAGGGTGTCCACAATGAGGAAGTCAAAGAAAAACTGGGAATGAACTCTATAGATGTAGTAGTCAGGGCAAGTAGGCTTAGATGGTGGGGTCATGCTGCACGCATGGGAGAAGCAAGGTTACGCAAGAGACTCATGGGTTCAGCAGTAGAGGGTAGGAGGAGTCGGGGCAGACCAAGGAGAAGGTACCTGGATTCGATTAAGAATGTTTTTGAAGTAATAGGTTTAACAATAAAGGAAGCACCAATGATAGCACTGAATAGGGGATCATGGAGGAATTTTATAAGGGGGGCTATGTTCCAGACTGAACGCTGAAAGGCATAATCAGTCTTAAAAGATGATGATGATGATGATTTATGTACTTTAGTGAAAAGTTTGAATCGATTCGTATATTACATTTTAAAAGTGGCGCGCTTCGGAAACCTCCCAGAGAAACGTGTTTTTCACGTATTTGCGCTTCATGTTCTAACGGAGCACATACAAGTGGTGTCGTTAGCTGATTGTTAATTGGAGCCCAGTTAACACATTTTGCAAAAGGAAATGATCGATTCATTCAATTTGCCTTGGCGCCAGCACCGGTTCGTCGCTAATCAACTTGGTTAATATACTTTCAAATTACTGCAGTAATACAAATGTTCGAATTTGTATACTAATGACCGCCGATCCATGCTAGACTAAAATCTTTTTACCCTATGTTCCTACCGTAAATGGTAACTGAGTACCAAGAGCTCCTCACCCCCTCCCCTTTCGCGCTGTAAAGATACATTCCTACAATTATCCCGCTTCCAAATATAATCATACTGCTAAGAAATCGTAACACAAAACTGGAATTATGCAAAGATACAAGGTGACTTGTCGAAGGTATGAAAGACAACGTGATCGAGGTAGAAATTCTTATTGACTCTGATACAGAAGAAATTATTTTAATTGCGAGAATCGTCTTGTTGATTTTGAAACTGTTTCACACATGGGCGTGCTATTCAGTAAGAAATGGGTATGGGTGCTTACTTCAGCACATCTAGTTAGAGTTCGACCTCTCAACACAGCGCAGTGGTATTGTTAGTTGGACGGGCAAAAAACTTCAGAGCGCTATCTAAATGTATATCGCACTTTACAGTAATATACCTGAGGTGTACACCACTGTAAACTTTAGCGTCTGACCGAGGTTTACATAAATTTTTGCAACTGGATGCATCTTATTTTGGTACTGTACATAAAACTACATTTTGTCAAACCTCTTTTTATTAAACTCATTTCTTGCTTTCAACCTAACGCAGCAAATAATTTGTTTCAATTGACCTTTAAGAGATGAATGAATCCAGAGACTGATAATGCCGTCCTTGATTTGGCATCTTACAGGTAAAAAGCAATAAACAGACATGAAGTAATTTCAAAGAGAGAATGTTACGGTTGCAATAGTATGACCTCTGTTTAATATGAGAGATTCCGGCAACATCTCTACCGCCTCACCATGAACCCACCTACTTCACGTGTAAGCGACAGTGAGGAAGATCGTAACGACATTTTCTTCGGCTGAGACCAAAGACACCAATAGGCCACGATAGCACTGCAGTGTCTGAAGCTCTCCGTCAATACCTTACCAACGAACCGTCAGAATCTTTTGGCGACAGTAGACGTAAAAGCGTGCAAAGTCCTGTGCGATTTTGTAGGACACGTAAGAATATAGGACAAGAGATTCTATTATAATAAAGAACATGGATAAGTATAATTTGTGTTATCAAGAGTCCTTTGATAGAACGAATGTATTTTAATTTCGTTCGATCATGGTTTAATTTCATGTTACATGAACGTAGACGATAACAGTAGATAAATATCACAAGGATAACGTCCGCGCTATTCTGGAGTACTGCTGTGCGGTGAGGGATCCGTATCAGGTGGGACGGACATGATATTGAAAAAGTTCGAAGAAGGGCAGCTCGTTTTGTATTATCGCGAAATAGGGGCGATAGTGCCACAGACATGATACGTGAATTGGAATGTCAGTCATTAAAACAAAGACGTTTTTCGTTGTGACGGGATCTTCTCATGAAATTGCAATCACCAGTTTTCTCCTCCGATTGCGGAAACACTCTGTTGGCACCCACCTACATAGGGAGAAATGATCATCACGATAAAATAAGAGAAATCAGGGCTCGCACAAAAAAAATTAGGTGCTCGTTTTTTCTGCTCGCCGTTCGAGAGTAAATTTGGAAATTTGTGGTTAGGTCTCTAAGCTTACACACTACTTAATCTAACTTAAACTAACTTATGCTAAGGGCGACACACACACCTCTGCCCGAGGGAGGATTCGAACCTCCGACGGGGGAAGCCGAGCGGACCGTGACAAGACGCCCGAGACCGCTCGGTTACCCCTCGCGGCCGTTCGAGAGTGGAACGGTAGAGAGACACCTTGAAGGTGGTTCATTGAACCCTCTGCCAGGCACTTAACTGTGAATAGTAGAGTAATCACGTAGGTGTAGATGAACTGGTATTTTAAATGGTTTCAGTCTGTTACACATTTAAATGTTAAAAAAATGATTCTTCAGCTGGTTGTACGGGTGATGTGCAACAGCCTCTGGTAATTTTAGAAAAAGACATAGGTATAACTACAAATCTTCTGTTTTCAAGAGAAGCATGTGATTTTCAAAGAGTATAGGCCTATCCTTTTCATGCACGTAAAAACGACAACAGAGCGCGTCGTACAGCTATGTGTAAAGTCAAAGATTCCTTTTTCTTTTCATAAATGTTCAACGTGCACTTCACCAGACTCACGACAAACATCCTGTGGATGGTCAAACTCATCCCATATTTTTGCCAGTACGTCTAGAGTTAACTGCATTCGCAGCTGATGTTATGCGACGTCGCGGCTGTTGGAAAGGGAGGCACATAGGCTAAGTGTTTTGTTAAAGGGAGAAAAGTATGTGAGATTAGATGACTTGGGAGGCCGACGATGCAATGTGAAAACAGTACGTCTCTTACAGTCGACCATTGTTGATGAAGCTTATTGTTAACTGACTCTGTTATGCGCAGGTGCCACTTTGGTAATGACCTGTGCTGTTGTAAAATGAACTTTTGGTACGTCCTCGTAATTCTGGGAGAAGCCAGAGCTCCAAAATAGCTTATTATCAAAAGTACGATAGTATGGGTTATCAAACGAAATCTGTAAATAGACAGATGATTTTTTGGTAGGGATGACACAGATAGTTATCTTGGATTAACACATGTGGAAGTAACTTTCGGTGTAACCTAGGAAAGTGTGCTGGGACACTTGCTGTTCACTACTAGTAGTCACGTTAGCCTTTTCCCAGATGACGCATTCATCTAGATGAAGTACTGTCTCAAACGAGATGCGTGAATGTAGAGTCAGATCTTGTAAGTGGTGCAAAGATTGGAGGCTTGCTTTACATCTTCAGAAGGGTAAAACTATGAGCTTCACAAAACGAAGAAACGTACTATCCCATGACTACAATGTCAATGAGTCACAGTTGGAGTCGGTAACTCTTACAAATACCTACCTGGGTAACACTTTATAGGGATATGGCAATGAATGATCACATAAGCTCAGTTCTGGGTAAAGAAAGTGGTGCAATACGGTTTATTGGTAGAATACTGGGGAAATGCAATCAATCTACAAAGGAGACTGCTCACAAAACTCTAGTGCGACCCATTCTAGAATATTGCTCGAGTGTGAGGACCTCATATCAAACAATACTAAGGGGTAAGGATGGATCATCAATGCAAACAGAGAAGGGCAGTACGAATGGTAGATTTGTCTGACCCATGGGAAAAATGCTTGAAGGTCTCGAGAAAGCCTATCTACAAAGATTCAAGAACCAGCTTTAAATGGTGAGTGTAGGAATATATTATAACCGCCTACATAGAGCTCCCATAAGAATCATGAGGACAGTATTAATCACAGCACACACGAAGGTATTTAAACAATCGTTGTTCCCGCGCTGCATAGAAGAGTGGAACGGGGAAAGCCCCAATAACACGTACAAAGTCACGCACCCTCTTCCATGCACTTCAGTGTTGGTTTCCAGAGTGTAGACATAGATGTAAAACTATCGAGCTAGTGACACCATTCTGGCAAACACCTGTGACCTGTGCCGGCAACATACAATTGGCGCGAAAGTAAAATTTTAATTTCTGTTAAAAAGTTAAAATTTACTCCACGTTTCATTCTTTATTCACCCAGGATACATTGTCTTATGAAACTGGATGACTGTTTGGAACACCCTGTACTAGTGTTCAACAATCACTTGAAAATAGCTCAAAATTGTGTTGCAGTGTGTGCTTGAGGCCGCTCTTCGCAATCAGCTAAGGGATACACAGTCCAGCCATGAACACAATTCTTCGATCGAGGGAGCCTCCGTGCAAGTAATCGGTCAAATGTATACCTTAGCTACTCCTGCCTCATCGTCCAGCGTCAATAATTAGACCAATTCAGTGATCAACGAGTCATCATCTACTCCTGATGGTTCCAGGATTTCAAAAGGGCCTGTCAAAGCCACACGTTGCATATCATCGTCTAGTTAGTTACTCAGTTACTTATATGTTCCATAGACCAACTGAACAGTTCGTGTATCGAAAGCATGTTGGACGAGTCACTTTACAGGATATGTATACATGATTAGTGTTGACATTAATAAACGCGTATTTTTAGTCCTACTGATACAACAATTATGATCAACAACTTGCTTGACGTGTAACTCCGTTCTGAGCCATTGATCGCTTTCATAGTAGATAACAGAGGTCATTTTTCCATTTAGGATGTTTGCACATTTCTTCTCGAATAATGATTCATTATTTATGATTAATTTCGTTAGTGAATACGCGCTGCCAGAAAAAATTTGTACTCCTGGAAAAACGTCGATGTTAATCGAATGACGGCATATGCCATCTGGGATAAAACATGTACCGATAATGGTTTTAGCGTGGTCTGCCAACAGATAGCGTAGAGGCATAGTTACCAGAGCGCCACCTGCGTCTATCTTTAACGGGGAATACTCACAGCAAGGAGCCTCAGGGTGGTGCAAACATGTGAAGCAAGCAGTGAACCATAGCTCGGAGAGGCATTCGTGCTACCTACAGCCGACTGAGCGAGTTAGAAAGGGGTCAATTTGTGGTCTTCCGAGAGGCGGTATTATCCTTTCGGAGAACCGGCGCGCAAGATGGACGTAATGCGTCAGTTGCTCAACGGTACTGGTATCAGCGGTGACGTGAACATTCTCACAGCCGGAGATGCGATTCTGGACGTCCAAGCATCACAGACGCCCGCCAGGATTTTCGTAGCAGAACAGCAGCAGTAGCAGATCGTACAGCTACCACACCACAGGTAAGAGGATTTGTGAGCCCACATGTGTCAACACCTACTGTTGCAAACTGGTTATTATCATTGTGACTAAGGCCAAACACGCCTCCAGCCCGTCTTCGACGCATGTCACACCTTCGACGCGCACAGCTAGGCACTGCTGCAGTCAGAGGATCACTTGGATGATGAAATGTCACGCCGTGATCTTCAGCGATTCAAGAAAATTCTGTCTGCACGCAAGTGATTGGCGTTTGGACGTACGACGTGGGCCTGATGAGCGCTGTGTCGCAGAGAGCCTTTGTCCAAAACACACTGGTCCCATGGCAGGCCTTATGGTCTGGGGTACGATAACCTACCTACATACCTTTGGTGTTTCTGTAGTGGACGCTAACCAGCACTCGGTACGCGCAGAATGTTGTTATACCCATTCTTTTGCCATTCTTGTAACGGCAGGGTAATGTGTTGCTCCAACAGGATAATACTCGTCCACACACAGACCGTGCTCTGCAAGACCTATAGCAACTTCCCTGGGCAGCACTATCTCCGAGCTTGTCTCCAATGGAGCAAGTGGGTGATGTGATGGGACGAGAAGTGACTCATGCGACATGTCAACCAACACCCTTTACAGAACTTACAGAAACTGGTAGAGCAGGCGTGGCATAAAATATACCAGGACAGTAGTCGCCACCTGTACGATCAAATGGATGCCAGAGTCAGCAGCTGCATTGCTGTCTATGGAGGCTGCACCCCGCACTCATATGGGTGTTTTAGCCTGGGTCGACACATAAGATTGGCTTCTGTTGTTGACCTGTAAGTGTGATTGCGTCATGTATTCCATATTCACTGTTGCAACAATAAATATTGACGGAAATCTTTTGTTTTGTTTTTCGGTGTAAGAGAGAAAAGATTGTGTGATAATTATGAAGTGTTTTGTTGGGACTTCAGTATTATTTCGAGTTAAGCGTTCACATGTTAAGCGGTTCTTGCTGTAAACGGTCTACTATTTAACGTAAAAAGTATTCTCGTTCTGCTCTCTGATGATGCCGCCTTCCAAAGGAAAGCATTGTTTTTACTGATGACGTCTCTTTTGCACTGTGGCAAAATGCCACACTAAATAACGAGAAAGATCCTGACAGCATTCCATTGCAAAAGATAAGTAGAAAACTTACTGATTTGTGAAGTACCTTAAATTCAGGGTGGTTATAAGTAAATTTTCGCTACATGACAGATCCCCTTGCAATACGAGTGATTGTGGGACAGTGGAGCTTTATGTAAGCATATGTAAAGACACTCGGAAAACAAATAACAAATAAACTGTTGAAAGAAACATGTTTTAATTTGCATATAACATTTGTTATTTGCGTACCATGTTTACGTTCCAGGTTATAAGAGTTTGCTCAATGTGCCAATCATCTGCGTCCACGACATACCGAAACCACACTACAGATTGCAGGACCATTGTCTGCAGAGCTCTTAGAGCGTTGGACCACGAAATGTTCGACTGTCGTGACGAAGATCGTGCACTGCTTGGAGATCTTGTACTTTCTACCACTCTGAGCCAAGGCAACAGTAAATTTAACAGTCTGTGTCGGCACTGGCCGTTGGCCTCTCGCTGAAGCAATTGTCAGTTAACTGGGACTTCCGAATCACAGGAGTAGTAGTAAAGCAGCTTTACGCGTTCTCTGCTGCTCCTGTTGTCGTACCCGTGTTGACTGTCGGCAACTGCAATGCATGCTGATGCTCGAGTTTCCGCTACAGTTGTAAAACGACCATGGGTTGTCTCAAGTAAGCGTGGGCTACTGTAGTTATCCTAGTAGGTTTGGTCCTTAATGATCGTAACAGCGTTAGCTGTTCGTTGTGTTGCAAACCTATCAGGCGTTATTTCATTTCGATCTCTTTGTTTGCGTGTGCGATTACTGTCTTACTAGATCCCCTTGAAACCGGACGCCGCGATCCGTCTAAAAATTGACCGAGTATATGGGAAGAGCAGCGTAACCTAGGGAATGTTTTTGTTCTACATATTTATCCTCTCGTCTGTTACTCAAAGGTAAACAATTTTTATACCAAAACTGAAATTTTGAAACTTTACGTGAGTTTGTATTCGAAAACTGTTTATTTCTAACGTGAAACAGTGGTATGTTGTAAAAATGGTTCAAATGGCTCTGAGCACTATGGGACTTAACTTCTGAGGTCATCAGTCCCCTAGAACTTACAACTACTTAAACCTAGCTAACCTAAGACATCAGGCACATCCATGCCAGAGACAGGATTCGAACCTGCAACCGTAGCGGTAGCACGGTTCCAGATTGTAGCGCCTAGAACCGCTCGGCCACTCTGGCCAGCGGGATGCTGTAGTAAGGATAAAATAAGACAACACAGTTTTATCACATAGCGCTAGAAAATCCTATTTCCTCGACAAAGGGTAAAATAAAAAAAACCACAAAACAAAAATATATCACTCAGTGCTTCAATAATTCGTCGAACTTACATGTTTCTGTTATTCATGAACAGCTTTCGAATTTATAAGTAATAATAGGAAGCTCTTGCCTTTGATCATGATGAAGGACGTTTCATTGGAGTACAAAACACAACAATAATAATACAACATTTTTATGTCTGTGCATGCGAAGTATACTTGCATGAAAACTATTTGTTCTGATTGCGATTAGTTAATTTTTTATTTACTTATAATATGCTCTTTATATTATGTAGAGATATAGAATACACAATGGACTAACACTGAATGATGTGCGATTCTCATTATGTGCAAAAGAAACAAACGAAGAACAAAGAAAAGTCGTCTGCTCCCAGCTTCTCCCACGCATTCATTTACGGTTCTTTCCCTGAGAACGTTACCTATACTGCCAGTCATCTGAACATTTCATAAGTCATTTACGTACTGTACCAAAACAACCGAACTGTAGTTATGGTAGAGCACAGGTTTAGTTTCAACCCTACTCCGCCGTACCAGTACCGGAGCCTAACTGCAGGCCATGGTGTAAACGCTACTATCAAAGCAAATCCCGCAGCGCACAGTCTCAGCATCAAAATAGTTCAAACGGTGCTAAGCACTATGGGACTTAACGTCTGAGGTCATCAGTCCCCTAGACTTAGAACTATTTAAACCTAACTAACCTAAGGACATCACACACATCTATGTCTGAGGCAGGATTCGATCCTGCGATCGTAGCAGCAGCGCGGTTCCGGACTGAAGAGTCTAGAACCGTTCGGTCTCAGGAACATCATCCTTATAAAGCTGCGTACCCATAAGGTAAATAATTTTCCTTCTAAACTGGCTCAGGTAGGGAAAGTTTCGTTATATCCACCCCGTTCATAGATGCAACTTTATGAAACGAGAGGGTGACTATTTTTGAACTCTGTGAAATAAAATCGTCATAACTTCTGAAGGGTTTGTATGAGGACGTTCAAACGGCACTTTGGCCACGGGTCCTGATGGAATGCTTTGGTTTAGCAATAAAGCCGACTTTCATTTCGATTGGTTCGTCAATTAGCAAAATTGGCCCGTATGGGGGACAGATCCCGCATTTCGTGATCGAGAAGTCTCTTTACCCCCAACGGGTGTCTATGTGGGGTGCAAGTCCAGTCACGGTATAATAGGTGCGATATTCCTTGATGGCACAGAGACTACCGCAACGTACGTGAATTGTTTGGAAGATGTTTTCATCCTCATTATCCAAAGTGACCCTGATTCTGACAATATGTGCTTCATGCAAGACGGAACTCGACCCAATAAAAGCAGGAGAGTGCTTGATGTCCTGGAGAAGCGCTTTGGGGACCGCATTCTGGCTCTGGGGTACACAGAAGCCACTGGAATTGGCCTCGATTAGTCACCGTATTCTCCAGATCTGAACATACCCGACTTCTTTTTGTGGAGCTATAATAAAAACAAAGTGTACAGCAAAAACCCCAAAACCATTTCCGAGCTGGAAACAGCCATTCAGAAGGTCACCGACAGCATCGATTTTCCGACAGTTCAGCGGGTCATAACGAATTATACAATTCGTCAGCGCCACATCATCACCAACGATGGCAGGCATATCGAACATGTCATAATCTAAATCTGAGTATCTGCAGTGATATTTATATATTGAATAGAGTGTGTGCACGCCGTAATTTGTAACAAATTTACGTTTTTTTTCTATTTAGCTCAATAATTGTCGCCCTGTACATGAAATAGGACGAACAACTGAACTTCGATGACAGTGCTATTGGCCACATGAAAGTGCCATTCTAGTGTTATGGTAATGAAATGAAGAACGACTACCTAATTAACCTGACATACAAAATGGTGGTTCTTGGTAATAATGAGTAGAAACGTGATATTTATTACTATAAATGTGTTAATTTATCAAAGAAAGGAAATGCCTGATTATCATTCGCCAAATCCCTCAACATGCAAACTAATCTTACATCCGCCGAAAGAACTGCAGTCCACCATCTAAAAAATGATCCCCACCTTATAATCCTACCTTCAAATAGAGGTTCCACCACTGTTGTTCTGAACCCTAAGGATTACCTCGCGGAAGGACTCCGCCAGCTGTCAGATACTTCCACCTACAAACCTAGCACAGTGACCCCATTCCAGGAATCTAGCAGGATCTCCAGTCACTACTCAAATCCTTAGGCCCATCCCAGGACCACTCCCTGGAGTCCATCTCTCTACTCACCCCTACCACTCCCTGCACTCCTACCTTCCACGTGCTTCCTAAAGTCCACAAATCTAATCACCCAGGATGCCCCATTATGGTCGGTTACTGTCCCTCCACTGAGAGAATTTCTGCTCTCACAGACCAACACTTTCAAACTAACCCAGAATCTTCCTTCCTATGTGAAAATAGCAACCATTTCTACCACCGACTCTACACAGTTCCTGTCCCTTTCCTCCACGGCGCCCCGCTTGTCACTCCCTGTACACTGACATTCCTAAGGCCTGTGGCCTTACCTATTGAACACTATCTTTCCCAACGCCTGATGGATTCCTAACTAACAACATCCTTCCTAGTCGCCATAACCAACTAAATCCTCACTCACAATTACTTCTACTTTGAAGGCATTACCTACAGATAAATCTGGGGTACAGCTATGAGCACCGACATGGCACCGTCCTATGCCAAACTATTCATAGGCCATCCAGAGGAATCCTTCCTAAAACCCCAGAATCCTGAAGCCCTCACCTGCTTCAGATTCACTGATGACATCTTTGCTATCTGGATCAAAGGTGGTGACAATCTCTCCATATTCCTCCAGAACCTCAACAACTTCTCCCCCATTTGCTTCACTTGGTCCTACTCAACCCAACAAGCAACATTTCTAGATGCTGACCTCCACCTCGAAGATGGCTACGTCAATATCTCCATCCATATCAAACTTTCTAACCACCGGCAATACCTCCACTTTCGACAGCTGCCACCAATTCCATACCAAAAATTCCCTTCCATACCACCTAGCCACCTGTGGTCATTACATCTGGAGTGACCAGCAGTCCCTCTCAAAATATACCGAGGGTCTCACTGAAGCCTTCACTGATCATAATTATCGTCGCAACCTTGTACAAAAACGAATCTCCCTTGCCCCATCCTTCCAGTCTCCCACCTCCTCCCAAAGTCTCACTGTCCAGCTACAGAGGAGCATTCCCCTCTTGACTCAGTATCACCCAGGACTGGAGCAACTGAATTACATTCTCCACCAGGGTTCCGATCACCTCTCATCGTGCTCTGAAAGGAGAAATGTCCTGTCCATTATCCTTCCCATCCCCCCCTCCACAGTGGTATTCTGATGTCCACTGAACCAACACAATATATTTGTCGATCTTTACACAACCTCTCCTCCTAATCCATTACCTGATGGCTCATACCACTGCAATAGACCTAGATGCAAGACTTGTCCCAAACATCCTCCCACCACCATCTACTCCAGTCCTGTCACTAACATCACCTGTCCCATTAAAGGTAGGGCCACCTGTAAAACTAGTCATGTGGTCTACAAGCTAAGCTGCAACCACTGTGGTACATTCTGTATAGGCATGACAACTAACATGCTGTCTGTCCACATGAATGGCCACCAACAAACTGTGGTCAAGAAACAAGTGGTATACACTGTTGCTGAACACACTGCCAAACATGATATCCTTTATTTTTGTACCATATGTATCCTTCCCGCCAACATCGGCTTTACTGAATAGCGCAGGTGGGAACTTTCTGTGCAATAGATCATATGTTCCCATAACCCTCCTGGCCTCAACCTTCGTTAGTCACTGTCCTCACCCATCCAGTTCCTTCCAGGACCCATTCCAGCACTACACAGCCGTCATTCCACCACCACACCCAGTCTTTTTATTTATTTCTCTCCACTTCTCTCCTTTTCCACTACTTCCCCCCCCCCCCCCCCCCCCCCCACGCTCCCTACCTCTCACCTGTCCTGAGCACTTCACTGTCTGCCATCTCCACCATATCTTACCTCCGTCTCCCCTCCCCAAGCCAGCCTCCTCCTTACCCCCACCCAGTCCCCACTCCTACCATGAACTGGTGCTGCCACTTGCAGTGTGGTTTTAGTTGTCAGAAACTGTATTTGTATGTGTGAGTTGCATTTGGTTATGTGTGTGTTGGCCAAAAGCTTTTAAGTGTGAAAGTGTTTTTTTTTTTGTGCCTATCTGCGACTCAGCATCTCCACTATATGGTGAGTAGCAACTTTCGTTGTCATAATAGTGCTAGATTTATATATTTCGGTTTTACTGGGTCTTATTTCCGAGACGTGTTTCAGGGTGAACGTTTCGTTGTCATAGTTTCCAAGATACATTCGAGGTACTTCATTTAGATCTAGTCAAGCAGAAGCACCAGAATACGTTCAGAGTCTGCTTCACTGGTGGTCCACGTCGAAATTTTTCTAAGACTCTTGCATTTTATTGCATAAAGTGTTAAAAAAAGTATTCCATATTTTGAGAACAATACAAGACAAAATTATCCAGTAATCAGCAGCTCTAAAATGAAAAAGAGTCAGAGCACTTATTCATCTTCGCTACTGTGAAACTCATCTCTCCTACTGCAAGGCCTTTGCTACTCGTATTAATAATGAGTCACGGAATACCATAAACAAATGAGAATGCAATCGTTTGATGTTCAAATGGATCAACTGGCTCTAAGCACTAGGAGACTTAACATCTAAGGCCATCAGTGCCCTAAACTTAGAACTACTTAAACCTAACTAACTTTACGACACCATACACATCCATGCCTCAGGCAGGAATCGAACCTGCGACCATAGCAGCAGCGCGGTTCCGGGTTGAAGCGGCTAGAACTTCTCAGTCACTGCGGCCGGCCGTTTGTTTTTCTCTATGGTTACAGTATGCAGTGGACGTCTGCTAGTGGTGTTACTGTAAACCACATTGGCAGCTTTGGGTAAGTGCAGTGCATACATTAGTTCTAATGAAACCATTGTGTGAAATGCTTAAACAATTTCTCCTTGCACTTTCCAGAGCAATGAAAGCCTCGTATTCTACAGAAGAAATGGCAAACTTGATCCTCCAGCTACAGACCAGAAATGCAGGTCATACATCTTGTGCCTGCCGGCCGAGGTGGCCGAGCGGTTCTAGGCGCTACCGTCTGGAACCGCGCGATTGCCACGATCGCAGGTGCGAATCCTGCCCCGGGCATGGATGTGTGTGATGTCCTTAGGTTAGTTAGGTTTAAGGAGTTCTAAGTTCTAGGGGACTAATGACCTCATATTTTAAGTCCCATAGTGCTCAGGGCCATTCGAACCATTTTTATGTTTTGTTGTCTCACAATAACACTATAAAAAATGTTGTCATCTGTTTACTACATTCTGTAGGTCGTTCTTAACAGCAAAGAGCTTGCAGTATGTGTTTCAAAACAACAAAGATGAATAAGTACTCATAGGTTTTAAGGTATGTATTTTATATACTGTGTTCATTGGGCATTTTTTCTGGTTTTGGTACACATTACCGCTCCTCAAAACATGGATAGTCTTTCTTACCACCGTGAATATTGTTAACAAACAGAAAGTATAAAACATTGAGAATTACATCCCATGTATGCCAAGTCCATTGAATATCTTTCTTCTCAGAACACCAAAGACCATTGAACATCTTTGCTCAGAGAAGGTGTTTGTCTCAACGTTTCATCATGGAGGTGTAATAAGTGGAATTGTCATGACCTCACGAACTTTAAGCCAACGCCAACCATGACAGTTCTCAGGCATTAGCTTCTGCTGGAATGTTTTGATAAAAAATGAAAGCTTCCGTCACTACGAGTGTACTAATCATTCTGATCATAGTCTAGAGTGGAAATCAATCACATTTCATCCGTAATGGCCTCTCTGAAGAGACATTTTCTTTCAAAAACATGATTTTTTTTGTCCTTTACATTTTTACTGTAGTGCTTTTTCCTGTCATTTGATTTTAGGTTTCCTGTTACTCCAGATCGGAAAGCTCTTTGGGTGAACGCCATGAGAAGGAAAGAACGGAAACCAATAAAACATAGCAAAATACATTCTCAGTATTTTCGGGACGAAAATATAGATCGTACATCAATTTCGTCAGTCCTTGTAAAAGAAAATTGATGAGGAAAGCAACCTTTTCACATCAAATGCTTCTTTTCGTAGGTATCTGAAAAGTTTTCACAAAAAGAAAGTTACATCAAAGAGGCGAAATAGGTCTTATTACTGTTTCAAATAAGTAAATAAAATTAGAAGAAGTGTCTCAAAATGCGTTCCTGACGCAGTGTTGTCCACGGAAGCACTGCGATATTTTCTATTTAAAACAAATGTTGCGTGCACGTGACATAAATTAAGAACTAAAAGCATTACTAAATACTAGTCTGCTAATGTATGTTTAGGGGCTACTAACATGGCGGTGTCGGATTGAATGCGACGTACAACGTAACTTTGAAGCACCTTCTACCCTTAATATACCTCCAAGCTTTCTATGCTTGCGACTGTTAACGATGTATTAATTTGTGTGATGAAAACGAAACCTCCAGTTAGAATTTCAAAATGTATACCAATACTGAAGTCCGATCTGGAAACAACGGTGAACATACTTTTATTTCTGAAATACGTAATCTAATTCAGAACTACTTTTACACAAAAATCATTTGGAAAACCAGAAAGTATGCTCCAGAAGGTTCAAACCAAATAATTTAAACGGCTCCTGTGCACTGAACTGGCGCTACGAACATAAAATTTTCCTGTTTTAAAAATCGCAAAGTTTGGATTGTGGAAGAAGTTGCGACGGCGACTGAGCCACGCGGTCTGTGTAGCCCAGGGCGGCACGGTACGGCGGCCTCAAAGCTAAGCAGTGCTGCTGACTGGTTAAAGCGGCCGCTGTCGCTGCCTCCGGCGCTGCCTTTGCAGTCCGAGTCCCACGCGCGCGACAAAGCCCGCGGGGACGCCGCCATGTTGGACAGGCGGGTGGATTTAGTTGCGGCCGCCGCCACGGGCGCGCTGCGCTCGCTCGACGGCTACAGAAACAATTGTGTAGCGGCGGCCACATTATTTCGCGCGTCCGGAAGGGGATAATTGCAAAGCCGAAGCCGGCTTTCACGAGACCGTGGCGTTACCTAAAGAAAACAAGTCTCCGCTGCAGAGTTTGTGTCTCACTGTTAGTGCACTGCGCCTTAGAAATTACTTTTGTGGGAAACAAAAGGGAGAACGAACAGGGCAATATTTTCTTTACAGCTTCCCGCTCCGCTGAGTTACATTCAAAGGGCAGCATTAGCTTTGCAGTAAACTGGTAGTTTCTCTTGAATTACGCCAAAGGGATTGAAGAAGTTTAGTGAGTTTTAGTGCGGCGTCAAAGGGAAACTGCAGACTGATATCGAAGAGAAAAATAGTGACTCGATAAATTCAACGTCAATGTTTTCGGAACGGTAGCGATAAAAATTCGAACTTTTCTTAAAAGAGACAACAGCCCAAAAGAGTAACGTTTTAAAACTATGAACTGCAATACACCTACTGCTATATTTATGTATTCTTCCAAATCTGCCGTCCTGGTTGCTCTATGAAGGCTATCATTTATGCGGAAGTAACGCGAATTTCATCTTGGATTCGCTGTTTTATTTCTCTTCTCGTCCCTTGCCATATCTTGTAGAACCCTCTAGGTATCTCCATCAGAAAAATACCATGAACACACTATCCTGTGATTTAATTGCAGGCCGTATCACCCCCTTGGAGATATGTAGCTTGATTCTCTGATGATCTTACAACGTTTCAGGGACGATGGAGAAGCGTAAATGTATCGATCTGAGTTAAGAGACCATGATCCGGAAACGACCTAGTCATAAGCTATAAACGAAAATCACTCTGATACCGTGACTGTGGACTATATTTATCGTTACTGTTGTGTTACGATTGTAGGGTAGAAAAATTTCATAGGTGGTAGCATGGACCAAAACAAGAAAGAATGGCTGGTTAACATGGATCTAAAGCGCATACCTTAAGAGAACTTGTTCAGCTTTGATACATCCACTTGTACTGAGAGCTTTGTTTCCATAGTTTTGTAGCAGGCAGTATGGACCAAAACAAGAAAAAGAGCGTCCAGTAAATATGGACTCTAAAATCAATATCTTAAGAGTTGTGGGTGCTTGTTAGATGTGTTTCATAGTATCAACGATGAGTAAGTGCACATAGCTTTTTGCGTGTGCATTTTGAAACCCGTGTTTACTACTCATGTTTTTCTTGTTTTGTTCCATGATATCACCTCTAAATGTTGCCTACTCTACAATCTTAGCAACAGTACTGGTATATGTGTTCAACTGTCAAGGGTGTAAGAAACATTTTCACTTATATCTTTCGACACTGTCTCTTACGGACCAGAGTCTCTTACCTCAAAATGATACATTTATCCTTCTCCATTATCTCTTGGAGATTGTACCAGCATCACTGAATCACCCTGTGTAAAGAGCAACTGCAAAGTGCTTTAGACTGTTGTCTGCACACCAACAATAATTCCTTGTTAATTAACCTGCGTGAGGAAAAGTGACGTTGACGCGTTCTTAACTTGACCAGTAAGAGGTTGCTTTCGTTCCAAGTACCTTGTTGGCAGAGTGATAATCGCAACTGGTAATCGCCTCTTGTACGAAACGCAGTTACTATATTATATTTTTGTTATCATTGCCGCCATATCTTAATAAACCACGCATTACATTTACAACAGGATGCAATTTATCTCTGTTAACATGGGTTAAGTAGACCACTACCTCTTGTGACTGTCACTTTGTCACGATGTATGCATACACACCAGTTTAAAGCAACATCACTGTGAGGATAAAAACCGCTTCGGTATCAGTTCTTTTGCCACGTAACTGTGTTCTTACGCTATGTGATTAATTTTTATTGCTTTTTTACTGTAGATTATTCATTAGTTACTAAAATAATTGATGTTGCTTCTGCTTTTAGACATGTCGCGTAGTAAGTAATAATATTTTCAGGTCTCCCTTTGGGAAGTGTTCGGCTTTCAGTTCTTTTCTTAGGAATTTGCAAATAACGGAAAATAGATAAACAGTTGATGTAACATAATATAGTGACTTAAGAAAACTTGCTCGTGACAAACAAAATTCTATGCTTTAATAGGAACAAAACCTTTACAAATACAACTCATTTTTCCATCTTCCAGTTTCCAAAAATGTGACTGTCAGCTGTCGGATTATGTAGTGACTAATATTATTAAAATTTCTCAACAGAAAATCATTTCCAACAAAAGTGGCGCAGCTGTGCTCATAAACAATTTGATATGACGTTTCGAAATTAAGGAAAAAGAAAGAAATGATAAAAAAATTAACAGAAATTCGAAAGTGATTTCCCATTAGAAGTATTTGCTACATGAATGACAAACAATTTTTTTGGTCAGCTGACACTAAGTGTCAGGAATACACTGTGTCAACTCCTCCACGTTTAGTTAGCCAATGCCTCACACTCTACACCACTTTTATAACGCCCGAACTAGCGTCAAAGTGTGTGGTATGCTTTATGAGTCATGTCCTGCATTTTTCAGTCCTTCATGAACTCAAATTGGAGTTTCACGTTCGAAATCGCACACCCTTTGCCTAATCGGTCACTTCCTGTATCTGTGGGAAGAAACACTCTGATGTCTTTGACAAATATACAAGATGATCCGAACATTTCCCACGAAATGAGAAATCTATTATATTGTTGCAGTTCGTTCTATAGCCGTTACAACATGATGGGTGGTACTGTTTAACTACCCCGTCGTGTTTAAAGTGGGCTCGTGCACGAGGCAGCACAGAGGAATTTGGTTTCCACTTACAATATACAATTTAGTAAACAAACAAATCCTACCACACCACAGGACCACTGTTGCTCAGTCTTCGTAAACATCAGACCATCCATCACTGAACCAATCATGTGACGAAAGGCCCTAGGAATCAGGCAGCTATCGTGCCGGGAACCGACCAGCACTTCTTTTCCTTGTTAGACCACAGCGACAGCGACTTACCTGTAACAGAGAGGAAAAGTAGTAATGAGTACACGAATTTTAGCCAAAGTAATATACATTAGGAATAGTAGTAAGCCGGCCGGGGTGGCTGAGCGGTTCTAGGCGCTACAGTCTGGAACCGCGCGACCGCTAGGGTCGCAGGTTAGAATCCTGCCTCGGGCATTGGTGTGTGTGATGTTCTTAGGTTAGTTAGGTTCAAGTAGTTCTATGTTCTAGGGGACTGATCACCTTAGAAGTTAAGTCCCATAGTGCTCAGAGCCATTTGAACCTTTTGAATAGTAGTAAAACTGCAACATGTACACTACTGGCCCTTAAAATTGCTACACCACGAAGATGGCGTGCTACAGATGCGAAATTTAACCGACAGGAAGAATATGCTGTGATATGCAAATCATTAGATTTTCAGAACATTCACACAAGGCTGGCGCCGGTGGCGACACCTACAACGTGCTGACATGAGGAACGTTTGAAACCGATTTCTCATACACAAACAGCAGTTGACCGGCGTTGCTTGGTGAAACGTTGCTGTGATGCTTCGTGTAAGGAGGTGAAACGCCTACCGTCACGTTTCAGACTTTGATAAAGGTCGGATTGTAGCCTATCGCGATTGCGGTTTATCGTATCGCAACATTGCTGCTCGCGTTGGTCGAGAGCCAAAGACTGTTAGCAGAATATGGAACTGGTGGGTTCAGGAGGGTAATACGGAACGCCGTGGTGGATCCCAACGGCCTCGCATCACTAGCAGTCGAGATGACAGGCATCTTAACCTCATGGCTGTAACGGATCGTGCAGACACGTCTCGATCCCTGAGTCAATAGATGGGGACGTTTGCAAGACAATAACAATCTGTACGAGCAGTTCGACGACGTCTGCATCAGCATGGACTATCAGCTAGGATACCATTGCTGCGGCTACCCTTGACGCTTCATCACAGACAAGAGCGCCTGCGATGGTGTACTCAACGACGAAGCTGGTTGCACGAATGGCAAAATGTCATTTTTTCGGATGAATCCAAGTTCTGTTTACAGCATCATGATGGTCGCATCCGTGTTTGGCGACATGTGATGAACGCACATTGGAAGCGTGTATTCGTCATCGCCATACGGGCATAGCACCCGGCGTGATGGTATAGGGTGCCATTGGTTACACGTCTCGGTCACCTCTTGTTCGCATTGACGGCACTTTGAACAGTGGATGCTACATTTCAGATGTGATACGACCTGTGGCCCTACCCTTCTTTCGATCCCTGAGAAACCCTACATTTCAGCAGGATAATGCACGACGTCATGTTGCAGGTCCTGTACGGGCCTTTCTGGATACAGAAAATGTTCGACTGCTGCCCTAGCCAGCACATTCTCCAGATCTCTCACCAACTGAAAACGTCTGGTCAATGGTGGCCGAGCAACTGGCTCGTCACAATACGCAAATCACTACTCTTGATGAACTGTGGTATCGTATTGAAGCTGCATGGGCAACTGTACCTGTACTCGCCATCCAAGTTCTGTTTGACTCAACGCCCAGGCTTATCAAGGCCGTTATTACGGCCATAGGTGGTTGTTCTGGGCACTGATTTCTCAGGATCTATGCACTCAAATTGTGTGAAAATGTAATCACATGTCGGTTCTAGTATAATACATTTGTCCAATGAATACCCGTTTATCATCTGCATTTCTTCTTGGTGTAGCAATCTTAATGGCTAGTAGTGTACGAACGACCGTACAAGAGGTTTCGATTTTTAACATAAGTTGTACTAACAAAGCTCACAATTGTTCTCTTAAAATTGTATCAGTTGTGGGTTTAAAATTTTATTAGTTGTGGACATGAGTTAACCCTTTCCCAACCAACATTTTTCAGAGTGAAAGGCATTAATATATGGATATTTTAATTAGGGTTTTACTCATAAGTAACTCCATGAAAAAATGTTTCCCACCGTTTCGTATTGCAACGTCGGGAGGGATGAGACATAGAGACCTCCTTTGTTTCACAAGATGGCTGCAGAAAAACTAAAAGACGTACAGAAATCGGAGACACATCAGCGAACTGTGCACCTCTACAGGTTTGTAGCTCACATTACAGGTGCTCCCTGGCAACAGTTCAGTGATTCGAATTGTACAGGGATGCACGGCAAAAACACGCGTTCCCACTCTGTACACTGGGTTGCCTGTCCGCAGGCGCGAACTTGTTTGATGCAATAAAACTGAGCGGAGGTTTAACAAAGAAACTCGGAGGCAGTACAACTTTCAGGTACAGTCTGTAATTATTAGAATTTGATGCACCAATGAGAAATTGATACGTAGCACAAACATGCGGCGAAATTCCCACTGGTTCTCAGATAGCCTAACCCGGGCTCCATATATCCTAACAGTAGTGGAAGGGTTAAAACACGTTACGGGAGGTATTTTATGTTGTCAAATGTTTGGGTGCTTACGTATTAAAGAGATGTATTCGAGTGACTGAGTAGCTCAATTTTCTAATACACTACTTTTCTTTTTGTGCAATCAAGTTTTAGTAGCTAACCGAAGATTTATAATTTCATGTTTTACTTTCAAATATGCAGCATCCAGTCAGAATAATGTGACCACCTGTCAGAAGCCTCAATAACCACGTTCTGCAACGAGAGACGTGCAACAAGCCAATGAAGTTCTGAAAAGTACCGACAGCGATATGGGGTGTAGCTGCTCCTCTTAAGATATATTGGAAATGTTCGTTGATGAAATTCGTGCTCCGACTAACTAGCGGTAATATTGTCTTATGAGGAAAATTAGATAAAAAATCTATCCTGCTGCACTGTTTTCACGCCTAGTGCGTATCAGTGATACCGATCAGTTCAAATAATGATATGCTTCCCGACGCGTACGAGCACAGCTATACGGAGTTGCACACCAATGGCTATCCTTATACTAAATATGGCTACAGTCCATGTACGGCAATAGTTTCTCCCCTAAAGTTTTCAGTTTACATAAGTTTAATAGTTCGAATCGGTACAATAATTGTCTAACGCGGCAAAGAATATTTTTGCATGCTGCACACTGTTATTAGTCTATGTCGTCGCACAAATAAATATTTCATAAACACACAATATTAAATGGTTTGAAAGAAATGTCACACAGTAAATCCACTTTATGCTGATTTATTCTGCACTATTCATGTCCTATCATTGTATTAATAAAGCTAAGCTGGGTGGAATTAGTTACCTAAGTTTCCATCAAAGAGTTTGTAACAAGATCTAGATTTCATTAGCTACTTTAATGAAACTTCAGTACCTCCTCACAATTCAATACCAATGTTCACTTCCTATGTCTGTAAATTGCCAAGTTTATTACTGTAGGGCACAGTGCAGTCTTCCCTGCGTCGTTGTTGTTGTTGTTGTTGTGGTCTTCAGTCCTCAGACTGGTTTGATACAGCTCTCCATGCGTACAGTAAAGCTGCATGCCCACTGGAAAAATTACGGTTGTAGTTTCCCCTTGCTTTCAGCCGTTCGCAGTACCGCAACAGCAAGGCCGTTTTGATTAATGTTACAAGGCCAGATCAGTCAATCATCCAGACTGTTGCCCCTACAACTACTGAAAAGGGCCGGCCGCGGTGGTCTCGCGGTTCTAGTCGCTCAGTCCGGAACCGCGGGACTGCTATTGTCGCAGGTTCGAATCCTGCCTCGGGCATGGATGTGTGTGATGTCCTTAGGTTAGTTAGGTTTAAGTAGTTCTACGTTCTAGGGGACTGATGACTACAGATGTTAAGTCCCATAGTGCTCAGAGCCATTTGAACCATTTTTACCGAAAAGGCTGCTGCCCCTCTTCAGGAACCACACTTTTGTCCAGCCTCTCAACAGATACCTCTCCGTTGTGGTTTCATCTACGGTACGGCTATCTGTTCGTTGAGGCACGCAAGCCTCCCCACCAACGGCAAGGTCGTCTTCCCTGTATGATAATCAATTTAAGACATGTTCGGATCTTTTCCTCCCTTGGCTTTAGGTAATGATATATTCAACGTTGCTGATCTACCTACTTCAAGTTTAATGATTCCTAGCAGATCGCCAAATTTCCAAAAATGCCCAAAAACAATCTCGTCGCGCCTACGTACAAGAGCATACGTTGAGATACGACCTGATCCAGCAAGCGCCAGCAGCGCATTAACAATGTATGACTTTTTTCTTCTGTATTACGCAGTGTCCTAAAAGAGTACTCACAACGAATATTCTTTGATTTCACTCGGTCTATTCCGTGATCTATAAGTAAACTACTTAGCGATTTACTACTATTTTAATTTGAAACTAATGAATTCTATTTACTTTCCTTTTCAAAACATTAAGTCACTTTATACTCGATTTTTTTTCTTTATACACGCTACTATTCAAGTGATGCTATTCCAGCAAGACTTGAAATTTGGATCCGGGATTTTGGGTTTTGGGTACTATTTTATATTTTTAATTTTGCGTCCAAAGGAAGAGGCGTTACAGGAACCATGCCCACTCCAGTGCTGTGGGCAGCTGCGCTGGGTTTCTCGGCTGCGTATAGAAGGCGCAAATACCCTGATCGAGGTTGCGCTTAAATCCGGAGAGTTTGGTGGCGAGAAAAGTACAGTAAACACATCGTGGGGCTCTTCGAACCACACACGTACACTGAGGGCTGTGTGACACACAGTATTGTCCTGCTGGTAGAGGCAATCACGCCGAGGAGAAAACCAAATTGCATGCTGGAGTAGACATCGTTCCCAAGGATAGACGCATGCTTGTCATGATCCATTGTGTCTTCCAGAATGACGATATCACTAAAGGAATTCAACTAAAATACATCTACATCTACATTTATATTCCGCAAGTCACCCAACGGTGTGTGGCGGAGCGCACCTTAAGTGCCACTGTCATTAACTCCCTTTCCTGTTTCAGTAGTGTATGGATCGCGGGAAGAACGACTGCCGGAAAGCCTCGATGCGCGCTCAGATCTCTCTAATTTTACATTCGTGATCTCCTCTGTAGGTATAAGTAGGCGGAAGCAAAATATTCGATACCTCATCCAGAAACGCACCCTCTCGAAACCTGAACAACAAGCTACACCGCGATGCAGAGCTCCTCTCTTGCAGAGTCTGCCACTTGAGTTTGCTAAACATCTCCGTAACGCTTACCAATTAACCATGCGACGAAACGCGCCGCTCTTCTTTGGGTCTTCTCTATCTCCTTCGTCAACTCGACCTGGTACGGATCCCACACTGATGAGCGGTACTCAAGTATAGGTCGAACGACTGTTTTGTAAGCTCCAGACCGTAATCGTCCATCTTCCAGTCTGAGCCTTTCCGACGACTGTTGCGAGATCGTACACGCCAACGACCATCTGTCCGATAGAACATAAAATGTGATTCATTTGTAAATGCCACCCCTCGTCGCTCTGTGGACGTCCAGCTACGGTCCTAGCGTGCGAATGCTAGTCGACGTGAGTGCATGATCCAGGCACCTGCTGTGGAGACTCATATGCAGCAACGGCCGCTGAACGGTCATTGAGGAGACGCTGTTGGCAGCTCCTTGGTTCGTCGGGGTGGTCAGTTGCTCAACATTTGCACGTTTCTTTGCGCGTGCACGCCTCCGCAGCTGTCATTCATTCCTTTTCATCCACTGCCGGTGGTGCACCACAGTTGCCACGGTGCAGATTTTGGATAGCGCCACTTTGCCATGGAGGGAATACAGGGCTATTACAAATGATTGAAGCGATTTCATAAATTCACTGTAGCTCCATTCATTGACATATGGTCACGACACACTACAGATACGTAGAAAAACTCATAAAGTTTTGTTCGGCTGAAGCCGCACTTCAGGTTTCTGCCGCCAGAGCGCTCGAGAGCGCAGTGAGACAAAATGGCGACAGGAGCCGAGAAAGCGTATGTCGTGCTTGAAATGCACTCACATCAGTCATTCATAACAGTGCAACGACACTTCAGGACGAAGTTCAACAAAGATCCACCAACTGCTAACTCCATTTCGCGATGGTATGCTCAGTTTAAAGCTTCTGGATGCCTCTGTAAGGGGAAATGAACAGGTCGGCCTGCAGTGAGCGAAGAAACGGCTGAACGCGTGCGGGCAAGTTTCACGCATAGCCCGCGGAAGTCGACGAATAAAGCAAGCAGGGAGCTAAACGTACCACAGCCGACGGTTTGGAAAATCTTACGGAAAAGGCTAAAGCAGAAGCCTTACCGTTTACAATTGCTACAAGCCCTGACACCCGACGACAAAGTCAAACGCTTTGAATTTTCGGGGCTGTTGCAACAGCTCATGGAAGAGGATGCGTTCAGTGCGAAACTTGTTTTCAGTGATGAAGCAACATTTTTTCTTAATGGTGAAGTGAACTGACACAATGTGCGAATCTGGGCGGTAGAGAATCCTCACGCATTCGTGCAGCAAATTCGAAATTCACCAAAAGTTAACGTGTTCTGTGCAATCTCACGGTTTAAAGTTTACGGCCCCTTTTTCTTCTGCGAAAAAAAACGTTACAGGACACGTGTATCTGGACATGCTGTAAAATTGGCTCATGCCACAACTGGAGACCGACAGCGTCCACTTCGTCTTTCAACAGGATAGCGCTCCACCGCACTTCCATCATGATGTTCGGCATTTCTTAAACAGGAGATTGGAAAACCGATGAATCGGTCGTGTTGGAGATCACGATCAGCAATTCATGTCATGGCCTCTACGCTCTCCCGACTTAACCCCATGCGATTTCTTTCTGTGGGGTTATGTGAAAGATTTAGTATTTAAACTTTCTCTACCAAGAAACGTGCCAGAACTGCGAGCTCGCATCAACGATGCTTTCGAACTCATTGATGGGGACATGCTGCGCCGAATGTGGGAGGAACTTGATTATCGGCTTGATGTCTGCCGAAACACTAAAGGGGCACATATCGAACATTTGTGAAGGCCTAAAAAAACTTTTTGAGTTTTTGTATGTGTGTGCAAAGCATTGTGAAAATATCTCAAATAATAAAGTTATTGTAGAGCTGTGAAATCGCTTCAATCATTTGTAATAACCCTGTACTTAACAACGGTGGCATGCGAACAGTTCATAAATTTAGCCTCTTCGGGAATGCTTCCACCCTTGGCCCGAAAACCAATGATCATGCCCTTTTGTATGTCCGATAAACCGTTCAGTTTCAGTATTATGTCAAACGAGTGCTGCTTTTTGTTTTTCGCTTCTCCCGACGCACTGTATGTACTCTCCGACGCTAGTGCTGCCACCTGCTGTCTGTGAGTGATAACTGGACGTTGATATCGAACATTAATGTAGTTGGACCGTGTACACACGTGTCTTGACCTTCAAAGACACTTTGCGTAAGTCTTAAATAATTAACACTTATGCTAAACGGAGCGAGGTAGCGCAATGGTAAGAACACTGGGCGACGGATCAAACCAGCCTCCGGCTATCCTGATTTAGGTTTTCCGTGATTTCTCTAAATCGCTTCAGGCAAATGTCGGGATGGTTCCTTTGATAGTGCACAGCCGACTTCCTTCCCCCATCCTTTCCTAATCCGATGGGATCGATGAACTCGCTGTCTTGTCCCCTCCCCCGAATCAACGAATGAACGAACTTATATAAAACAGGCTAGGACAAACAAGTAGAGTATCACTCACAACAGAGCGAATGAATATGAACAACAATTAAGTGATCATATTTTAAAATTATCTTTTAACGTAACTACATTATGTAAGTCATTTTGTTTCGTTTCTGTTATTATAATGAAACTACCCTAGATTAGCGTTTGGACGACGTACGCAATGTAGTGTGTTTCAAAATGGTTCATATGGCTGTGAACACTATGGGTCTAGCAGCGGAGGTCATCAGTCCCATATACTTAGAAGTACTAAAACGTAACTAACCTAAAGACATCACACACATCCATGCTCGAGGAAGGATTCGACCCTGCTACCGTTGCAGCAGCGCGGTTCCGGACTGAAGTGCCTAGAACAGCTCGGCCACAGCAGCCGGCAATGTCATCCTCTGACCGATAGTGCAGCCGTATAGGCAGCATATTGGCGAGGCATTAGTCTTCATGGATGACAACTGGCGCCCCCAACGTACACATCTTGTGAATGACTTCCTTCAGGATAACGATATCGCTCGACTAGAATGGCCAGTATGTTCTCCAGACATGAACCCTATCGAACGAGCCTGGGATAGATCGAAAAAGGCTGTTTAAGGACGACGTGACCCACCAACCACTCTAAGGGATCAACGCCGAATCGCCGTTGAAGAGTGGGACAATCTGGACCAACAGTGCCTTGATGAAGTTGTGGAAAGTATGTCACGACGAATACAGGCATTCATTAATGCAACAGGACATGCTCCTGGGCATCAGACGTACCGGTGTGTATAGCAATCTGGACCACCACCTCTGAAGGTCTCGCTGTGTGGTGGTACAACATGCAATGTGTGGTTTACATCAGCAATAAAAAGGGCTGAAATGATGTTTATGCTGATCTCTATTCCAATGTTATGTACGGGTTCCGGAACTCTCGAAACCGACGTGATGCAAAACTTTCTTCGATGTGTGTATAAATGCCTACCACATTAACAGCTATAATAAATCAGAAATAGCTACCCATATAAAAAACACAAGTTGTTCATTCCCTAATATTGTGCATCATCTTCATATATTACATAAAGTGGACTAATGGGCTTATATGAAGAATTGAAAATATTCATTCATGCTTCATTACATCGAGACATGTTACTAAATGGTAAACTTGACAATAATAATACGAATATCTTTAAAAATTTCTCCAATGTTGGATGTCTATTTCATCGAGGAAAAGAAAGAGTCTTTACCAACTACTCACCAAGACATAAATATAATTAGTTATTAATGTTCTATCTACACTGTTTAGTACTATTTTAGCAATAGAAACTAGTTTAGGCTCTTGAATTGAAGTAGACAAAGTTTATGAAAGTGTTAAGTTGTGATGGATTTGTTACTGTGCTCTGTATTCCAGACAACGAAATTGCCAACAGAATTGTAAGTAAATGCACTAACAACATGACCTAATCGTGCTTGTCACATAATGAACACTATAACACATTTATCTTTCAGAACAGGCGTATTTCGACACATTATCTCACTGGCATACACAGCAAAGAAATTTCACCTCACTTCATATACATTACAACGTAAAAGTACTTGTAAAATCCCCTGATGAAGGCAGCTTGCTACCAAGACGCGTCGGGCTAGTACAGTGTTTGTAACAATTGGTTTTCAGCATATATTATTCGATAAAAATGTTACAATACGGTCGCAGTCCTCGAATAACATCCATATAACATGGACAAATTTAAGTTTAATTGTTATAGTATTTTCATACGGTTCTTATCGCCATTTTTATATGATATGGATAAATTTAAGTTTAATTGTTATAGTACAGTCATAGGGCTTTTTTTGCCTAAAGTAGCAGAACAGATTTATATTCTTCGCTTGCTATGCCGTGCTTTATTGGAGTGCTAAAGGTCAATGTCTGAGACAACTCCCGACCAGGTCATAAATAAACGCTAGAACAATCTGTCACTTGAATCCTGGGTAGCCTACTTTAGCAAATTAGTGGAGCTCCGTTCGGTTCAGATTATTTGAAATTATCGCAGACAAACGTCTGGTGCGAACAAGAAAGTTATAAAAGTAGGCAACATACCCACCAATAAAGAGAACAGCTAGCAAAGCCTTCGCAATCGGCGCCGCCGCTACCACTAAGAAAATAAATATTAATTAAAAGTAACAGCTACGTTGAGCTTGCGGATAGGAGTGGGGAGTAAGCCACTTTAATGTTCTCAGATGTTAATTAAATGGCAAGGAATTAATTACAACTCGTAGCAGTTTTAGGTGCAAGCATTCAGATATTAGAGTCGCACAAAAGGACAAACGGAACAAGGATCTTAAAAAAGAAAATACCGAAATTAAAAGTAACTGCTTGTTTCGCTCGTTTAGGAGGCGCTTTTTCCCGGGATTTCGCAATAGCCGTTAGTGGAAGCATGAGCCGCGCAAAGAAACGAGCGTTACTGCAGTAATGCAGGCTGGCCGCGCACTCGGATTGGCGATAAAGCTGATGATACCGTGGGTTCAGCTTCGACCCATTCTCACCCCGTATGGCGGGTGTTCCTCTGATTTAGGCACCGGTGGCGGATTTCATGGGCGACGAACGACAACGTATGCGAGGCAAATAAGGCACTAGTTTTCAGTTTCTCGTTGACTAGCTATCATGTCCAAGCTAACGAAATGAAATAATCCATCAGCTTTAACTGATAGCACACTCAATGTGCCGGCTTTGGCGGCACATTATTAAAAAATCGTGGTGGGAAGGTAATGTGGGCTTATTTATAGCTAACTTCTGCCTCGGAATATTCTACGGCGCAGCACCGCACTTCAGGTACATCAATGTGAAACTGGGTGCAATGAATGATTTAAACGCAAATCATCTATTTTGGGTCGTAGCAATGAAAATGAAGTTGAAACTATGTCGTACACTCAAAATCTCCTCCATTATCTCTCACATGAATTAACAAAATTTTTCAAACTCTCATGTAAGGACGGCGGTTATCGCTGAAACAGGTTTCTGTTGCACCGAGTTTTTTGTCTCCAGTAAAACCTGAGTGTTAAAACCGCTCAAAACAACCGGTTTCTGAAACAACCGATTTTGGTTTTATTGTATGTTAACAGGTGGCCTAGAAACGACAGAGAGGCACCGTCTCCGCCGCAGCCACAGTGGTCCACAACCCGATGACGAGTGCCGCAGTCCACCCCATCACCGGCCCACACCGAAACACTCTTCCAGTGTTACTGTGCGGTTCTGCGGTTCGGCCCGCGGTGGACACCCCCCCCCCCCCCCTTTCCCCTCGAACGTCTCACACCAGACGTGTGAATCGACAATGTTTGCCTGGTAGAGTAATGGTCGTGTACGCGTACGTGGAGAAGTTGTTTCCACAGTGTTGCTGAGGCGGAATTAGGGGAACCAGCCCGCATTCGCCGAGGCAGATGGAAAACCGCCTGAAAACCATCTACAGACTGGCCGGTTCACCGGACCTCGACACAAGTACGCCGGGAGGATTCGTGCCAGGAACCAGGCGCTCCTTCTTCTGGGATCAGTGTGGTGTCATTTTCATTGACTTTTTGGAACCAGGCTCCACAATTAACCGGGACCGTTACTGTTTGTCACTGGACAAGCTGCGACGTGCCATCAAGACCCACAGACCACAGATTCAGGGTCAGCTCATCAGACTACACCATTACAATGCCAAACACCACACAGCCCTCATGACGATGGAGAAAATCAGGAAAATGGGTTGGAAAAAAGTTCCTCGTCCTCCCTACAATCCGGACGTGGCTCCATCTGTTTTTTACCTCTTTTCGTCTGAGCCCCACCTGTGCGGTAAAACATTTGCTAGTGAGACAAACCTTATTTTCCAGTGTCAAGCGATGGTGTAGAAGTCAGCCCCCAGAAGTTTACCAAAGTGCATTTACATAATGGAAAGAACGTTGGGCCAGATGCGTCACAGCTGATGGAGGCTATATTGAGTAGGTTCAGTATATAGCTCAATTTTCTAAGCACGTTCACAAAATATTTCATTCTCCTCCTGCAAAAAATGAAAAACATTAGAGACGACTGTAAAAAACTTTTTGAACATCCTTTGTATGTTGTATGAAATCCTTCCGATCAGGAAGAGTCCCGATACATCGGTGATAGACAGTTTTCAGATATCACCACAACCAGACGTCACATCGATTTAGGTAGGGGGACCTGGAAGGCCACATATCTTGAAACTGCCTAGAGCTGATGCGGTCGTTACCGAATGTTTCTTGAAGTAAGCCTTTCACCTAGAAAGCAACATGTAGTGTCAACCTGTCTTTATGAAAATAGCACCGTAGACACAGTTGCGTGCTTGCGAAGCTGGTATCAAGTGTTGCACAACGAGGTCCTTGAAACGAGCAGATGTCATGTACATCCAAGATGCCTGTGAGGTGTCATCTCCTCGAAGAAGAATGGACTGTAAATGGAGTTTGTGAATCCACACCAGAGAGTCCTATATGCTCAGCGCATTGGGCGGAATGGAACCACATATGAGACATTTCTGTGCACTCACTGCACTGTGTAGGGCAAAACGTGCTTAGTCCAACCAAAGAATATCCACGACCACATGTCATCCATTCCCAAGCTTGCTAAAAAAGAAAGGGCAAAGTCACGGTATTGTAAACTATCCAGGAGCTTCATTTGGTGCACATTATGAATCTTGAAGGGATACAAATGTAAAACTTGCCGCAAAATCTTTTAAACTGTTGACCTGGGGAAAGACAATTCCCGTGACACAACTACGACACTGGTTGAAGAATCTAAGTAATGTGCTGCACGGTCGGCTGTACCTAAAGCAACTTCATCAATAACTGCCACGGGAATGGCCCGCCTTCCTGTCTCTCCATGCTGAACCACCTAATGCATCTTTTTATTCAAAATTCTGTATCATACTCTTTAACTCATTTATTGAGATGTGCCCGCTTTGCAACCGCTACAGTCGATGACATTTCTCCAGTGCATACATGCTATTGCTGCCAATGGTAAAACTACTTTACAAACTTTTTTCCTCTTAATAAAAATTGTATTTCGTATGGAAAACTTCTACCTTCACAGCCCTTTATATCTTCAAAAACGATATCAACATGCTTCGCCGAGCGGAAGCATTTCAAATTCTGACTACTTACAACGCCGTATTTCCATCTAGTGGCAGAAAGAGGATCTACCATTTCTTTCAGCATGCTCTGCTACCTACAAAGTTTCAGCGATCTGCGAGGTATACAGCTATCGGTGCAGCACTCGAAACACCGTTAGTTCAATTGTAACCACCACCTGGTGTGAGAGTTTGTAAACACACACAATTTCAGTGTTCTGCCCGCCGATGAAATGAAGTTTGATATGGCGCCGTGAGCGATGGCCTTCTGTAAAGCGTCTGACTGTGAATGATAACTGAATTCGATTCGTTTCACGATCTGTGCTCGAAAACTGGTCGAAATAGACCTGTGTTCACTGACAGCAGCACTTGCTGTCCAATTTGAAACCGATTATCATCGACAGACGCCAGATGTCCATTGCATGCAGTTCCCTTCGTAATGCTCTCTCGTAATCTAGTTAAACTGACCTAGTTTGCCTGACAGACGCAGTTTCTATCGGGTTTAAAGCAGACTGATATCGATAGCGCTTGGCACTCGTCTTCTGTCTCAGCCGGCTACGATCTATCCTTCGCCCACAGATCCTATGCCGTGTTAAAAGACTGCTAGTGGCGCAAAATTCGTTGTTTTGTATGTTGGACAGTTTGTGTTGATAAACCCCTAATCGGGCAACTTCATTCACGGTGTGACCATGGCGACTTTTAAATATGATAAATCCTTTATACCATTCTGGCAGGTCTCCAAGTCAGCCCATCTTACTACTCTTCCATTCGACTGACTAACATATACAGTCCACTTCACTGCCATGACGTACCTCTGCGCTAAGCGTCACAGGATTACATGGTACTGTAGCCCTCCCACATCATTCACCTGAGGTAATTTGACCAAAGATACATCAGTTGCGAAGTATTGTAATCAAACGTATATGGGAATATGCACAACTATTCGTCAGAAAAAGACCTTTTTTAAAATTAATTGTCTTAGCGAAGTCAAACACCAATAGTTTCATTTCATGCCTACTTCTTTCTTTGCATATTGAATATATTACTGTAGCGCATTATTAATTGGTTGCAAATGACAAACTATAGCGACATTAGATAAAAAACGACACACCACGAAGGAATTATCCGACTGAGAAGGAAATCGGTATATGCGATATACATGTCAAACAAGTAATTACAATTTCAGAGAAAGTGGATGAGTTATTCAATAGAAAGAGTATCAGAAATTGAGCACGTCAGTTACGCGTTGATCCATATCTGGCCATTATGCAACCTGTTGTTCGGCTTTCCACTGGTTGATAATATTGTTGTCCTCATGACGAATATCGCGACAAATTCTGTCCAGTTGGGGCGTCAAAGCCTCGAACTGGTAGAGGCTCTGCCAATAGTGCCCCAAACGTTCTCAAATGGGGAGGGATTCAGCGACCTTGCTGTCCAAGGCAGTATTTGGGAAGTTTGAAGATGACCAGTAGAAGCTCGCACCCTGTGCGGGCCGGTATAATCTTGTTGAAATGTAAGATCAGAGTGGCGTGAAGGGCAACAAAAGGGAGCGTGGAATATCGTCGACGAACCGCTGTGCTCTAAGGGCGCCACGGATGATAACCAAAGGGGTACTGCTATGAAAATAAATCGCACCTCATACGACCCCTATTGGCTCTCGGCCCGAAAGGCGGGCGGCAGGCCGGTTAGTATCCTGTCGCTGTCGTGGCTCAGTTCGGAGCGCGGTACATTACTGAAGCCAATTTTATTCCAGTCAATGAGATTCCAGGCAGAAGATGTGTCTGGAGACGCCCCGGACAGTGGTGGCGTACCAACTGACACTGGCCCGTCTTCAGCCCGGCAACCGGGACTGATGGTATGGAGTGCCGTTTCTTTTCCCAGCATGACCCCATTTGTTTGTCTTCCGTGGCATCTTTACATCACAGCGGTTCGTCGACGATACTGTGCGCCTGATTTTGATGTCTTTAATAGCAAGCCATCCTGGGCCTACATTTCAGCAAGATGAAGCCCCGCTTGTCTTCGTGTCTGCCAAACTGTATCGTGTCCGACAAGGTACTTGGGTTCCTGTCCACTGGAGAACGTTTGGAGCATTATGGGCACGGCCCTTACCAGTTCGAGATTTTGACGATCTAAAGCGCCAGTTGGATAAAATTTGTCATGATATCCCTCAGAAGAACATCCAACAGTTCTATTAATCAATGCGAAGCGAATAACTGCTTGCATGAAGGCCAGAGGTAGATCAACGCGTTATTAGAAATAGCTAAGGCCTCCCGTCGGGTAGACGTTCGCCTGGTGCCAGTCTTTCGAGTTGACGCCACTTCGGTGACTTGCGTGTCGATGGGGGTTAAATGAGGATGATTAGGACAACACAACCCAGCCGGGAATGCAACCCGGGCCGTTAGGTATGACATCCAGCTACCAGGGGCGAACAACGCGTTATTGATCTGCTCGATTTGTGCAGCTCTTCATCTCGAATAAATCATACATTCTTCCTGAATTTATATTAATTTGTTTTTCTGTACATATACATCAGATCTACAGATTTCTGTTCCATTCGGATAATTCCTTCATGGTGTGTATATTTTTTTCTTCGACTTTTTAAAAGAAAGCTAGAGCAATTAATGAATATATTTTATTATAATGTTTTAAGTACAATGACAATAAACCAGAAAATTACATGTATTCCCATGTGATGTCTTACATCTCATTCGGGAGAAAAATAAAGAGAGCCCACTCATGACTGTGAGTCTTCACTGAAATACGTTTTGTATTGCGTGAAAAAAAATAGAAGACTGTGGAATCTCTCTAAGACAGAATTCTTGCAAGACATACTGCACTAGGCACCACCTATAACATGAAAATTCCTTTCTTTACTTAAGTTGCGAATTTTACCATCTATTTTATGTATCTAAAACTTGAGTACTCCAGACCAACAACGTATGCTTAGTATCTTGTTGCATATATCATTTATGGAAACCGTAAGTATTTGTGACACTATTCCCGAAGCCTGTTGTCATCTTTCTTGTATGTCTGTTGTCAAAACAGACCACATTTTCCACACAGACAATCCTTCCGAAACCTAGATAGGTAATGTTTAAGGAGAAACTAATTGCAGTGTTTGTAGCACGTCTGTCTACGACATTTAGTGCCAACATAAATTCATCTCTAAATGTATCGCGTTTGTAAAAACGCATCTCGGCTGAAATGGAACAGTAGATGCTATTAACTTAAGTCAAATTCATTCGTAATTTTTATCATCAGCTGTGACTTATCTTAGAAACGATGTCATCTTTGCTCAAATTCGTATACGGTAGCTGAGTGGTCAGCGCCACAGAATGTCAATCCTAAGGGCCCGAGTTCGATTCCCGGCTGGGTTGGAGATTTTCTCCTCTCGAGGACTGGGTGTTGTGTTATCCTAATCATCATCATTTCATCTCCATCGACGCGCAACTCGCCGAAGTTGCGTCAAATCAAAAGACTTGCACCCAGCTAACGGTCTACCCGACGGAAGGCCCTAGTCACCCGACATTTACATTTTAACACCTTTGCTCAAGATGATCTGGACTGTTTACGAGAGCTGAATTTTCGTGAAACAGATGCTTAAAGATTTCGCTAATTTAGTACCTAATTTACCAGTTTCTACTGCGTCTCTTGTAATTTTGTGTGACAGCGGAATTTGATACTGAAGCCTAACTGAGATAAAACAATGTATTACCCGATCGTCCTATCACTGTTCGGATCATGTTACAGTTTTCAAATGATACCGAATTATGCACTAATTTCCAAACATTTTGTTGTTCTCTAGAAATGTACAACACCCAATATGACGTTCTTGTGAGCGTGAGCATAGGATCGGAGAGTAAGCTCTTTAGCATTCCACTCACGCTTTGTGATGCATGACATTTTTTTCCGAAAGCAGGTTGGTTTTATTCAGGATTGCAACACACCTATTATTCTCCACTCTTTTGGCTACAAAAACCTATTTTTCAACATAATCTCCGTTGAATGCGACGGCCTTACTCCTCCTTACTGGGATCCTGTACGCCTGGATGCTACAACTGTACTAGTCGATGTCGGAGCCAGTATCTAGCTGCATCAGTTAACTCCCGATCATCCACGTATTATTTCCCGCGGAATGCATCCTTCTTTGGGCCAAACGGATGGAAGTTTGAAGGTGTGAGATCCAGGACGTACTGTGGTTGAGGAAGAATAGTCCTATGAAGGTTTGTGATCCCCTTTTCCTCAATCAGATAGAAAAACAAATGTTTGACAAAAATTAATACCAAAATTCTACAAAATAATACATTGGTACAGATATGTAGATGACATAATTTTCTTAATAGATGAATCACTGCCTCGCATAAAAGAATTTCACAGACAAATACAGTTCACCATTTAAACACCAACAGACGAAAAACTTAATTTCTTAGATATCACCATTCACAAGAGAAACAACAAACATGAATTCACAATCTACAGAAAACCCACAACCACCAGCAGCATTATTCTTAACAAATCCAGTCACCCCGTAACTCACAAAGATGCCAGCTTTAGATATTTACTACACAGACTGAACAAAATACCCACGAACAAACATGATTACACAAAAACCGAAAACAATAAAACAAATTGCACAGGAAAATGGATATGATGCAAAGACAGTAAACAAATTAATATAGAAAATACAAAAACAAACAACACATAGAACAAATAACCATGAAATATACACACACAAACAAAGACAACACAACACACAACCATCAGCATACAGTAAGCAATAAATAGCACATAATGACTTACAACAACAAAGTCACACACAGGGTGGGTAATATACTAAAGAAACAAGGACTCAACATAGCATACAGAACCAACAATATAGTACAAAGGAGACTTGGAAGAAATACCACCAACACTGACAAATACAGCCAGTAGGATATATACCAACTTACTTGCAACTGCTGTCAATCTATATATGTGGACCAAACATGCAGGAATTTCAGAACCAGGTATACAGAACGCCTTAGAGTACTGTAAAGCAATTGTTAACACTCAGCATATGCAGCACACCTGATAGCACACAATCACCACCCAACAAACACATTGGAACTGACTTACAGAATCTTAAAACTAGTAGCAGCTTACACCAAAAATTAACTGTACAACAAAACAATCACACCCAAAAATGAATAGCACAAGGAAACAAGGTACTCAATGAACACACATCACTGTGCAATAAGACTCTCTTCGCCACAACAGAAGAATTATACAAATAACATCAACACCAAAACTACTAATGGAAAAAAAATTTCTTTCTTTCTTCCTTCCTCCCTCTCTCTCTCTCTCTCTCTCTCTCTCTCTCTCTCTCTCTCTCTCTCTCTCTCTCTCTCTGCCGGCCGCTGTGGCCGAGCGGTTCTAGGCGGTTCCGCTGCTGCTACCGTCGCAGGTTCGAATGCTGCATCGGGCATGGATGTGTGTGATGTCCTTAGGTTAGGTAGGTTTAAGTAGTTCTAAGTCAATGGTACTGATGACCTTAGATGTTAAGTCCCATAGTGCCTAGAGCCATTTTGTCTCTCTCTCTCTCTCTCTCTCTCTCTCTCTCTCTCTCTCTCTCTCTCTCTCTCTCTCTCTGCCCTTGTCCTGAAAAAAAAAACCACACACAAACAAAACAGCACAGGCACCAAATACACTTCAAACTGGCGCGCCTCACCCAGCCAAACATGCTACGAAATGATTGAATTTTACACAGCTAGAACAACACTTAACGGCGGCGAAAACTCTAGCTATGTTTTGAAAAAGCGGAGAAAGTGTAGTGTCAATCGACCGTAGCTCACGAAATCAGCCTCTTCACTTCGCCAACAGCATATGAGAAATCTCCACAATATCAAAACAGTAAGTTACACACAAAAAGTAATATATACTCATTTCCGTTTGTAAATGCATAGTAAACAGAAAAATAAAAACTAGTTTTTGCTGTTTGCAAATCAGAAGTTTTAGATTGTGAGGCAGACTATCTGCCAAAATAAATGTCCAAGACCACAATGTAACGTATGTAAACTAATACACATATCCACACTTTTTGCCAAGTAAGCTGAAAATAGAACTTTGACATAATGTTACGAACAACACACAGTGCATCAGGTTGTTAATACATATCCGAATTGTGAACTATGAACAAATGATGTATAATATTTTACAACAATTTTTTATTCACAATTGTAAATATTGTGTACCAAATGTTTCGATAAATGTTAATATGTAACAACAATTTTACAGTTAGAAAATAAAAATAACCCACTGAAGATATCGCGAAATGTTATATCTATATACGACACATGGGTCAGCAAATGTGATGTCACAATTACTGAGGTGAGTGAAAACGATATTGCTGGGTATAATCAGCTAGAGATACAGGTGAAATATTTATACAAATGTGTGTGAAACATATTAAATATATGTGAAAAACGTGTGAGCTGCGGTACGTGGACAAAGTCGGGGTAAGCAACTCCTCCTAAACCTCTGGATTGTTTTCAACCAATGTTCGTATACATATTAGTTACTACCTGAAAAGAATACTGTAGCGGTAAGAAATGAGATGCACAGACGGAGTGTGGGAAAAACGATATGGACACAGATATGAGAGAGGAACAGATGAACAGAGAGAAAGGGTGTAACTTTCTAAGTGTAACGTTCCCGTAAAATAAAATAAAAATTAAAATAATAAAGCTTTACGATTCCGTTGAATCAAGTCTGTTCTGTGGAATGAATACAGAACTCGAACTATCGTGTTGCGTGTTGTAACTGCAAGTGGTATGCTTACTCTGTGTTGTTATTAGCAAAACTTTACGAATCGATAGGGCAATGCAACTCTCAATCCCAACAAAGGAATACAGCCACTGCAAAACACATTCAGCCCCTTACGCACTGAATCCTAAGGTCCTGTTGACATAACAAATAAATTAAATTGTCTTACCTCTAAAGCAGCAACGGAGTAACGCGATATATTCTGGTCTCTCATTAAAAAAAAATGAATGCTACCTACAGCCTCATCAGTGTGCAATGTTCGTCATAATACTTGAAAAGCGTATGAAATTCATTTGGGTGATAAACGAGAACATTTAAGAAAACTCAGCTCCTTTAAAAAATAAATGACCTGCACTGGGAGGCGGTACTGATTATGGTTAATTACAAACACTGAGTCTTTTTTAGCAAAATTATATTGCAAATTAAGTTTGGCTTTGCAAAAACATCTGACAACTGAAGCTACATTACTCACAACTGATTCACAAACAATGAGAATTAAACAGCAAATATTATCTAACTTCATTAATCCAACATAAATGTAAATCATCAAACTACACATAGCTCTGTTAGCAAATCTTAAAAGCATTACAAAAAGAAAATATTTAACTAGTACTTTTCTCAAAACAGTTTACGCACATTCTGGGGTTACTCAACAATTACAAATTATCAGCCAACTCATCTATACTAACGCGCTGGCAAGAATAGAAATCATAATTATTTAATATTTGTTACCTTATTTCCGTGAAGACTTCTGCTTCCATGTTCAACAATACTGACATACCTACATTAATCTAACTCTTGGTGGCTTCACACAGCACACCACACCAACTGCCTACACCATCGTCTTTCCCTCACAGACAGTCACCTACGACAGAGCACCAAGCGCTCTCTTACTCCAATACTAGCGGTACAGCATCTTTGGCTCTGCGGTCGCGCACAGTCAGCGACGCACATTACCGAGCCTATTAGAGACATTCATTGTTTATAGTGCACTAGTTTCATTTCAATTTATTAATATTCTTATCTTATTCTGGTGCCATATACAAGTGTGCTCCAGTATACCCGTTTCAAGGGATGGAGAAAAATTGTCAGAGAAATGGGAGGAGATGGATAGAGAGGGGGGGAGGAGATGTACAGAGAGTGGGGTGGGTGGGGGTGGGGGAAGGTGTCTGTGTGTGTGTGTGTGTGAGAGAGAGAGAGAGAGAGAGAGAGAGAGAGAGAGAGAGAGAGAGAGAGAGAGGGGAGGGGGGGGAAGGAGAAGGACTGAAAGACGGGGAGAGAGAGGATGAACTAATAGAATTGGAACAAATGCATACATGGGCAATGCAAGGTACTGAGCTAACATAGCCTATAAGCTACCACTGGTATCTACGATCTGCACGCTCACACCGCTCCAGGTCGACATATAATTTAAGCGAAGATCACTCGGACATAGTCTCTTTGCATGCAACGACACAAACTCGAGCGCTGTGCTGTCAGAGAAACTCCATGTTGACTTAATGTGGACGGCGTAAGTTCTTACTGAGATGGAGGAGGGAAGATCAGGGTTTAACGCCCCGTCGACGATGGTATCATAAGAGGCACAGCACAAGCTCGAAATGGGGAGAGACAGGTTTGGAAATAGCCCATACCGATTCATAAGAGCGCACCTGGCTTTTAAATTGTCATTTAGGAAGCTCACAGAAAACCAAATTATAGACTGCCAGACGGGGATATGAACCACCGTCAACTCGAATACGCATCCGGCATCTTAGAACTGCGCCATCGTAGTCGGTCTTACTGATAAGAATCGCAGAATCGCAGCTGACCAACAGTGAGACCTCTCGCAAACTGTTACTGGTTCAAGTGGCTCTGACCACTATGGGACTTAACATCTGAGGTCATCAGTCCCCCAGAACTTAGAACTACTTAAACCCAACTAACCTAAGGATATCACACACATCCATGCCCGAGGCAGGATTCGAACCTGTGACTGTAGCGGTCGCGCGGTTCCGGACTGAAGAGCCTAGAACCGCTCGGCCACCACGGCCGACTCGCAAACTGTTACCTAATCTCGAGTTGGCAGTATTCGCAACCCAACAAACAACTCAACATTATGTACGTACAACCATTAAATAATTTCCTAGGCACTGACAGAAACAAGTTATGGAAATAATATTACCAGATCTGCTGAGTTCATCATAGTATGCCACAAGATACTTACAATCTAGAACGTCCGTTGCTCGGAGACGTAAAAACAGTCAGACCCAAAGAGACTAAGAACTTTCCCACCGCACACAGTGACAGATAAACGTTTGCACAACCGCTTTAATTTGATAAAGAAGGTTACAAGGTATCCCGTACAAATACTGGTACCCGCTGATGATGTGAGAAGACATTAAAACTTCCCTATAACGTAATTTGTGCTGCTTTTGAGACATCGATGATCCAAAGCATTATGACCACAGCCCGAGGAAGATTGAATGCTGCCTGGTGGGGTTTCGGCCACATCATAGGTTAGAAAGCTGGATGTATGGGGAGTTCCAGAAATGTGGACACGAACTTCGAGTTACTGTAGATGGTGTCTTGGGGATACAAAAGTGTATCTGGAAACGTCATCCAACGACACTACAGAGCGTCGAACTTACAGGCTCCAGCGCCTGTCGCTAGGCAAGCCCTTCGGCAGCAAACGTGACTTCTTACGCTGAAGGACAGTGGGCGGAACGCCTCGCAATGTTGTTTGTTATTCAGTGATCGCGACTGATTGCCACGATCACTAGTGGAAAGGCTGGAACTAGCTGCCGCCTAGAAAGGCCTAGTATCCTATGAATGCGATGCTGTGTTGCCTTGGTGGTTTTCCCCGCCAAGGCTCTAAAATATCCAGTTTTATCGGCACACAGGAAAAAAATAAACTACAGAAACAAGTGTCCGAAACCTCTATCTACCAAGACAACAGAGCATCGTATTCACAGGAGATAAGGCCGGTCTATGCAGCGGCTAGCTCAGTCTTCAGCACTGACGATCGTGGCAATAAGTGGCGATCACTTAATAACGAAGAACACTGCGAAACATTGTATCTCGTCGCTTTAGTTTTAGAGCATTATTTGCTCGGCATGTGTGTAAGTTGAACATTAAAACGTAATTCCAGCCAAATCTCTTTATGTAGTGTTATGTTTTATCTGAATTTCTGGATTGGCCTTATGTAAGTTGGATATGATTGTCCTCATGCTGCTACCGAGAATTATTCTCGCAGAAGGTCTGGCCTCTGGTGGTGTGGGAGTGAGTTCAGCTCAGGCTGCTGCGGAGGAAATTATTCTCATAGCAGGTCAAGCAAACGTGCAGTCGGCCTGTAATATGGTTGGGGGCGTAGTTCCATTTTGAGACTATACGAGTCCGGTCAGTCAACGTAGAAAGTCACGTTGCTATGGGGACCATTCACTTAGGCTACAATGGGATCTGTCGTAGTAAACGAAGGCAATAAGAAAGCCATGGACCACGCGTGCACTATTGCAGACCACCTGTGTCCCTTCATGCATGACCTCTTCCGTAACTGCCATGGCATCTTGCTCAGAATCGTGCTGCAGTGGTTTGTGGACAATTATAATGAATTCACATTGAAGCCATGGCCGCCATATACGCCTGATTTGAACATAACATCTGGGACGCTATCGGGATCCAGCTCAGCGAGCCGAAACACAAACCCGTAATAAACGGGAATTACGCGATCTTTTTGTGGTCATCTGGTGCCATATATCTCCGGAAAGCTACCAAGGACTTGTCGAAGGCGTATCACGGGAAGTCGCTTTTGCATTGTGTTGCAAAGGTGGACCAACACGCTTTTAAGAAGACGCTGTTAATTTTGTAGGTCAGCTCAGTAGGTTGCTAAATATACCTTTAGTGCCCCAAAATACACTACAGAAACAGCTGTTACCTTGATTGAGGCAATCAGATACCAGTGAAGATATTTTGTCGCATTTAAAGTATATTATTAGGCACATTGTCTAAGGGTCAATTGATTGACCCTTAGACAATGAGTCTAATAGTATATTTTAAATACGACAGTATACCATCTGTATAACATTAAAACACTCGATAATGGCAACTTAAAGCCGAAATCATGATCGTATAACTGCAAAACTGCAAATAAAAAAAAACATTCTAATGTCGGTACGACTTCAAAGGAACTGTCTAGAACCTCCAGGGATTTTCTCGCTGCTAAAGGCAATGTATTCTCCCTCAGCTTAAAATATAGTTAAAGGCCAATGTACTTCTGAAGTAAACACATGTGGAGTTAGAGAATAAAGATCAAAGGTGTGAAAAATAAGTTCAAATGGTTCAAATGGCTCTAAGCACTATGGGACTTAACCTCTGAGGTCATCAGTCCGTTAGACTTAGAAATACGTCAAGCTAACTAACCTAAGGACATCACACACATCCATGCCCGAGGCAGGATTCGAACCTGGGACCGTAGAAGCCGAGTGGTTCCGGACTGAAGCGCCTAAAACCGCTCGGCCAGAGCGGCCGGCTGAAGAATAAGTTCCTGTATGTGTCAAGAATAGTTAATATATTGTTCAGAGATTGAATACACAATCTCATGTTTCATGCACAAGTGCCACTCAAAAGACCAGATACCTTCACAGGGCCATTCGTATATAACAGATAAAAGAAGTCACCCTATACATAGTGTTGGCGTATAGGTACAGATATTTCGATCATGCATTAATATGTACCCACTTCAGTGTGTTAGTTGTTTTTTCTCTGTGTCTAATAGTCTTCCCGCGAACACATCGCATAATTTACTGACTGATTTTTTCTGCACTGTGGTAACTCTGCTGCGAAGAGTACTATCCCTGCCAGCACAGCCCATCTGGTCTGCATCACATGTTCACACTTCTACATCTGAGATGCTACACAGGGGAAAATAAACATTGGTGACTTCGCTTGTGCCGTGCGTACTTGACGCTACTAACCAACCAAAAACATACTGTTCGTAGGGGTTATAATTATTAGTCTGCATAGGAACTAAATACTGATGTAGTGTTGTTCAGTGCACTAGCCTCAGCCATCAGTAGAAGTATTTGCACTTATACCCATTACAGTCTGTATATTAGCACTTACGCCCAGTTGTATATTGTGTGCCAAGAGTTCTGACGAGTGGTGAACTCTAACAAATACCTAACATTCCCCATGTTAAATATGACTGCTGAGTAGCTCATTTAAAATAAAATAAAATGTGATGCGGCATATCGCCTGCGCTCTCTATTCATCAATTTACTTGCTACGGTAATACATTCTTACCACATGACTCATATTCTGTAACCAGTGTATAGTATGACAGTTGCCAAGAGTACGGAAGGAAGACATACACGTCGGAGGGACAGCTCATAATTCCGCGAAAAAAATGGGGGAACGACGAAGATCTGACCACAGACCTCCCGCTTTGCTCTCCACCCCTTGACACAGCATCCACGTTGTGTGGTTCTTCCAATTCGCGCAAGTTGCACATCTTGAACTTGGACCCTTAACTGTTTCTATTTTGCTTCTTGTCTTTGCAGTTTAGTACAACTTTTTCCCGTTTTCATGGCTGATCTATGTTCAGTGTTCAGCTGGCTATCCATTGGGCCATTTTACCACTAAATTTGAACGGGATGAAACGGGAGTTTCCCTCGTTAGTACTATCCCATTATCAGAACATTTATCTGTAAAACTCTTTCTTACAAATTTACACCAAAAGATCCAATTTAACAATTTGCGAAACCGGTTGTTAAGGCACTAATCAAATTAAATAAATACAGTTACAGCGAACTGTTGAACTTCACATTCAGTTTTATATTTTAATAGTTGTAACACTTGTTTGTAAACACCTGTTATACTGTACGAACGAGTAAACCAATTATGCGAAATGGACTTCCGTAATTTTCCACCCTGACTGGTGTTGGAAGTCTAGTGGGCAGCCGTGTAAACTGCAAACTTCAGAGACTTCGGCCGAGAGTTGCGGGGCGGTCTGTAGCGAGGAATGCCGTTCAGCTGGAGCGATCGCAGGTCGCAACTTGTTGGTAAGCTGGGCGCAGCTCCGGTATAATTAATTGGCGGTGGGCGGCGCTGGCCATCCGCCGCCTTTGAGGGGCGCCGCGGCTGATTGTGTTGTCTCGCGACCGCCGGCGCCACGATGGCCCTCGAGCGGGCTCGGCCGTTGCTAGGCGACGCGCCACTCCACGCCTCAACTGCACTCTGCCCGCACACGCGTTTACCCTCACCCTCGCAGCGACGCCTCTCGCTGCTGCCCCTCCTGCAGTCATCTCGCAAACCCACTTCTGCCCTTTCCCTACTCAAATCACTCTTTTTCTCTCTCCCCTTCGTTGCTTCGTATAAGTACTAAATGCTTTCTAACTATTAAAACAGTTGTCTCAAGCAGTTATTTGCTTATCACAGTACGTGCTGGAGCTCTAAACTGCACCAGCTGTCATCCACATCTACACCTACATACATACTCTGCAATCCACAATACGGTGTGTGGCGGAGGGTACCTCGTACCACAACTAGCATCTTCTCTCTCTGTTCCATTCCCAAACAGAACGAGGGAAACATGACTGCCTATATGCCTCTGTAAGAGCCCTAATTTCTCTTATCTTATCTTTGTGGTCTTTCCGCGAAATATAAGTTGGCGGCAGTAAAATTGTACTATAGCCAGCCTCAAATGCTGGTTCTCTAAACTTCCTCAGTAGGAATTCACGAAAAGAACGCCTCGTTTCCTCTAGAGACTCCCACCTGAGTTCCTGAAGCATTTCCGTAACATTAGCGTGATGATGAAACCTACCAGTAACAAATCTAAAAGCCCGCCTCTGAATTGCTTCTATGTCCTCCCTCAATCCGACCTGATACGGATCCCAAACGCTCGAGCAGTACTCAAGAATAGGTCGTATTAGTGTTTTCTAAGCGGTCTCCTTTACAGATGAATCACATCTTCCTAAAATTCTACCAATGAACCGAAGACGACTATCCGCCGTCCCAAAACTGCCATTACATGCTTGTCCCACTTCATATCGCTCTGCAATGTTACGCCGAAACATTTAATCGACGTGACAGTGTCTAGCGCTACACTACTAATGGAGTATTCAGACATTACTGGATTCTTTTTCCTATTCATCTGCATGAATTTACATTTATCTATATTTAGAGTTAGCTGCTATTCTTTACACCAATCACAAATCCTATCCAAGTCATCTTGTATCCTCTTACAGTCACTCAACGACGACACCTTCCCGTAAACCACAGCATCATCAGCAAACAGCCGCACATTGCTATCCACCCTATCCAAAAGATCATTTATGTAAATAGAAAACAACAGCTGACCTACCACACTTCCATTAGGGACGCCAGATGATACCCCCACCTCCGATGAACACTCACCATCGAGGACAACGTACTAAGTTCTATTACTTAAGAAGTCTTTGAGACACTCACATTTTTGGGAACCAATCTCATATGCTCGTACCTTACTTAGGAGTTTTCAGTTGGGCACCGAGTCAAACGTTTTCCGGAAGTCAAGGAATATGGCATTCGTCTGATACCCTTCATTCATGTTTCCCAAGACATCATGTGAAAAAAGGGCGAGTTTCGTTTGGCAGGAGCGGTGTTTTCTAAAGCCGTGCTGATGCATGGACAGCAACTTCTCTGTCTCAAGGAAATTCATTACATATTGACAGTATAATGACTTGTTCGTTGCCGGCCGGAGTAGCCGAGCGGTTTAGGCGCTACCGTCTGGAACCGCGCGACCGCTACGGTCGCAGGTTCGAATCCTGCCTCCGGCATGGATGTCAGTGATGTCGTTAGGTTAGTTAGGTTTCAGTAGATCCAAGTTCTAGTGGACTGATGACCTCAGATGTTAAGTCCCATAGTGCTCAGAGCCATTTAAACAATTTTTTTTAACTTGTTCGTTGTTACGCTTAAGGCTACTTGGAGACATTAAGAGCACTCCAAGGTAGGAAATCAGAGAGACAATCCAGAGAGAAGGCAAAAGTGGCACCATTTAGTTTATCGGAGATAAATAGTAACACTAGAGTCGTGCAAATTGCAAACGCTCTAGGCACCTGTACAAGGGGAGTTCACTTCTGAGAATTAACTGGTAACTTCATCCTCGATATATACGCTGTCGTAAGGTCTCACTGTTGAAGATGGCCACGAAAAGGCATGTCTTAGCAGAGCTTGATACTCGCTCCTGAGAACTGCCAACGTTAGTGCATTAACACAGGTTAGAGTTCAAAAATGGCTCTGAGCACTATGGGTCTTAACTTCTGAGGTCATCAGTCACCTAGAACTTAGAACTAGTTAAACCTGACTAACCTGAGGACATCACACACATCCATATCCGAGGCAGGGTTCGAACCTGCGACCGTAGCGGTGGCGCGGTTCCAGACTGTAGCGCCTAGAAATGCTCGGCCACTCCGACCGGCCAGGTTAGAGTGCTTCTAACAGCAGTCCCCACTCTCAGGAGGGCAGAGGAGGGGGCCGAGTGACGTAAAACACAGTTGTTGCTGGTCATAACAAGAGTGGCAGTGACTTTTAGCTTTCAGCTGAACGCTTTTGATACCGAATTTGTTGTTAATGTGAAATCCAGAAGCACCCCTACCCACTGAGTAGCGAAGGTACCTAAATGTGTTTGGCCAGAGGTGCCCTGGAGGTGCAGAACATCTCGCCAGACTGGCTGAAGATTGTTACGTGCCAGTGGCTTAGTGGGTCCACTAAAGTAAAGGAGAAAAAATGGTTCAAATGGCTCTAAGCACTATGGGATCTAACATCTGAGGTCATCAGTCCCCTAGGCTTATAACTGCTTGAACCTAACCAACCTAAGGATATCACACACATCCATGCCCGGGGCAGGATTCGAACGTGCGACCGTAGCAGCCGCGTGGTTCCTGACTGAAGCGCCTAGAACCGCTCGGCCACCCCGTTCGGCCACTACCATCCAATGTACAATTTTTGTATCGCTCTCTTGTTCCGATTTAGGAAACTAAAAGGAGAGCACATTTAACAACACTGCTTCTGGTGGCCCGATTGAAATTGCGGCCAACGACCTGATGGCTAACTTCGATGATAATTAACTCGAAAACGGCCCAACGTATGGAATTTCTTCCTGAACAACTGTATTTCAACACAGCCTACCCATACAGCATCGTTATAAGTTTTTAAAACTGTTTCTGACCACTCTAACAGAAGCAATCCCGGTTAACTATTGGTTTAAAGGCGTCACGATCTATTGTCTGTAATAAAACTGAGCAGTACAAGAGTCCTTTTATCTAGATCTTTCATTTGGTCTGATCTTGTAATGGTACGATAGGGTAAATGGTTCAAATGGCTCTGAGCACTATGGGACTCAACTGTCTTCCGCCATCTTAACTATTATCTCAGCGGAAAATTCAAATCACGCAACTCTGTAGATCTAAATGCCGAAGGTAATAAAAATGTGTAAAAATAAATGTGCACTTTAATGAAAATAATTCGAATCAGATTGGTTCTTTAAAAAACAGTGCTCTTAGCATGCTCCATATAACAAACTTTTCTTGCTGATGTATGGAGCCGAAATTAATTACGCAGGAGTTGCGAAGAACATTGTTTCGGGTAACAAAATGGTTCAAATGGCTCTGAGCACTATGGAACTTAACATCTGTGGTCATCAGTCCCCTAGAACTTAGAACTACTTAAACCTAACTAACCTAAGGACATCACACACATCCATGCCCGAGGCAGGATTCGAACCTGCGACCATAGCAGTCGCACGGTTCCGGACTGCGCGCCTAGAACCGCGAGACCACCGCGGCCGGCACGATAGGGTAACGTGCACCTTCTAAAAAAGTACTGATTTCTCTGTAATTGAGCTCACAATCTGTAAATATTTGCGTGCTGCATTGGAAAGATATTATTCGTATATTATTTAATCATTTCTATGAATATAGTAATGCTGACCAACGTTTGCATACGCGTCACAGAACTTCGAAGAGATTGTATTTATGTTTGCCTATCGGACAATAAAACGTCATTAGTTTTATTCTAACTAACATTAGTAATGAATTACTCAAATGTGAACACCATTAACCCTTATTTTGTCAAAGTGCATAGAGGATTTAATTATTTGTATCGCATATTTTAGCATACGATCATTCAACATTAAAGCTATAACAGAAAGTCAGGCAACGAACATGAGCAAAGTTACAAAGCTATAGTTCTAATATGATGAATGAGAAAATTTCTTTTTTTTCTTTATTTACCTAAAATGCTGACAATTGAAAGAAGTTACCCTTTCCCACTTGATTAGTTCTTCGAGGATACGCGCTGTCTATTCAACAAATTACCAAACTTATTTAAAATTATTATTGACTTAACATTTCTGAAATTAATTTGTACATTGAAGCAGTAGTTTTATACGACAGCGGGTGCAGCGTCTGATGGTTTGTGTATGCAACGGAAATCTCATTGCCCGCCGAGATTCCGTAAGCAGGTTGTACAGTCTCCTTTAGAATCAAAAGATAAAAAGTCCACCGACGAATTTATGGCTTGCCATGCAGTCTGCACCATTCCACAATAGACGAGTACCGTGCTATATCACGAGAGCAACGGGCCCATATTTCCTGAATGACAGCACCAAACGAATGGTCTTGTAGGCAGGCAATATTAAGCATCCAGGGAAGACGATACAATTTCAGTGCCTGCTGCACATTATTAAATGTGTGGGCTACAGCACAATGACCAGTAAAACGTGGGGGTATCACGTCAACGTCCGAAAGCTTCCGGAAAAAGGAATCAGAAAGGTAAAAACGATCAAGTCGACTACTGGAGTAAAATAAGTGTATCCCAAAAATGAAGGATACCGTCAAATCCATGGGCAGCGCAGGTGAAAGTAGCGTACAGTGTCATCGAGTTCTCTACTAAAACTAAAATGAGGAGACTGATCGGTCGGAGAACACAATTAAAATCACAACCCAACAGAGTCTCTGTAGGGGATTCACGAAGTAGGTACACGATTTCCTATTTGTAGATACGTGTACGTTCCATGGAAAGACCGGAGAAAAGGGCATAAAAGAGAAGTAAAATGAGGACATAAAAGATTCATCCCATACCCCTAACATTATTAAGAGCTTCTAAATCTCGTAATGGAATGACGTCCCTATAAATCAATGTAGTGCCGGCAGAAAATTATAAAACCACGTTAAGAAAAGGCGAAACCCGGGAACTGAAAACTGATCAAAAAGCATGCACCATAGGTATACGTAAACTGTAGGAAAGCAGCGAGCCGGAGGTCATAACCACTCCTGTTAATATTCAAAGTTAGGAAATTATATGACTGCATAGACAATTGAACTGGATCAGAAGGTACAAAATTCGCCCCTGACCTGACTCTCTCAGGCTGGATACGTTGATTAATGCGGCCCCTGGGAATTGTCGCTATCTCATGTGGTTGTGTGGGTGGATCATGCAGAAAATCCTTGTTAGACAGAGAGACCTCTGAATCCCACTCGTCGATGGATACGGGGTCACATACATAAAGTTGTTTGGTAATGACGGGTCCTCCTATCGTTGGGAGTCAATCAAGATTTGCCGATCAGAGGGTTGTGACATGGAGGCCGCGACAGTAGGCACAGAGGCCGTTTGTGAAGCTGAGACAACCGGAGAGGTATCCGATAGAACTGGGAGGGACAAGTGGGCTCCTGAAACAGATTACCGAACAGATGACGCCGACGAGGCTTCCTGGGTGGCGGGAGAAACGCCAGATGACTTACCAGTAACCATCTGACCAGGTGCAGTAGCACATACGGGTTCCTCGTCCACAAACTCAGGCCAGATATGGGGGTTCTTCAAAGGGCAGCTATCCGAAAGGCGATCCAAAGGAAAAGGCTCCTGAACTATGTCATAGTCTTGCTCTGCGACGTTTGTTTTGAATAACCACCGCCGCCACCGCAGGAGTAAAGGTGGTTATGTCTCTACGCGCGGGCAACGGGAGAAAATCATGAGCATTATGTTTCAATGATCCACTTTGATCCTTCCGACTGGTATAAATAATACGAACCCGATAACCACATACCTGCAAGTGAGAGGTAATATTTACTTCAGTCACCATTTCTACCGTCGAAAACCGCTATAAACCTTCAACTGGTGTTGAGAAGGCAAGCGTTCTGTTCAAATGTGTAGTGCATCCCCAGCAGGATGGACGTAAAAAAACTGTCATCTCCCTTGGGCGGAAGATTTAAAACCCGAACTTTTTATTGACCGCTTCTGCATTCGCCGCAGAACCATGCTAGTGGAACCATGACGTTGCTTATAGTGGACCTGACTACCGTGACGTAACACTATCCTGTCAAGCGGGTCAAGAAATTTAACAAATAACATATATAATATCGAATCGAAGTACGCAGTATGCACTTGAACTGTAGTAACCTTGATCTTGTCCACCAACGAGTCATGTATTTCTCAAGAGCCGGGTTGCACATATCACATGGGCTTACAAAACTGAAGCTGACAGTACCTGAACGTGGAATACAATTAGGAAACATGTCGGACATCACGGCGCGAGTCAACCCCGCTTCAGGAATGGCTGCACAAGCACCGACACTATACGACTAACAGCAATGCGAAGTGCACCAGATCTCACACAACACTAAACGGAAAACAAATACGACACGCGGCGCTAACGTTAAGAGACGGAATAACAACAACCTACAACCCTTGCGCGCGAAGCCCTACGCTAGCACGACTCATGACCAGTCCTCAAAGTTTTAATTCCGCATTTACCTCGTCTCCTACCTTCCATTCTTCAGAGAATCGCTCCTGTCTCCGCAATATTCCTTCCTCCAGAAGTGTTTGTCTTGCAAGTTTCGCAGGGAAGCTTCTGTAACGTGTGGAAGCGAGGAGACGAGGTACTGGCGAAAGTAAAGCTGTGAGGCAGGGTCGTGAGTCGTGCTTGGGTAGGTCGGTCGGTAGAGAAGTTGCCTGCGAAAGGAAAAGTCCGCCAGTTAGACTCTCGCTCAGCCCTACAGTATTAATCTGCTAGGAAGTTTCATCTGCATTCTTTCTTTCTGTTCTCCAGCAGTAAAGACTTTCTCGAAGTAGGCAGGTTATTATTTTACTTGAGTAGAATTAGAATTTGCTTTTTGGCATTTGTGCAGTCACTGAACCGGAGAAGACATGATAGGTTTCATGCACACAGTAGGAATAGCGTAAGGCCAATGCGATGCAGATATTCCTTCAAACAACTACGGTTCAAATTATACATTCAATGGTGGTTCTAACGACCCAAAGAAATCAGTAGTCATCACACCAATGACGCATTATTATGTAAGTGCATATCCACAGTGGTTGTAAAACTCCTGGGGATGTTTTCGCAAAGTGTGGCAGAATGAATGGCAGTTGTCGTCCAGAAATATCTAGAACAAGTACTTTCTTACTTATCATTGAAGGAAAAACAGCAACCAGCCACACTATCAGAATGAATGATTTATTTCATTGTAACCCGTTATGTGCAAGAGCCCATTGTAACAAATTCTCGTACTAACGATACATTTTGTTGTTGGTACTCCTGAACGACTTTTGTCATCCATTGTTACATATTTCCCTGGGTGCAATTCCAGTCCTTCGTAGCAAATCGGTAGCTAGGATTCCTAGGAGAAAAATTTCCTTATTATTATCTGCAATCCTTAGCCAAACCATCTGCTGTTTCGCTCCTTTTAGTTGCACAATGTAAATTCATTCGACCTTCTGTTGCGGCAGTAGAATGATGTTTGTTAGCGGTTCCTCTATATCGCACACGACGAGGTTATTACCTCTTCCACAGTGTAGATGCGTTATCAGAGTAAGTGATGATCTGGAATTCGACAGTGTGATGATCGATCAGTTCGTCTAATTTTCTTACACCCAGTAAAGACTGTGCAAGATGGCTATTACTTTTGCTGTTGGAATGGTGGACTAGTGGAAGTATAAATTTTCTTTCTTGTTGCTGAATCTAGGATACCATTAACGTTCTCCGCATTCATTCGTTCTTTCATTGATTCCATAGATACTATCGAAAAGCCGGCCGATGTGGCCGAGCGGTTCTAGCCGCTTCAGTCCTGAACCGCGCTGCTGCTACGGTCGCAGGTTCGAATCCTGCCTTTGGTATGGATGTGTGTGACGTCCTTAGGTTAGTTAGGTTTAAGTAGTTCTAAGTCTAGGGGACTGATGACCTCAGATGTTAAGTCACACGGTGGTTAGAGCCATTTTTACTACCGAAAAGAGAACTTATAAGGAAGTTCAACGAGTCCATCTATATATAAGTAAACAAGAATAGGAAAATGACAGAAACCTAACATTTACATGACATTAACAAAAATTGTCACCATAGTGCCTACTACAATTGGACATCTAACCCATTGAACGTCATCTAGTGAATTAGAAGGAACGTGGCTTGTTTGGAAAACACGCTGCTTTTTGTCTTCAATTATTAGTGATATTTACTTGATCCATGTGTAACAATACGGACCTGTTCACAATTTACTACTATTTGTCACGCTGCTTTACACTGAATACTGCACCTTGCCAATTAGCTGACAACAATTTTCAGTCTTACATTGTAGGCAATTACATCATTTGCAGAAATAGTGGTTAGTGCGGCGTGTCTCTAAGCTTATTACTAATTGTTAGAGTTTGGCAACTTCTTGCTTTTTTTAGGGTGGGGGCTTGTTTACCACTTTCGCTACAGAGTTCATAAATCCACCCCGAGCCCTATACGAGAAGGCAACATGGACACGAAACTTGGTTTTGAGACGCGTTTTTCTTCGCGCATTGAGGCAACTATGAAAGCGGCAGAGAGTTTCTGCGTTCGCTGAGATAGTTTGTTAGGACACCGCGAGAGTCTCCGTTCGTAATAAAACAGATGTAACAATATGCTGACTATATACACACAAGAACGGTATGTACAATCACTCGTTAGGGTGACTCGCGGGATAGTGTAGCAGAAGTACCAAAAAGCGTGAAATTGCTGACGCTCGAGCATAGACTTCGACCATCTACGCAAAACTTAGTTACAAATTTTGAATCTTGAGCTACTGCCCACTCGCATAGTCACTGTTACTCACTCGTGTCGTATTCCACTGTAGTGCCCTTACCGGCATATTTATACATTGTTTTTAAATTTTGACTATAGATGTTATTATTCAGATGGAAAATGTTTTAATTGTGGTTTCAAAGTTGTGACTAAAGCGATGTCACTCAAATTTCCTTTTAATCACATGTGAGTATTTTTATGCAATTTAATTTGTAAAAATTAAATGTTTGTTCTAATGCCTACCTGCTATCAATGTATCTTACTGTGATATTGTTAGGTAAGGTAGCAGTATCTTCTGAAGAAGGCGTCCCTAGTTAGCGTTGAAAGCTAGTTAAAGGATTTTAAATTCTATTTGCAACCGGTTGGCTGGAAATTTGTGACATTGTAATCATGAGGAATGTAGGAGTGTAAGTAGTATCGCTCCAGCAACAACGGCAAAGACATGATGAGATTGATTTACATCTATTTTAAGCACTCATTCTTCCAGTACACTATACGCGAAAGAAACCAGAAGAATCTATATATTGCACACTGGTGTGAAAACCTTAAAAGTAAGATTCACATGACGTGTCAGTACATTAGTTCAGTGAATCTGGGACCATACGTAGAAAGAACTGCTACTGTACAGTACATTACAGTAGCGAAGGCAATGTAACATCCACGAGATAAATTTTAGCTACAGTGCGACGAGAGGAAATTATGCCTCTAACAGTTATAAACATTAACGATCCGACATTTAAAAAAACAGTGAAATAAAACGACGATAAATATTAATTATTTATATAATATTTTATGATGCAATTGGACATATGGATGTGTATGATACAATGATAATTGTAAATTCCTTTTATTATCTGCGTTTGTCTTCCTTTGTTTTTACGTTTTGTTGGTTGGCTTTTGTAGGACGCAAGACGTATATCAAACTGAGGTCTGTTAAGAAAATGTAATTATTTGTTAATTATTACTTGAGAATAGAGTTCATTGTTATTATAAATATCAGTGAATAATCATTTGTAACTTTAATTCCTCTCTCAATAAGCATTATCTATGTTAATTATTTCTTTCCGCTGCAAGGAGCGCAGCCAATGATGATAGCGATTTGTATCGCGTTTTTATATGTGTTTCTTACGAAAGTATCAAAGGTTTCCTTGACGAAAATTAGTCTAAATAGTGCACAAAATGATAGCAAAGTTTAATAAGCATTTCAAATATTTATCCTGTTAAAGAAAATTTGCTCTAACAATAGAAAGTCTCTTTCAATTGTCTGCCGCCATCTTAACTATTATCTCAGCGGAAAATTCAAATCACGCAACTCTGTAGATATAAATGCCGAAGGTAATAAAATGTGTAAAAATAAATGTGCACTTTAATGAAAATAATTCGAATCAGATTGGTTCTTTAAAAAACAGTGCTCTTAGCATGCTCCATATAACAAACTTTTCTTGCTGATGTATGGAGCCGAAATTAATTACGCAGGAGTTGCGAATAACATTGTTTCGGGTAACAAAATGGTTCAAATGGCTCTGAGCACTATGGAACTTAACATCTGTGGTCATCAGTCCCCTAGAACTTAGAACTACTTAAACCTAACTAACCTATGGACATCACACACATCCATGCCCGAGGCAGGATTCGAACCTGCGACCGTAGTAGTCCCGCGGTTCCGGACTGAGCGCCTGAACCGCTAGACCACCGCGGCCGGCTTTTCGGGTAACATACGTCAGTGTTGTGCGCGGCTGATATTGGGTGGTTCTAATGATCATTTTACTGAAGATAACTGTTTCCATCATAATCAATAGTTGTATAGAACCTGTTGTATGAACTGTGATTTAGTGACACTTACACCACTTACAGACAACACTTAAACACAACGTTAAGTTCTTTAGCAACTTGACCAAATCTTTAGCCGGGAGAAAAATTATTTTGTAATTACTCACTATAATAAAATAAGATTATCATTTTCATTTACAAATTAGTTACCAAAACACTGAATAACACAGCGAACGCCACAGCAGATGAAATTAATACGCAATGAGACTAAGAATGGCAAATTTTTCTTAAGGCAATAATTATACTGAAGTCACGATGATTTACGATGGTACCGTGCACGTTATAATGGTAGAGAATTGTTCTTGATAGGGTGTGTGACCACCACGGACGTCAGTGTCCTTCACAACCGGCGCCTGTGCTAGCTACTAGGTTGGTAATGAGATCTTGCTGTAGGGCGTTCCACTCCTCACCAGCGCGGTTGACAACTGCTGGGTGGTTTTTTGGTCATTGAAGTACCACTATGGGCATATTTGTATTGGAATGAAGTGCCCATTTTACAGAGACAACGTGCTTTAAAATTTTGTTGGCGAAAAAATCCTGACTAAAAACATAGGATAGTAACCTCAGAGCCATTCGAACGATCCTGAAACTTATTTCACGTGCTCACTACGTCACTTAAAACTACATTTACGGCTGAGGAAGTATATTACTTGCAAAAGTGCGGTAACGTTACACCACAGGAGCTCGGTGAAATGAAACATACCTGTGGCTATCGTCTCCCGTCGGGTAGACAAGTCACCTGGTTCAAGTCTTTTTAGTTGACGCCACATCGCCGACTTGCTTGGCTTTGCGGTGAAATGATGATGAAGCCAACACAAAACCCCAGTCTCCAAGCGGAGGAAACCTCCAACACGGCAGGGAATCGAACCCGGGCCCTTGGCAAGGCATTCTGCCGGACTGACCACTCAACTATGGAGGCGGAATGGGATATCGGTAACGGATAGTGATACTGAAAAAAGCTTCAAGATTCCACGAGACCATCATCTTAAGAACATATGGTAAAAATTTTGAGGATATGCCATGAAGAAATCTGGCCATCTCCACAACTGCTACTTTTGGTACATGAAAACCATGATATTTCGGGTGTATTTTGACAACAGACACAAATTTTCGAAAACTGGGAGAAGACGTTTCCAAATGAATGACTAAAGAATGGACAATTAAAATTAGCGTTGCACCCACATGTAGTAAGCGTTGCTTCACGCAGTGGAGAATGGCAAAACAGGCATGCTGGCGACCAAAGCGTTGCGAAGAAGGCAAGCACAGATAGTCTTGCTGACAGCAGCAGTCTACCAACCGGCTGATGCAAGGACACACACAGATCGAGCGCCGAGCGAAGCCTGGAGAGTGCTGAGTAAGAGGAAGTGAGGCCAGTAAGTTATGCTGCAATATACTGTGGGAGTAATAACAAAAAGCTACCACCGAGGGTAAAATACGTCCTCTTGCCGGATATAAATAGTGGAGCGCAGGCAGCAACAGACAGAAAACATTAGGAAACAGTTCGGATCTCAGGACAGACGTGGTCAGCGTCTGAATGTTCAATCTTCGTAGGTGACGATTCCGGAAGACTGTTCCAGCTTGCAGGAGTCATCCGTTCGCCGCCAGATGTCAACTTCAGCTCTGGAGGTCGGCCCGAGTTCGGTCGGTACCATGGCTGACTAACTACAGCGAGAACTTCCAGCAGGACCGGCCGCAGCGCGGTCTTGGTCACAGGCGCCGTTGGGGACTGACGCCAAGACTTTATGGCATCCCATCCCATGGCGCAAGGTCCGTCCATGATGGGACATCGCGACTGACGGCTTCCCAGCCGCCGGTGCAGCCGGCATCGGCAGCTGACCTCACGGCGACGAGTTCATCTCAACCACAGGGCATCCTGCTTCAACGGAGCACTGGTGGCCTGAGGCTCCCGAGTGCGATCAGCGGCGCGCGTTGCGCGCATTGTTGGAGAATCTACACAGCAGCAGACAAGCAGAGGGATCCGCAGGGCTGGGCAGCGACGGCGAGGGAGAAATTGTAAAGAAAGTTCAGTAAATAATTGTAAAACTCCACACCGTCTCAGTCTTTGGCGCAGCCAGTGTGTCTGCCGCTAACAAGTACTGCAGAAGCCGTAACATTAGAGCTGTTAGTATGGTTACTTATTTTTAGCTAACTGCTGCCCACGGCTAAAAAACAGGTTAAACTAGTTTCTCTGGTTTTCTGTATAAGTAGGGTAAATTTGAACCTCTGAATGTTGGTAACGGGTAGTGATATCGAAAATGTTCGAAGTTACCGAGAATATTAGCTGAGAATAATACGGTGGACCTTTGACGATCTGCCATGAAAAGAAATTACAGAAGTGGAGATCCCCACAATTGGTACATTCCGTTAAAAAAATCATCGTTTTTCGGGGGTTTCTCAGGAAACGCACATGAACAAATAGTGCTTTTCATGAGCTGCCTAGGGTCTACTGTAAATCACACCTAGTACAAAAAGTCAACCTATTTGCTCAATTTACTTGTGTTTAAGAAAATTACAAATGTTTAAATGTTTAACTTTTGACCATTTATTCTAGGACCAATACAGTATGCTCGTTCTTCAAACAGGTATACCTAAGGAATGTCTTTGTCTTTGTGATCAATAGAATCCGAGATATGACCCCCTTAAAAATCGCATTTCACGCGCGGCCAATTTAAAACACAGGCAGGTTACCTAGTTTTCAAAATTGAAGATATGGACAGAGGTGACGAAAGTCATGGGATACCACCTAATATTGTGTCGGATCCCCTTTAGCCCGGCATAGTGCAGTAGCTATTGGTGGCATGAGTCAACAAGTCGCTGGAAGTCCCCTGTAGGCATGCTGAACCATGCTACCTCCACAGCAAAACTGGTTCAAATGGCTCTGAGCACTATGGGACTCAACATATTAGGTCATAAGTCCCCTAGAACTTAGAACTACTTCAACCTAACTAACCTAAGGACATCACAGACACCCATGCCCGAGGCAGGATTCGTACCTGCGACCGTAGCAGTCCTGCGGTTCCGGACTGCAGCGCCAGAACCGCACGGCTACCGCGGCCGGCCCTCTATAGCAGTCCAAACATGCAGAAGCGTTGTCGGTGCAGGATTTTGTGCACGAATTGATCTCTCGATTATGTCCCATAAATGTTCGATGGGGCTAATGTAGGGCAATATAAGTGACCAAAGCATTACCTCGAATTGTCGAGAATATTCTTTAAACCAATAGCGAACAAATGTGGCTCCGCGACATGGCCCATTGTCATTCACGAGAATTCCATCGTTGTTTGGGAATATGTATATTGTAAGTACGTATGTGTGTGTGTGTATGTGTGTGTGTGTGTGTGTGTGTGTGTGTGTACACGCGCGACTGAATACAGATGTATGAGAGACGGAGAGAGAGAGAGAGAGAGAGAGAGAGAGAGAGAGAGAGAGAGAGAGAGAGGGAGGGAGAGATGGAGGGAGGGGGAGGGAGAGATGGAGGGAGGGGAGAGGGAGGAGAGGGAGGCGGAGGGAGAGAGGGAGAGAGGGGCAGAGATAAGAGGTTGTATGTAACCAGGATAATGTTTGTCACCGGAGACAGGTGGCGTGATTTGAGCTCGGGCCAGCCGGCAGCCGCCGTGAACGCCAGTGAGGGGTCGAGTGTTTGCGCTGGCGATAACCGATCCCCGGGTGGCTGGTTAGGCCGACACCGATCGTGCGGGCGTGGCGCGTGCCGGCGCGTGGGCGTGTGCTGCGCCGTGCTGGGCGGCGCGGCGCGTCATGAATATTCCGCACGGGGTGGGGCCAGACCGCGGCGCCGCTGAATATTCACCCACAGACGCGGCGCCCAAAACACTCGCACAGATCCGGGTCACGGCGGCGGCGGCCCTGCTCCAGACGCGTCCCGTCTCTAGTCATCGGCACAGTTTTCCTCTCTAGAGGAGTTTGGTTCCCAAGACTCAGTTTTTCGACACTGGTAAGTAAAATATATTTGGTGTCTGTTGTATTCGCCATGTCCGAAAGAACACACACCACATTCGCTGAAGAGCCAGAACATCATGACCACTTATATAATAGTCGATACGTCCACATTTCGTACGTAAAACAGCAATAATGCGGAATTGGTGAATTGGTACCACATCTGCATACACAAGTAGTTTCCCGTGGGTGGTGAGTGAGGGTGGGGGGGTGGGGGGGGGGGGAGGTCAATGAGCTCTGGCCTCACGTTCAGTTACATCCCAGTTGTGTTCAGTCGTATTCAGATCTGGCGAGTTGGGGGTGAGGGGGGGGGGGGGGGAAGGGGGCGGGCAGAACATCAACTGAAACACACCACAGTGATCCTCGAACCACTCCATCATACTAGTAGCCTTGTGACATAGCGAATTATCTTGTTGAACAATGTCACAGCAGCCGGCCGGGGTGACCGAGCGGTTCTAGGCGCTACAGTCTGGAACCGCGCGACCGCTACGGTCACAAGTTCGAATCCTGACTCGGGCATGGATGTCCGTGATGTCCTTAGGTTAGTTAGGTTTAAGTAGTTCTAAGTTCTAGGGGACTGATGACCTCAGATGTTAAGTCTCATAGTGCTCAGAGCCATATGAACCATTTGAAGACATGTTTTCCGACGGCTGTGATATTGTTCAAAATGGCTCTGAGCACTATCTGAGGTCATCAGTCCCCTTGAACTTAGAACTACTTAAACCTAAGGACATCACACACATCCATGCCCGAGGCAGATTACGAACCTGCGACCGTAGCGGTCGCGCGGTTCCAGACTGAAGCGCCTAGAACCGCTCGGCACACAGGCCGGCAAATATGTCTTCAAGAGGTGTTGTACGTCGTCTGCAACCAGTGTACGATACTCCTTGTCCGCCGTGGTGCCTTGCACCATCTCCACTGGACCAATGGATGCTCACTTGAACGTTACCTAGAGCATAATGGATCCTCCACCAGCTTGCCTCCATTCAACAGTGCAGGTGTCAACGAGCTGTTCCCCTGGAGACGACGGATTCGCGCCCTCCCATCGGCATCATGAAGAAGATATCGGGATTCATCAGATCATGCAACACTCTGTAACTGCGCCAAGGTCCTGTGCCGTTGGTCACGTGCCCATTTCAATCGTATTTGCCGATGTCCTGCTGTTAACATTAGCACATAAATGCGTCGTTGGCCGCAGATGACGATCATTAGGAGTGTTTGGAGCACTGTGTGTTCAGGCGTACTTGTACTCTGCCTAGCGTTATGACCTGCTTTTAGTTCACCACAGCTCGCCGTCTGTCCTGTTTTACCAGTCTGCCCAGCTTACGACGTCCGACTTCTGTAACGAAGGGAGGTCACCCAACCCCACAACGTTTGGACGTGGTTTCACCTCTTGTTGAAGACACTGCCAACAGTACTTCTCTAACACCCGACAGATCATGAAGTGTCCGAAATGCCGCACTGAGCCTCCGGGCTATCACTAATCTGCCCTCAGTCAGACCCAAATAGATTGGCTGCCTCCTCCTTTCTGCACACGGACAGTACGCTCACTGATACTACATGAACCGTGAGTGTGTCTGACCAGCAGTCATTCCTCTGCTGGACGGGTTTACATTGGTAGTAGGTAGATGATCATAATGTTCTAGCTGATTAGTACGAGCATATATAATTAAGGTGAGGACGGGCAATGATCCCTTCAGAGCAGATGCACACTACGCTCGAACTCCTACGGGTACCGGCAAAATGTCGCGGGTAACTACATCATTAGTGTGTGGATAAGTTGAGAATTTGGGTCTTACGCTATGCGTACTACGATAGTCCGTGGAGTTACGATTACCACTGTATTCGCTTGATGTAGTGTTCAGCGGATCTCCCCAATAAGCAGAAGACATGGGATTGAATCATGTTCTGCACAAATTTTCAACTTTCACCCTTGATTTAAATTTTTGTCCACTGGCAGTTTATGCCGCATGTCCTTTGGGCTTGAGAGGTAAAACTCCTATAACGCTTGCATCGAGAACTACCACTTCTCTGATACAAAAAAGTGCTTCATCAAAAGGGATGCAGGTAACGCAAACCAATTTCTAGCTGTAAAAATATTTTATCCAATCGCTGTTGAACTGTTGGCGCAAGCAGCTGCTGCTGCTACTGTGGTCTTCAGTCTGAAGACTGGTTTCATGCAACCCTCCAGGATAGTATATGATGTGCAAGCCTCCTATTCTCTGAATAACTCCTGTATCCTACTTTTATTTTAACCTTATTACTACTCTTTTCTTGTCAAGATATCCCTCTACAATTTTACCCCAGTTCCCCCCGCCCACCATCCACGCATCGTTTCCACCATTGCCAAAGGCGCAAGTGGAGATTGCAACCCCTCCCTCTTGCTATACGGGGATGGAGAAAATTATGTAGTCAGGTGGTTTCTTTTCCTAGAAAATGATTTAAAAGTTGGTATTACGTAGTTTTTCAATAGGTTTGGTTCTAGAACTGTTATGGCCTTTTACTAATCACCGTTCGACCTCCAAAATATTAAAAATTCTCTATTGCCCTGCTCCCACTCCGTCAAACCATCGTGTGGGCGTTCTTGTCCATTATCAGACTGATTATCTATTGACGCCTCAGGATGTCGATCTACTCTTTTAGTCAAGTTTTGCCATTAATTTATTTATTTTCTAGTCCTATTCATCATCTCCTAATTAGTTATGAACGTTGCGTCTCGTCCCCGTTCAGAATGTGATTAGTGGAGTGTATGAGGAATTCTCGTTATAAAACAAATCTTCGATGATAGAAGACGAGCTAGTGTCAGGCTCATTCCTTTTCCTGGATATTTGAAATAACTGATCGTCACGATTTGCACAACGATAACGTCGTCATAGTAACAACGAACACCTTAGGTGTACACCAGGTTATGTTTATTGTTAGTGGGTCGTCTATCCATGGAAAAGTTGTAGAAAGAAGTAAAAGATTTTGGAATCTATGTCGAGACTGAGGCCGATAAATATTTATTTTCCTCTAATGACAGAAAAAAGTTACAATAAAAATTAACGGAGAACACAGTACTCTAAAACTCTTATCAAATTACAAAATCATATTGACTCAATGTGACGGTACCAGGAAGTGTGGAAGACAGTGGAGAAAGTACAACAAGACCCGGTCATCTCGGCAGCTCCCAAAGTGAATGTTAACTATCCAGCCAGATGCCACAAATCGTAACCAAATTACGCAAGACAAGTAGCGTGGCAAAATATGCCAGTAATGAACTGCTCAGAATATGGCTCGTCCTAAAAGAATTGCAGAACTTATCCTTTCTTGTAAATAATAGATTTCAGCTATCAGTCGTCCTTTTGAAATTTTATTGGCTGATCTAGATTTCAGCTAGAAACTAGCCATTCTCAATGCACTTTCATTTTTGATCAATGCATGTAATGCCTGTTGGTCGGGCTTCATCCACAGTTCATTGAATACTTATACTTTCCCAAAATCAGCAAACCGTGTGACCATCAGTACCAAAGGCGGCCAGGAGACGAATGACCCTCACGGTGGGTGGTGCTCGAATGACCACGAAACAAGGATCTCCCTCCACAACTTTCTACTTTGAAAAAAAAAAAATAAAAACTCTAGTTAGAAGGGATGACTCAGTGCTGTTGCCAATGTGACAGACGCGGAAGATCGCTTATTTCACGAAAAAATAGAACATTAAAGGAAAATCTAATGAAGTGTAACTTAACGAACAGGAGATTCGTACCGGAATGCAGCAGCATTCCGTCGATTGGCCAGCCTCTTCACACCAACACTGCGGCGAAGTCAACCAATTATGGGTACACCAAATTTTGGATCGGAAGCAATGAACCGACAAACACTGGTCGGACAGTGTCTCGGTGTCTCGTCCATTGATGTCCGAACAGAATATGCAAAAATATAGTGCTCGGTTACTCTCTAGGAGTAGCAGTGGTGGCATAGCACCTTTTGCTCACGGCTAGGAAAAGCGCCATCTCTGGCGAAAAAACGAAAAGCAGGCCACAGCCTTACTTCTGCGAAAAATGTGCAGTTCCTGGGGGAACGTCCCCCGTACTAATAAAATTCACTGAACACCTCCTGCTGACAAAGATGACTACTGCGAGAACACCTTCTCAGTGAGAAAATGCACATCTTTCTTCTTAACGAATGCGCCAAATACATTCTAAGTAAAATTAACCACGGTCTGTTGGTAAAATGACTCAGTATCACATGGCGATATGCGACAATAATGTTGCATGGATTCGACCTCCACATCTAAATTTCAGTACTGTTACAGTGATTCGACCTCCACATCTAAATTTCGTACTGATCTATAGTCCCATTTTTCAAAATATTCTATCCTTTTTTGTCTGAACTCCTTATCGTCTATATCTCAATCATACATGGTTGCATTCTAGAAAATAACATTCTAAAACGACTTTCTAACATTTAAATTTATATTCGATGTTATGAAATCAGAAATGCTTTTCTTGCCATTGGCAATTTTCACTTTATATACCCTCTAATTTGCCCTTATCATCTACATTGCTGCCCAAAAATCAAAACTCATCAACTAATGTCACTGTCTTATTTACCAATCTAATTACTTCGACTACTTTCAATTACCCTAGTTTTACTTTTGTTGTTTATTTTATAAACTACTTTCAAGACTATCTATTCCATTCAACAGGTCCTCCAAGTCCTTTGCCATGTTTGACAAAGTACCAATGTTAACGATGAAACCTCACAGTTTATCTCTCTTCCCCTTGGACTATAATTCCCTTCGCTGTTTGTCCATTACATTGAACGGCATTTTGTATAAGGTACAACCCGGTCTCATTCCCTCCTAATCCATAAGTTGCCTTCATGACCCTATTTTGCACCTTCTATTTTATCCCTACCACAATTAGAATTCCAAAGATTGTATTCAAGTCAACATTATGGAAGCCTTTCTCTAAATGTACAAACACTATAAATCTTAGTTTTCCTATCTGTAACCATTTCCTAAGGTGAATCGAAGGGTCAGTATTACTTTGTGTGTTCCAACATTTCTCCGGAACTAATCATCTACTAAACTGCCTTCACACTTGCCAGCAGCTGCCTTTATTGCAGCTGGATCTTTACATTGTTTTTGAAATTTGAAAGTACTTCAACTGGCTCACAGTTTGCAGTATAAATATGTGTCTTTTTAGTGTCTTGCTATCACCTAAAATTCTAAAATCTGATGAATGATTCACCATAATGCAGAAGGTAGTTCTCCGGTGCCAAAAGATAGGGAAGAAAGTTCCGCCAGAGGATGATCCTCTTGAGTGGGGGCTGCCATAAGGTTTTGTTCTGGGTCCATAGTGTCCCTTGATATATATGAAAAAGAAACATCTTCCACTAAAGTGAAGTGATCGTATGGCATTATTGGCTGGGATTTCCCCTTCGGAGTTCGGCCGCCATTTTGCAAGTCTTTTTATTTGACGCCACTTCGGTGACTTGCGTGTCAATGATGATGAAGGACACACAACACCCAGTCCCCTGCCGGGAATCGAACCCCGGCCCCCCTCGCATGGTAGGCGGTAACGCTACCGCTGCGATACGGAGGCGGACAAATGAGTAAAAACGTTTTCTCTTTACATGTTTCACAAGATGTCTGAGAGAAAGATGTGAAACTAAAGTAAATAATACAGCTTAAACGGTAGCACGTGGCTTTCAAAGGATAACGCGTGACTGAAAAAAGCTGTGGATACAGTTTCTGAGATGGAACTTTCTAAAGACAAAATTTTGCTGTCGCAGGCTGGTGAGTGATTCATTGAATTAGGCCATTTTAATCTAAGGAGCTAGATGAAAACTTTCTTGGAGTTACTACGTTCAGTTAGTAGCACACTTGGCACAAGTATGTGCAGTCATCGAGAACGTTCTTAACTGAGACTTAGTGGCCAGGGAGATCTGTAGATCTCTTCACGAACTTTGTTCAGGTGTCTCAGAATTCTAATTCTGCAGTTGCCAAATGTTTACTTCATCACATTATCTGTTATTCTGACCCTATTGTCTCACTCATTAAGGAACTGCAGCATTAATTCAGTGAACACTGGAGGGAAAAAGGGTTTACTCTTTGATGCAACTTCAGTAAGCGTTTTACAGAAAGTTGAGTCCTATTCAGCAGGCTTCATTTCAAGAAGAGAAGAAAAAACGTGAACAACATAAAGTTTTCAAATCTGAGGTGGATGATCACCGTACGGTACACACATTTTATTCTGTACAGCAGTTCCTCTCAGTAGTTTATAAATTTTATTTGTAATGTGTTATTAGTTCCCATTGTCCCTCACAATTTTTGTCTTTCATTAATTAGTAGTAACTGCTAAATATGTATCGAATTGGATATACGTCCTAAGCTCCTTCTCCCTCCCCCCCTCTTCTCCTTCCAGTCTGCATTCTCCTGCTCCTCCTGCTCTTTCTATTTGTCCACCTCCTTCTCCTCCGCCTCTCCATGTACATCATCTTGCCCCCCCCCTCGCTCTTACATCTCCTCCTCACCGGCCTTTGTCTACTTCCTCCTGGCTCCTCTGTCCTTCTCCTCACCCCCCCCCCCCTTTTCTGACTTGAACCTCGTTTATTGTTATCGCCAATAAAACCTTGCTTAGGAATTAAACTCGATGACAGTGAATGGGTCCATCGGTTTTCACTGTTAGTATGAGAGATCTCTCTTGCTGCTGGATATGTGAGGACAGCAGATTCATTGATAGTATTTTGTAGAGTTTTAGTCTCTGAACGGATAGGATAACAAAGTCTTGGAAGATTCAGATTGCGAAGTAGTATTCTAAACATAAGCTAATAAGCCATAAATAAAACTTTCAAGTTTCCTGATAAAACAAACCGTGAGAAAGGAAATTATAAACACCAAATTGTTATTCGTTCAGTCTTTGTTTAGTATGTTATAGAAGGAGAAAGAACATAGAAGGGAGAAACGTCATGTCAATGCCCTGCTACCGTAGTTAAAAGTGACTGTGTGAAGTAAGACGAAACTGGACATTTTCATAGCACAGCCACAACAATGCATTTTTTTGTGCAGTTGGCTTTAACAGAAATCTGTACATTGTTGTTTAAAATATAAATAGCCTGTATCAATCTGAATATTTATTATGGTATCTCTTAAAAATTTGAAATATTTTTGTCAGGAACGTTTCGATATTTTTGCTAACAACTGATCACTTTAGATAGTGCTCGTAGTAAAAATTCAGTTCTTCTGTTTATAAATGTTCTGATTAGCATTCTGTTAACTGTGTACTGAGTCCATGATAAAATCGCTTTAGTCTCGCATGGAACAACGAAACTTGATAATGTAAGTCTGAACGTTCAGTTGAGCCAAGCTAGATGACGAAGATTCTTTCAAAATTTAAAATCAAACTCGGTAGCCCAAAACAAATACAGTTAATGAACCTATGTTGAGTTATGACATTGAAACATGAATTAACCAGAAATCTACTGGAGAATTAATGGCTGGTCCGGGAGCCATGGACAAATGCCTAATGGAAATTAGTAGGAGAGTCAAGTAAATGAACGAATGGGTCAGTGAACAGATTAACCTGGTAAAGGTAGTTATGACTCAGTGAAAAGGTATAGGGAGTTAATAAGATGAATGGATGGCAGATGGACAGAGGAAGTACGAGGGTTGTTCGGTAAGTAAGAAACCATCAGTCGCGAAATGGAAACCACAGTGAAAATCAAAAGTTTTTTCTTTGCACATTTAGCTACACCTTTCAGGTACTTCTCTATGTAGTCGCCACTCCGGCTTAGACATTTGTCAGAGCGTTGTCCCAGATTTCGAACACCATCTTCATAGAAGGCAGCCGCCTGTGCTATCTGATAATTCTCTATGCTGGTCTATAGTATGAAGACTGTGCCCAAGCGTTGTCCTCGTATCCAGCGTTTCATGTGAACAGGGATGACACTCAGGATGGGCTGTGTTGTGGGTGATCGAACACTTCCCATTAAAAAGGCTGCAGGAGCGTCTTCACTGGCCTTGCTGAGTGCGGCTGAGAATTGCCATGAAGAAGGAAGTGCGTGGCAGTTGTGTTACGTGGGCTGCATTCATTAAGGCGAAGCCTCTCAGCGGGCCCTCCTATTTGGCGAGATATTGTTGTTCTAGGCACCTTTACTCGCTCACCGTGCGCTCAGGACTGTAAAGAGCCTCTTGATGCGATCGAGGGTCACACTAGAGACACTGCCCAACACGTCTGTGAAAAGCCTCGTTGAATTTTCACAATGGTTTCCATTTCGCGACCGATCGTTTCTCACGTTGCGAATAGCTCTCGTATTTTGTTTCATACCAGGAAATATAAGAAAAGACCAAGAAGAAGACCTAGCCGACAGTGAGTCGATGACATTAGGATGCATGCAAGTGCAGTATGGACACATAAAACTAGTAACTGAAGTCTGTCGTGGAGGTTAATGGCACTCATACTGAAACGAAAATGTCTGGACGGGCCATTTGTCGAGCAGTGAATGTTAGATGAGTGAAAAACTTAATATGAAAGTATCCACACTCAGATACCAAACCATATACATTTTATTCGATGAGGTTTCAGGATTGCAGCCAGATCATGTTGACTTAGTGCCACGAAATTTCGGCTGGCAATCGTCCAGCCATTTTCAGGTGAGTGTCCATCACTGGAAACTGCAAGTTCCCGATGTCGGCTTTATAGTAAAAAATTGACGTGGAAAAGCATTCCCATTGGCGGCCGTCACAGGAGAATCCTCTATCGAAATCCGCGCCCTGTCGAAATACTGTTCTAGCTGTGGCGCGCAGGCGCATGCGTAAAGGTGAAAAATACATGTCCAACCTCTATCGGAAGGCGCGCTCGTGTCGCTAAAAACAGAGGTCAGATGTCGTTAGACCTGTCATTACGACTAAACTGTCTTCTCTCTAAAGAAATTAGAGAGATCACCTGGTCCTAAGCCTTCTCCACTTGAAAACCGCCTTCGAGATTTGTAAGATTTTGTGCTAGGCGTACCTCCACAGATTCTTTGATTACTGAATCCCAAAAGTTCTTGTTGAGGCCAAAATTTTCGTGGCAGAAAAATCCATAGCGTGTTCTGGGGTAATACAACGCTCAGCTGCAGCCGGCTTACGGGACTGTGAAAGACGAGTGTGGCACTCATGTTCAAAGACCCTTTCATGTACTGTGCGTGTCCTCTGACCGATGTAAGCTTTGCTTCACTGGCAACGAATTTTGTAGATCCCGGCCTTCCGCAGACCCAGATAGTTTTTTACGGAACCCATATGGGCACTAATCTTCACCAGTGGCCGGAAGATTAGTTAAACTCGATATTTCCTTAGGAGCCTGCCTGTTTTACATGAGAGGTTGCCGGCGTATGGAAGGAACACCCTGGACTTGAACAACTCCTTTTCTTCTTGACGTTGTTGGTGATCACGTTTTTTCCTGTTTAGCGCTGTGCCAATCTGATATGGAGAGTAACCATTACCTCTGAACATGGACTGTAGATGTTCCAGCTCCTTTTTAAGGCTGTCTGCGTCAGAAACAACATGAGTCCGGTGCATCAACTTTCTAAGGATGCCGGTAGTTTATGAAGGGTGAGGGCAACTCGACGCTTGCAGGTGAAGTTCCGTATGTGTGAGCTTTCAGTAGGCAGGATGCCCTAATGATCCATCCACTCTCCTAATACCCAAGACGTACAACGGCAAGCAACCATCCTTCTCTATTTCCATAGTAAACTGGATGTTCTTGTGGATTGCATTCAGATGTTGCAGGAAATGTGACAATTCTTCTTCACCATGGGGCCAAATTACAAAAGTGTCATCTGCATATCGTCAGAAGATTCGTTTTAAGTTCTGCCGAATCAAGTTCCCTTTCCTCAAAGTTTTCCATAAAAAAGTTTGCTACCAAATGCGAGAGAGGACTGCCCATGGCAACACCATCAATCTGCTCGAAGTATTCGTTATTAAATAAAAAGTAAGTAGAGGAACGTACATGATCGCAAAGTGCTCTTCAGTGGACTGTGAACTTATTTCTAATGAACAACAAAGAGTCCATAAGAGGAACCTCAGTGAAAAGTGAGATGACATCGAAACTCACGAGTAAGTCAGTTTCACTGAGTTGAAGTGACTGTTCAGTCTATTGATAAACTCAGCCGAGTTGCGAACGTGATGCGGGCACTTCCCCACAAAAGGTCTCAGTAGAGAGGCGAGATGTATCGCCTAATTATACGTGGGGGCGTCGATATTACTGGCGATCGGTCACAACGGAAACTCTTTTTTATGGATCTTCGGAAGATAATCAGGGTGGCACAGAACTATAAGGTCTTAGTCTTTTGCCCACTTCTTGCGGAATAGAAGAAGAATTCAGCAGTGCTGATATTATCCATTCCACTTTTGCAGTGGGGTCTTTGTCGTATTTCCGATACATTGATTAACTCAGCAAGTTATAAATCTTCTCTTTACCTGCAAGCGTCGAGTTGCCATCACCCTTCATAAACTACCGGCGTTCTTAGAATGTTGGTGCACCTGGATCATGTTGTTGGAGACAGCGTTATAAAGGAGCTGTAACTATTAAAGTCGGTGTTCAGAGGTAATGGTTACTCTCCACATCAGATTAACACAGCGTTAAAAAGGGAGAAACGTGACCACCCACAACGTCAAAAAGATAAAGATCTCTTCAAATCCAGGCCGTTCCTTTCGCCAACTTTTCATCCAAAATAGGCAAGATACTAAGGAAACATCGAATTATGTAATCTTCCGGTCACCGGCAAAGATTAGTGCCCTTCTCGGTTCGGTATAAGACAATCTGGGTCTGCGGAAGGCCAGATCTACAAATTTCCTTGCCAGTGTGGCAAAGCTTACATCGGTCAGACGACACGCACTGTACATGAAAGGTGCGTTGAACATGAGCGCCACACTCACCCTTCGCAGCCCAGTAATTCGGCCGTAGCTGAGCATTGTATCACTACAGGACACGCTATGGATTTTTCTGCCACGAAAATCTTGGCTCCAGCGAGAGCTTTTTGGGGTTCAGTAATTAAAGAATCTGTGGAGATACGCCTAGCACAAAATCTTACAGATCTCGAAGGCGGTTTTCAACTGGACAAGGCTTCGGACCAGGTGATCTCTCTAATTTCTTCTGAGAGAAGACAGTTTATTCATAATTCGTAGTTCTGGCGACATCTGACCTCTGCTTTTAGCGACGCGTGCGCGCATTCCGCTAGAAATCGGACATGTAGTTTTCACCTTTATGCATGCGCATGCGCGCCACAGACAGAACAATATTTCCTGAGGGCGAGGATTTCGATAGAGGGCGCTCCTGTGACGGCCGCCAATGCGCATTTGTTTCCACGCCAATTTTTTGCCATAAAGCCGATTCCGGGAATTTGCAGTCTCGAATGACGGACACTCACCTGAAGATGGTTGGAAGATTGTCAGCCGAAACATCGTGGCACGAAGTCAACATGATCTGGCTGCAATCCTGAAACCGCATCCAACATTGAGTACACCGGGAAAACTTTAAGAATCACCTACATGCATTTTCTGTTTTACGCATCCACAGCGTGATTTAATACAATGATAAAGAACACTACCAAAAGTAGAGTAAATCTGTGGGAGAGGTCTATAGCGACAAGGACTACAGGATTCAGTTCTATCGCTTCTGCTACTGAACACTGATTACGAAGAAGGCGCGGAATTTATATTTTCCCGTGTATAAATGTAGCTGCAAACCATCCAAAAAACCCACTCATAAAGTTGCAGATGACACGATGTACTCGTATACCGAGTAAAACGGTAAAAAAAAGAAACAGGAGAAAATATGCCGGAAACAAAGACAACAATTGTAATACCATGCTGTGACTTATAGTAAATAATAATCCAAGAAACCACTGACGATGCCGGTATTTGTCGCTGAAACTAGTTTGGAGCCAACAAATAAACAACAAAAGTGTTTTCCATCAAGGCGGACCCACAATCTCATGTTCTTAATAACATTTTTATGTTGGATACACACGATGTTGTTCTATAAAGTGCACCTGTTTTACGGTATTCTGTCAACCTGTGTATCTTTCTGAAACCATGTCTGGACTACGGGGAAAATTTCTTCAGTACATTATTTGTAAAATCGTCGGTTATGCTTCTCATGAGACGCAATATTCCCTTCAAGGAGACTTTGAAATTTGGACAGCACGGAACTTCGGTCAAGACACTAATCGAATTTTTTGGGCTTCTAATTCATTGTAAGCTCTGACGGAGGGCACGCATCTCTCCCTCTTGTATGGAATAAAATTCACAAATATAATTAATGCTCTCATGAATGAAATCTTAGAACGTATTTTTGTCCTAAAATTTTCCAGGGATATTATAATACTAGCAGAAACATTAATAACGTCAGTGAGCCACAATTCAGACAGGAAACCTGTAACGAAAATACTATATCTGTAAGGATGCACAGGTGTTGTGCGAAATTACTGACGACTATTGATTTTTTTATGTAGTAACCTACTACCTCATTCCTACTTTCGCTTGTATGCGGACACATGTTATAAGAATGATTCTCGGTGTACTTCACCGCTACGTGGAATTCTAATATTATAGAGTTTATACTGATTTTCTGTTCGTCATCAGACACCAGACACAACAGGCACGCATAACTGAACATCAGATATATGCGAGTGACTGACGATCTGCAAATGAATAACCTTAAATTGCGCCACACGAGGATCACTACATTCATTCATTCATTCATTAATCCACAATTACCTTCAGTAAAATGGAACATTTTAATGGCATGTTCTTAAGCCTTTACAGACATGACTATATTTGATTTTGTCTTTGTTTAGCACACGAGAAAAATTTTACAGCGTATGTTTTACCGTTGCACTGGTCTTAAATGAATGTTCTATTGTTCTATTACTATCAGCAACGGAGGACTCGATAAATTAGATATAAGAGAAATGTGGTTGTGGGTGTCGTTATGTTGAATGCAACAAGAAGAATCAGTAAGCATTTCCTAAGTACTTAAATATGTGCTAATGCGTACATCGACGGAAGACACTATTATTTTTAATTTGTGCTTAGACTGGAATTAATTACACTGCATGATAATATGGCAGATAATTAGTTTTATTTTCACTCACTTAGTCATATTTCACAGCTCAGCGTGCCCAAGCACATAGATTAGTGCCGTGTCCCGTCGGAAGAAGAAACAGTCCACTCGGATCCGTGAGTTAAACCACTTTTCATTTCTAAGAAGTCAGTTTCCTTTTTATTTTTGTTTTTTAAACTTGTTCTGCTATTATTCAAACATTGCTTTCCAGTACTGTGTGGGGCGCCTGTCTATTAATATCATAAGGGAAGAAAAGCATGTTACTTTTCACTTTCTTAACATTTTAGCTGTGAATGGAGCCAAAGGCTGGTACAAAATCCCTATTGGAGGCATTACATTGCAATACTGCCATGCAGTAGCAAATAAGGAGGTTTTTACAGGGCATTTGTTAGCAAGGCTTCCTTTTGCATCTACGAGATGTACACGTAGTACGTGAATGTATACAGTGTCTTAAATAATTGAAACTTCAATACAGGGGTGATGATTAATAATGCAACATTTAACTACCAGACTTTGTGAGTAATCATTCAATAATGAAGGGACTTTCGTCTCGCTTTTGGCAACAGCCAGTGCTTGCAAGACATGAAGTAATATAGGAACTATACAAACTTTACTGCAGTGACGTAAGAATGATTGCATACGAAACTGAATGTGACAATAACATTTCACTGTCCAAGCATAAGAGCCACAAATAATGTTAATGCTGAAGCTGCATTAAATATTAAAACTGTGCACTCGCCATTTCTATCATTCACAATTTCGAATAAAAGCAAGAATGTATTTTGTCTCGTCAAACTTCGACGTTACGTCAGCATCATAGCAATTACAGCGACAAGAATGGACCATTTTGTATATAAGTAAGTAAGAAATTAAAGCTTTTGTTGTCCTAAGTAAAACGAAAAATTATCATCGGGAAAAAGGGAAACACGAGCCAATAAACAACAAAGCTCAAAGTGAAGAAATTTTTTCTACCTGAAGGCTGTAACAGATGGCTAACGGCAAAACATATGGTTGAATAGTATTAAAAATTGGCAGATTTTGTTAAATACACAGAAACAGTGTCTCTTAATTTGTTAATTCATTAGAAATTATCAAGTTATTAATCATTTTCCGTAGCTTTATTCACGTAGATAGATGACTTACATTTTCCTGTATGAAACACTTAAAGCAGCACAGTTCTGTTACGTAATTATCCCCCTCGTTACTTTTATGACGCCATCCATGAGTCACCCCAGGAAAGAATATTACCACCTAACGGAATATATAAACATATTTCGCGTCTCATTTACAGCTATGAATAGCAATTTCTATTGGGTGCTACGCAGTAGCGGGAAATATAATAATCACTATAACTAAAAAACATATCGTTTCATTGAGAGAAGAAAGTTTTTTGCTACAGTGAACACAAAATAGTTTTATTAATTTAATGTCACCTAGTCAACCGACGCATATCGGTATGCCCGCGAATAACATCTATGAGGATTTTATTGCTTTCGGAACTAGTCTACACAATATGTACATGTAATAAAAATTTGAAGTATATTCTGAATATCTATTTTGGACATTATTTTTTAAGTCCTTGGCGTGAATACTAAATATTGTACCATCGTTGGTGTAGTAAGGTAATTTTACATGTCACATAGTACTCTTTTTTTTAGGAATATGAGTCGACGTACCTACGTATATGAAATCTGCAAAAATTACATATAATTTCCGTTTGACGGCATTTATATGCACTACCCCACTGGCGTCACATGCAGTCTTTCTGTAACGACTTTCTATTTCGTTTCGTGGCGACTTATGTTGGAGAAATTGGAGAACGTGCTGGATGATCACTGCTTTAGCTGTAAACACGCTGACGTTTTCTGACGGTGAGAGTGAGAGGTCAGTCTACTGCTCTCATATCCGAGTACAAGTTCAGTGGGATTTCAGTCACTGACTTGGCCAAATCATATTCTACACTTTCCCACATTTCTTGTTTCTATTAATATCCCACTACATAATTTAGAAGCATGTTTGGGATCTGTAGTATCGTTGCCACATATACTACTACAACGGCGCGACGTTTTTGGAGGGGTGTAGAATCATTGCCACAGATATTACTACAACGCCGCGCCAACACCAGGTTGGCAGCCCGTCGTCTGCCGAGCACAGCGCACTCTAGCGGGCTGTGCAGCTCGACGGAACTGGAGTGTGCCTCGTTCACTTCTTAGCTAGGTTTCAACCCAGGCAGACGCACTTTCATAATCGGCCCTCAGCCAGTTCTGCAATGTTGGCATTGATTCTCTGAGGAGGGCCCATCAGGCTCAGTCCCTGAGAATATGTTGTATTAGTTCATGGTATTCCATGTTACGAGATTGTCAGTTCATAGCCGCAGCTGCAGTCCTACAAACTACTGAAGATAAGTAATTTCATTGTACTATGTGATTCTTGAATAATAATCCTTCTCTCTAACTGTGTGACGTACCGCATATTATTGCAACCTGGACTCCTTCAGCTCCTATCAACTCGGCCTCCTACTTTTGCATTTAGTAACGAGCTGAAAACACCCACGCGTTTAGTGCCTCTAAGCAGTGAGACACAATAGGATCGTTGTCCAGTTGCAGGACAAACCGACGACTAATAACTCATGTCAGATAGAAACGCTTTGTCGATTAGTATCCTGTGATAACCTTCCTTGTTTAATGTTCCATTAAATTTTACTAGATCACCGACTTCACCACCCCAAGACATCCCTACATGATGTTCGACCCTAAACCATGCTTCATCGTTGGAGACATACACTTCCATTAAATCTCACTAGATCACCGGCTTCACCACCCTAAAACATTCCTACATGATGATCGACCCCTTACCATGCTTCATCCTTGGAGTCATACACTGCATCCTCATACGTTCTCCATGAAATCGACGAAAATACATTCGATGATGACTTTGAAATACCTCAAGGTTAGATTCGCCCATCTGAACACATCGGACCATTCCTGCTCGCTCTATTATTTACTTTGCTATGCCCATTGCAGCCATCTTATTTTGTTTCCTTATTAATGGTTTTTTGTCAGCTATGCAACCCTTTAAGCCTTGTTCACGGAGGCGGTACTGCACTATTGAAACACAAATTGCAGCTGCTCGCATTCTATTTATTTCCAAACAGGGGCGCGTAGTCTTTACACGTTTATACTTATTTTATCATCATTATAGGGATAAGATAGAATATTCAAAAGAAATCTCTATCTTAACCACAAATCCATAGTTGTGATATGTGATCGACATCTTTTGACCGGTAATGTATATACATACGAGCGGTATTCAGTAAGTAATGCAATACATTTCTTTTCTGAAAGCCCGTTGATTTTATACAGTATTCAGTACACCATAATATTCCCCACTGTTTTGGCTACAAAAACCCTGGTTTTGAACATAATCTCCGTTCAGTGCGTCAGCCTTTCAACACCAGACTCGCAGGTCCTGTATGACCACATAGTACCACTCTACTGGTCGCCATCGGTGACAACGTCTTGCTGCATCAGTAACCACCCCATCGTCCACGCACTGCCTCCCGTGGAGTACATCCTTCATTGGGGCAAACAAATGGAAGTAGGAAAGTGCAAGATGCGGACTGTAATGTGGATGAGGAAGACGGTCAGCCGGCCGGGGGTGGCCGAGAGGTTCTAGGCGCTACAGTCTGGAACCACGCGACCGCGACTGTCGCAAGTTCGAATCCTGACTCGGGAATGGATGTGTGTAATGTTCTTAGGTTAGTTAGGTTTAAATAGCTCTAGGGGACTTATGACCTCAGAAGCTAAGTCTCATAGTCCTCAGAGCCATTTGAACCATTTGAAGGTCAAATGAAGTGTTGTGAGCTCCTCACGGGTACACAGACTTGTGTGAGGTCATGCGCAGTCATGGAGAAGAAAAAGTTCGTTTGCATTTTTGTAGCGACAAACACGCTGAAGTCGTTTATTCAATTTCCTGAGGGTTGCACAATACAGTTCAGAGTTGTTCTTTGCACCGCGAGTGGGGACATCATACAGAACAATCACTTTTCAGTCCCATAAGATCGTCGCTGTGACTTTACCGATTGAGGGTGCAGCTTTGAACCTTTTTTTCGGAGGAGGGGTGGTGTGGTGCCATTTCATGGATTTCGTTTTTCTTCCGGTATGAAGTGTTGTACGCACGTTTCATCGCCTGTAATGATGTTCGACAAAAGATTGTTACGAACAGCCTCGTAATGCGCAAGGAATTCTGCACAGATGATCGTTCGCCGCTCTTTATAGTTTACCGTTAGGTGACGATAAACCCAGCGGCAGACACCTGTGAGTAGCCCATCTCGTAGACGATTGTGTCAACACTACCAAGAGAAACGTCCAGTCGAGCGGTGATGCGTTTCATTGTAAACCGTCTATCACCTCGAATGAGAGTGTCGGCACATTCCAACATTGCAGGAGTCAGCTGTGTACGGCCGGCCGGCACGCGGGGGATATGACAGGTTTGTGAGGCCTTGCAATGATGATGTACGCCTCGCCCAGCAGCTCACCATAATTTTGTTCACTGCCAAGTCTTCGTTGATATCCTACTCCTATGAATATCTGCGATTCTCTGGTTTTCCGCGAAAATAAACTCAATGACAACTCCCTGCTTGAAATTCATTTCCATCACAGACGCCAATTTGAAGGCCGCGTTTAGCACTGCAACATAACAGAATTTCATGAATCTATGTTCCACGACGTCCTGCAACAAATTCCGTATATTTTCAACCGAAACTGGCCGAGAAGAAGAAGTGTTGCATTACTTACTGAAAGGCCGCCGTACATACGTAGATCCATTTTAATAATACGTGTGGATGATACAAAACTTATATCACAGTTGGTGTATGATATTTGCCAACCGTGCATCCTGGGGGATCCGAACTATTGAGAGATTTTTCTCACCCCCCCCCCCCCTTCAGAGGCAACGGCCACCATCCACCAACCCTTTATACTTCTCCCTTTCCTGTACGACTGCCTGTAGATTCCTTACTTTTATTCTTACAACCTATCTCTGACTTCCTTCACCCAGTTGTTATATTCTATATCTTCTTAGTCAGCTTCTCCTCGTCCATCCTCATGATGTGCCCAACAAATCGTAATCTCCTCTTCCGTAACTAGCTCGATATGAGCCCAATATTTTCGTACAGTTCCTGTCTTTTCTGTGTCTCCAGATATCCCCATGTTTATGTGCCCCATATGTCTCTTATAATTTTCCACTCCCCCTTTTCCAACTTTATACAAGCTCTCCAAGTGCGATCGTTTCTGATGCATACAGAGAGCAGCGTTTCTTACAGTTGTTGTATAATGTCGCAGTTTGGCAGTCCGTGACAGATTTTTTTTGCCATATGTTGTTTTCACCACATACCGAAGCTTCTGCAAATGCTGTTCCCTGTCTACTGCGCTACTGTTGTTCTGTATAACTGTTGACTCTCTCCACCACTTGATCATTTCCAGTCAGAGTCAGTGTTCATTGTCTTGGTCTTCTTATATGAAATCTTCAGTCCGACCTTTTCTGCTGTTTCGGCTAGATTTTTTAGTGCTGCCAATGCCTATCTTCTGTCACATTTAAGAGTGCCATGTCTTCTGCGAATGCCACGGTTGCATTATTTTTGAACTTGTATCCTATTTGCTGACGTTTGATTTTCGTGTTACTATTTGGTTGTCTCCACTGTCTCACAACTTCATCCAAAACCAGATTAAATAAAATTAATGACAGTCCGTCCCCATGCTGAACTCCTGCTGTTATTTCGAAGCCGTCTGACAGCGTACAGCGATACCTAATCCTGTCAGTAATGTCGCTTAACGTTTCCTTTATTATTGCATATGTTGTATCATCCAGTCCTCAATCTTCTAACACATCAAGCAGAGTACTTCTGTCAACTGAATCGGAGGTCTTTTGGAAGTCCACAAATGTCACTATTATCATTTTCCCTTTCCTGTGTCGGTGTTCTATTATCAATTTTATTCCCAATATCTGTTCGGTACAGTTCTACATCCACAGTGGTACTCTCCTATTGTCGGCCCCAGTTGTTCTCCAACTCTGTTCAGCAAGATTCTCGGCAAAACCTTGTACCCTATGTTTAAGAGAGAGATGCTCCTGCAGTTATCCAGTTAGCCATTATAAAACAAATAGCATTAAAAGCTGATACAAAGAAACAATGGCAGACAAACTAAACAAAAATAAAGATGCGAATATTGAAAAAGACTAACCTAACCACACAAACTCATAAAACTTTCACTACAACAAAAAAAAATGGCATACAATGACCTACCACAACAAATTCACTCATAAACCTGGTAAATTATATAAATAACAAGGCATAAATTGGCTTACAAAACAAACAATTCCATACAAAAGCACAACCCAAAACTAAAATCAAAGCCAGACTGATACCAACAATATGGTATCTATCAGCTCAGATGCAGAAATTGTGAGAAGAAATACACTGAGACGACTGGCAGAACATTCGACAGAAGATATAAAGAACACATCAGAGCATTTAAATACGGTACGAATCATTCAAGATTTGCGAATCAGCTAAGAGAAGAATACCAGGGGCCAAGCAATATTGCAAACGATATGAATATCATCAAATTCAGTAAAGACAGACACCACCTCTATTTCCAAGAACATTTCCACATACAAAAAGCATTAACACAAAATAAACAGTTACTCAATGACCAGATAAATATTGGAAAACGATCTCTATGTAGAATAATTGACGAAATTACGTGAAAAGAAAAAGAGCTTTTTCATTCCATCACCCCCTCCCACCCTCCGACAACCCCCCCCCCCCTCTCCCTCCCCGCTACTCAATTTCACTTATCGCTCCTCACACTCTCCTCTAACTCACACTCCATCACACTGCTATGTACTTATGTACATTCATCATGGTTTCCCCCTCACCTTACAAAAAAAAAAAAAAGTCCGCACCGCTATTCCTTCTCTACTCTTACACAGTACATTAATACACAGAAACATAATTACACTCCTAGAAATGGAAAAAAGAACACATTGACACCGGTGTGTCAGACCCACCATACTTGCTCCGGACACTGCGAGAGGGCTGTACAAGCAATGATCACACGCACGGCACAGCGGGACACACCAGGAACCGCGGTGTTGGCCGTCGAATGGCGCTAGCTGCGCAGCATTTGTGCACCGCCGCCGTCAGTGTCAGCCAGTTTGCCGTGGCATACGGAGCTCCATCGCAGTCTTTAACACTGGTAGCATGCCGCGACAGCGTGGACGTGAACCGTATGTGCAGTTGACGGACTTTGAGCGAGGGCGTATAGTGGGCATGCGGGAGGCCGGGTGGACGTACCGCCGAATTGCTCAACACGTGGGGCGTGAGGTCTCCACAGTACATCGATGTTGTCGCCAGTGGTCGGCGGAAGGTGCACGTGCCCGTCGACCTGGGACCGGACCGCAGCGACGCACGGATGCACGACCAAGACCGTAGGATCCTACGCAGTGCCGTAGGGGACCGCACCGCCACTTCCCAGCAAATTACGGACACTGTTGCTCCTGGGGTATCGGCGAGGACCATTCGCAACCGTCTCCATGAAGCTGGGCTACGGTCCCGCACACCGTTAGGCCGTCTTCCGCTAACGCCCCAACATCGTGCAGCCCGCCTCCAGTGGTGTCGCGACAGGCGTGAATGGAGGGACGAATGGAGACGTGTCGTCTTCAGCGATGAGAGTCGCTTCTGCCTTGGTGCCAATGATGGTCTTATGCATGTTTGGCGCCGTGCAGGTGAGCGCCACAATCAGGACTGCATACGACCGAGGCACACAGGGCCAACACCCGGCATCATGGTGTGAAGAGCGATCTCCTACACTGGCAGTACACCTCTGGTGATCGTCGAGGGGACACTGAATAGTGCACGGTACATCCAAACCGTCATCGAACCCATCGTTCTACCATTCCTAGACCGACAAAGGAACTTGCTGTTCCAACAGGACAATGCACGTCCGCATGTATCCCGTGCCACCCAACGTGCTCTAGAAGGTGTAAGTCAACTACCCTGGCCAGCAAGATCTTCGGATCTGTCCCCCATTGAGCATGTTTGGGACTGGATGAAGCGTCGTCTCACGCGGTCTGCACGTCCAGCACGAACGCTGGTCCAACTGAGGCGCCAGGTGGAAATGGCATGGCAAGCCGTTCCACAGGACTACATCCAGCATCTCTACGATCGTCTCCATGGGAGAATAGCAGCCTGCATTGCTGCGAAAGGTGGATATACACTGTACTAGTGCCAACATTGTGCATGCTCTGTTGCCCGTGTCTATGTGCCTGTGGTTCTGTCAGTGTGATCATGTGATGTATCTGACCCCAGGAATGTGTCAATAAAGTTTCCCCTTCCTGGGACAATGAATTCACGGTGTTCTTATTTCAATTTCCAGGAGTGTAATTAGAATTACACACATACAATAATGTAATTTTAACAAAAAATGTAGGTCAAAGACAAAGTATTGGAAAGGGTATGTTAGCAAAACAACAAAACAAACAAAAAACACATACTTGAAGTACAAAAACAAACAAAACACAGTGGTGTACATGAAATTGTTTTGTGGAAAAACATAAGAAATACCTGGTGCTCCAGAACAACTAATAATTAGACTAAAATTATCAGTGTCTGGCACAGAAAAACAACGATGTGCTAGCAGACGGTATTTCCCGATGTAAGCAAGAAATCAGCCGTAAAACCACCATAAGTACAGATCAACCTATTCTTAACGAACTGTTTTTCGGTCTAAAGGCAAATCAAAATGTAAATAACTTAATTACAGACCACTGATGATGCTTTACCTAAATAAAGTGAAATGCGTCTGGTGAAAAAATCACGCATTTTTGTTGTTGCAACGACGGAACGAAAATACCCTCAAGAATTATGAAGCAACTGCGGACACTATGGCCATTCAAATGAAGAAATTATTGAGCATATCTCGGATACATTGCAATGTGGCGTTCAAAAGGGATCTCCACCGCACGTACTTTTACGAATTTATGGACAGCTGAGCAGGATCCATGGTGTCAATTCCCTCCAGCACTACTTCAGATATTAGTCGAGTCCATAGCACGTCGTGTTGCGGCACTTCTGCATTCTCGCGGAGGCCTACACTTTATAAGGCAATGTACCAGTTCAGTGTATACAGATAATTACATTTTTGTTACCTTAATTGGGGTATTCCCAAGCTGATCTTTACCAAATACGTCCTCATTCTCTCTGAGGTAACTTCTCTGAGGTCACCCTTTCCAATCCTCCCATCCACATTCGTCTTGTGTTCTTGTTTCGTCCGTTTCATTTCGTTCATCCTCTCTGTTTGTCTCGACCATCTCGTTTGCTTATTTTACATAATAACCGCCCTTCTCAAGAACGAATGCTTTAATTTCTATTCACAACGAAGCAAAACGCTAAAAATTGTCTCACACGCCCGACTTCGAATCATTATCCGCCGCCCCCCTTTCGTCCCTAATTTCGAAGTGGCAAAAGTGGTGCAGCTGGCAGCAAGAGCATGTTGTCCGAGTCCCGAGAAGGAATGTAACTTCATTTACACCTTGGTCTAACGCCATTTCTTCAAAACGGAACAGTCCATACCGAAAACCAATTTATGAACATGCAGGCGCACTGTATTTAGCACGCACACGACAGTTCTAAGGGAGAACCAGCCCGAAGGGACCAAAGAGCCGCATGTGACTCGGAAGTTGTTGTTTCCAGAACTCTGGGCTAGGAAATAATTCGATTTCATGCGGAACCTGCGAATAATGGACCATAATTTATATAGTCGTACTTTTCTTTGTGTAGGTACCATAATAGTACAAGATTTATGAGCTGACAACAATTTCCACCGCAGCTCTTATTTTTAAGTAATAAAAGAACGAAGAGTTATTTATACTTGATAAAGCCGCGCGGGGTTAGCCGAACGGTCTGGGGCGCTTCAGTCATGGACTGTGCGGCTGATCTAGGTGGAGGTTTGAGTCCTCCCCCGGGCATGGGTGTGTGTGTTTATCCTTAGGATAATTTAGGATAAGTAGTGTGTAAGCTTAGTGACTGATGACCTTAGCAGTTAAGTCTCATAAGACCTGATAAACCACAATCACTGTCTAAAACCAAAAATGTCGTCTCTTTTCTTTAATTTGAAATCACTGAAATTTTATTTCCTGTTGTAGAGAGCTAGTTTATTTCCAGCTTACGAAATTGCTGTTTCTGAATCGACAACACGACTTACACTGTGCTCACAGCGCAGGTCTCATTGTCAAACCTGCTACAGGTGCACGACACGTGTCGGTTCAGAATATAGGGCGGGAGCGACAAGAGGAACGGCATCACTACTGCGTGTGGCAGCGTGTCACTGCCTGTGGCCCGCTCATTACCTGTGACCATGGAATCGCTGCAGGAATAGTGTTGATTGCGGTTTTTAAATCGCCGCGACTGTTCGATACACTGCACGCGCGCTCCATTCCCGAGAACCGTGTTCCGTTCTTCAGACAAACAAAACGCGCGACTGAAATTCGCACCTGCGTTCCTAGCCGAATCGAACGTGAATGTATTCGACAGCGCGTGGCTTACGCTCCGTCGGATGAATAAACTCATGACGTAACAGCAAGTGCGAATGGATGCACAGCGCTCTGTCGACTTCTGTGCTATCCGTGAGCTTGTTTTACACGAGTAACTTTATTGTTCGACTCGGTTACCCACAGTATGGACGCGTCGCATGCCATCCATGCGTGTTACATGCCCGCGCAGCGCAAGTCAGCCGATGCTGTCAGTGATGACACTAATTGTGTGGAGAGTGGAGTTCTGATATCCTGAGTTTGCTGACGGCAGCGCGTATGTAGAAACGGGGACCTGTAGCATCGTCTGCTGCCACCGGAAGTTAACCAAGTCTGCCCTCGCTCACTCATGTTTACAGTAATTGATTCTCTATTTCCTTGTCTTCTTAATATGCCTTTTATTGTTTTTTTTAGTGACAGAAAACGAAGGTAGCTGCACAAAAGAAAACGAGAACGTAAGTAGATACAAACATGTTTTTCCTAACGAAAATTATTTTAACAGTGGAAAAACCAAACACTACTGAAGAAAAAAATGGTTTAGGATATTATTTGACGCTTAAAAAAAATTAAAACGGAATAGGTGAGTGGAAAAGCTTTCTTTACCTGCTTCTGTTTATGTACTTTACCAGGTAAATAAATATCGATGTTTTAAAATATTTTGGTAAAATTTTCCTTATTTCAGGAGCGTGATCACTTGCTCATGGCGGCTGCAGTGTAACACGTGTTAAGTTCGGCTCGCGAAATTTAGTCGAATTCGAAGGTGTTCTCGCAGGTGTTGTTGTCTAGTACAAGTGGAAATCGTGTAAACAACAGTACTCTGTGTAGTAGTGCTATTTTTTTCTGTGCTCCGCCAATATCTGCGAGAAAATGGTAAACAGAAGAATCAACAGCAGCGCGTCCAGCAGCGGGGAAGCAGCAGGTGCGGCGGGCCTGCTCCTGGCGGAAGGTGCGGCCGCGGCTCCCGGTATAGCGGAGCTGGTTCGCTCTGAGGTAAACGCTGCGCTTCGCGATAAAAACAATCTCGATCTGATAGCAGGCACCATATCAGATACTGTAACGGCAGCAGTATTGGCCAAAATGCGTGAAACTGTTGAGGCCAATACTGCCGAAATTACAGCACTAAAAAAGTCTGTGTCTGAATACGAGAAAAAGGCACGAGAGTTGGAAGTGAAACTATCTGCCGCCACAGACGAGCTAGAACAGTACCAAAGGCGAAATAGTCTACGACTGTTTGGAGTAGCAGAAACTAAAGAAGAAGACACGGACAACCTGCTTATACAGGTTGCGCGTGAAAAATTAGGCGTCGAAGTGACCAAGGCAGACATTGACAGGAGCCACCGGGTGGGACGAAAACTACCAGGTGCTACCAAACCTCGTCCAATAATCATTAAATTTGTGTCGTACCGAAAAAGGGCGGAGATCTTTACCCAGAAGAAGAAGTTAGCAAGGACAGGGATTACAATAAGGGAAGATCTGACACACGAGCGGCTAAAGATTTTAAACAGTGCCATATCCCATTTCGGTCTTCAGAATGTGTGGACTCAGGATGGCAGAGTAATCATTAAGACTGCAGCTGGAAAGAAGACAGTCACAAACATGACAGAACTAAATAGTATTAAGTGAACCTACTCGAGCCAAAAGTCAAACTTAACACCATTTGCAAATTTTAACAGTCCTATACTCAGATATACTCTTGAAATTGTATTAACTTTTTAATTATTTGTACCTTCAACTAATTGTTCTTGTAACTGTATTAACTTTTTAATTATTTGTACCTTCAACTAATTGTTTTTCTAACTGTATTAACTTTTTACTATTTTTTTGTGTCTTTAGCTGTAGCCATTGCTTAGTTTTAGTTACTGCTAATACTTTTTTCATTTTCTCAGTTTATTCTCTTCCATTCTGTAATAGTTCTATTGCAATTATTAGTCTCTCCTTTAGTTCATTAGTCAACCATCTCTTCGGTTTAAATTGTTCATAACAAAAATCACTATCAGTATCACTTTAGCAAATTTCAATTTAATTCTAGCTTCCTACGATACTCTATTAAATATTAAGCTTACTTCTCTCTGCTGGCAGCATCGGCCTCTTAAATCTCTCCTCTTTCCCTTATTTCCACCCTAAGCTGTTTCAAATACTCTAATTACATTTTTCCTCTTACGACATAGGATACTCAGTGACACACAGCTGTCACCATTTTGGTCATATTCTCCCTGCACCGAATACCACTAATCCATTTTCTATACTCCCGCAACCTCAGGAAATCTCTTGCAGTCGCTTTTCTTTCGGCTCTCGCGGAGTCACAAACAGGGCGCGCAAAATCTCGGACACCCCTGTAATATGTCACTTGGCGGAAACACCGGTCAGTGCCCCTCGCGGCAGGTAGTGCCTAACAAAGGGACAAACCAGTCTGCCACCCTACTCCAGGCTGCTCAGCGGAACGCGTCCGAGGTTTTAGCAGCTCACTGCAACATTCAGTCTTTACCTGCGCATTACGAAGAACTTAGCCTCCTCTTCCACCAACTAAACTACCACGTAATCCTCTTATCCGAAACGTGGTTGAAACCACACATATCCTCTGCATCTATTCATCTCCCAGGGTACACATTTCTTAGGGCAGACAGATCAAAAAAGCGAGGTGGCGGGGTCGGCGCATATATACGAACAGATCTCAAAGCGAAAGTCTTATGTACGTCAAATCCTGCTGAAGAAAAAGAGGCTGAATTCATGTTCATTGAAATAAATATACAAAGTCGGAAATTCTTGACTGGCGTCGTGTACAAGCCGCCAAAAATAAGCTCAATGAGTTCCTTCCAGTCGGAATTACATTCACTTCAGTGTCAATACGAACATGTCATCGTAATGGGTGACTTGAACATAGACCTGCTAAGAGACACTCCCTCCGCAATAAACCTAAGAAGATTGTTTAGTTGCAATAGCATGAACATTCTTCCATTACAACCTACACACCATACGGCGCACAGTCATACTCTTATAGACGTGATCGCAACGAAACAGACTGACAAAGTAAGAGATGTTGGTCAATCATCGGCCCCTGGCCTCTCAGCACATGATGTAATATTCCTGGCCTACTCTGTGCAGCCTCCAAGGATCAAATCGCGTTACATAACTTGTAGGAACATGAAACGTATTGACCTTGACGCTCTAACAGCCGATTGCTCAGAAATCTCATGGCATCAAATAATCAGAGAACCTACAATCGACGGCAAAATTAATGAACTTGGTGATAAACTCACTGAACTCTATGACAAACATGCACCTGTGCGCACAGTCCGTGTAAGAAAATCTCCTGCTCCATGGCTGACAGCTGAATTACGTCAAATGATGACTAATAGGGATGCTGCCCACAGGCGTTTCAAGGCAGATCCGAAACCCGAACGTTTTGAAGAATATAGAAAGCTACGGAACAGAGTGAAACAATGCATTCGCAATGCCAAAATCAGGCACGCTCGCTCCCTTGTATGCAGCGATCTGACACCCACGACTCTATGGAAGAATCTCCGTAGCTTGGGGGTCGGAAAGGCAAAATCGGAAACTACTTTTCATGTGTCAGCTAACGAATTAAATGAATTCTTCTCTGCACCTCTGAATACCAGCACGGCTGATAATTACCGTCCACAAGAATCCCCAAACAGGATAACTAACAACGATACCTTCCATCTAAAACATGTAACAACAAATACGGCAAGAAAAGCAATAATGAGAATCTCTTCTGATGCAATAGGCAACGACAGTATCGGTATAGCCATGATTAAGAATGTTGCCGATATCTTAGTACCTGTCTTAACTGACATATTTAATTTTTCCCTCGTGAACGGAATATACCCTACTGCATGGAAAAGAAGCATAATTCGACCCATCCCTAAGGTCGAAAACCCGCAACTGCCTAGTGATTACCGACCAATTAGCATACTGCCTGCTGTTTCCAAAGCACTGGAATATATTGTTCATGACCAAATCACTGAACACTTGCATGAATTCAGTCTATATGACAAATTTCAATCCGGTTTCCGTAAACATCACAGCACAAACACTGCTCTAATTAAAGTAACTGATGACCTGAAATATGCCATCGACAACCGAAAGGCAACAATATTGACGCTACTGGACTTCAGCAAAGCTTTTGACACTGTTAACTTTGACATATTACTCAGAAAAATGCAACAGCTTAATTTCTCTGATAGTGCAATGAGATGGTTTGAAAGCTACTTAAAAGACAGACAGCAATGTGTTGTCTGCGCAAATGAAAAATCTTCCTGGAAACATGTTTCTTCGGGAGTGCCACAAGGATCAGTCTTAGGACCACTTTTGTTTTCTTTATATGTCAACGATATTTCGTCGGTTTTGTCCTCCTGTAAACATCATTTCTATGCCGACGACCTCCAGCTCTACCTAAGCGTCAGACCTGAAGACGTAAACACTGCAATCTCTCTGATGAATGATGATCTGTCTTCAGTAGTGACATGGGCGAAAAATCTGGGGCTTAAATTAAATGCAAAAAAGACGCAAGTAATCTTAATAGCCCATCAGAAATTAATAAGTTCAGATTTCCGCGAACGGCTACCTCCTATTCTGCTCGAAGGTACTCCAATACCATATCAGAAAACAGTGAAGAATTTGGGTGTAACTCTGGACGAGCATCTCAACTGGGCGGAGAATACAGTCGCAGTGTGCCGAAAGACGTCTGCTTGTCTCTATGCTCTCAAAAAGTTTCGGAACATATTCCCACAGGACTTGAAACGCCAGCTCGTGCAAGCACTCGTTCTACCGAACCTCCACTATTGTGATGTGATTCAACAAGGCATGAGTAGTGAAAACAAAAGACGGCTAGAGCTAACCATGAATGCCTGTGTGCGTTACACCTGCAACATTCGCCGATATGATCATGTTAGTGCTTCATACTCCGAGCTAGGGTGGCTGCGGCCGGACAAACTGCGTGACTACCACACTCTATGTCTACTTCACCGACTCCTCATCGCGCAAGCACCCCAGTACCTAGCTTCAGAGATTAAAAACCTGTCATGCCATCATAATCGAAACACGAGGTCACTCTTATCTGGTATCCTAACTGTGCCCACTCACAAAACAAAAACTTTTGCAAACTCCTTCTCAGTTGCCGCTGTCCGCCTCTGGAACAAACTGCCCCTTACCTTGAGGAAAATTCAATCTCCTGTGGCTTTTAAGAAGAAGTTGAAGCATTTCCTACTATCATCCGCATAAAAATCTCCACAAAATTAATGTGCAAGGCCAATCCTCTCATCTGTCAAATAGCAAAGCTAGCGTCTCGTATCTTGCTGCTGAGATGCCTTCCTCTTCATCTATCTCTATTAGCCACGCAGTCTCCTTTTCCTTTATATTTTCCTTAATTATGTTTCATTATGTCTCTCTATTCTTCTCCTCCCTTCACCATGAGTCTCCCTCATACTCCCTGCTGCCAGCACTCCTATCTTATCTTAAATCTTTCTCTTCAATAATGTATTTTTCGAGGTGTACCTTTCTAATTGTTTATCTCACTTTTTGTATTAGATGTAGTTTAACATGCCTACTGAAACATATGACTGTAAAATAAGTAGAATGCCTGGTTAGATGTAAGAGAGGGCCTGATGGCCCTAATCTTGCCAGGTTAAATAAATAAATAAATAAATAAATAAATAAATAGTCGACCTCAAGGATACCCACCTGGAATTTTGCTTTGGTCACTAATACTCCATTACAATTCATAGTTTCTTAACGTTGTTGCTATATTCCGAATTATTGTAAAGGAAAATGCTCCTTTCCAAACTCACATTCACCATACAGCACTTTCGCATTTTTCGCAGTCACCATCCTAATATATGTTTGATACATTTTACTCAAGTTCTTAATATGTTTTCAAATATAGCTGTGCTTCTTTTATGACTACAGACATCTGTATTTTTCTTTCTTCATATGACACCTTTCGAAGATGGGTTCAAAAAAATGGCTCTGAGCGCTATGGGACTTAACATCTCAGGTCATCAGTCCCCTTGAACCAAGAACTACTTAAACCTAACTAACCTAAGGACATCTCACACATCCATGCCAGAGGCAGGATTCGAACCTGCTACCGTAGCGGTGGCGTGGTTCCAGACTAAAGCGACTAGAACAGCTCGGTCACCAGCGGCCGGCTTTGAAGAGGGGATAAGCTATCGAATAACTATCTGATCACATGCTGTTGACAAACAAAAGACCAATCTTCCTCACAGCACCTTTACGATGATGTTATCGGTCATTTTAATGAAGTTATTGCTGGAAAGTTATGAGATTTTATCAGCTTGACTTCGAAGAAAATAAAAGTTAAGTTCGAGCGCGAGCGGCTAATGTTTGCTGACATCGAGTTATGTATTAACAGAAAGTAATGTACTGATGTATTAAGAAGAAGAGGATAATTTCCATCAGTTGATTTATTTTACCACTTGAGAAGACACAGAAAGTACTTAAAGCATAGTTTAAAACAGAAAGTGATGGATTTTGGAAAAGTTTAAGTATATTTTACATGAGAGAAGTGTTACATATATTCGCGCGACTGCTACGGTCGCATGGATGTGTGTGATGACCTTACGTTGGTTAGGTTTAAGTAGTTCTAAGTTCTAGGGGACTGATGACCATAGATGTTAAGTCCCATAGTGCTCAGAGCCATTTGAACCATTTTTGTTACATTTATTAAATATAAACACAGCTGGTGTTGTTCCATAAAAACACGGGAGAACTGCCGGATATCAGTAACGTCCTGCCACGCCGGGAAAGCTTTAAACACCACACAGCTGGTGTTTGTTACCATCAGCTGTACAGCGCATGCTGGATGCTGGCAAAGTTTCCTGATGATCTGTACAGACACTGCTGCCAAGAAAAAATTAGTACTGCTGGAAAAACAACATTGATTTTAATACGATGACGGCGCATGGCATCTAGATGACAGTAGATGTAGTGATAATGGTTTCAACGTCGTTCGCCAACAGATAATGTAGTAGCACAGCTAGCAGAGTGTCATCTGTGTCTACCGTTTAATAGAAAATGAATAAAGACAAAAGGCTCAATGTTGTGCAAACGTGTGTAGCAAGCAGGCTAAAATGCCACGGAGACGCGCTCGTGTTTCCTACAGCCTTGTCAGCGAGTTTTAAAGGGGTGAAACTGTGGTCTTCGGAACGGCGGAATGTTCCTTTCAGAGAATTGCCACACAAGTAAGTCGCGCTGCGGCACTTTTGCAACGAGGCTGGTATCGGTAGTCACGTGAACTTTCTCGCACCTGTAGACGAGGTTCTGGACGTCCATGCAGCACAGACGTCCGCCAGGTTCGTCATACGGCAAGGGCAGCAGTGGTAGATTGTACAGCTACCACAGGAGAGATAAGAGATCTTGGGAGACCAGATGTGACAACACGAACTCTTACGAACTAGTTGTTAACTGTGGGATTATGGGCACGCACATCGCTGGCCTACCTTGCACTCACGCGACAGCATCGACGTACACGGCTTGACTAGTGCCGTCAGAGGATGACCTGGAAGATGGAACGGCGCGCCGTTGTCTTCAGCAATGAAAGCGGAATTTGCCCGCACACACTCGACGGTCGTTTGCGTGTACGACGTAGACTTGATGATCGCTGTCTTGCAGAGTGCATTCGTCACACCAGCTCCAGCCAAAGCCTTGTGATATGGGTGCGATAGACTGAACCTCTCGTCCAGCTTTTGATGTGCCAGGAGTGGGCCCTAACCAGCGGTAAGTACAGAATGTTGTTAGACTCGATCATTTGCGGTTATTGCAACAGGAAGGTGATGTATTGTTCCTACAGAATAATTATCGCACGCACACACCACCTGTGAAACTCTACGTGCTCTGCAAGACGTGTAGCAGCTGCCTAGATCAGCACGATCTCTGGACTCGTCTGACTCCTCTCTAAACGAGCACGTGTGGGATATTAGCAGGCGAGAAGTGACTCTCGCGGCTTCTCAACCAGTAACTATTACAGAACTGTGTGAACTGATCGAGCAGGTGTTGCATGACGTATCCCAGGACATCGTTCGCGTCTATTCGATGGACTGGATACCAGAATCAAGGCTTGCATTGCCACTTGTGGTGGCTACACGATGAACTAATTATGGGTGTTTCAATATGGCTCGGTACCTGGTATCCCAGGAACTTTTGTGATGTTGATCTGTGAATATATTCCACTTACACTGTTGCAACAATTAGTGTTGAGTGAACTACAAACCTCTAAACGAGTGTACTAATTTTTTTTTTCTGCAGTGTATACTCATATCCTGTCAAAAGCGAGTTATGTGTAGTAAACTGACAATCACAATGGAAGTTGCTTGGTGGATACTTATTACAAAGCCGCCCACAATGTCGCAAGCCAGCACTAGCATGACGCTGCTAAATAGACAAGTTACCTCCTGTGCACCATCTGAAGATGTCTCCGGAAAGCGTCAAAAACTGCTTTATGGAATGAACAAAAGTGACTGATTTCTTTTTTTCCGTATTTATATCGAATAAACAGTCACGGGTTCTTAAACATCTGCAATGGATAAGCTTTATCTAATTATATTTATTAATTTTGAGCCACATACGGAAGTACCATGCAGCTTATTAGCGATTCAATGATGATGACAGAATCTTTCGAAGTTTAACATTGTCGTCATCCCTGCTCTACGTGTCCCATTACCTGTTGCTTCTCATGTTGCAGAAAGACGAACCTGAAAATGAGAGAAAATTTTCAGTGAATAAGTAATTTTTAAACACAGTGGAGAACATTGAATTCCGATTAATATTTTTTTGCTGTCTGAATTGATTCGTGGTGTTCCAGCGACTTAGAGGAGATACAGAATAAGAAGTAAATACTGCTACACGTCAATGCACCACAGACGGCGCTTCTGCATTCTGAAAGTGTCATTCTCGTTAAGAGCAGCCAAGCTGTCGTACGGGATCTGCCGTCGTTACTATTCCTAAACTGTAGTGGTGTGTCGGCATGAAGGCGGTGCCTGATGCCTCCCGTGTGGAGACAGACCGCGCTGCCAGTGCCCTGCCACAAGCTACAGCAACGAATAACATCGTACCTCTCAAAGAACATAGAAACCTAAGTGTCCGCCTTAGATGACGTTTAAAATTTAGGTTTCTTCGAAATCCGCCTCATGCAAAATGCTGCTTCTCTTTAATCACCCACACGTTTCGACACCTACCTGTCATCTGCCGACGATAAAATATGTTTCTGAAAATTGCAATGCTAGTGAAAATGCATTTTTACAGATCGCTTTTAGTGCCTTTTTTATATTTGGAAGCACGTCATGTTTTTCGTACTGTTGCGCATCTCTGGTGGGTATCAGTTTCTACTGCTATTGTGTACACTGTTTTCTCACCGATTTATTATTTAATTTTTACTTTACTTTACGCGAAAGAAGTCAGGCTGTGGTCTTCGAGGTGGCGGAATGGTCCTTTCGGAGAATTGCCTCACAAGGTAGTCGAGCCGTGGCACTTTTGCAACGAGACTGGAATCAGTAGTCAGTCCAGTGAACAGACGCGAATGCTGTCCTGGGATTCGTCATGCAACCCCTGTTCGACTTGTTTACGTGGTTCTGTAATAGTTGTTGGATGAAAAGTCGCGAGAGTCACTCCTCGGCCCTTAATATCATACACGTGATCGATTGGAGACGAATCCGGAGATCGTGCTTCGTGGACGTGCAGAATCCCGTCTACAGGTGCGAGAATGTTCACATGATTACTGATGCCAGCCTCGTTGCAAAACTGGCGCAGCGCGACCAACTTGTGAGGCAATTCTCTGAAAGGACCATTCCGCCACCCCGAAAACCACAGTTTGACTCCTTTCGTCTGAAGTAAAGTGAAATTAAGTAATAAACCGGTGAGAAAACAGTGTACACAAAAACAGCGGAAACAGATACTCGCCAGAGACGCGCTACAGTACGGAAAATATGACATGCTGCCAAAATTAGAAACAAAGGGTACAAAAAGCGATATGTAAAAATGCAATTTCTCTAGCATTGTAATTTTCGGAAATAGATTTGATCCACAGCAGATGATTCATAAGTGTCGAAACTTGTGTGACTGAAAAAAACGAAACAGCATCTTGTATAAGGCGGATTTCTAAGAAACCCACATTTTAAATCGCAAACAAGGAAAAACGTCAAGAGCAGCTTCCAACCTCAGCAAGATGATTTTATGAAATGCTGAAAAATCGAATTTTTGTTGTCCCTTGAAGCTGGTATTACACGACGCACCTATCGTAATAAATCTGCACTAGCGACTCAAGTGTACATGTCAGGAACTGCCAACTTTTTCGTTATTAACGTGGAAGTCTGCGTTGGCACCCCATGGGTTCATATTCAGAACAGCAGGTTTATTTACTTCGTTAAGTGTGAAAGTTCATATTTGTGTGAAGTTGCGGTTTACCCATAGTGAAACTTCTGAGAGGTCTAGGTTCGTACTTATTATGCAGTTATTGTCATATTGTGCATTTAAAATGAAATTACGCACTGATTATGCAGAACTAGCGTAGAGGCAGCTCTTAGACTGTTCGACATGCAGAGATTGTTTTTTGTTTTTATTTAAACGTATTTGTATGTTGTTCACAAATCGCAACACCTTCTAAGCTTTTCGCGATAATTATGGCCATATAGGCATGATCATTTCTGAGCATACTTATTGACAAAAAAGCAGTTCAGATAGCAGGCGTTCAAAGTTTTTGTTAATCATGCCTTTTGCGTTCTTGTGGAGATACTTCCATAGAAGTTTTCATCCCCTAAGAATTATTTCTTTGTATCTAACAGAGAAGTAAACTACCAATTTTCATAAATTTGGCATTAAATTTTTCTTTTACTGTAACGAAATAATTTCTTAAAAATTTTCATCCCCTGTTGCACTCTCTTAGTGGTTGTATTTTGAGAAACACTGAAACACGAATATTATTTTATTTATAACCAGGAAGTCAAATACCATTTGTCACACATGCAACCTTAAAGATCCTTTACTAGGTCTTTAGTCATTATATATGACGGTAGTATCTGTTCCCGAAAGAACAGTTAGCGTTTATGACCACGCAGCTTTGCTAGAAATGAAATGATAATTAAATGGACACCCTAGCTGCAAACAGGCGTTGATGTACTTCATTGGGGACATGTTCAAAATGTGTGCCCCGACCGGGACTCGAACCCGTGATCTCCTGCTTCCGTGGCAGACGCTCTATCTATCTTATCTTTTTTTTCTCGTTTTGTTTGTTGTATGTGCTCGGGGCGGACGTCGTAAGAAATCCGTTTAAGTTCGTCTTTGATAGGTTAACTCAGTTTTTTTTTAATTACAGAGGGCGGCGAACCCTCTGCCCGAACACGCTGAGCTACCGTGCCGGCATCCCTCTGATTCACAGAGGGCACAGAGGATAGTGCGCCTGCAGGGACTTATCCCATGCACTCTCCCCGTGAGACCCACATTCCCAACATTTCCACACCACTACATTCTATTAGGCGCACTACGAAAGTAGTGTTGTGGACATGTTGGGAATGTGGGTCTTACCGGGAGCGTGCAAGGGGTAAGTCCCTGCAGGCGCACCATCCTTCGTGCCGTCGGTGGCTCAGATGGATAGAGTGTCTGCCACGGAAGCAGAAGATCCAGGGTTCGAGTCCCGGTCGGGGCACACATTTTCAACGTGTCCCCAATGAAATACATCAACGTCTGTTTGGAGCTAGGGTGTCCATTTAATTATCATTTCATCTTTAGTGATTTTTTTTCTTTTTTAAAAGAAACTTTCACCCACTTAGTGGTTGAATTACCAAAAGTCCTGAAACACGTATTTTTTATTTTCTGGCTGAGAATCGAACTGTATCATGATATGCCAGAAATAGTTTATTTATGAGTAAACATGCGTATGAAGTTACTAGTGTGATTCTCGATTTATACGTGTAATGCTTTAACTGATGAAAGATCACGTTTGATTTGATTGCATCTTCTATTTCAGTATGCCAGGAAAGAGGAGTCGATTTGTGCGAAAGGTGGTGCAAACATACGTGGCATGCCAGTTTGGTTGTGTGGCTTGAACGTATCTAACTAAAGACGTCTGTTTTATAGTAACGAAATCCAGCTGTGAGGCAGACGTGGTTTCGCTTATATCATCCTATGTTTTTCTGTGCTGAGATGTCTATCCAAGTCCACATTACCCTTGTAATTCAGAACGCAGCTGAAAGGTCTCCCACAAGGCAAATTTAGCTTAACTTTCATTTCTTCTAAACACAAAGCACAGGTATTTTGCTTTTAATTTGTCTGAGAACTTTGCTTCTGTCACTACTATTTACGTGAGAAGACGAGACCGCCTAGTATCGGCTTGGTTTTCACGAGTAATATTACGGCCCACGAACTTCGTTTGTTCGTTCCGAGCTTCCCTTGTTCACACGCATCCTCGACTTGACTGTCATCTGGCGGTCGTAGTCATTCGGCAAGACTCGGCATGATTCGGAAGTTGCCTTCGAAGCATAGCGTACTAAGAATCGATGAGTCGTTGGAACTTGGAATCGTCACGACTCGGAAACACGCAATCGTTCTTACAATTCTTTTTCTAGTACCTTCCGCAATGGAAATCGAACACGCGCCAGAACAAATGGACGTGGTCAGCCCATAGAGGGCTCGGCCTCCGTGGCGGCTATTCAGCGCAGCGGCTCTCTCGCAGCGAGGGCGCCACCGCTACGCCACGTGCAGACAGCGGCCAACAGCCGCTCCCTCTGGTTTCGTATATAGGGACCCGCTCAGCGCTAGTCCAGTTAGTCTGGTACTCGCTCTGGATTTCGTTTCTATCTCGGCGGTACTGCGTTCTGGTCGTTGCTCGTTGTTGACATTTGCCTGGCTCTGGTTCCGAGGGGAATTAGGTTTGGTGTTTGATGTTGTGGTTTCCGCAAGCCTCCGTTGTTTATCTCTTCCTTGTGTCGCTCATAGTCGGTCGTGGTCGGTTGTTGTAGGTTGTCGTGGGTCTGTCGTCCGACTCTTCCTTTCTTTACCCGGTGGTGCGTGCTCCACCGCCGGCGGCTTCCCCGCCTGGCGGTTCCGATCCGCAGCCCAAGGCGTTCCCGCACTTGGTTTTGGTTACTACACTTTTGAACGAAGATTCGTCCGTATCACGATTCGATTCCTACGATTGTTTTATTATAGTCGTTCGAATGAACGACTCATTGACGAATCGCCACAAGTCTATTCGAGAGTCAAGAATGTCGCTCGTACAAAAGGGGCTGTAGGGCGCACAAAGCACACTACTCGTGGAAGATTCGCTTCCTTGGCTCAGTATCAGGCAGCTACCTGTTCCCCGTGTGCTGAGACGACTGCCAGTGGCACTGCAGCGAATCGTGGTGGGCGGAGGCAGGGAGCCTTCGGCTCCGACTCGTCCCGCGTCCGCGGCCGCCTGCGGGATTACCACGGCCGCTAATTACAACACTTAGGCCGGCAGCCGCCTTTGTCCGGCGGCCCTCAAAATCCGCTTTCCAGCCGAGCCGCGGCGCCCCAGGCCCCGGACCGCGGCAAATCCCCGCAATCCGCTCCTTCGGGAGTTCTGTTTGTTTCTTCCGCCCTCCCCAAGTCGTTTCCACTTCAACAATGTCTGAGCCCCCAGCGCTGCAGATTGCGCCATTGCTCGTTACTCCCCCCCGTTCACGGCCGGACAGTTCCTTCGCGGCTGCGCCGCCAATACGTCGTCCCCCTTGACACTTCCCTTCTCTCCTTCGAGTCCTCGTAATTGGTGTTCTGGAGAACGGCAATGCGCGCAAACAGACCAAAACGAATGAGAAAACACCGTTGTTATGTCTCTTAACACGGCGTTGTTGCTCTTTCGTCAAAATACACTACTGGCCATTAAAATTGCTACACCACGAAGATGGCGTGCTACAGACGCGAAAATTAACCGACAGGAAGAAGATGCTGTGATATGCAAATGATTGGCTTTTCAGAGCATTTACTCAAGGTTAGCGCCGGTGGCGTCACCTACAACGTGCTGACATGAGGAAAGTTTACAGCCGATTTCTTATACACAAACAGCAGTTGACCAGCATTGCCTGGTGAAACGTTGTTGTGATACCTCGTGTAAGGAGCATAAATGCGTACCATCACGTTTCCGACAGTGATAAGGGTCGGATTGTAGTCTATCGCGATTGCGGTTTATCGTATCGCGACATTGCTGCTCGCGTTGGTCGAGATCCAATGACTGTCAGCAGAAAATGGAATCGATGGATTCAGGAGGGTAATACGAAACGCCGTGCTGGATCCCAACGGCCTCGTATCACTAGCAGTCGAGATGACAGGCATCTTATCCGCATGGGTGTAACGGATCATGTAGCCTTGTCTCGATCCTTGAGCCAACAGATGGGGACGTTTGCAAGACACCAACCATGTGCACGAACACTTCGATGACGTTTGCAGCAGCATGGACTGTCAGCTCGGAGACCATGGCTGCGGTTACCCTTGACGGTGCCTCACAGACAGAAGAGCTTGTGATAGTGTACTCAGCGATAAACCTGGATGCACGAATGGCAAAACGTCGTTTTTTCGGATGAATCCAGGTTCTGTTTACAGCATCATTATGGTCGCATCCGTGTTTGGCGACATCGCGGTGAACGCACATTGGAAGCGTGTAATCGTCATCGCCATACTGGCGTATCACCCAGCGTGATGGTATGGGACGCCATTCGTTACACGTCTGTGTCACCTCTTGTTGGCATTGACTGCACTTTGAACAGTGGACGTTACATTTCAGATGTGTTACGACCCATGGCTCTACCCTCCATTCTATCCCTGCGAAACCCTACATTTCACGAGGATAATGCACGAGCGCTTGTTGCAGGTCCTGTACGGGCTTTTGTGGATAAAGAAAATTTTGGACTGCTGCCGTGGCCAGCACACTCTCCATATCTCTCTCCGAGTGAAAACGTCTAGTCAATGGTGGCCGAGCACCTGGCTCGTCATAATATGCCAGTCACTACTCTTGATGAACTGTGGTATCGCGTTGAAGCTGCATGGGCAGCTGTACCTGTACACGCCATCCAAGCTCTGTCTGACTCAATGACCAGACGTATCAAGGCCTTTATTACGGCCAGAGGTGGTTGTTCTGGGTACTGATTTCTCAGGATCTGTGCACCAAAATTGCTTGAAAATGTAATCACATATCAGTTCTAGTATAATATATCTGTCCAATGAATACCCGTTTATCATCTGCATTTCTTCTCGGTGTAGCAATTTTAATGGCCAGTAGTGTATATTGACGTTATTGGAGAACCGCAACCTTTGAGTGATGTAGAGTATGTTTCCACGGTATAGCAGTGAGCAGCTACACGTTTGCTTAGATCCTTGGTGATATTTTCTTTATGAAAGTTATGCAGTGGTCCCGTGATGCTCGAGACATAGTCAGATGCTACCAAGACGTAGTTGGAATAGATTCGTCTCCCAAGCACCGGTGATGTCTCCAGCATTAAGAATCGAAACGTTAACCAGGTGAAAACACAAATTGCTTCTTTATAGTCCCTAACATCCAAAGCATTAAAAGACTAATCCTTGGGAACAGAAACTTACCTTAGGCCACAACCTAATGCCAACACAACTGAAGCCACCAATTACTTTCAGTAAGTAACGCAACCTATTTTTAGTCTGGACCAGTTTCAATTGGAAAAACGCGTAATTTGTTGCGGGACATCATGGAATGTTCCCGCGTCAAGCGGGAAGTTATTGAGTTGTTCTTTTGGCAGAAAACCAGAGCATCGCAGTTATTCATGGACACTTTCAGAATATCTACGGAGGACTGAGAGTGAACAAACCGAAGTTGAGACGTTGGGTGAGATCTCTGTCACCATCGGAACAAAGCCGCGCAAACCTGTCCGATCTCCCACTTAGCGGCCTGCCGCACACAGCTGTGACTCCTGGAATGCTGGAACGTGCGGACACTCTCATTCTAGGTGGTCGACTGATCGCAATCAAACATCTCGGTGCACAACTGGACGTCTCTGCTAGTGGTTCTGACACATTCATCCACCAGATAATGTAGTCGAAGATGTGTGACCACTGGGTTCCTCACCGCCTAACAGAACACCATAATTAACACCATATGTGCGGAATTGCTTGAGCGTTACGAGGCTGATCGCTACAATCATTTTATCGAACATCGTCATAGGCGATGAATCACGGGCTCACCACTTTGAACCGGAAACAGAGCAGTAATCTTTGGAGTGGTGCCAGATCTCGTCTCCTCCGTAGCAAAAGTTCAGTGCCACACCTCAGCCGATAAAGTCAAGGCGAAAGTCTTCTGGGAGTCTCAAGGAGTCATACTGTTTTATGTCCTCCCTCGTGGTGTAACGATCAACTCTGAAGAGTATTGTGCTACCCACAGGAAATTGAAGAAGCGACTTCACTGTGTTTATCGCACAAAAATGCAAACGGATTTCTTTTTGTGGATGACTAGGCCAATCCTCACACAAATCAGCCGACCAGAGAGGAGATCACAAAACTTCATTATACTCTTCCTCATCCACCCTACATCCCGGATCTCAAATCTTCCGACTTCCAATGATCCAGTGAACAATGCACTGCATGGGAAGCAGTATGTGGATTAAAGGGAGGTTATTGATGCAACAAGACGTTGGCTCCAACGCTGACCAGTAGAGTAGTACCACGAGGGCATACAATTCTTCCAGTAAGGTACTGTAAGACAGTCATGTGAATAGAGATCATGTTGAAGAACAAAGTTTTGTACTCAAATGGATGGGGAATAATAGGTCGTATTGGAATCTTGAGTAGAAACAACCAGCTTTCAGAAAAAAAAAGTGTTGCATCACTTATTGAATGCCCATCGTACACGAACAACGACGATGAGAGCCTTCATAGAATAATAGATTGTGTTTTGGTTTACTTTATCGAAAAAGATGTCGTTTCGATTTCGAATTTAGGTATTAAAACGGCTTGCATGCTTTTGTAAAAGTACATGGTCCATTGGCTTACAGATCAGTGGCCGTAGCACACACGGAAAGTCACTATTTCAGAAATGTGACTATGATGACTGCAATACAGACTTGTGTAAAATGCAGCGCAGGTTAAGTCACTTATAGAGTATTTATTTTTTTACTGTTTTCACCAGCACGTAACATTCATATTGATATCGACTACATCACATTCACTCGAAATGGTCTTTATTGTTATTTAGGTGAGTTAGGTAATAACACGAATTATATAGACCCATCATGTGTTTCAACTCACTTACATGAGATGAAAACAAATACATAGTTGTTACAAAACACACAAGTTATATGTGTGTCGAAGATGCTGCGATACAGAGAAGCAGCACAAAGACTTGGGCCTAGAGATAAATCAGACCTATATTGCTGTTGAGTTCGATTCAAGCTGGTATTTAACATTAAACATAGGGCATTGGATACAGACACACAAGCAGAGAGAGAGAGAGTGAGAGAGAGAGAGAGAGAGAGAGAGAGAGAGAGAGAGAGAGAGACAAAAAGTTCGTAATTGACACCCAGTATGACACCTAATTATTCAAGCTCTCTCTCTCTCTCTCTGTATTAACTTATGATTTGTCTTGTCGAGGTTTTCTTTTTGTGTTTGGAGGATGATTAAAGAAATTACTGTTCAATTTTGGTACCGTTTTCACTGACAGACTGATTCACGACGAAAGTTTGTGTATACAACCTACTCCTGCTTCGCCAGACAAGTTGTTCTGCTGTAGGTTCTTAGTGGTATCTATGTGAGTCCGGTCGGGTTGCTAGTTATTATAAATCATAACATAAAAACTAAAAAATAGTTACATTATCTCCGTCAAAGGCGTTAGGTAAAGGTTCAGTATTCATAAGTAACACTATTAAATGACATTTAGGATAATATATTATCTCTGAGCTCGTTACCATGTCGACGTTTCGTAGCGAAATGACATTTAGGATAATATATTATCTCTGAGCTCGTTACCATGTCGACGTTTCGTAGCGAACAAGACAGAATTTCAGATGCAGTGGTCTCTTATATCATAAATATTAGACAGAAAAATGTGGCAAAGAATGGGAGAATAAACAGATATGTGGACGGTTGATATGCTTTCAGTTAAATTCACAGTTAAATTGCAGTGGAGTAAACACATTTTATTTACCTTTGCCACGTAAACACCACACTGGTAGAGAGGACAACAGCATAAAAAAATTCACGACCTGGAATTGAAAAAGTCTGCATGCATCGCCTTCATCCAGTTTTCAACATAGTCGTATTGGACAGAGACTGAGCAATGTTTCCAGTGTCTGTACGGTCATCTAATAAATTTCCTCCGCTATCTGCCTTGCATGACTTCGAACTACTGGTCTAGTCTTAGAATCAACATATTTGTCCAGTTGTGAAAGGTCAGGGTTTGGAGGCGAGACACATAAAAGTTGTAAGTGCCTAATGCGTAATCAAATGTGACTGAAAATCATTCCATGTTAATTATGCAGTAATTACAAGAATTCACGGTACCTTTTGCTGTCCTCCCCCCAATTCTCATTGTGAGCCGAGAGTTTACTTTTATTTCAAGGAAAAATTTTCGTCTCTCTTTCTCACGATATTTTCTGTAGTTCGGTGACTCTATGTGCTGCACGATATCACCAGTATGACCGAAATTATTGTCTTAGAAATTATTGTCTTAGTAATTCGACTTAATCCTCCTGATCAACAGAATTGTTGGAGTGCATGATAATGACATGCGCCCACTCGGAGTTTCTGTTTCTTTCCCACTAAATAAGTTCCAGTAATGTACATCTGTAATACTTCGCTTGTTCTACCACCAGTATCCCCTCACGTCGCTCGTGTTGACTACACATTGTTAGCGCCCATTATTAAAAATAATGACTCCTATATTATTGACAGTAATGGACCCGTGGTCTAGGGGTAGCGTCTTTAATTCATAATCAAAACGTCTTCGGTCCCGGGTTCGATCCCCGCCACTGCCTAAATTTTCATAAATAATTAGCATTGGAGGCCGAAGACTTCCGGTATAAGAAGTCAACCTCATTCTGCCAACGGCCTTGTCAAAGAGGGCGGATGAGCGGATAGAGGTTCATGGCACTCTCTTGCCCTAAAAGGCGGAAGAATCAGCAATGATCAACTACATGAGGATGCAGAAGGCAATGGAAACCACTGCGTTAAAGACACGTAACGTGTATCCCCAGGACATGTGGCCTGTAGTTGAAGAAGTGTCATGATGATCTCTCCATATTCGGATCTCCGGGAGGGGACTGCCAAGGAGGAGGTTACCATGAGGAAAAGATTGAATAATCAACGAAAGGATAATGTTCTACGAGTCGGGGCATGGAATGTCAGGAGCTTCAACGTGGTAGGGAAACTAGAAAATCTGAAAAGGGAAATGGAAAGGCTGAATCTAGATATAGTAGAGGTCAGTGAAGTGAAGTGGAAGGAAGACAAGGATTTCTGGTCAGATAAGTATCGGGTAATATCAACAGCAGCAGAAAATGGTATAACAGGTATAGAATTCGTTATGAATAGGAAGGTAGGGCAGAGGGTGTGTTACTGTGAACAGTTCAGTGACCAGGTTGTTCTAATCAGAATCGACAGCAGACCAACACCGACAACGATAGTTCAGGTATACATGCCGAAGTCGCAAGCTGAAGATAACCAGATAGAGAAAGTGTATGAGGATATTGAAAGGGTAATGCAGTATGTAAAGGGGGACGAAAATCTAATAGTCATGGGCGACTGGAATGCTGTTGGAGGGGAAGGAGTAGAAGAAAAGGTTACAGGAGAATATGGGCTTGGGACAAGGAATGAAAGAGGAGAAAGATTAATTGAGTTCTGTAACAAGTTTCAGCTTGTAATAGCGAATACCCTGTTCAAGAATCACAAGAGGAGGAGGTATTCTTGGAAAAGGCCGGGAGATACGGTGCGACGGGTCAGGCTCTTATCGCGCAGTTTCCTTTCCCTGAAAGAAAATCCACCTACCTCGTTTCTTAGGTAGTTGCTGCACTCGCCTCTCCTGATAGCAGCTACTGGAAAAATTGCAGAAAAGCAGTGTTGAAGAAACTGCAATTTAATAGCCGCTCACCGGAGGCCGCGATACATGTTTGCTGAAATACAATCTATGAGCAATCTTCCTAAATAAATTGAGTTATTGGAATGGTAGTAATTGTTTACTCAAACGAGAACGCGAAGTTGGTAATTCTATTTAAGCTCTTTATTGTCTTTAAGCCTGATCATCAGCCCGCTAATCTACGTTTGAAGAAAGTTCAGTTCACAATTCTATCCACACTCAAACCCCGCCAGAATTAGCTTTCAAAGTTACGGAATTTACTTAACTGCAACACAGACGATTTTCTAACATACACGTTTGCAGTCGATGTTCAATAATAGTTCGTTTTTTAACGTTAATGCTCGCCATAAGCACTTAGTAAAAGTTTACGAAGTACCGCCACGCTTTTAATTATTAAAGTTACTCGCGTCTTTCGCGGAACGAAAAGTCACAACTCGCTCAAACTCACACTACGCGTTACTGGACTCTTCCAGTCTCAAATCGCACAGTACCGAACCGATGAAGCCGTTTTATGACTTCATTTTACACATTATTCGCGAGGACACATCAAGCATGTCTCTTCTCGATCACAGTTCCTTCGCGACTCCTCATCCACTCGCGACTCCTCTCCTAGTCCGCTAACCGTCCTCGCATCTCATTGGCTCACACATCACACAGCCAATCAGAATTAACTCTTTGGGTGCGCCTCGCGCCAAAATCTAGCACGCACCAGTCATGACTTCTGAATCATTTACGTCATGATTTCTTGTTACACAAAATTTACTGTATAATTTAACAAACCGAAAGGAAAACTAGACTTTACTTTATTTCCAGAAATTATTTAAATACTCGCGAACGTTCTGGCTGCTTGTACAATACCATACACTCTTGGACATCCGACATTCACTAAGATGGGGAACCACTGGCGACTCTGTTCCCACGGTTACATCGTCTGAACACTTGCGAGTTCCAACCTAGATTTTATACACTTGCAAAGAATGGCGAATGTCCCTCTTTCATTCACTCAGGCACACTCATTCACTCTCACCTACTCATATAAAATAACTGTTCACAAAAATTCAAAACATTTATGGTTTTAACAAAGTTATAGGTGAATTTCTAAAAGTAAAATTCTCGAAATAAATACAAAAGCACGGAAGGTGATTTTGTTTCATAGTTGGATGGTCACTGAAGGTGATCTATACATAATGGTATTTATTTAGACTCGAAAATTGTAGAAATTTGCGTTTTCTGTAAGATTTTTCTAATTTCCAAAATATGCAGGTTTCAAAGCTCAAATTTGGATGACTTATTTTTATTCATAACAGAAACTAGTATATTAACTTTTAATTTCCTCAGGTTCCTCAGTTAGAAGTTATTAAAGATGAAAGTTCCACGTTATACACGCGGCTAGTTAGCGCACAGGTCTTACATTCTCACGGTACAGACATGCCATATGGTCGTGACGTCAGACGAACGGACACCGGTAATCTGCCCGCTACAGCACATATGCTAATCTGATGGCTACTTTACAGTCTGTCTACATTTCACAGTAAATATTTGATAGAAAACTGTGCGCTCACACTAGTTGCGACGCCACAACGGGAAGATTTCAATTAGATTACATCATGGTCAGACAGAGATTCCGAAATCAGATACTGGATTGTAAGGCGTATCCAGGAGCAGATATAGACTCAGATCACAATATAGTAGTGATGAAGAGTAGGCTGAAGTTCAAGGCATTAGTCAGGAAGAATCAATACGCTAAGAAATGGGATACGGAAGTTCTAAGGAATGACGAGATACGGTTGAAGTTCTCTAACGCTATAGATACAGCAATAAGGAATAGCGCAGTAGGCAGCACAGTTGAAAAGGAATGGACATCACTAAAAAGGGCCATCACAGAAGTTGGGAAGGAAAACATAGGTACAAAGAAGGTAGCTGCGAAGAAACCTTGGGTAACAGAAGAAATACTTCAGCTGATTGATGAAAGGAGGAAGTACAAACATGTTCCGGGAAAATCAGGAATACAGAAATACAAGTCGCTGAGGAATGAAATAAATAGGAAGTGCAGGGAAGCAAAGACGAAATGGCTGCAGGAAAAATGTGAAGACATCGAAAAAGATATGATTGTCGGAAGGACAGACTCAGCATACAGGAAAGTCAAAACAACCTTTGGTGACATTAAAAGCAACGGTGGTAACATTAAGAGTGCAACGGCAATTCCACTGTTAAATGCAAAGGAGAGAGCAGATAGGTGGAAAGAATACATTGAAAGCCTCTATGAGGGTGAAGATTTGTCTGATGTGATAGAAGAAGAAACAGAAGTCGAGTTAGAAGAGATAGGGGATCCAGTATTAGAATCAGAATTTAAAAGAGCTTTGGAGGACTTACGGTCAAATAAGGCAGAAGGGATAGATAAAATTCCATCAGAATTTCTAAAATCATTAGGGGAAGTGGCAACAAAAAGACTATTCACGTTGGTGTGTAGAATATATGAGTCTGGCGGCATACCATCTGACTTTCGGAAAAGCATCATCCACACAATTCCGAAGACGGCAAGACCTGACAAGTGCGAGAATTATCGCACAATCAGCTTAACAGCTCATGCATCGAAGCTGCTTACAAGAATAATATACAGAAGAATGGAAAAGAAAATTGAGAATGCGCTAGGTGACGATCAGTTTGGCTTTAGAAAAAGTAGGGGCACGAGAGAGGCAATTCTGACGTTACGGCTAATAATGGAAGCAAGGCTAAAGAAAAATCAAGACACGTTCATAGGATTTGTCGACCTGGAAAAAGCGTTCGCCACTATAAAATGATGCAAGCTGTTCGAGATTCTGAAAAAAGTAGGGGTAAGCTATAGGGAGAGACGGAACATATACAATATATACAACAACCAAGAGGGAATAATAAGAGTGGACGATCAAGAACGAAGTGCTAGTATTAAGAATGTAACACAAGGCTGTAGCCTTTCGCCCCTACTCTTCAATCTGTACATCGAGGAAGCAATGATGGAAATAAAAGAAAGGTTCAGGAGTGGAATTAAAATATAAGGTGAAAGGATATCAATGATACGATTCGCTGATGACATTCCTATCCTGAGTGAAAGTGAAGAAGAATTAAATGATCTGCTGAACGGAATGAACAGTCTAATGAGTACACAGTATGGTTTGAGAGTAAGTCGGAGAAAGACGAAGGTAATGAGAAGTAGTAGAAATGAGAACAGCGAGAAACTTAACATCAGGATTGATGGTCACGAAGTCGATGAAGTTAAGGAATTCTGCTACCTAGGCAGTAAAATAACCAATGACTGACGGAGCAAGGAGGACATCAAAAGCAGACTCGCTATGGCAAAAAAGGCATTTCTGGCCAAGAGAAGTCTACTAATATCAAATACCGGCCTTAATTTGAGGAAGAAATTTCTGAGGATGTACGTCTGGAGTACAGCATTGTATGGTAGTAAAACATGGACTGTGGGAAAAACGGAACAGAAGAGAATCGAAGCATTTGAGATGTGGTGCTATAGACGAATGTGGAAAATTAGGTGGACTGATAAGGTAAGGAATGAGGAGGTTCTACGCAGAATCGGAGAGGAAAGGAATATGTGGAAAACACTGATAAGGAGAAGGGACAGGATGATAGGACATCTGCTAAGACACGAGGGAATGACTTCCATGATACTAGAGGGAGCTGTAGAGGGCAAAAACTGTAGAGGAAGACAGAGATTCGAATACGTCAAGCAAATAATTGAGGACGTAGGTTGCAAGTGCTACTCTGAGATGAAGAGGTTAGCACAGGAAAGGAATTCGTGTCGGGCCACTTCAAACCAGTCAGTAGACGGTTAAAAAAAAATTATTGACTTTCTCTCCACTGCTTACTCTGCTGAGGCAACACCAAGTAGCAGTTTCAGAATTAAATCTCCTCAGGGCTGTCTTCGAACACACACACACACACACACACACACACACACACACACACACACACACACACACACACACACACAGACACACACACACAAAATGTAAAGGGTCTTTCAAAAAGATTAATGCAATTTCACTTCTTCACTTCAAAATAACGTACCTCTTATACACTTCCACATGTTACCTTAGGGTACGATTTAGGTTTGCGTTTAGAATCGAAGTTCACATTCCTATTTCAGCAAATGTTCACCATTCCCTTAACTGGAAGCACGACAAATAGCCAGACAACTGTCAAAACCGTCCCAAAATTTTTTGGGGAAGTCTCAAGGCACAACAGGAGCCGTTCCAAGAAAGTGGATCGGGATATGGGAACTTACATTCCCTTCAAATATTCACAGAACAGTTTATATACCAGTTTCAAAATTTGAAGATTCGTCAATGCTTCTCGCACATCAAGGCAGAGTAACATTTATTCACAGTGCAATGCGTATGAAACCAAGTTATCTGATTAAAACACTGGCCACTTTAATGTGATTTCTTTCGTAAAAATTTAAGGTAATTTCCCTTTTCCGCAGTAATCTAAGAGTCCAAGACAATTGGTCTTGCAACTTCTATAGTTTTTCTGCAACTTCAAAACGACAGTACTTCCAAGCGGGAAGCCTATATATAAATACTAAGAAATGATGTGGAGTGGAGAAGCACGACCAAATGAAGCCGTATTCAGAAACTTTCTGCGGCGGTATCAGTTGTGGTTTCGACAGAACAGGTAATTGTTACATTAATATTATCGAGCGCGACGGTTCTATGACATGTTTTGGTGTGGATAAACAAACATCGTTCTCAACCCCATGGCAACCAAGAGTCTGCAATTATGAATTGTACCGGATGAGGAACACTGCAAAGCATTTTGCGGTAAGTTGAGAGTGTGAATCAGAGGGGAGATGGGACTGGGTGGCAGAGGTCAGTCTGGCTTTAGCAGCAGTGCAGTGCAGGCGTCCCTTATCTTTACCTGGGAAGGACGTGTGCTAGTTTTGTTTACCTTCTGTGGGTGTTACTTGCATGCTGTCTAGGACTCAGAGCTATTGCGGCCGGCAAACAGACACCGTAAATTAACACTTTGTTTAACCTTCTGCAACGACTATGCAAGACCAAACGTGTTCGAAGTGGATCATTGTCTTCGGAATGTAGCCAAAATCCCGGCAAACGACATAGCAGGTACCTACTTATCAATAATGAACATTGCGGTGTATGTTAGAGCCACTGATAGCGCGACTTGCAATAACATCCTACGGAACACGCAGCAGGAGCTCTGTTTCTGCCACACCAACAGTAACGTAGGGTCAGTGATGGTCAATCATGCAGGATTATGCATCCGAACAATGCGCGTCCCTGAACCGCCATTCAAACTCCCGGCAACCGATGTCATGGATACCTCCCATCTTTATGACGCCATTCACAGCCATGTGTCCGATATGTGGCCAAAGTTTTGAACATCTCCCAGTTTTAAGTGGCGTTTCCAGATAACCACAAAGCTCCATCGTCATGTGCCATCCTACCTCCACATATGTGGCTGTCACACGGTCTCATGATTAACTGTGGACTTGTTCCGGGCTGCAGCAAGGGAAGCCATGTCTGATCAGAATGTCTCCAGCATTACATCAAACAAAAGCCAGATTTTGACGTGACGTCCATACCACAACCAGTGTCCCTTGCAGTTTCCTACGCAATGGTTCTTATTGCCCCTGCATCTTCACACCACCACATGGATCTTATATCAGTGACCTTATTGGATGCCGCTGATACCACCACTAACAGTCTTCACAGCAATAAAAGTCCATGTTGACAACGCCAGCACCACTGCCTGTGAACGCCGATCGTTCCTTAGGAGTTTACATCAACAAAAGTACCAATGACAGCCTTTGTGCTGAAACGATGTGATCCACTCCCATCTTCTGAACTGATGTCGTGTGGACTCCAATCAGGTTGCCTTGCCTCCCAACGACGCCTTGCTTTCAGTTCCTACGGACGATGACCACGAGTCGATTAAAGTCGAGGTCACAAATGCAGCCCCGATTTCACGAATGAACGGTCTCCAGCTCTGATAGCAAGTCAAACAGTTGTCGAACCAGAAGGAACGTCTATCCCTTTGGACACTTTTTAATCAGTCAAGCACCCTACAGTGCTAGAGTGAATTGATGATTCGCACTTCCACGTGGAACGATAACATCGAAAGCAACCCTGACCTCCAGTCAGCGGCGATGCCTCCAGCGGCCACGACGTAAATGTAGCTAGGCTGCAACCACGGACGCTGATGGGATGGGCTATGATCTCCTTGTTCGTTCTCGATTACCTACACTGTGTTCCTGAACCTCCAATTCCTGCAGCATCAGTCACACAAGTTTGCAACGACAATACCAACCACATCAGTTCACCCCCGAAATTTTCTCTGCTGTGGGGCACGTTTAGGGAATCTGACATTGACATTTTCCTCTCACAGGCAGCACAACTGGCTGTTCTGACTCACGTTACCAGATACATAACTTACACTTTTGTTGGTGACCACCTTGGCAGGGTGTGGCTCCATACATTCGTGGAGGAATCCCCAGTATGAATCTCACCATGCTTCCAGCAGCATGCACCGTGGCCTTCACCACTATGGACACACGTATCATCATCAACATCTATGCCCCATCTGTTTCCAGCTAGCGACAGGAGAGGGCAACATTCTACTCCCACTGCTATTAGGGCGTCCTGCTAGTTTAATGTTTGGAGACGACTTCAGCTATGTCACCTGTCCAGAACTCTGCCCGATCATCCGGGACCATCAGCTGAGCGACACATGGGAAGAGAACTTTGCAATGCCTTACGCATCAAGCAAGCCATTCAGAAAGCAGGATTCATAGAACTCACATCTCCTGGGAGCTAGAATCTGATGTCCAAGATGCTAAATTGTTGCTTCTGGCTTTCTGAGACCACAATGCATACATCTGCATGACTTCATTCTCGTCAAATCGCAACTAGTCTGGCGAAGTCGTATTCCATCGAAAACGAACATCACACATTTCCAGGGAGTAGAATATTAACAGCGTGCAACAGAGACTTAGACGACTTGCGAACAACGACTACCCATTTACAGAACGACTTCAGAGTGGTGGTTAGGATGTGCCAAGCCCTCCTTATGGCAAATCCTGATGTGATCACGAAGGACATAGCGAAATCTCATCAACACACAACTAAGTACTATTACGCCATCCTTTGTGACTTAGTCAACCAAGCACCCAACCCGACCATCCAGAAGGAGCATCAGCAGGTTAAGGCTACGTCGTCTACAGGGAGACATTGTTAGAGCCCATTTACAGGAATCACAGCACCATGAGGTACCTACCATGCCTCTTATCGCAATCGAGGACCGACGACGATAGCTTATAAACGAACTGATCACGCCACAGGCGCAGAGTCTCACTCAATGATCTGAAATAGTTAGTTTTCCAACCACTACCACAACATCTATGGCACTGGGATTGCCGAGGAAACAGAAACTGGTCAGGTCTCGTCTTACATCACCCACACATTTCTAGTGGAGAGAAAACCCACTTGATGGAACTGATCAACACGGGCGAAGTGGAGGTTGCCATCGACAAGGGAGTTAATAGCAAATCTGCTCGTGTATATAGTCTGCCTACAGAGTTCTGTCGTGCCCTCCGAACGTTAATGACCCCGAAAGGAACCAGCATGGTTCAGGAACTTTTCACGATAGGCCATGTTAATCATCCCAGGTTTGTCATAGGCATCGTCATTCACCATCCACTTAGCGTCCTTCATGCGGACAACAATACCTTTGCCTCCACCTTGGTGAAGCGCCCTCGTTCCCTTCTTTCCAGCATCCTCCACCATAACAGATGTCTCCAGGTGGTCAGATGACTACGTAGACAGTAAGCGGAGAAAGTCGCTGTGTGATAGCACTGGCCGTGACGTGCCGGCTCTGTGCAGCTATGGTAACAATAGACTTGGAAAGCACATATAACAAAGTACATCACGGTTTCCTGTTCTCCGTGGTGGCTCATATGGGCTTTCCATCCCCTTTCCACAGCGTCACACGTTGCATATATGACAGCGTTAGGTCCAACATACAAGTCATTGGTCGCTTAACGAATCCAGTTCCGATAAGGCGGTCTATCCGACAAGGCTTTCAGCTATCGACCTTCACGCTGGAAAGCCTTAGTTTGAACCTCAAATCTACGCTCAAGGGACTCACGCTACGACAGCACACGCGACTTGTTCTTCTGTATTCTTGAATTTCGCTGAATATTTTTGTATTTCCTTCTTTTATTGATCAACTGAGGTATTTCTTCTGTTACCCATGGCTTCTTCGCAGTTATCTTCTTTGACCTATGTCTTTCTTTACGGTTTCCATGATTGCCTTTTTAGAGACGGCCATTCCTCTTCAACCTTACTGCTGTATCTACAGCCTTGGAAAACTCCAAGCGCATCTCGTAACTCCTTGCTAGTTCCGTATCCCTCTTCATCTACATCTACATCCATACTCCGCAAGCCACCTGACGGCATGTGGCGGAGGGTACCTTCAGTACCTCTATCGGTTCTCCCTTCTATTCCAGTCTCGTATTGTTCGTGGAAAGAAGGATTGTCGGTATATTTCTGTGTGGTCTCTGATCTCTCTGATTTTATCCTTATGGTCTCTTCGCGAGATATACGTAGGAGGGAGCAAGATACTGCTTGACTCTTCGGTGAAGGCATGTTCTCGAAACTTCAACAAAAGCCCGTACCGAGTTACTGAGCGTCTCTCCTGCAGAGTCTTCCACTGGAGTTTATCTGTCATCTCCGTAACGCTTTCGCGGTTACTAAATGATCCTGTAACGAAGCGCGCTGCTCTCCGTTGGATCTTCTCTACCTCTTCTATCAACCCTATCTCGTACGGATCCCACATGCTGAGCAGTATTCAAGCAGTGGGCGAACAAGCGTATTGTAACCTACTTCCTTTGTTTTCGGATTGCATTTCCTTAGGATTCTTCCAATGAATCTCAGTCTGGCATCTGCTTTACCGACGATCAACTTTATATGATCATTCCATTTTAAATCACTCCTAATGCGTACTCCCAGATAATTTGTGGAAGTAACTGCTTCCAGTTGCTGACCTGCTATATTGTAGCTAAATGATAAGTGATCTATCTTTCTATGTATTCGCAGCACATTACACTTGTCTACACTGAGATTCAATTGCCATTCCCTGCACCCTGCGTCAATTCGCTGCAGAACTTCCTGCATTTCAGTACAATTTTCCAATGTTGCAACCCCTCGATATACCACAGCATCATCCGCAAAAAGCCTCAGTGAACTTCCGATGTCATCCACAAGGTCTTTTACGTATATTGTGAATAGCAACCGTCCTACGACACTCCCCTGCGGCACACCTTTCCGTAGTAATTCTTCCTGCCTAATATCTTAAACTTCAGCCTAATCTTAATCGCTAATACATTGTCTATATCTACTCCTAGATACGCCTTACAATACAGTATCTGATTTCGGAATCTCTGGAAGAACCTGATGCAATCCAACCGACTCTTCCCGTATTACCCGGTCTTTTCCAAGTATATTTCCTCCTCTTGTGATTCTTGAACAGAGCATTCGCTATTACTAGCTGAAATTTATCAGAGAACTGAGTTAGTCTTCCTCCTCTGTCATTCATTGTCCCAAGCACATATTCCCCTGTAACCTTTTCTTCTAACCCTTCCCCTACAGCCGTGCGGTTCTAGGCGCTGCAGTCTGGAACCGCGGAACTGCTACGGTCGCAGGTTCAAATCCTGCCTCGGGCATGGATGTGTGTGATGTCCTTAGGTTAGTTAGGCTTAAGTAGTTCTAGATTCTAGGGGACTGATGACCTAAGATGTTAAGTCCCATAGTGCTCAGAGCCATTTGAACCTTCCCCTACAAATGCTTTGCAGTCCCCCATGACTATTAGATTTCATCTCCCTTTATTTACTGTATTAACCTTTCATTATCCTCATATACTTTTTCTTTATGTTCAGCCTTGCGACGTCAGCTTTTATACCTGAACTATCGTTGTCGGTGTTGGTTTGCCTCGATTCTGGTAATAACAACTCTATCACTGAAATTTTCACTGGCTGGGATCTCTCATCTTGACGTAGAAGATCGTTCCAAACTTTGTACTATGGTAGAATCGTGGACCCAACCACCTAGAGTCCCTAAACGTCACAAGCCCCTTTCATAGGAGAGGAAGGAGAAATTATCAGCAAGCCTCAAGAGATATTGGGAATGGAAGAGAGTATGGAAGAATAACAAAAGCTCTCCTTAGTGGGCTTAAGAATAATAAGTACACAACAAGCCTCTTCCCAGAGAATTACGCCATCATTTGCGACTTAGTCAACCAAGCACCCAACCCGAGCATCCAGAAGGAGCATCAGCAGATTAAGGCTGCGTCGTCTACAGGGAGACTTTGTGAGAGCCCATCTACAGGAATCACAGCACCATGAGGTACCTACCATGCCTCATATCGCAATCGACGACCGACGACGACGACGATAGCTTATAATCGAACTCATCACGCCACAGGCGCAGAGTCTCACCCAACGATCTGAAATAGTTAGTTTCCAAGGTCCTCTACTACTGCTCGTCTGTTATGGAAGAGTCACGTCGCAGTTGAAGACCAGATGGTCGGCGAATGCACAGGGCCACAGCTTGGCACCGACAGTTGCTGCCCGAAGACCTCGGGTAACGTAAAACAGGTCCAACTTAAGGGCCGAGTTTCTGGTGAAGTGTGCATATCCGCGTGGGTCACCATGGGTTAGGGACCATGTATCATGCAAAGCGCAGTCCTGACCATAGCACGAAAGGCTGGACATGGGACAAGGTGAGGGACCTGACCCTCAGGACATAAGACGATGTTAAAGCCCCCACCCAGCACTAAGTGCCCTGTAGGGCCTTGAAACAATGGAGCTACCTCAGTAGAGCAATAGAGCGTTCGCACTCGACGCTTCGCAGTACCAGACGGAACATACAGATTCACAAGGCGGACTGCACCGATGGTGAGCGTAGCGCCTCGTGCTGATGGCAAATACTGGATATCCGTTAGTTCTATGACATCGCGTAGTAGTATTGCCGTACCATCACCACCGTTGGTAGTAGGGTTGACGTAAGAGGTGTATCCATAAGCAGCCAGGATCAGATTAGGCCGTACCTCTTGAAGAAACACGATATCAATGTCCGCCGCCAGAATTATGTCCTTTAACTGCTGCGTTCTGATCATGGAACTAATTCCCTTGCCATTGGCTATGCCTATCAGATATACTTGAATCACTGGATAATACGATGACGTATCCTGCAGTCGTTTAATCAAGTTAGCTCCATGTTGCCCGTCTGATCGTCTCCACCACCCGCACCATATATATTACAGATCGGCAGAGACAAAATTAATGTCCGTCCGAACATCTGCATCTTGGAAGCCCAGTCACCAAGCTGGAGGCGTGCTACGTTAGGTGATGGGTGACGTTCATCTGCTGTCTTAGCCACAAAAACGCCACGGGGCTCGTCGGTGGGTTGAGCATTGTCAACTTGCCATGGACCTTGTACGGACGTTGGCAGCAGCGAACCAGGGACTGTTAAATGAGGTCCACAGCACGGGTCGCAGAGAGATTTTCCTCATCCTCCTGCAACGTGTCACCATATCGCGAAGCATTTCCTGCGGACAGCCTCCTCTTCTTTCGTCGTTTGGGCCACTTGTGCTTGCCGGAACGCGTGTTCGTGTCCTGTGGATTACGACAAACAGTTACCACCTCCCGCATCTTCATTTGCAAGCTCTAATCGATCGTTTGTTCCTCTCCTTCCTCATACGGAGTGCAGACGTGGTCCCTGCTCTCGAGCACGTTGACGTTCCAATGCACGCCGCGTCGTCGTGGGTTCGGAAACCGAGCCCGCGGGGTCGGGAACTGGAACGGAACAACGTCCGCGTTCGTCATGTTGCTCGCTGCCTCAACGTTCGTAATAACCAGCATCACGTGTTGCGATGTAGGCCTCGTGTCTGCATGTGGTATCTGGACGAGGCGTCCCTGCAGGCACTGAATGCGAACATGCTCTTCCTGCCCGCATCCCGGACAAGTCGCGGTTGACCGTCGTAAATGACGACCGCTAAACAGCCACCAGCGGTCGCGCACGACGGGATGAGTTTTAGCACTTCGACTGGCACCTCACACACTTAATTCAGAGCAGGATATCTCTCGAACGTATGCCATCTTTCTTGTACGTGACTTAGTACTTCGCTGTAAGGCCGCAGCGCGTTCACGACAAGCGGGCCGGAACTTGAAGCGGCAGCTCAAAGATTTATATGGTCCGAACGCCGAGTTCTGCACTGTCGGCAGTCACTACACCCACGTAGCTGTCCGAGTGATGGAAACGATATCCAGCGGGGGAACGGCGAATAAGTCTTTCGGACGCTGCTTCATCCACAAATTTCAGGTAAACTATGCCGGATACGATCGAAAGATGTATAATGTACTTCACACAGGAAACGCTTTACTTCGTACTGTACGCCTTAGGGCTTAGGCCGTGCGTACTGGACATGGAACGTTAATTTAATCGTGGCCTTTCTACAAGAAAGAGCCATCGTCATTAGAGGTTATCTGTTTACACTACAGTACCACTACCGGCGCAAGTAAACAATGGCCAGCTCCCGGAGCATCGCATAGAGCTCACGCATGTCCGCTTAGTAATACGGCTGAGAACTGACTGTCCCTAGACCATAGGTTTCAGTTAGACATTAATAAAAGAACAAGAGGGCAAGGCCAAAGGGGTTTTATTAAAAGAAGTATCTGCTAATGTTGTAGAATGTAGAAAATTGAAAATCATGTCTTCTTTTGAATGTACTACAATGAGTCCTAAATCCGTTAGCAAACTTGCGAAGCAACTACAATTGTCAGAAATCACCATCAGATGCTTTCCAAGCAAGTAAACACATTACGCTAGAATCCGATTCTCGTCTTAACGAATTTTCGACGATACGAATTCGACTCATCTACTGCGAGTCGGATATACAGGGTGTTTTAGCAAGCGGTTACAAACTTTCAGGAGAGGCAGAGTACACCTAGATAATGGAAAATCATATAGCACCGTTCGGCCGCTGTGGCCGAGCGTTTCTAGGCGCTTCAGTCTGAAACCGAGCGACAGCTACGGTCGCAGGTTCGAATCCTGCCTCGGGTATGGATGTGTGTGATGCCCTTAGTTAGGTTTAAGTAGCTCTAAGTTCTATGGGACTGACGACCTCAGATGTTAAGTCCCTCAGTGCTCAGAGGCATTTGTACCATACAGCAATCCATGGTCGGAAACGCTTTCCTGGCGCGCTAGTGACAACAGAAAACACAAGAAAGTAAGGCCACGAACAGGATGAGAACACATGTTTATTGTGCTTAATACAACACAGACCAAGAAATAAGAACAACAAAAGACAACGATCGTCATCAAATAAAGTGATCGATGTTATAACTCCTGACCGCGGTGCTGGACACACAGCTCCGCCGTGTGGAGGATCTGTTTGTCGTAGACTGTGATTATATTGCCTAAATCGCGCATCGTAATCAGTTTATTCTGTCATTTTTAAATTTAAATTCCACTCACAGAACAATTTTTTCAGAATGTTCTTTCCGTGAAGTGCTGTTCTGCCTGACAAATTCCCTGAAGTTTTCCCAATCTTGATATCTATTTGCACTGCTTATAATCTCTCAAAACTTGTTGCCCAGCCAAACATTTACGCATAACGTCAACGGAACACACTTTGCAACTTATTATTTGGGGAATACGAGTACGCGTGAATTCCAACCAGCTCTGCATTACGTTCCTCGTGCTGTAATTCGCACAGCATCGACTTATTCAGTCTGCGTGTATTTTCTCTTTCACAGCAATTTCTTACACTAACACTTATAGGTAATTAAAGCGATCGCTTTCTGTGCTTGGAGTCAACGGACTTGTCTCGTCGAACACGTAGGTTCTTGTCAAATCACCGAAGTAAAAGCAACTTAGGCCTTGGCCAGTACTTGGATGGATAACTACCGTTAGCAGCTTTCCCTTGCCTTTATGGCAAAGAGGACGGTTGTATATGCATAAAGTTACTATCACCAGTCTTCGTGCACATGTCCTGGATTAAATTCCAAACCTCTCCGCAATGTCTCATGAAGTGAGGGCATGACACACTGTTGATGGTGATCCGCTCAGCGGCCCCCTCCGTGTTATTCGAGAGGAACAGATTATCTGCGAAGCCGGGTGTCACCTTCCCCCTCCCCTCATTATCATCCAACAGAAACATTACACCGCACTACACACATACACATTACAGTATCCTACACTTCTCAGATAGACATAGGCACTGAAGCCTCACACTTCACTAGGCAGCTGAACCTGCCACTTGGAGCCTCCCAGCCAGCAATGCCATCTGCTGTATTTTCCCTTGGCTCGACTGCTAGATAGTAAAACACACTACCTGTACCTACTGATGTGACGAAATTACTCCCCGCTACGATCTGAATATATCCTTGATATCAGTTTGTTGTAGAATCTTAGAACATATTCTGGTCTCAAACACAATGAGGTCGTATGACTAGGGCCTCCCGTCGGGTATACCGTTCGCCGGGTGCAAGTCTTTCGAGTTGACGCCACTTCGGCGACTTTAGCGTCGATGGGGATGAAATGATAATGATTTGCACAACACAACACCCAGTCCCTGAGCTGATAAAATCTCCGATCCAGCCAGGAACCGAACCCGGGCCCTTAGGATTGACATTCTATCACGCTGACCACTCATCTACAGGGGGCGGACAGATAATGAGGTATGTTGAACAGAATGACCCCTTAGTATCCAAAACATCGATCATGTGCAACCTAACCCGCACTTTTCTCACATGACATACTGAAAGCTTTGGATCAAGGCAATCAGGTAAATGCTGTATTTCTTAATTTCCCAAAATCATTTGACTCAGTATCACACCTAGGCTTATAGTCAAAATTACGATCACATGCCGTGTTAAGTGACCGAGGATTTTTTGGTAGGGACGACACAGCATGTTATCTTGGATGGAGAATTATTGTCAGATGTAGAAATAACTTCAGGTGTGCCCCAGGGAAGTGTGTTGAGTCTCTTGTCAATCACGTTGTCCATCAATGACCTTGCCGACAATATTAAGAGTAAAGTCAGGCATTTTGCAGGTGATGTAGTTATCTATAATGAAGTAGTATCTGAAAGAAGTGCATAAATATTCAGTCAGATTTTGATAAGATTTCAAAATGGTACAGAGATTGGGAACTTGCTTTAAATGTTCAGAAATGTAAATTTTTGCACTTCATAAAACGAAGAAACGTGGTATCCTATGACTATAATATCAATGAGTCACTGTTGGGATCGGCCAGCTTATACAGATAGCTAGATGAAACCATTTGTAGGAATGTGAAATGGAATTATCACTTAAGTTCAGTCGTGGGTGAAGCAGGCGGTAGACTCCGGTTTATTGGTAGAACACTGAGGGAGTACTTACAAAAAATGTGTACCACCGACTCCAGAATATCGCTGAAGAATGTGGGACCCGTACGAGCTGGGACTAACTGGGGATATTGAAAGCATACAGAGAAGGGCAGCAGGAAGAGTGTCATAGAAATATTGAAGGAACTGAACTGGAAGGCTCTTGAAGATAGACGTAAATAATCGCAAATAAGTCTGTTAACATACTTTCAAGAACCAGCTTCAAATTTTTACTCGAGGACCAAATCACAACCCCCTACATATAGCTCACTCGGGGATCGTTAGGATAAAATTAGAATAATTAGTGCACTCACACAGGCATTCAGACAATCATTTTTCCCGTGCTCCACACGTGAATGGAAGAGGAAGAAACCCTAATAACTGGTAAAATTGGGTTCCCTGCGCCATCGACCTCACGGTGAATTGCAGAGTATAGATGTAGATGTAGAAGTACAGTTATCTTTGATGAGTAAATACGAGGGTCACTGCAAAATAAATGCACATTATTTTTGTAAAAATACAGTTTTCATTCTGCATTTGTGAAAGTTTTACTGTGTGTAGATACATCCTTCCCGCTTGTTTTCAAACTTAGTTCAACCTGTTCCTGTGAGTGGCACTGTCACAGGATGTCTTCAAGATGTTTTCGTCAGAAGCAACGTTCTGTCATAGAATTCCTGTTCTGTGAAAACGAGACAGTGGGAAACATCCACAGGATGTTTAAAAAGGTGAATGGAGATGCCACTGTCGATTGCAGTACAGTTAGTCGGTGGGCAAGCAGGTTTCGTGATGAAAGCGGGCACGGCAATATTGAGGATTGTCCTCGCAGCGGCAGTCCTCGTACTGCACATACTCCAGACAATGTGCAGAGAGTTAACGAGTTGGTGACTGCAGACAGACGCATCACAGTGAACGAATTGTCACGATACGTTGGGATAGGGAAAGGAAGTGTTTGCAGAATACTGAAAGTGTTGGCACTAAAAAAGGTTTGTGTCAGGTGGTTCCCAGGATGTTGACAGTGTCTCACAAAGAAACAACAAAAACGGTATGCAGCGAACTTTTGGAACAGCACGGGAATGGTGGAGATGAATTTCTTGGAAGAATTGTGACAGATGATGAAACCTGGTTCCATCATTTTACACCAGAGACGAAAAGATAATCAGTGAAGTGGCATCATGCAAATTCACACAAGAAAAAAAAAATTCAAAACCACACCTTCTGCTGGAAAAGTTATGGCTACGGTGTTTTTCGATTCCGGAGGACACTTGCTTGTGGACATTATGCCAAGTGGAACCACCATAAATTCTGAATCATATGTGACGACACTGAAACTTCAAGCTCGACGGAGTCGTGTTGGACCAAATCGGCAAAAGCAGGATGTTTTGCTGTTGCACGACAATGCATGGCCACATGTCAGTCAAAAAACAATGGAAGCGATCACAAGACTCGGATGGACAACACTGAAACACCCGCCTTACGGTCCTGTCCTGGTTCCATGTGAGTATCATCTCTTTGGGAAACTGAAAGACTCTCTTCGTGGAACAAGGTTCAAATGGTTCAAATGGCTCTGAGCACTATGGGACTCAACTTCTGAGGTCATTAGTCCCTTAGAACTTAGAACTAGTTAAACCTAACTAACCTAAGGACATCACACACAACCACGCCCGAGGCAGGTTTCGAACCTGCGACCGTAGCGGTCTCGCGGTTCCAGACTGCAGCGCCTAGAACCTCACGGCCACTTCGGCCGGCGTGGAACAAGGTTTGAAGATGATGACTCCCTTGTGCACGCTGGCATACAATGGCTCCAACAGGTTGGTCCAGAATTTTACCGTTCGGGTATACAGGCGCTGGTTCCAAGATGGCGTAAGGCAGTTGAGAGGGAAGGAAATTATGTGGAGAAATGAAAATATTGTTCCTAAAGGATGTATCTACACACTGTAGAACTTTCAGACATGTAGAATATAAGATAGATTTTTTTAAAAAATAGTGTGCATTTCTTTTGGAGTGTCCCTCGTAGTACCCGAAACGGAAGTACATGAAGGAGACAAATATGGTAGTAAATGACTGGGACATAACAGACAAAGCTGCATCATTTGAGGATACTAAAGTACTCGTACATTCTTTATTCTCGCTATCATGCAGAAATGTACGCACATCGCTTTCTATCAGATAGCTATGCAACCCCACCGAGGGATGATGCGCAGTTGTTCACACAACGATCTCGCATTCGTGCCGAGCAGGCGACGAGCAACATCATATTCAGTCCGAGCGTTCCCATGACTTTTCGCCATTAAGCGTAAACTGCAATTTGCAAGTGACAATGTTTTTCAGTTACTGTATGTCCTGAACACTATCTGTCGCTCCGTACGATCATTGCAAATACACTGCGCTGTATAACTGCAGGACGAGCTGGATAACCTATCATAATATACGAACTACTCTGTGGAAATGAATGAAAGTGTGTGCGAATGCTGCCAGAGGTCTTCCAGTCGTGCTTAGAAAGTTCGACGTCACATGCAGTGAGATGAGCGTGACTCTAGCGCCAAATGGGCTGGCCCCGCAACACGAGGCACTTGAAGGGACGTGAAAAGACTGTGTATGTCGATCAGCACGTACTTCGGTACACTGTGATGGCGTTCATCACTATAACACGGCTAGGAGACATTTGGATGAGTGCAGACGGGGAAGAATCATCGGAAAAATGGTAGAGGGATGAAGTCTAACGAGTGTAACCGAGGAGTTTGGTATTGTTCACAGCAGTGTTTCACCTGCATTGGCAACGTTGCGATCCTCAGACACGTATGCTCGAAGAAGAGGACGTGGTCCACAACGGTCACCTACAACAGCAGATGACTGATTCATTCTCCAGCAGGCAAGAAGGGATCGACATCAATTGTTGCAATTGAAACAATATTTAATAGGACTGCCTCCCACAATGGCAGTGAGTCTGCATGTGGGTGGTGTCTTTGCCCGTTGACACCACTGCATAGAAACTGGGCCAACGAGGGTTGGGATCGTATGCTATTCTCGGCTGAGGGTGGATTCAGTCTGAAAAGTGATTCTGGACGGGACCTCATACGGCGAGAAGTGCGACCGTGTAATGCATCCAGGAATATTATCGAACATGATCGTGGTGGTGGTCCAAGTATTACGGTGTGGGGAGCCAAAACGTTACATGAGTGTACTACTCTGCAGTTCTATGAACACGGTACATTCATCGGTCAGCGTTGCTGTCACACTGTACTCGTTCCCGATGCGCGTCTTTTGAGGGATGCATTTCGCCAAGACTCCATTTTTATGGATGACAATGTGCGACCGCATCGAACAGCTCAGGTGACGGAGGTCTTGGGGCGAGAAAATATGCGAAGAACGGACTGGTCTGCTCGTTTACCCGACTTGAACCTCATCGAGTAAGTGTGCGTTTAGTTGGGAGACGCACTGCGGCACGTCCACATGCACTAACGGCCATTCAGCAATTGGGAACCGCGTTCGTGCTGGAACAGAACGACCTACCATGAGAACTCCTAATCAACCTCGTGTCTAGTATGGGAACACGTTGTACAGCGTGTATTTCTGTCCGTGGTGATCACACAAAAGCTTTTAAAAGCCATGACCGGCCTTTTGCAGTGTCCAGGAGACCTTCACAAATCGTGGTGACTTCCTTGCAATCACTGCCTGAAACCTGGTAGTTAAGTAAGGCAGGATTCGGTTATGATTGTGGACGGGGCCATAATTAGTTATTATTGGTTGCCTTTTACAGTTACGCACAATACATTTTAAACCAGTAATTCCAGACACAACAAAAAATAAAAATACCACACGTTATTAATGAACAACCGTGTAAATAATAGTGTTTTCAGTGAGTTACAATTTGGCAAATCACCATTAGATACAGATACAGCAGATAATGTTTCAAAAGCAGGTCACTGTGATCTGGGCAGAAGGCCTTACACGCCAGGAATGGCAGTAAACTAAGAATTGTTTAAAACTCGCTGCAACTTAGAAATTACAGGTATTTAAATATACAAGGGAAGTAGCCACAGACACAGCAGAAGGCATCAGACGCTAGGAGTGGCAGTAAATAAGGTTTTAAGGCTTACTACTAAAATACAAATACCAAATTAGAATTTTAAGGCGAGTTACCACAATCGCAGCTGAAGGCCTTACACACCAGGAATGGTAATAATATTTAAAAAAAATTAGAAACCTGCTGCAAAACAGCAAATACAGTAGCAAAGGTTAATTAAAAAACAAGCAGTTGCAGCTGGTCACCAAACCGCCGACCACGGTGGTCTAACGGTTCTAGGCGCTCAGTCCGGAACCGCGAGACTGCTACGGTCGCAGGTTCGAATCCTGCCTCGGGCATGGATGTGTGTGATGTCCTTAGGTTAGTTAGGTTTAAGTAGTTCTAAGTTCTAGGGGACTGATGACCACAGATGTTAAGTCTCATAGCGCTCAGAGCCATTTTATTTATTTATTTATTTATTTATTTTTTTGGTCACCAGACTGGTGAAATAACACCCTTAACATCCGCTGAAAACCACACTGCTAGATTTAATCTAGAAGGCGACCACAACTAGACATATATAACCTTTAATGTAGGTATTACAAAGCATTGTAATTAATAATTCAACAATAAAGGACAAGTACATAAATATCTTAATGGGTACCGAGGCAGATTACACCCGCAAAAAACCTTGGGCTGAAGGAGCGTTGCAGTGAACTACTGGCCATCAGACCTCCTTTTACAACGCACATGTTTTACAAGAAGCAAGGGGCCACAGACAGTGCTCCAGTAATCGACCTCTGAGAAGGTCAATCAACAAACACTTTCGCGAGCGATGAGATAGGCAGCCAAGAATTGCGTTCACTTCACAAGATGGTAATTCAGACTAGTGGCAGTCTAACGAATGACTAATGGTAAGCTTGCTGAAGCTACCTGACGTCCGACAAACCAAATACAACGATGGAACAATACGCCAAGGCCACTGGCGGTCTGCACTACGTCCCCAGAATACTGTGTTTAGAGCGCTCGGAGCGAGAGAGGAATCACTACCACCAGAGTAGAAAAATCACCAACCGCCTACAATCAAGAAAGCTGTCAAAAGTACACCCCTTACCGGACAGCAGTGACAAGGGGAGGAAATGTATACTTCCACTGCGTAGTTTAACCCCCCAGGGCAGGTAACTGGGCCGTTAGCGACCACCAGGCAAGGAAATTACCGCTGGCTGAAGTTAAAACATTGTACCAAGTTGAACGCAGTAAATAGTAATAAGAAGTCGAGGAAAGATAATCAGATCCGCCTTCCCCAAGCACTCCACTCGCTGCTCTTCACCGCGGCGACACTAGGAGCAGCAACACGAACCCAAGTCACTGGAGAATCGCGAGGTACCACAATGGTGGAGGTTTCTCTACTGGGATTGAAATGGACTCATCTTAAAGCTTGCTGGATCCGGTTTACGACGAGGTCGTGCGCCCTCGTGACTACACCATTTCCATCCGACAGTCCATGAATTCCGCCAGCGGTCCCGGCGCGTTCTGGCACTGCGCGGACCTGGCTCCTCCTGAGTCCCCAACCGAACTGGCCCCCTCACACGACCCGGGAAAACAACGACTTCGCCCCAAAGATAGGGCATAAGTTACTACATATCGATAACAGCCGCTGCTGCCACTAGCGGACGGGCAAAGTTAGGGAAACCGAGTGGCGCCAGTCAACACGAGAAGAAGAGAAACAACCGCAACCATGCCAAGTAAACGATACCGTCTGGCCTTCAACAGAGGGTGGAAACCACAAACAGCATCAACTCGAGCCGCAGCACGGCTCACTGCCTTTCAGTAAAATTGTAGTTACTATTAAAAAAAATATGTCCAGATGTGTGTGAAATCTTATGGGACTTAACTGATAAGGTCATCAGTCCCTAAGATTACACAGTACTTAACCTAAATCATCCTAAGGACAAACACACACACCCGTGCCCAAGGGAGGACTGGAACCTCCGCTGGGACCAGCCGCACAGTCCATGACTGCAGCACCCTAGACCACTCGGCTAATCCTGCGCGGCCGTCATTATTCGTCGGCTGCGTATTTTTTTACGGTTATGTTACTTGGCAGTGACACATCTTGCGGAAATTACTTTTTTCATCAACGCTGGACGGTGTGGCCTTGCGGTTCTAGGCGCTTCAGTCTGGAACCGCGTGACCGCTACGGTCGCAGTTTCGAATCCTGCCTCGGGCATGGATGTGTGTGATGTCCTTAGGTTAGTTAGGTTTAATTAGTTCTAAGTTGCCGGCCGCAGTGGTCTCGCGGTTCTAGGCGCTTAGTCCGGAACCGTGCGACTGCTACGGTCGCAGGTTCGAATCCTGCCTCGGGCATGGATGTCTGTGTTGTCCTTAGGTTAGTTAGGCTTAAGTAGTTCTAAGTTCTAGGGGACTGATGACCACAGCTGTTAAGTCCCATAGTGCTCAGAGCCATTTGAACCATTTTTAGTTCTAAGTTCTAGGCGACTGATGACCTCAGAAGTTGAGTCGCATAGTGCTCAGAGCCATTTGAACCACTTTGAATTTTGTTGTTGTCAAGTTTTGCGCACCAGTATTATTTTTACACTTTCCCTAGTGTTGCTAGACAGAATAGACCGTTGGTGTTAGACTTATACATCTGAATATCCTCCGAGGAGGTGGAATAACGGACGATGCGGCGCGATTAACACGTTTGGGCGCGTCGGCGTGTTGTCTAATACGGGAATTGAATTGGCGCTCTCGGGTAGTTAGAGTGCTAATAAATCCGGGTGTTAGGCTTGTTTAACGAGCGCACCTGCTGCGGATGGGTCCGCCTATTGATTTCCCGCGGGGGGTCGCCTCCGGGTTCGACCTAATATCGGCGTGGAGGCGGCGCGCGGCCCACCGGCGTGCGGATGAAGCGGAGATTGTCTGCTGGGATCTTCAGGAGCGAAGCGGAGCGGCCTCGTTTAATATGAACTCTTTCCAGGCGGGCCGGGGGTGGTTTCCGGGGGAGGGTTGGGGGACGCGACGGGGCGGGGTGGCAGGCTGGCGACCGCTAATCCAGGATTAAGCACGTCATATTCCGAGCCAAGTTTAATACGGATGCGGCGCCATGCCGCGTAGCGCCGCACCGGCCCGGATCTCCCCGGAGATTACGGCGCTCCTACCCCTGCCCGCCTTACCGAGCCGCGTCGCAGGCTGTCCGTCGCGGCCAGCCACTCCCACACTCTGAGTGGTTACAAGAACCACGTGCCTACTTTACGCCGAGGCGACCAAAGTCATATTCAGATGTCGGAAGTATCACTTACACAAGGTACTCAGGTAATTAATAGGAAGAGATTTATGACGTGATTTATGGCCGACAACGGGAATTAACAGACTTTGAACGCGGGATGGTAGTTGGATCTACACGAATTGGACATTCCATTTCGGAAATTGTTAAGGAATTCAATACGCCACAGTGGCAATACTGTGCCGTGAATATCAAATTTCTGACATCACCTCTCACTACGGGCATCGCAGTGACTGCCGGCCTCCAATTAATGACATAGGGCAGCACTGTTTCCGTATAGTTGTCAGTGCTAATAAACAAGCAACACTGCGTAAAATTACTGCAGAAATCAGTGTGGAACTGAAAGTAGGCTATTTAGGTTTTTATGCTGGTAACGCCACGTAGCGCTGTGTATGAAAATCACTGACTGTGCTGTGTGAAGGCTGTGGTTGGTTTGCATTGTTGGAATATTCGCTATTGTAGTGTTGGGCAGTTGGCTGTTAACAGCGCAGTTGGAGGTGAGCTGCCAGCGGTGGTGGATATGGGGAGAGAGATGGCGGAATTTTCTGAGCTGACGAAATGGATGTGTGTCCATCAGAAAGAGTAAATTTCTAATATTGGATATCATATACATATTATGACTTTTGAACACTATTAAGGTAAATACATTAATTGCTCTCTTCAAAATCTTTCATTTGCTAACTATGCCTATCAGTAGTTAAAGCCCTCAGTAGTTTGAATCGTTTATTTAGCTGGCAGTAGTGGCGCTCGCTGTATTGCAGTAGTTCGAGTAACGAATGTTTTTGTGAGATAAGTGATTTGTGAACCGTATAGATTAATGTTAGTCAGGGCCATTCCTTTGTAGAGGTATTTGAAAGTCAGATTGCTTTGCGCTCAAAATATTGGCTGTCAGTTTAGTGTTGATCAGAATAGACAAAGAGCGAAATGTCTGAGTACGTTCAGTTCTGCTCAGCTGTTTGAAAATCATATAGTGTAAGCGGTTTATCAGAACAGTAATTCATTAATTTTTCTAAGGGGACGTTTCAGAACTTGCGACGGGCGTATCCGTTAGGACAGTGTGTTGAAATGTGGCGTTAATGGGCTATGGCAACAGATGACCGATGCGAGTGCCTTTGCTAACAGCACGACATCGCCTCCAGCGCCTCTCCTAGACTCGCGACCATACCGATTAGACCTTAGACGACTGCATAACCGTGGCCTGGTCAGATGAGTTCCAGTGTCAGTTGGTAAGGGCTGATGGTAGCGTTGGGGTATGGCGCAGACCCTACGAAGCCATGGAGCCAAGCTGTCAACAACACACTTTGCGAGCTGTAGGTAGCTCCGTAAGGGTGTAGGCTGTGTTGACATGTTTACATGGAATGAACTGGGTCCTCTCGTCCAACTGAACCGATAATTGATTGTAAATAGTTATGTTTGATACTTGAAGACCATCTGCAGCCATTCATGGACTTCATGTCCTGAAACAACGACGGATTTCTTATGGATGACAGTGAGCCATATTATCAGGCCACAGTTGTTCGCGATTAGTTTGAAAAACATTCTGCAGAATTCGAGCGAATGATCTGGCCTCCGAGATCACCCGATATGAATCGATTCAAATATTTATAGTGAGTAGTCTAGTCACTTCGTGCAAGACGATCTGAATCGGCAAAATTTTCGCAGTTATCGACAGCTATAGAAGCAGCGTCGCTCAATATTTCTGCAGGGGACTTCCGAAAACTTGTTGAGTCCACCTAACGTCAAGTTACTAAACTACGGCTAGCAAAAGGAGGTCCAACACGATATTAGGGGGTATCCTATGATTTTTTGTCACTTAATGTATTTCACGCTGATGAAGTAGAAGGTACGAAATCATCTTCATCAAACCAAAACTAGTGGAAAACAGAATTTAAGAGTCAAGTAGTACGAAATAGGAGAAGATGAAAACTCGTACGGCTCCGTTAGCATGAATTTGGTCGTTTTGGTAGCCACCATCTTGGTTGAAACTACATACGAGGGAGCGCTGGAAAGTAATGCTTCTGAATCTTTTATATGAAAACTCTCCGACTTTTTTTTAATAAAACAAACGTCATTAACATTCTCTATCTTTATTCTTCGTGTTGCCGGCCGGGATGGCCAAGCGGTTAAAGGCGCTACAGTCTAGAAGCGCGCGACCGATACGGTCGCAGGTTCAAATCCTGCCTCGTTCATGGATGTGTGTGATGTCCTTAGGTTAGTTAGGTTTAAGTAGTTCCATGTTCTAGGGGACTGATGACCTTAGAAGTTGAATCCCATAGTGCTCAGAGCCATTTGAACCATTTATTCTTCGTGTGTACATATTGGCAGCCCTCTGCCGCTTGAGGTCTCCTAACTGCAGCAAGTAACATGCTGGTCTGTAACGTAGCTAAGAGTCTGTTGCTGTGTGAAAAACACCTTGCTGTAATCGAGTGTCGAATTCGAAGAGCTAGTCTACAAGTGGAGCACCCTCTCCTTCAGCGTGTCATTGCCAGACCATACAAGAATGCTGCGACATCTACACAATCCGACGCATTGGGTTCATTGTCATCCATTTTCCTCAATACACTCTCGACTTGGCCCCAAGCGTTTTTTAGCTGTTCCCAAACCTTAAAGGACGCCTTCAATGACTTCATTTTGTTAGTGATGATACGATATACGCAGATGTGAGGTTTCGGCTTCGTCATCAAAGTAAAATATTCTACAGTGACGTTATCAACAAACTGGTCTCTCGTTGGGAGAAACGTGTTCATCGCCAGGATTACTATGTTGACAAAACATACAGACATGGGAATAGAGACGCAGAATGGTAATAACGTTTATTTCATTTAAAAACTATTACTCATAAGAGTGCTGACATCAAAAATTCGGAGACATAACCTTTCGCAAACTCTCCATATTGTCTGCGTAACATCCAATTTCCTAGATTGGTAGAAATATAATGTTAGCCATTGCAGATGCTTGGATGGTATCCTTTTGTTGTGGTCATACAGTTTTTTCGTACTGTCTGATCTCATCTGTCATTGTTCTTCTTTTTACCTCATGTTGTTGTCTTACGTCTTTGTCTCTTGGTATTAGTCCGAGGAGTTTCCTAACAAACCTAAGTTGCTTCATTATTTTTTCATCTCCTTGTCTTACGACCCAATTTTTACTGGCATACAGTTATGTGGCAGTTAATCCCCAAACAGGCATGCAACATATTTCATAATGTTATATGCAAGTCCCCATGGTCAATGTAGTCGATTATTTAGTGATGCATAATAACCACAGACAATATTCAATACTAGCAGTGACTACCAAGGTAATTTATTTCTGCTCTTCCCTTCCATTTGTTACAGTAAGGCACCTGTCATTTTCTGTCGCCCTGGAGGGCTTTTTTATACCTGCCGCCTTAGAAGCTACAGGGAGAGTCATAAATTTGTTCAGAGCTGAAAGCTCTCTTTGTGGCCACGTAGGAGAGATAAAAATCGCTTTGTTCCATCTCTGCACACTGGACGACCCACAACACCGACTGTCTGCAGTAAGACAGCATTTATGAAGACATTTGGAAAGATTAAATCTATGCCAAGTGTCACCTTCAGAAATTGTAAAACATGAGACCCGGTGTTTTCCTCGGCAGCCATGACATGGAAGATTGTTCTTATGAAATCCTAGCAGATGGCTTCCTAACTGGCTCATAACATTTATTTCTGAAGAAAGTACACATTTCCTTGTATGTTTATGTGTAAGCCCTTGATTCATCAGATTCAAAATCCTGTTACGAAATGGGAAACCATTTTTGCCTTTCTCGCCTCACCGCCGCATCTCTAGTTCATCACAAAAATGTCCGTTGGAATAGCAGGTTTTTTTTTTAACATCTGCAGTTTCATTACTAGTCGGCGCTCACAAGGTCTGTTGCGGTTGGCCAGTGAGGTCCCAAGTTTCAGAGGGTTGCGGTGGACAACACTTGCTGCAAGGAGATAGAAGAGTAAACAACTGCTGCCAGACAGCTGATCAGACGAGACTTCCTGTCCTACAGAAGAATGTCCCCACTTCAGTAATGGGTTCAGATGGTCAGCTGAACTCAGAATTTCCAGTCGTCGCTGCCGTTGTTTGTTGCCTTCTCACCGTATAATATGGTAAGAATGAGCTGGTGATACAGTCACTGAGTCGAGGTTGACGCAATTCTAGTTAACTTTCATCAGGGGATAATTGCACAGTTTCAATATTGGCAGCCAGGTAGTCTCTTTCCTCGTGCAGTTTGGCGATCCTATTGGTGTTTGTACTTATATTTCCTAGCTCTTTTTTAACCATAAAACATTCTTACACTCATTGACCATATCCGTAATTTACTCTCATGATTATCCTTTTGTTACTTTCACCTTCCTGTAACAATGTCTGATTTAAGATTTCTAATGAAGTACCCATTTATTAAATGTTCACATACTTGCCTCCAGGGGTAATTCGTGTCTTGATGCGTTACAGTAATAAACATAGTTTTATAGTTACCACTTATTCTGTTGCAGATAGGTGACCTCCTTCATTAATAAATTCATGCTCAGAAGAAACAGAACACCGTGAACGACTAGAGATACAAAAACCCCGCCCCAACTATCCATAAAGGCCCAACGGGACCGTCCGGCTACCGTGTCATCAGCCCACAGGCATCACTGGAGGCGGATATGGAGGTGCATGTGGTCAGAGGACATTCATATTCAGAGGACATGTACATTAGTATGTTCCTCAGAAGTGATCAGCGTTTCAGACACCAGTCCGCAGCCCGTGGTCTATGGCTAGCGTTGCTGCCTCTGGATCACTGGGTCCCGGGTTCGATTCCTGGCCGGGTTGGGGATTTTCTCTGCCTGGGGATCAGCTGATTGTATTGTCCTTACCATTTCCTCCTCATCATCAACATTCTTGACAGTGGCTCGCTTGGGCCGTGTAAAAAATTTGACTGTGTGAAATTGGAACCTTGCACGGGCGCTGACGACCGCGCGGTTGAGCGTCCCACAAACAAAACATCACCTCATTTCAGTCACATCGATTCAGCATGTGTCCTGTTGCCTAGTAGACACAGGGCTTCCTATGGTAGCTGATAACGTGTTCCATATGTGATAGCATCGACGCGTATAAGGTGTGAATGGAGTACTGTGGTATAGCCATCTGTGCTGCATTCACCTGGTTACAAAGTTCATCTGTGATGATTGGCCTTGAGTCACAGCGTTGCACGCGTCGTTTTACCATATCCCATACATTTTCGATTGGCGACAAGTCTGGTGACCTGGCCGGCCAGGGAAAAAGGCTGACATCCTGTGACACCAAGAAGGCACATGTTTATGCAGCAACAAGTGGCCATGCATTGTCTTGCCAAAAAAAAAAAAAAAAAAAAAAATAGCGTCTGGAGTGTTGTGCAGAAAGGGTACAGCTATTGGTCACAGGATGTTATTCACGTAGGTCACACTGATCAGTGTCCTGGACACGTAGCAACTGCGATTTAGGGTTGTAGCCAATAGCACCCACACCATAAGCCTTTGAGATGGTGCTGTGTGTCTTGTGCCAATACAGTCACTGTGATGCCGTTTCCCTGTCTGTGGCAAACCAAAATGCAGCCATTATTTTCAAACGAACAGAACCTGGATTCGTCCGACAACAGTCCCCAGTGACGTCGTTCCATACACTATTCCCATCTGACATTCGTCAACGGTAAGTGGAGAAGTAGACGACGCGCACATAACCCACGCCGTAATAAACGGCCACGGACTGTAACCCCTGTTGCGCCAGAGCCGAGGAGGATGCAGGTCTGCCCTGCAATGCCAGACGTCGATGTTGTCGTGGGGGTGGTGTGGGTGTTGCGACCTGTTCCCATCTCGTCGTATTTTACGGTCTTCCGTGAACCACTCTGCACACACACACGTTGCATTGCCGAAACACATCGTCTCACACGAGCAGCAGTTTCCCGGGTGGATGCATCACATTCTCTCGTGCCAATTGTGCGCCTTCTTCCAAGCTCATTGATCTGACTCTACGGTTCGCGCATACGTCTGCGATGCGCCCTGCAAATCTGCTCAAGTCACACCGATCCATTACCTTTCATTTATAATGACAACGAGAGCCACAGACACATTTTACCGGTAGGTGGTGTTTCTTTGCGATACCGATGTTGACCTTGAACCCGCGGCCCGACATGGTTCAAATGCTAATCATTTCTGCAGAGACACTCATGTACATGTTGAGCCGTCTGGCTCGATCAGTAATATTCCCGCCGCTGGTATGGGTCATCTATCCGGTGGTGTGCGCAGAGCGCGTGGGGGCGCCACCTACCGAGCCGATCGGGAAGCGTGGGGTAAGCTCTAGGAAGTAGCGAGGATTTGCTTTAAGATGCCTACCAGTAACGTCGTTTGGGATGTCTAGAGGACAGTACAGGTGACGTGCGAGGCAGCAGGAAGAGCACATCTAAATGGGGCTGTTTACCAGGGTGACGGCGCCGTAGCTAAAATAGCCGGCGTGGAAGCAGTGACGTTACTGGGAAGCCATTAGTGTATTTCGCTTCCTGCATGTCTCCTGCCACCGGGATCAGCGGCGGCTGGCTTCGTCGAATAGGCAGCGGGATAAGGGCCTTCCTTGTGCTGTAAATTGTGGCCAGAATCGGCTACTGAGTTCTGTGTTGTTGACTTCATTTTCTTGGCCGGACGTTGCTACTCCTGCTGAGTCTGTCCTTGAATGTGTTAATTTCAACTTTCTTAGGATGCAAGGTTCTAGTGAGAGCTGTATGTGATGTGATGATTAACATTTACTAGGGCCTGGAGTGCTGATACATTCTGTTTGTAGACTGCTACTGTCAGTGTTAACCACCATTGAAAACAGTTTGGCTGGTCCTTGTCTAAGTGACGCTTAGTTATTGTATTTATATCACACGACGACGTTAAGCTGGCCAGTTGCTATAGATAAAAATGGATAAAATTTTCCCTGGATATATTTTGCTGGGAACTGCAATAACATTACTGTTACGTTTCTATCTGAAGTGATAATATGTCTGAGACACACGTGTCTAATTCTAAATGAGTAGTTTCACAAATTATTACAAGTTACTGAGAATGGTTCAAATGGTTCAAATGGCTCTGAGCACTATGGGACTCAACTGCTGTGGTCATTAGTCCCCTAGAACTTAGAACTACGTAAACCTAACTAACCTAAGGACATCACACACACATCCATGCCCGAGGCAGGATTCGAACCTGCGACCGTAGCAGTCGCACGGTTCCGGACTGCGCCCGTAGAACCGCGAGACCACCGCGGCCGGCAAGTTACTGAGAGGCCAATTGTTATTGTGTGTTTAAAATGTTTGAAACTTATTTTATTAATGAAAGTTAAAGAAGTCGTTCAATGGCAGTATGTGGATATGGTAATTAATTCTGACTTAAACACAAATTTAAGTTACATGGTTGTGTGCCATGGTATCTGATTTATTGTTGTGTGTACTCTGAATCACTTTGGTAATACCAATCACTGTAGTAACGAAAGACTACATTTCCTCCTTAAATTTTAGTAAATTGTTCTTCAGGTAGATCATAGTTTTTGAGTAAATAATTTTTAACTCATTTCACTAAATGTGTAATAAGCCATAAGTGCCATGGTTTATCAATGTAATTTTAAAAATGTGTTGTTCGTTTTATTTGTTATTTGTCTTGTTTAAATTTGCCAAATAAATGTTCAGTGCAACTGTCGATTGTGGTGGCCTGATGTGTCACTTGGTTCAGTCCTACCATCCCACAGCCTATTGTGCTGAGCTTCTGTCGTTGTGTAAAAGTTGAATTCCATGCTGTGGTGACACATCACATGTTTTGTGAATATGAACGTCCTATCTGTAATCGTTCAGTAGTTCGTTAGTTATCATTCAATATCACATTTAAGTTGTAAAATATTGGTATTTCATTAAAATTTGCATGATTCCATCTCCAGGTTTCAATGATCGGACTTCAAGCATCTCAGGGGTATGCTAACGAGCCCAACCGCCACCTCAAAATATACATGAGCAGGCTTAGTTACGACACAGTGTAGTCTTGGTATTAGCTCTTTCCTCTCAGTTCTACCAAGATAATTGCACACACAACAATTTATACCATTACATTTCAGTATGTTTTGAACCGCGTCTGAATTAGTTTTGTGTATTGATACCTGTGTCTCAAAATATATAAACGATTTTGACTATGCTAATATTTCATTGTTTGTCATCATTTTGTTCTTCTTTTGTGTTTTATTACCAATGCCATTATTTTTGTTTTATTTACAGATATATTCATTAGTCAAGTTTGTAAAAAGTAATTGGATTTAAACTAATTTTCTTGTAAAACGACTCACTGTCTGTTAGGAGAACTTCGTCGTCTGCAAATAAAATAGCAACATCAATTACCTGTCTGCACCTTTCAGAAAAAGTCCAGAGACCTAGATACTCGCAGTATTTCATATTAAACTGTGATCAGCTGTACATCAATAATGAGAATTTTGGTCACACGTACACTACTGGCCATTAAAATTGCTACACCACGAAGATGACGTGCTACAGACGTGAAATTTAACCGACAGGAAAAAGATGCTGTGATATGCAAATGATTAGCTTTTCAGAGTATTTACACGACGTTGGCGCCGGTGGCGACTCCTACAACGTGCTGACAAGAGGAAAATTTCCAACCAATTTCTTATACACAAACAGCAGCTGACCAGCGCTACCTGGTGAAGCGTTGTTGTGATGTCTCGTGTAAGGAGGAGAAATGCGTACCATCACGTTTCCGACTTCGATGAATGTCGGATTGTAGCCTAATGCGATTGCGGTTCATCATATCGCTACATTCCTGCTCGCGTTGTTCGAGATCCAATGACTGTTAGCAGAATACTCAATCAGTGGGTTCAGGAGGGTAATACGGAACTCCGTGCTGGATCCCAACGGCCTCCTATCACTAGCAGTCGACATGACAGCCATCTTACCCGCATGGCTGTAACGGATCGTGCAGCCACGTCTCGATCCCTGTGTCAACAGATGGGTCAACAGACGTTTGCAAGACAACAACCATCTGTGCGAACACTTCGACGACGTTTACAGCAGCATGGACTATCAGCTCGAAGACCATGTCTGCGGTTAGTCTTGACGCTGCATCACAGAGAGGAGCGCTGCGATTGTGTACTCAAAGACGAACCTGGGTGCACGAATGGCAAAACCTCATTTTTTCGGATGAACCCAGGTTCTGTTTACAGCATCATGATGGTCGCATTCGCATTTGGTGACACTAAGGTGAACGCACATTGGAAGCGTGTATTCATCTTTGCCATTCTGGCGTATCACCCGGCGTAATGGTATGGGGTGCCATTGGTTACACGTCTCCGTCAGTTCTTGTTCGCAATGACGGCACTTTGAACAGTGGACGTTATATTTCAGATGTGTTAAGACCCGTGGCTCTACCCTTCATTCGATCCCTGCGAAACCCTACATTTCAGCAGGATAATGAGCGACCGCATGTTGCAGATTCTGTACGGGCCTTTCTGGATACAGAAAATGTTCGACTGCTGTCCTGGCCAGCACATTCTCCAGATCTCTCACCAATTGGAAAGGTCTGGTCAATGGTGGCCAAGCAACTGGCTCGTCACAGTACACCAGTCACTACTCTTGATGGACTGTGGTATCGTGATGAAGCTGCATGGGCTGCTGTGCCTGTACACCCCATCCAAGCTCTGTTTGACTCAATGCCCAGGCGTATCAAGGTCGTTATTACGGCCAGAGGTGGTTGTTATGGGTACTGACTTCTCAGGATCTATGCATCCAAATTGCCCGAAAATGTAATCACTTGTCAGTTCTAGTATAATATCTCTGTCCAATGAATACCCGTTTATCATCTGCATTTCTTCTTGGTGTAGCAATTTTAATGGCCAGTCGTGTAAATGGCACACTTACGAAATACAAACGTGAAAGCGGTCTGTTAGAAACGTCTTTCATATAACGGCTGAAAGGCTACACATGCTGTGATGTTATCTACTAGGGACGTCTCATCTTTTATTGCATGGCAAAGTTTATCTGGAAGCTATACTTAGAGCATGGAGGCAAATCGATCAGTCGTGTGGCTGGGCCGTAACATTCGCGTCGAATAAGGCTATGTGGCAAGCACTTACTCTTTCTCTGCTTTGTCCTATGGTAACTGTCTGCAGCAACTAACATCATCCTTCTTGTTACGTTCCGATGTTATTGTCCTGGGTATTGCTGTGGCGGGAATTTATAAACTGCAGTATTTATGATTCGTGAAGAATGCGTTGCTTGATGGCGTAATATTGGCGTAATTCAATATTACGTGATATTTTTTCAGTATTTTTACTTTAAGCAAGTTTAGTCCTTTGTCGATCACAGGTCTTTCTCTCATATAGTCAGTATTATAACTTACTTTAGTTCGAATCATTTGCGGATATTTGTTGCTTTCCATTTTACTTTTCCATTCACTAAATATTGCGAGTGTACCTGAAAGAACAAGGTGTAAATTTCCTGCTTTCGACAGTAGGTGGTATTGAGTTTCCATGTGGTCTCTCGGAGGACACATATTGTTCTTGAACTTTGATGCTTATTTATTGAATACTGATTGGAATTAGTCTAAAATTTCTCATGCTAACAAAATTTTCAGCCGGTTCTTGATGGAACAACAGCGTTAGTTTGCTTTCGTTCTACAGTATTGTGCTAACCAGTTTGCGGCTTTCAAGGCCATCATTAGATATTTTCTGACTATTGTCACCAAAGAAATTACAATGTTTGTAAACGACATTGGAAAAGATGTTACACATCTAGATTGAAGCACAAACGCTCGGTAAGTCACATGTCTAACAGTGCGGTGATAATGCAGTGTAATAAGTAAATAGTTGAACAATAAATAAATGTAAAGGGAGTAAAAAGTTGAACACTAAATAAATATAAAGGGAGTGTTCTAGGTTTAAATAATTTGATCCTGAAATCATTTCTCAAGTAGTAGTAGTGTTTAAACTGCTTTTACTGCTTTTATCAGATAGAATATCCTTCTCTGCTTACGATTTTCAGCCAGCAGAAGGCATACATAAACGTTTCTGCTGGTTTCATGCATTTCATAGCCTGGACTCGACGGTCAAATACTACATTAGTATATTATTAATTCATGATAGGGATGGTTTTCGGTTGCTTTTGCAAATCACACCGTTCTTGATTTATTCACAGATATGTGGTCGAAGACGTTTGTGCCAATCGACATATTTTTAAATATTAGAAAAATAAGTACGACGAAGGAAAAATGTACCTAAAATTTGTCATTGTTGTCATTATAAATGTTAAACTTAATTACTAGTTTAAGTGTTTATTAGCACATTTGATTCGTTCGACTCGTTATCTGTCATCTGAAACTGCGTAATTATTTTGAGATTTAGGAGAAATTATGAAAATCACGAAATTCATTTCTCCGTAGCTTTTCATTGCTTCTTCGATGGAATTCTCTTAACTCACTTGCTCTCCACGTGAATACAGTCATAAAGTCATTCTACGTTTTATCTATCAACTGAAGTGTAACTAATTAGGCATCATTTATATAATGAATTGTTTTTGTTTTGGAAGTATGCGTCTGGATGGAACTGATGTTCCTTTGGTTACATCCTGTGCATAGAGAGCAATCTGAGTGTGTTTCTCTCATTCTCTCTCTTTCTCTCTCTCTCTCCTTCTCTCTCTCTCTCTCTCTCTCTCTCTCTCTCTCTCTCTCTATCTCTCTCCCTCCCTGACACCCCTCTCTCTCTCCCCTCTCTCTCTCTTTCTCTTCTCCTCCCCCCCTCTCCCGCCCCACCCGCCCCAAGCGTTGAGCTGGTGGGAGTGTGGGAGTTACGAAACCACCTACGCATTTAAGGAAATATTATTTGTTCTTAAGGTTCTTACTGATACATTTCTTATGAACAGGAAAATTAGATCCCACAACTCTTATCCATTTAATAATCAAAAGAAAATTAGCAGAAAAATTCAGTATAGTATGTAAGGCCTGATAGTCTGAGGGTGTGGACGATGAAGTAGCATATGACCTTTTAGGAATGACGCTATCAAAAATAGGTAGCATCGAAGTACCATTCGGCAAACTGCACCTAGTGCAAATTTACTGACAAGCAGATAAAAATAGTAAAGGAACATTTCGAGAAGATTTACGAGAATGAAGGACTGTCAGAACCAGTAGTCTAAAAGATTTAGAGCGACGTTGTTTTGCCCAGTGATTGACATTATATTCGCAACGGAATACGAACTGTCAAATAACAAAGAAAGTTATCGACACATGCAGCTCAACACAACCCTTTGACGTATTTAGTGCCTGTGATGAACATTTTAAAAATGAACAATTTAAATGTACAGTGACATTTCCTGATGATGTTCCTCTTTTTTCAGCACAATGATGTTGGTAAGAACTTCCTTTACAGCAAAAATATTGACACTTAAGAGAGCTACTATCAGTGTTAATAGCCCACTGGTATTGAGTTACCCCGAAGTTTACACAGCCTTTCTAATGTATCTTTGATGACTACGAAAACTACAGCTGTGTAACTATACAAAGAGTCAGCACTGTTGTCTGTCATGACGAAAGAACTCAAAATTATTTTTATGAAAAATTCCAAGGCCTTGTTCCAGGAACAAAAACAAGGAAAAGTCTTTTAAATAAATCAAAAACTTATGTCACTTAGCACACATGTTTCATAAATTTCATAGTTTCTATTTTAGCATTAACATTAGTAATTATTACTACTTCTCTTCTATCAAATTAAGTAATCGTTTCTGCTTTGCCTTACGATAATGTATTAGATATTATTTTGGTTTTCTGTGGTGTTACTGCATTGTAGATAATTTATGTTTAATATTTTTTCTTATCATATTAATGTTGCCTTATCAGTTGCGTACAGATTCTCATAACCTGTTTATATTCTTCCAAGTGTATACTTCACGAGCAATTTGATACACACTTACTTGCGAATACTCTCTAACGCAATGTAGAGAGATCTAAAATTATGCTGTGAAAACAATTCTCTGTAGAGAAAATCTGACAGCTCTCTGTCGTTCTAACGATCCATTTTCTGGCAAGTTTCTATTCGTGGGGATAAATATCTTAAAATTATGGTTATGTCTGTAGCGAAACTTATCTCTGTACATTCGTTAGATCTTGTGGAAACTGTACGATTTATTAAACACGTATGTATGGGTTCTTGTACCGATAATACTTCATGTTCGATAAACTTGAATAAACTGCAAATAGCAGTAAACTCCACCATATTTCCTCGAAATTTACCTTGGGCAGTGTTCAGTATGTGTGAAGTTGTATGACAGGGACGATGAGTTGTTTCAAGTGCTGATTCATAAGAGAAAACGTTGTTAATCTTACATTTCATATCAGTTGGGTTATTATCGTCTTTAGTTCGATGATTGGTTTGATGCATCTCTCCATCCGCTTAATCTCCGAACAACTACTGCAACTCAAATCCTTCTGAATCTTACCGTTATCATCTCTCGGTCTCCTACTATGATTTTTACCCACCCCACTTGCCTCCAGTAAGAAATTAGCCAGCCATCCCATGATGTTTCGGAGTGTATCCTATCAAGAGATCCCTTCCTGTAGTCAGGTAGTGCCACAAATTTCTTTTCTTCTCAGTTTTGTTCAGTACCTCCTCATTAGTTACGTGATCTACCAATTTAATTTTCCTTATTCGTGTGTACTACCACACATTTCGAAAGCCTCTCTTCTCTTCGTGTCTCAACTGTTTGTCGTCCATGTTTAACCTCCATACATGGCCACACTCCACACAAGTACTTTCTGAAAAGACTCCAAACAATTAAATCTATAATCAATTTCAAAAAATTTCTCTTCTGCCATTGCCAGTCTACCTACTATATTCTCTCTACTTTGGCCATCATCAGTTATTTTTCTGCCCAAACAGCAAAAATGCGCTACTTCAGTATCAACTGATTTAATTCGACTACATTCCATTATCGTTGTTTTGCTTCTGTTGATGCTCAGCTTAAATATTCCTATCGAGATGTTGTCCATTCCGTTCAATTGCTCTTCAAGATCTATTATGCCTCTCACCGGTTAGAGTGCCATCGACAAATCTCAGAATTTTTATTTCTTCTCCCTGGACTTTATTCCTTTCTCCAAAATTTCCTTTGTTTTCTTTCACAGCTTGCTCGATCTACAAACTGAATAACATCGGCGATAGGTGACGACGTTTTCTCACTCCCTTCTCAACTACTGCTTCCGTTTCCTGGTTCTCGCTTCTCATAAGTTCCTTTGTAAGTTTTAAATGGGATTTCTCTCCCTGAATTTAGTCCCTCCTACCTTCAGAACATCAAAGAGATTATCCCAGTTAACATAGTCAAAAGATTTCTTTAAGTCTAGAAATATGATAAACGTAAGGTTCGCCTTCTTAACATATATTCTAATAGAAGTAGTAGGGTCAATATTGCCTCACGTGTTCCTACATTTCTCAGGAATCCAAGTTGATCTTTCACGAGATAGGCTTCTAACACTTCTTTCATTCTTCTGCAAAGAATTCGCATTAGTATATTACACCTGTGACTTATTAATTAAACTGATAATTCAGTAAGATTTCTTTTTTTAAAATTGGAATTACTACAGTCGTTTTGAACTCTACAGTAGAGTTGGGCAACACGATTCTTTTTCACGATTCGATTCCTACGATTCAAGCTCACATTGCGAATCGATTCCTACGATTCGTTCATGATTCTTTCACGATTCATTCTAGTCTGCGATTGCATGATTCTTACGGAATGGAATAAGTTCTACATCTTACTTATAGATGGCAGGACATGTCTGAAACTGTCAATGAAGTTAGAATCGAACTGTGTCATGATAAGACATGCCAGAAATAATTTATTTATGAGTAAACATGTGTATGAAGTTACAAGTGTGATTCTCGATTTATACATGTGATGCTTTAACTGATGAAAGGTCACGTTTGATTTCATTGCATCTATTGTTTTATTTTAGTATGCCAAAAAGCGGAGTCGATTTGTGCGAAAGGTAGTGCAAAATTACGTGGTATGCCAGTTTGGTTGTGTGGCTTGAATGTATCTAAGTAAAGACGTCTGTTTTATAGTAACAAAAGCTAGCATTGATGCAGACGTGGTTTGGCTCATATCATCCTAAGTTTTTCTGTGCTAAGATGTCTTTCCAAGTACACATCACCCGTGTAATTCATAACGCAGCTGACAGCTCTCCCACAAGGCAAATTTAGCTTAACTTTCATTTCTTCTAATTACAAAGCATAGGCATTTTGCTTTTAATTTATCTGAGAACTTGCCGCTGTCACAACTATTTACGTGAGAAGACGACACCGCCAAGTGTCAGCTTGGTTTTCAGGAGTAATATTACGGCCCACGAACTTCGTTTGTTCGTTCCGAGCTTCCCTTGTTCACACGCATCCTCCACTTGACTGCCATCTGGCGGTCGTAGTCATTCGGCACGACTCGGCATGATTCGGAAGTTGCCTTCGAAGCATAGCGTACTAAGAATCGATGAGTCCTTGGAACTTGGAATCGTCACGACTCGGAAACACGCAATCGTTTTTGCGATTCTTTTGAACGACGATTCGTCCGTATCACGATTCGATTCTTTATTTAGAGTCGTTCCAATGAACGACTCATTCACGAATCGTCACAACTCTACTCTACAGATGTTTCGTCTGCACACGAGATGGACTATATTTTGTGAAGGCAGGCTCTGCCAAGGCTGTCAGCAGTTCTGACAGAATGTTGTCCACTCCCTGGGGCCTGAATAAGGTCTTTCATTGCTCTGAAAAATACTTGGATGGCCGCTGTGAACGAGCGGTTTTAGGCGATTAGTCTGGACCCGCGCGGCCGCTACGGTCGCATGTTCGAATCCGGCATCGTGCATGGATGTGTATGATGTCCTTAGGTTATTTAGGTTTAGGTAGTTCTACGTCTAGGGGACAGATGACCTCAGAAGTCCAATAGTGCCATAGAGCCATTTTTTCTCCTAGCAGTTAAAGAACATGCAGCTGTGGCAGGACAAAAGTAGTTTTGCCTGGCCACAACAATGAGAGTGTCTTGACTTGTTTTCATTCTTCCTCCCACTATCAAGCGCAACGGGAAAAGTGCCTCTCTGACAGGTTTACCTTCCCTAAAGGAAAACTGATCGTCGTGTAACTCAACCTCAGTTTTCTTTTCCATTCTTCTGTATATTATTGTTGTGATCAACTTACACTCAAACCCCCAGAGGTCAGACACTCAGGGTGGTATCAAACGTTGTATGTCGATAGATTATCAACCAAAACTTAGTTCGTGCTATGTGTTGTCGTCCAGTAGAACATGTGTAAACGGTAATTAAAAATAACACCAGAAATACGGAGCACAGAAAATGCGTATCTGTAAATAATTTCGTTGGAGAAGTCGTGTGAGTGAGTTGGTAGAGAGTGATATCGTCGTACAAAAGGTCCTGCGCTCAAACCAGATGGACGAAAATGTTTTAAAACTGTTTACGCGTGAAAGTGTTGTATGAGAGAACTTTTCCTGGTATGCAAAACTACTTTTTGCAGTTTGTAGCAATGTTCTATTGGCAGTCAGCTTTCGTTTCGTTAGGTGAAAGCAGGAAACTTATAGAGTAGATTTGTATAGCTAGGAGGTGTTTTCTCGAACATGTGCGGCCGGCCGCTGTGACCGAATGGTTCTAGGCGCTTCAGTCCGGAACCACGCTGCTGCTACGGTCGAAGGTTCGATTCCTGCCTTGGGCATGGATGTGTGTGATGTCCTTAGGTTAGTTAGGTTTACGTAGTTCTAAGTCTAGGGGCCTGATGACCTCAGATGTTAAGTCCCATAGTGCTTTGAGCCATTTGAACCATTTTTTCGGACATGTGCGACTGACCAGACACCACTCGCGATGAAGCAACTAGTGCATTTGTAGTTTCAAAGAAGAAACATAAACAATCTGAACACCAGAATAATGAAACAATTGCATCACAAGCGCCGGAGTGTTACTAGCCTCGTGTAACACTTTTACGCATAATACAGTCAAAAAAATTTCATAAATGGGGTTTGAAGCCATGAGCTTTAGTAGGACGATCTATGGCTCTAGTAATTTCCCCACGCAAGCTAGATGGACTACATACTAGTAGTTATGCTTTCCCTGTGCTCCAAGTACCGGTGTTACTTTTAATTAAATTTTACTCCTGTTCTGCTGGATTACATCAAATGGTACGAACAACTTGGTTGATACTCTATCGACATATAACGTTCGGTACCGATCAGAGTGTCTGACACCTGGGGGTTTGGGTCTACATCTACGTTCATCTACATTTATACTACGCAAGCCACCCAATGGTGTGTGGCGTGCCACTGTAATTACCTCCCTTTCCTGTTCCAGTCACGTATGGTTCGCGGGAAGAACGACTGCCGGAAAGCCTCCGTGCGCGCTCGAATCTCTCTAATTTTACATTCGTGATCTCCTCTGGAGGTATAAGTAGTGGAAAGGAATATATTCGATACCTCATCCAGAAACGCACCCTCTCGAAACCTGGACACCAAACTATACAGCGATGCAGAGCGCCTCTCTTGCACAGTATGCCACTTGAGTTTGCTAAACATCTCCGTAACGCTATGACGCTTACCAAATAACCCTCTGACGAAACGCGTCGCTCTTCTTTCGATCTTCTCTACCTCCTCCGTCAACCTGACCTGGTACGGATCCCACACTGATGAGCAATACTCAAGTATAGGTTGAACAAGAGTTTTGTAAGGCACCTCCTTTGTTGAAAATGAATCTCAATTTGGCACCCGCCTTACCAACAACTAATTTTGTATGATCATTCCACTTCAAATAGTTCCGTATGCATACTTCCAGATATTTTACAGAAGTAACTGCTACCAGTGTTTGTTTGTCTATCATGTAATCATACAATAAAGGATGCTTCTTTCTATGTATGCGCAATACATTACATTTGTCTATGTTAAGAGTCTGTTGCCACTGCCTGCACCAAGTGCCTATCCACTGCAGATCTTCCAGCATTTCGCAAAAATTTTCTAATGCTGCAACTTCTCTGTATATGACAGCATCATCCGCGAAAAGCCGCATGGAACTTCCGACACTATCTACTAGGTCATTTATATATATTGTGAAAAGCAATGGTCCGATAACACTCCCCTGTGACACGCCAGGTGTTACTTTAACGTCTGTAGACGTCTCTCCATTGAGAACAACATGCTGTGTTCTGTTTGCTAAAAACTCTTAAATCCAGCCACACAGCTGGTCTGATATTCCGTAGGCACTTATTTTTCAGGCAACAGTGCAGAACTGCATCGAATGCCTTCCGGACGTCAAGGAAAATGGCATCTACCTGGGAGCCTGTATCTAATATTTTCTGGGTCTCATGAAGAAATAAAGCGAGTAGGGTCCCACACGATCGCTGTTTCCGGAATCCATGCTGATTCCTACAGAGTAGATTCTGGGTTTCCAGAAATGACATTATACGTGAAATGAGTGAGGTGTTGGGCTGAGCGTGCGGTAGTTTTCGCTCAATCTTCAGAATGGTGTGGAGTGCTTAACTTACAGAAAACATTCGCGATGGTCCTTCAAGGCTGTGTGCCACATGGGGATGCCTCTGTAGGATTTACGGGAGCACGGCTTCCGGACGCTGTGCTGGCCAAGACGGACAGGGCGCCCCTCTTGGGGAGGACGGGATGGACCGCGAGGCGACGCGCAACCTCCGGGGGAATATGTATGACGGCGAGATTACCGCCGCAGAGGTGCATCTGCATTGCAAATAGCACGCGAATTTATTGCTAATTGTTAGCTTGGCATTACCGATTCCCTGCAGAGGGGAGGACAGGGGGACACAATGAACGCCGGACAGAATTATCGCAGCCACACACACACCGCCGGCCAGATATACTGCCCGTGGCGCCAGCGCCCGAGCCGGCCAGGGGGTGGCGCCATCGCCGGAGTATCTTGTTACCGCTACCTGCCGCGCTGGGGCCCCGTATTCCCGCCAGATGATAGCGATACAATAACAATGCGGCCGCAATCTGGACCCCCGCAAAACACGGGCCGATCCCAGCGGCGACTGCTTTCGGGAATTGTTACGCTGCGTTTTATTGCCTTCGTGTTAGCAATCTGTTTCTGGAGAAGTAAGGGATATCAGATCTGCAGAGCATCCACTCCACTCGCCGCTTTTGTCTCCGGCGAACGGAGTATTGGTTAGCAAAAGGTGCATTTTATTGAACGAACATGGTTCTGCAAAAAAGTATTACCTTTGCTGTGTTTTGGTCCAAGTTTCTCCGTATGTTCGGGAGCATTTTACGATCTTTTGATCCTGATGGCTCGAATAGTAATGTAGTACGTAGGAGGGCTAAAACACAGGGAGCGAAAGGTTATACGCAAATTTTACAGAAACGAAACTGCCTTAATAAGAGTCGAAGGGGATGAAAGAGAAACAGTCGTTGAGAGAGGGTTGAGACAGTGTTGTAGCCTCTTTCCGATTTTATTCAGTCTGTGTACTGAACAGGAAGGAAGAGAAACCAAAGAGAAATTAGGGAAAGCGCAAAGTTTTCATTTCTTCATTCTGAGCTTTAATCCCATTTCCTGTCACAATGTAACACTGCCAGAGATGGCAAAAGGAAATTGATGAGTAATTAAAGAAACGGGGTTATGTGATGAACATAAAAAAGCGAAGCACGGGTAGTGGGATATGTTGTTGTTGTTGTGGTCTTCAGTCCTGAGACTGGTTTGATGCAGCTCTCCATGCTACTCTATCCTGTGCAAGCTTGTTCATCTCCCAGTACCTACAGCAGCCTACATCCTTCTGAATCTGCTTAGTGCATTCATCTATTGGTCTCCCTCTACGATTTTTACCTCCACCCTGCCCTCCAGTACTAAATTGGTGATCCCTTGATGCCTCAAAACAAGTCCTACCAACCGATCCCTTTTTCTAGTCAAGTTGTGCCACAAACTTCTCTTCTCGCCAATCCCATTCAATACCTCCTCATGAGTTATGTGGTCTACCCATCTAATCTTCAGCATTCTTCTGTAGCACCACATTTCGATAGCTTCTATTCTCTTCTTGTCCAAACTATTTATCGTGTATGTGTTACTTCCATACATGGCTACATCACATACAAATACTTTCAGAAACGACCTCCTGACACTTAAATCAATACTCGATGTGGGATATGGCCGAAGTAAATCACGTGATCCTAACGGAATTAGACTGAGATATGAGAAAGTAAATCTGTTCGATGAGATATGGTATTTGAGCACCAAAGTAACTGACGATTGCCGAAGTAGAGAGGCTATTAAATGTAGACTGGCATTACTGAAAAAGAATAATAGTTAACACCGAATATAAATTTAAGGGTTAGGAAAACTTTTGTGAAGGTATTTGTTTGAAGAGTAGCCTTGTACAGAAGTGAAACGTGCACGATAAACACTTCAGACAAGAAGAGAACTTTTGAAATATGGTGCTACAGAAAAATGTTGAAAATTAAATGTGTACATTAAATAACTAGTGAGGAGGCACTAAATAGATTCGCGAAAAAAGAAATTTGTGGCCAATTTTGGCTAAATCAGGCGGGCGTCTGTTAAGCCACATCCTGAGGCATTAAGGCATTATCAGTTTGATAGTGGAAGAAAGTGGGGTGGGGCGGGTAAATATTGTAGAGGGAGACCAAGGTGAATACAGCAAGCAGCGGTATATGAATATAGGGTGCAGTTGTTATGTAGAAACGAAGTGGCGTACACTGGATAGCCTGTCGTGCAGAGATTAATCAAAGCAGTCTTTGGAATGAAGAGCACAACTAGAACAGCCTGTATCATATTCTAGTCTCTCTCTCTCTCTCTCTCTCTCTCTCTCTCTCTCTCTCTCTCTCTCTCTCTCTCTATCTATCTATCTCTCTCTTCCTCTCCCTCTCTCTGTTTATTCACAGGCAATCAGGTTAGGTAAAGTGATCATCTTGAAATCACTACATTACATCATGTTAACGGAAGGTTCCTTGGCATCAAATACACAGCGAAGGAATCCGAATGGGACGGGAATCGGCAGATATGATGCACACTTTGTACTGGCCATCGGGGCACAGTTCAAAGCGAGTTTCATCACTGAAGATAATTCTACTTCATTCAATGAGTTTCCAGGCCGTGACGTGTCTGACTGTCGCCTGTCATACGCCATGGCTCTCTGCAGACACGTGGAAGCTTTCCCCTAACACAGGGCCTGTCATCGTTCCTTATTTTCGTGCTAGTGTTTTCCACAAATTCAATCCTCAACTTTTCCATCGGTACCTCCCCATTTTTTGCCTCATCAGCCTACCCAACTTTCAGCAATCTTCTCTAACACCACACCTAAATCGCTTCGACTCTCTTCTTTTCCAGATTTTCCATAGTCCATGGCTCACTTCCTCTCAGTGATGGGCTGCAAACGGACACACCAATTTTTGATGACAAGAGACCGTTTTCTAGCGAAGGAATGCTCTGTTCACCTGCACTAGTCTGCTTTTTACGCCCGCCTTACTTCGACCGTAATGTGTCAGTTTGCTTCCAGATAGCAGAATTCTGTCACTTCGTGTGCTTCGTGGTCAACAATTTTGCTGCTTCTCACTATGTTCACCGTCATTTGGTTTGCTCTCAGCTCATATTCCGTGTCCAGTAGACAGTTCATCAATCCATTCAGTGGAAATTTGGAAATTTGTGATACGGTCTGTGGGATCAAACTGCTGACGTCATCGGTCCGTAAGCTTACGCACTACTTAATGTGACTGAAACTAATTTTCACTAAGGACAACACACACACACCCGTGCCCAAGGGAGGGCTCGAACCTCCGACTGGGTAGCCGCGCGAACTATGACAAAACGCCTCAGACCGCATGGCTACCCCACGCTGCTCATCTCGTTCAGTGGATCTGGGTGCATCGTTTACCAAACACGATTTTTCGACAGCGTAACTTGCTATATTCTTCGGGAAAGACCTGCAGAATGAGCGCCTTTGCTGTACTGTGCCTATTTTATATTCTTATCGCTCCCCATGTAACAGGCGCTCTTGCTGCTGATATAACCTGAGTAGCAAAGCAAGGTACCTTCTCGAAATATTGTTTCGGAAAACCACGAGCAATAGACAATATATATGTATATTTTGTTGTTATACCACGTTTCTGCACCTACATTAGAAACAATATATTTCTTACTAGCTGAGGATTTCGGCATTGACAGGACAATTTATTAGTAATTGTGTCCGAGGGTTTGTAAAGTGGAATTTATTTTCGACTTATAAAGCATATTTGTGTACAAAGTTTGAACTGTTATTATTTAGCGTATGGCTAATACAGACATATCATAAATTACCTATACATGTGTACATATTGACAGACAATAAACTTAAGTTTGTCTTTACAACTGAATATCCAGTCCTTCAATCCAGCGCATTGCATCTGGAGTTGCTAGCAGGAAGTCCTCTTTGGCACCGTGATAGGCTCGAATCCTGCATTCACTGACAATGTGCTGAACAATCTGGTATGGAGCCCTGCAGTCACAAGCTGGATCAGGCAGCTTCTTCCACTTAAAGAGAGCATCCCTGCATCGCCCATGGCCTGTACGGACTCTGTTGAGAGTAGACCAGGTCTTGCGTGGTAAGTCGAATCCACTTCGAAGTTTAGCACCTGAGAAGATGTTATGCAGGTGCACATCTGTCACTGCTTCCCACCGACCTTTCCATTCTTCAAGAGGTTTGAAATTCTTAGCAACCATGTCAGCAGCATCACACAGAGTTGGATGGCGTGATTTCAATCTCTTTCGAATTAAAAGTGGAGGTCGCTATGCGCGGGTAGGTTAGAATTCCTGGAGATCTTGTGGAATTCTCTCAAAAGGTCAGTACATCTGCGTAGACCAGGAGGCATTATACCGGTTAACAGTGGAAGCCAATAAATTGGAGTAGATCTGATTGCACCAGATATTATGGGCATTGTCGTATTCAGCTGAGTATCAACAAGTCTTGTATGATGACTGTTTATCCAAACAGGTGCACAATACTCAGCACTTGAGTACACCAAGCGCAGAGCTGAAGATCGCAGGGTGGTTGCTGAAGAGCCCCAGGTAGTTCCGCCTAGCTTATGGAGGACGTTGTTTCGAGTCCTCAACTTTTGAGCTACGTTAAGAAGGTGTAGTTTGAAGCATAGTGTACGATCCAGGATTCTGCCTCTGAAACTTAATTCCAGTTTTACGTTCGCCAACTGGGTATTTAGATGGAAGCAACACACTTCTGTTTCACTCACACTGGGTTGGAGTCTCCATATTTTGAAGTAATTATCTAATGTAGACAGGTCATTGGCTAGAATCTCTTCTGTTGTCTTCATTTCCTGGTGCTTTATGGCTAGAGCCAGGTCACCGCCATAACCGTATTTTCTGGACAAAGTTTCAGGTAGGTCAGATAGATATAGGTTGAACAGTAAGTGTGAGAGAACTGATCCTTGAGGCAATCCGTTGTTCAGCTTCCTCTCCTTACTTATGTTGCTTCCAGTGATTACCTGGAACTCCCGATCACTTAGCATGCTGTTAATCAATCGAGCCATTGATCTGCAGGGTATGTTGCGGAAAAATTTGTAGATAAGGCCTTCCCTCAACACAGTGTCGAAGGCGGCAGTTAGATCAACAAATGCCACAGATGTTTTCTGCTTCATTTGGTATCCTGAATCTATGAAGGACGTGAGAGACGATACTTGGTCGCAGCAGCTATGCCCTAGTCTGAAGCCTGCCTGATCAACTGGAACGTTCTCTAAGATAGCGCTACTTATTCTGTTATATATTAGCCTTTCAAAAAGCTTTTAGCAGCAGCTGAGTAGGGAAATGAGGCGATAGTTTCCTACCTTGTTGCTGGGTTTGCCAGGTTACAGAACAGATATTATCTTCGCCTTTTTAAACTCTGATGGAAGTTGACCAGTCATCAGGATGTCAGTGAAGAATTCTGCCAGCTATTTCTTAGCTTTTCCTCCCATATGGAACAGGAATTATGGATGGATACCATCGAATCCAGGTGCCTTAAGTGGTTTGAGGTCCTTCAGTCCAGAGCCAATGTCTGAAACTGTAAAAGGATGGGTATACTCTGATGAGGGAGATGCCTTCTTTTTCAGGTCACGAAGCTGTCGTCTGATATGTCTTGTATGTTTCTTAAAGTTTGAACTAATATAATTGGAGACATGAAGGGAGACCTTTTTAGCTCACTAACGCGGGACAGTGCCAAGTAGAGCTGGTCGTGCGAAAAACAACTGAAACTGAAGTCCATGCCCTCAACATGTAGGTTCTGGCCTTGTGCTCTTATTCCAATCGTGCAATAATACAAGCTCAGCAAGAATTGTAGACATTTACAGCTAATTGGTAGATTGTCAGGAACAGGTGGGATCTGTGGTATAAAAACTCGCCCGTCTGCGCCACTCCCCATCAAAATTTACACTTCTGTGATGTTACGTAGGAAAAAAGTAAGGTTCAGCCAGTCTGAGTGAAAGATTCTGAAGAGCGACATAATGCGTAACGCTTTCAATAAGAGTTACACCTCGCCTCACATTCGGAAAGAGTTTGAAAAGAGCGAGTAGAAGCTTGATGTTTTCAAGCTGCAGTAAATATTACCTCAGGATTTTCTTTGAGTTCTTGAGACAGCATAGTCCTCAGTCTTTTAGGCATTCTGATGTCTTCAGAATGATCCGACCATTTTCTAAGCAGTTTCATTTGTAAACAAAACGAAATCAAAATGTAATGAATAGGCACCTTTTTTTCTTTATCATTATTTTATCCCACGTCGCCTCACGTAGCTGGGTAGGGTAGGGTGGTGTGAGGTGAGGTGAGGTGAGGTGGGGTGGGGCGGGGTCAGGGGGGGGGATGGTGAGTGGACTGTGGGCTGGCAGCGATATAAATAACCCTCCCTTCAGCCAGTAGAACTTAACGCTAACTTTGCTAAAACAAAAAACAAGGAGACATATGCACTATGGTTTTAAAATTATTTGAGGTGACGCCAGTGGCAGAAATACAAATAACATAATGCTGCCTTCATTAATTGTTTGGAAACAGTGATAAAAATTTTGACAGACAGCACAGTTAAACACACTTGTACAACACTTGGAAAAACAATTGTAGGACACTGGACACAACAGAAGGTACAACGGCCAATAAAAATGGAGCATTGCACACTTTCACTGAAGCTCGGAAAGGACTTGCTGTGGGACAAAACAGACGAAAAGAAGGGTGTTTATGGAGGGAGGTAGGAGAGTGATGTTGGTGAGGTCTGAGGACTGGTAACAACAGGGGTGATGGAATGGGGCTGGCTGTGGCAGACAACAAAAGAGGGGTAACTGGTATAGGGATTTATAGACTTGAGAGGAAAAGGGGGTGGGGGCGACAGGGAAGGTGAAAAGCAGGGGTTGTGGTATTGAGACAGGGGGGAGAGGGAACCCTTGGGTGTGGGGTGGGAGGTGGGCAGGTAGGGTGGATTCAGAGTTGTTAGGACAGGTATAAGCTGTAATGGTATGGGAGAGGGGGACGGCTGAAATTTCCTTCGAGAGGATGTAGAGGGTGTGCAGGTGTTTGTTGGAAGATGTAGGTGGAGGCGCGGAAGCACACTTGAATGGGAAAGGAGAGTGTACACATTAGAATTGTTGGTGTCGAGTTTATGGATGGTGTATGTTCTTCGGAGGTGTTCAGTGTAGTGAGGAGCAGTGGCAATTTGATGGGTTGGTAAAGGATCCTTATGGAGGAAGGTAAGCGGATGTGGAAACCGAGGCGAAAAGCCGAAAAGCATGGCGTTAGAGGACCTAGAGGGCTGTATAGAACTTAGGAGGGACAGATATCCATGCAGCGTTTGAATAGCACAGGATGGGGCAGATCAAAGATTTGTACGTGTGACGTACAGTGGAGGGTTCTACTCCCCACATTCTGTCAGTGGGTAGTTTTAGTCTGGATAATTAATAGTTGAGGTTTACACGTTATTTGTCGGTAGAAAGTTAGTACAAGGTATTTTATCACGTTACTTAGGTGGATGGGACGTTCGTAAACGCTGAGGTAGAAGTCATGGAGGTGGAAGGTGGGGGTAGGCTGTTCTATAGTTATTGGAAGGCACCCTAATCACAAAGCAAAGTTAAAAAATCAGTTTTCTTATCAAATAACATAAATAAATCCTATCGAAAGAACGAAAGCTATGTCGTAATAAAAAAAAGAGGTACTCCGTCGTCAGGCCACGAGTGGCCTACCGGGACCATCCGACCTCGGACAGGAGGTGCGTTGGGTCAGCACACCGCCCTCCCGGTCGTTATGATGGTATTCTTGACCGAAGCCGCTACTATTCGGTCGAGTAGCACCTCAATTGGAATCACGAGGCTGAGTGCACCCCGAAAAATGGCAACAGCGCATTGCGGTCAGGATGGTCACCCATCCAAGTGCCGACAACGCCCGACAGCGCGTAAAGGTTTGAATAAACGAAGCGAAATCTGTAAATCTGTGTATCTTAGCCATATAAATTCACTATTAGTTTGTACTTGTAAAAATAAGATTGTGGTGCTTAATTTTGTTACAGATGTAAACTTCCTAAATTACATCTGTCACTGAATGAACAAAAGTAACAGCCCCATCTACTCGAATGAGCAAATCAATGATCTAAACACTGCTGATTTGCTTTTTTGACGATAGGGGCACCGTGCATAAGGAATTTGTCTCTCCAGGACAAAATGTAACCAAGTGTTTTACAAAGAGTTCTTAAATGGCTCAAAGGGTTAATCGACTGTGATCAGACATGGCAGACAAGCAGGTTCTGCATCATGACATTGCCCCATGTGACACGGCCACTTACAGCACGAAATTTCTTACCTCAAAAGGATTTCCTGTTGTTAGACATCTTCTTTGTTCACCAGGTCTGAGACCTTGTGGCTTTTTTTCTTTGCCCGAAATTGAAAAATGACAAAAGGTCATCATTTAGAGACTCTAGAGAACATACAAAAGAATTTGACCGAGGTGTTAAAGACCCTCCCAGTTGAAGCCTGCAACCACACGTACGAGGTGCATTCAAGTTCTAAGGCCTATGATTTTTTTCTCCGGACTGGAAAGAGATAGAAACATGCGCATTGTTTTAAAATGAGGCCGTGTTCATTGTCAATACGTCCCAGAGATGGCAGCAGCGTACGGCAGATGGAATTTTACCGCCAGCGGCGAGAATGAAAACTGTTTTAAATACTTAAAATGGCGACGTTTTCCTTACTTGAACAGTGTGCAATCATTCGTTTTCTGAATTTGCGTGGTGTGAAACCAATTGAAATTCATCGACAGTTGAAGGAGACATGTGGTGATGGAGTTATGGATGTGTCGAAAGTGCGTTCGTGGGTGCGACAGTTTAATAAAGGCAGAACATCGTGTGACAACAAACCGAAACAACCTCGGGCTCGCACAAGCTGGTCTGACGACATGATCGAGAAAGTGGAGAGAATTGTTTTGGGAGATCGCCGAATGACTGTTGAACAGATCGCCTCCAGAGTTGGCATTTCTGTGGGTTCTGTGAACACAATCCTGCATGGAGACCTGAAAATGCGAAAAGTGTCATCCAGGTGGGTGCCACGAATGCTAACGGATGACCACATGGCTGCCCGTGTGGCATGTTGCCAAGCAATGTTGACGCGCAACGACAGCATGAATGGGACTTTCTTTTCGTCGGTTGTGACAATGGATGAGACGTGGATGCCATTTTTCAATCCAGAAACAAAGCGCCAGTCAGCTCAATGGAAGCACACAGATTCACCGCCACCAAAAAAATTTCGGGTAACCGCCAGTGCTGAAAAAATGATGGTGTCCATGTTCTGGGACAGCGAGGGCGTAATCCTTACCCATTGCGTTCCAAAGTGCACTACGGTAACAGGTGCATCCTACGAAAATGTTTTGAAGAACAAATTCCTTCCTGCAATGCAACAAAAACGTCCAGGAATGGCTGCGCGTGTGCTGTTTGACCATGACAACGCACCCGCACATCGAGCTAACGTTACGCAACAGTTCTTCATGATAACAACTTTGAAGTGATTCCTCATGCTCCCTACTCCCCTGCCCTGGCTCCTAGTGACTTTTGGCGTTTTCCAGCAATGAAAGACACTCTCCGTGGCCGCACCTTCCCCAGCAGTGCTGCTATTGCCTCAGCGATTTTCCAGTGGTCAAAACGGACTCATAAAGAAGCCTTCGACGCTGTCATGGAATCATGACGTCAGCCTTGTGAAAAATGTGTACGTCTGCAGGGCGATCACGTCGAAAGGTAGCGCCAGTTTCATCGATTTCGAGTGAGTAGTTAATTAGAAAAAAAAATCGGAGGCCTTAGAACTTGAATGCACCTCGTACAGCTGCCGAACGGAACTACTACGAAGGGGACAATATTATTGTCTGAAAAAAGAAACAGGAACTTTCGTAGATGAAAAGTCAGTCTCGTTACTTTTCTCACAGATTTCGTATAGATACAGATGACGGAAAATGTCTTCCTTTTCAAATACGGCTCATACAAGCGAACCCAGATACCTGCACTAAAAGCAGAAATAGTAGAATTGTTGGCAACAACGGTGTGCGTTCGTGACTGGTCGAGCTTACAATTTATTTACGCCACAATCGCAACCAGGTTGTTCGCTCTGCAGCAGACGGTATCCCGCATCCACGCGGTCTTCTGCACTCGCTAGATCGCCCCTAATTGGTCGTTACGCGCTGCTGCGAGCGCCAATTAGAGCAAAGGCGGCGGCGCCGGATGGTCTCTGGCCGGTCGGCCGCGCGCGACTCAGCCGTGATGCCACTTCCGCACGCTTTTGTTGACGTGCCGGGCGCGCTCGCTCACGCTCACATCCTCGTTACGGGCCCGCATCGCACCGTATTTCGGCCGCGACACCGCAAGTTCACTTCCGCCCACTCGCTTCAGTCCCTGACGAGCCGCACCAGTGTATTGTGACGCAACGCTCGGTTTCCAGCCGAAACATCGAATCGGCATTTCAAATGAAGAGAGCCTGCTACACAATTTATGGCGGAATTGTAGAGGGCGCAAGTCGATAAAATAATAGCTCTCGTCGCGGTTATTAATGGCAACCACCACTACGGCACGGCGAATTAATCTGGCATCTGCGGTCGCATTAACAAGCTCGTCGTGCACTCGCCAGCCGCGATCGAGCTGCAGTCAGGTATCCTTGACCTCACAACGGCCTCTCACTGCCGAGTGCCTGTTATAGTCCTTTGTGAAGCGCGCGCTCGCTGAGAGCTAACTACAGCACAATTATTCGAGGACTTCCGCTTTGAAATCGCGACTCTTCTACTGCCATGTAGTCTAGAATTCCACAAATTCCTCCAGCAGGTTGGGGGGACCACATATTATTAAAGTTGGAAGATTCATGTTGAAAGCCAACTTTCGTTTGTTATATTACGAGTAACTACTCAAACAAACTAAAATATGAATTACGTCTAGCTGATTACAGCCGTTTTTCTGGCAAGCCCTAATGAAGAATCTGACAATGATTTACGTGGCGACAACAATTAACCTAGCAGGGACAATGGAATGCAATGGGTCCCGGAAAAAAATCATCATTACTACAATGAAAACAATTGGGACTATAAAGAGTATGAAAATTTTACTGTAATGTGAACTGTCTCTAAGGCAATCTTCCATGAATTGCCCATGCTTATGCGGTTTGCATTATCCGGGACAACTCATAATCTTTCTTGAAGGCAAAAATCATTACCTCTGAACACAAAAAATACTGTTTGTCAAAACACGCGGTGCAAGCTAGTCTGCAGGGTCTGATGGCTGTTCTTCTGTGGTTACCATCAGTCTGCGGTGTGAGTAGTCACCCAAAAATGCTGAAAAATCACTTCACATTTAGGGTATTGAGGAACAGTTTGAAAAGTGTGGCAGGGCAGGTTGTGCTAAGAAATAATTATGAAGAAAAATATACGATAGGCTACGCCAGTTCTGAGTTATTTAGCATTAAAATTGGCCAGTCAGAACGTTGCGCATGTAAACTCAAGTGGCCTGCGTAAGGGTACGAGATTTACCAGGCGTTTTGTAGTCAAAGTTGTTTCGAAATAAATCATTCCTTTGAATTGGAATGAAATCTCGCACCCGTTTTAAATATAAATGAACAATCTTTATTAGCAAAAAATCTCTTTGTTTGTTTATCTGCAAAAAATCGTCCAGAAGTTCAAAGTTTAGTTATCATATAAAAGGATTTATTAAGGATCAAATCTTATTCTATATGTTTTATTGTTTTTGTGTGAAGTATTCAGATTAGCTCTGTCCCCTCCCAAGAACGCTAATGCTTTAATTGGTACAAAGTAATCGAAGGTAGCAAAGAATCTTATGCACGAATCACTGAGTCAAACACTGCCAACAACCAGGAAATTACAGTCATAATACAAATTTAGTTGTATGGATATTCTTGCTTCCTTCTTCGGAAGTTAGGAGTTTGTTGAAAATGAGATGTTGGGTGGTATTATTATTATGTTGGACAGCATTACAATATTAATCCTCTTTGGGAAAGTTATTCTATTATTTTATCTATTAGTGTAAATAATGAATTGCTTGATAAGTACACTTGGTCATTCAACAGGGTTTTCCTTTCTATTTGGTTTTCTGTATATGGTAATTTTCTTGCAGGGTTAGGAGGTGTTTCTTGTTGTTGATTCTAATTATTTTCAAATCATCTTCTATAGTGGTTGGTTTGTGGTCATGTGCTCTTAGGCGTTTTGCAAATTTGGAGTGGTTTGTCCCATATTTCCAGGCTCTCATGTGTTCTTTATATCTGACCTCAAATGTTCTACTTGTTTGTCCTACGTTTCTGCCTTCACAAGTGTTACACTGTAGTTGATATACATCTGCTTTCTGGTATATGTCTATTTTTTGTCAGTTTTGGTGTGTACTTTTGTGTAGAATTGTCTGTTGTGTATGCTACGTTTCTTCCCCGTCTTTTGAAAATATTGGTGATTTTATGGGTGAGTTTGTGTTTGTATGTCATTGTGAACCATCTTGGGTTTTCTTTCATCTTTTTCTGATTATACTGTGTAGTTGTTATTGGACTGCATTTTTGTGTTACCTTCTATTGTGTTGTTGTCTGTGTTTTGGTGCTTTCTGCTTTTATTTTAGTTTTGATTTTGTTGTTTAGCTTTGTAACAGAGTTACTATTGAAACCATTATTTTGTAATATCTGCATTATTATGTCCAGTTCTTATTGGTAGCCTTCTTTGTTGAGTGGTACTGTGCTGTGTCTATGGAGCGTGTGTCGAGGTGCTGCTTGCTTTTCTGAGTGTGGATGGTACGAGGACTGAGGAATGATAATGTCCATTGCTGTGGGTTTACGGTAAATTTCAAACATATGCTTATTGTTTTGTATTTGATTCTTACACCCAGAAAGTTAATTTGGTTGTTCTGGTCTCTTTCAATTGCGAATTTTATATTTTTATGTATCTTGTTGATGTAAATACGTAGTTTTTCTATTTTTGTTTGTGGTTCATCTGTTAAGCAAAGGATGTCATCCATACACCTGAATCACTATAATCTGTTGTATTCTTTTGCTACTATTTTTGTGAAAATGAGAGTGAGAAAGCGTCAGGTATTGTTTTTATATGGCCACGAAAGTTGTGATAATTTCAGAACTTCCTCCACCAATAGCAGTGGGCATACGTCTGCGAGGTATACCTATTTGCCGCCGATCAGAATCTGTGACGCAGATGCGCATACGCGTTGCCGCTATGATATCACGCCGCTCTTGGCATTACGTTGTCAGCTTCAAGTAAATCCGTAGAAAAGCCGAAGCACTTTTTTTTTTATTGTTGCACAGCTCACCATTTCCGTAGTCCATATTTCGTCTTCTCCATTTTCAACCCAACTATCCCTTTCACCGACTCAGTAAACTATTTTGGACTAAATATTGACAGGAAAGTAACATGGAATGCACACGTCCTTACCACCCAACACAAAGCCAGAAATCGACAAAACTACAAAAACTACTAATTACTTCAATTATTTGTTGGATATATTTCACTCTCTGTTCCCGACCCCCTTACTGTTTTTGTCGTCTACAACATCCTCTGCTTGAAGTCTGACCGTACGTCCTATCATCCTGTCCCTTCTTTTTGTCTGTGTTTTCACATGTTACTCTCGTGGACGATTATACGAAGAATCTGTCCATTTCATATCTTATCAACACATCAAATTTTCAACAACATTCTGTATGTCCACGTCTCAAACGCTTTGACTTTCTTCCTTTTCACTTGCATAGAATGCTGTGCTCCAAATGGATGCATAAATTATTTTCACGTGTTTCTAATTATGTTAAATGTTTAAACATTAAGAATCTTCGGCTGTAACACTTGATGATGGATAGTTTACAAAACTACACAATGGCTCCGAGCACTAGCTCCTTATGTGGCCTGCAATCTTGTTCCGATGATCGTCAATACAACCAAAACCATTTAGGTAAGCGGTTTTGGTTTCATTGACTATCATATGACCAGACGGTTCACGAATCATCAACGCAGATTTAGAGTTCATCATCGATGTCTCAACATCGAATGCCGATTATAATCAGCTCAATATTTAACATTGATATTAAGCGATGACTTTAAAGCAAGCCTTAGAAAGCAATAAATGAATACACCTACTGTCATATTTATTAATCAATAAGTACAGAAATAACTAATATAACAATTTTTGTATACCAGATACGTACATGCAGGCTGTACCAATAAAAGTTACTCTTTCAGTTTACTGCACAGTCGACAGAAATCATATCATGCTTTTGAAAACTATCTATGAGAAGCTGTCAATGCGAGTATTGTGAGATATCGGTTGAGCTGTTTAGCATACCCCTAAGATGCTATACGTCCTACTCCTGGCGAACTACAAAGAAGGGAAGTTGCTCACCAAATCATCAAAATTTAGGAAAACAGTGTCGCGAAATGGAGACTTCTTATTCGAGGGAAGCTACTGGGGGCGGTCCAATCAAGAATGAAAGTACAGGCAACACACATCCATATTTTAATGTGGGGGCTTATCTGAACTACAAAACGAACTAGCGGTCACTACAAAAATTTGGTTTACTATCATAAAGGACTTATTAAATGCACTGCCCACAACAATAAGTATGTATTTAATAAGTGGCGAAAGGATTGCAAGTATGAAAACTAGCTTCAGTACAGTTAGTTGGACACTTGAAAGCGTAACATGAATCTAGATTGTGGATACAGCCAATGATTGCGAGGCAAAAATAACTACAAAAACCAGTAGTACCGCCAAAATGTATTATGGAAGCAACAAGCTGGATGTGAACATTAAAACAGCGTGATTAAACCCTGACAAAAGTCGACTAGTCTTCCGTCGTGATCTGTTGAGTGAATGAATTGCTGGCTAATTCTTACCACTACTACATGGTGTGAGTAGACGCCAGTAACGACTGGAAATTCGGAGTCCAGCTGGCCATCTGTACTCAGCTCTAATATGGAGGGTTACTAGTATGCATCACCTTGGGGGCAAGAGTCCCGTCTTTGATGTTCCAGTTACAACAGTTTTCTTCTGTCTTCTAAGCAGAAAGTGTTGGATGCCTTAGCTACTGGAAACTATCCTGATTCTACCGGTGTCGGAAACTCACCAGCAACTAGACCTTCCGATGCTCAACCCACAATAATTTTATAAATAGGTTTAAGAAACTCCTACTCTCAAGGATTTTGTCACGGTTAACCAATGATGGTCTGGTAGCAGAGGAACGCAGAAAATATCTCCAGCTCCATCACAGCTTTCTAACTCCAGCCAACTGAAGGGCTTGCTCGTACACACGTGTGAGAAACTACACCTTCTGTCGAAATAATCATTGCACGCCAATCAGAGTGCCAATTACTAGGATTGTAAATTAACGTTCTTTCGTGGCATGACTGCAGATAAATGGCCAATCTCATGCATACCCTATTCTGACCGCTACACCAGGCTTCAAATGTTATTTTTCTAGAAAGGTTCCGTCTAGCATCTCACATAATAGACTTTTATGCCAGAGAGGAAGTCCCAAGTCGACTGTTGTACCAAGCTGGGACGCAGTGAATTCTGTGTCTCTTGCCTTCTCCAAAAGACAGCTCTCAGCTCTGAACGCGTTTATGATCCCTTCTTGTCCCTTTAAGTAATCTGCCACATAGCGCAAACCAGCTAGAAAGATTTCAAGGATGCAGAAAATAACAACTTCCGCTTCACCGTAATAAAAGGAAAGGAAGAGGAGTAGTACTTACAAAAGCTGTTGCTGACAGTACTGAATGTTGTCTGCAATTATGGTGCAGTGTTAAGGTTCAAAAATGGTTCAGATGGCTCTGAGCACTATGGGACTCAACTGCTGTGGTCACTAGTCCCCTAGAACTTAGAACTACTTAAACCTAACTAACCTAAGGACATCACACACATCCATGGCCGAGGCAGGATTCGAACCTGCGACCGTAGCAGTCGCACGGTTCCGGACTGCGCGCCTAGAACCGCGAGACCACCGCGGCCGGCAGTGTTAAGGAATCGACTAAATTGACTAGTTGGATGTACACATTACTATATAAAATAAGTTGTCTGACAGTGTCCGGATAAACTGTCTCATAACATTACATAGCTGAAATACCAAAGTGCTGTTTCTTGTAGCTTTGGGCAGGTAGTACTGATGCTGTGACTTCATACTTCTGATATACGTTGCATAAAATCTAGAACGTGACTTTTACGATAGAAACTGATTTGTAATGTTGAAACCATTACTGTTCTAGTTCCCAAATTATTCTTTTCTTGTGCTATGCCCATTCCATCAACCAAACTTGCGTTCTCTATCTGCCCACCAGGATTGAATTTTCAACAGGTGTAAGAAAATCCTTGACAGTTTTCCAGCACGTTGAAGTATTTTGAATGCGAATGTTCTTGATTGGAGAACTAAACAACTTTGATATGGCTACTATAATAAGTTCGTCAGTTTTTAGTAAGCATTTCTCATTTCTCTTATGATGTTACTCTTCAAGTTCTTTCCAGTAATCTGCATTGGTTGCATTTCAACATATTACTTACTGGGACTACTTCGATGCCTGCAACGTTCTTTTTTACGCATATTTCGAAGGTAGGCAGTTCTGTCAGGCACAGAACGTTGCAACCATCAGCCTGTACTATAATACACGGATGGAAAAAACCGAAACACCAAAAAGTAATTAATGTAGAGCAACGAAATTCCTGAATACATTTGTCTACGCAACACATTTAAGCGATTAACACTGTGTTGAGTGGTACTTAAGTAAATAAATTAGTGAAAACAAAGTGAAGTAGAAATTAGAATATAAATGAAAAACTTGTTTTAGTTTAGAGAGTTACATACTGGCAAACAGCGGGCAGACAGCAGAGCAGAAGAGGCAATGACCATGAAGTCAGCAAGTTCCACATAAGCGGACGCTGTCGATTCAGCCATCAGGGAATCGCCCGACCGGCTCACGTGTTTCTCAGTTGTCACATGTGAGCAAAGGCCCTCGCCTACATTCCAACAGCCAATGATCGACGTTAAGAAGATTCTTCGAGAAGTTTTTCAACGTGACAGAAGAGGCAATGACCGGCTCACGTGTTTCTCAGTCGTCACATGTGATCAAAGGCCTTCGCCTGCATTCCAAGAGCCAATGACCGACGTTAAGAAGATTCTTCGAGAAGCTTTTCAACGTGACAGAAGAGGCAATGACAGCGAAGGCGTTCACCTCCAGTAAACAGAAGTGAATAAATACGCGAGACGCAGTGGGCTCGACAGACGAAAGACGAAGGGACGAGAGACGAAGGAAGAAGAGAAGAGTAGCAGTAGTTTTCAGTCAGTTTCGGTGCTGAAGACCGTCATGCAAGAAGAGACTACATCATACACAGATGCACCAAGTCCGCCGCAGTAATGAAATAGCAAGCAGCAGCATCGGCCCCAGAAGTTAAAAGGTATTTGAAGTCTGATTTTTATGTACCCGGGTAACTCGTGAGGACTGGAAGGAGACGGCCTGACATCAGCAGTCACCTGTGAGCTGGGATGAAGATCTGACAGCCGAAGACTGGCAAGCGGGAGTCCGTTGTTCGAGTCCGGGACACTAGTCTTCCCCCGCCGCGCCGCTCCGCTGGCCGACGCACAACACACGCGGCCGCTTAGAGAAGAGAAACACTGGGACGCCACATCCAAGCATCCGATGCACGACTTCGCTCGCAATAATTAAAAGGGCACCTCGCGCTGCGCGTCTCCTGTCAGCTGGGCGAGACGGCGACACGAGATACACACTGCCACGCGTGATCAGACGCCGCCGCTGCCACAGCAGAAGGCTACGCAAACGACACAGCTGCCGTTCTCCGAGCCAAAACAACGAGTAAGAAAACAGTTGTACGAAACTTGCAATAAAAGTTATCTTATGTAAAAATGCTGTTTCATTCTGCCTCATACCCGAGCCAAGGAAGAACCCACCCTGCCCACATGTTGTTAAGAGAGAAAACTTAATTTATCTAGTATTTTCACCCTGACATAATGCTTTAGAATGCTCATTCTGACAAGTGACTTGCATCAAAAGAGAAAACCCAGTTACATTTAGTACCAGAACTCTTACATTAAGTGTCCCAACTGTTACAACTGCAAGATCATAGATTAATCCAAGCACGAGATAAGCCATGGTAAATGTGAAATGCAGGTACTTTAATACCAGATGTAATAGCCAAAAAGTTGGCTGCAAGCATGCAAGTGTGCTTGCATTATGTTGTGCAGATGTCTCATAATACACTCCTGGAAATTGAAATAAGAACACCGTGAATTCATTGTCCCAGGAAGGGGAAACTTTATTGACACATTCCTGGGGTCAGATACATCACATGATCACACTGACAGAACCACAGGCACATAGACACGGGCAACAGAGCATGCACAATGTCGGCACTAGTACAGTGTATATCCACCTTTCGCAGCAATGCAGGCTGCTATTCTCCCATGGAGACGATCGTAGAGATGCTGGATGTAGTCCTATGGAACGGCTTGCCATGCCATTTCCACCTGGCGCCTCAGTTGGACCAGCGTTCGTGCTGGACGTGCAGACCGTGTGAGACGACGCTTCATCCAATCCGAAACATGCTCAATGGGGGACAGATCCAGAGATTTTGCTGGCCAGGGTAGTTGACTTACACCTTTTAGAGCACGTTGGGTGGCACGGGATACATGCGGACGTGCATTGTCCTGTTGGAACAGCAAGTTCCCTTGCCGGTCTAGGAATGGTAGAACGATGGGTTCGATGACGGTTTGGCTGTACCGTGCACTATTCAGTGTCCCCTCGACGATCACCAGAGGTGTACGGCCAGTGTAGGAGATCGCTCCCCACACCATGATGCCGGGTGTTGGCCCAGTGTGCCTCGGTCGTATGCAGTCCTGATTGTGGCGCTCACCTGCACGGCGCCAAACACGCATACGACCATCATTGGCACCAAGGCAGAAGCGACTCTCATCGCTGAAGACGGCACGTCTCCATTCGTCCCTCCATTCACGCCTGTCGCGACACCACTGGAGGCGGGCTGCACGATGTTGGGGCGTGAGCGGAAGACGGCCTAACGGTGTGCGGGACCGTAGCCCAGCTTCATGGAGACGGTTGGGAATGGTCCTCGCCGATACCCCGGGAGCAACAGTGTTCCTAATTTGCTGGGAAGTGGCGGTGCGGTCCCCTACGGCACTGCGTAGGATCCTACGGTCTTGGCGTGCATCCGTGCGTCGCTGCGGTCCGGTCCCAGGTCGACGGGCAAATGCACCTTCCGCCGACCACTGGCGACAACATCGATGTACTGTGGAGACCTCACGCCCCACGTGTTGAGCAATTCGGCGGTACGTCCACCCGGCCTCCCGCATGCCCACTATACGCCCTCGCTCAAAGTCCGTCAACTGCACATACGGTTCACGTCCACACTGTCGTGGCATGCTACCACTGTTAAAGACTGCGATGGAGCTCCGTATGCCACGGCAAACTGGATGACACTGACGGCGGCGGTGTACAAATGCTGCGCAGCTAGCGCCATTCGACGGTCAACACCGCGGTTTTCTGGTGTGTCCGCTGTGCCGCGGGTGTGATCATTGCTTGTACAGCCCTCTCGCAGTGTCCGGAGCAAGTATGGTGGGTCTGACACACCGGTGTCAATGTGTTCTTTTTTCTATTTCCAGGAGTGTAGTTTGTGGGACGGAGTTCCATGCCTGTTGCACTTGGTCGGTCGGTACAGGGACAGCCAATTTTTAGATGACGGTGGAGGTATCGTCCAATGATGTCTCATATGTGCTCGACTGGTGGTCGAGTAGGCCAAGGCAAGATGTCGATACTCTGTAGAGCGCTATCTTGTTGGAAAACACCCCTAGAATGCTGTTCATGAATGACAGCACAACGAGTGGAATCACCAGACTGGCATTCAATTTTGCAGTAAGAGTATACGAGATAATCACGAGAGTGCTCCTACTGTCATACTAAATTGCACCTTAAACCATAACTTTAGATGTAGGTCCAGCTTGTGTAACACGCAGCACGTTGTTTTCAAGCCCGCAACTGGCCTCGTCCTAACCCCACACTGCCATCACTGGCAGCGAGGCAGAAACAGATTTCATCAGAAAACACAACAGACCTCCATCCTGCCCTCCAATGCGCTCTCGCTTGACATCGATGAAGTCGGAAGTGGAAGTGGTTGTGGTCGGTGGAATCCGTGCTGCAGGGCGTCTGGCTCGGAGCTGTCTGTTAGGAAACCGATTTGTAGCAGTTCATTGAATCACTGTGGTGCCAACTGATGCTCAAATTGCAGCTGCAGATGCAGTACAATACGTCACAGCCATACAGTTAACACGATGGTCTTCCCACGCGAAAGTGCCGCGTGGCCGTCCGGAACCGCGTCCTCTTGCAAATGTTGATTCCCGTGACCACCTCCGCCAGCAATCGTGTAAGTCTTTCTGCAGTATCGCAGAAAGAACATCCAGCTTCTCGCAGTCCTATTACAGGACCTCGTTCAAACTCAGCGACATGTTGGTAATGGCGTCTTTATCTCCTTAAAGGCATTCTTGACTAATAATAACTCAGAACATCCAGCTTCAAAGGTAACTAACGCCCACGGCTGTTGCAGCGTGTATTCAAAGCAAACCTGATTTTCATCCTCGCAATAACGCCACTAGCGCCAATCTTATGAGACTTGCGCGAAATTTCATTAAACATCATCTTTCAGATATACTCGTAACTCGCAACTCCTTCCTGGTATTGCCATTTCTTTCTGTCAGTGTACTTGCAGCTGTCAGTAGTGGCATAATGACGTTACTTATTTCATAACTAGATGCAGCTGCAAAAATCTGTCAGTCATATGGAATGCTGGTACCCATCTAGTGGATACTTCTTTAATTAGTTTGAGCTCTGAAAGTGTTCGCCGGCCGGGGTTCAAAAATGGTTCAAATCACTCTGAGCACTATGGGACTTAACATCTGAGGTCATCAGTCCCCTATAACTTAGAACTACTTAAACCTAACTAACGTAAGGACATCACACACATCCATGCCCGAGCCAGGATTCGAACCTGCGGCCGCGGCCGCGCCTAGAACCGCTCGGCCAGAAAGGTCGGCTGTGTTAGAAAGCTTACCATCATCTTATTGCACCCGTTTCATGATCAGTTGCTTGTTTTTAATTAACCTTTGGTACTGTATTTGCTGTTTTACAGCAGGTTTCTAAATTTACGTTACGGTCGCAGGTTCGAATCCTGCCTCGGCCATGGATGTGTGTGATGTCCTTAGGTTAGTTAGGTTTAAGTAGTTCCAAGTTCTAGGGGACTGATGAGCTCAGAAGTTAAGTTCCATAATGCTCAGAGCCATTTGAACCACTTTTTTTTTTTTATTTTTTTATTTTTTTGGCAAGTGTTCTTAGCTCACTTGCGAGAACTTCATTTTCTTTAAATCACATTACAAACCTTTTCAAATCATTAATTAACTAAGGCGGTTCATCAGCCTTTTCAGTAAATTTGTTTTCTACCAACTTCTCCATGTGAGCCAAATACGATATGAATTTTTCTTGTAAATGGTGTTTGTACCCCTTGGGCCTCTGCAATGATGTTATGAGGCATTTTCAAATAAAGATTCTTATAAATGACGAACAACTTACTGGTGGTGGTCACGAGGAGTCTCTCTTTTTTCCGACATATTAGGTACATATTTTATCATTGACATCGATGTTACGATGTCCAAAATTTCCGTGTCGATATCGAACCCCGATGTCACATAAACAACACTGGTCATAGAATAACTCTGGAACCGCGCGACCGCTACGGTCGCAGGTTCAAATCCTGCCTCGGGCATGGATGTGTGTGATGTCCTTAGGTTAGTTAGGTTTACGTAGTTCTAAGTTCTAGGGTACTAATGACATGACATATTAAGTCCCATAGTGCTCAGAGCCATTTGAACCATAGAATAACTGGAATGTAATATCATTAGACTAAGTTAATTACTTTCTTTACTTTTGTCAGCTATTCACCGAGTAAAGAAGAAAAACAGTAAGAGGAAATCTATTTCGTAAATAGGTATCGATGGGTAACATTTGCAGAAGGGGAACTGCAGCACAAAGACGGGGAGCGACTGTATCGCGGGCGGGCCTACCCAGGCAGCTGCAGGGAATACACCTCGCGGCCAGCCGCGCAGCGTTCGTTAATTAACAGAGCGTAGCGGCGCGGCGGCGCGCTTTGATGTCTGCCGGCTTCATCTCAAGTTAATTCAGCCCGCCCGATACCTGGCGTGGGCCGGCGCGTCCCTCTCCAGCGCCGCGGATGCCTTCCAGGCCAGGCGGCGCTGATAATTCCTCTCAAGACGCGACCGTTCGCGTCGCTGTCCGCCGAGCAATACACTGCATTTAGCTTGTGAACGCCATGACAGAAAGGAATGTGTCTAGAATCCTTTGACATGAGTCCGTCGTATCGTCGATGGAATTTAATATATATATATATATATATACACACCACGAAGAAATGTTCTTCATCGCTTGTCTCATTACCTTCGAAATTAAGATTAGTAAGAATCTTTCGGCTTTTGCTGACGAGGCAGGTAATATATGTTTTATAATGCTATATAATATATTGGCCCTTAAAACTGTAGCACCATGATGGCGGCATGACAAAAACTGTCATATAGTGCGCAACTATTCCCCATATTTGACCTTTTTTGGTCTTTATTGATTGGACTATTACACCACCAGTATAGTCAGCTCTTTCGTTAAAATTATTCATTTATCATTACTTGATGGAGTAATACATCCATGGTAGACGCATGCGTCAATTCAGATTTGGCTCAACTTTGAAATACAGAAAGGTCTTGACTGTACAGTTCTTTACTAAGCATGACGCATTTCAAAATTTCATCAGACGGAAACTGTGGAATATCGTGTACAAGGGAATTAATGATAGAAAATATGAACATAATGACCTAAGAATACATTTTAGTAATCCATATACATTTAAATGAAACTCTAGTAAGGATAGACTGAACATAATTCAGATTTCATTTCATATTTCACACGGTCATTGCCTATTCAGAGTGACATGAAAAATCACACAAGAGACATATATTCCTCGCTCACTAAACACAAACTATTAGTGATAACGAAAAAATGGCCAGGATATTTTTGTGGGAAATTTAATGTATTGAATTTTTGTACTGGGGTACGTTTCTGCAAGAGATCATATTTTTCATGTCATGCAAGAAAAAAGCGACCCTCAAATGCACCCCTACTCTCACACTCAGCCTGCATCAGTCAGGATTTCTAGCAAATTGTTTTGTTCATGGCACTCCCTTCAACCACTGTACAAAAATTAATCATTGCATGAATTATTTCCCACGTCTACATTTTTCGATCTTCCTTGGCTGACCTTATTAGGCCACCAGCTTAATAGAGCGCTTACGAAATGTAAAATTGGCATTTGTTTAAATCTGATCAAGCAATGATGTAAATTTGAACAGCAAACAATAAACAATCACATCTTTGAATACGTCAGGCATTGTGACTGCGCAACTAATGTGCTTGTGCGGGTTACGCCTGGATAGAGTTGTCAGTGTAATCAGCTTTAACGTTACGTTTACAGAATTCGCTTTGCTCTCATTACCCTTACGCTCAAGAATAAATTATTAGCTTCTGTTTTATTTGGAAATGTTACCACTCATCTAGGCTTTCGTAAATGATTCTATTGTATATCATCCATTGCATGTTCGATTGTTATAATATGATTGTAGTTGATCATGCTCCCGTAGCATTTTAGTTTGTGATGGCTGTAAAATGATAACGGTTGGACTTTTATTATTATCTAATGCTACAGTATTAAGTTTTGTTTTGTTCAGGGCACTACCTTTAACCACTGCACAAAAATAATTGATTGCGTGAAATTTTTTCCCACATCCGTGTAATAGTAGCCTTCTTTTTATTCCAAGTTGTGGCCACTAGTCTAGCCTCACGTAAATGAGTCTGTTCTATGACGAAGGTTGACTGAAAAGTAGAGCCTCGACCTTCGTAACTCTTTACCAGTTGGGAGCATTGGTATGCGGCCGGTACTGGCTTGGTCCGCAGCCTCTTCTCTACAACTCCAGTTGGCGGGAAGGCTTGGCATAGAACTGTTGTGTTGTTACAGAGTAATGTATGGAACCCTGCGCAGACGGTCGGTCAATGTGATTTAAGCAATGGGCAGTTATTGAATTATTTACATGACGAGGTGTCACTCAAAAGGAGATGGATCAGAGAATGAAAGCAGTTTATGGTAATTGCGTTGATGTGAGAACTGTGCATCCTTCGTTGAGTAAGTTTAAAGATGTTGAGGCGGGAACATCTGACCTGCGTGACAAACAAAGAATTGGACGTCCTGTAACAGAAACCACCGAGTTTCACAAGCAAAATGTTGACAGATTGATTCAGGACGATCGTCGTCGCACCGTCTGACTTCCATCTGTACCCGATAATGAAAGACGATCTGCAGGAACATCATTATGCTTTTGAAGACGTTGAGAGAACTGTGAGACTGTGGTTACAGAAACAGAGTGTCGACCTCATCCCTGACGGATTCAGAAAACTTTTTCATCGTTGGCAGAAATGTATCCAATTGCCTGGTGATTTTGTGGAAAAGTGAATATTGGTATTTTAAATGCGAACATTTTTAGGTTAGGCTTTACCGTGACTGTTACTGACATTAAATGAAACCACAAGTTCACTGTTACCAGTCGCCGTTTTATTTATTTCCACGACGCGTTTCGAAGGTTTAAACCTCCATCATCGACTGGATTTACATTAGTAAGTGTTACATTTGTGTGTGTGTTGTGTTACCAGTTTTGGAGGAACTACTGACACTGCCTTCAGTGGTCACAGGTTCCTTTTGCTGTCGTAACACATCACATCTATACTGCCACATTTGTAAAGATTTGTAAACATTTGTTTACAAATGTGGCAGTATAGATGTGATGTGTTACGACAGCAAAAGGAACCTGTGACCACTGAAGGCAGTGTCACAAGTTCCTCCAAAAATCGTAACACAACACACACACAAATGTAATACTTACTAATGTAAATCCACCCGATGATAGAGGTTTAAACCTTCGAAACGCGTCGTGGAAATAAATAAAACGGTGACTGGTAAGAGTGAACTTGTTGTTTCATTTAATGAATATTGGTAATTAAAGATCACGTTCTAAGGATTGTTCCTGCTTTTGATTTATTGAAATATTCCCACCGAAACCCAATTAACGAAAGTGGAGGCATTACTTTTCATTCAACCCTCGTATGTTCGACTATTGTGATATGACTACATTTGATGATACTTAGGAAAGATTTTATTCTGAGGTGGTTGTAAACTTATTGTGTGTGTGTGAAATCTTATGGGACTTAACTGCTAAGGTAATCAGTCTCTATGCTTACACACTACTTATCCTAAATTATCCTAAGGACAAACACACACCCATGCCCGAGGGAGGACTCGAACCTCCGCCGGGACGATGTAAACTTATTCTTTCACCACATATATATTATTTCTTTTCTTTATGTTTTTATGTTTATGTTGTTGAGGATACTATCTGACGACGCGCATTTCATACTGTGTCAAGATACTAGTTTCGCATCCATAAAATTAGCTTCAGTATATGTTCAAGTTGTTGGCCATGTTCTGATATTAAGTTCTTCGCAGTTTATAGTTTTTTGTAAAATTACACTTGTACTTGATTTCTACGGTCAATGCTTGCGCCGCCTACCAGTCTTAGTTTACTTCTTAGAAAGGTTAATCGCCACAGTCAGTATGACATTGATTTTCTTTGAACAGACAACGGTAGTGTCAAAAATGCCAATCGATTTCCTCATATTCGTGAGTCTTTTACTACAGTTTCATATCAACTGAAAGTTCTGTGTATGGATTACTAAGATACACACACGTGTTATTACGTAAATATTTTCTATCGTTAATACCTTTGTCCACTTTACTCTACAGCTTCCTACTGATGATGAACATCTGAAGCGCGTGACGCTTGATAAAAAACTGTGCGATCAAGTTCTGTCTATACTTCAAAGTTGTGCCAAATCGGAACGGTCTCCTGCCTCTACCGTGGACGTATTTCTCCATGAAGTAATGGTAAATGATCAAAGTTAGCGAAATAGCCTACTATACTGATGGCGTAATAGCCCAGTCAATAAAGACCAAAAAAGTTCGGATACCGGCAATAATTCATGTAGTCGGAAATCTTTGTACAGTAGTAAGGAGTGCTACGAACAACAGATTCGAAATCCTACAGGAAAGGGATGAGTGTGGGGATGGAAGTGCAGTTTGAGAGCCAGTTTTGTAAGTTTTTTCTTGAATAACTCGAAAACCGTAGTCTTTGGCGAGAACGTATTCAATACTAAGTTTAAATAATTAGATTTTCTACAAAAAGGTACTGTTCATTTCTTCTTTAAGCCTAATAACGTAGGCGTAGTGAGTGAGAGAGTACGAAGTTCTCGCCCGTTGTTTTTTAATCCCAGACATAACATTGCGGTTTCAATGAAACGGTAGTGGTACGGACAGTTCTTGTGTAGGGAAGGAGCGCACAGTGAATTTCTCATTGAAATGTCCTTTATGAGTCAGAAGATAGTGTCCTGCCATATGTAAGAAGGAGAAAAGTCTACCATCTAATATCGGAATTCGACAGCAGCAGCATAGCTGCCTACTGTATTCCGCGATATTGTTACTGGCGTTGATCGGGATGCAGCTGTAATGGAATGTTTCGGTTGATCCTGGAGGGTCACTTTTAACACCATGCAGACTACCGCCGAGAGGGCAGACGTATATTTTGCACAGCCGTGCGGGATCGTACAGTCATGTCGTCTGTCTGAGGTGGAAACAGATTTGTTTGCAGCAAAATCAGTGGCCAGAAGGACATCGCGACGACGTTTGGAGGACCACTCACTGTCAGGAAGACGACCCCTGTGGAGGCTTCCCTCGATGCGTGCCGACAGTGGTGATCTCAACGAAAAGGTTGGAAACAGGAGTGGCACTATGTCCTCTTTCGTGACGAGTCTTGGTTTGATTCACGTATCCGTTTAGCGAGGCTCCGAAGACAACAAGTGTTGTCAGATTGCATTTGTCGCCGAGAATGTGGGTTCAGAACACAATGATCTGTGCTTCTCATAGACGGTTATTTTGGAAGCAGCCTTTACATCTCTAACATGTTAAAAACATGTTGTCGTGACCAAACTTCGAGATCTCCGTGACATTATCTTTCAACAGGATAACGCAAAACCGCATGTTTCGCATGCTGTCATGACCTACCACGATGCTGAGGATGGTCGACTACTGACCCGACCAGCACGATACACTTTGACCAATACCGCTTTGTTGGACGGAAAAAAAGAAAGGAAAGAAGATTGGGTTTAACGTCTCGAGGTCATTACAGACGTAGCGCAAGTTCGGATTGGGTCAAGGAAGGGAAAGGAAATCGGCCGAACCTTTTCTAAGGAAGGAAAGATTTAGGTAAATCGCGGAAAACTTGAATCTGAATGGCCGGACGCGTGTTTCAACCGTCGTCCTTCAGAGTTTGAATTGACACGACAGCGTCATATCTGAATTAAAGATGTTGACCTATGGGAGTGTGGCACTTTGGACACTGTTGTGAATGTAACAACTTTAACAAGATATGGAGACAAAATAACTACAAAATATTGTGCACTTAGATTTTTCGCATCATCAACACACCAACCCTCTCTGAAAGTACTGCAGAGTCTATGAAATGCCGCTGGGGTTCTAGAATCAATGAAAGGAAAATCCTGACAGCAAACTCCACAAACGGAGAAAGAGCAACGTTTTCAGTAGAAAGAAATTCAGAAGAAACAATATTCATACTAACATTAGTTAAAACCACGTTAGGTATTCTATTATTTGGAAGCAAACATGTGGGAGATTGAAGAACGTCTTCACGAAATCACCTAAAGCTGATGTTACGTGTATTTATTTATTGATACCCAATGGCGATCAAGCAACTACTCATGTCACAAACATCATATTGAAGAAAAGTTGCTTGACGTTAAGCGTATTATATCATCATTTACAGTAACTAATAATTATGTGCTTGACATCAAGCACCCTCCTTTAACCTGATTAAATGATGTTCGAGACTTGAAGATAAGGGCTTGATCGAAACTTGTTGGCAAAAAGTAAATACGCGCTACAGCAGCTTCAAGTGGGTTCGTGATACTGTTCTATAAAAACAACGAAGCAGTGCAGGACTGTCAACAAAGAAGTGAGAGACCGGTGGAAGTGACACATTAATGTCCAGCAGAAACGAAGGACCTTGAAAAAGAAAATGGCATGGAAAATTACCTTTGTAAGGTGTCAGGCAAATCCAACACCTTCCATGAAAACCCTGACATAATAAGCAAATCTAGTAGTATGTCACATAGCTCCGAATAAATCGTGACATTAAATTAACCAAAGTAATACGAGTAACGAGTGAGCAAATGCGATACCACAGACTAACACAAGAATGCCTAAATGCATGTTGTACCTTCCCACCATGTGACCGACGCAGTTCCGAGGGGAGAAACGAGAACAGAAGCCGAGAGCAGAACCGTGTTAAGCTAGAAGGCCCTACAATAAGAGTCGGACTGGACACCCACGTCGCCAGCTAACCACTACGGCTCACCACCCGCACGTTTTAGCGTGAGACTTTTTCGCGTCTCAGGTACGTCAAGGACCACCCACCAGCCCATGTTAAAAGCTAGAGCCCTCTAGAAAAACAGTATAGATCTTACGATAACACAAAAAGGGCCACTACCACCCGCAAGTTTTAGCGTGAGACTTTTTCGCGTCTCAGGTACGTCAAGGACCACCCCCCCAGCCCATGTTAAAAGATAGAGCCCTCCAGAAGAACAGTATATATCTTACGATAACGCTAAAAGGACCACACCAGCTGCAGGTTTTAGCGTGAGACTTTTTAGCGTCTCTGTTATGTTGCAAACTTTAAAAACATTGCCCCACCACGAAAAGTATAACGTTTCTCATTGGACAGACAGAATTTTTGTAGGCGGAGCTTAAAGTTAACATTGAGACACTGATTGGTCAGATGAAAACATAGCCAGATAGTTTTTTTTAAACTAACTTCGGTAAATTGTAGTAAGGAGAAGTTAGAGGAGAGTTAGTTCCGAGACGGCGAGCTGGATGGCTGGTGCGCCGGCCGCTGTCGCCCTGACGCTGCCTAAACACCGACAAGGTAATGAACGCACACGATGCCGCATTTTTGAGTGCATAAGGCTTCACTCAGAACTGCAGAAGACTCATCTGTTACACCCCTTTTTGTGTAATACTAGTGTCGATCGTTAATTAAAACTCATGGTGTTCACATTTGCCTTGAAGAAAAGATCTGAAACGCGATGATTTTTCTTTTATGTAGTTATTGAGAAGGCACATCAGCCACTGTAATTTACGACAAGTTAAATAAGTAATTAAAGATAATTGAGGGTCACTGTAGACCATTTTGATAGTTTTCTCTTTTGTGAAACTTAAATTAAACCTAGATTATAGATGTGATATGGCATAGGTCATCCTTCGATCGATTGTAGAACTTGGAAACCCATTCAGGGAATATTCGTTCACATTTTTGTTGAACGCAGTTGCTTTTTACCATCCTGTATTAAAGCATTTCCTTTTATCAATAGTGCAATTTATGAATGATGTTATGTGAGTAGAATAAAATTTCCAATGGTAAACTTAACTGATTTTTCGACGTTATTTTACCAGCTAACTAAAAATAGGAAAGCCTTGACCCTTTCCACTATATTTAGTTAGTATTAAAATTCTTTTACAGGGAGTGCAGTGTAGCTGACGCTGAGATCATTTAGTATTTGGTTATATCATCGCTAGTCTCACTGAACTCTACTGAATTCTACATGTCATGTGTGGTCTGGCGTCTCCTTACCAGCAACAGGTCCCAGGTTCAAACTAGTCAATTCCCTAAAAAACACGCTTAGTGCGTCGTTGAGCGAAAGTGGTAGGGAGACACGATATAGAACAATCAGACACCACCATGAATGTTTAGAAAATGGAGACACTGCCAGGATGGTAAAATACCATGACTGAAGGTCGACCACATGCCTAACTAGGCCAGAAAAATATCCTGCTGAAAAATTTTCGTAGTAAAAAAAAAATTATTCTTGAAGTTATACATAGTCGAAAACAGTAGCTGCAGCGATAGATAGTAAAAGTATTCAGGAAAGACATTCTACCAGGAACAATATCATAATTAAGTTACGAATATTGAAAATTGTTAGAATTAAGTTTTCTCTCCAAAGCAAGCGCACAGGTGGTGGACACATCGTTGACAAGTTGGTTCTGACCCAACAAGTAAGTGAATGGATTGTCAGTCTTGGTAGTGTCAAGTCGTGTGAACAAATAGTTTATGAAGCGCGTGAGATCGTATGAGCGCATTTTGACGCGAAGTAGGGTGCGTGAATTGCATTTAAAACCGAAAATAAGGGATTCGGAAAGATTAGCAATGGCAGATCGAGACCTTGACCGAATTGAGATAGAGACCCAGCATGAAAATGGACAGAGAATAGAGGACAGTACAGCATCCGATGCAGTATCGCGAGAAATAGGACAGATATCGCACCATAACGAGGATAATATACTCCAAGGCACAGAAAACATAAGTCAGCAAACGACAGAGGAGCAGGAAAGTAGAGAGACAGGCGATGAGGATTCTAACTTGCGTCTTGAATACGTAGAACCTACAGTACAAGTAATCAGAGCTCCCTCATCACAGAAAACAAGGAATGCGAGCAGAAACGTGTCACAGCTGAGGACAATGCAACCGGTTGCAAACCAACAATTGGGCGAAAACACAGAGCGTAGGACGTCGGAAGAAAACGCAATAGGACCCACCAATCTGTGCAAAATTATTACAACAAATTACGGAAACTATGACAAGACAAAATAAAGAAATTGCGAACTAAAAATTAAAATTCAGAATGCGGAAACCACGAGACAAATGCGTGAGATTAAAGAACAAAACAAAAAAATTCAGTTACACCTAAGTCATATTGAAGACGAGGCAAAAGAATCTCGAGAAGTGATAGGAAACTTAATAACAGGTCACAATCAATTGAGAACTGACATTGACAAGGTACAAGCGGACGTACAAACATTGCGTAATGACACTCAGGACGAGATCAAAACATTACGTAACAACACCCAGGGAGAAGTCAAGAAACTAAAGAAACAGATAAACGAAATTACTAGACAAGCAGCAGGTACAGCACGTGAAATTGTTGAAAACAGTGTGTTACACAAACGTATCACAAAAGCAGCGCTGAAAATATATTATAACTGCATAGTCAAAATAGAAGCGCAAACGAAGCGACAATTTCAGAAATTGCGAATAGAGTTGCTGCAAACCATTGAAGAGCGTAGTGAACAGGATCGAACAAGCACAGAGTCTGCAACCACAACCGTATCTGTAACGGCACCGGAAAAACAAGCAATTGACGACTATATTACGCATTTGCGATTCCAATCACAGGCGGAAAGTAACATACGTGAAATCAGACAGCATGCACAGCAACAAACACGTTTCGAAATTCTTGATGAATAAACGTCATCACAAACACATGCAGAACCACAAATGTATGTTTCAAGACAGTTTGGATCGTCCAATGAAGCAGCAAGGTTAGCCAGACAAGATACCCAACCAGTATGTGATAATGGAAAGCCAGGTAGCGAAGAGTACAGTGCGATGCATTCAGCTACTCGTTCAAAACCGATGGAAGAAAATTATTGCGTACCGCTACAACGATACTACGCAAGGGTAGGTGAAAGTTACAGTGGACAATATCCAATGGATCTACCACAACCGGAAAGAACGACGGGAGAAATGATCAGAAACAAAAGTGGCGAAGAATCGCGAATTTCATATGGAACTATGACGAAGTACGACAACGATCATTTCCTCACAATCAGAAAATTTCAACACTTTCGAGTAGGAAACTCATTACATCTACGAACTTTTATTGATCAATTCCGAGTAGGATTACCAGAACACTGGACGCTAGCACACAAATTAGACTTTATATGTGCACACATGTCAGGAACAGTCGCAGAAATCATGCAAAATGTTGCAGCGACATGCCGATCGTACGAAGCTTTCAGAGAGAAGTTTCTCTCACGATATTGGTCCAGCGAAGCACAGAACAGAGTGAAGTACGAATTATTACAGAACCCATATTTTGAAAATTCAGGAGAGAAGAGTCCCGTGAAATTTTTCGAAGTAATGGCAAACAAAAATTAATGCTTAGATGTACCATACAGTGACGGAGAGTTGATTAAATTATGCGCGATGAAGCTACCATTGAAATACCAGCAATCATTAGTAGGTCCCGGAGGCAATGACGTCGAAGCATTTAAAGGTATTCTAAGGGAACTAGAGTTCATATTTTCGGAAGATGACGCAAGAAAAAGATGAAGCGCACGTGAAAACGAAAGCAAAAAGCAGTGGAATCTACAAGACACAGTACGAAGAAACGATAATTACGAACCACGTGATAACTTCGCACCAAGAAACGACAATAGATTTCAACAAAGAACCGGTTATAGATTTAGAAGAGAATATGGCAATAACTATGATTCACCCAGGAACGGCAACAACTATTACAGAGGGAATAACGAGAACCGGAACGGGTACTGGAGAACCAATAGACCGACAAATAATCAACAAAGAAACCACTATCAACAAGGTGAACAAGAAAAGCGAATACAGATAGAAGACGTGGAGTTAAGACCACCAAACCCCAATAAAAGTTCGATTTGACAGCTAAGCGCCCATGCCAAAGAGAATGGCGCACCGACCCAGGACAATTGCAGCACCTTGAACAGAGAAATCAAAATCTTATCACGAGAAGAGTAGAAGGAAGAAACAAATCCTCAGGGACCAGATGAAAACGAAGAAGAGAAAATAACAATATCGTGTTGGGACGAAATTAATTGGGAGAATACTGACGAGGAAGATGAATTACCAGAGGCATGCACAACGAATGTAGGAGGAAAGGACGAAGTAATGAGTATTGCAGAGCTATTTGAGATGTAAACTAGGGAAAGCGAATTCAATGAGGATAACGTGCAGTCGACAGAAGTTGAAAATAAGTTACAAGTAGGCACACAATCTAGCGTATATGATGAAGGAAGTTATGAAGTGATAATTAGTGCATTTAGATGCGATTATGTGGAAGTAGCGACGAAAAAGAAGAAGATAGATGAGGATGAGGAAAAAGTAGAGGATGTAGAAGAAAGCGTAAATGAAGGAAGAAATAGAGAAGAGGAAATAAAAGAGACAGAAGTAGCAGTCAAAGCTTATCCTACAGAAAGTTCGAATTCACAAGGGAAATTTCTAAAAAGACTCATGTATGATTCAGTGGAGGATTCGTTGATGCAAGAAGAAGAACCCTTTCAAATTCAACCAATTGTGAAGGCCATGGGAAAGCATATCCCAGTCAATATTGTAATTGATAGCGGAAGTGAACTGACTGCGATCTCAGAAAATTTATTCATGCAGCGTAATGCCAATGAGGAATTGCCAGTTCTGAAAACACATAAGATTAAAGTAAGAGGTCCTATTAGAAACAATGCTGCGGAAGTTATGAGACCAACGAGGTGCACTTTTTCGTGCTAAGGTCAAAAGATCGAAGCCAATTTCGTGATTATACCTAAACTAACTGTAGATTTGATTATAGGTGCAGATTTTTGAAATGAGAAACGAGAGATAGTAGATATGGGGAAAGGTAGCGTAACATTCGGGAATGTCACACTTCTCTTTGAGCAAAAGCTAAAATTAGAAGAAATACCAGTTATAAACAAACAATTAAGAATGACGCGAGATAAAGAGGATGAAGAATTAGAATGGTATGCACAAAAGAAGGAATCGCCTCAACTCATGTTAGAAGTCCATACAAAAATCGACGAAAAATTGCAAGAAGTTCAAGGTATTTCGGAACACAGGAAAAAGAGAATTAGAGGGTATTTTACGAGATAAAGCAGAGGTATTTTTACCTAAGACTGGCAGTATTAAACACTTTCAGTACAAGTTTGAAGATTAATTTTATTACTGGTAAATAATCAGCACAATATTTCAAGATTATGTTCCAGATAAGATCGTCAGGAGAAAGAAGAATGAAGAGAGAGGAAGGTGGGAAAAAAGAAAGTAGTTTCAATAGTAACATCAATAGTACCATAGCTTAAGGTGAAGGGATAAAGCGTAGATAGTCTAACAGCATGAAATACTGAAATGCCATACACCATGACACTAAACAAAAATAAAAAACGAATTTGAGGATTCTTAAGACTCCAAATATCTTAGAATTGTAACATGGAAAAGGCGCCGAAATTTGTAAAGCTTTTTAAGAAGGCGTATAACAAGTAGGTACTAGATATATGTTAGATGATTATAAGTAAAACTTTTTGTAAGGACCATCGTAAAAAGTCCAGGAACAAAGAGATGCAACGCCACACAAGTTGCAATGCGAGATGTATCAAGAAAGAAAAGGACGCAATTAGCAAGACATGATTCCTACATAGCAGGAGCATCGAGAGAAGGGAAGGGACAGCGAAACTAACAGAAGGCCCTTGTAGCGAAAGTGGGCAATAAATTTGCCCGCTAGGAGGAACCCTGCTGGGATGGAACACCGAGCGGCACAGTGACAGACCCCTGCAGAGACGCGATGGAACGCCGAACGTCAGTATGGACAGACAAGAAGACACCCCACTTTCGCACTCGTAAACCCCAGGGCGCCCCCCGACTCAGTGGAGCGAGCAAAAAACGGCCCGACGAGAAGACCGCTTGGGCAAGCCACTGCTGGCAAAAAATATGCGTAAAAGTCACACTACTGCTATTAAACAGCACACTGATGCACAAAACTGAAGAAGAACTTCCACAAAGTAAAAATGACACGCCCAAACAATTTATCAAACTGTTACTAGGAGGAGAACTTCAAAGCGACTAGTTATCAATAAATATTTCCGTATCCTGCCCAGAGAAGAACCAACAAGCAAGTAAGAAGCAGAGAAAAAGCGGGAAGAACAGAAGTAGAAGACTCGCAAGATTGAGACCAAGAAAGAAGATGGGTGAAGAATAGACGACATACCTTCCCCAATCCCTATCCTATTGTAAACTAGTCGTCTGCGAAGTATTACAACGAAAAACGACCGCTTTCAGCGACATATAACGATGACTTTCACGCATACAAAGCCAGTAAACCACGAGATTCTGCACTCACAGCTCCTTTCCATTATGGGACCTCCACAACAGCGACACACACTTGCAAAGCCAACAAGGAACGACGAACGAAGCTGTACATCAAATACTTGCCTACATCCATCTCGCTCAAGTCCATCACCTTCGTGAAAAAACATTCTCCAACCTCATGCTTGAACATTCATAGGATTGTGTGAATGTGTGAAATCAAATTATGTAATGTAGGAATTTTGTAAAAGAAATGTGTGAAAAACTAAATAAGTTAAGCACACCAGACAGCTAATAAACAGTCATTGACTATGGACTTACGTAAAAAATAGACTATCGATAAAAAAGTCATTAGTTCTGAAATGGACAGTATATAAAGGAACAATATATAACTTATTTTGTCCCCATAAAAATAAAAGAATAACTATATTTTACTTATTTTCTCTTTATAAAAACAAAAAGTAAAAAATCAACTTGTTGGATGTTTTCCTTTTTTTTAACATTTGTACCAATTTATTAGGATAATATCTCAATACTTGTGTATGTATATTTCTTTGTCAAAGCAATTCTTGGAAATAATTCTTATTTGTTAGTGTAACAATGCTGAAATTAGTGTCTACAAACAAAAACATTTTACTTGTATATGATATTTAGAAAATGTGTTAGGAATAGATTTTACTTAATTACTACCTTTATAAAAACAATATTTCTAAGAAAATCAAGGTGAAAGACTCCTCACTTTCGTATAACAAACTTCTTAAAAAACATACTTCACACTTAAATCAGGAAAGAAAATAATTAAAAATTAATAATAGCATAAAAATATTCTTCTCTTGTCATTTTTAATTATAATGTGGAAGAAAATAAAAATATAAATTAGTAATACAAACTAGCATAGAACAGAATAACGTGGCTGAACAGTACGCTACAAAATTGAAATAAATTAGAAAATTTTTGACTGACTTAGACAACGATTCAATCATTGCCTAAATTCAGGACAGAAATTAAGTTCGAAGGGTGGTTATATATAAGGTGTCAGGCACATCCAACACATTCCATGAAAACCCTGACATAATAAGCAAATCTAGTAGTATGTCACATAGCTCCGAATAAATCGTGACATTAAATTAACCAAAGTAATACGAGTAACGAGTGAGCAAATGGAATACCACAGACTAACACAAGAAGGCCTAAATGCATGTCGTACCTTCCCACCGTGAGACCAATGCAGTTCCGAGGGGAGAAACGAGAACAGAAGCCGAGAGCAGAACCGTGTTAAGCTAGAAGGCCCTACAATAAGAGTCGGACTGGACACCCACGTCGCCAGCTAACCACTACGTCTCACCACCCGCACGTTTTAGCGTGAGACTTTTTTGCGTCTCAGGTACGTCAAGGACCACCCACCAGCCGATGTTAAAAGCTAGAGCTCTCCAGAATAACAGTACAGATCTTGCGATAACACAGAAAGGGCCACTACCACCCGCAAGTTTTAGCGTGAGACTTTTTCGCGTCTCAGGTACGTCAAGGACCACCCCCCAGCCCATGTTAAAAGATAGAGCCCTCCAGAAGAGCAGTATCGATCTTACGATAACGCTAAAAGGACCACACTAGCTGCAGGTTTTAGCGTGAGACTTTTTAGCGTCTCTGTTGTGTTGCAAACTTTAAAAACATTGCCCCACCACGAAAAGTATAACGTTTCTCATTGGACAGACAGAATTTTTGTAGGCGGAGCTTAAGGTTAACATTGAGACACTGATTGGTCAGATGAAAACATAGCCAGATAGTTTTTTTTAAACTAACTTCGGTAAATTGTAGTAAGGAGAAGTTAGAGGAGAGTTAGTTCCGAGACGGCGAGCTGGATGGCTGGTGCGCCGGCCGCTGTCGCCCTGACGCTGCCTAAACACCGACAAGGTAATGAACGCACACGATGCCGCATTTTTGAGCGCATAAGGCTTCACTCAGAACTGCAGAAGACTCATCTGTTACACCCCTTTTTGTGTAATACTAGTGTCGATCGTTAATTAAAACTCATGGTGTTCACATTTGCCTTGAAGAAAAGATCTGAAACGCGATGATTTTTCTTTTATATAGTTATTGAGAAGCCACATCAGCCACTGTAATTTACGACAAGTTAAATAAGTAATTAAAGATAATTGAGGGTCACTGTAGACCATTTTGATAGTTTTCTCTTTTGTGAAACTTAAATTAAACCTAGATTATAGATGTGATATGGCATAGGTCATCCTTCGATCGATTGTAGAACTTGGAAACCCATTCAGGGAATATTCGTTCACATTTTTGTTGAACGCAGTTGGTTTTTACCATCCTGTAATAAAACATTTCCTTTTATCAATAGTGCAATTTATGAATGATGTTTTGTGAGTAGAATAAAATTTCCAATGGTAAACTTAACTGCTTTTTCGACGTTATTTTACCAGCTAACTAAAAATAGGAAAGCCTTGAACCCTTTCCACTATATTTAGTTAGTATTAAGATTCTTTTACAGGGAGTGCAGTGTAGCTGACGCTGAGATCATTTAGTATTTGGTTATATCATCGCTAGTCTCGCTGAACTCTACTGAATTCTACATGTCATGTGTGGTCTGGCGTCTCCTTACCAGCAACAGGTCCCAGGTTCAAACTAGTCAATTCCCTAAAAAACACGCTTAGTGCGTCGTTGAGCGAAAGTGGTAGGGAGACACGATATAGAACAATCAGACACCACCATGAATGTTTAGACCATCTTTAACCCTCTTCAACAGCAGAAGAGTATCTCAAGGCTGATAAAACTCCAAGTTGTGATGAAACAACTGTAGAAGTGATAAGGGATTGAAGGAAGGAAGATACGACCATATCTTTAAACTGATCATGAAAGGCTGGCCGGGGTGGCCGAGTGGTTCTAGGCGCTCCAGTCTGGAACCGCGCCACCGCTACGGTCGCAGGTTCGAATCCTGCCTCGGGCATGGATGTGTGTGATGCCCTTAGGTTAGTTAGGTTTAAGTAGTTATACGTTCTAGGGGACTGATAACCTCAGATGTTACGTCCCATAGTGCTCAGAGCCATTTGAACCAATACTGCCAATAAATAACTCTGGACGTTAGAAGCAGGCTCAGATGAGGAAATGAAGAGGTTAACAAGGATCAGACAGATGTGGAGAAAAAAAATTGCAGCTGACCACTCTTCAATTTGAGCACTAACAAGAAACAGACCAACGGTGAATGTGAAAATTTCTCATCTTTGCTTGTAATTTCCGACCCAGCCATTTGCGAATTACGATTCATTGTCTCATTTTGATAGACTGAATTCTCACCATCCCCTCGGAAAGTCAGTATCATCTTCACCGAAGAAGCCAGCACATAATAACTGAATCGATTATTACACTGTTTACATGTTGGTCGCAATAACACGAATTTTATTTGGTTTTTATTTCACACCAGTTTTTCCCACGTTTTGCGCCAGTGTCGTCTACTGTCAATCAAGGATCACTTTTTAGTAATAACAAATATTGTGGCGGACAAACGTTGTAGGAGTTAATTCACAGTCCTCTAGTTCGATAATGGGTTTTGGTCATTTTCCGTTGAATGCAGTTGTCGCTCTTGGATTAAAAGGTAATAGGAAAAGTTGAAAAGCGGAACGAGCTATCGACTGGGTGTAATTGAGTTGAATGCGTCCGTACTCGAGGCAGGGGGATTCGGAAGAGACGGCTGCTTGACTGATGGTGGTAATTGTGGCTGTGTCGTTTTGCTGCAATGTGGTGTCAGCCGCCCCCAGCTTTGTTAAAATAGGCATCAGTTATCTTCTTGTACATATAAAGCTCCTCATTTTCTCACATGTGACTGAATAGACTGAGAAGTTTCATGAAACTTTATTAGTGAATTATTGAAAAGAATAGTTAGTAGCATGTTTTCCAGGTCATATTCATGTTAACTTTGTGGCGTGGAATGTATTCATTAAAAATAGATTGCAGGAAGACATAAATTTTAAATGTGTACTGCAGCTCACTTTGTATGGTTGGAGAACGCGACCAGCATCTACAGGGTGGTACATCTGAAGCTTCGGATGAGATTATCTCGAAAACTGTACCCCCCTTGGGTAGGGTGGGGGCAACTTTCAAATCTTAAATGGAAATCAACGTTTTTTATTGCAGATTCGGATTCTCCATAAAAAAGTAATCAAGTTTTGTCTGAAACATTTTTTAAACCATTGACAGATGGCGCTGAAGTCGAGAAAAATTAAAATTGGGAAAAAACTTCAATTTATTTAGAATGATCCGAGAAGAACGCATCAAATCGATACAAAATATGAACCAATTCTTTCATTACGCCAAATTAAGCTATTTTTATGTTTATTTTTTTTTTTACAAAATATGTACTACCAGCCACAGTTTTTGATGGAGGAAGGCGGAATGGTATTAATATCTCGTTAGGGAGCTCTTCACAGTTTCATTGCTCACCCGACTGTGGCGCTACCATGACCATACTGCGAACTATGGCTCAGTATAAAGGTCAGATTGTGAACTGTAAACATCAACTGACGAAAGTAAATTATTCTTTAGCGAAATATGGCTCAGTATCCTCCTACAGAGATTGTTGCTATTATGTTAATTTTCGGTGAATGCCATAAAAATTACGCTGCAACTGCGCAATTGTATGCGGATCGTTTCCCAACAGACGACATCCAAGCGAAAACATTATTCGAAATTGTACTCCAGGAGCTCGAAATGGCTACATTCACCGTCCACCTCGTCATCGCGAATACAATGAAAATGACGCTCGTACCTTTACCGTTCTCGCTTGGGTTCAACGGGATCCCGAAATGAGCAGTCGTGCGGTTCAGTGACAAACAGGAATACCGAAATCAACTTTTTGAAGACACATCAATATCACGCGTATCATATCAATCTGACACAGGCATTAATGCCAAAAGATATGCAAATACGCGTGCATTTCTTCCAATGGGCTTTGGAAATGATAAGGAATGACAATGATTATTTTAGATACGTTATGTTCACCGATGAAGCCATATTCAAAACCAATGGTGAATTATATCGCCATGATTGCCATTATTAGTCTTCTGTCAACCCACACTGGGACAGACCCGCTGACAATCGTCACAAATGGTCTTTAATGGTCTGGTGTGGAATTTTAAACCGTTTTTACGATCGTAGTTTTTTGACCGAAATGTTACTGGGGAGTCTTATTTACAACTTCTCCACGATGATTTGTTGGATCTAATGGAAGATGTTGATTTAGAAACAAGGCAACGAATGTGGTTTCAACAGGACGGAGTAGCTCCCCATTATGCTAAAAATGTGCGGAACGTTTTAAATTTACGGTACCCTGGTCGGTAGATAGGACGCGGCGGACCAATTCAGTGACCTCCACGTGCATCAAATATCTAGTTTTTCCTTGTGGGGTTATTTAAAAAATGTTGTTTATGAAAGACACCCCACAACCCGAAACGATCTGGAAGAACGCATTCGAATAGCATGTGCAGCCATACCACAGGAAGTGCTGCTCAAGACTGTGGACACGTTTAACGGACTATTGATTTTTTGCATTGAAGCAAATGCGGATAATTTCGAACAATTTCTTCGTGGCTGATTGCATTAATTAAGCACCCCCAATTGTAAGAGGCAAGGGGACTCACACTAATGAAGCACCCCAACATGTGAGAGGCAAGGGGACTCACACTAATGAAGCACCCCATGGGAACATCATTCTACTAAGTCCACGTCGTTGTTCCTGGGCAACCCTAAACGTAGGATACAGTACAATTTGTACAAATATAGCTTAATTTCGCGTAACGAAAGAAGTGGTGCTCATTTCTCTTCGATTTGATGCGTCTTTCTCGGATAATTCTAAATAAAATACACTCGTTCCCCAATTTAACATTTTTCTCGATTTCAGCGCCATCTGTCAACGGTTTTAAAACGTTTCAGACAGAATTTTACTTTTTTTTATGCAGAATCCGCATCTGCAATAAAATGGGTGTTTCCATTTAAGATTTAAAAGCTGCCCCCCACCCCACCCAAGGGGGTGGGGGCTGGGGGTCACGTGTAGTATCATCTGATGTCCTCCTTTGAGCTTACGAACTTGTCTTACCCCCTATTTTTACCCGATGTATAGTTGTCGAGATAATCTCATCCGAAACTTCAGATGGACCACCCTGTATATCAGTAACCGGCTAAAAGGTTCACCCAGGCCATGTAGCCAGGTGTCTGTCTAACGGCTCGTAAGCGCAACAAAAATTTGTTTCTTAGTATTTCACGTAACTACTCACCGAATGAATTTAAAAAAAGATTAAAACACTCTCATAAAATTTATTGAGGAGTATAATCTTAGGTTAATGGTTTAATACGGTAGGTGACATGTTAAAATAACCATGGAACTTTCTTCACGCAGCATGAATCACAGCGTGTAAATTACTCAGGTTATTTTTATCCACTATCTGAGAACGAGAGCACTTACCGACTTCCAACACAATTTACACACAGTTTCGAAACTTTTCCTTTCTGACACTCTCCACAAATTTATGAAACGGAAAAAGAGTTTCGTCCACAGCACTTGTACCGCTCTTGCAGCAAGATTTCAGCAAGAGGCGTGATGTTTTAATTTATTACTTCTTTATTACCAATTCTTTCGCACCATATTTTGCAGACAGTATCCACACATATTACTAAACGTACTTGAAAAATTATAACATTGTTTGACACATAATGGAGGAGGTATATTGTTATAAACACAGATGCTTGAAAAACTACAGCGTCTTCACCCATAAACATTTTATAAGCTAACGTCAGATACTTGACGCGTAGTAATTTGTAAAGTATGAAATTGTGTGAAGCTATTTATACACGAAAGTACTGTTCTTTAAGGAATTGTGTTTTGCTATTTGTAGGATTGTAGTTATCTTCTTATTTCTATTCGAGGATTTCTCTATGGTTAGAAGGACTTTTAAAGATAACGAGAGTAATATACGTTTGAGAACACTTGCGCTGTAGGTCAGTCATTTATTTTCTTGGACGCATTGTCAAATAGTTTTATACCTGTGTATTGCATTTCGCAGATTCACTTAATAACTCGCAGGTCATCTCTCTCTAATAATACGTGTGAATATCTCGATTATTTTCGAACTGCTATAGATTTTTGACAACTAATAAATGCACTATGAGTCTGTGGTTAAAATGGTTCTGAGCACTATGGGACTTAACATCTATGGTCATCAGTCCCCTAGAACTTAGAACTACTTAGACGTTACTAACCTAAGGACATCACACAACATCCAGTCATCACGAGGCAGAGAAAATCCCTGACCCCGCCTGGAATCAAACCCGGGAACCCGGGCGTGGGAAGCGAGAACGCTACCGCACGACCACGGGCTGCGGACTATGAGTCTGTGGTCAGTACCCTCAATTCCTGCAAGACGGGTGAAAGACACACATAACTCTAATTACTATGTCTGGTGCAGCGAATAGTTTTTGCCTCAGTTAGGAGCTACTCCAGAATATTATACAATTGCACATCAGCGAATGAAAATATGCCATCTAGGTTAACTGTTTTCTGTATCCTCATAACTGGCAATTTCTTATGACAAACGTAGCTGAACCTGCATAAGCAACAACTTTTAAGTTTTTATCATCTTTACTATTACTTGCGGAACACTGCACTGATATGTCTTTTGGTAGTTTTGGCAGTACAAAACTGGATAAATGTTCTACTTCATTCACACAGTCTCAATACACGGTTGTACACTTCGCTTAGCGATCTTCTAGTTTTTCATCATTCGTTTACTTAGAACTTATCTTCAGAAACTATGTTACAAAATACTATGTACTACCTTAAAGAAAAATCCTTCTTACTGAAAAAATTTTGAAGTTAGTAGTAGAAAAAAATCACTTGGGGATAAATATGCATAAACATTTGGGTGAAATCGCTTTTCGATTCCCAAATGAAATATTTTCGGCATTTCGAATACTGACATGTTGGCAGGAATGATGTCTTGCTGTAACACTACAATCTTACGTGCTAATATACGATGTCTTTTTTACCGAATGTCGCTCCAAATAATCTTTCAGTAAGGAACATTGGATGTCAAATCTTGCTCTAATTTTTCGAAACAACTATCTCTGTGTCCTGTTACGAATCTCAAAAAACTGTGGCCTTCTTTTTTCTCCCACACAAAACGATGTACGCTGTCCCTACACATCTTTCGCCATGGATCCAAGACTCTTTGTCGGCAACGACAGCACGTCAGTGTCATGCAACTAACCCCTAAATATTGCTAGCTTTTGTGATGAAGTTTTACTCCGTACCACCTTCGCATGAGAAGTCAGCAATCGTAGTAGGTAACGCACCCATGGATGCAAATAACTGCAAGTTATACCTCCAAGTCGATCTTCTGAAGTAGACAATTCCTGATACTTAGCCACATCCATTGCTTACTTGTTTCGTTCTTTCTATCGTAACACAGCTACACAACGATCCCAACAACACTGAAAATTTGTATCATCTGATGATGAGTTGCTAGGCGACTTTAAACCAGTCTTGATGTAATAAAAATTGAAACTTCACAAAAGGCGACTAGTTGCAGTTAATTACCATCAGGTAACAATCTCTCTTACTATTATCCTTTATTAACCAGGTGCCTACTATTCCATGTAATGTTACTTTTTACATTTATAGCAACATATTTTCAGTAAATTAAAGCGCATGTGAACATTTCATCCTCATAAATATATGAAGTGTCATTATGTTTTAAATCTGTTTTGACTGAAAAGAAGAGTACGTATTCTACGTTCTACTACTACCAGCCACCTCTCCTACCCTGAGGAGCTAAGATCATAATAACTACAAAAAAAGGCGATGTATAGGGAAAATGATCTATAGCTTTAGGATCTTCAACTTATATCCCTGGTTTCGAGGTAGCAGTAATTTTCCTCTTCGCTCAAAATGGTGGGCTGTCGGCAGGATCCTATGAAGTTCTTAAATGGTTTTAAATGACTCTGCTTTCTCTAGGGTACAAAGCATTTCATTATTTTCACAAAAACGCCTTTATAACTTTAAAAATTCGTATAAATTTATTGAAAGAAGATATACAGCTGGGTTTAATGTTACTTTAGTTACTTTTTGTTTTTACCTCGAACTAAATTTACTGTAAGTGACTTCCACTGGTTATCCTGCACACACCCCATCGGAAGTCAATTTCTTCCCAAACTCGCTGTAGCACTGCAGCATAGCTTGCTAAGTGGCTTGCTCCAAATTCAGGTAGAGAAGCCGACACAGAGGGTACAAACACGATATCCCTGATGAATCCTCATTAAAGAAATCGAGTGGTGTCAGATCAGGGGAACGTGGGGGCCACGCAATTGGCATCACGGTCAATCCATTAACCTGGAAAGTGGTCACTGTGAAAATCCTGTACGTCAGCCAGGCAGTAGCGTGGTGCACCATTTTGCATGACCTAAACATTTCGTTCTTGCTCATCCTCATCGATCTGTGGTATCAAAAACTGTTGTAACATATCCAGGTTTCACGATTCCGCTCTCACAGAGAAAAGGGGTCGTACACTTTGTTCTTGCTCAGTGCACAAAAACGTTCAGTTTAGCGTTATCACGAACATGTAATTTTTTTTTGGATTTTCACTGCCCCAAATCCTACATTCATTTGTGTAAACCTTGCCACTTAAATGGAAGCTTGGATCGTCAGAAAAGGTTTCGTCAGAGAAATTCTTATCCTCATGTAATCGATTTAATATATCCACACAGAAGTTCTTGCGAACAATTTAATCAGTGTCTTCTGTTACACCGACTTTGTCGACAGTCTGGCACCATAGGAGCAGCATTCAGCGTTTGCGTACTGCTTTCTGCGCTGTGTAGCCGCGTCTTGGCAACTACGTGAGGAGCTTGCCTTTGGCAGAAATCAGAAATACACCAACTGAAATGTAATATATGTGACGAAGATACATGGGTCAAACAAGGAACATTTTTGCCACCAGATAGAAAGAATATATAAGGCCAAGGAAGTATAGAACACTTCATTCAACTTCTGCAGAGCACTTACATCAACAAAAATATGTAATTACCCCCAGAGGCACTGACACGGAAATCTTAAGGATAAATAACAACAAAGTACGTCACCTCCTCACCGTACAAGAAAACTACCACGTATAGAAAAGCAGAGCAGAAGAGAAACAATTTATAAATCATCAGACCAACCTGCCAATATAACATTAAATATACACGTTTGACCACTATTGTATTCCTACAATAATATTGTGTATAATCCGACGGAGATGTTACAGAACTGTGTACGAAACTGAAAATCAAGCTCTGAAAATTCGTCAACTTCTCTGGTATATTCTCAAAGCACATTTAAAAAAAAATTCGTCAAGGCTATGTTCTTTTCTCAATACTACTTCAACTATTTAGGCTACGTTATTCACTAACTGGCATGAAATAGCAACTTAAAGGTTCTTTCGTTAACTTGTGAAACAAAAGTTGTATCTTTTGTGAATAGCACAGAAAATAAATTTTATCACTTCATTTCAATAAATTACCACTGAAACCTCGTTCTGCCAATTCAAATCCAATATGAAAGCATTTCCACTACATGAATGCGATTTCATTTTTTCATCGAAACCGTGCTGCATCACAGCTATGCTAATCATAGTACTCGTACATTAGCGAAAGCATTCGTTTTTGATTCAGTGTTCAGCGCCGTGATTATTCGTATTAGAGAGTAAGTATCCGTGACATTGCAGCACGGTGTTGTGGGTTGACGGGTTGTAAACTAGACGTGCTCATGTTATGAAATTAGGTAATTCAGTGATATGCTTACAAAACAAAGGTCGTGTCGCAGATACTATTTAGCCCGTCATCCTTCACACATACCCACAACCTGCATAGACATAAATCTTACCGAGGGAGGTGACGCAGTGGTCAACACACTCGACTAGCATTCGGAAGGACGACGGTACAAACCCGGGTCCTGCCGTCCAGACTTCGGTTTTTCGTGATTTCTCTACATCTCTTCAGCAAATGCTGGAATGGTTCCCTTGACAGGGCACGGCCGACTTCCTTCCTCATCCTTACCTGGTCCGATGGGACTGATGACCGCGCTGTTTGTTCCTCTCTCCCAAATCAATCAGCCAACATAAATCATTAAACATGAAAACTGGTGTATAGATAATGCAAGAAACTTAATAACGTATATTCTGAAAATAAGTCGTTGACAATCCTTAACATTTTGAGCCACAACAACTTTTCGTAATTCGTTCGAAATCGGACGCAATTCTCTCAACTGCGAAATTATTAAGACGTCTACCAACGATAGTATGGTTCAAATGGCTCTGAGCGCTATGGGACTTAACATCTATGGTCATCAGTCCCCTAGAACTTAGAACTACTTAAGCCTAACTAACCTAACGACATCACACAACACCCAGCCATCACGAGGCAGAGAAAATCCCTGACCCCGCCGGGAATCGAACCCGGGAACCCGGGCGTGGGAAGCGAGAGCGCTACCGCACGACCACGAGATGCGGGCAACGATAGTATATTACGGCGGTTGTATTCAGTATGTCTAGTCTCCACAAAACTCAGACCGCAGTAATCCTAATTAAGTACAGTTCTCTTTATCCCAACTTTAAACTTACAAGGTATTAGAGTTATCCATTTTCCAAAGGTCATAACACTCCATTGCAATACTCTGTGGTATGTTATCGCTGGTTGCATGTTACGTTAAGTTAAATGCTGTCACATTGTAAGAGGTCCATGACTAAGGAATTTGTTGCTAGCGCACTCGAGCAGATGTAATTTCGATGAACTGCTCACGCGCTGCCTGCGATATGTAAGCTAAAAGAGAATCTCAGACCAGAGAGCAGTGTTGTATGCAGTAGGAACTGTGTGTCAGTAGGAGTAAGTAGTTGCTAGCGGTCTGGTGTATCGAGTTGGCTGGGCCGGTCGTGGGGAGCGATGGCGGTGCCTGATCGATCTAGTATAAGGTAAAAGCAGCCTCGCGCATATGTACTATTGTTATATTATGTACCATGTAAATGTTTTAAAAAATCTCTTAATAATAATCTTTCTTATAAAAATTAACTTTCTGACAATCATTCATCTCAGTTTAAAGAATTTACTAATTTCTCCAATCCATGGTCATCCCGATTATTATAAAGAAAAATCAGTTATTTCTTTTTATTCATGACAACTCTATCGGCCAGCATTGCACTAGGCTGTGCCAGAAAATTTTCTTACAGGGGCTGTTATATATTGCGTTATCCGGCGACCTTATTGAGGTAAGAATTTTCAGTTTATTCAGTATGATCTTTCAGGGCCATGACGCAGTTCTGCTGAGGTCCATATTTACAAGTTAAATTCACAGGCAGTTAATTATTGAAAGGTTATAAGTAAGCCACAGTTTTATTGAGAGATTAGTCACATTTTATTATTGGTAGGTTACGGAATTTTATCTGTTGGGAGGTTACACTAAAATGTGAATGATATGAATAAATATTTTTATCTGTTGGGAGGTTAAACTTGGATCCTATATATTATTATAAATATTTTTACTGTTGGGAGGCATTTTTAACTGTGTTACGCTGAATGTGAATGAATGCTATAATTAAATGTTTTTAACACTTGGGAGGTTACAACTTTTCAGTAAAGTCCACAGAACAACACATGAAATTATAAATGGTGGGAAAACAGGCCACAGAAACGGGGTTAGCATGCTACACCCTCTCCTCTCCTCCCTCCCCACCACACACACACACACACACACACACACACACACACACACACACACACACACACACACACACACACACACACACACACACACTGAGGTGAAAAAAGTCATGGGATACATCATAATATGGTGGCGGACCCCCTTTTGCCCGGCGTAGTTTAGAAACTCGACGTGGTATGGACTCAACAAGTCGTTGTAATTCCCAGCAGAAATACTGAGCAATGCTGCCTCTATAGTCGACCGATCTGGGTGGCCAAGTCATTCCCTCGAAATCTTCCGAATGTTCTGACATAGTGAATTGTCATCTACAAGAATTCCATCGTTTGTTTTTGGGACATGAAGTTTGAGATTAGCTGAAAGTGGTCTCGAAGTAGCCGAGCATAACCATTTCCAGGCAATAATCGGCTCAGTTGGATCACAATTCTACGTAAACGGAGGCCACACTATGAACTAAGCCTTGTTGGCAACTGGTTCCACGGCTTCGGGTCTGTGCCACACTCCAACCACACCATCGGCTGTTACCAACAGAAATCGGGACCCATCTGATCAGGACACAGTTTTCCAGTCATCTAGGCTCCAACCGATACGGTCACGGGCCCGGGAGAGGAGCAGCGGGCGATGTGGTCCAAGCAAGGCCACTCGCGTCCGTCGTCTGCTGCCATAGCTCGTTAACGCCAAATTTCGCTGCAATGTCCTAACGGATAATTTCGTCCTACATGAATTATTATTTGACGCAGTGTTGTTTGTCTGTTAACGCTCACAAATCTACGCAAACGCCGCTGCTCTCAGTCGTTAAGTGAAGGCCGTCGGCCACTGCGTTGTGCGTGGTGGGAAGTAACTCCCGAAATTTGGTATTTTCGGCATACTCTGACTGTCTTTGGATCTCGGAGAGATGATTTCCCTAACGATTTTCGAAATGGAATGTTCAATGCATTCAGGTCCAACTATCATTACGCTTTGACAGACTGTTTATTGCGGACGTGCGGCCATACTCACGTTGGAAACCTTTTCACATGAATCACTTGAGTAAAATGACAGAAAGTTCTGGAAATACACTGCCCTTTTACACCTTACATAAGTTTGTGTTAAAAAACACTTATGCTTTCGTTTTAGAATGTTTCCAAATATGTACATTCATGGGCCCCAGCCGTACATTGATACCGGTGAAAGTCGTTTTCCAATAGCTGTTATTGTTCCAGAGATATTTTGGGTGGACAAGATAGCTGGGACACCCTGTATATTCAGAATCAATGCTTTGTCTGTGTATTCTTCAAAATGCGCTTGTGTGTGTGTGTGTGAGAGAGAGAGAGAGAGAGAGAGAGAGAGAGAGAGAGAGAGAGAGAGAGAGAGAGAGAGATAGAGGGAGAGGGAGGGAGAGAGGGTGCTCTCACGTACTGATTTGTTTAAATTTAAGACACTGTTTTCCAATAGCTATGTGCTACCATTAACCTAAGTTATGCACATAGGATACAAATTTAAGACACTGTTTTCCAATAGCTATGAGCTACCATTAACCTAAGTTATGCACATAGGATACAACGAATTCCGGTGTGCTCTAGCTGCCAAAAGCATTAGTATTTTCATCATTTTATTTTACTCGTATTGGGCTTCCTACAGACTATGCAAATGAGTACTGGTTTACCTACTGGTTTTCCAACAACTGTGTTTTATTCGATCAGACTACTGTGGTTTCCGAACTTCTCACCACTTTTCTCCATTTCTTTTCTTTTTCTTTCTTCTTCCCTGGAGAGGAGAATCTAAAACCTTCCTTCGAAACATATTTCTAATTTCCGTGACTCAGTCGAGAAAACGAAACTCTTACGGGACTGCTTCGCTGTCCGTCTATCCGTCTCTCTGAACATCTGTTAAAACTTTTTCTCGGTAGCAGGCAGAGAAATCACATTGAAATTTTCTCTAATATTCAAGCCTACTGCCCTTGCGCGGTGTAAATAATTTGAGCTTTTAAAACAGTGTAATCAGAACATGCGGCCATATACGACTATATAATATTGATATTCACTGACTCATCAAAATCAATGCAATATATTTTGTAAGCAAAGAGAGAAGACCTGAAACGTAGGATATATGCAAGGGAGATGAACTTGAAAGCAGTGCTATAGAAACGGAAGTGGACGTAGATGAAGAGGAGATGGGGGATATGATATTACGAGAAGAATTTCACAAAGCTCTGAAATATTTAAAGAGAAACAAGCCCCCAGGAGTAGACGACATTCCTTCAGAACTACTGATGGCCTTGGGAGAGCCAGCCATGACAAAACTTTTCATTCTGGTGTGCAAGATGTATGGGACACAAGAAATACCCTCAGACTTCAAGAAGTATGTAAAAATTCCAATTCCAAATAAAGTATTTGCGATGTACTAGCACGAATTCTGTACAGAAGAATGGAAAAGCTGGTAGAAACAAGCTAGGAACGCGCAACACAATATTAACACTGCGACGTATCCTCGTAGATGGATTAAGGAAAAGGCAAACCTGCATTGATAGTGTTTGTATACTTAGAGAAAGCTTTTAATCCTATTGACTGGAATACTCTCTTTGAATTTCTGAAGGTAGCGGGAGTAAAATACAGGGAACCAAAGGCTATTTACAACCTGTACAGAAACCAGAGGGCAGTACTAAGAGAGAAAGGGAAGCAGTACTTGAGAAGGAAGTGAGACAGAGTTGCAGCCTATCCCCGATGTTGTTCAGTATATACAATGAACAGGCAGTAAGGGAAGCCAAAGAAAATGTTGGAGTAGGAATTAGAGTTGAGGGAGACGAAAGAAAAACTTTGAGATCTGACGATGATATTCTTATTCTGTCAGAGACAGCAAAGGACTTGGAAGAGCATTTCAGCGGAATGGACAGCGCTTTGAAAAGAGGATATAAGATGGACACCAACCAAAGCAAAAGAAGGATAATGGAATGTAGTCAAATTAAGCAGGTGATGCTAAGGGAATCAGTTTAGGGAATGAGACTCTTGACGTAGTAGATCATTTTTGCCATTTTTACAGCAAAGTAGGGAGGATATAAAATGTAGACTGACAAAGTCAAGACAAGCGTTTTTCAAGAAGAGAAATCTTTTAAAATCGAGTGTATATTTAAGTGTTAGGAAGTCTTTTCTGAAGGAATTTGTTTGGATCTTAGCCATGTATGGAAGTGAAACACTGACAATGAACAGTTTAGATAAAAAAGGGAATAGAAGCTTTCGAAATGTGGTGCTACAGATGAATGCTGAAGATCAGATGGGTAGACCACCTAATTAACGAGGAGCCAGTGAACTGAATTGAAGGGACAAAAATTTGTGGCACAACTTGATCAAAAGAAGGGATCAGTTGATAGGATGCATTCTGAGTCATCAAGGTTTCACCAATTTAGTATTTGAGGGAAGCGTGAGAGGTAAATATCGTAGAGGGAGACCAAGAGATGAATTTAGTAACATGATTCAGTTAGATGTAGGTTGCAGTAGTTATTTGGAGATGAAGTGGCTCACACGGGATAGAGTAGCATGGAAGACTCATCAAACCAGTCTTCTGACCGAAGACCACCACCACCACCACCACAACAACAACAACAACAACGTGTTTTGGACTTTTACGTCGATCTATCGAAACCATCTCGGGAGCTCAACTGGTTCGGTCAGAGGGCTGGGCTGCTCTCTGTAATTAAAAACTGAGTAAAGTATTAAACGAAGAATTTGGAGGGGCGTCATGTGACACCGAAATGGGGAGATTGTTATTATTATCATCATTATCTATGTACATAAATAAGTTCGTATCTAATCCACAGAACGCAAGTCCTATTCGTACTTGTCCTGTTCTTTTCTTGTTACCAGTGATATGTCTTCGGACAGTGTAGTAAAATTGTGAGCAAAAAACTAAACACGGGAATGTAAGACTCATGAACGTTATAAAACGCCGGCCGGTGTGGCCGTGCGATTCTGACCGCTTCAGTTTGGAACCGCGTGACCGCTACGGTCGCAGGTTCGAATCCTGCCTCGGGCATGGATGTGTGTGATGTCCTTAGGTTAGTTAGGTTTAAGTAGCTCTAAGTTCAAGGGGACTGATGCCCTCAGAAGTTAAGTCCCATAGCTCTCAGAACCATTTGAACGTTATAAATGATATTAGTAAGACAGTTCATTACCCCAACTCCCTGATTCTAAAACATGATCCTAAGTCCACGCCAACTGAAGGTGCCTAAATAAATCCCCTGAGAATGTGGCCTTGATGGGAATGTTCTCATCTAACTGAGTGGATTTTCGAGTAAAAAGCACAGTAACTACTCACAATTGATGACACCTGCAGATCGTAGGGTTTTCACTAAATAACTAACTAGTACTTATTCGTAGTTACTTCTTCATTCTGAATTAAATAAAAAGCATAGGTGTACTTCATAAATACGCTCTGAAAAAAGCAATAACTTCGATAATCTCCAGACTACCACTTAGAAGAGAGTAAATGCAGTCATCAGTTTCGGTAACGTTGTTATTCCAACCATTATCCCAAATAAATTCCCGTCATTTGTAGCATCTTGTCTGCTCAGTAGTCATGATGGATGAAAACCTTCTCAGCCACTCCGCTAACAAATGCGTGGCACAGAGCAACGCAGAACGGCACAAAATGGTGCCCTGTGTACGTAGCTGCCTAGTAATATTCCAGTATCCACGCGCATGCATTTTAACACTGGAAAACTAGAAACGCCGCACAAACACAGACGCGCACGAATGAACCTTTCCTTTGATGTACCATCACTGCGTGGAACTTGTTCGCCCTTGCGCAGAGTGGCATTGTTTGACATTCACACCGACCTTGCCGCGTTGGGTCAAACCTACTTTGTTGGTGGCGCGGTCGAATTAGGTTCAGGTCTAGTACGTTCAATATATTTAAGGATTGTAAATGAAAGTTGACGCTCGCACTAGAATAGCGGTTCCCAACCTGGGGGATAATTACTCCCTAAGAGGTAACAAGAAATTCTCTCATGGTAAAAACAAAAGGATTCGATTATGGCTGGCCGATGTGGTCGAGTGGTTCTAGGCGCTTCAGTTCGGAACCACACGCCTGCTACAGTCGCAGGTTCGAATCCTGCCTCCGGCACTGATGTGTGTGATGTCCTTAAGTTAGTTAGGTTTAAGTACTTCTAAGTCTAGAGGACTGATGACCTCAGATGTTAAGTCCCATCGGGGTTCGAGCCATTTGAACCATTTGATTCGAATATGTTTTGGTCACGAAACTACAATATTTTTGAAATATCATTATCATTATTATAATTTCGCAAGACTATAATAATTACTCAATGAATTACAAATATCTATATGTCTTTCAGTTACCAGCAATTTCGTTAGGTTACAGATTGTGAAACCAATGTATCAACGACATTTTCCTCACGCAGTCGACATTATTTTTGTCATTAATCTATGACAAATTTGAGGCACATAGGTCTAGGTAACACATTATTTTTGTCATGCATGTATGACAAATTTGAGACACGTAGGTCTAGGTAACCCATATTCTTAAGCATCTCATAAAAATGCCTTCTCATAGTTGCAGGTAGTACACCCAGTGGACCAGAAATTGCTTTATTGTTCACTTCACAATAGATAAACGAATTACTTGACAGCACAACAAACCGGTAGCTACTAATGACTATGCTACATTGCTGTTTGGTCCACACAGTATTGTTATTGTTATTACTAAAAGTTCAAAAGTAAGGGAATCAGCAATCAACTGATTTACAAACAGCGGGCCTGACTACAGTACACACATTTTAATTTGATAAATTTTAAACCGAGATTCAGGATGTGAGTGAAACAGGAGTCTCAACAGAGGGGCGTGGTGCAGCGAAAGAACGTTTTGTAACATGTGCCTACCCTCAATGCGTATAATTGACTTTCTTTTCTGAGGAGTTGGAGATAGCTCTCGCGATGCACCGATAGTTCTTCCATCATTCAGGAAAATATGTTGCAATAGAAAAGGAGTATCAACAGTGTCATTGATTCATTAGATCGCGATTTAATAATACATCTATAAAAATCAAATATTACGTTGATGCATAAGTTCGTAGCGTTCTTCCATAAGCACAACAGCTACACATAAAAAAGAGTTTACTTATTACTTATCAGTAACATATTCTCCTCCACTATTTACGACAGTCTGCCAAAACTGGGCGACTGTAGAGGTTACATGCTTTTGAGGCAAAGAACTCGTCGGGCCATGTTCGGAGTACATTTCCACCAGGAAATGAAATTCCTTGAAGGAGAATAGAGAGCGCAAAAGCTGAAAATCTGAGGGTGCAAGATCTGATGAATAAGGTGGGTGCGGAATAATTTACCAACTCAGTTCTTGTCTAGCAGAAGCTCGATGGGCGTTATCGCGGAGAACCATTAGTTCACGCAGTCTTCCTGGCTGTTGGTCTTTGATTGTGTCTGCAAGACGTCTCAATTGTTGACAGTAAATACACTACTGGCTATTAAAATTGCTACACCACGAAGATGACGTGCTACAGATGCGAAATTTAACCGACAGGAAGAAGATGCTGTGAAATGCAAATGATTAGCTTTTCTGAGCATTCACACAAGGTTGGCGCCGGTGGCGTCACCTACAACGTGCTGACATGAGGAAAGTTTCCAACCGATTTCTCATACACAAACAGCAGTTGACCAGCGTTGCCTGGTGAAACGTTTTTGTGATGCCTCATGTAAGGAGGAGAAATGCGTACCATCACTTTTCCGACTTTGATAAAGGTCAGATAGTAGCCTATCACGATTGCGGTTTATCGTATCACGACATTGCTGCTCGCGTTGGTCGAGATCCAATGACTGTTAGCAGAATATGGAATCTGTGGGTTCAAGAGGGTAATACGAAACGCCGTGCTGGATCCTAACGGCCTCGTATGATTAGCAGTTAAGATGACAGGCATCTTACCTGCATGGCTCTAACGAATCGTCCAGCCACGTCTCAATCCCAGAGTCAACAGATGGCGACGTTTGCAAGACAACAACCATCTGCACGAACAATTCGACGTTTGCAGCAGCAAGGACCATCAGCTCAGAGACCATGGCTGCAGTTACCCTTGATGCTGCATCACAGACAGGAGCGCCTGCGATAGTGTACTCAACATCTAACCCCGGCGCACGAATGGCAAAATGTAATTTTCGGATGAATCCAGGTTCTGTTTACAGCATTATGATGGTCGCATCTGTGTTTGGCGACATCGCGGTGAACGCACATTGGAAGCGTGTATTCGTCATCGCCATACTGGTGTGTCATCCCGCGTGATGCTATCGGGGGCCGTTGGTTACACGCCTCGGTCACCTCTTGTTCGCATTGACGGCACTTTGAACAGTGGACGTTACATTTCAGATGTGTTACGAATCGTAGCTCTACCTTTCATTCGATCACTGCAAAACCCTACATTTCAGCAGGATAATGCACGACCGCATGTTGCAGGTCCTGTACTGGCCTTTCTGGATACAGAAAATGTTCGACTGGTGCCCTAGCCAGCACATTCTCCAGATCTCTCACCAACTGAAAACGTCTGGTCGATGCTGGCCGAACAATTGGCTCGTTACGATACGCCAGTCACTACTCTTGATGAACTGTGGTATCGTGTTGAAGCTTCATGGGCAGCTGTACCTGTACACGCCATCCAAGCTGTGTTTGACTCAATACCCAGGCGTATCAAGGCTTTTATTACGGCCAGAAGTGGTTGTTCTCGGCACTGATTTTTGAGTATCTATGCACCCAAATTGCGTTAAAAAAGTAATCACAAGTCAGTTCTAGTATAATAGATTCGTCCAATGAATACGCGTTTATCATCTGCATTTCTGTTTGGTGTAGCAATTGGTAGTGGTACACCACACCGTCGCTGCTCCTCCATATGCATAACAACATTATCTTTCGTGGATGCATCCGGGTTTCTGTACGGGAAGTTACTGCTTTGTTTGGACCCAACAATTCCTTTCTTACGTTAGCATTAAAATACCCTTCCTCGTCACCAGTAATGATACAGAATAGGAAATGTCAGCGATGTTCACGAGTCAGTTGATGACGAGCTATCAGGGATGCACACATGGCCACACACTGATTTTTGTGACTTTCGCATAGAGAATGCTGTACCGATACACCCGTTTTGTATATTTTCCCCATTCCATGCAAATGTCGCACGATGGTGCGATGATCACTGTTTCGAGTACACTGACGTGAATCATCGAGGATTAATGCGTTGAAACGGCATTTCTGCACATGGAGTGACACTAATGTCAAAACGATCGTCCTTAAGACGAGAAAACAATTTTCTTGCTTTGTAGAGTCTAATGTCATTTTCTCCATCCACGACGCAAATATTTCTGTAATTTTTGAGAACATTTCTCGTGGATAACAAGGGTTTTCGTTAGTTCTTTTAACTGAGGATAAACAGGCACGACCGCAAGAATCCTTAATTTTCTGGTTTACCGTTTTCGGTCAGTTACTGGCCATTTTCAGACCTCATATCATGTCGGTAGGCGGTGGCTGTGAACGGGGTACGCGTAACGAACTTCACGATCGTCAGCTGTTTGATGTTGGTGGAGTTCGTAACGCCTACTCATTTCACTGACACCGCCTACCGACATGATATGAGTCTGAAGATAGTCAGTAACTGACCGAAGCCGATAACCACAAAAATGAAGGTTTCGAGCGGTCATGACTGTTTATGTTCCTTTTAAAGCAAATGTTTCTGGCTGCCTCCACTGCTGTCACTCTTCCATTGAACTCAAACAGAAGATTATGTCGGAAATGTTTCGATCTGTATACTCGACAGTCCATTATATAGTGTCCTCGGCTCCTCTCACTATCTCCAAACAACAAAATCAAAAAAATCTATCGATAAATAAAACCAAAGGAAGCAGAAACGCTGCGAACTTGTGTACCAACTTAATATTTTCGCTTGTCGTTCAAAAACCAAAATGTTGGAAGAAAGTTGCTTTTCATTGTGAAGTTTAGTTAGGCGCTCAATTTGATTATGTTGGTGGAGGGGGCCAGTAATGGTTTCAGGAAGGCGCACGGTCGCAAACTGGTCATTTACTCCACATTCTGAGTTGTCCTTTCCACAGTTGGATCGTCTTTTGAAGCACACATCTGAACTATTTTTGGTTTTTTATAAATATAAATTTTTGTATTGTGTATGTCTGAGTAAGGAAGGAGATACCGTCTTCCTTTGGATATCACGGTCATTAGGAAAGATACTGTCATCATAGGTCCAGGACAGTAACTTCTGCACGGAGTTACAAAGCGTCGATAGCTTCTGCAGTTTGATAGCACCTGTTCGTCCAGAGAGCAGTATAAATTACGATATAATGAGGTGTAAAAGTCATAGGATAGCGATATGGACATATACAGATTGGGGTAATGCCTTGTACTCTAGGTATAAAATAGCAGTAGATTGACTGAGCAGTCGTTTGTCCTAAAGTGACTGATGTAAAAACACTTGCGACGTAATTATGGCTGCACTACGAGAATAAACAGGTTTTGCACACGGAATGGTAGCTGCAACTAGCTGCATGCCACATTTCATTTTTGTAAATCGCTAGTGAATTCTGTATCCCGAGATACAGTGTCAAGAGTGTGCAGAGAAAAGCCAATTTCAATCATTGCCTTTCACCACGGACAAGGCAGTGGCCGACGGCCTTCACTTAGCGACCGAGGGCAGCGGTGTTCCTGTAGAGCTGTCAGTGCTAACAGACAAGCAACACTGCAGAAATCAATGTGGGACGTACAACGCAACGTATCTGTCAAGAAGGAGCAGGGAAATTTGGCGCTAATGGGCTATGGCAGCAGACGACGGACGCGAGTAACTTTGCTAGCAGCACGGCATCGGAAAACTGTGGCCTGGTGAGACGAGTCCCGATTTTGGTTGATAAGAGTTAATGGGAAGGTTCGAGTGTGACGCAGAGCTCACGAAGCCATGTACGCAAGTTGTGAAGAACCCACTGTGCAAACTGCGTATGGTTCCATAATGGTGAGGGCTGTGTTTAGATTGGAATGGACTGAGTGCTCTGGTCCAACTGATGCGATCACTGACTGGAAACGCCTATGTTCGCCTACTTGAAAACTATTTGCAGCAATTCATGGACTTCATGCTCCCAAACAACGGAATTTTTGTTGATGACAGTGTGCCATGTCAGCTGGCCACAATCTTTGGTGATTGGTTTGAAGAAGATTCTGTAGAATGGAGCGAATGATTCGGCCACTCAGATTACCCGACATAAATCCCATCGAAAATTTATGGGTGAACCGTGGATTTACTTTCAAAACATTTTCTTAAAGAATTTACTTCATTTACTAGCGATTCATCAAGAACACTAGCACATTTAATCACACTATGTGGGCGTGCAAGTAGTTGCCAGTAGGTAACTGAAGAAAAATTTATTTCAACAAATGGAAATTTTATTCCTAAAAACCCTTTCTTTAAAAAAAAACAGATTTAAAAATTATAATAGAAAGCACCCTCTAAATGTCAAGTTACAATTTATTCAGAGGCAGAAATAACAATTTATTTATTTATTTTTGACAGTATGGGCTTTCGGGGATGAAAGCCTTGCCGCTCCCTTTTAACACGGCCGTAGTCACGACCGCTCACAACAACCTCTGAAAGACTAGACTGGTGCAAATCAGCAACACACCAGATTACTTTAAATTAACAACTCACACAAACACATAAACTATGCACCCCGTAGGAGGGATGGAAATGGTACAAAACACTCACATTAAAAAAAATTACTTGCCACGGAAAGTGCAACTTGTTTTTAAAAGGAAAATTCTTACAGTGTAAGGGTGGCAACTTTATATACTAAAATGACCATTTAAATAAAAACCCATGAAATGCAGTCTTACATAAAATTTACAAACATGCTCTGCATTTCACATCAAGATGATAGGCTGCTCTGCACTACACATCAAAATGATAGGCAAGACAAAAACATATTTCAGGAATGCGGCCTTTACACCTTAAGCAATAAATTCGTTAACACCGAAGCCGACAAACATGACAGAGGCAGCTATTAACGTACGGCAGACCGACAGACAAACAGACACTAACTGCCTAACAAATACGGACGGGAGACAGACCAGAACAGGACAGAGAGACTGAGTAGAACAAAAGGAGAATTTAACAAGTAAATGAAACAACATATCACGAATCACTTAACTTTCAATAAACTGCGATTTCTGGCGAAGATTTGGCGCGGAACGCCATAAACGCTCTCCCGAACCGTCCGGTGCCAGCCGCTTCAACGGACGCAGGAAGGCGCGCTGATCTCCCGTCTCACGGCGTCGCAGCTCGCACCGGACAGACTGATGTCGTGGGTTGACTCCTGTTGCTCTCGTGTTGGCCGCGAAGTAACTACCCATCGCTATACGGCGCGGCCCACTGGACTCACGTGGCGACCTCACATGCGCCGACGCTCAAGACGGACAAGTCATCTTGTGTCCCAGTACGCGACCGACCAACCGATCGATCCAACCGCCAATGACCATTGCCTGAACAAACGGGAACAGACTGGCGGCCTAACACATACTAGCACTCCGGACGACAGACAGACGCACACTGCCCCACACTGACCCGGCTGACCAAATGACCACCAACTGAGCAGACTCACCTTTCGCGAGCTCACTGCGCCCCTTAAACGCAAGTGAACAAGCTACCTTTCCACTTTCCCACCAGAGGGAGACACAAAAGCTGCGACTGCCGCAGCGGCGCCATCGCCAGAAACGGAGGGCGACTGCTTCACACTACGCGCTACAGTGCGCTCTTCAAAACAGCAAATTTTACCACGGATAATGGGACATAATCGAGAGGTCAGTTTGTGCACAAAATTCTGCACTGGCAAGAGTTTTGCAATTATAGACATGTAAGGTGTCAGTCAAATCCAACACCTTCCATGAAATCCCTGACATGATAAGCAAATCCAGAAGTATGTCACATAGCTCCGAATAAATCGTGACATTAAATTAACCAAAGTAATACGAGTAACGAGTGAGCAAGTGGAATACCACAGACTAACACAAGAATGCCTAAGTGCATGTCGTACCTTCCCACCGTGAGGCAGACGCAGTTCCGAGGGGAGAAACGAGAACAGAAGCCGAGAGCAGAACCGTGTTAAGCTAGAAGGCCCTACGACAAGGGACAGACACCCACGTCTCCAGCCGACCGCCAAAACCACCCCCCAGCCCCTGTTAAAAGATAGAGCCCTCCAGAAGAACAGTATAGATCTTACGATAACAGTAAAAGAGCCACACCAGCTGCAAATTTTAGAGTGAGACTTTTCCGCGTCTCTGTTACGTTTCAAACGTTAAAAACATTGCCCCACCACGAAAAGTATAATTTTTCTCATTGGATAGACAGAATTTTTGTAGGCGGAGCTTAAGGTTAACATTGAGATCGTGATTGGTCAGTTGAAAACAGCCAGATAGCTTTTTTAAACCAAATTCGGTAAAATTGTAGTAAGGAGAGTTGTTTCCGAGACGGCAAGGTGCGTAGAGCTGTGCCGCCCGCCACCCCCTGACGCTGTCTAAACACCGACAAGGTAATGAACGCACGCGATGCCGCATTTTTGAGTGCATAAGGCTTCACTCAGAACTGCAGAAGTCTCATCTGTTACATCCCTTTTTTACGTAATACTAGTGTCGATCATCAATTAAATCTCATGGTGTTCACATTTGCTACTTGAAGTAAAAATCTGAAACGTGATGATTTTTCTGTTATATAATTATTGAGAAGCCACATCAGCCACTGTAATTTACGACAAGTTAGATAAATAATTAAAGATAATTGAGGGTAACTGTAGACCATTCTGATAGTTTTCTCTTTTATGAAACTTAACTTAAATCTAGATTATAGATGTGATATGGCATAGGTCATTGTAGAACTTCGAAACACATTCAGGGAATATTCGTTCACATTTTTGTTGAACACAGTTGGTTTTTATCATCCTGCATTAAAATATTTCCTTTTATCAATAGTGCAATTTATAAACAATGATTTGTGAGTAGAATAAAATTTCCAGTGGTAAACTTAACTGCTTTTTCGACGTTGTTTTACCAGATAACTAAAAGTAGGAAAGCCTTGAACCCCTTCCAGTACATTTAGTTAGTATTAAGGTTCTATTACAGGGAGTGCAGTGGAGATGACGCTGAGATCATTTAGTATTTGGTTATATCATCGCTAGTCCCTCTGAACTCTTCTGAACTCTACATGTCATGTGAGGTCTGGCGTCTCCTTACCAGCAACAGGTCCCAGGTTCAAACTAGTTAATTCCCTAAAAAACACGCTCAGAGCGTCGTTGCGCGAAAGTGGTAGGGAGACATGACTTAGAACAAACAGACACCACCCAGAATGTTAGAGACCGCAACAGCGACAGCATGTTTCAGTTTATCTGCAGAGGACTTCTGACGAATCGATAAATCCACGCTACGTAAAGTTTCGGCACTACGCCGTGCAAAAGAAGGTCCGGAACGGTATTAGGAAATATCTCATGACTTTTGTCACTACAGGATAATCCTCGCAGAGTGCGAATTCGCTCTGTGCGCGTAACAACACTCCCCCGGCAGTCGCCACCTATTCCTCTTTTCCACAAATTCTCTTGCAACAGACGTCCTCGTCTATAAAAAGTAGACGAGAGATGCACAGTGCTGCGCAAAACGCGCAAACACGTTACGCTCTGCCCGCGGCAGACCTATTCCAACGCGCGCCCGAGGTGCTAGGTTCCGTGTGAACACGTCGCCGGCGGGCAGGTGGATGGCTCTGCGCTGCAGACAGGGTGGGGGCACCGGTGGAGGATCGGCTCCAGATTCGTCGTCCATCCTTTCCCCCGGTTCAGCGCCCCTAGCGGCTCCAATACGGTTTTCTGTATGCTGTTGGGAGGGAGAGAGGGGGTCGAGCGCCGGAGATAACAAAGGAGGAACGGGCGCGAAAGCGCGCCGGTTTATGTCTGCCAAGGCGGCTGCCGGAATTAGGTTAGCGGGCGCGGGAGGGTCCGGGGCAGGGGTAGTGGTGGAGGAGAGGATAAGGGATTCCCCGTCCCGCCAGACATTGACAGCCTCCGCAGAAATACGATACGTCAGGAAGAAAGATGTATTGATAAAAACGTGGAGAAACTTTCACGTCCTCTCGCCATCTCCCCGCCCCCTCCCCCGGTCCCAAGCGCCGTCTGAGCCCCTTTATATAAAAATGCAACTTATATGGAAATTGGAGCGAAATGGGAAGTTCAAAAGCAAAGAAAAGGTATCCAAATTGTGAGAATCGGAATGTCTCCGGGCGACGCCGCGTTCGGGCTCTGCTATTGGGGGAGTGCAAGGTTATAGCGGGGGAGGATTGCAAGATGCGCCGGTAAGCAGAAAAATACATCTACGCCGCGCTGGAGTGTCCTGACAAAGGCAGGTGCCCGAGTATAGCCTTCGGAGAGGTGGAGGAATGCCGGCAAGGCGTTACGTAGCAGTGATATCGTCGCTAATGGATGGCATACAGCTACCAAATGCGGTAAAGGAATAATAACCTCAAATCTTGCCTCGTACTGTGAGGAACGGAGCTAAAATCACACTCCCAAAAGTCTAATTAAATTTTTAAGCTGGTTTCTTAAACCCTGTAATGTGAACGCAACCAACAAGGATACTGCTGATTCTAAATGTTGCACTCTGGATATACATTTCTATAGTGCAACAGCAATAGTGCAGCCCAACAATGTTGTGTTGGCAGAAGAGCCAACAACGTGTTACAACTGGAGGCCGAAATCCACGCGTTTTAGCTCACGCAGGCTGGCGTGAGGAGGGAAGAACTATACTGACGTGAGGTCTGGAACATGACAAGGAATGAGAATTCAGAAAGCGGACATAATTAGTTTGATAATTAACTTTAATTCATTAATGAGGAACGTCGCTCTTGAGGGTACATGATTCACGATATTATCTGTTCAGAATACATTCGTAGTAACTGAATATGGCGCCTTGCTAGGTCGTAGTAATTGACGTAGCTCTCTGCAAATGAGACCGTATGTGGTCAGTGAACCATCGCTAGCAAAGTCGGCTGTCCAACTGGGGCGAGTGCTAGGGAGTCTCTCTAGACTTGCCATGTGGTCGTGCTCGGTCTGCAATCACTGATAGTGGCGACACGCGGGTCCGACGTATACTAACGGACGCGGCCGACTTAAAGGCTACCACCTAGCGAGTGTGGGGTATGGCGGTGTCACCACAAACACACCAGTAATAATCATACCGAAGACAACACAAAGGGTGTCGCCGAGCTGTTCTAGTCGCTTCAGTCCGGAACCGCGTGACCACTAAGGTCGCAGGTTCCAATCCTCTCTCGGGCATGGATGTGTGTGATGTCCTTAGGTTAGTTAGGTTTAAGTAGTTCGAAGTTCTAGGGCACTGGTGACCTCAGATGTTAAGTCCCATAGTCCTCAGAGCCGTTTGAACCACAGAACCACAGAATATACAGAAGATAAAGACGCCACAAACAACGGAAGAAAATGGTTCACACTGATGCAAGACAACAAAATTAACCCTCAGGGTACGAACGTGGCAACGTGGAACGCATGCGGCATACAGAAAGAACAATACACTATGGGAAATATTAAAAATAGTCCACATACCGAAGATAAATTCAACAAAGGGGATATACTGAGTGTCACTCCTAAGAGCCGTCAGGCACCTTTTTCTGTGATTTTTTGGCAAATATTTGTAATTTCGTTTTTACTGTATGTAGCTGGTGCATCCCGCATAAATAAAGCTCACCACGTCTTTCGTGTTACGTCCAGTGTTGACGGTAAGTTTCGGTTTGTTTCTCATTACAAAGAAAATGATTTTTAAAGAGGAATTTTACTTGCTCATTCCATAGAGAGCTCCCAAGTCAGACCAGTGCGATATTCGTACTATCGATATGTTTTAATTCGGACAGCAAAACAAAAGGAATAACCAGTACTCTGGCAGCAACTGAGCAGCGCTGCTAGCGAATGGCACGAGCCACCCCAGTCCTGCCACCGCTGGAGTATTGTTAACTCCCCCCGTTTTAGTGTTTCTGTTAATACATATAAAAATTGTTCAAATGGCTCCAAGAACAATGGGACTTAACATCTGAGATCCCCTAGACTTAGAACTACGTAAACCTAACTAACCTAAGGACATCACTCACATCCATGCCCGAGGCAGGATTCGAACGTGCGACCGTAGCAGCCGCTTGGTTCCGGACTGAAGCGGTTATAGCCGCTCGCCCACAGCGAACGGCTTATACATATCGATGACACAAATTTGATACAAGACTAATTTGACATGTCTCTAAGTAATGGCCACGTAAAATTCTGCTTTCATAATCATTTTCTTTGTAACGGGGAACAAACTGACGCTTACCTTCCACGATGAACGTCGCAGGGAAGACGTGATGAGCAGTGTTTGTAGGGAATGACTCCAGCTACAAATAGTAAACACGACACTGCAAATATCTGCAGGAACCCAAAAGAAAAAGCGGCTGACGATTCTTAGGGGAGACACCCTGTATACAAGTTAACCTGAAAGCTTGTGATTCTGTACATGCGACACACACACACACACACACACACACACACACACACGCATTGTGAGTTAACGAGAATTGCGCTCTTATTTAGATATATGACCGAAAGAGTCAGCCTACAGGAATTGTGAAACGAATACTGCCGTCCAGGACCGCGTGCCGCAAAGGGCGCAGATTCACCACGAGATGGGTAAACTCACAGGCGTCTATTGTCTATTGAGGCCTAAGCGCTGTAGAGTGCGAGGGAGACAGACGAGAACCTATGTTATAGGGAAACCCAAGGAAGAACAGAGGTGTTAAATATGGTGGACCTAAGATGGGCCATAAAGGAAAAAATTATGAAAACTATTTAATTCTGTAGTATGACTGGGAATCGAGCCACAGTATTTTTAATCTGCCATCCTCCATAAATTTTCATAGTGATCCCAATAGATCATATAGTTTAGAATTTACTGTTGAAGTGAATTAGCAAGTTTTGTAGCAAAGACCTTAATGCCAAGATCTGAACGCTTTGATAGATCTTAACGGTCGACATTTCACATAAAAGCGCATCATTAAAATGACAAACGTAGAAAACGCCAACTCTGAAATGTTATTTGTTTAAAAGATACAGTAAATTTAGATTATCAGTATTTTCAGTTAAGCATCAGATCATCATTTCCTCCACACAAAACACATTGAACGATGACAGCAAAACACCTTATTGAATCATTAGGTAACAGAATATTTGTTGTAAAGTTTAGTGCGTAATAGTTACTTTTGTTCTTTATTCGTTTATCTTTCTGCACATTGGTGAAGTTCAAAGTTAAGAAGGAAATTGCATTGGTTTCCTGTAAAATAATTTAACGTTTATTATGTAATGGATGTTATTGTTACTTTATTTAGAACGTGAAAGTGGTCAAGCTTTTATTATTTAAATATGTTAAAATGTAAAGTAATGTAGAATAATCTGTAGCCAATCAGATGGACGGCTTCAGGAAAGGGAACTGCGCTAGTCAATCGAGCGACGATGTTCGGTGCGCGGAAAAGGCTGTCGGAGACGGCTAGAGGGCAGTTCTGGTCGAGAACCAAAGGGGACAGTTCGGATGGAGACGCCAAAGCGGGCAGTCGGTCTTTAGGCAGCAAGAAAGTGTAACGACTAAGAAAATTCCGCGTGTGTGATATCGGGGGGACTCAGTCTTTGAGCAGTCAGCAGCCGCGCGCCAGGTGTTTCACTTAGGTAATTTGTATTTCGCAATGAGATTGTGGATTATCAAACTGTGTCAAATGGATATGCGCTAGAGTGTAATATTAATTCTAAATACGACCACTTTCCCTATTAGTTTGCTTTCTAAATAAACATTATTTCACCCAAATCGCAACTGTGTGGCCTACATCATTTATGGGTCGTTAATTTAGTTCCCAATATTACCTATTACTGTTATAATATGTTATAGTAACTTTGTATTTTGCAAACTTGCTATCAGCCAGACAATTTAACCAAAGGGTCTCAAGCGCTTAATTTAGGGCGTGTAATGCAACACGTGCGTTTCCAGCCCTAGACGAGTTTGAGCCAAGACATTTCGACAAAGAGGAACCGCATGTGATCCCGAATATCTATGGGATGTTAGCTCGCAACACACACACACACACACACACACACACACACACACACACACATATATATATATATATATATATATATATATAAGAACACACAAAAAAGAATTGAACTACATACGAAAAAATTCAAACTTCGTCGGCACCAATAAAAAAAAGTCTCTTAACAGCATACATGAAATGAAAACGTGTTGTGGAAAGTGCACAGCTTCATGGTAACATCCAGAACTAACCAAGGAACACGAGGAAAGGTAGGTAAACACTCTCTTACAGTAAATCCGCAAAGTTATCAGTAAATAACAAACCATACACATGGTATTCCAAATCAAAGCTCCGTGAAATTTTACTAATATTCACAAGTCACTTTACACATAAAAACAGTTCGAGCGAGGTGGTGCAGTGGTTAGCACACTTGACTCCCATTCGGGAGGATGACGATTCAAACCCACGTCTATCCATCGTGATATGGATTTCCCGTGATTTCCCTCAATCGCGTAAGGCAAATACTGTGATGATTCTTTTGAAAAGGCACGGGCGACTTCCTTCCCCTCCTTCCCTAAGCCGATGGGATCGTATAAAAATCTTTTTTTTTATGGTTCATTTAAATTTTTATAATTTCTTGCTTCAAAATTTTCGCATATTGGTAGTATATTTTCTGCATATGTAAAGTAAAATGTACTATACCGAAGTTCTTTGCACTGTAAGTGAGTAATGTATGTAAAATACTATGTAAACTGTTTATTACGTTAAATAACTTTCTGATGACCTCTAGTATTTAAAAATATTTTGTGTGTATAAATTGTTCATGGTAATGTAAATTTGAGAATTTAAGAAATGATGATAAAATCTTCTCGGGTTGACAGCCGAGTCAATGTGTTGTTTTCCAGCAACGTTTGAGCAAGTTTCTTACTTGCCGTATTCAGGCGAAGATAAAGGAAGAAGAAGATCATATCCACCGTTGACTGTAGAAATTATTTATTTCACTGCTGCAATTAAGACCTTTCAGCCAATTTCAAGTGGCACTCGAAAATATTTTGCTTCAGCCCATGTCAGACCCATGTATACATGTCGGAGGATTTTGATGTCTGACATGTGCTAAAGGAAAATCATCTTGAGTACCAGTTGAAAATGCCTGAAAGGTGAAATAAATAATTTCTACATCGAGAGACGAATATGATGTATTAAAAAAAAATTGTACATGACTGTGAATCCCGACCATAAGAAGTTAATCAGAAGAAGAAGAGTCACAACTTCCATCCTGAAAATGACTGCTCTTAGAGAGGTAGAAGGGCCGCCACATCACGAAGCACACTGGCAGTCTCTTCATCGAAAGGAATGTGAATCCTTTGGTGGTGGTAGGAGTGCTGTGAAACGCATATTAGTGGACAGAGTCCTGCAGTAATCTGGCGTTACTCGAGCCAATTCTGGTTTCTGAGTTAACGTGGGAAACGGATTGCTGTTGTCGATAAGCTACTCGTATGAGCACGTTTACGGACTGACAGAACGTGTAGTCATCGCGCCCGGTGAATTTATTGGCTGCAATTTTTCTTGCTGTATAAATGTCCCGGCACATGTAAGAATTCTCCCTAGCAGAAATGCAACATCCGTCCCGGTAATGACTGCTTCTTCTCTCAGACAGCTAGAAGATCCACAGCGTCGAGTAGCAGACCTGCACAGCCTTCGTCGTAAAGGAAGCGAGCCCAGTGGGTGAGAGTGGTGGTGGGATGGGGTGGCGGGTGGGGGTGGCGCTGTAAAACGCGCATCAGTGGCGCCTCCCTCCTCCGCCTTCGTCAGTCAACATTTTCTCCACCTCCACCCCCACTCCTGGCCGGCTGGCGCGGCAGTCGGGAAGCTGTTAAGCGAATAGAAGTCGCGGGGCGAGGAAGCCGCCTGCCGTCTGCGGCGCCATCTGGCGATGAATGCGAGAGCCCGAAGAGGGGCGCTCCGCGGGGGCCAGAAACACCGTCAGAGGCAGCGGGGCATCCGAAGAGGAGGAGGCGCCGTCGGCGAAAAAGGCGCCGATGTGTGTGCGCCGGCGGCTCCTTTATTGATCTGGCGGCGGTTGTGAGGGAAACATGGAATCCCGCCCGCTTTAAAGGATTTGAAATTCAATCTTGCGGGCGGCGAGTGTGTGTGTGTGTGTGTGTGCGCGCTCTGGAATCGATGCGTTCTCACCGAGCGGCCGCGGTCTCGGCATCGGTGACGCCGCCGTGTTGGGATGGGAGGTAGAAAGGGGGGAGCTGGAGAGTGGTGTGTGGCCGAGCGAGCTCGGCGCTAGGTCGCCCGTGCCTGGCTCGCTGGCTGCTGGCGTCTCAATTCTGCGGCCGGGCCAGAAAACAGGATGATGCATTGCGGCGCGAGGGATAAATATGTAGCAGGAGGGGTGGGGCCGGCCTGGCCGCTAGACCGAGAGCCACCCGGCGCAGACGTCGTCAATAATGTATTGAGTGGGGGCGGGGGAGAGGCAAGGAGGCTGGCGTTGTGGAGGCAGCGTTTGCCGCCGCCTTCGCCACAGCCGAGTGCTCGTTTGTAGTCCTCTCCCCTCCCACCCCCTCCCTCCCACCCCCTTTCCTCCTCGTCCCTCAGCCCCGTATCCGCAGAGGCCTTGAGCGGCGACACACTTGCTACATGTCGCGAACAGTCGGCACTGAAAACAGCCAGCTACTACCGCTCCGTCTTCCATTAATTTTGTCACAAAATCCATAAAACGGGAGCAATAATGGTTCAAACGGCTCTGAGCAGTGTGTGACTTAACTTCTGAGGTATCAGTCCCCTAAAACTTAGAACTACTTAAACCGAACTAACCTAAGAATATGACACACATCCATGCCCGAGGCAGGATTCGAACCTGCGACAATGGCGATCGCGCGGTTCCAGACTGTAGCGCCTAGAACTGCTCGGCCACCTCGGCCGGCCGGCCAGCAATACTGTTTCGTAGTTTTTGTAGTTTACTGTTTAGTATTATGCAGTGCAAATACCGCAGGCGACCTACAGCTGTATGAAATGGCATATGTGTATTCGCAGTTTGTGAATACAATCAGACATCAGGTGTAGCATTTATTAGCGATACATGACAATTTGTGCGAGACCGAGATAAGGGTGACAGTTATCTATGAAAGAACCGGTTTTGGGTATATCATCTTTTTCTCACACTAGTTTAACCTGACTGTTAAAACTGCTCAAAATATTCGGTTTCTGAAACATTCAATTTTCGGATTTTTCTTCATATTGTTCCATGTAATAAACCTAGAAGTCGAATAAAGACTGAAAGATTTTGCTCTCTCAATTTCAAGATACAGAAAACCAAATTATTAAATAAAATAAGCAAATAAAAGAAAAATTAAATTGTCCAGCGTTGGCGCCAGCCGCTGTGGCAGAGTGGTTCTAGGCGCTTCAGTCCGGAACCGCGCTGCTGTTGCGGTCGCAGGTTCGAATCCTGCCTCGGGCATGGATGTGTGTGAAATCCTTAGGTTAGTTAAGTTCAAGTAGTTCTAAGGCTAGGGGACTGATGACCTCAGATCTTAAGTCCCATAGTGCTTTGAGCCATTTTTGAACCACAGTTGGCTACTTTTCTCGAGCAAGTAATAAGTGGTTCACTATTATAGAGTTATCAGTATTCTCCTATTGACTCTAACTTTTTTAAATCTGTTCAGAAACCACGTTCTAATCTAGGATCACGCCGCCATTTGAGCACTGCGAATAGTCAGTGCTAAATGATGAAAACTGAGAATGAAGAACTCATCCTTTTTCAAGGTCTACAAGCAGATAAAGTCTTAGACACAGTCAGCAGGTCCAGATACGTCCTACGTTTACAACTGTATATGCTGTGAATGAACTGTTATTAAATTTTGAATTTTTTACTGTTACCATAATTCCCTGCCTCTTTTATTATTTCACGGAAATGACATACAGCCGGCCGGAGTGGCAAAGCGTTTCTAAGCGCTATAGTGTGGAACCGCGCGATCGCCACTGTCGCAGGTTCGAATCCTGCCTCGGGCATGGATGTGTGCGATGCCCTTAGGTTAGTTAGGTTTAAGTAGTTCTACGTTCTATGGGACTGATGACCTCAGAAATTAAGTCCCATAGTGCTCAAAGCCATTTGAACCAAATAACATAGAAATCATTAATCTTTCAAAGAAAGTGAATTTTGTACTACGTTTCTACGTCGTTTCTTAAAAATATTTTCAGGCTAGGGTTAGTGCCATTCTGTAGCACAACGGATGTCCGGCGACGACAGCGACAAACAATCGTATATATCAGGTGGGTGCAAGTCTTGTCCACTATACGTACAGGAGTGCGTTAACCCACGACACACGGCAAGACGGACAGCATCACCTCAGCAATGCTGTACGAATACTAAGACAAATGTTTTACTCATCGCTTTTCCCGTCTTCGAGAAAAATACAACATTTCAAACGAATGCAAATTTTAGAATAAAAAGAATTTCTCCGTTTTTAAAAAAGATTTACGTAAAAAGGAAAAATTATAGCACAGCTACTATGGCTAATTGAGATTTAGGTTTTTTACTATATTATTAGGAATAAGACCAAAAAAATACCGAGAAACAACATTTATTCAGAATTGAAATACCGGCATTGGTTTTAACGGGTTGCTTATTCTCATCCCTAACAGGGACTTGACTCCGGATTTCCCCCATATCACAAGTGGTCGCCTTAGTCACTCTGGCTATCGGTGAAAGCCTCCTGGACCCACCCGAATCCTTATATGTCATTTGTTATGATTTCCGTATTACATACCGGGTGATGAAAAAGTCAGTATTTATTTGAAAACTGAATAAATCACGGAATAATGTAGATAGAGAGGTACAAATCGACACGCATGCTTGGAATGACATGGGGTTTTATTAGAACCAAAAAAATACAAACGTTCAAAAAATGTCCAACAGATGGCGCTTCATCTGATCAGAATAGCAATAATTAGCATAACAAAGTAAGACAAAGCAAAGATGATGTTCTTTTCAGGAAATGCTCAATATGTCCACCATAATTCGTCAACTACAGCTGTAGTCGAGGAATAATGTTGTGAACAGCACTGTAAAGTATGTCCGGAGTTATGGTGAGGCATTGGCGTCGGATGTTGTCTTTCAGCATCCCTAGAGAGGTCGGCCGATCACGATACACTTGCGACTTTAGGTAACCCCAAAGCCAATAATCGCACGGACTGAGGTCTGGGGACCTGGGAGGCCAAGCATGACGAAAGTGGCGGCTGAGCACACGATCATCACGAAAGACGTGCGCAAGAGATCTTTCACGTGTCTAGCAAAATGGGGTGGAGCACCATCCTGCAGAAACTCAGGCTGGGGATGATGCGATTCTGTAACAAATCGGCGTACCTCTCACCCGTCACGATAGCAGTTTTGCTGTCCAGCGCCATCTGTCGGACTTTTGTGAACTACGTTTTTTTTTTTGTTCTAATAAAACCCCATGTCATTCCAGGCATGGGTATCAATTTTTACCTTTCTATCTACATTATTCCGTGGTTTATTAAGTTTTCAAATTTATACTGACTTTTTGATCACCCTGTACTATATAGTGACACACAGACGCTGCAGAATTATAGTACATACCTCTGCAACGTCCTTCAAACATGCATACATTCTGAAGGACAACGCATGGTTCTATAAAATAAAACACATACACACCAAAATGCTTACACGCCTGCGGGTCGAGACGAGAATAATGTTCCTCTCTGTGAGGGAATCAAAGCAGATGAGCGACTATAGTATGGACCTGGGTGCATTGGCGCAGGTGTCGTACACAGATAGCAGAAATAGTAAAGGCGAGCATTCACATGGCGTGTGCAAGATACCACGTCAGTGCGCCTGTTGCTACGTCGGTCAAACAGTACACGCTGTGGAGCAACACCGGGCATAACACGAGAGGTGCTTACGGCTACGCTACACTGAAAAATCGGCCATGGTAGAATACGCTTTAGATAACCAACAACGAATTCTATTCGACGGAACATCTACCATTATGAGGACGAAGGAATTTTGGGTTAGCGCTGTAAAAGAATCCATAGAAATAAAAAGATCTGAAACGCCCTCAATAAGGACGGCAGTCTGCAGCTCAGCACACCCTGTGATCCAGCCGAGGTTGAAGTGGGCGCGACAGACGCAGGACGCAATCATTTTCAGATCCAGCTAGAAGAGAGCACCAGAGAAGTCACGTCAGGAGCGAAGCTATATAAGGGCGAGCCACGGCGACACGGCAGTCATTTACCACTGAAAACAGGCGAGGACGTCTCCGCGGAAGCTCGTGGCATTTGTAAGCTGTTTCGGTTCTTATATTGGTAACGCCACGTACCGCTCTGTATGAAAATCACTGGCTGTGCTGCGTGCAGTCGGTGGCTGGTTTGCATTGTTGTTAGCTATTGTAGTGTTGGGCAGTTGGCTGTTAACAGCGCGTAGCGTTGCGCAGTTGGAGGTGAGCCGCCAGCAGTGGTGGATGTGGGGAGTGAGACGGCGGAGTTTTGAGAGCGGATGATCTGGACAGAGTCAGTAAATTTGTAAGACTGGATGTCATGAACTGCTATATATTATGACCTTTGAACACAATTACGGTAAATACATTGTTTGTTCTCTATCAAAATCTTCCATTTGCTAACTACGCCCATCAGTAGTTAGTGCCTTCAGTAGTTTGAATCTTTTATTTAGCTGGCAGTATTGGCGCTCGCTGTATTGCAGTTGTTCGAGTAACGAAGATTTTTGTGAGGTAAGTGATTTGTGAAAGGTATAGGTTAATGTTAGTCAGGGCCAGTCTTTTGTAGGGATTATTGAAAGTCAGATTGCGTTGGGCTAAAAATATACCGAGCGAGGTGGCGCAGTGGTTAGCACACTGGACTCGCATTCGGGAGGACGACGGTTCAATCCCGTCTCCAGCCATCCTGGTTAGGTTTTCAGTGATTTCCCTAAATCGTTTCAGGCAGATGCCGGGATAGTTCCTTCGAAAGGGCACGGCCGCTTTCCTTCACAATCCTTCCCTAACCCGAGCTTGCGCTCCGTCTCTAACGATCTCGTTGTCGATGGGACGTTAAACACTAACCACCACCACCGCTAAAAATATTGTGTGCCAGTTTAAGCACAGTCGAAAGGTGACTTTCATATGTCGACCCTTAGCTGAGGTTACTTCACTTGAATCTTCTGATTTTTTCTTGTAGTTTGTGAAATTAGTGTAGCTTTTGTTTATTGCTAGCATGTAATTGTAGAGAGAATCTCCTTTTTGGTTGCAGGCCTCCATAGTACTGCAATTTGCGGAGTGTGGTGGCCAGTGGCCAAGCTATAATTTATTCCCGTTTTCAAGAAACCAGTACTGCACGATGTGAAAAGGGGCGCTGTTGTCTTGGAACATGGTACCATCACTGGGGGACAAATACGATAAGATGGACCGGGATCAGCTAAAATGCTCACGTAATGTTTGTAAGTAACATCACCTTACAAAGTAACCAAGGGGCCCATGAAATACCACGACATGGCTGCCCAAATTGTCACCAACCCACCACCAAACTTGCTTTTGGCAGAAACCAGTTTACCGGTAGCTGAGTAGTCAGCGCGACAGACTGTCAATCCAAAGGGCCCGGGTTCGATTCCAGGCTGGGTCGGAGATTTTCTCCGCTCAGGGACTGGGTGTTGTGTTGTCCTAATCATCATCATTTCATCCCCATCGACGCGCATGTCGCCGAAGTGGCGTCAGATCGAAAGACTTGCACCAGGCGAACGGTCTACCCGAAGGGAGGCACTCGTCACACGTGTAAAAAAAAAAAAAAAAAAAAAAAAAAAAAAAAAAAAAAAAAAAAAAAAAAAGAGAGAGAGAGAGAGAGAGAGAAATCGAAGGCTTGGGACGGCGTAAGCCAAACGTAAACTCGGCCACAAATTGGAATCAGCCCGAAACAAGACTCATCAGACCAAATGACTTTCTTCCTTTAAACCACAGTCCTGGTTTCATGGCTTCGGTACAGTGTCTTCCTGTCACGGGCGTTTGCATCACTGATGTGTAGTTTTGGAATTCCAGCTCACATTTTAATTCACAGTTCATGGAGTTCCTCTTGTTATATTTTGACGCTTACAGGGTTCGCGAGTGTGGCATTCACTTCTGCAGTGACTCTTGCAGCTTTCCTCATATTTTTCCTCACAGCCATCTTCAGTACCCGTCTTTTACGATTACTGACCACACACTTTCATCCGCGATGTGACTTAGAGTATCGTGTACTTCCGCTTTCCCTGCATGTGGTATAAATCTTAAATATTGTGCCTCTTAAAGCACCAAACAGTTGGGCTACCTTGGTTGCGGAAGCGTCCAAGATAGGACCACCAACAATTTGTCCACGTATTGAGTGTTTTGGTGGAACGGCCGTTGGATGTTTAGTTTGTGGGGCGCTCAACTGCGCGGTTATCAGCGTCCATGCAAAGTTCCAATTTTTACAAAGCCCAGTTACACTCACAACTACACAGAACCCTTTTATGATGACGACTGACACTTGCAACGTATTGGAGGAATTTCGCGGATGCCCTTCGTGATCAAACACAAGAACGGCGTGCCGCGCGGGGTAGCCTCCCAGTCTTAGGCACCTTATCACGGTCCGCGCGGCTCCTCCCGTCGGAGGTTACAGTTCCCCTCTGGCATGGGTGTGTGTGTTGCCCTTAGCGTAAGTTAGTTTAAGTTACATTAAGTAGTGCGTAAGCTTAAGGACCGATGACCTCAGCAGTTTGGTCCCATGAAACCTTACCACAGATTTCCAAATTATAACAGCGGCGTATGCTGATTCGTTCAGCATAAGCAATTATGTGAAACATGCTTTTCTCGAGGAGTGTTAATGTTTTGTCACATCGCTCCACATGCTTTTTTTTAATATTATAGTTCGTGTTGGTCACTGCCCTGATGTCATTTTTATCTGCGATACGGTCCTGTACCTAAGAGAGGTGGTCAAATTTATAATTATCACTTCAAAGAATCAGGCTGGGATTATCAATCTTGGTTTTGGTACTGCTCTACATATTCGTCTTTGAATGCGGCATATTTATCCCAACGATTCTGTGGAAATCACTGCCACACTATAGCTTTTCCGTCAGAAGAAAGAGAAAGAAGTTAGTGGGTGCCGTGTCAGGAGAAACCCAAAGTTTGATGGTCCAAAGAGGTGTTTACTGTTTCCTGTACAGGAAGCTACCCAGCACGGAATTAGTTGACCCCGCTTGTCTGCGTCTAGAGTACATTCTATGTACAAACGGTTCAAACGGCTCTGAGCACTATGGGACTTAACATCTATGGTCATCAGTCCCCTAGAACTTAGAACTACTTAAACCTAACTAACCTAAGGACATCACACAACACCCAGCCATCACGAGGCAGAGAAAATCCCTGACCCCGCCGGGAATCGAACCCGGGAACCCGGGGGTGGGAAGCGAAAACGCTACCGCACGGCCACGAGATGTGGGCTCTATGTACAAGGTTTTTAATGTTGCCATAGCGAATACCTAAGGCATGGCGTGGGTACCAGCCCTGTATTCACCTATTGAGATGTGGGAAATCTCTAGAAAATCACATCCAGACTGACGGCACGCTGGATCTAGTTGTTAATCCACCAGTTGGATGCGAACCACAACAGGCGTGCCTTCCAGTCGTAGGAACGGGCGATTTAGCTCACATTGATATCTGGGCGAGTATTTACAGAGACAACTGGGATACCTTTCGACAGCTTCCCGTGGCGCCTCCTGTTAGGAGCCTTACGTAAATTTGTCAGGAGCCTTCGGTAGTATGCACCTGTAACGGTTACACCTTAAGAGCATAATCGGTTTACGCCACCTTACGGTCGTTTCTCTTCCACGGGGCTGGGTGCGTGTGTTGTCCTCATGATTTCATCATCATCATCATTCGTGACAGTGGCTAGATTGGACTGTGTAAAATAACTGGGCTTTGTAAAAATTGGAACTTTGTACAGACGCTGATAACCGCGCAGTTGAGCGCCCCACAAACTAAACATCCAACGGCCGGTCCACCAAAACACTCAATACCAGGTTGCGTTTTGACGGTTTGGCCTCTGCCCGTTTCGGCGGTGGGGAAACCTCAGGTTTTCACTGCTTGATTTACCCTTTTATTCTGGGTCACAGCTATACACCCAGCAATCGTTTGTAGTCATTAGTGGCATAAAGAGCTCATTTAGGTTGTCCAAACACAGTTGTAGCACTTTCGCTACTGCCTCTGCTCGATGAGCTTTATGAGCGGGTGTGAGCAGTTGCGGATCCTAACGGGTGGTGACCGTTCTCATGTTCGAAACACCGTGACAAATGTTGAAAGCTCTACAACAACTTATTGGCAGCTGTACGACTGCGCCTCGGTTATGAAACGCCGTCCTTTGAGCACCAGGGCCCCCTTTCCCTTGAAACGCACTTTCTTTACAGAGAGACGTTGTATCGATTCGTTCATCGACATTCGGACTTCCCTGACCGTACTGAAAGTGGTGTGGGTACGCCTACGGCCTACGCAGCCAGATCAACACAACATCATAGGGAAGCGGTTACATAACTCACAGGCCCCAGCCATCCCGCAAACAGACGAAAATTGGTCGTGATTTGCCTGATCACCAGACTGCTTCCCACGCGTCGATAGAGGTCACCGGCCGACAGGATCAACTCTCCTCCGCGCGTCTCGTGACTGAAAATAGTGCCTATGATATCCTTGTGCTCAGGCTGTATTTAGGACGGCTCTCGAACCACGACGAGTAGTCCATTCCAAGTGGGCTTCTTTGGTTAGGAGCCGAATGCAGTCGCATTCCATGGATAAGGAATTCACTTTGGATCCGCAGCAATGATGACACTGACCAGTTAGTGGACTTGTGAGATTTCTTGTCTTTGTTTTTACCCTGGACTTGACTGTGTTTCATCGTACTGGAACTGTGAAAGGAACTGTCTAACTTTACACAACTGAAACTTTGCACTGTCCCGTGTGTGGACATATACTAGTTACAGATATTTTCTAGCAATAGTTGTTTTCTTCTTACAGCTTTTCAATATTCATATTCATTCGTTCGTCCACGAAGTGACTGTTCTCGTTCTGGTCTTTCGCCATCCTAGTAGCATTAGTGTTATTTCATTACTTCAAAAGAGTTTGTTTATTGTACGTTATTTCTCTCTGTTGATCACAATGAAAACCTGCCTTTTAATGATGCAAGCTTCTAGTGTAGGTTTTAATAATAAATTAAAGCATTTAGACTGTGCGCTTCGTGTTCTCTGTGCGCTGAGCAACGGGTGAGACAAGTGAGCAATGCCGCTTACAGGTCAATGTCTCCTGTTCATACTCACGGAAGTTCCCCCGTAAAGTCAGAATATTCGTGCTGATTAGCATCAACTAGTGGCAAGAGTATTTAATTGTGTGCCTATGCTAAGCATTTTATCAGTAGATCAAAAACCTGCGATAGGCAGCAATTACTGTTTGTGAGAAGCAATTTGAAGGTTATAGTCGAAACAAGACTGACTTCCACAAGAACAATGGAATTACATCCCGAGTGGCTGTTGCGGATAATTTAAGTTGGGTTGCCTGTCTTAATATGAACGAAATAAGCTCCGCCACACACCGTCAGGTGGCTTGCGGAGTATGGATGTAGATGTAGATGTAGGAAAGCCACAAATGAATCGTTGAGCCATCAAGAATAGCGCGCATGTTCAATCGCGCGCGCACTGCCTCTACGTGAGCACAAGCCACTAACGTTCAGTGAGACATTTATGATATGTTTCAAGAGGACATTGTGTGTAAACATGGGTAATTGTAAGGACGTGACAGAGTGGCAGGCAGCGATAATCGTGTTTGACTGTGCCCGTGGCTATACGATGTGTGAACTTTCTGTGTCTGTTGGTGCTTCGCGGTGGACTGTTCAATGTGAATAAAAGCAGTGATGTAACGCAGGTGGCCACGGAACACGGCGTCAGACCTGTGATCGGTGGAAAATCCTGTCTGAGAGGGACCGGAGAATCGTTACACTAGTTGTGAATGAAAATCGCTTCGAAACTCGACAGGAATTGGCGCGGGTAGTGAATGAAGGTCCATCGCAACCTGTTGACGAGAGAACATTGCAATGAAAACAGCAATCAATAACATTTGGAGTCGGTCACCTCGCATGAGGACACTGATGCCCCTATTTTTAAGACCACAACATCGGGCTGGAGGAATACGCGACCTGTTTTCTGGACACTCCCACACCCAGGACATCTCGAATTGGCTGCTAAATTACCTAAAATGAGCCTTGTAGAAAATCTGTGGAACTTGTTGGAACAGCGGGTAGAACGCCGACACAGCATCCCCGCAATTTGGCGGAATTGTGAGATCAAATTCCCAGCGAGTGGCTTAACTTGGGTGCGACGTACCTGCAAGTTTTGTGGACTCACTTCCTAACCGAATCCAGACTTATCAAGCCCAATTCCACGAGATGAACTGATGCTTGTAACGATTTCTCTAGATGTGACTAACTGTTGTCTAGTAAGCTTATGATTAGGATTTTATGTCGGCTACACTGGGAAACAAAATACAAATAAGAAAATAGAATGTAGCCGCTATAGTTCCCATATGTTTGTGCATCGATTTGCTATACGACAAGTATCTTATCAGCAACGTACATACTAAACGTTCGGAATTTTTAATACTAGTCTAATGCAATGCTTAAAGTGTTCATACCGTTTCATAAATAAATAAAAAAAGTTTTTTAACACATGTTCTACTGTACTGTTTACGAAGCTGGCGACCTGAATCTAACCTAGGAATATTAATGATATTGCAATTTCATCTGTCTCCCTCCAGTGAAGTTTCGGCTATATGTGCCAACTGTATCATAATTAATGGCGAAAACCGAATCGCCCGAAAATATCCGATAACCAAGCTAAACACGTTTCTATAGGCGAGCCGTTTGCGGGTAACTGTAATTCTGTGTCTAGGAGCCGTCACTGACGTCATTGTGAAGTACTGCATTAGTTGCCAAAAAAGTACTTGAAATGTAAACCTTTCGATCAATTATCCGTCTAATTAGGCTCTTATTTCACGAACGTGGTATATGAATAGTGAGGTACCAGCATATTTTGCTTTTGTTTTAAGGTGAAAAGAAAGAAGTAGGGCATACCAACTATATGTAACTAATCCACCCACATTTTGCTGATATCGCAATTATGACTGCCTCTGGTGCACATACATTTCAGCAGTGAATGTCGGAGCTTTAAAGAGCCAGTTTTTAATTAGTCTAGAGTATGAAATTCAATAACACCAAAATAATGGGTTATCACCAAATGCAAATAACATTTGAGAATGGAGTCATTCGTCTAAACTGTACAGCAGAATTGAGGTATCTCTTTCTTCAAAACCCTTAACGTCCCTATTCCAATGTATAAATTTGAAACAGGGCTCAAACGTGGCTACAACTTTTCTCTGTACTGGTGCAAATGCGTGGCGCAGTGTGGCGTCACCCTCAAGCTCGTCGACGTTTCAACCTACAATGTGTCGACATATGCGGACAAGTGGCCGCAGCTCAGAAGTTCAGGTGACGTATACAGTGAGTTAATGACGTCACATTGCCACCAAATTTCCGTAAAATATTGTCAAATGCCACTGTGGACGTGTACGAGTAGTACCTGTGCAGGTTGGGTACACTAAGGGATAATTTACTGAGCAAAACCAACCCACACACAAAATGAGATAAGATGAGATATAAAAATTTAATCAATAAAAAACTAATCACACAATGAACTCTAGTTTATGAAATATGTAATCATTATTTTTAGCTCTCTTCAATCTATTACACTTTAGTTTAATACCATCTTCAAAACATTCAAAGTGTGATTCATTTAGCACTTTGTTAAACCTGCATGGAAAAATAATTTTCAATTTACTATCAAGCTCCATACAAACTTTCCTTCTATACCTAGAATTTAAATATTCACTCCTGTAATGTAATACATTTCACTTTCTGCTAGCTCATCCGAGCTTTATAGTCCAATCAGAACTGCTTGAATTATTTGTCCTCCTCAGCAGAGTTCATTTATATACAATAAAAAGATAACAATATCACAAATTTTCACTCAAAATTCTATGCTGAACATCATATGTTAAATTTTTCTTACCATACATGACTATGTAGGCAACTGTATCTTTTGGAACTTTATTATTAATAGTGGCAAGTAATTTCATTGTAGTTTTCTATTTGGCTAACAAATTCATTCTCTTAGACATTTTTATAACATATATAGAAAACATTCAATCATCTAAATTAAAATTTATATTTATTAATTGAAATGGAATAATCTTAGGAACATTGTTAGCAAAAGTCGTCCATTAGCCTCAACAATTTGGTTACTAGAACCAGACACACTTCCAATACTATCTTTAATATCCATGTTAACTTAACATCACTCTCAAAGACAACTCAATTTAAAATTTCATCTGATTTAATGTGAATATTGGGCTTTTTAGAATGAATAAATTTTTCCAAGTTTCTCAAACTATACCGATCAGTTGGAATTTCTCTTGTTTCTCCATCAAAATTGCTTTTGATTGCTTTTACGTTTGCTTGTGCCTTTGTCCTGCAGGTTGCACAGGTTCAGCATGGTTACAATCAGATTTGGTGTGGTTAATTGAAGGGGTGGCCACATGCCCTTCCTGTCACCACCTGATACCACCTGGATGAATCAGTGTAGCCAAGTGGTCTATATCTAGTGTAAACCACAAAATAGTGCAAACATGTTTCAAATGTCTGCAAGTGAACTGAGGCGAGACATAGGAACCTGCCCAGTATTCACCTAATGGGATGTGGAAAACCGACTGAAAACCACATCCAGACTGACCGGCTCATAGTCCTAATCAGTAATCATCTGGGCAGATTGGATCTGGACCAAGCATGCCTTCCTGAGTCCAGGAAGCAGTGCATTAGTGGTCTCAGCTAACCTGGTGGGTGTTTCTCCACCACAATATAATTTATTACCTATTGAAATAATAGTTGGAATTAAAAAAGTTGAATAAAAACCAAACACTGTAACATTACTCAAACTGTCTTGTATAGGTACAGTCAATCTCTTAATGAGAACAGATGATCTGTCCCTCAGTTGAAATAAGCTGCTCATTTACTATTAAAAACTCTATTCAACTAAATGAATAATGATTGATAACCAAAAATAGGAATTCCTGAAAAGAAATGAAGAAATAAACATGGTGGACTTTAACCAAATTCTATTCAATTTGCAATTATAGGACCAAGTGGTTGTGAAAAACTACATTAATGATCGATAGTTATAATCTAGCACCTGGATTTTTGATATGGAATAAAATTAATAATTTGTACATTTATTCTACAAGTTTAGATCAACCAAAATGTCACGAATATATAAAAGATCTGAAAAAAATTGAAAATGGATGTAACAAGAAAACTACTGCTTTTATTGAAAATAATGAAGAGATTAATCCATCAGAACAATGACAAGAAAAGGATGTAGTAGTATTTGATAACTTCATTCTTGAAAACCAAGACACAGAGAATATGTTACCACAGGAAGACAAAAAGCACTAGATTGCTTTTAACTGGCTCAAACTTACTCAAAAATACCAAAAGGGTTAGAGATAAAATTATTTTTTAAATATCTTTACACAAGATGAGAAATTTAAATCATATTGATCATGAGTTTGTTGGTGGTGATTTAAAGTGTAATGAACTGAAAGCAATGTGTAGTAAATGCTAGTATGACCAATTTGGATTTTTAAGAAAGATGTGACTAGCAAACAAAATGAAGGTAAGTTCAGAAATAAAATAAATGTTAAATATAAACATCAAAAGTTCACTACAAATGATAAATAATGTTTAATAATTGTTATTTAATCCCTATTAAAAGTTAGCAAAGTATGATGAAGAAGTTATGAAGAAACCAAGCGAAACAGAAGAGTAAAAGAACAGTTAAAGAAGATATTTAAAAATGGGAAAAACAACAAAGAACACAATATGAAAAATATAAAAAAAGAAGATTAACCAGTTACTGAAGTAATTGAAACATTTAAAGAAAGTATCAAAGGAATAGGTGATAATGATTCGAAAGGCATTGAAGAATACACAGAAGTTGAAAAGCAAATGGTTCCTTATTCTCATTATCAGTTAGAAGAATTAAATGATACACCACCAATTAAACAACATTAAAGTCCAAAGCATGACTGTACTTTAAGTGAATAAGAAATACAACATGTATTACTGAAGTATGGAGAAGGAACAGAGAGAAAAAGATAAAAATTTTAAAAATAAATGTAAGCAAAAGAATGTTACAATACATTAATCACAATGTAGATAAAGAATTTAGGGTAAAGACCTGTCAGTTCTTTCAAATTCGTTGGTAAATTACCTGTAAAATTTGATGGAGATAAATTAACTGTTGGTGATGGGACATAAAAAGATACAGATGGATCTTTTAAGGAAGAAACAGATAACTATGGAAGACATGACTACATAATTTACAGGTTCTGATTTATGAAACTATGCAGATATATTACACAATTCAGGACAATTGTATTCTGATAATAATGTAAATAAAATAAAATCGAGTAAAGGAAATAAATACAAATATTTTATAAGGGACATTATTTATGTCTTTCCATCAGCACTGAGAGAAATAAATTTAGATGATTGGTGAAGACATTAAGCTTATAAAGGACTTCAATTAGCTGTCAAAGGAAGAATGCATGAATGTGACACAACATTAAGAGATTCGTTATGTATGGAGAAACAAAATTAGGTATAGATTTAGCTATGGATGACAAAGGTTGGGGAGTATAAACCAGTGTTTAGCAGTTGCAATTCTTGTTCTAAAGAAAATGGATTCTCATGTTTCATTTCAGTGTATACCAGATCATCAAACATTACCTTTTCTTTAGCCTTTTTTAAATCATCAATTTGTTCGTGTAAATTCGTAAAACAATCGAAAATTTTATCACAAACGAATCATACACCTTAAAAAGGTAATGAAAAGTAAGCTATTCATTAATAAGTAATGCGACTTTTTTGTTGTAAGTCAGACCTATGTGGGCCATTATCCAAAAAATGTTAATCCTTATAAACTTTATATCTATATAAAGATACTTTTCAATTGTTTACAATTTTCTACCTAGTGACAAGACTAAACCAAAATTGATTAAATTTAAACTGAATAATGATCAGTTAAATAGTATTTTTAATTATCCAAAAAAATGGTAGAGAAAAAAACTGGTGGTAATTTACTCATTACACTAGGTATTCCTGTCGTGACACAAATTATTGAATATGTAACAGAAAAGAAAGAATCACTGGATTCACACAACATGAAGGTGAATTTCTTCCTTTACTATTAGCTTCGTTATCTTATCTAGCGACTATTGATTCACTTCCCAGTGGATCTGCAGCAAATGTAAATGCAAAAAGCTGATGCAGAATTGGCTGAACAGAAAAGATGTAATCAAGCAATAGAAAAGAAAGGTGAAGGACCTAGAAAAATTTTAAAAAGTTAATTGATTTCTATCCTAATTCATTATATAACTTCGATACAGAAGAATTAGTTAAACATTTAAAAATTAAACACTACCATGGCATTTTTATGACTGATGAGTTACCAAGTCACCCTACAGAATACGAATCTTGATTAGTAATTTAGATATATCTGATCATGTTGGTTCTCATTGGATTTGTTATTATAAGAATAAAGATATAAAAATTGTTTTAGGTTCATTTGGTCATAATATACCAATTGAAGTTGTTAACTATTTGGGAAAAAAGGCTGAGAGAATAGAAAATTTTAATAATTATTTTTGGTCATTATGTCTATTTGCATTGAGTTTGATAACAGATAATTACAGATTTAATGATATGTTTACTACATTAAAAGGGCGTGTTTGAAAATAAACTCGTTAGCAAAATTCAGTCTTCAGAGCCAATGACTGACAATGAATTCATTTCAAAATTCGAATAAAAAATCAAATATATTAAATCATTAATAGATCCAAAAAGTAATCTAATTAAACAATTTCATAATGAATTTAATGCTGTTTTTAAAGTAACTACAGGTTATATGGGTTTTAAAGGTAGAAGAATTGAAAATGTCAATGACTCAATTGATGCAAAGGATGTAGTGAACAAACAGTATTTACAGAATTAGTTATCAAGAGCTGTTACAAAACCCAAATGTATGAGTATTCTAAAACAATTGTATAATTATGTCAGTAAAATTAATCTAACTAGTTACTCTGTGAAAAGGAATTACAAAAAGTTTTCCAGATTATTTCTCCAGAGCAGATTTAACTTCCTACAAAGCTGAGTTAAGGAATCTTAGAGATAATATATCGATAATCAAATAATTGAATTTACATTTATAACTGTAGGGGAACAAAAAATGCTTAATTCAGATTAGGATTAAAGGAATTATTGTTGTTGTTAGTAATAAAAACAGAGATTAAAAATCTGATGACGTTTACATCACTGTAACTGTGGCTCATAAACTCCACCAAATAAATAATAGTAATAAAACACTAAGATTAAAAGATTACAATAGAACTTTACCAGTTGATGTAAAGTTCATTATATTTGCTGAAATAATTTAAATCTTATTAAATTTTTATTCTATATAAATGGATAATCATAATCAAATCTATGGTCTGAAGTGTAAAAAATTTATGAGAATCATAATACTCATAGACTCACCACTAAAAAAGGACGACTGAGGACTGAAGGTATTTCCACAGCATGTAAAACAAAAAATAGTAAGTTTGTAAAAAAATTTGAAGTTGAACATGGTTCTAAGGCCGCTTCAGCAGTCGGAGAAGAGGTGAGAAAACCTCTCACCCATAATATTCGTGAACTACTTACATAAACTAATCAGAAAACCTTTTACACAAAGAAATGTAATTTCTCCAAATATTGATGATCTATGGCAAGAAATCTAAGCAAAATAGATTCCAGCAAAGTGAAAGGAATTTCGAAGATAAATTGATGATATAAATATTTATTAATTATTATTGACATCTTCTCTAAATTTACTTGTACTATCCCAGTAAAAGTTAAAACAGGTAAGAATATAGTTGAGGCTTCTGAAAAAATATCCATCGCTAGAAAAACAAAAAAATTAAAAACAATTAATGGCAAACAATTCTCCAGTAAATAATTTAAAGAAATGATGATGAAATGTAACATCAATAATTAATAAACTTTTTGTGAGTTAAAAATGTTCTGTTGTTGAAAGATTTAAAAGAACACTTAAAGAAAAGATGTGGGAAAGATTTGCTCTTCAAGGAAATTATAAGGGGGTTGACTTGGTTGAAAACATGTTGACGAATACAATGACACAAGACATTCAACTATAGCCAATAGAAGTTAATGAGAAAAATTTGAGACCTATCTGGAAGGTGGGTCTAGCGTCTCCTAAATTTAAAAAAGGAGATAAAGTAAGGAGCAGTAAATATAATGACTTTTTGAAAAACCCAATATTTAAATTCTTTTGTTTCTTCTTTTCTAGAAGATAAAGTAAGAGAGTAACAACCAGATTCATTAACAAATATTGTACTTGGTTGCATATTTAAAGGTGAACTATTGAATAGAATGCTTGATTTAATAAATTTTCTAATGAAATGCGATCAACTTTATCCATATTTATTCAGATTGTTTGTTGTGGATTACCATTTTCTAAAATTTCTGCAACATCCTTAGCTATAAACCATGCATTATTATTTTCGTGAATAATCACAGACACTTACCATTGTATGCAAGCCTGTTATTATTGAAGTGTACAAACGACTCCATTTACATAGAATAAAAGTATAGTAGATAAATTAAAATTCTATACTGAACTCATCAAAAACTGGTCATAAAAAGTTTTTCTTTTCTCATTTATTTCATCAGCTATATTGTTGGATTGGCCACATAATGTCTCAACAAAGTAAGATAGACTGTTGAAGTACATATTGTATAAATCTTTTCTTTTGTCTACTCTTTGTATACCAAAGTTAGTGTTCAGCATATTCTTTACTAATTTGTAATCTGTGCATTTGTATTTTCTGACATAAAATATTTTATCATCTTTAGGTCTTCCACTATTATAACTGCATAATATTCCTGAAAGATGAGTTTCAGATAATACACCACCAACTTTGAAATAGTTTATCTTGGCATATTGCTTAGATGCGCCAATGTAATCAATTTAGTCTCTCTCTATTTCTACTATGTTAGATATTGCATCTCTTAAGTGAAGGCATTCTGTTTCGATTTCTTTTAATTCTTTAGCTTGTTTCCCAATAATTTTTTGAGATTGAATGGCCAACTGTTTAGCCTGAATTATTTTATATTCTCATGTATATTGCAAATAATCCAAAGATATTGTTTCTAGAGTTAAGTAACATTTTCTTACTTGTATACATTGTGTTGTATTTAATGTCATTTCAGATTCTTCAAAATTTTTAACTGTTAATGAAAATAATTTCTTTTGTACTTCATTATTGGTCTTAAGATTCCTATTTCATTTTCAGTATATTCATATTCTAAAAGCAAGTGCATCATTTTCTTGATTTCTGTATATGGAATTTCATTATCTTTCAAAAATTTAACATAATGTTCTTTACCTTGCCTACAATTTGCTGTGGTCAAATAATCGACCATGAAAATATAATATAAAAATAAAAAAACATCATCAGTAATTAATACACTTTTTTCTTCAAACAAAGGAAACCAAATAACTCTAAACCAACTTAGTAAACTTAATTCAAACCTCTTCTCTTGAATGAACTCAAAAATATTCAATGTGCGTGAAGTTGATGATGATGGAATTGTCTACATCTATATAAAGTAAAATTTTAATAGTCTTTTTAATGTTTTAAATATGGCTACTCTATGGGATGAATTTAAATTTTACATTTTTGTCAATACAAATAATGCGAGAGAGTAGTTGAATGTAATATTTGCAATGAATGTTTGAAACTATCCTCTAACTATAGAGCATTTGAGAAAGTTAATGCATAATGTAAAAATAAATGATACAGAAATATGGAGGAAATAGAAAACTCAGATCTCTCCTCTTATGAATATAAAAGTAATAGCAAATCATAATTTACCTATGAATCATTTACAAAAAAAATTTCAAACTTACATTAAGCCTACTCATTATTTTTAAAACTTTTTCACTCTATGAACAAATGTTACACATTGGACAGTCCAACAAAAAGCAGCTAACTAAGGAATGTGGTATGAATAGCTTCTTTATGTTAGAAGTTATTGATAAATTATTTAATTTTTAATATCCATAAGCCACTATATCATAATTTTCTCAAAAACTCTTATCATACTGTAATCACAATTGTTTCTTAATGTGTTTCTTGACTAGATTTTTAGTATAAACATCTCATTATGTGATTGAACTCTCACTGAATCCTTCCTTTCACTTCACTCTCTGTGAGTCATATTATAGGTTCACCATTCAACTTCTAAATATTCTGGTAATTTAATGAGAATCATTTCATTTTCTTCACAGGACTTTCAACATTTATTGGCATAATAATTACTTTTTGGTCCATTTGAAGCCCAATTTGTAATCCATTTATTATCTCCTAACTCATCTGTCCATTTCTCCTACATACAACCTTTCTCTAAATTGACTGTGACAGCATCTGTATATACCACACTATCAGTGACAAAATAAATAACATTTATTTCTAGTTAATGTAACCGATCAACAATCGAAGTCTCACATTTGATGTAGTTTATGTAGCTATGAAGATGTTTGCAGCCGCATTGTTGTACACCTAATAATCAATGAAATCGTACCTCATCTGTGCCATGCACTCAGTAATAAAATTTACATCCAATTTATTTAGTCTATCATCCAGCTGGAAATTTGTCACACTCTCAGTTTTACCCATATTTTGCCTTTGCCCAAATTTCCCCATAATGAGTTAGCAACAGCATGCTTTCTAGCATTTTCCTTTATTCTATCATGAGCCAAGTCAATATCCAACTTCTCTTTAACTGTTTTAATATATTGTTCATTACTTTCAAAATTATGTGGACTGTTTTTGTGTTTTATTTTCAAAAAGTCTTTCACATAAATTATTGAACAACATGTTGCTTTTAGAATGAGATTTTCACTCTGCAGTGGAGTGTGCGATGATATAAAACTTCCTGGCAGATTAAAACTGTGTGCCAGACTGAGATTCAAACTTAGGACCTTGGCCTTTTGCGGGCAAATGCTCTATCAACTCAGCTATCCAAGCACGACTCACGCTTCGTCCTCACAGCTTTAATAATGTTCATAATATTGCACAGTTGGATAGTGGCTGCCTACATCATCATGTATTATTTTTGTGCTAACACCATCAGCTTTAACTCTTCATTTTCTTGCATTTGTTTGGCCACCATAAAAAGCATCTCTTGGATAGTTCGACAACTTCTCTTAACTGTTTCAATTTCTTAAGCTTTTTATACTCTGCTGAGCTAAGCCAATCACATTCCCAAATATCTACTAAATTGTATCCAGCATTTCGTTTTTCTGCATCTCTCATTAAGGTATTTTGATAAAGGTCGTCCATTGTTTCCTTATTTTTATTGTTAGTCATCTCACCTTTGAAACATTTTTTACAACCATGCCAGAAGCAACCATGATATTGATAAACAGTATTAGCTTCTTTAACAAATCCTTCTACTTCTGCACCAGCTATTCTTACTTCTCCACCATTAAAACATGTTGAATGTTGTTATTGTTTCAGCTATTTAACAAAGATATGGATTATTTACTATAACTCTCTTTCTTTTATTTATCCAACACAGCAAATGTATTTATGGGTAATTATTTAGATCTGTAAATAGCTGTGCAAAACGGATACCTGCTCTTCGCAAATTGTATTGCATGTAACATTTATGATTTTCCATTTTAATTGTCTGTTTACAATTCCTGCAAAGTTCAAAGCCACATTTATGTTCTTTAGGTCTCAAACAAATCTTTTTTGCATCTTTCACATTTATAAGCTGTATCACAAACTTCTTGGTGATTTTTTTGAACATCCTTCATTATAACAGTATCTGTTTCACTTTTCACAATAAATCTTGTTTTCTACTCTTTCATGTTCTGCCCTTTTCTCTGTATTTTACACCTGAGTTTGTCCTTGCTGTTATATGGTTTATTACAGTTATCATAGAAATAGGATGATCCTGAGAAAGCTGTCCTACTGTTAACTACATCAGAATGGTTGTGACCTTTATACAGATAAATCTTTATTTCCTTCTCAGCACCACTGTAAATAACTGAATTGATATTCTCAGCATATACAAAATTTATTTGGACATCCAACAATTGTTCAACATCTTTAATGTCATGTACAGTAAACCATTCTTCATTGTAATCACCCACTCAATACATAATTTGTCAGTTAGCTCTTTTTGTATTTTGTTTTTATCTACTACTCTGATTTTCTTAATCTCATTTGTAGTTAGTTCTCTTCCCAAAATTTTATTTGCATAGTATGTTAATGCTACAATTACTACTCTATCATAACACATATTATCATTGTTATTCATTCTTGTGATACATCTTTAAGCCTTTTTGTCTTCAGTTACATTTATTATTTTTTTACCTCAACCCCCTGTGCCTCTAGGAACTGCTATCATCTAAATGTTAAATGAGGTATCTGCTATGTTAATAGTCTCATCAGATGTTAATATATCTCTCATTTTATTCCACAAAACCGTGAACATATTCTCGAATATTATCTGATGCTATATATCCTGTAGAAATTGGATAAAACATCTCAAATATTATCTGATGCTATATATCCTGCGGAAATTAGATAAAACATTTTTCGATTGTTGGTTGTTATATTCATCTTATCTCCTTTTTTTAATTAAGTTGTCTTTGTTGCTAATTCTGCTGTACAATTGAGTGCTTTCGTTATATAAAGTGTTTTATCACAAAGACTATTGAGTTTGGAAATACTGACATAAGTAAGAACGATTTGGTAGTCAACAGAACAAGTTGAGTGACTGTAATGTATCTCAGAGAGGCATCCATTTATTTAAGGACAGAAAACATTAGCTTTGTGAAAAATGAAGGCTTTCATTTTCAGTTAGTTTGATGTGTCTATTTGTCATTAAATGTTTTTTGAGACCACTTTTAACTATTTCTTTTCCACATGTAGACTCTATTTCTTTCTTTTAATACCTTCTAGTTGCAATTCTTGTATTTAGATGAGAGCTTGTCCATAGATGTATGATTTAAGTAAATTTCTTGACAAACAATGCATTTTTTACAAAATTGTTCACTTTGTTTTCCTCTGTTTCACTCCTGTTGATTGTAAAACAAGGAAAATATTTCACATCCTTAATTTTTTTTGAAGGATTCCTATGATCAGGTGTAAGCTGCATAAAATGTCCTTTTATTACTATTATTATATGTATTTCTTCTAACATTTTATAACATTCTTTTTGCGTATGTGAATATTTATCCTTTGTATATTTATGTGAATGAAAGTTATCAATTGGCTTCTCGACTTTGCATTTTTTACACTTGTTCAACACTTCCATTTAATGATACATTTTATTCATTAGATTAATAAAAATTATTCCTTAATAAATGAATCTGCTTTCTTGTTTCTGTGGTACAGATAATGATATAGATAAAATATTTATACTCTTAATTTTCTTCCTATCACTAGTACACTCCTGGAAATTGAAATAAGAACACCGTGAATTCATTATCCCAGGAAGGGGAAACTTTATTGACACATTCCTGGGGTCAGATACATCACATGATCACACTGACAGAACCACAGGCACATAGACACAGGCAACAGAGCATGCACAATGGCGGCACTAGTACAGTGTATATCCACCTTTCGCAGCAATGCAGGCTGCTATTCTCCCATGGAGACGATCGTACAGATGCTGGATGTAGTCCTGTGGAACGGCTTGCCATGCCATTTCCACCTGGCGCCTCAGTTGGACCAGCGTTGGTGCTGGACGTGCAGACCGCGTGAGACGACGCTTCATCCAGTCCCAAACATGCTCAATGGGAGACAGATCCGGAGATCTTGCTGGCCAGGGTAGTTGACTTACACCTTCTAGAGCACATTGGGTGGCACGGGATACATGCGGATGTGCATTGTCCTGTTGGAACAGCAAGTTCCCTTGCCGGTCTAGGAATGGTAGAACGATGGATTCGATGACGGTTTGGATGTACCGTGCACTATTCAGTGACCCTCGACGATCACCAGAGGTGTACGGCCAGTGTAGGAGATCGCTCCCCACACCATGATGCCGGGTGTTGGCCCTGTTTGCCTCGGTCGTATGCAGTCCTGATTGTGGCGCTCACCTGCACGGCGCCAAACACGCATACGACCATCATTGGCACCAAGGCAGAAGCGACTCTCATCGCTGAAGACGACACGTCTCCATTCGTCCCTCCATTCACGCCTGTCGCGACACCACTGGAGGCGGGCTGCACGATGTTGGGGCGTGAGCGGAAGACGGCCTAACGGTGTGCGGGACCGTAGCCCAGCTTCATGGAGACGGTTGTGAATGGTCCTCGCCGATACACCAGGAGCAACAGTGTCCCTAATTTGCTGGGAAGTGGCGGTGCGGTCCCCTACGACACTGCGTAGGATCCTATGGTCTTGTCGTGCATCCGTGCTTTTTCTGCGGTCCGGTCCCAGGTCGACGGGCACGTGCACCTTCCGCCGACCACTGGCGACAACATCGATGTACTGTGGAGACCTCACGCCCCACGTGTTGAGCAGTTCGGCGGTACGTCCACCCGGCCTCCCGCATGCCCACTATATGCCCTCGCTCAAAGTCCGTCAACTGCACATACGGTTCACGTCCACGCTGTCGCGGCATGCTACCAGTGTTAAAAACTGCGATGGAGCTCCGTATGCCACGGCAAACTGGCTGACACTGACGGCGGCGGTGCACAAATGCTGCGCAGCTAGCGCCATTCGACGGCCAACACCGCGGTTCCTGGTGTGTCCACTGTGCCGTGCGTGTGATCATTGCTTGTACAGCCCTCTCGCAGTGTCCGGAGCAAGTATGGTGAGTCTGACACACCGGTGTCAATGTGTTCTTCTTTCCATTTCCAGCAGTGTATTTTACTGTGCATTTTTACCTTATTTATGAGTTTTCAGAACAATATGCACTTCATGAAAAAGAAATTGTAATCTATAATGACACACTCATAAGGAAGTTATAGATGGTATTCCAGGTGCCATGGATCTGACATCTGAAAAATGAACAGAGTGCTATATAATTACAGGGTCAATGAGTGTCAACCCTGAAAACATTAAATGAACAAAAATAATGTTTTATTGACTAAGGAATTTCAGGTTCCCTGAATTACAGAGCATAAATGTTTAGACTGTGCATTTTTAAAAGGAATCACACAGTCCCTAATATTTGGACTCTGGAATTTTAAGAAGAAAAAAAAGCCTTTTCTCGAATATCTCAAACCAAGTGATATTCCATATAGAGAGTGCTAAAGAGTTTTAATTTATCTGCTATATTTTTATTCTATATAAATGGATATTCTACTAAAGAAGCTAGATAATTGAAGCAACTTTCATTTGTTTAAAAATATTAGTGAGCTAGAGGTAAATAAATGCTATTACACTACAGATTGTGAAGGTTTAAATAATAGGCATGGGGAGAAAATTTGTGTGGAGCTTGGTGATAAATTTAAAATTATTTTGCCTGAAAGGTTTAGTAAGATAATAAGTAATCTGGAATTCCAGTTTTATGAAGATGGTGATATTAAACTAAAGTATAAAGGAATGAAGAGAACTAAAAATAATGATTGGAATTTCACGATCTGGAGTAAATTGCTTGAATACATTTTATTGATTTAATTTTTTGTACCTTGTTTTATTTTTGTGGGAGGGTTGGTTTTGCTCAGTAAATTATCCCTGAGTGCAACCAACCCGCCCAATTACTACTCCTACATTTCAACGCTTCACGCCTCTAGGATGGACGTCAGGACCACGACGTCCACCGTTGATATCACGTGATTTTCTTATCAGCGGCCAAGGAAAACATTTCAGACACACGGCCGCTCAGAAAATAAACGGAAAGGCCTCAGGGAGTGAAATAAAGAACTTCCATAACACGCCGATGCCTGTACATTTCGCGCAAGAAAACGACAGTTTGTAGTACGATCAGTGAAATAACGACGTGCTAGAAAATATTTGACATTACTGATATCTCCTGGGCGATTCCACTCTTATCGGCAGACTTCACAGGGTTGCAAATACATTGAACGTGATGTCACCACTTTGGATTGCAGTGGGACTGCAATTTTTTCTCTGGTGTTCACTGTGGAACCACTAGGGACGATTCATGTCCACTCGATGAAACCTGAACGTGATCCAAAGTGCCAAAGGATGCTCTTTCAAGACTTCTGTTCCTCGCCCTCTTCTGGCGTGATCATGAAGGGGGGCAACATTGACACATGCGTGAATAAAACGGCGAATGATCCTTTTAAAACCGCCCACCCATGTCCCCTAGTTAGGAAAAGCCCTCGGTGCCAATTGCCCACATTTGCTGAGAAATTTAAAAAATATGCCTTTGCAGAAAAACCCTGCGAAATTGTAGTAGGCGCGTTCAGGCAGGCAACTAGCCTCGGACCTGTGTCAAGTAGTTACTTACCTACAGGCACTACAAGTTACTTTGCTAGTTTTATCTGTAAATGCAAGTTTTTAAAATTGTCAATTGAGGTGTAAATGTCGAATCTCTACACGATCACGCGACGGGAAGGCGTGAAAGAGGAACACTGAAAAAACATAAGGATCCTTTGCTGTTTCGGATACCTTCATATTACTTCGAATGGTTTTGAACGGTCCTTAGCGGTTCAAGCCTGTACATGAGGGTAAAAATTACTGCCATGGCTGAACGCCGAAGGGGCGCGATCACGTTGAATGGGTATGCAGCTCCAGAATGTCCATAGAGGAGCGATGGAACGTCCGAAGGTGTCAGAAGTGCCAAAGTTTGTGAAGAAGGTCTTCATGTTGGTCATCCCACTGTGAAATGTCGATTTCGACCGCGAAATGTGGGGAGAACAACGCACGAGGAAAGGGGTGGTGTCACTGAACCACTTATCCCACACACTGATGGCTTTCGTGTCCATTATGACCAGCAGTGTGACTGAAATATTTTCGTCCGCGTCAAGAGAATGGGGTGAAGTATGGGTAAATGGAGCTGTCACGACCCTCCCATCGTGTGACACGTTCACGGTGTTGTTGCGCCGAACTATGGTGAAATTTGTTGCGAATGTGACATCATTAGCACACCTACACATCACGTGAACTTCTGAACTCTGGCCTTTCTCTCGTAAGTTTCGACTCCGTTCTGTTTGGAGTGACGACGAGTCTGATGGTGACGTTGCAGAGAGCTACGCTTTTCAGCCATTACAGAGGAAGTCTACAGTCACCTGTAACCAGAATTTCAAATTGTGCATTGGAATGGAACACAATAACGAGGGAGAGAAAAAGTGATCCTTTAATTCTGTTGCACAGTGTAGTATTTGATTTTTTGTTTTTAGGCAGTTGAAGACGACTGAACTGACTGAAAAGGAAAGAAACGAAAGACTGAAAATGGAGGGGAAGGCTTTAGAGTTGTTCTCCAAAGACAAACTTTTATGAATGTCTTCTGATCTTGAAGTTCAATTTTGTGGATGTTATCGGCTTTTACTAGCTAGTATAAAAAGAACTCCTCCATGTGCTGTCGTTGCTATATTGTCTTCCTAGCATCTTCCTTCTCTATAAATGATGATTTTGACGCTAAATCCTTGCACCTTTTTAACTGTCAAGAACATCAATCTGCTGCTCACACTATAGCGTTATATTTCTTGTTTGGTATGTGGAAAATATTACTATCAGCTAAAAAATCATACATTTCATTCAGCAGGCAAGTTAATTCTTATTTATTTCCGGACAGCATTGTTATTTTATCAGTGAATCCTGTCATCTGTAAATACGAGTACCAGAGTTCTGACTGTGAGAATATGTTGACTCTCGTGTTTAAAGCCATTTAGGTGACTTAGTTAAATGTGCAGTAGATAGCAGCAGAGAAATAGAGCGCTCAGGATTACTGCGCTCTAACCTGTAGTGTGTAGTAAGAACTTTTCTTACTATCGAAATGTGGTGAAATGGTTTACTACAAGGTACTCTTTTAGAACTGTTACCCTGATCTTTCTCTTTCGGTTCACTAGGCCGCGCCCCATGTATCTTGGCCCAAAACCAAAATTGATTCTGTTGTTTAGATCTGTAGTAATCTTCCCATTTACCAGTGGGAAAAAGGAGTGGTTATCGCCGAATATTTTGGTAATTCCTAATCTTCTCAGGGTCCCATTGTCATAACAAATCTATGGGAGAACTGTGGGAAACTGTCTCTCGTTTTCGCTAAGGACTGCTTGTACTATTACGTTGTAAATGGTGGTCAGCCGGGTTTCTTTTCCTGAAACACTTGCGCTCGTGTTCTGGGAGAATCCAAGGCTGCGCATTATTCCACAGCAAGTCGCAAGCAGTATATTAGGTAGCAAGTGCCACATAAAATATACGACAGAAAATTATGTTCCTAGAAATCAGCCTCTCTGCGTACATGTTGACAGATTGGCACCCTTCACAGAAGCTTCACAGTGAAAATTTCAACAGGCCTTTTTGCGAAGAGCAGCAACCACATTTCCATATAGATCCATTTCAGACATCCATGAATTTAACCTAGTAGGGAACGCACCACAATGTTAGTGTGACGGCGTATGGTAACCGACAGTATTGCATTGATATTTACTTGCTAAGTGATACAGGAGTTTCAGATATGTAAGACGAAGTTCCCTACTCCTGTCCACTGTTACATGGTTGACAGTTCATAATTACGTTATATTCCCAGCAAGACTGATGTACAGTTACAACGATAGTACATAGTTATTAGTGAAAAACATTTAAAAAATACTGATAATATTATGTAACACTTGGTAAATGAGGGTTTAAGCTTGGACACACGATGTATGAACAAAAAGATACAGTATAACGAATTTGTTAGTATTGTTTTTCAGATTTTTTATGCAAATCATGGTAGTCCTATGCTGAAATGGTTTCACTGTCCCAGCAATCTTGTAAAGCACATTAGTTCTTGCACACTAATGTACATTGGTTACTATTAGGTGAAAGACACGTGTGAAGCCAAGATTATTTAAGATCTGCTGCTTTTCTGTTTGCGAAATATGACTGCAATCTCATCGATCAAATCCTCATACTGCCAGTTAGAGTATTAGTAGCTGTGTAGGATGAGTAGAACGAATACCGCAATCCTATTCCAAATCTGAGTGTGCGATTTTTACCAATTTTTCTATGTTATTGGCACATCGACTCTAGAGTGATGGAGCACTCATGATAGTATCATTCTGTTCTCTTATATGGTAATTTTTCATAATTATGAATACTTGCCAACCAGGCAAGATGCTGGTAATTTGGAATTTGTCTCAATTTTGGGAATTTTATCAAGTGTGATGGACTTAGTTTCTATTCCTTCTTTCATCTACCTGTAATTATGTTCCTTATTCCTGTATAAATCCTATGCAGCTTCTTGATAGTCGCATAAATCCTTAGACATTACAAAAGTTTGAGGTTCACACATTCCCAAGTGCATCCACTAATTTTCTCATCACAGTAAAAATCACTTGCTGCTGCTAATAATGATGAGATAACCAATTCACTTAAAGGAACCATATCAATAGGTTTGTTCTGTTCATTGGTGCACGATAGGAAAGTTTAGGAAGGAGAGCTTACTAATTAATAAATGTTTGCTTGATCGAACATAATCCAATTTCATATTTCCCCTTGTGCACACCATGCAGTCTCCATGCATATCCTGCCAGAGGACTGACAATAGCACTCCTTGCTTCAGACATGATTACTGAAGGGCTGCAATAATCCACTTCCTGAATAGCTGTGTTGAAATGATATGAACTTCCATTGCGCATTTGATATAATTTAATGTCCCATATTCTTTGAACGATGGACTCGGTTCAATGTATTATTGCTAACAGAATTTTAGTACATTGTAAGTAGCCTGTTGGCAGCGCTATTCACTGTGTTAATACCGATGACAGCGCTCTGAACCCGCGGCAAGAGATTCTGTGCTTGGACAGACTAGCAATTAACGAGTGGATAGAGAAGTGTAGACATGCTTTTTTTCTTAGTGGAGACTCTGTCTTGGTAGGAAACGCCTTGTAAAGTGAGAGTGCAAGAAAATGTATAAGGATGGTAGTTGGTAATGTTTGGGCAGTGCATTTATTGGCATCTATATAATTTTTGGAACTGGATGTCACATTAATAAGATAAAATTTTCCAAATACATTGTTTGCTCTTCAACAAAATCTTTCTTTTGCTAACTATATGCCTCCTAGTAGTTAGTAGTTTGAATCTGTATATGCAGCTGGCTGTAGTTGCTGCTTGTTGTAATTGCTGTAGCTCATGTTATGCAGATTTTCTGTGGGGTAAGTGACTTATAAAAAAAGTGGTGTTCGTGATTGAAATGAGTTTGCGCAATTAACAGAGTTGGAGTTTTTTTCATATTCCTTTAATTTAATATTTTTTGGATTTTTATTATTGTTGCAATTCAGGGCCAATCTTTTGTGTTAACTATTGGAAGTCATGTTGTCTCTGTATAGCAGTCAGATTGCGCTGGACTTGTATATTGTGGGTAATAAATGAATACGTTAAGTTTGAGTTGTCTTTGTTAGAGAAAATTCTGTAAGTTATTTTTCAAATGATAAAAATAATTAAAGACATAGTTTCAACACATTTTTACAGTATTATAGGATCACTGATAATATAGAAGTGCTGTCCCAAAATGAAAAAGAATCAAGATGTCTGCAGAATGAAATGTATTGGTTTTAGCTGAAGGTTATAGTGTGCAAATAAAAAGTAAGAAAAATAACACAATAGTTTTCACAACTGGTTGATATTTTCGATGGTTATATTTTAACGTTAGACAAGTGGTGGATGAATTCTGCTACTTGGAAATCATTATTGACAATGAAGGAAGACGCTAGAAAGACTTTGTAGAAATGACGGCACAAGGAGGAGTGGCTTCTATAGACAGTAAGAGTCGATAACATTCGAAAACCTAAACCTCGAGATCAGAAGAGATTCGTAAAAATCTCTCACTGACGAAATACAGTGCTTCTATGAAACGTGTGAAGTTTATTTGAATCCAAAATGTTAGGAGATTCTTCTGACTTATATTTGAAGACCGATGTCTTGCTTTTGGGCTGTATGTTTGAAAATTTTCAAAAACTTTGTCTTAAAAGTACGTAACGAATCCAGTCCATCATTTGCTCTCACCTTTCTTGACACAGGATGCCAATTGTAACTGCTTGCAGACACAGAACTGCAATTTGTTCAGCATTGGGAACAGGGATGTTAATATGACACAACATAATAGATATTTTGACAGAGATAGCACTTTAAAGGTAGATTTCTAATATCCACAATATCCATGTTGTTCAGCCTAGCCCAGTCCAAAGACTCAAGTTTGTCTTTGGTCTCTTGCAGTCCTTCAAATAGGTGATAATGGCTGCTGCTCTGAAGTTTGTGACAATCGGATATTTTTCAGAGACGGCTACCCGTCTGTACGTTTTATGCCTCAAGCTGCTTTACATTATGCAACGCTGAACTAGAAAAGGCATTCATGACTTATAGCCAGTAATTAGTATGTGAAAGATGTGAGATTATTAATAGTAATGTATATCAGGCTGAAAGGTTTTCAGGAGTTTCATGTGTGTGTGAAGAAAGTGTTGAATGACCGCTATGATGACTCTATATTGCTAATTTGCTATGGGAAGCTGCCACAAATTATCACATATAACCACTAGACAGTAGATTTATACCTAATACAGCTTTCGTCAAGGAAATTGCAGTCAGCAAATTAATTTTAGAATTTAATTTAAACAGCTGTGTAACTTCAACAGTGTCTGTTCTTTCAGGCATGTGTGTAAGGTAGACACCAGAGCCTAATAATACCAGGTATATACAAAAACAAGGGTAGAGAAGCAGATGGAGGTATTGTAGCAGGAGGAGGAGGAGGAGGAGGAGGAGAACGCAATGAGGAAGATGATGACAATGAAGATGAAAAATAGTTAGGGCCGAAAATTGTAGCCGACACATATGGACAAACATTCAACATCGTTTTTAATAAGCTAATAGAAAACTGTGTGACTCTGTACACAACTTCAGATGTTATCTGTTTTGAAAAGTGTAGATGATTGGTGATTCTCCAGTTAATGTTGATGAGTGTGATTTAATTATTCACAATGTAGGATACCAAGAAATAAGAGGATTAAATAATCAGTTACTTAAAATTAAACGCAATAAAAATAGTTACAACATTACACTGCAATTGTCTTGGCTACCAACGCTCATTAACAAAACTATATCCACCACATATGAGAAAGAGACCATAAACAAATATGCTAATAAAATTGACCTGCCACAAAAATAAGCGGTGAATCATTATGAAGAGATGATGACATACATATTGACATGGGAATGTGTAGGCATGTAAAGTATGTAAGTGAACTTGACACAACTGGAAGCCACTGTCCAACAGACAATCAACACATTTTATTATGACCATTTGAGTAACCCATCTGAACTGGTAACTTGTATTTTTGTATTTTTTTTGCTTTGAAAATGCTAGTTAATATTTCATATGATCACACTAAACTAAAAGACTCAACTGCAGAATGGGAAGTTATATATGAAAACACTGTCAGTTGGAAGACATCAACAAAAGCTTTATTACAAAAATCAAAAGATTTGGATACATTTCACATAATCACTGCACAGGATTTTATGTACTGAACTACATGCATTGAGTCATGAGAACAGGTAGTGATAGTAGTTTTCGGTGTCAAAGAAGAATTGAACGTTAAGGCAGAATTATAATTTCAATATTACAAGTTGTTTGACAGAGAAGGTGAAAGCTTGGTGGATGAAAGTTCGTGTTGTATACTGTTTGCCCATGAAATGCAATTCAGTGTCAGTTACATCTCATTAAGACAAATACAGCTGTCAACATTTGGTTAGCCAATGGAAAGGTCTCACATATTTACTCAAATTATAACAAACTACTGTCTGCAGTAAATGATATTCCAAAAACTGTTGACCGTGAGTAAGAAAATATTAAATTCATTTGTTTCCACAATGTGACAGTATACGATGGCAAATCATTTTTGCAGAAAGGCCAAGTTAACTCTGGTTTTAGAGTGTGCATATGTGCATGTAAATATAAATAAAAAACATAATCAAATTTATATCTGAAATATTATTGTTTTATTCTTTCTCGAATTCCCTAAGTAATACACTATATCATTGATGCCTCTTTCAAGCCTACAGAGAGATAGAGAAATGGAATTTGTCACAATAGTAAGCGAAGTGCAAATGAGAGAGAGAGGGAGGGAGGAAGACAGAGAGAGAGAGAGAGAGAGAGAGAGAGAGGCTAATTTATGCAACTGAGATGAATTAAAAATAGGAAATACTCTGGTTTAATTGACTGTTTCTTTGTAATGGACGATAAACTACTTTTTCTTTAGTTTTCCTGTCAGCTCCACGTTTGTTTCGTTTTAATTTTAGCTATGAACACTGCACTGTGATTGAATGTTACGTTTTTAATGAGTGTTAAATTTTTTTTAATTTCTTGCCAGAGCATCTTGTCTTTCATTTTAATTTCCTTTCAACAGTACATCATTGAAAAAACTGGTATGGCTGTTCATATCATGATGATGATTTCATACAAAAGAGTCACGGCTAGTGACGTTATCAATAGGGCAACGACCTGCTCTCGTGAAATTACGAATATAAATGTACTGTACCACGATCCACACAGCTATACTATTGCTTTAGTTAAATGTATTATTATTAAGACTCCATCCATATTGATTAATACGTGAAACATAACCATTTTCTGGGTGTGGACCACACATCATAAAGGGTCACCCCATAAGAAAGTGCTGCACAAAGAAGATTTTAGATGCATCAGAAAACCTTGAACACATGAAAATGTATGAGAGTATGATGTAGTCAGTACACCTAGCATATGGATGAATCAGTAAAAACCGTTTCTTTAATAGGTGCATTGAGAGCTAATTACCTGGTTAAACGACAGAAGTAAACTTTAAACTCAAGTGAAAGCACAAATTAAAGAGATAAATATAGCAGACATATAGTACGCCAAGCTGCAAAATGCACAACACACTTACTGTATCTCGTTGCATGAGAATGGGCATTAGAAGATAGCCGGAAAGCAAGCTACCACACCAGTCGTTCTTGGTTAAAACATGGAAGCAACAGCCAGAACAGTATCAGAGCAACATCAACATATGTAAAGCCGACGGTCGGAAACATAGTGCGGAATTGCTTGGTTCTTCATTCAACAGGCCTCAAGAACACAAAGAGACGGCCTCTTCAGTCCTGGTGATAGGCTCATACCCACTACCCGTAGAGTGTTCCCTAGCATAAATGCCTTCCCTCGACTAGTCAAAGAGTGTGATACCATAACTAATCGATAACCTGGTGCAGAAGCTTTTCAACGTGTCCATGATTCAGAATTCGCGAGACAGTGAGTAACTTGAAAGGTGTCATTTTAGGGAACGGCTTTCAATTTATTGTTTTCATTAGAGTTAAGCAGAAGGATTTCATTTCTTAGCAATTGATGTGCATTTCCCCATCTCGTTTCAGCTGCGTTACGCAACCGATTACCTTATTTTCGATATATTAGCGCTCTATTAGAGATTGAAGGTACTTGGTAATTTAAGCCACTTTTGCCGAAATTTCTTATGAAATACGCTACCACTAGCTGCTTTATACAAGGGCACCTTGAAAAATAATCTCTCAGAATTTTTTATATTGTTCTTATTATCGACTGAGGTATTACATGCCATGTATATCACTCGGTCGATTTCCCGTTCGCTGACGCAAGCTGCAACAATCTGCCACCAGAGGCCTCCGAATTGTAGTGTAAGGTGGCTATAATTTCGCACCTTACAGGCACTCATCAACATACTTTCTCGTGATTTACAACCGGAATTCGGTATCATTTGATAGGTTGTACAACGTATATATAAATATTTAAAGAAGACTGGCATTATCACGAACACCTTGTAAATAGTTGTTAACGCTTACTGCATGAAAGGTGATGGATTCTCTTTATTACCAAAACGGAGTAATGAATGATAGCCTACACTAACAGAGGTTGGAGAGCTGTGGACATGAAACGGCAGGCGTAGCTCAGGCCCTGGTTGGAAAAGCCTGCACAGGTGGGTTGGTCCGCTTAACCAGGGGTTATCCGAAGACAGACAGTCGGGCCACCTGAACGCTGAAGCACAATACAGCTGTGGTCGGCTGGCGTCGTAGCAGGGCCGAAAGGATAACTGGATAATACGAAGCAAACTGTGAAAATATTGGACGCCACAGAGAGGAACGAGAAAGCGTTACCTCGGAAATCATGCAGGCTCCGTTATTTCCGAGGATTTTTACTCTAAGAAGCGTACCATTTTGTGAATCTCTAATTACTATGTGTAGGTATTTCCTCGCAAACTTTCTGCACTGGACGACAAAAGTCTGAAATATGTTTGCTCTGTGTTTGGAAGAATCTGTGGAGGGAGAACATTCCGTGGTTTCGAGAATATGATTCGCCTTCTGCAGTTACGATGGAGGGGAGCCGAGCTTTTCTGGGAAGCCAGCGGTGGAGAGAAAGAGGTCGCTTAGTATCAGCTTTTGTCAGTACAGATGGCCCTGCTGTCTTTGCTCTCAGGAGATTTTATAGTTTTACCGGTTAAGCATTGTGTTGTTGCGAACTTATTTGATTCTGGACTTCGCCTCCGGGTAAGGAGTCGTCGTTGAGTACACTTCTTCTGCCTATACTCAGGTTGAGACGTTATCTGAACTCCGTCCTTGTGGCTGGGAGTTCGCGTTTCTCGTCTGTAGAACACAAACAGGAGAAGACAGTATTAGATTATACTAGTCAGAGGACCGTCTTCTGCAGTCCTAGTGTTTGAATGAGGTTTTTCGTTTTTTATGTTTTGTGGCTGGAGTTCTTCTGTCGTCACAGACGTGTACGACACCATCACTTCAACGCACTGGACACAGTACGTACAGTGATATTGCTAACTGCTTCGGCTTATTAGGGCTATAAAGCTAAACAGCTGTGATCAGGTACATTTTATTTCCACTGAGGTTACACACTACGGTAGATCATCTTTGAAAGTAGTGTCTTCTAGTGTTTGGTACGTAGATGATGTCAACTATGTCGCGTTGTTTATATTAGATCACGTAGCCATAAAAAGGGGAAGATTTGTACAACTGATCAATCATATTAGTTAGGAAATTCGTTTATATCTCTCTATGTCCATTGGAAATTGATATATAAATATTTTAAATATATCAAGGGGATTTAATCTACATTAAATGTATAATCAGAAACAGCATATTTCATTTTGTAGTTACTAGTTCCCATAATCATTATTTTATGTTTATGTTGTAATTTATATGTTAAAGAGCATTCATGTTACGCCCGCCTGGAGTAGCATCTTGGAGTAGCGTTTAACCTTCCTCTGTTGCCGTGGTATTATTTTACACATGTGTCCAGTGGATCTCCGTGTTAATATTGCTACACACGTGTAAAATTAGTAACTAGGTTATTTAATACAAAACAATGTAGAGGCCATTATGAAATTGAATGAGTTAATGCTTATTTGAAGGAATAATGGATTTTATCACAATAGAAAATAGTGAATAACTACAGAGCTACGTTTACACAAGATAAACTTAACATTCAATGATTCAACAGTTTAATATGAGTCTTTACTGTTACCATTCGGACACTGATCACGTACGTTTCCACACTGATGACAAGTAAATCGAATTTTTACATCCTTATTTGTAGGGCAGATGATGCAACTTCCTTTCGCAGCTCACACTTTGTCTTGTGCTGGTTTGACATTGACAGCAGATGTTGATCGACTCTTTTTTTTTTTTTTTTTTTGCTCTTTGGCATATTTCTTGGAGTAAGTGATCTATTATTGCCCTTTTCTTTAGCTGGTCTTCAACCAAGCCGAATCCACTTTCCAAAGTGCATCCTTGATCGCCATTTTCTCTTCAGGGCTATTGCTTCTTGCAATGCTCTTGATTCCATCTAGATCAATTATTCGAAAGAAACTCGTCAGAGGCCATCTATTGCACATACTGCAACTGAGTACGTGGCACACAACTTGTTCACTACACCAACAGCCCCCCACTACTCCTCCTCCCGTCCTCTCCCCCCATCCCTCCCTCCACCCCCGCCGTTTGTGTTGTTGTAGAGTGTGAATATGTTTGGTTTCTTGTTTACCCTGGACGCAGGGTCTGTTGACGCCTCTTCAAGATGCATAGAAGATATTAACAGTACATTTGAATTCTTCTTTGGGGCTTAGGAGAGGGAAGTGAAGTCATTTTGAAAGCGAAACATTGTGGATTTCACATCTCTCTTCTTAGGCACAAATTGGGGAGGAACCTCTCGCTCTTTCTTCAGAGTATCGACATATGTCAGTTTTTTCCAACAATCTTAGGACAAAAGGAACAATAGAAAACCAGTTGTTTCCAGTTACGTCCCACCCTGTGCCAGTCAGTAGTTCTGCCAGTCTCACAACCACATCGGCTGCAGACGTGGACAACTTGCATGGGCCATTACGCTGATTTCCAAAGTAAATATCCATGGAAATAGTGTATCAAGTTTTCGCACCTGTTAGAGAGCAGACTCTGTGGCCATGCTTGGCCGGTTTACTCGTCAAATACTGTCGAAAGCTACAGCGAATTCTCAATGGATAAAGCTGTTCATCTACTTTCAAATATTCGGAAGGTATGTAATTGACTCTGCAGTTGCGTATGACATGTTCAGATAGAAACCGAACAGGTGCCAGTTTCTCTTGTTTACGTTGTGGTCGAGGGATCGCCACCACCGAACCGCATACACCACATAAAAAACTCCAAACGGGTCAAAGTGATTATTGTTGGAAAAACTTTAATTCCCATTCTCCGTATTTTCACAACCTGAGCAAGTTTCGATGACATGAGCGAATAGATCCTGGTAAAATTACAAGTCTAATGATGGCTTTTACTTCAGTATCATCAATTAATTTTTATTCTTTTCCTTGTCTTTATCAATTTTTATGTTTATAGTAACTGTAATGCACTAATAAGTGTGGTATCTATTAGCAGAGAGAAACAATCATTGGGAGATTTACAAGTCTCTGCCGATCCCTTTACTACAGGGAGACGAGTTATGATAATTTCCCTTCTAGCTTTTAGTCTCTCATTGGTAGGAGTCTACCTCCATTTTGTATCTATGAAAAAATTAGGCAAGTCTGTACCTGCACCATTTGAATCACCAGACTGCTCAACAGAAGTATTAAGCTCAGACTCGATACCGTAGTCTGACACAGAATAAGAAGAGAGTCCACCTACAGACGTATCTTCATCTGAAACTACCTCAATGAAGCAATCAGAAGCGTCGTCTGCTACAAAAATAAAATCCATAATGAGAATTCCACATTCAAATGCTTCAAACTGACAGGGAAGCGTGAGTATGCGGAATTCCATCTACTTGTTTGGCAACCCCAGCCATTAAATAACTGTTAAACACTACCAACAATGAGCAACACAAGAATTAAAACTGGTGACGAGTAGTAAACGGATGTGAGAGAGGACTGGTGGACTGCAGGCAGTGGTGCCAACTTAGTTCGTATATATTTAGCTAAACTTAATGTGCTGTGGGTCTGTCAGACCCCATGTTAACAATTAAAGGTTAACATGCCGGTGCGTAACGTAACCATGCCGGTGCGTGAGAAATAACGTGCTCTAATTGAGTTTCAGACCGCAGAAAACGTGCCTTTAATGGAAACCTATAGAAGACTGAAAGCTTTGTGCGTTGCTGAGTGTATCTACGTCAGTAATGTGCTACGTTGGGCTGTTCGCGCTCGCAATGAGGGAAAAACTGGTGCTGACATCAATGTTCGTAACAGAGCTCACTGACGCCGAAAAAGTTCCAGACCACGCTATCAGCAAGCAAAGTCATGCTCACAGTGTTCTGGGGTCCTTCAGCGCTGCGACATTCGCTACAGTCCGACGCCTTGAGTTCACTGTCATCGATCATCCTCCATACAGTCTCGACTTAGTCCCCTCCGATTTTCATCTGTTTCCATAACTTACAGAACATAGTATTGATGAAGCGGAGCAAGCAGAGGTGAGGCTGTGGCTCCCTCTAAAATGTCAAACGTTGTACTGTGATGGTATCAAGAAACTGGTGTCTCATTTGGAGAAATGTGTTAATAGCCAGCCTAACTATATTCCGAAATAAATATGATGACCTGAAGAATGAAGTTGTAGAATGTTAGTAAAGCTTGTTTTATTTAAGAAGCCTCCAGAGTTCTCATATAAAAAATTCGGTGGTGTTACTTTTAACTGTGCTCTCGTATGTGTTACGCTCATTTCCAATGCACAGAGAAGCGCCCTCCGGGTTACGCTTCAAGGTAAAGAGCAGACAACGTGTTCAGATTTAGGAACGTCGTGGCACGTGGACGACACGGCGTCAGGATGGCGTGTTGGCACAGTTGGCTGACGCAAGACAGAAGGTACGAGGTCGCAAAAGAAGCGACGCTGGAGAAGGCAAACGTCAGCCCAAGCCTCTAGAGTCCAGTGTGACGCTTGACACGGGAGAGATCGGCGCGCAGTTTGCGAGCGCGTGAACCAGCTGGCCGAGAGGTCGTGCTCTCCTGTCGACACGACCTGTTGGCCGCCCCGTCCCATGGCGGCGGGCCGCGTGTGCCCAGTGAACTCGTAACCTTTGCCCAGCGCTCGCAATTACACGCACCGCGCACCCGATCGTGCACCCGATTATACACCCGACAATGGACGGCGTTCTCTTTCATCCGGCGAGTAACGGATGCGCACGACCGCCTACGAATCAACTCCTCAGAGAATCGGCGTAATGGAAGTGCGATTAATGGTAACAGTCACCTAAACAAAGCGCATTTAAAATTTCTATTATTGCACTGTGTCTGTTCTTATAGACTTAGCGTGTATTACTGAAGGAATAGACAATGTAAAATATGTACTAAAAGCCTACGCGGCAAAAAGACGATAATAACGTCGAAAACGTAGTCTCGTTACCCCTATTGCGGGGATCGAAATAATGCTGCGAGCATTGGGAAATGTAGACAGTGAGGCACATGGAGGCTTGGATCGGTCCACGGAGCGTGCACCAGTACCCGAAATGGTTAATGTGACTTAGATAAGATTAACTTTCATTCCAATTGATCCGTAGTGATGAGGTCCTCCAGGATGTAGATGATGTCAGAAAAACAACAGTACATGACAAATCTTTACAACTCGAATAAATAAGCTAATGTACCTTTGCACAGGTCCCAACGGGAGAGATCGTCATTTTGTAATGAACTCTATATGAAAGAATCATTTTACAAATACTAATGCACAAAATTTAAAATAAAAAAGTTTATTTATTTATTTATAAGGAAATAAACGTATAATACAACTACTATAATACTTATTTACAATGAACACATTACTGCACTGAAATGGTGCATAAGTTAGATTGTACTTACACACATACACTTATTTACAATGAACACATTACTGCAGTGAAATTGTGCTGAAGTTATATACATCAGTTGGTTCTACTGAGAAATTCATCAATGGAGTAGATGGAGTTGGCCACCAATAAATCCTTTAGACTTCTCTTAAATTGAATTTCATTGGTTGTTAAGCTTTTTATGGCTGCTGGCAATAAATAAACGGTAAATAAAAAAAGTGGGCTGGTGCAAGTAGGACTCGCTTCCATACAAACTCAATAGTGTATGTAGACATTCATCGACCTCGGGAATCAAGAATCTCAGCAAGTTTTCACTGTTATCGACATAGATACTGGCATTTATCGGTCCCAAGAATGGAAAGGCTTAAAAGAATCTTTTCAGTTTTATGTCGGATAACAAATGACAAAAAGAGATATTTTTCGTGTTTATGGTTATAAATTAAAAATTATCTGATTTTTTCCCTTTACTTTTAGTGTGAAACCTTGCTTCTTGACAAATTTCATGACTGACAGTCGATGGCAAATAAGCGAGTTTGCGAGTATCAAAACATGTGACATAAATGACTGTATCTTTTGATTGCGTAGGCTTTGAATTTGTGTTATTTGCACCACCAAGGGACCGTAAACCTTAATGTGTCACTTAAATTTCAACATGAAACGTCTATTCGTTCCTGAGAATAATAATTTTCAAAAGACAGACATACTGGCTACAATGTGATTCTGTGAGGGCTCCGTTTGTACCGACTGAGGTATGACACAGTAAAACTGGTTTAGGCGAACGTTTGAGTTACGCAGGAATTTAAAAAAAATGAAATAAAAATATGAAAAAAGAAGAAAACGATTAAGGCGGCTGGTAGCGAAAGGAGGGACCCCCGGATTTCAGTTGCGGTACGACAACAATTTTAGTATGCATCTAATAGGTAATATATCTGTACGCAGTTTATTTCATAGAATAACAATCACCGAATAAATTTGCTCACATAAACTTTTTGCGTTAGCTGCACCTGGCGGGAAACTGGCGTTGGCTGGTCATTGTAGCTGTGCATAGTAGCATGTACACAAGACCTCTGCTATTGATCTTATGTTCTTTCTTAATACACACATGAAAAAGATTTTGCATCACCTCGGTTGTGGGAGTTCCGGAACCTGTACAGAAAATTGCAATAGAGATCATCATAAACATCATTTCCGCCCTTTTTACTGCTCATGAAAATCACACATTAAATGTTGTACCATGATACAGCGAGACCGTCAGAGGTAGTGGTCCAGATTGCACTACACACCGATACCTCTAATACTCAGTAGAACGTCCTCTTGAATTGATGCATGCCTGTATTTGTCGTGTCATGCTATCCACTACTTCATCAAAGGTACTGTTGGTCAAGATCGTCCCACTCCTCAACGGCGATTCGACGTAGATCCCTCAGAGTGGTTAATGCGTCATGTCGACCAAAAACAGCCCTTTTAATATATCGCAGGCATGTTCGATAGTGTTCATGTCTGGAGAAGATGATGGCCACTCTACTCCTGTAATGTCGATATCAAATGGTTCAAATGACACTGAACAGTATGGGACTTAACATCTGAGGTCATCAGTCCCCTAGAACTTAGAACTACTTAAACCTAACTAACCTAAGGGCATCACACACATCCATGCCCGAGGCAGGATTCGTATCTGCGACCGTAGCGGTTGCGTGGTTCCAAACTGAAGCGCCTAGAACAACTCGGCCACAAAGGCCTGTCGCTATCCTGAAGGAAGTCACTCATAAGATGTGCACGATGGAGGCGCGAATTGTCGTCCATAAAGACGAATGTCTCGTCAATATTCTGCCGATACTGTTGCACTATTGGTTGGAGGATGGCAGTCACATATCGTACAGCCGCTACGGTGCCTTCCATGACCACCAGCGGCGTAAGTCGCCCCACATAATACCACTGCAAAACAGCAGGGAAACTCAACCTTGCTGCAATCGATGGGCACTGTGTCTAAGACGTTCAACCTCCAAACACGTCTCTGACGACTATCTCGTTGAAGGCATATGCGACACTCATCGGTGAAGAGAACGTGGTGCCAATCCTGAGAGGCCCATTCGGCATGTTGTTGAGCCCAACTGTACCGCACTGCGTGGTGTCGTGGTTACAAAGTTGGACCTCGGTATGGACGCCGAGAGTGAAGTTCCGCGTCATGTAGCCTAATGCGCACAGTTTGAGTCGTAACACGACGTCCTGTGGCTGCGCGAAAAGTATTAGTCAACATGGTGGCATTGCTGTTAGGGTTTCTCCGAGCCAGAATCCGTAGGTAGCGGTCATCCACTGCAGTAGTATCCCTTGGGCGACCTGAGCGAGACATGTCATCGACAGTTCCTGTCTGTCTGTGTCTCCTCCATCTCCTTACAACATCACTTTGGTTCACTCCAGGACGCCTCGACACTGCCCTTGTTGAGAGTCCTTCAAATGGTTCAAATGGCTCTGAGCACTATGGGACTTAACTGCTGTGGTCATCAGTCCCCTAAAACTTAGAACTACTTAAACCTAACCAACCTAAGGACATCACACACATCCATGCCTGAGGTAGGATACGAACGGCTTCAGAATGTAGCGCCTAGAACCGTTCGGCCACTGCGGTGGGCTGAGAGCCGTTCCTGGCACAAGGTAACAATGCGGACGTGATAGAACCGCCGTATTGACCGTCTAGACATGGTTGAACTACAGACGATACGAGCCGTGTTGCTCCTTCCTGGGGAGAAGGACTGGAATTGATCTGCTTTCCGACCCCCTCCGTCTAATAAGCGCTGCTCATGCATGGTTGATTATATCTGTGGGTGGGTTTAGTGACATCTCTGAACAGTCAAAGGGACTGTGTCTGTGATACAATATCTACAGTCAACGTCTCCAGGAATTCTGTGAACCGGAATGATGCCAAACTTCTTTTTAATGTTTGTATCAAGGTAAGAAAGCGTTTTCAACGCGTTCGACTGTACGAAATTGCACTTAAAAGCAATTCCTCCCAATTTCTTATGCACAAATTTTTAAGATTTTTTAAAATAAAATTATCTTTATTAACATTCTACATATCTATTCGTTATACATACATATTTATCTCTCAACTTAGTCACACTAGTGATATACTCATGTTTTACAACGGGAGACCAATTTATTGATACGGTCACTGTAGAATATTTGATTTTGTTTGAAGGGTCCACAAGCGCATGCTTGAAACGCTTCATCACTATCAGAGTGAAATTCTCGGGGCTGTTCTCTTGATTTTGGAAACAGATGAAAATCGTGTGCTGCCAAATCAGAATTTCACGGTGAATGATCGATGACTTTGAACCCGAGGCGACTGGCTGCAGTTGCAGTTGTGAGCCCTCTAGTGGCAGAGGGCTGAAAATATGGAGACACGAAGAACGAAGATGTAGAATGTAAGCAAAGTTTATTTTATTTTAAAAGCGTTAAGAGTTTCCACGAAAAAATTCGGGGCCGTTACATTATAGTGCGCCCTGTAGCATACGGTCTTAGATATTTAAGCGTTTTTAACCAAACAGTCGTTTTACTTCAATGTATAGCATCAACGGTTAAATCTGCATATCATTGCTTCTTTGACCACTCTGGAGCGTCTGTTTGTCTCACTGGCGACGTTATACAGGATGCTTCACAATCCCTGTTCAGGCTCTACGGATTACTGAGGGAAATTATTACACTATTGGCCATTAAAATTGCTACACCACGAAGATGACGTCCTACAGACGCGAAATTTAATCGACAGGAAGAAGATGCTGTGATATGCAAATGATTAGCTTTCCAGAGTATTCACACAAGGTTGACACCGGTGGTGACACCTACAACGTGCTGATATGAGGAAAGTTTCCAACCAATGTCACGTGCACAAACAGCAGTTGACCGGCGTTGCCTGGTGAAACGTCGTTTTGATGCCTCGTGTTAGGAGGAGAAATGCGTACCATCACGTTTCCGACTTTGATAAAGGTCGGATTTTAGCCTATCGCGATTGCGGTTTATCGTATAACGACATTGCTGCTTGCGTTGGTCGAGATCCAACGACTGTTAGCAGAATATGGAATCGGTGGTTTCAGGAGGGTAATACGGAACGCCGTGCTGGATCCTAACGCCCTCGTATCACTAGCAGTCGAGATGTCAGGCATCTTATCCGCATGGCTGTAACGTATCGTGCAGCCACGTCTCGATGGGGATGCTTGCAAGACAAGAATCATGTGCATAAACAGTTCGACGACGTTTGCAGTAGCATGGACTATCAGCTCGAAGACCATGGCTGCGGTTACCCTTGATGCTGCATCAGAGACAGGAGCGCCTGCGATGGTGCACTCAACGACGAACTTGGATGCACGAACGGCAATACGTCATTTTTTTCGGATGAATCCAGGTTCTGTTTACTGCATAATGATGGTCGCACCCGTGTTTGGCGACATCGCGGTGAAGGCACATTGGAAGCGAGTATTCGTCGTCGTCATACTGGCGTACCACCGGGCGTTATGGTATGCGATGCCATTGGTTAGACGCCTCTGTCACCTCTTGTTAGCATTGAAGACTCTTTGAGCAGTGGACGTTAAATTTCAGATGTGCTACGACCCGTGGCTCTACCCATCATTCGATCCCTGCAAAACCCTACATTTCAGCAGGATAATGCACGACTGCATGTTTCAGGTCGTGCACTGGCCTTTCTGGATACTGAAAATGTTCTACTGCTGCCCTGGCCTGCACCTTCTCCAGATATCTCACCAATTGAAAACATCTGGTCAATGGTGGCCGAGCAACTGGCTCGTCACAATAGGCCAGGCACTACTCTTGATGAACTGTGGTATCGTGTTGAAGCTGCATGGGCAGCTGTACCTGTACACGCCATCCAAGCTGTGTTTGACTCAATGTCCAGGCGTTTCAAGGCCGTTATTACGGCCAGATGTGGATTTTGTGGGTACTGATTTCTCAGGATCTATGCACCCAAATTGCGTGAAAATGTCATCACATGTCAATTCTAGTATAATATATTTGACCAATGAATATACGTTTATCATCTGCAGTTGTTCTTGATGTAGCAATTTTAAGGGCCAGTACCTTAAATAAAGTTATGGTAATGAACCCAATTCCATAGATGTATCGTTTCGATACAAGATCCGTTGGAATGACGGATCACCTTCATATCTCCTGCTTCACGGTTTATACTAAAACTGAGAAGAGGGCACCTTCGTCTGTCCCTGTTGTAATTATGAAATCGCATATCATTTTCGTCCGACAACAATAACGGAGGTATGAAACTGGAACTTTCGCAAATACTAGGGTTGAGCGCAGTAGTGCAGTGCTCCACGGACGCCCCCCCCCCCCCCCTCGCGACTTCGAAGAGGGCGTCATTCGTCAGTAGAAGGGTAACCTACGACAACATTGCCAATGCCATGTGCTCCACAGCACACAGATCAAAAGTAATTTTCTGTGCTGCGTGTGCACTGTGACGCGTGATATTTGAAAGTCATCCGGTCTACAAACTTACTCGACATACAAACGACACATTTCTGGGCATGGGTTTCTTAACAAAATTTATCTACCTAGTCCTCTCTACAACCCCTATAAGCCTGTAATACGAACTGTGTGGAACACCCAGTGCTTCTCAGCTACTGACTTTTGGACAAAAGTACTCACGATTGCCGCTGTTTAATGAGCAGTACCTACGACCGGCAGCGACAATAGAGAAGACAGCAAATGCATTTGAAGCACCTGTAGTACACAAAAATCATCTTAACGTTTATTGGGTGGAAGGATCTATTTCTGCTCGTGTTACGGCAAGAGAAGAAAATGCAGTGCAGATTACCGAGGGTAAAAAGTGATCCGGCGAAGGAAACAGACAGGAAATTTCTACGGGAGATCTAGGATTCAGTTTCACATGCGACCAAGCCGACACGTCTGTTTTCGACCTTTCGACGTTTGTCCTGTCGAAAGGGTCGTCTGTTGATAGACGCGTGCAAAAATTCGGAAATGCTCTCCTCATCACTGGCGGAGAACTCTCTCGATCGAGAAACGGAAGGATAAGGGGGAGAAGGAAAACAGAATGGAAGAGAGAAAAAATTAACTGATCTTCGAGGAAAGGGAATAAAAACTCGTTCTGCCAAAATTAAATTGCTCATATCTACGCAGGAAACAGATTCCGCTTCCATTCTGTTTTCCTTCTCCTCCTTCCGTTTCTCGATCGAGAGAGTTCTTCGCCAGTGATGAGGATATACAGGGTGGTCCATTGATCGTGAACGGGCTAACTATCTCACGAAATAAGCCACAAACGAAAAAAGTACAAAGAACGAAACTCGTCTAGCTTGAAGGGGGAAAACAGATCGCTGTTTGGTTGGCTCGCTAGATGGCGGTGCCATAGGTCAAACGGATATCAACTGCGTTTTCTTTTTAAAAAACAGGAACCCCCAATTTTTATTATATATTCGTGTAGTACTTAAAGAAATATGAATGTTTTAGTTGTACCACTTTTTCGCTTTGTGATAGATGGCGCTGTAATAGTCACAAACATATGGCTCACAATTTTCAAAGAAATGTTCAAATGTGTGTGAAATCCTATGGGATTTAACTGCTAAGGTCATCAGTCTTTAAGCTTACACACTGCTTAACCTAAATTATCCTAAGGACAAACACACTCACCCATGCCCGAAGGAGGATTCGAACCTCCGCCGGGACCAGCCGCACAGTCCATGACTGCAGCATCTTAGATCGCTCTCACAATTTTATACGAACAGTTGGTAACAGGTAGGTTTTTTAAAGTAAAGTATAGAACGTAGGTACGTTTGAACGTTTTATTTCGGTTATTCTAATGTGATACACGTACCTTTGTGAACTTATCATTTCTGAGAACGCATGCTGTTACAGCGTGATAACCTGTAAATAACACATTAATGCAATAAATGCAAAAAATGATGTCCGTCAACCTCAATGCATTTGGCAATACGTGAAATTACATTCCTCTCTAGAGCGAGTAGTTCGCCTTCCGTAATGTTCGCATATGCACTGACAATGCGCTGACGCATGTTGTCAGGCGTTGGTGGATGACTATAGCAAATATCCTTCAACTTTCCCCACAGAAAGAAATCCGGGGACGTCAGATCTGGTGAACGTCCGGGCCATGGTATGGTGCTTCGACGACCAATCCACCTGTAATGAAATATGTTATTCAATACCGCTTCAACCGCAAGCGAGCTATGTGCAAAACAACCATTAAGTTGGAAGTACATCGTCATTCTGTCATGCAGTGAAATATCCTGTAGTAACATCGGTAGAATATTTCATAGGAAATCAGCATACACTGCACCATTCAGATTCCCATCGATAAAATGGGGGCCAATTATCCTTCCTCCCATAATGCCGCACCATACATTAACCTGCCAAGGTCGCTGATGTTCCACTCGTCACAGACATCGTGGATTTTCCGTTGCCCAATAGTGCATATTACGCCGGTTTACGTTAACACTGTTGGTGAATGACGCTGCGTCGCTAAATACACTCCTGGAAATTGAAATAAGAACACCGTGAATTCATTGTCCCAGGAAGGGGAAACTTTATTGACACATTCCTGGGGTCAGATACATCACATGATCACACTCACAGAACCACAGGCACATAGACACAGGCAACAGAGCGTGCACAATGTCAGCACTAGTACAGTGTATATCCACCTTTCGCAGCAATGCAGGCTGCTATTCTCCCATGGAGACGATCATAGAGATACTGGATGTAGTCCTGTGGAACGGCTTGCCATGCCATTTCCACCTGGCGCCTCAGTTGGACCAGCGTTCGTGCTGGACGTGCAGACCGCGTGAGACGACGCTTCATCCAGTCCCAAACATGCTCAATGGGGGACAGATCCGGAGATCTTGCTGGCCAGGGTATTTGACTTACACCTTCTGGAGCACGTTGGGTGGCACGGGATACATGCGGACGTGCATTGTCGTGTTGGAACAGCAAGTTCCCTTGCCGGTCTAGGAATGGTAGAACGATGGGTTCGATGACGGTTTGGATGTACCGTGCACTATTCAGTGTCCCCTCGACGATCACCAGAGGTGTACGGCCAGTGTAGGAGATCGCTCCCCACACCATGATGCCGGGTGTTGGCCCTGTGTGCCTCGGTCGTATGCAGTCCTGATTGTGGCGCTCACCTGCACGGCGCCAAACACGCATACGACCATCATTGGCACCAAGGCAAAAGCGACTCTCATCGCTGAAGACGACACGTCTCCATTCGTCCCTCCATTCACGCCTGTCGCGACACCACTGGAGGCGGGCTGCACGATGTTGGGGCGTGAGCGGAAGACGGCCCAACGGTGTGCGGGACCGTAGGCCAGCTCCATGGAGACGGTTGCGAATGGTCCTCGCCGATACCCCAGGAGCAACAGTGTCCCTAATTTGCTGGGAAGTGGCGGTGCGGTCCTCTACGGCACTGCATAGGATCCTACGGTCTTGGCGTGCATCCGTGCGTCGCTGCGGTCCGGTCCCAGGTCGACGCGTACGTGCATCTTCCGCCGACCACTGGCGACAACATCGATGTACTGTGGAGACCTCACGCCCCACGTGTTGAGCAATTCGGCGGTACGTCCACCCGGCCTCCCGCATGCCCACTATACGCCCTCGCTCAAAGTCAGCTGCACATACGGTTCACGTCCACGCTGTCGCGGCATGCTACCAGTGTTAAAGACTGCGATGGAGCTCCGTATGCCACGGCAAACTGGCTGACACTGACGGCGGCGGTGCACAAAAGCGGCGCAGCTAGCTCCATTCGACGGCCAACACCGCGGTTCCTTGTGTGTCCGCTGTGCCGTGCGTGTGATCATTGCTTGTACAGCCCTCTCGCAGTGTCCGGAGCAAGTATGGTGGGTCTGACACACCGGTGTCAATGTGTTCTTTTTTCCATTTCCAGGAGTGTAGAACGCGTGCAAACAATGTGTCATCGTCCCGTAATTTCTCTTGCGCCCAGTGGCAGAACTGTACACGACGTTCAAAGTTGTCGCCATGCAATTCCTTGTGCATATACTGTAGCATATACTGATGTTGATGTAGCATTCTCAACACCGACGTGTTTGAGATTCCCGATTCTCGCGCAATTTGTCTGCTACTGATGTGCGGATTGGCTCTGAGCACTATAGGACTTAACTTCTGAAGTCATCAGTCCCATAGAACTTAGAACTACTTAAACGTAACTAACCTAAGGACATCACACACATCCATGCCCGAGGCAGGACTCGAACCTGCGACCGTAGCCGTCGCGCGGCTCGAGACTGTAGCGCCTAGAACCACTCGGCCACAACGGCCGGCATTAAAGTACTGACTTTTTGTTTTTAAAATAAGGCAGGATGACATTTAAAAATCACACTACATTAAAAGCAAATTATGTGACATCTTATTAGGCAAGGCGATGAATTTTCTTATAGTTGGGAGAGTTGAGGGCGTGTGTGCCATGGCGGTGTGGTAACAGGTTATGCTTGTAAAGGGAAGCGGGTTTCTATCCACATCTACAGCAATATCCAACAGGTCACCTAACGGTGTGTGGCCGAGGGTACTTCTGATACCGCTAATTCACCCCCTCCGCCATTCTTTGTTCCACTCACGAATGGCGCGTGGTAAGAATGATTGTCCGTAAGTGTCTGTATCAGTTCTAATATCTCGAATTTTCTCGTCTTGGTATTTCGAGAGATGTGCGAGTACGTAGGAGGAAGTAATATGTTGATCGACTCTTCCCGGAAAGAGCTCTCTTTAAATTTCAACATCAAATCATTCAACGATGCATATAACTCCTCTATTGTAAAATACATACCATTGGATTTCTTTAGCACCTCTTTAACGCCTTCGCGCCGACTAAACGATAATTTGACGAAACGTGAAGCTCTTTTTTGGATCATCTCGATCTCTTATCAGTACTACCTGTTAAGGATCCCAGGTTGATGAACATCACCAAGCATCTATTGAACAAGCGCCTTGAAAGCCACTTCGTTCGTGATTGAGTCACATCTGGTCCGACATTCGGTGAGCTGGTATTTTTTCCACCAAACGGCAGAGCTCGATGGTGTCAAGTACTTCCCTGAAGTCAAAGAACGCGGAGTTAATCTAAGCGAAGTTTTCTACAGTGCTATGAATGTCGTGCAGGAACAGAGCGAGCTGAGTATCGTAAGACCTCTGTTTGCGAAACCCAAGTTGATTAAAAAAAAAATTGCGCTGAGCACTATGGGACTTAACATCTATGATCATCAGTCCCCTAGAACTTAGAACTACTTAAACCTAACTAACCTAAGGACATCACACAACACCCAATCATCACGAGGCAGAGAAAATCCCTGATCCCGTGACCTTTAAAGAAGAGATTTTCGTTCTCCAGTAAATTCATAATTCTAGGCCACGAAACATGTTCCATTATTCTACAAGAGATTGACATCAGCGATGTAAGCCTATAACTGTGTGTATTTTCCTGAGACCCGTTTTGGAAACAGGAACGAGCTGCGATATTTTGCAGTCGCTATGTCCCCTGCATTGCTCCAGCGATGTACGATAAACTACCGCTAGAAGGCGAGAACTTTCTTTCGCATTATCTTTGAGAGGTTTTAGAAATATCTTTTGAATACATTGAGGGAGTGAACAGTGATCAATATGTTGCAAATATTTACTATCAAAAAGAGTCTTCATCACAATTTATTTCTTATGGCGACCGGTTTCGACCACTACTGTGGTTATCTTCAGACCTACAAGTCGTATACAAAGCTTTCGTTAGAAAGAAGCCTGCTGCCACATCTTTGCACTGGCGTTTATCCTCACCATGGCAACCACTAGTTTGCCTATCGACTTAACAGCAACTTCTGTGGAATCAAGCCTGCTGCCACATCTTGGGAACGGCGTCCAACTTCACCATGGTAACCAGTGGTTCCAAATGGTTCACTAACAGGGCAACCCATGTACTATCAAAACGAAGTTCAATTGTCCTATATGTCTAAATATTTTCAACACTTTTTAATTGACATTAGCTGTTAAATAAGATAAGTTTAGTGTGTGTTGATTTTCATCTCTTGACAATGTTCTTTTAACTAAGAAATTTTACATTGTTTTTCGACCTATAACGCATTGGTTAGTAATGACATCATTCCGTCAGAAGTAGGTGGAGCCTCCATTATATATAGTAAGACGTGCACTGGTTTCTCCTGTAGTGATTCTCTAGAAGAAGGAAGGTCTTACTCATTGGTAATTCATCGTTTCATAGCTTTATAACTTTATGTATTTCCTTTAATGTATGTAGCCCTCTAATTAAATCTTTGTATACGACTTGTAGGTCTGAAGATGACCACAGTAGTGGTCGAAACCGGTCACCGTAAGAAATAAATTGTGATTAACGCTGTTTTCGATAGCAAATATTAGAAATACCTCGTGTGGTCCTGATGCGTTTCCCCTACCAAGCGATTGTTGTTTCTTCCTCTTCGACAACACCCTACTACATTCTGCAGGGGACCTAATCACATACGCTACTTTCTGCACTGTAAAATTTAGCCGCGTCCTCCGCACACTCGTGACAAGACACCCAGTGACTCCTATCTGTGTCCACGGGGGAAGAAGTGTGACAGACGTTCTCAGAGTGAGGACTAGATGGAAGTGCCCTGAACAGTCAATATGCAGACATGCAGACTTCTACAATCAAGGTTCACGCCACATTATCCATCGATGGGAAATACGTGACGCATTGAAGGATGAACATATAGCGAGTTTCTAACGCCATCACCAAACTTGATGTTGACTTTTTTAAGCTATGAAAGTAGGCTGTTTAGGTTTTTTAATTGATAACGCCACATAGCGCTCTTTATGAAAAATCACTGGCTGTGCTGTGTGCAGTCAGTGGCTGGTAGGCATTGTTGTAATACTCGCCATTGTAGTGTTGGGCAGCTGAATGTTAACAGCGCGTAGCGTTGCGCAGTTGGAGGTGAGCCGCCAGCAGTGGTGGATGTGGGGAGAGAGATGGCGGAGTTTTGAAATTTGTAAGACTGGATGTCATGAACTGCTATATATATTATGACTATTAAGGTAAATACATTGTTTGTTCTCTATTAAAATCTTTCATTCGCTAACTATGCCTATCAGTAGTTAGTGCCTTCCGTAGTTTGAATCTTTTATTTAGCTGGCAGTAGTGGCGCTCGCTGTATTGCAGTAGTTCGAGCAACGAAGATATTTGTGTGATAAGTGATTTGTGAAATGTATAGGTTAATTTAGTCAGGGCCATTCTTTTGTAGGGATTTTTGAAAGTCAGATTGCGTTGCGCTAAAAAATATAGTGTGTCAGTTTGTTTTCCTGAGTTCTTACAAGTTGCGTAACCGAATTGGTGGATGCAACTGAGTCCATTTTAGCTTGCAAGGTGTCGTGATTTTCACGAACAATAGTTTGCAGTTCTTTTATGGCTGCTTCATGATTCTGTAATGCATTTTCATGCGGCGAAAAAATAGGTTGACAAGGCTCACAAATTTGTGTTTTTACCTCATTACAGATTTTTTGGCATTTCGATTCAATGTTATGTAACTCAGTAGTTAAATCCTCACGTGTTTGTTGAAATGTGGTGTCTAACTTTTGAAGCTTTTGCTGTGTTTGTCTCTGATTTTGTTCCATTGTGTTTAACTGTTGCTGTGTTTGTCTCTGGTGTTGTTCCATTGTGTTCAACTTTTGAAGATTTTGTTCCATTGTGTCTAACTTTTGAAGATTTTGTCCCATTTGTTTGTGATTTTGTTCAAGCGTTGTGTCTAACGTTTGTAGCCTTTGTCCCATTTGTTGCATTAACTGTAATAACAGTGCACTGGTGTCTGAAACATGTTCCTCAGTGCTTTTCGGCAGTCCATTCGAACCGGCAATATTCGCATTTTGAAAAGCAGAAAATGTGTCTTGATTTATTTGAGTAAACGGTGAGGACGAAAAATCTGAATCTACAGTATTTGCAAGATAGTGTCCTGTCATTTCGGAATCCTGACGCGAGCTGTTGCCGACCGAGCGATCGATAATGCTTCCCTGTTCACTAATTGTTTCACTGCCTACACCACTATTTGCAGCCTGCTCCATTTCCTTATGCACTATTACCAAATTACTACTTTGAACGTTAGTGAATTCATTACGTGGTGACGCTAACACACTGCTTTCGTTTTCACTGTCATTTCTCAGTTTACTTTGGAGCCTAGTATTACGTTTTTCACACGCCATTATTGTCACAATATTTCACACGACAACACAGAAAAACACAATTTGAAGAACAAAAATAAGAGAACACATTAACATAGCACTGAAAACTACAACTACAGAGGAAATTCTCTCTACAATTGCGCGCTAGCAATAAACAAAGGTTACGCTAACTACACAAACTACAAGAGAAAATAAGAATGTTCCAGTGAGGTATCCTCGGCTAAGGGTCGACATATGAAACGTCCCCTTTGAAAAATTATACAAGACTGTACTTAAACTGACACACCCAATATTTTTTAGTGCAACGCAATCTGACTTTTAATAATCCTTACAAGAGAATGGCCCTGACTAACATTAACCTATATGTTTCACAAATCACTTAGCTCACAAATATCTTCGTTACTCGAACTATTGCAATACAGCAAGCGCCACTACTGCCAGCTAAATGAAAGATTCAAACTACGGAAGGCACTAACTACTGATAGGCATAGTTAGCGAATGAAAGATTTTAATAGAGAACAAACAATGTATTTACCTTAATAGTCATAATATATATAGCAGTTCTTGACATCCAGTCTTACAAATTTTAAAACTCCATCTCTCTCCTCACATCCACCACTGCTGGCGGCTCACCTCCAACTGCGCAACGCTACGCGCTGTTAACATCCAGCTGTCCAACACTACAATGGCGAGTATTACAACTATGCCAACCAGCCACTGACTGCACACAGCACAGCCAGTGATTTTTCATAAAGAGCGCTATGTGGCGTTACCAATAAAAAAAACCTAAACAGCCTACTTACAGCTACAATTGAAACTTAGCAACTCCTCACGCCACTCACCACACAAGAGCGGAGATGTTGCTATATTGTAACATTTATCAGGCATCAAAACTGTCCTTGACGTGAGGAGAACTTGTGTGATTAAGACTTCACAGTTTGCAACAGTGAAGCAAACAAAACTGAACTTTGACGTGACAGACACGAGTGCTCTAGCGCAGTTCCTTCCTCGGCGCAAACCCTTTGAGATGGTGTCTTACAAGGTCTGTCGTAATAAGAAGGCTGGGGAAATATTTTGATTCCATCCCAGTTAACGGCTCCGACGGGCCGAGCGGATCGCTCGACGGCGCGGAGCAACACGGCGGCAGACTTCGCTTTAATACTTGAGCAGGACCTGTTGGAATCCGAAGCAGGGGAGGATACTACTGTCAAGTTTAAAAATTCATTTATCAGCTGTTGCCGAAACCGCGGTGCCACGCCAATCGATGCGGCGACGAGTCGGTACGAGGGCGGAATTGCGGTGAAAGAAATATGAACTGCGAGCTGTCAATAAGACAAACCGACATGATTAATTCATCGGGGACGGCTGCGGGCGAATAACGAGCCGCCGCCGCCGCCGCCGCCACCGCCTTCCATATTTTATTCATTTTCGATCTGCCGGCGCTGCCTACCCCGGCGGCCGTGCGGTGTGTGCAGCGTGGCGGCTCGCACCTGCCCGGCTGCCTAGGCGCCGGGTGCGTGGGGTGTTGCCGGCGCCGCGGCTGACTGATTCCTGCTCGTGACACGTGTCGCCAGCTATAGATCAGCGCGGGATTAGCTGGCGGCGACGAGAACGTGAGCGGAAAACGCACGGCTGCCCGCCGACTGCCGCCTGCTGACTGTCGTAAGCGTTGGGGGCGCTCGGAGGAGGTTAGGGCATCGTGATACCGTCTCGCAGGCGGATGAAGCAGGCACTGAGGAAGGGCGACAGGTAGTTCAGTTGTAAACACGAATGTATGGGCTTATTTTTGGGCTCATCCACCTATGCTACAGTCTTGTTTGAGTGGTATGCTGTGGTGTGCGTACTGTAAGACCTTCAGTACACACACCAGCAGTTGAGGCTGACTGTAGTTCGATTTTACTGCCGACAACTCATATTTCGCGGTAAACCCACAAAGATAAGATAAGAGAGATTAGGGCTCGTACAGAGGCATATGGGCAGTCATTTTTCCCTCGTTCTGTTTGGGAGTGGAACAGGGAGAGAAGATGCTAGTTGTGGTACGAGGTACCCTCCGCCACGCACCGTATGGTGGATTGTTGAGTATGTATGTTGATGTAGATGCTAGTGTCGAAAAGTTAAACATGATCATGGAAAGAGGATATACAAGGTGTACAACTACGAAATGTGGATTTTTTGTCAAACTAAGAAGAATAACAAATTATGCTCAATTTAAAGTACGCCCCATCGTTCGTTATACACGACGCCAGTAAAAATTGTCCCCTTTTGCTGCGAACCATTCACCGAGCCATTTCTCCACGTCTTCGTACGGACCAGAGCGGTGCTCACCAAGTGCGTCACCCATCGATGTAAACAAGTGGGAATCGGAAGGAGCAAAGTCTTGTGAGTAAACCACACGGGGTATAACATCCCAGCCGAGTGCTTCCAATTTTGTGGAATGTGAAGGAGCACTGTTATGAAGAAAAATGACTTTATGTTGCCTCTTTCGGTATTGTGGCCTTTTTTCAAGCGGCCAACGATTCTAATCGGTCAACTGTTGTTGGTAACCGGTTCCCCAGGTTTTAACAGTTTATAATAGACAACGTCCCTTTGGTCCCACTAAACACGATTGATATTTTGCGCTTTGAATTCTCAAAGGAAAGCCACTTTTCATCTCCTGTAACTGCACGATGCAAAAATTACTTACTTTGGAACCGAGCGAGCAAAACCCGACAAGTGTTTTTGTTCTTTCCCATTTGCCCGTTGATTAGTTCAAGTAGTACTCATTCACCGATCTCCAAATTCTTTCTGATCTTTCGTAACCGACTGGAAGGAGCTCGTTGGCCAACGCCCAATTGCTCGGCGAGTTTTTTTTTTTTTGTGTTTGCGAATCATCGTCGTTCAACAATGCGCGCAATTCCTCATTTCGCATTTTTTTGGCTATTTTTCACCATCTTTGTCTACAACATCGAAGTCACCATTGTTGAATCGCCGAAACCATCGTTTTCTCATATCTTGCGACGGAGCATCTTCACCATAAACTTCTCGAAGTAATCGGTATGATTTAGCAGCAGGTTTCTTGAAATAAAAACAAAAAATTAATGCTGTCTGCGAATGCAACAACAAAACACTATGCACACACGTCTCCAATTTACCACTCGTGGGCGTTGGTGCGATAACTGTTGTCTGAAACCCGTATTTCGTAAATGTACGTCTGGTATTTACGTGAAAGAAGGTGAACTTCTTAGCTAACAACGCTCCTTAACGAACTGTACTGTCGATTATTGGTTTCGGTAGACATGGTCGCCGTCTTCAGATCTGCGAATGGATTCATACAATGTGAAATTATACAGAGATAAAAATGAAGTACACAGTAGCAGATGCATTATAATAGCAAAATCATATTACAACATAATTCGATAAAAGGTTATTATAAATCGTCTCCTATACCAGCTGTAGGAGTAGTCTTCTAAAACATTGCCAAGTATGTAGGGGTCGAAATTAACGATGCTCAGGCAGGTCAATGTAAACCCACAATATACTGTCATTCCCCAAACGGCCACATCCCATACCACACACTACTTTCTGCTTCCTTACTTCCAGGGCACCGCTAGACTCGGAGGCTGTGGTGGTTACTGGCTGGGAATTGTCAACTGACACCGACTAGTGTTGCCAGTATATTCATGTACTTCTTACTTAAAATTATTTACGTATTTTAATTATAGCACGATTCCTGTTACGCGTAGAGTAGTCGTTAAAACAGAAGACAAAATTTTTTCTTGTTATGTTCGCTTGCAGAAGTGTGCATATGTAGAAGCTGCTTATAACTTGGCACAGCTTCCACAAACTGATATGCAATAAATTGCCGTGTAGCAGTATTTTGTAATTCGTAACAATCTGCAGATATAAATGTAAATTTTTTAAACTGTGAAAGTTATAAAAACAAGCAGAAGTAAACTTACAATTTGTGTCATTTGAACAGCTACCTACGCTGCGGATGACAATGTAGGTTATTACCATGTATGCTAATTATAAAACAATTACAGTGATATTGGATAACACCCTTGCTTCTCATAATAACAACAGTTACACTATGTGACTGTCCATATCAGCTCAAATGGCTCTGAGCACTATGGGACTTAACATCTGTGGTCATCAGTCCCCTAGAACTTAGAACTACGTAAACTAACCTAAGGACATCACACACATCCATGCACGAGACAGGATTCCAACCTGCGACCGTAACGGTCCCGCGGTTCCTGACTGAAGCGCCTAGAACCGCTCGGCCACTCCGGCCGGCCCATATCAGCGTCACAATCTGTGGCTACATAGTGTTCCAGAGGTCTAGTGCTTAAACAAGTTTCACCACGGCGATATTAATGGATAGGCTCAAGTCAATAAGTTAACAACACGTTAAATAAATATGAAGGACATAGAAAGTTCCAGGTAGTAAACAAGTTAGCGGTGCCCTGGAGGCAATGAATTATATAGCAGTGAGTGGTATGGGACACGAATATTTGCCGAATAACCCTGTAAATTGTGCTTTTACCTTGTCTTACCGATGCATCGCTAATCTCGTACCTCACGTACCTCGTAATGGTTTAGAACGAGTACTTGCACAGGAGACGTGATATAATACACAGGTAATAACTTTTATACAGTGCCTTGCAACGGTTCGCATGGCTGTTCCCGTCGGAGGTTCGAGTCCTCCCTCGGGCATCGGTGTATGTGTTGTCCTAAGTGTAATTTAGCTTAAGTTAGATTAAGTAGTGTGTAAGCCCAGGGGCCGATGACCTCAGCAGTTTAGTCCCATAGGAACTTACCACAAATTTTATCGAGTTATGCTGTAACACCGTTTTGCTATCATTATGCAGCTGCAACTGTGTTCTTAATTTTTTCTCTGTATAGTTTCAGTCTGCACGAATACAATGACAGATCTGAAGAGGATAATCATACTTACCCAAACTCGTAACTGACAATGAATTCTGTTAACAAGCGATGTTACCTAAGAAGTTCACGTTCTCAAAAGTAATTATTACAGATCGCCACTTACCACTCGAGATCAGTTAATTAAGAGCACATGTTACTGTATTAGAATGTTGGAAGAATTACTGAACAAGCTACAGCTTATTCACGAGACATATGGCATAAGCAGTAGTCGAAACCGAGCGAGGTGGCGCAGTAGTTAGCACACTGGACTCGCGTTCGGGAGGACGACGGTTCAATCCCGTCTCCGAACATCCTGATTTAGGTTTTCCGTGATTTCCCTACATCACTTCAGGCAAATGCCGGGATGGTTCCTTTGAAAGGGCACGGCCGATTTCCTTCCCCATCCTTCCCTCACCCAAGCTTGCGCTCCGTCTCTAATGACCTCGTTGTCGACGGGACGTTAAACACTAATCTCCTCCTCCTCCATTACTCGAAACATACTCATAATGTTAGAAACTTTTGATACCTAAGATACGCAATTTTAAGATGAAAAGGCAACTGAGGAGTCTATTCCACAACAAAAGAAGCTGTTAATAGTGGAAACGGTTACCCCTTGTAAGTAGGCTGTTTAGGTTTTTTTATTGGTAACGCCATGTAGCGCTCTGTATTAAAATCACTGGCTGTGCCGTGTGCAGTCTGTGGCTGGTTTGCATTGTTGTCTGCCATTATAGCGTTGGGCAGTTGGCTGTTAGCGGCGCGTAGCGTTGCGCAGTTGTAGGTGAGCCGCCAGCAGTGGTGGATGTGGGGAGAGTGATGGCGGAGTTTTGAAATTTGTAAGAATGGATGTTATGAACTGCTATATATTATGACTATTAAGGTAAATACATTGTTTGTTCTCTATTAAAATCTTTCATTTGCTAACTATCGCTATCAGTAGTTAGTGCCTTCCGTAGTTTGAATCTTTTATTTAGCTGGCAGTAGTGGTGCTCGCTGTATTGCAGTAGTTCGAGTAAACAAGATTTTTGTGAGGTAAGTGATATGTGAAACGTAAAGGTTAATGTTAGTCAAGGCCACTTTTTTGTAGGGATTTTTGAAAGTCAGATTGCGTTGCGCTAAAAATAATATGTGTCAGTTTAAGCACAGTCGTGTATAATTGTTCAAAGAGGACGTTTCACATAGACCAGTCATGTATAATTGTTCTAAGGGGACGTTTCATATGTCGACCCTTAGCCGAGGATACCTCACTGGAATCTTCTGATTTTTTCTTGTAGTTTGTGTAATTAGTGTAGACTTTGTTTATTGCTAGCTCGTAATTGTAGAGAGAATCTCCTTTGTAGTTGTATTCTTTCATTGTTGTACAGTAAAACAGTTGTGGCATGCATGTAGATTTGCACCAAGTATTTCGCAGCTGCGCTTGCAATTAACTAGATATTATTTTCAGTGCTATGTTAATGTGTTCTCTCATTTTTGCTCTTCAAATTGTGCTTTTTCTGGGTTGTCGTGTGAAATATTGTGACAATAATGGCGTGTGAAAAACGTAATACTAGGCTCCAAAGTAAACTGAGAAATGACAGTGAAGACGAAAGCAGTATGTTAGCGCCACCATGTAATGAATTAACTAATGTTTAAAGTAGTAATTTGGTAATAGTGCATAGGGAAATGGAGCGGGCTGCAAATAATGGTGTAGGCAGTAAAACAATTAGTGAACAGGCAAGCATTATCGATCGATCGGTCGGCAACAGCTCGCGTCAGGAATCCGAAATGACAAGACACAATCTAGGAAATACTGTACATTCAGGTTTTGCATCCTCACCATTTTCTCAAATAAGTCAAGACCCATTTTCTGCTCGTCAAATTGTGAATACTGTCGGTGCAAATGCACTGCCGAAAAGCATAGAGGAACAGATTCCAGACACTAATACATTATTGCAATTAATGCAACAAATGAAACAAAATCAGAGACAAACACAGCTACAGTTACACACAATGGAACAAAATCTTCAAAAATTAGACACAATGGAACAAAATCTTCAAAGGTTAGACACAATGGAACAAAATCTTCCAAGGTTAGACACAATGGAACAAAAGCGTCAAAAGTTAGACTTAGTGGAACATACACTTGAACAAACACGTGAATATTTAACTACTGAGGTACATGAAATCGAATCGAAATGTGAAAAATCTGTAATGACGTAAAAACACAAATTTGTGAGCATTTTCAACCTTTTTTTCGCGGCATGAAAATGCATTACAGAACCACGAAGCAGCCATAAAAGAACTGGAAACAATTGTTCATGAAAATCATGAGACCTTGCAAGCTAAAATTGACTCAGTTGCATCTACCGATAACTTAAAGGACACAGTAGATACTCTGAAAATTGGTTCAGAAAGACACATGGAGGAAATTAGTTCACTATCTGATAAAGTAGCCGAACTTTCAGATCAGTTCACTAACTTATCTACAAAGGTAGATGATGATCTGAATGACACAAAACCTGGAGCCTTCACTGTCGCTGAAGAGTATGAACAAATTAGAAAATTCAAACAGAATCAAAATCAAATGAACACACAGTACAAAAGAGAAATGCGGGAAATACAAGATCGGTTGGCTCAAGTAATACAGGAATTACATATTTCAGAGGACACTCGCGCCCCAGTACGGGAAGATGGACATAGAAATACAGAACAACCACAAAATAATGACACAGGACATTTCGGAAATCATGAAAGAAATTGGCAAGGTACACCGAATTTTGAGATGGAACCGCCGAAACGACATAACAATGACCGACATGCGACTCGCCGACATGATTATTTTGACTATAAGCTGTTCATTACTACACGTAAATTCAAAACATTTAAAAATACTGGCAACGACATTCACCCACAAGCATGGCTTCATCAATTCTCTCATTGTTTTCCTCCCAACTGGTCATTAGAACACAGATTAGAATTTATGTTTAGCTACTCAGAGAATGAACCAGCTGTAAGAATGCGATCGGTCATTCAAGATTGCCACAGTGAAGGAGAATTTTATCATGCCTTCCTCTCAGCATATTGGTCTCAAGCTACACAAGACCGAGTAAAACATAGCATCATGATGATGAAACACTTTGAACAATCTGAATTTTCCAGTCTTGTCAAATAATTTGAAGACATGTTGCATAAGAACCAGTATCTTTCAAACCAATACAGCCCCTCAGAACTCATCCGCATTTGCTTAATCAAATTGCCTGAACATTTAAGGAATATTATTTTGGCAGGGCGTTGCAAAGACGACATTGAAGCTTTTCAGGGACTCTTACAAGAATTAGAAATTGTCACAGACAGTCGCGGGATGCGAAAACAGGAAAACAATCACTACAGGTCACATCCGTCGCAATTCCGCGATGAAAGAAACAGTGACTGGACACGACAAGGCCATTCTCACAACACAAATCGTGACCAAAACAGACACCACCCATATGACAACCACTGGCAGAGTAATAATTACAGAGAAAGATCGCATTTCCGTAGTAATGAATATCACAGAAACAATCAGAGAAACAGACAATACGGGAACCAAAATAATTATTATCAAGGGAGACGAAATAACTTCAGACGCAACGGTCCAGCGCGCAGTTACGATTCAGGGAGAAATTCTCCACCACGTGACCGACAAGAAATTAATTACAGAAATTACCGACATGACGACAGACGATATGATCGTAATGACAGACCTGAATTGCATCAGAACTAGCGGGATTCAAACAGAGCAGCGCCTTCTCGGGAAGGTGAATTTGTAGAAGTTAGGTCTCCTAATCCCAATAACGACGCGCGCCAACAAAGAAACAGACAATGACTCGCACCGCAGGCAGCCGCGTACGCCAGCTGGCTCAGAGAAAAATAACATAAGCTAACCTTGAGCAAAATTCCAGTGTTCCTTACCAACGTAATCACATGATAATTGCTTTTCAGTTGACAGTCTGCGTACTAGGAAGAGTAAAGGTTTACACCACATTTCACATGTAAAACCGTTAATTGAAATATAATCAGCTTTATAACTTTGTCTTTGCCATAAAACATTTCACTTCACATTTCTAGTATGCTTTGTCACACTGAGAAACTGTTAACATGCAACAATGTTTTGAAATTAACTATCCAGTCTAGAACCTAGGGAACATTTTTAAACAGAAATTACGAATGCATTGTTATAGTGAACAGACGACACAGTTTTGTTATTTGTACATTCTTGCTTGTTAGTTGCACGATTATGTAATGATTATAAGGCTTACATACTTAGAACATATACTGTTAATGAGGTTTTAATGCAACATTTTGGTTTAGTTGAAAAGAAATTCTTCATTTGAAGTACTTTCTGTGAGATTAAAGATGACTTAGCATTTGGTTTCTTTGATAGCTACACGATTATATCACGACGCTACTAATGTGTGACACAATTTACATTGTTGCTTTTGTGCTGTATCTGCTTTATATCTGCACAGTTTTTCTGAATTCTTCTGGAAAGTAAAACATGTTTTAGTAGTAACTTTGTGGTATAGCTACAATAAGACAGCCTTTTTTGTAGCACAACAATACGTTACATTATAGTACTTTCTTGATCATGGTAAGGTATGTAATAACTACGATATCTATACGCAAAGCATTTCACTTTCGTTTGTGATGAGGTAAGTACATTGACTTCAGCAGAACTTTGCTTACAGAGGACGTACGCCAGTTCCACAGAATTATCTTACAGCAAAACTCACATTTAGCACTACAGGGCACGCAGTTGAGTGATTAATTTGGTACTTAAACCATTTATTTGTCAAGATTGTTGAATTACAAAGAAAGTTTTTCGTGATACATTTTATTCCATTGCTGTAATGTGTAACACCTGAGGGTATAATTACATTAATTTTCAGGGGGGTACACGCTTACTTTGTGTTCCATGTGTTTGGCAAGCACAAGGAGCCCTAGCTAATATGGTATTTACTTATACAACTTTACACATCGGTACCATATTTCTCTGAAACATAAATTACACAGCTATCTGGTCATTTAACTGAGAGAGACAAACATTTATTTTACTACATCAGTGACAGATGTTTACGTAATTACACCGTTGGATAACTTCACACTTATGAAATTGTATTTTGTCTGTACTTTGTGGACTGTTCATACATTTTTCGAACCATTGTGATACTATGAGAGCTTTGAATGGCGTATTTGATATGGGATCATGATTTTTAAAGTACGTTTGAGGTAGATGACACTTTTGACATGAGCAGAGAAGTTTTTTAGGTTCTGAAATTATTGGAGGAAGCTACGACGATTTTGAGAATTTGACTAAGGTGTTATGATATTATTATGATGACTATGTGTATTATGCTGTTGTGGTATGTTTATGATCAATAAGCTGATGCTATATCAGTTATTTGAATATGCTACATATCTGTTATGATGAAATATTGAAGAAGTGTCGACGAGTAAGGTAAGGAATAATGAGTAGTGGTTAGGGACTCTAGTTTGTGAAAAGGTTGTTCGAAACCAAGAATCGTACTTTAAGAGTTATGAAATGTATGTAAATGCTTGAATGTATTACAATACCGACAAAAACTTTTTGGACACTGTTATATTAATAGAATTTTGTTTCTACAGATGTGTAACGCAAATTCTTGAGCTGTGAAATTTTTTATATGAGACTGTCACTGTAGCGGAAACTGGTGTTGTAAATATTTCGGTAAGAAAGTTAAGTGACCACCTGCACGTAATGCGTCGTGGGCACCCAGCTGGGCGACAGCCACCTGGAAACAAGCCATTAGAGTGTGCCTTTCAGAGGCACAGGTGGAGAAAAAGATAAAGAGGCCATTATCCTCGCTATTGACATTCCTTTGTAGAAAGCATCGCAAAAACGACACGCTCATTACTTGGAAAGATACTTTCTTACATCTGCACACCTGATAATGACAAGCGTCTTTCTACGAGAGTTGAGAGAATTTGTACTAACTTATGAAATGTCACATGACTATTGAATGATATTTTTATGCTTTGCCTTTCATAGTTGCTTGTTTCATTTGATATCTGTTTTCCAGCTGTGTTACAGAAATGGTTTTATAAAATAAAATTAAATGCATTTGCTAATGTGAAAACTTTCAGTCAACAGATATGTTAAATAATAATTTTATGATCCACATTCTTCAAAAAAAAGGAGCACTTGGAAAGGAAAGAACAATAAGAAGGGACTAGTGACAGTAACTGCACACATAATTTTCTTTTCAAGTACTTGGTAATTTCTTTTGTAGCATACGTTGTGGTGCACCACTTTAATTATGTAGACATTAAGATGTGAATATACATTTCCCTTATCTGCGTTGTTGTCTTTAGTGTACTACTTTTTCTGCTTGTGGGTTTGTCATGTTTAGCTATAAGTTATTACATTTATTGCTGCTTGCTTTGCTTACTTGGACTTTTTTGTCATTGCTGTTTGTATTAATTGTTTTGTGCTGCTGTATTGCCTCATCCCTTAGTTAAGAATCTGAGCTCAGTAGATTTAAGTTAGCTTAAGATGGGGTAGGCTATAAAAGAGAATGAGTTGTGATGAATTGGAAGAAATGCATTGAGAAGCTATAAGAAAATGATTTGGCCAAAAAAGTAGTGTACAGTGGAGAAAAACTATTTTTGAAAGAGGATGTGAACAAAATACAGAAAGCATGCTTGGATAGGATATTTTTGGAGGAAACAAATGTTGAGATACGACGAAAGATCTACAGAATGAAGTTTTGGGTTGGACTGCAGAACCAAATGTTACCCTGAAAACAAACCCTGTCCTTTCCTTTTGTGCTATCCCACTATGTGTTTGTGTACCCTTGTGTATTTATTTTCTTCCTGTTTCTGTGTACTGTTTCATAGAACTTTTTTCTCTTCTGATACTAAGCTACATTCACTATGATGAGGAATACTGTTATCCTCAAATATAATTTGCATTAGTAACATGTTATTTACTTGGTAAAGATGTTTACACATTATTTATTCTGTTTTGTTTTAATGCTCATGTGTGAAGTTGATGTTTCAAAAGTTATTCTGATCTTTTATGTATTTACTTATGTCATAATTTTTGTAACACTGATGTATTTGCTATTTCGATTCTTTTGTAAAGCCTGTATTAATGCAAATGTTATCTGTATTGTTATGTTCTTTAAAGATGTATTTTGTACCTTTGCTATTGTATTCTTCTGTTATAAAATTGTAATTGACACCAGTTGATCAAATTAAGTAATTTGTAAGTTACATTTCACTGCACACGTTTCTGTTGGTCATAGTATATGGACAATATGGACTGATAGTGTTAGCACATGTGTTAATAATTCAGCAAGGGACTGGATAACAGCATTGCTGGTTCTAAGGACATTTCAAAAAAAAAATTTTGTGAGTGCACAATTGGTGGTTCATGGACTTCCTATATTCTCCACAAGACCCTTCGATGGTGATTGTGCACCTGCACAGTCGCAACAGTTGGCTGCTAGCCATCTCTACAAGGATTACAGTGGGTCAGCACCTTTGATGACCCACCAATACCATGATTTCTGAAGTGTGTCTGCACCTTTGATGACCAACCAATACCATTATTTCTACCAGGACTGCACCAATACCACAATCTCTACTAGGACTACAGTGGGTCTGCTCTGTGATGACCTACCTACCAATATTCTTCAAAACTTTGACTCTGCTGTGGGTTTCCCCTGTTGTGGCCCATTACCTGTCTGCATGTCAAGAGTCAGCACTGTCTTTACGTTGGAAGGACACCACTACTTCTTCAAGACTGCTTAGAAATCCACTACTTCCAAGTGCAATTTCTTTTATTGCTGAGACTTTGAGAAAAACACTGCAATTTTACTGTGATGAACGATCAGGACTGTCTTTATGGACTGTGAGAAAATTTTAGCTTTTGACCAACATTGTATCAATAAGTGTGTGCATTTGATATCTTTTTTATTGTAATTATGAAAAATTTTAGCAAATCATTATTGGCCACTGCCCAAAACAATTTGTAAAATTTTTTGTGGGGAGCATGGGGGCTATGTAAGTAGGCTGTTTAGGTTTTTTTTATTGGTAACACCATGTAGCGCTCTGTATTAAAATCACTGGCTGTGCCGTGTGCAGTCTGTGGCTGGTTTGCATTGTTGTCTGCCATTATAGCGTTGGGCAGTTGGCTGTTAGCGGCGCGTAGCGTTGCGCAGTTGGAGGTGAGCCGCCAGCAGTGGTGGATGTGGGGCGAGTGATGGCGGAGTTTTGAAATTTGTAAGAATGGATATCATGAACTGCTATATATTATGACTATTAAGGTAAATACATTGTTTGTTCTCTATTAAAATCTTTCATTTGCTAACTATCGCTATCAGTAGTTAGTGCCTTCCGTAGTTTGAATCTTTTATTTAGCTGGTAGTTGTGGTGCTCGCTGTATTGCAGTCGTTCGAGTAACCAAGATTTTTGTGAGGTAAGTGATATGTGAAACGTATAGGTTAATGTTAGTCAGGGCCATTTTTTGTAGGGATTTTTGAAAGTCAGATTGCGTTGCGCTAAAAATAATATGTGTCCGTTTAAGCACAGTCATGTATAATTGTTCTAAGGGGACGTTTCACCCTAACTGCCATACATGCTATACAATGAGGTGGCATGCTCCCTGCTAGATGGTTGAACAGCTCTCTTGGACATCCATACCATTCTTCAGCTAGAGCATTCAGTAGGTGCCCTCGGTGGAAGCTGACGGGATACAGTTCGCCTCCTTAGTGCATCCCAGGCTTGTTGTATAGGATTCCGATTCTAGGTCCTTACTCTCCAGTTCATGTGACGGATATCTTTACCGTCCTGCAACTCATCTATGAGAGCATTTCTTCAGAGTGATGTGCGACTAGAATCACTTTGCAACCTGAAGCGAGATTCATCTGTGAAGAGCATATGCTTCCACTCATTCATGGTCCAATTGACACTCATTCACAACACACGGATCCCGTCTCTGTGCTGGAGTGAGCGGTATGCACACTGGTGGTCGCCTAGCAAAGAGCTCTGCTGTTGTGCGCCTCTGATACATAGTGTGGCGGGAAACAGCAACTCCGGAGGAAGCTGCCGTCTCTGCAGACAGTAGTTTTGTAGGTGTAATTCGATTGTGTCGCGCAGTTTCTGGTGTGCGGTACTTATTCATAGTCGACCTTGTACTAACTTATGACGAACATGTCCTTCGCCTTGTAACTGTCACCAAAGTTTCTAAATGTCACTTCGTGGCACACCTAAGGATACTGAGTCTTCAGTCTGCTATCAGGTAGCTGAATATTCTCCTCTGCAAAACAGGATCTAAATGGCCTCTTTGCGAAATTACCTTCTCAACTACTTATTAGCGAGTACACTCTGCTCACAATGGATGGACCAACAAGACATAGACTTGAGTGGTCCCAAGCACTGTTAGTGTTTACCTTTCGGTTAGGCCGCTATTCACAGAACGGAGTATTCAATTTACAAAAAAATAAAAAAATGGAAAACTTAACTCCGAACAGGACTTGGAAGGACCAACGGTACGACTGGCCACCGTGTCATCCTCGGTCCACAGGAATCACTGGATGCCGAAATGGAGGGGCATCTGGTCAACCCACCACACTCAAGGCCGTATGTCAGTTTACGAGACCACAGCCGCTACTTCTCAGTCAAGTAGCTCCTCAGTTTTGCCTCACAAGGGCTGAGTGCATTCCGCTTGCCAACAGCGCTCAGCAGATCGAATGGTCACCCATCCAAGTGCTACCCCAGACCGAAAGTGCTTAACTTCGGTGATCTGATGGGAACCGGTGTTACCACTGGGGCAAGGCCGTTGGCACTCCTTTCGAATGCAGATTGAAAAAGTACAGTTTGTAGGTAAATATTTATGGTTGTGTTGGGTGATTTCTCACCTTTTCTCTTTTCATTTTCGTTTTCTCGTGATTATGCTTAGCTTTTGGACACTAGCATACTCGACATAGAGGGAAGTTAAAATAAATGTGGAGCTGGAAATATCTGATGCACCTTAAGATAAGCAACCAAACTTTCATCACCCACATCTAAAGCAGACGATGTGAGTTGGGTTGCCTACCTTCAGGTGCATCAAATATCTTCTGCACCACTTTCATTTGGACTACTTTGTATCTGCATCTGCATCTACATCTATGTCCATACTGTCTAAACCAAAGTAATGGCAGAGTGTACATGTCATATTAGCACTTCATCTCGCTCCATTGACATATGCGATGCAGGAATATGATTACTTAAACAGCTGTGCAAATGGTTTATTTGTCTAATCTTGTCTTGAAATCCCTACAGGAAGACTACATAAGTGTTAGTATATTCCTATATTCTTCTCATAAAGTTTGTTCTTGAAACGTTCTACGTACACTTCTTCAAGATTGTTAGGTTCTGTCCGCAGCCCGTGGTTGTGCGGTTGTGTTCTCGCTTCCCACGCACGGGTTCCTGGGTTCGATTCCCGGCGGGGTCAGGGATTTTCTCTGCCTCATGATGACTAGGTGTTGTGTGATGTCCTTAGGTTAGTTAGGTTTAAGTAGTTCTAAGTTCTAGGGGACTGATGACCATAGATGTTACGCCCCATAGTGCTCAGAGCCATTTTGTTAGGTTCTATCCTCGAGCATCTGCCAGTCCAATTTCTTCAGGAACGCTGTGACACTACGATGGGTCAAGCGAAGTGAGACCATTTGTGCTGTCCTTCATTTGTGTTCAATTTCCTGTGGTAGTCCTATTTAGTATGGCTCTTCTAGCATTTGTGTGACTGATTCTGATCTATTTTGCTACCACACTTGTGCAAGGACACACTGTGAGTGTTTCATGAATTTGTATTGAACCTACCGGCTGCAAGGTAGGAAGACAATAGCTCACCATGCAGAGTTCAGAAGAATGCACTAGTACGGACAGTGATATAATCAATGATCTCAATGCCCGTTCCACTACACTCCTCGTAAAGGAAACGTTATCGCTAACAGAAATTAGTGTACAGGTACAGGCGTAACTATATGTTAGCATAAATATTTAAGGTTTGTTTTTACTCTAAGTTTGACTTCATGACATAGTAATCATAATTATAATACGCACAGGATGGTAAAATATTGATATTTGGTGTTCGCAACTATGAAGCCAGGTTCCTAACTATTCTAAGGTACTTTAATAGTAGACTGGTCGATGACCATATCTGGAGGTCGATAAAATGCGAACAAATTAAATACAATTGGGGCCAGAGATATTAATTAAGCTAAAATTAACACAATGGTAATACCGAGAAATAAATGGGGTCTGTATAGGGTAAGTAAATATCACTCCAAAGATAACCGTACAATTAAAACAGTTCAATAGTCTTAGCATACACAGCACACTGCTATGGCTGATCTATTCTTTTCGTTAAATCGCATATCTTGCGTTTCTCCTTGAATTAAGCCTGACAATCGTGAATATGTTTAAATACAGGCCATGGTTGAATGTACAAAACAAAATAGGAGAGACGAAGAAGATCGGAGTTCTGAGAGTCAATTGAATACCACTTGTTGGCGTAGCGCGAGCGCCTGTGTTTATCTTTCATCGTCGGTAGCAGTGGCTGCTGTCGGTGCGAACTGTGAACCTAAGAATCTATTCTAAATCTCTCTGAACTGTTAAAAATCAGTCTTCGGTGATGCCGAGGGTCCTAGTTATTCCCTAGATAACTGTATTGGCATGGTACACGCTATGCGGTTGGAATAACGTGTATGTCGCTGCCTTCAAATCGCTCGTAAGCGTTAATTGTCAGTGCTCGGTGCAATTCTCCATGCTAGGAGACTTAACAGTTCAACTCCTTAAGAGTTGTAATGAGCCAGTGAACAAGTGTTCAAATAATTACTCTCGCAATCGTCTCAGTTCGGTGCGAGTCGCCTTGCTCAGACACACGACGCTTTTTTTGCAAGAGGAGAGCGAATTTTTCTATCGGCATGTCGTCCATATCAAACCTGGTCGCCACGCTTTTTCTTTCTGGCCAATCAGAGCGTATGTACTTGTTACAATTCCACTCACTAGAGTTTCTATAGCCTACCAAAGGCTTTGTTTCTTTTTTTAGGCACAGTGTTACTGCTGCTAAGTAATACTGAGGCAAATAGCTTTTGCCTTGCAGATTTTAACACACGTGGCTACAGTGAGTCATCAGTGTTTTGAGCTGAGTTTCTCCAGACGTTTATCTGCTTTCTAAGCTGTGTTCTCGCAGATACACTTTCTGAACGGTTGTTGTTACAAGTTAGAGTTATTGGGTATCTTCCAGTGACAATATCGGTTTCTGTCAGCGGCCTGCGCGGTGGCTACGGCGCCGCATTGTGTCCTCTGAATCGCCTGCTATGAAGGTTTTGGGCGAAAATGGGACAGGTGTTGCCATCCTAAAACTCTCCTTTCCTCAAATCTGTCTCTCATAGCTCTGGTTTGGGAAATTACTTGCAAGAAATTCCTAGTGTGTGTTAGTGGTTTATATTCACGAGATGTCTGCTTGTTTATTCGATTTGCTTATCAATAAAATTTGTACATTTTCACATAACTATGTCGTGTGATATATAGATTTAATAGTAATTGTTTCAAGAATGAAATGGAGTGTGTGTTATTTGTCTGACACCTTACATTCTCACACACTCGAGCGATATTTTAAGGTAGGACACACTAGTGTACTGCAAACAATCTCCATTGTGGACTGAATACATTTCCCTGGTATACAGCCAATGAACTGACCATTCCATTCAATATCCATATATACTGTTATAGTCACTTATTAGTATGAGTTGACACATTGATACTACAGTCATTGTATGTAACCTTTACGATTTTTTCAAGGAGTAGAATTTTAGATTTCTGCACATTTAAGGTAAGTCGTCAATTATTCCACCTGTTTGATTCTTATCAAGATATTTGTGCAGCATTTTTAAAGTAGTATAACTGTATCATCAGCAAAAAACAACAGCTTATTCCGAATATTGTCTACCAAATCACTAATACACGGTATGAGCAGCAAGGTTCCCGATACATGTCCTTTGGGCATGTTTCAAGTTACTTCCATCTCTGTCGACTACTCTCCATTTAAGACAACACCCTGCCTCCTCCCTATCAACAAATCCGCAATCCAGTCACGTATTTCGTCTGATATTACACACGATGGTGTTACCGAAAATAAGCTTAGGAGTGTTACCTAGTAAAATGTTTTTTGGCAGTGAAGACATACTGAACCAATGTGATTGTCTAGATCCAAGGCTTTGAGGATGTCTTGTGAGAAAAGCGGAAGATAGGTCAAAAAAGAGCGATGTTTTCAGAATCCATACCGGCTGGAATGGAGGAGGTCATTCTGCTCAAGGTACTTCATTATCTTTGAGTTCATAATATTCTCTAAGATTCTACAACAAATATCTGTTAAGGATATTGTACACTAATTTTGTATGTAATCTCTGCTACCCTCTTACAGATGGGTGTGAACTGTGGTTTTTTGGACGAAAATTATGGTTAAGAAAGGGACTAAACGGGGCCACAAAACAGATATAGAATCAGACAGAGCTTCCATCGGTTCTGTTGCTTTCTTCTATTTCAGCTGTTTCTCAGCAACACTGATGTTGATATCTACATCATTCATTTGCGCAGCAGTGCATGAATTAAACTGTGGCAATACAATTTGGTTTGGCCTTGTAATGGGCCATTTGTAAACTGAGTTCTGCATTTTGTCTATCGTTTTCGTATCCTCAATTTCAGTTCCTGTCTCGTCCATTAGCGTGCGAACTCTAACTTCACATATAGAGGGTGTCCATAACCTATCCTTATAGCTTTAGTTTATAACTACACTCTATGATAATAACTGGTTTTCGATATGTCGCAAGATAACTCATGCAGATCTTTTCTCCAGGTGTCGCAGGAAAACGTCGACGCCGGAGGAGAAAGATCAGTCTGTAGCCTGGTTCAGAAGTACAAAATTTTTTACCCAAGAGCAACGAATCGTCTGGACACAACATGAAAGCGACCCACCATCCCAGCGAACTATTACAGCTTGGCATACGTCGTTTCTGGAAACAGGTTGTGTTCTCCATATCCATTTCGGGCCCCAACGTGGACAAGGGAAATCCGGCGTTAGCAAACAGTCCAACAAAACCAGTGCGTACAGAGGCCACAGGGCTGGAAATGTCCTAAACAAAAGTGCTCAAAATCTAGCATAGGAGGTTACGTCTTTACTTCAACAGCACGCAGTTGCTTTGGGCACTACAGTCAACGGATGACACCCATCACATTTGAAAACCATTTGCTATTAGCCATAACTATTAGAAAATAAATTCATTCGCCGTATTTATCCATCCGTATGTGAAAGGCAGTCTCAGGAACTACTGTAGGGTTTTTGACGTGGTCGTCACTGCATGAGAGACTGATTGGCGAGAAACGTATGTGTAAATACACAGATCAAAAAAAGTTTTGCACGACCTCGGTTCCGAGAGTTCCTGAACCTGTACAGAAAATTAGAATAGAGATTAACATAAACATTTCCGCCCTTCTTATTGCTCATGAAAATCACACATTGTATATTGCACCATCTTACAGCGAGACCTTCAGAGGTGATGGGCCAAATTGCTGTACACACCGGTACCTCTAACACCCAGTAGCACACTATCTACAAGTTCATCAAGCCACTGTTGGTCCCTATTGTTCCATTCCTCAACGGCGATTCGGCGTAGATCCCTCATGGGGGTTGGTGGGTGACGTCGTCCATAAACAGCTCTTTTTAATCTATCCCAGGAATATTCGATAGGGTTCATGCCTGGAGAAGATGCTGGCCACTCTAGACGAGCGATGTCATTATCCTGAAGGAAGTCATTCACAAGATGTGCAAGATGTAAGTGCGAATTGTCGTTCATGAAGACGAATGCATCGCCAGTATGCTGCTGGTATGGTTGCACTATCGATCGGAGGATGGAATTCACAAATCGTACAGCCGTTACGGCACCTTCCATGACCACTAGCGGCGTACGTCGGCCCCACATAATGCCACCCTAAAATAGCAGGGAACCTCCACCTTGCTGCACTCGCTGGAAACTGTGTCTAAGGCGTGCAGCCTGACAGTGTTGCATCCAAACACGTCTTCGACGATCGTCAGGTTGAAGGCATATGCGACACTCATTGGTGAAGAGAGTGTAATGCCAATCCTGAGCGGTCCAATCGGCATGTTGATGGGCTCATCTGTACCACGCTGCATGGTGGCATGGTTGCAAAGACGGACCTCGCCATGGACGTCGGGAGTGAAGTTTCGCATCATGTAGCCTATTGCGCACACTTTGAGTCGTAAAACGACGTCCTGTGGCGAAAAGCATTATTCAACATGATGGCATTTCTTTCAGGGTTTCTCCGTGGCATAATCCGTAGGTAGCGGTCATCCACTGTAGTGTAGCATTAAGATTAAATGGTACATTGGTGACAGACGTGTATAATGTTGCAGAACTTTTTAACATACATTTTATAACTGTTACTGACAAGATGGGGTTGTCAGGTTCTGTAGATACTGCTATGGAATACCTCAGACCAGACATTTCAAGTAACTTCCATAATATGAATTTGGCCCTCACTACCCCAGCAGAAATAATATACATCCTAAAATCTCTAACATTAAAAACATCTAGTGAGTATGATGAAATATCAGCAAACTTAATTAAAGAATGTGTTTCTGAGTTAAGTAACGTATTAAGCTATCTGTGGAACCAGTCATTTATCAGTGGAATATTTCCTGAATGGATGAAATACGCTGAAGTTAAGCAACTGTTTAAGAAGGGAGATAAATAAATAGTATCAAATTTCTGCCCAATTTCACTTTTGCCACCATTCTCAAAAATTACAAAAAAGGAATGTACAATCGGCTTTATAACCATCTTACCTCAATTAACATACTGTCAAAGTCACAGTTCAGATTTCTAAAGGGTTCTGATTTTGAGAAGGCTATTTACACTTACAGTGAAAATTTGCTTAATTCATTAGACAAAAAATTGCAGCAACTGGTATATTTTGTGATCTGTCAAAGGCATTTGACTGTGTAAATCGCAATATCCTTTTAAGTAAATTAGAACATTATAGTGTAAAAGCAAATGCTGCAAAATGGTTCAAGTCTTATATCTCTGGCAGGAAACAAAGGGTGTTATTAGGAAAGAGACACGTACAAGCTATCAGGCATCATCCAATTGGGAACTAATTAAATGTGGGGTCCCACAAGGTTCCATTTTAGGCCCCCTTACTTTTTCTTGTGTATATCAATGACCTTTCATCTGTAACATTACCAGAAGCCAAGTTCGTTTTGTTTGCTAATGATACAAACATTGCAATAAATAGCAAATCAAGTGTAGTCTTAGAAAGGTCAGCTAATAAATTATTTGTGGACAGTCATCACTGGTTCCTAGCCAATTCTTTGTCACTAAACTTTGAAAAAACACACTACTTGCAGTTCAGTAAAGGATGTCCCACGATTATACGCCTAACACACGATGACATGCAGATAGAAGAAGTGGACAGTGTTAAATTCTTGGGATTACAGCTTGATAATAAGTTCAACTGGGAGGAGCACACCACAGAACTGCTGAAGCCTCTTAACAAATCTCTGTTTGCAATGCGATTTATGTCAGACATAGGGGATATAAAACTGTAAAAGCTGGCATGCTATGCTTACTTTTATTCCATAATGTCACATGGGATTATTTTTAGGGGTAATTCATCAAGCCAAGCTAAAGTTCCCTGGGCACAAAAACGTGCAGTAGAAGTTATATGTGGTGTGAACTCAAGAACATCCTGCAGAAACCTGTTTAGGGAACTAGGGATACTGACTACTGCTTCCCAATATATTTATTCCTTAATGAAATTTATCATTAAAATATATCACTTTTTCAAACCAACAGCTCAGTTCATGGAATCAACACCAGAAATAAGAATAATATTCACAAGGATTTAAAGTCAGTTAGTCTTGTACAAAAAGGTGTGCATTATCCAGGAACACATATTTTCAATAACTTGCCAGTAGCTACAAAAAGCTTAACAACCAATGAAATTCAGTTTAAGAGAAGCCTAAAGGATTTATTGGTGGCCAACTCCTACTCAACTGATGAATTTATATATATAGCCGGCCGCGGTGGTCTCGCGGTTAAGGCACTCAGTCCGGAACCGCGCGACTGCTACGGTCGAAGGTTCGAATCCTTCCTCGTGCATGGATGTGTGTGATGTCCTTAGGTTAGTTAGGTTTAAGTAGTTCTAAGTTCTAGGGGACTGATGACCACAGATGTTAAGTCCCATATGCTCAGAGCCATTTGAATATATGTGTGTGTGTGTGTGTGTGTGTGTGTGTGTGTAAGTACAATATAACATCTGCACCAGTTCAGTGCAGTAATGTGTTCATTGTAAATAAGTATTTAATAGTTGTATTAGACGTTTATTACCTTATAAATAAATAGAAAACTTTTTTTTTGTTTTAATTCAGTGCATTAGTATTTGTAAAATGATTCTTTCATATAGCGTTCATTACAAAATGACGACCATGCCACTTGGGAGCTGTGGAATAGTACATTAGCTTATTTGTTTGAGTTGTAAATATCTGTCACGTATTGTTGTTTTTCTGACATGTTCTACATCCTGGAGGACCTCCTCACTACGGATCAATTGGAATGCAAGTAAATCTAATCTAATCTAAAGCAGTAGTTCTTGGGCTGCCTGAGAGAAGTATGTCATCGACAGTTCCTGTCTCTCTGTATCTCCTCCATATCCGAACAAGATCGCTTTTTTTCACTTCGGGACCCCTGGACCTTTCCCTTGTTGAGATTCATTCCTCGCACAAAGTAACAATGCGGACGAGATCGAACAGCGGTATTGGCCGTCTAGGCATGGTTGAACTACAGACAACACTAGCTGTATACCTCCTTCGTGTTGGAACGACTGGAACTGATCGACTGTCGGACCCCCTCCGTCTAATAGGAGCTGCTCATACATGGTTGTTTAAATCTTTGGGCGGGTTTAGTGACGTCTGTGATCAGTCAGAGGGACTTTGTCTGTGATACAATGTCCACAGTCAAGGTCTCCCTTCAGGAGTTCTATGAACCTGGTTGATTCTAAACTTATTTTGATGTTTGTAACTTAGTACTGCTACGCCACACAAGTCGTCCGGCCATAGACACTTAGTGCTACCCATATGAAGTGGGGCTGATGGCTAATATAGTATAGTTACTAAAGTCTAAAGTTGTAACGGTAGCCACACACCAAAGCATTCGTTAGTCGGTCTCATCTTTCTCCCTACTAGCTGCGGTGTGTTTAGCACATTAGACGAAGTCATGCTAACACTTTCCACTGATACAGAAGACTAATCAGTTGCGGATATCAAGCTTCCTTTTAATACTATAAAGATCCAAGATGGCAGGACATCTAGTCACGTGATCTTCTGGTCATACCTCTTAAATTAGGATACTTTGAGTTTCAAAGGAGGCTTGATAGCCACAACTGAACAGTCATCTTTGATATCTGAAACCGTCAATATGACTTTGTGTAATGTGCTCAATATCCCTTAGCTATCAAGGACGAAGATGAGCCCTTTCGTTTGTGGTTGTTATTGGTAAACGTAGATAATATTCTTTTTGATACTAGTAGCATAAATTGAGCCGAACATGATACACTCCTCAGCTAGAACAATTTTAGTGTCCTTATACTAAGCACAGAACCATTTTGTGACACTATTGTTTGGTTAAAATTTATGATCATGTGGGGCACCGTAAGAAATAAAGGAAGGGATGATCTGTAGTGTAAAAGAAGGAGATGTGCGGGTCATTTAACAATTATCTACGTAGTAAATTCTGCGAGTTTGTCTGTGCAAAACACTGTGACAAGCCGAAGCTACCAGTTCTCCTACAGCAGAATGACAAGAAGGAGTCTGCCTGAAAAACAAAAATGTGATTGTGGACGACATTAAAACAGTTTTGGGTTGACTGTATAACGTGTATGACTAAAGTTTTGTAATAAAAATACATAAGAAATTTGTTTCTCAAATCATAAGTTATCGGTAAACTTCTTACAGATTTTGTGAAGTGTCCATATATGCGACTGCAAGAAACGTCTTCATTGGATAAAGAACAGGGTATCAGCCAGCAGGAGGCCACAAAATAGAACTACAGAATGGATCGGTGTTTGACCCCGTGCAAGACTTCTTAAGTGCAGGAAATAGCAACTAAAAATATTTAAAATGTGTTACACTGTACTTCATGCCAATCGTTTCCGTATAGTGTCAATTAACGAATAAGTTACAGAAGGGCTTTTGCGTATTCAGCAGTTTGGCTGCTCGGGTAATAACAATACCCAAAAATTGACTGGCATAAGTCTCCCACACACTCCAGACCGACAAAAGCTTATACGTTATGTTCAGTCTGTATAGAGTTTTAACTATCGGCTTGTAAATAACATGTAATTTTTTAACACTTACTACAACAAAGGTGATGTAATTGTTATTTTAAAGCAATCGAAACAATTTTTTTCTGAATGTAGGACATTTTCCTCTACACTAACATCAAAAATATATATTGCCAAATTAGGCCTAGTTTCCACAAACAATGTTATTCAACAAGCCTTAAGAAAGAGGAATAATGTGTTGAACAGACTTAAACGACTTCCCATGAAGGAAATTTTTCCCCTAAGTTTAGTCAATGAGTTCCGTGTACGGAAAGTAAAGCTGGAAATGGATGACAGCGAAATCAAGAAACGGAAACTGTAGTATACGGTAAAGACAACTGCCATAAAGTAGGAATATAAACGTTAACTGGAAAAGGAAGTAGCTACTGCAGATGTGCATGCCAGTCTTACATTGCTTTAAACACAGTGTGAGGAGAAATCTGGCGAAAACTGGGGAATATAAAATACATGCATTAACAGTAAATAACAATGGAAATTTCTCACATGTCAGAGTAATGACTGAAATCATGGGAATCGAGAACATTTTCTACATTAAGGCACACACAATTTCCTTTTGTTTTGTTTTTGTGAACCTCCTTTCCCATTTTGATCGGCTGAAAAAGAGTGGTTAGATTCTATCCAAAGGTAGCGGATTGGACTTTCATACCTAGCAACTGAAAAGCCGTTTGGTAGAGATCAAAACAGATGAAATAACTACATTTAATGGACACTCGTTTGCAAAAATTGGTAACTTCTAAGTTCTATATAGAAATTTCGCTGTTAACGTGCACACAGGAAGATGAGGAATGCTGCAGCGATAGTATGATGGAGGAAATAATAAGTAACATTTGAATCCTTGAATTCTCTCGTCTAGAATAACTACAGGAAGAAACGAATCTAATTGATAAAGCCACAAAACAGACATACTATAGGAAGAAAATGAGATATGTACTGGAATTCGAGAATATCTCTTCTTTGTATTTGTTAAATTACTGCTTGGAGAAAGAGATAGCTGATCCAGATGTCGATTTAAGTTATAAGTTAAAAATTAAGCTGGATGTTTACAAACTACACTAAATAAAGGCTTGCTTCCTGTTTGTCAATGTATATGCAAAATTAATAAAAGTTCTTCTACAAGAATATTTGTTTTTATTGACTAAGATGTCAAATATCCTAGGAAGTCTCCCATATAGAACAATCTACATGATTATACGTCTCTTGGATGGATGAAGTGGGTAACTTTAATACCTTGAAAAGTAGTTGAGATTATGTAAATGAAAGCATAGCGACTCCAGTTTTTATCTATTTGAACAACGTCTAGTTTATCGTAGGGGAAGAAACGGAAAGAACTTTCTATCCTCAGGCAAAAACCGGGGGAAGATTTAGAACAGTCAGTCACATACAAACGATGTAACAAGAATCACCTTCTGACCAAGATAACAGGCACGGCTGTAATTTCATGTGGTGGTACACACGTGTTCCGTATGTACTCAAACTATGATTACTGTGTTAACGGTAGAGCTTGACGAATAGTTCTTTTCAATTACAATACATCAGAAAGAAATAATGGCAAAACAGTTGCAAGAGTGTAGGGTAAATTGCATGGAAAAATGACAACAGACAGCTGACTTTTATGAAGCCATAACTCACTTCTCGGCAGGTAGGTGCGAGGAGGGTAAGGAAGTAATGGGGGGTAAGCTGCTCCTATATAAAAATGGCGGTGACGGTGGCGCTGAGTAGTCGCGTTGTCTAGGGAGACTTGCGCGGTTCTCGCGGCTAACCCCATGGGAAGTTCGAGTCCTACCTCGGGCAAGGGTGTGTGGGTTGTCCTTAACATAAGTTAATTTAAGTTAGATTAAGTAGTGTGTAAGCCTAGGGACCGATGACCTCAGCAGTTTAGTCCCGTAAGAGCTTACCACAAATTTCAAAATTTTTCCATTTCTTGCCGTGGTCTGTCCAGTGCTGACCATGATGATTTCAGCAGTTTGGTCCCATAGGAACTTACCACAAATTTCCAATTTCATTAGGTGACGAGCAACGCACTGCAGTCCGCAGTGGGCACATGTTTACTTTGTTATCGATCTGTGTGTTTATGACCTAAAGCAGGAAGATATGCTCTCATCGTTGAGAAATGAAATGAGAAATGATCGTGTTGCATTGACGACCGCGAGGGCCCCTCCCGGGACGCTCGACCCACTGATTGCTAGTCTTATTTCAGGTGGGGCCACAGGGGGGGACTTGCACGTCGGTGATATGAGGACAGCACAACGCCCAGTCCACGAGCGGAGAAAATCTCCAACTCGGTCGGAAATCGAATCCGAGCACGGTGCATGGTCGACAAACACGTTATCTCTCAGCTAAGCAGGCTGGCCTCACCGATTAAATTTCAACGTAACAACCATACACGGGTTGAGGCATAGATCTTTTTGGGAGCAGCAAATGGACTGTTCAAACCGTTTGTCGTGTATGTAAATGCGTCGTAGGACTTGTCCCTGCGTTGCAACATAACAACTTCCACAGGAAATTACACAGCTGCAACACTGTAAATCATCTCATTTTATAGTTGGCACAGCAGTCTCTATTTTCACTTTCCCTGCGTCTACAACGCCCACATAAAAATACCTAAAGGCTGACACCAAAAATACAAATAATAAGAAACACTTCATCTGCCGCAGCGATGCAGAACATTTGATTGCATCACACTGACTCATCCTTACACAGAGAAGGGCAAGAGGTTTTGAAAAAGAGAACTCACAAACGCAAAGTACGCAATACTGCTCCATTTTTAAATCTCTACACCTTTCTGGCTGCAGCTTTAGACATCAGTTTATCGACTCTCGGTTGCACGAAACTGCTGTATGATTAACCTGATGGTTAAAGGTTTTTTTTTTTAGGAAATTGTGCAGTTCACATTTTGCATCATTGATCTGACACATTCCAAGATTTAAGATGGTAAAGTATTCTAGGTGGCGTGTGTGTGTGTGTGTGTGTGTGTGTGTGTGTGTGTGTGTGTTGTGAGGTGGTGTAGATGCATGCTGTCTTCGTGCTTCACATCCGGCAGAAGGTGCAGCTGTGTCTGTTAGCGAGACACGTGTCAGCGATTTGCGTGATTTGTCACGTAACTCAAACTAAGCAGCTTTTAGACTAATGTGGAGGATCTCGCTTTTTTATTGGAAAACAAATCCTGTCGCCAACCTGTAGTTTATACAATATATGTTATTTATACCACAAGTGTATTTTACTATAGTCGTAAATTTACGTAGATGAGGTTGAGAATGAACATATGATACTGCTAGGAGAATTTAACAGGGCACTGGAAGACCAAAGTCGAGCCGGCCGCTGGTGGCCGAGCGGTTCTAGGCGCTACAGTCTGGAACCGCGCCACCGCTACGGTCGCAGGTTCGAATCCTGCCTCGGGCATGGATGTGTGTGTTGTCCTTAGGTTAGTTAGGTTTAAGTAGTTCTAAGTTCTAGGGGACTTATGACCTCATCAGTTGAGTCCCATAGTGCTCAGAGCCATTTGAACCATTTTTGAACCAAAATCGAAACAACGTCCTGGGAGTAGACGACATTCCGTCAGAATTATTGATGGCCTTGAGATAGTCAGACACGTCAGAAGTATTCCATCTTGTGTGAAAGATGTATGAGACAGGTGAAATAGTCTCATAATTCAAGAAAAATTTAGTGATTCCAATTCCAAAGAAAGCAGATGTTGGCAGGTGCGACTGTTACTGAACTATCAGTTTCGTAAGTCACGGTTCCAAAATACTAAGGCGAGAAACGGATAGAAGCCGACCATGGGGAAGATCGGTTTGAATTCCAGATAAATGCAGAAATACCTGAGGTAATACTGACTCTAACATTATCTTATAAGATAGATTAAGGAAATGCAAATCTATGTTCGTATCATTTGTAGACTTATAGAAAGTTTTCGGCATTGTTGACTGGAATTCTGAAATTCTGAAGCAAGGATAAAATACAGGGAGCGAAAAGCTACTTACAACTTGTAGAGAAACCAGACGGCAGTCATAGGAAACGAGAGGCATGAAAGGGAAGCAGTAGTTGAGAAGGGAGTTGCGGGGTTGTAGCCTCTCCCCGATGTTATTCAATCTATATACTGAGGAAGCAGAAAAGGAAACCTAAGGAACGTTTACAGCAGGAATTAAATTTCGAGATGATGAACTAAAAACTCTGATGTTTGTCCATGACACTGTAGTTCTGTCAGAGACCGGAAACGACTTGTAAGAGCATATGAACGGAATGGACAACATTTTGAAACTGGGATATGAAATGAAGATAAAGAAGCAAAAAAGGATAATGCAATCTATAACAACAAAATCAAGTGATGCTGAAGGAATCAGGTTAGGAAACCAGACACTTCAAATGGTAGATGAGTTTCACCATTTGGTCAGTAAAATAACTGATGATGACCGAAGTGGAGAGGATATAAAATGTAGACTGACAATGGCAGGAAAGACGTTTGTCAAAAATAAAAAATTGTTATCTTCGAATACAGATTTCAGTTTGAGGAAGCCTTTGCTGTAGGTATTCGTACAGAGTGTAGCCATGTTTGGACGTGAAACTTTGACGATAAACAGTTTAGACAAGAAGGGAATAGGGCTTTTGAAACGCTGGGCTACAGATGAATGCTGAAGATTAGATGGGTAGGTCGCGAAACTAATAGGCGGTACTGAACAGAACTGGGTAGACAGGAAACTTGTGGCACAACTTTGCTAAAAGATCAGATCGACTGATAGGAAACATTCTGAGACATCAAGGGATCACGAATTTAGTATGGGGGGGGGGGGGGGGTAAATCGTCAAGGGAGACCAAGAGATGAATACAGCAAGCAGATTCAGATGGATGCAGATTGCAGTAGTTATTCGGAGATGATCCGGCCTGCGCTGGATAGAGTAGCGTGAAGAGCTCCATCAAACCATTCTTCGGACTGAAGACCACAACAACAACAACAATATCTATCCAAAGCAAACAATTTTTTTTTTTTGTGAAAGTTTCACACACGTTAATGGTGTGGCCGAAGAATATAGCTGATTGTAATTTAGCGCGACGGCTATCAGAAGTGTGTACCTGAGAGTAGATACCCGCTTATTTCATATCTTAATTTCATTAACATACGTAAATCGACTGAAACAACAATGATTGATTGTGTAATCTGTCCATTTATCGTACAAAGTTTTTATTATTGCGATATGTGTACATCGTCACAACTTCAATTCCATGTTGTAAATTAAATCATATCAATAAACAAATATAAGCTTGAAAAGAGAATTTTCCTGCAGTGTCGAGAAAATGGATGATAATTTTCCCACACCAAAGGAAGCATTGCCAACTGCAGACGTTTTCAGGCGGACTATTGTAACCAAACAATGATTTTGGGATTTAAAAAAAGATTGCAATTATAGCTCACTGCGCCCCAACCCAAGTCACTGCTGTTTTGTCCACACTTGTAACATCCGTTCAATAAGTGATAAATTTGGAATCCACTCTATATGTTGCGAAGGCTTAGAGAGCCTGTTGAAAACAATTGTCAGCGTACTTGTTACAGAATAAGGCTTAAGGATATGCGGAGCAAACAGACAGATAACGTATAATATGAAAGTCGTAGATCGAAGGATAACGAAATGCTTAACATCAAAACTGAGAGCGACACAACGGTGGAAGAAGTGAAAGAATACTCAGAATGGTCAAAAAACAGAAGATATCAGTAGTGGATTGAAACGGTAAATGGAAGGTTTCCTCAGTGAGAGAACTCTGCTGACTTTGGATATTGATGTCGTTCTGATGAGGGAGTTCCTGAAAGTGAACGTCTGGGAAACAGCATTGTACGAAAGTGAAAAGTGAGTCATCGGAAGGCAAGAGAATATGCAAGCATCTGAAACGTAGTGTTACCAAAAAAATATTACAAACCAAGTCGAAACATAAAGTACAAAAGGACCTGTGTTAGGAAACGGGTAACAACCTGCATGTTGTACGTTCCCTGCTTCAGGGTTCTTGTCTAACGATTCCTAAGGCTATCAAAAGTTTGTTTGAAATATTTTATTGACCGAAATTTAAAATTTATAGTGCTGTCGTTATCTTCTCATTATGAGGTATAATTTTACGTCAAAACCTTAACACAATATGTCAGATATTGAAGTTCGGTTAAATTTATCCATATCTTAGGTAAATGTGTGAGGCCAGCGATTCTATTGTGAGTTTATGAAGTTACTTCTACTGCTTCAGTCACTTTTTACATATATTTAATTAGCACGACTTATATCGGCAGCATGCTGCTGTCTTCGTGTGCGTTGCAGTTATATGTAAATTACCTAGATCTGAATTTTATTGAGGTTCATGCGGTGGGTGTGCCAGTGAGATTTTGCATCGAAATGTAACCCTCTGCAGAAAGATAGATTTATTCTAGTGTGTACTGCAAGTGGTTTGTATGTATTAAACCATTTCATTAGTGTATTTACTTAAATTTTTGCTGGAAAATTATTGTGTGGCACGTAGAGTATAGTAACAAATACAGCAAGACTAAACATTCAGGTACTTACGTAATTCCAAAGACTCTTTAACTGCTAAGATGAACTACTTTCAATAACTAATTACTACAGAGGTTGATTTTATTGCAAGAGCGTTTTGTTAAAGGTGCTTAACATATATATTGGCAGCTGTACATGGTATACTTGAACCCACTGTGGGAACTTTATGTAGCAAGTAAATTTAGTTATTAAATGTGAAACTGTTGCAGTTTAGTATTATATCAAGAAAGGCTTGAGGCAATAACAGCGTTTTATGTTTTATGAGATTCGAGCAGATAACTTTGAGTGACTATAGGCTGGGTATCTTTGTGTTTGGGTGTGTATGTGACATGATATTACTAGTTGTGCTGAATGGAGGACGTGGATGTTTCCAGTTTCTTCTATTAGCTGCAGACTGTTTTTTACTGAGCAATTTTCAGAGACTGTATGTGCCTTAGCTGGTATTTAGTTCAGTTTGTTTCTCATTATGTAACTAGAGTTTTTTTTTCCTGAGTTCACATTCGGTTCACTTGGACAAAATTCTATGTGTATTTTCGGTTGTGATATTAGCATTGATGCTCCAAGGACTCATGATACTGCTATAGGAGAAAGTAGGATAAAGTGGCCATGCTGGGAAAAGTGGATACTGCTGTTACTGATATTCTTTTGGATAGGAACATTAATATTGTGCCTTGTTCAAATATTGGTTCTTTTCATTGGGAAACTGCTGAGTCTTCGTCCTCAGGACGCCAAACTGCCGTGCCTTCTTCTAATAGCCCTACCGATTCGTTTTCGGAACCAACTTATATGCTGTGTTCAGGCGGAGGCTGCCTTCAGATTGTGGCTGATTACCCTCAGCGGCCGACCTCTGAAGAAAATCTTTCTGAATATCCAACAGACGGGATCCTCATGAGCCCAAATAATGAAAAACTTTTCCTAAGAATCAAAGCGCGACTCAAATGCAAGTTGGGAGTAGAAAAGGGAAGACAAACATAATCGCTTCAAGCCCTTGTAAAAATGTGTTGACTGAAGATAAAACAAATAAAGATTAAGAGCTTTAAATGAAAAAAGAAAGTTCGAAGAAAAACAAAGAGATAAGGCCAGTGTAGTAGAATATGAGGCAACACAAAATAAAGGTAAGTAGAAAAGAGTGTGACCAAACGCTAATAGAGTGCCTGCTGAAAAGCAACTTTTTTAAGAAGAAATTGAAAAAGAAGATTGCAGTTATCGTCACAGTGATACCGACTGTATTTACTGCAAGGAAGAGTTGTTTGTTTACAGAAAATCAAGGATGGATAAGGTGTCGGAGCTGTAAACGCTGGGCTCATGAACTGTGCGCAGGATGTGAGGAGGTTGCAAACAACATCACCTGTGAATTTTGCACTTGACTTAATATTGCTTCTGAGTTGGTAAATCGTAAATGAATTACACTGAAATAGTAACCCATAGTTGGTCGTTGATTTCTCTACTTAAAACATTAGAAATGTTATTATACTTCTCATTTTTTGACGTTTTGTGCAACAACGTATTGCAATACAAATATTTCCCATTTCTTCTTTGGTCTCATAACAATAGTAATCAATGGTGAAATAAAAATTTTTGGCCTACCTATTTTCTTAAATCTAAAATGTCTGTTAGGGAATAGCTTCAAACAACTGGCCACTGTAGCCTATTAAGTAGGGAAAAGTGGGCACTATGTAAGCAATCAGAAAAAACGTTTATATATCATATAACATTTACTTTTACCTTAGTTATAAATATTTTCTGTGATTCCTTACAGAATGTAGGTTCGAGATGTATATGTAACAAGCCTTTGTTAGTAGCTACAGTTTCTTTACAGTTCAGTTTCACTTAGAGTGGCCACTTTACCCTTCCTTCCCTACTTTGTCTCAGGGTCAGTTAGCAAGAAACTTCGTTTTTTTAGTTGCAATTTGAGTTTTGTCCGAAATTTTATTATGGAATATTTTTGTATTTCGGTAATGCTATATTCGGGGAAGAAATGTGATATTTTTCTGATGTACTCTGCTTCTTCACTCATTCAGACAGATATATAAAACACAATGAGTCATTTACAAAGTAGTATGTGTTACATACAATGTCCTCTATATAGGTCAAATTGGGTAAGAAACAGGGTACAACAGACACATAAATGCATACCACACAAACAATATATTATTTTAAATTAGCAGTAGGCATACACATAAAGGACAATGGCCTCCATTTCACACTATCATGAATGAACATCACATATTATATAAAATAGAAAAAGGACACCAAATAGATTTTTGTGATGAATTACAAGCTTTCATTCAAGTAACTGTACATGGCGACAGGATTCTAAGTGGTAAACTAGAAAGTAATAGAATAAATTTCTTGAAAAATTTCTCTGATATTGAATGCTTACTTGTCTATTTTTAATTTTAAGCAAATATTCATATCCATTAATATGTACATGAAAATAAACAGATATAAAGTAAAGGTGTAATCGTCATTGTATGTACTATATTAGTAATGGTAAATTTTGATGTGCTTGTTACTGTGCTCTGTATTCTTCGCAATTGAATTTAAAGCAAACTTTTTTAAAGTGAAGGCGCTAATTAAAAGATTTAAAACGTTCAACGAAATAATAATAGACACTAACACAATTTATCTTTCTGTACAGGACTATATTTCGGCACATAACCTCTTTGACACACCCAGCAAATGAATCTCTTCATAATTCAGGATTATGTAAGGTACATTTAATGGTAATGCACTTGATTAAGGCAGCATGCTGCCATAACAGATTGTTAATTAAATATCAGTCAAAAGTAACTGAATCTATAGAAATTATTTCATAAATACATTTTTGTTGCTCATGTAGTAAAACTTGATCCAGGCACGACATTTTGATTTATTACATCTTCACTTCTAACTCTAATTGTAACATAATATAGCATTAACTGTACTGGCCACATTATATCATATATCATATATGAAATTTTAATCATGGAATTTTGTTTTTTAATGAAATGGAAAGGGGGGGGAGTATTTACTGCTGAAGTATCAAACAGAGCAGGCTAAAGAGAAGTCAATATAAAACGTTTCCCACTAGATGGAACAGCTTAATGAGTTATCGCCTCAGCGAATAGTTAACTTGATGCTGGAAGGAGCTGTAGAGAGAGGAAACAGTAGAGATAGACAAAGACTAGAATATGAAAAACATTTATAGAGATGTGTGAGGTAATAACGTAGAGATGAAAAAGGTTAACACAAGGCAATAAAATATGGAGAGTAGTATCAGACTAGTCTCATCGATGACTTAAAGAGTGATATGCTGATGTGTACATGAAAATAAAAACCAGGGAACTTCAACAGCACAGTTTCCTATACTCCATAACTTCTTGGATTGTAGTAGATTCTTCTGCAAGTACTTTTGCAGTCTCACTTCAGTCAGTAAATAAAAAAAAATCCTGGCTTCAGTTTAAGCATCCGGAATCAAAACGCTTGTTAATCAAACATAAAGCGAAATGTTTATTTTTTTCCCAAGCTGATGCTCATGGAAACAGCGAGCGTAGTAGTGTATCTCTGAACCTCAGCGTGTGGATGTATGGCCCTCGGATTTGTGGTCCATTGGATAAACTCTCGCACCATCGCAAGCGTAGCTATTTCTACTGTTTGCTAACTTTAAGCCCACGCCGTTAATTTCCATGGTTGCTGAAGAGCAGTTCAAATAAAACTTTGCCATTTTAATCAGTATTCTGACGCCTCGATGCGTGCGCCGAAGGATTTTCCAATTAATCTAAGTCCAGCCCCCCAAGTGTATTTACTTTTCTGCGAAAATTAAATCTCATCAATATTTACCGAGCCCGATGGATTTCCGAGCCCGTCCAGATGTATCGACTATCGGATTTGGGCTGACAAACAAAAATGACGGCCAGGGCGATGGGGCGATGGGCGGGCATAGGTAAACACAGTAGCAGTGCTGCTCGGCGATCCGCCATGACCCTCTGCAGGTTCCCGCGGCGGCCGAAGCGCGCCGCCACATGCGCCCTTCTCGGCGTCCTATCGCCAGGTGTCTCTGTTCCCGGGTTTACCTGTTGTATCGTTCCGCGGGCGTTTGTTTCCTTGCTAGGTCCTAGTGTGCGTTGTTTGTCACTACTTAATGGATACTCCCTGTTGTGTCAAAGCTTCAGTGCGTGCACAAGCAGATCATATACGGCTTCGCAAAATACTACTTGTACTGCTTAGAGCTGTATCTATGGTGCGGCGAGCCGAGGTGCAAAAACTGACCAAAAAAAAAAAAACCAACGCAGTTTAGGAATTAATCGACAGTTGTACCTGAGTTCTCCCACTCCTCCTTTTATATCGTCTGCCTTCGTCTCGCTCGGTGACAGTAAACGCACGATGTTGGCACAGTGTTAATTTAAGAGCCATTTCGTTCAGGAATCGATATAAAGGATCAGGTACTATCGGTCATACGTCAATCACTAACATGGTATCTGTGGAAAAAGCCCACTTTGTTCCCATAGCCGCCGGCCACACATTTATTTTCAACAACAGAGTTCTCGCAGCACCTTCGCAACCTTACTGTCGACTAGCGGCAGATGAAAAGAAAATGCAATTTGACGGAAGTCTTCCTTGATTTTTGAATAAGTCCTGCTGATAGAAGACTGGACTGAGAACTGATGTTAGAGAAAGCAAGCAAAATTGGAGGATGATATATGTAACGCACTTGCCAATCAAACAGGTAATTTTTCTGCTATCAAGTTTCGCTTGCTACGAACTGATGTGTAAATAAAATAAATTTCAACACCAACGGTCTTCAGGCTGATTAATAATATTACGGGAGTTCTTTGTCGCTATGCCTACACACAGCAATAATCTCCTTACTTGAGTCTTCATGTAAACAAACGCGTACTCAAGCCAGTGACCATCGGCTATAATGTCAACGTTTCGTGTCGTAAGATCACTGGATGTAGGCCCCACCCATGTTTTAGGTTCAAATCGTTCAAATGGCTCTGAGCATCATGCGACTTAAGTTCTGAGGTCATCAGTCCCCTAGAACTTAGAACTACTTAAACCTGACTCACCTAAGGGCATCACAGACATCCATGCCCGAGGCAGGATTCGAACCTGCGACCTTAGCGGTCGCGCGGTTCAAGACTGTAGCGCCTAGAACCGCACGGCCACTCCGGCCGGCCATGTGTTAGGAATTTGATAGTTATTACAATGAGAATAAAACTCCGATACATGGTAAAACATCCAAAATCTTAAGTTGTTTTGATGATAACTGTGCTAAGCGTTGGACCCACGGAGTGTTCTTGTGAAATCTCAATGGTAAGTAGGTTTCGCTGTGCATTGTAGTCATTAATCCCACTTAGAAAGTCATAAAACCTGCTAAATCTGCGCAGAAAAATTCGGAGATAGACAGATTAGGAGAAATGAGATTAGCGATAAACAATAAAACTGGAGACCAAGAAGTAGATAATGTTAAGAATTTTTACTACGAAGGCAATGGAGACACTAAAAGCATAGTAGCACGGGAAAATAGAACATTCCTGGAAAGCATCAAAAATCGGCCTTAACCTGGTGGAAGAAATTTTTGACAGTTTATGTTTTGAGAACAGCAGATTATAGTGTTCATGTAATGTGAAAAAACTGGAGAAGAAGAGATTCGAAGTATTTGAGATTTTGTGATACAGACGAATGTTGGGAGTTTGGTGGACTGATACGAGAAGGAATGAGGAAATACTCAGCAGAATCAGCGAAGAAAGGAACATCTGGAAAACACTGACAAGAAGAAAGAACAGGATGATAGAATATGTGGATAACTTCCATGGTACTAGAAAAAGCTACAGAGCAGAAGTATCCAACCTTTTAGCTTACCTGGGCCACTGTGGAAGAGAACGAGTAACTTTGGCCCGCACCTAATACATTTTACGCTAACATTAATCACTAAAGGGAAAAAGAAGGGAGTGACGGTCGGAGGTATATATGTATCTACCTAATTTATAATTGATTAAATTGTGATTCTTTATTTTTAAAAAGCTAGATGGAATTCATTTGACATGTCATATATGAGTTTTCAGCGTGTTCTCAAGGTGTTCATCTAAGATTTTGGATCTGTTGCTACTCGATATACACTTTACTCTTGAAAATAATTATCCACAAACATGCGTGCTTCCAAACAAAGATGACTTACGTAAGTTATCACTGTTCATCTCTGGGCAGGTGTGATTTGCGAAAGTCCAAAAAAGGTACACGATCAAATTTTTCCTTTACTTGGGTGTCAGATTGCAGCTCCATGCATTGATCTGAAAACCTTCTGGAAAAGTACTATATTGTCTATTTTTCGAAATTCCTGAAATCGATTTTCAAATTCTTGCATCAGGTTGAAAAATTTGGCTGCTCTTTGCATCGTATTTTTTTGATTATGCTTGGCCTAAGTGTTGAAAGGAAAATAAAATTGTTTACATTCACTTACGCTTGTCATAATTTTAGTTTCATTTGGAACGCTTTTATTGTTTGAAACATTGCACTGATAAGTAGGTTTCTACTTATAAAATACGCAACATTCCACATAACACCTTCACTTTATGCTTTTTTCCTTTCTTTTTTTCTCCTTTCTAGAAATACTTACCCCCAAGCTATGCATAGCACAATACTAACACCTCTTCCTCTTTCTGCGCTCAACATCTCACTCATTATTGAGGGACGCTGACTTAGTTTTTTAGGATAGCAAATGGGAAGTTGCCGTGCAGAAAATGGCCCAAAGATCACCATTGTGTGTGTGTGTGTGTGTGTGTGTGTGTGTGTGTGTGTGTGTGTGTGTGTGTGTAGTGAGTGAAGTGTTATGAAACAATGTGTGTATAGTGTGTGCAGTGACTCATAGTGAGATATGAGTGAACAATGTGGCATTACATTATTTAATAAGTTATTTGTTAATAAAGTATTGTATACCAGGAGCAAATCTGATGATTGTCGCTAACTAAAAGTCTGTAAATACATGTGTATACGAATTAGCTTATTTTAAATTGATCTAAATTTGTAAGTACTTTGACATGTCCTACAGTTTTGTAAAAACAGATGTACGGATGAATAAAGCTACTACTACTATTACTACTACTAATACTACAGATATTTGGATTTAGGTTATGACATGTTCGATATGCCTTTCACCATTAGCGATGATGCGGCACAGACGAATAGCGAAATTCTGCAATACCCGCTGAAGCGACGATGACCTCCTGGATGGCTGTATTAAGCTCAGCAATTGATATGAGATTATTGCTGTACACATTGTCTCTGATATACCTCGAAAAAGGAGACACGTGTTCAGATCCGGGGAATGTTGCATGAGCCACATATTTTCGAAATCAGGGTCACTTTGGATAATCTTCCAAAACCTTCACGTACCGTTCAGTAGTTCCCATGCCATCAAGAAATAGCGCAGCGATTATTCCATGACTGGATATTGCTCACTCTACAGTCACCAGTTGAAGGCGAAGAGATTTCTCGATCGCGAAATGCGGGTTCTCAGTCTCCCAAATGTGCCAATTTTGCTTACTGACGAACCCATCCAAATGAAAGTGGGCGCCGGTAATCCAAACTGAACTAAACCATACTGAACTAAACCATACTGAACTAAACCATGTCCCGCGGCAAACCGTGCAGTTTGAACGTCCTAACGCAAACTTTTCAGAAGTTATGTTGATTTTATTTCATATAGTTCAATAATTGTCACTACGTACATGTATTCCGGAAGTACCTCTTCTCTCTCCTTTCAAGCTTCACAGAAGCTGGCACGACTAGCGCTTCTGAAAAAAGGTTCATTGTTGAGATATGGCATAGCCACTGCCTGTGGGATGTCCCCAGAATGAAATTTTCACTCTGCAGGGGAGTGTGCACTGTTATGAAAGTATAGCTATGAGGAGGGATCGTGAGGTGTGTTTGGGTATCTGAGTCCACAGAGCACTTGTCTGCGGAATGTCCAGGTGTGGAGTTCGAGTCTGGGTCCTGCGAGCAGTTTTAATCTGCCAGGAAGACTAATATCAGCGCTCACTACGCATTCACTCTCGATGTATTCAGTTGTCACAGGATAGGTAACAGAATCGTCATACTCACTATTATGTGCTATGGTAGACACAAATCCGGATAGTATTTGTCGTAGAAGCTACCAAAACACAAATTCGAAAAGCAATGCGCGCATTTACTGAAAGCTACTACCTTGCAGGCACATAGATTTTTGAGAAGCGATTTCAAAAATAACATTTCGTTCAACTTCAAAAGGACTGTTAATTCTTCGATCAACTTCGAAGCGAACCATGCGTATTTGATAGTTCCCGTGAAAGCCTGTGCACTTCATTGATGCAGAACTGAAGGAAGCATTTTTAAGGAATCATCCTTACTTAACAACTCATTTCGAAGTTTCTTCGTGAAAATGTTGACCTGCCTGCAAAATTAAACATCAAGGAACTAGCAAAATGAAATGTATTTGGATGGGATTATTTTTACGGTACAGGTTCAAGGTTTCCTCCTGTCTACAAGGATTTCATAGTGGAATGTGTGACTAGTATGCTGTCCCAACGAATCAATAACGTAAAGAACTTTTTCTTGCCCCACGCCAGATTTTGAAAACACTTCGTACAGCACTTTTATAAACTTGCCTAGTTTCGCTCAGGTCATAATAAATTTTTTTAACTGATGAGTCAACTCATCAACTATTGTTTGAATAAACTGACCAAATTTCCATGACGGTTCTTGCATACATGAGGAAATGTAAGGGAATATCTTTTCTGACGCAGTTATAATAGACTGTGCTGAGGAAGGACGATTAAATTTGTTCAAATTGTTTTCGCCCCTTATTCTACAAGGGATCTGTTGGACGACGATTTCTCCCGGCAGTATATTTGATGCGTATTAATTACATTACCGAGGTCAATATTAGAGATGAATACTTTGGTCTTTATCTGGAATCTTTTCGCTGTTGTTAACACTTCATCCATCTTTGCGAACTCTTTGGAGCTGCCGAAATATTAGGAATTTCAACTAAGAACTACGAATAGAATACAAATTAGAAGAAACAGTGCTGTAATGATTGATTTACTAATGAAACTACTATCGCGAAACTGACATTTTCAAATTTTGCATGACATATAGTATTTAATTATATTTTTGTACGATGAAACTGAGAAAAAAAGAATGTACAGGCAGGGTTTGAAGCCACGCCCTAGTGCGTTAGCTGTCAATGTCAGTCCCTGCGCTAGCTCACTCAGGCGACATATACTGACGGAAAAGAAAGTCGCGATATGGTATCAAGAACTGTGCGAAAAATGAAAGTTGGTAAGCGTGGTTCTACTCTGAAAGATGCCGTCTACTCAAATAGCGCACCGGTCACATAAAAGTGTCACTAGTGGTGCCACTAGAGAGATGCAAATAAAGCTTGCACTAAACACACGCTGTAACGGTCGTGAGCGCTACTTACCTTTGAAACTGGACGAGGAGAGTTGATGGTAGTCAACAATGTCTTTAAGGCAACAAGCCACTATCAGCACCTCACTATGTTTAAAGGCGGGTGTGTATTAGAGCTACTACGAGATGGATGCAGAAAGAAGTGGAAGGAGTGTAGCCACTGAACATTATTGCTTGTAGCCCTGGTCACGGCAATGTACAGTCATATGAAGACTGGTCTGTGGACAGTCACGTGGTACTACTCAGAAGGAAGGCCATCCGTGTTCATCGTATAGCTCTGGCGCATTGTACTGTATCTGCAGCAGCAATATGAACAACAGTTGGTGCCACTGTAACACAACGAACTGTTAAAACCGGATACTCGAAGTCAGCTCCGAGCCAGACGCCGTGCAGCGTGCATTCCACTGGCCCCAATTCACCACCATTTTCGACCTCAGTGGTGTCGAGCGAGAGCCCACTGGAAGGCAGTATGGAGTTCTGTTGTGTTTTCTGTTGAAATCTGGGTCTGCCTAGGTACCAGTGATGCCCAAATGTTGGTTAGAAGGAGGCCAGTTAAGATCCTGCAACAAACCTATATACGTGCTAGGCACACTGGATCTACACTTGGAGCTGTGGTAATCGCACCATGCATCAGGTCCAGGAGGGCAAAGGTGGTGTACTCGGTTTTCATCAGTTGACAATGTCTGAAGAAGGTAGCCCATACTGACTGCTTCATTTTCAACAAATCATCAGTGTCGTTTCTAATGGCCATCCCATAATACAGGGTGATTCAAAAAGAACACCACAACTTTAAAAAAAGTGTATTTAATGAAAGAAACATAATATAACCTTCTGTTGTACATCATTACAAAGAGTATTTAAAAAGGTTTTTTTCACTCAAAAACCAGTTTAGAGATGTTCAATATGGCCCCCTCCAGACACTCGAGCAATATCAACCCGATACTCCAACTCGTTCCACACTCTGTAGCATATCAGGCGTAACAGTTTGGATAGCTGCTGCTATTTCTCGTTTCAAATCATCAATGGTGGCTGGGAGAGGTGGCCGAAACACCATATCCTTAACATACCCCCATAAGAAAAAATCGCAGGGGGTAAGATCAGGGCTTCTTGGAGGCCAGTGATGAAGTGCTCTGTCATGGGCTGCCTGGCAGCCGATCCATCGCCTCGGGTAGTTGACGTTCAGGTAGTTACGGACAGATAAGTGCCAATGTGGTGGCGCTCCATCCTGCTGAAATATGAATTGTTGTGCTTCTTGTTCGAGCTGAGGGAACAGCCAATTCTCTAACATCTCCAGATACTGTAGTCCAGTTACAGTAGCACCTTCGAAGAAAAAGGGACCAAAAACTTTATTGGCTGAAATGGCACAGAAAACGTTCACCTTAGGCGAGTAAACTGTTACCAACGTTTAATACACCACCTATCAGGAAGTTTAACACCATACTTCGTTCGGAATGCACGCTGAACAACTGTCGTCGATTCACTTCTGCCGTACTCAATAACACAAAAAGCTTTCTGTTGAGCGGTCGCCATCTTAGCATCAACTGACGCTGACGCCTAGTCAACAGCGCCTCAAGCGAACAAATTTACAACTAAATGAAACTTTATAGCTCCCTTAATTCGCCGACAGATAGTGCTTAGCTCTGCCTTTTGTCGTTGCAGAGTTTTAAATTCCTAAAGTTGTGGTATTCTTTTTGAACCACCCACTGCTGTAGTTCATCAATCATATTGTATGTTAGCCTGCCTCTTATGGATTTACCATAAGAAACTTTCTTGTCTCTCAAACGTTGTTTGAACTTCCGCAACCTGGTGTCCATCCTATTCTGGATATGACCTTTATAACACAGCAAGCCACAGCGTTCTATAGAACAAATTACCGATTTTATACTTGGAGTAATGCACGTAAAAATCTTAACATTTTCAACCGGTGTAGATTGTATAGTTATAATCTGGGGTGCTATTTCGTATGGCAGGAACACTCTTGTGGTTATCCCACGTAGCCTGACTGCAAATTGGCATGTCAGTCTGGTGACTCGACCTGTTGTGCTGCCATTTATGAATGGCGTTTCAAAGGGTGTTTTCCAACAGGATAACGGTAGACCATATACCACTGCTGTAACGCAATGTGCTCTACTAAGTGTCGACATTTTCCCTTGGCTTGCTCGATCACCAGACGTGTCTTCAATCGAGCACGTATGGGACATCATCGGACGGCAGCTCCAGCGTCATCTGCAAAGCGCTCTAGTCATCCCTGTATTGAATGGCAACGTGCAACAGGCGTGGAACTCAATCCCTCTACTGATATTCGGCACCTGTACGGCACAGTGCATGAACGTGTGCAGGTTTCCAGTCAGCCGGCCTGTTTGGCCGAGCAGTTCTAGGCCCTTCAGTCTGGAAGGACGCAACCTCTACGTTCGCAGGTTCGAATCCTGCCTCGGGCATGGATTTGTGTGATGTCCTTAGGTTAGTTAGCTGTAAGTAGTTCTAAGTTCTAGGAGACGGATGACTTCAGATGTTAAGTCCCATAGTGCTCAGAGCCATTTGAACCATTTATGCTTGCATGGAACATTTTGGGAGTTACACCGGTTATTAAAGTACCAGCAGTTCATATTTGCAATGGCTTACCTCGCGCTGACGTAAACCTGTAATCTTGTAATGTTAATAACGTAAATATGTCACCTAGACAAACGTATTACCGAAATTTTATAGCTCTAAATTAAGTTTTTTGGTACTGCATTTTTTTACCGGCAGTATATGATAACGTTATGGATGTAGAAAGTACACATAAAAGTTAATGTGGATTTATTGGGAAACTGGCGGCCATGGCATGAGAAGTCGTTAGGCAGTTAGTCAGGACATGTCCTTCTACAACAGGGATACACAAACAGCGGCCCGCGGGGCACATGCAGTCCGTCATTGATCTGATGACAGTCTGCCCGTCACCGATAGCTCTTGTAAGTTTTTCGTTTCTTTACTCACCTTTTATTCCCTCCAGAAATAGAGAGAGCGGACCCTTGTAGATGTTAGTTCTTTTGCACTCTGTCTAGCTTGCTTTGGGGCAAGCTCTCTGGCTCTGAGCACTATGAGACTTAACATCTGAGGTCATCAGTCCCCTAGAACTTAGAACTACTTAAACCGAACTAACCTAAGGACATCACACACATCCATGTCCGAGGCAGGATTCAAACCTGCGAACGTAGCGATCGCACAGTTCCACACTGTAGCGCCTAGAACCGCTCGGCTACTGCGGCCGGCCGTTTGGGCAGGAGGATGCCAATTGGGAATAATAATTTGTCTCATTACATGTCATTTTTGAACTAGTTGGCCTTATATATTCACAGTAAGGGGTTTGTGGCACACTGTATTAACCAGTCTGTACACTTCTGATCTACAACATACCTAACACCCGTCATAAACCGTGATTCACCGCTCTGCTGGCCCCCTCTTTAGCCTACATACGTGGATGAACGATGTGGTATACACGCTGATCCACACACACACACACACACCCTTTTCTGCCTCCCCCACTCCCTCCCTTATAAGTCCTCGTCTTCCAGTCCCCGACACCACTCCTTTTCCTCACGTACCTACCTCCATCCCTCCGTCCCTCCCTCCCTCCCTCCCTTCTTTCCAGTGATCTACCCAGGTCCCGCCATCTGCCCTCGGCTGTGGTATATCATGGCCGGCCGGCGTGGCCGTGCGGTTCTAGGCGCTTCAGTCTGGACCCGCGTGACCGCTAGGGTCGCAAGTTCGAAACCTGCCTCGGGCATGGATGTGTGTAATGTTATTAGGTTAGTTAGGTTTAAGTAGTTCTAAGTTCTATGGAACTGATGACCTCAGAATTTAAGTCCCATAGTGCTCATAGCCATTTGAACCACACACACACACACGCGCGCGCGCGGATGTTACATCACTGATACGGGACTTTCCCCTTCATGCTCAGCATCAGGTCATAGAATGTGTGTAGCTCCCCCCGAAGCACAGAGAATACCTCGCCCCGTCTACGACCGGATAGCGGCGACTCGTCCGGTGTGGCACTTTGCCGCGGGGAGGCGCCGCCCCGCAGCGGCGCTAGGCGTCTCTGGCTGCGACGGCGGCTGCGGCGCGGCTGGCCGTCAGCGGCCGTCAGGAAATATACGGCGGGAGGTCGTAATAACGGCAGCGCGCGGATCCACAGGAAGACGGGGATAAATCTCGGCCGCTTCCTGCAGGGCCCGCTGCTCGTAAATACGGAGGCGGCCGTGCGCGCTGCGCCGCCCTGGCAAAAACGGCGCAAATAACAGATAAATAAATAACTGTCCTCCGGCAGCTTGATGAGTGTTGCCTCGCCAGCGAAAAAAGACGGGCGACGTGCGAAATGTCCACGTCCGGACAGCGAGCAGCGCCTTCACACCTAAGGTGTGGCCACACATTTTGTTACTACAGAGTGATTTATTTATTTACACTGCTGGGGCAAAATAAGTGTACGCTTTTACAGGTTTCCAATTCACTCAAGACTTATTGCTGCAGCAGTGCATATGGAGTACACGAAACGATTCCATGTACAGAACAATAGTACAAGCAGTTCTGAGGTACGAGGTATTGACCTGTCTGTGGTGAATGGTTCAAATGGCTCTGAGCACTATGCGACTTAACTTCTGAGGTCATCAGTCCCGTAGAACTTAGAACTACTTAAACCGAACTAACCTAAGGACATCTCACACATCCAAGCCCGAGGCAGGATTCGAACCTGCGACCGTAGTGGTCGCTCGGCTCCAGACTGCAGCGCCTAGAACCTCACGGCCACTCCGGTCGGCACCTGTGGTGAAACAGGCGTATTAGTACGTGGTGTAACATTCACGGGGGCAGTGGAGGCTGTGATACTGGCTGTATACTGGGATACGTTAGCCTAAGCCTGCTCGACCTGTTCAGATAGTTCTGTAAGAGTTGTTGGTCGACGACTCATATTAATCACTCCTCGTCCCTTTCTATTCCACACGTGCTCGACTGGAGACAATTCCAGAGATCATGCTTCTCAGGGAAGCTGCTGCTCATGTTGCAGTGCATGTTGAGTTTCGTGGGCAGTGTGTGGGTCGGCATATTCATATCGGGACAACGCAATCACTTTCCTGTTGCAATATCGACAAAAGATTGGGTACAAGAACATTTTGCAGATACCGAGTGCTGGTTAGCGTCCTCTACAGAAGCACCAGAGATGAACAAGCGTTGTAGCTTATTGTACCCCAGAAACCTGGGTGGGGCCAGTGTGTCTCGTACGAATGCACTCCACAACATAAGGTTCACCAGGTCTACTTCATATACGCAACGACCATCAATTGCATCCATTTAGAATATGCTTGAATCACTGAAGACCACAGCTCACCATTCCACTGTCCAAGTGATTCTCTGAGGGCACTAGTCGATGCTGTGGCGTGAGTGGATGACGGGCTACAGGTGTGCGTTCCGGTAGTCCCACTGCCAATAAGCGACTCGCAACAGTTTGTGTTGACACACCTAGGCTCACAAGCTCTTTTATGTGTGCTGTGATGGCAGTACGGATCTGCCATTGCTGCCCTTACAGTACGACGATTCTGTCGGGCGTCTGTGCTGCGTGGGCGTCAAGAAGCTCGTCTACGAGTGTGGAGAACTTTCAAGTGACCGCTGATACAAGGCATTGCCGCATAATTGCTGCAGTACTTCCAGTTTGTGTGGCAGTTCTCCTAAAGGATCACAATTGCAAGGTCACAATTGGACACCGTTCAAACTCGATCAGTTGGCTTCACTGCGTCTCTGTGGCGTGGTTCCCTGGTTGTTGCACACGTTTGCACCACACAAAGCCTCCTGGCTGTGAGCATTCCTCACCAAAGCGTAGACGCAGATGGGGGGCTGGTAGCTATCCCACTACGCTATATGTTTGCGGAAGACAATGAAACCATTACAAAGGCCAACGATTGAAAAACCTTTTTGCTAAAAATACCTTATTATTATGTTTTTTATGGTGGAAAATCCAAACATGATACTTAAAAAACTCTATCACCCACCATTTCTTTACATTTTACATTCAGATTTATTAAATTAAGCGATTTTTTTAAGAATTTAAAGACTTATGTAGTGTAAGGTGTCAGGCAAATCCAACACCTTCCATGAAAACACTTACATGATAAGCAAATCCAGTAGTATGTCACATAGCTCCGAAGAAATCGTGACATTAAATTAACCAAAGTAATACGAGTAACGAGTGAGCAAATGGAATACCACAGACTAGCACAAGAATGCCTAAATGCATGTCATAACTTCCCACTGTGAGACAGACGCAGTTCCGAGGGGAGAAACGAGAACAGAAGCCGAGAGCAGAACCGTGTTAAGCTAGAAGGCCCTACAATAAGGGACGGACACCCACGTCGCCTGTGTTATCGGTAGTCCAGCTGACATATTCCGTCATCGGATCAAAATCGACTTCGTACTTCTAGCTGTAGCTAGCAGCGTATTTCGTGTAGCGTTCGATGCTCTCATTGGTGTTGTAGTCCAGAGACCAGTTTGAAGCAGCTCTCCAGACTAGCTTATCCTATGCAAGCCTGTTCATTTATGCATAATTACTACAACTTGTATCCATCTGAACATGTGGTTCAAAATGGTTCAAATGGCTCTGAGCACTATAGGACTTAACTTCTGAGGTCATCAGTCCCCTAGAACTTAGAACTACTTAAACCTAACTAACCTAAGAACATCACACACATCCATGCCCGAGGCAAGATTAGAACCTGCGGCCGTAGCGGTCACGCGGTTCCAGACTGTAGCTCCTAGAACCGCTCGGCCACACCGGCGGGCGAACATGTGGTACAGGCCAAAGATCACGGTGCCTCAATAAGGTCGGCAACGCACGTCGGCACTATAGAAATTAGCCATGTCTCACTGCAATCCGCAACTACCAATGAGAGAGGCTAAAGAAGAAGACTACCGTCCTACCCAGCACCACAGCGACCTCGCACTACGGTCAATACTGACCAGAAAACTGAAGCGCTTTGCCCCAGTCCGTGATCTCAGCTGAAGCGGTCAACAGTAATGAGAAGGACGAAAGAGTTATTATAGTCTCAGATGGAAATGTAGTTTTGTAAACGCTGAATATCGTATTCAAGAGAACAGTTTAGTGCATCAGGTGATGCTTTTATAGCCAATGACAGTTGTAAATTGTCAAGCATACCCATGTCAAACGAATGTATTAAGTTACGTAAATCCCGTATCATTCTTGTGCCTGAAGAGCCAAATAAACTGATACACCTGCCTAATATCGTTACGGCCCCGGCGAGCAGGCAGAAGTGCCCCAATACGATGTCGCATGGACTCGAGGGAACTGAAACCACGAATCCTTCAGGTCTGTCTATAAATCCGTATGAATACGAGGGGGTGGAGATCTCTTGCAAGTCATCCCATATCTGCTCAATAATGTTTCTATCTGGGGAGTTTGGTTGCCAGCGGAAGTGTTTAGACTCTGAAGAGTGTTCCTGGAACTATTGTATAGCAATTCAGGACATGTGAGTGCTGCATTGTCCTGCTGGAATTGCCCAAGTCCGTCGGAATCCACAATGGACGCGAATGGATGCAGGTAATCAGACAGGATGCTCACGTAAGTGTCACCTGTCAGAGTCAGGGATCCGATATCGCTCCAACTGCACACACCTCACTCCATTACAGAGCCTCCACCAGCTTCAGCAGTTCCCTGCTGAGATGCAGGGTCCATGAATTCATGAGGTTCTCTCCATACCCGTACACGCCCGTCCGCTCGATGCAATTGGAAACGAGACTCGTCCGACCAGCGAACATGTTTCCAGTCATCAGCAGTCCAATATCGGCGTTGACGTCCCCAGGCGAGGCGTAAAGCTTTGTGTCGTGCAGTCATCAAGAGTACACGAGTGGGCCTTCGGCTCCGAAAGCCCATGCTGATGATGTTTTGTTGAATGGTTCGCGGCATTGAAATTTGCAGCAATTTGCGGAAAGGTTGCACTTCTGTCACGTTGAACTATTCTCTTCAGTCTTCGTTGGTACCGTTCTTGCAGGATCTTTTTCCGGCCTTAGTGATTTCTACGATTTGATGTTTTACAGGATTCCTGATATTCACGGTACACTCGTGAAAGTGTAGTACGGGAAAATCCTCACTTCATTGCTACCTCGAAGATGATGTGTCCCATCGCTCGTGCGCTGATTATAACACCACGTTCAAACTCATTTAAATCTTGAGAACCTGCCGTTGTAGCAGCACTAACCGATCCAACAACTGCACCAGACACTTGTCTTATATAGGCGTTGCCGACCGCAGCGTCGCATTCTGCCAGTTTACATCTCTCTGTATGTGAATACACATGACTATAACAGTTTCTTTGGCGCCTCAGTGAATACCTGGACTTATACTTACAGAACATATTTTTGCTCTGACCGATGTATCCTGTAAAGATATGGAATCCTTGTTTCTGATTCTTTCAACTACCTTGTGTTGAGGGTTGGTTGGTTGGTTTGGGGAAGGAGACCAGACAGCGTGGTCATCGGTCTCATCGGATTAGGGAAGGATGGGGAAGGAAATCGGCCGTGCCCTTTCAGAGGAACCATCCCGGCATTTGCCTGGAGTGATTTAGGGAAATCACGGAAAACCTAAATCAGGATGGCCGGACGCGGGGTTGAACCGCCGTCCTCCCGAATGTGAGTCCAGTGTCTAACTACTGCGCCACCTCACTCGGATTGTGTTGAGGGTCACGCTAACCTCACGTAATGCGAGACCAGGTTTCTTGGAACGACTGGAAGATCTCTGGCATCATATCTCTGCACTTTAATTCATTTACACCACCTAGTTAATATCGGTACGCATGCAACAACGTACTTAACTAATATGTTCAAAACTCCGCACATAAGAACGGGAATTTTCTGAGGTCGTACCTCGGGTTCTGTTGGTGACAAGGGGTAGGGTTAAGTGTTTTGGATATCCGTTGGGTTGGAGCCGTGTGTGTACCCAACAGAAGGATCATCTTAGTGTCACAATCTTACAGTACAGAGTCAAAGTATGAATATTAGACACTTCCTCCCGATTCGGCATAAGTACCAAGCTGAATGGTTCTCTCTACATTTGATGTGCTCTGCGGTGGGCTCCATGATACATACGGAGGCACCATTAGTTCACGGGCGGTTCCTTGGAAAACTCAACGGAAATGTTTTTTTTTAAACTTTTTTTTACTATATTTTCACTGTCATCAGCGGACCAATGTCCATCTGAGGATTTTCAGATGGCTATGTACAACAAATGGCTGTAATATTTAGGAGGTATTTCTCAGTGCCAGAGCTCGAACAATCTTGAAAATTTCCTTTTTACAATGGATTCCTAGGATCGCGATCTTAAAGAACCGTGAAAATATTTTTCATATCTTTATGCGTTTCCGAGATTCGAAGTTTTCCAACTTGTACGTACAAAACGCGTACGTAAAGCCCGGCGTGAAGCGAAAACGCAGGAAGATGCCGTAAGGTGTCTGCTTTATCATCTAGGAACTCCATGTTGTAGTACTGATGCACATGGCAAATCTGGCACATAAAATTTGGTCTGAAGTGTAAAACTAGTTGCGCGGTATTTAGCCGCTTGGGATAGCAGCCCCGTGTGGTGCGCCATGCCACGGTTCACACGGCTCTCCCCGTTGGAGGTTCGGTTCCTCCCTCGGGCATAGGTGTGTGTGTTGTCCTTAGCGTAAGTTAGTTTGAGTTCGATTAAGAATTGTGTAAGTCTAAGGACCGATGACCTCAGAGTTTGGTCCCTTAGGAACTTACCACAAATTTCCATTTTTTTGTTGTTGTTGTTGCGATATTTCAATTTCACATAAGTAAACTAGCTAAATCTTCTTTAGCAATGCATTTTCTTTTGTATGATATACATGTCATAGTTCGGCAGGGAAAATAAGGGAACCATCGGGAAGATGTTCCTATAAACAGAACACTAAAAGTGCAATATATTCCTGTTTACTTAAAAGACTCCGACTGAAAAGTGGTATACCGTCTTCCTCATTCTACCTTCCTCAACGCCTTCAAAAAATTTTCCAGGCATTTTTTAATGCGAACGTATTTGCTCTTTTTTATACTGGGAGGGAAGAACGCAGTTGCAGTGATAAAGAGACGGAAAACTAATAAACGTTAGAAGATAGTAGACAGTGGTGCTGTTATAGAAAGAGAACAAGAGACAGTGACAGTGTGAGAGAAAGAGAGGGACACAGGAGCAATGGTACAAAGTTGACAGTAACTGAACAGTGCTAGGAAAAGAACGAAGGAGACTGTGGCAGTGGGAGAGGAACAAAGAGTCGGAGAATATGGATGTGCCTGAGACCCAGTGATAAAGAGAGACAGAGTTTACGAAAGTGGCAACAAAGAAGAGAGAGATAGAGAAAGTGAGAAGAGACAGCTGTAGTAGGAAGGAATGATTGAGATATTAGCGGCAAGAGAGAGAAAGAGGAAGACTGTGTCTGTGAGACAGGAGACAGTTACAAGTACAGAGACACAAAGAGGTAATGACAAAGAGTTTGGCGGTATGAGCGAGTCAGAACGGGCAGGTGGGAGTGGATGGAAAAATTGCATGTTAAAAAAGAAAGCTCACTTCAAAATTTTTGTTAGAATTTTTAAAGGCCCTAGGGAAGTAGAATCAGGCAGGTGGCTCTCCACTTTTTTCAGTGTATTTCGGACAGGAGCATATTCACCTTTATTCCACTGGTATCAAAAAAATGGCTCTGAGCACTATGGGACTCAACTGCTGCGGTCATCAGTCCCCTAGAACTTAGAGCTACTTAAACCTAACTAACCTAAGGACATCACACGCATCCATGCCCGAGGCAGGATTCGAACCTGCGACCGTAGCAGTCGCACGGTTCCGGACTGCGCGCCTAGAACCGCGAGACCACCGCGGCCGGCCCACTGGTATCCTTATACTTTAGATATCATCAGTTGTTTTGAAGCCCAAACAGAAAAACCTCATCTGGTATTAAACAATCACGAGTACATTAGCTATGGCATATAAAGATAGTACAATCAATAATTCGTATTATATATATATATATATATATATATATATATATATATATATATATATATATATATATATATATATATGTGAAAGTGTCCAGTTTCTACAGCCACTCGTTGCTTTTGAGCCAATCTGATGCAGTGCTTCGAGGAAAGCACGTAAGGTGCAGTCTTGAGCTACAGGTGATAGTGTCTGCACCACCACGTTTAGCGCCTGGAGTGCAGAAAGATTCATATCCATGAATATTGTTTTAAAGATACTGGAATCTACGATGTACAGACCGAAGATTTAATCTACTCTCTGTGTGTTCAATTATCCCCCACTTTACGAAAACGGAGACGACACCAAAGAAACTTATTTCACTTTTCAGCAGTTCAAATAATTGCACGATATCGTATCTGCCACTTACTGTCATCCGCCGAATAAAATTTCAATGAACTTAAGACCGAGGATGTATAGTTTCTGAGATAGCAGTGGTGACATCACGGATAAAGATAGCTGAGTGGTTGGCGCGGTAGCTCAGCGTGTTCGGTCAGAGGGCTGCGTGCTCTCTGTAATAAAAAAAAACTGAGTCAAAGAATCAAAGATCAACTTGAACGGATGTCTTGTGACGTCCGCCCAGACCAAATACACCGAACAATATCGAACAAAATGAGTACGAGGGTCAGTCAAAAAGTAATGCCTCCTATTTTTTTTTTTTACGTTTAATTGTCAGGAAATTTAAATGCAATTACATAGGTTGAAAACCACAACATTGAGGATCATTTTGTCATTTTTCAATGTAATCTCCGCCCATCTCTACAGTTTTGGTCCATCTTTGAACAAGGGCATGTATCCCAGCACGGTAAAAATCACAGTTCTGCTTCCTAAGCCATTGACGCACGGATGTTTTGACGGCCTCCTCATCTTCAAAATGAATCCCACGATGAGCTTCTTTTAGTGGCCCGAACAGATGGAAGTCTGATGGTGTCAGGTCAGGGCTGTATGGGGGATGAGGCAAAACTTCCCATCCAATTTTGACAATCTCGTCAGAGGTGTGACAACTGGTGTGTGGTCTTGCATTGTCATGCAAAAGAAGAACATCTGCCATTGATTTTGTTGGGCGAACTCGCTGAAGACGTGCTTTAAGTTTTTTGAGGGTTGTGGCGTATTGAACAGAATTTATTGTGCATCCCTGCTCCAAAAAATCAACCAGAATCACACCCTCTGTATCCCAGAAAACTGTTGCCATAACTTTCACTGCCGATCGCACAGTTTTGAATTTTTTCTTCCTCGGCGAGCTTGTGTGACGCCACTCCATTGACTGCCTCTTTGATTCGGGTTCAAAAAAATGCACCCATGTTTCGTCCCCGGTCACAATTTTTTTCAGAAACTCATCTCCCTCCAAACGGAAGCGCTGCAAGTGTTGGGAGGCTATTGTTTTCCTTGCCTTTTTATTCTGATCGGTTAACATTCTTGGAACCCACTGTGCACAAACTTTTGAGTACCCCAATTGTTTAATAATCGTGATCACACTGCCTTTACTAAGAGAAATAATGCGACACACTTCATCTGCAGTCACCCGACGGTCACCACGAATGATGTCATCAACTTGCTGAATGTTGTGTGGAGTCACTGCACTCACCGGCCTGCCGCTCCGCTTTTCGTCAGTCAACGGTGTTTGCACTTCAGCTTCCTTACAACGACGAACCCATCGTCTAACAGTGCTGACATCCACTGTCACAACACCATACACCTTCTTCAGTCTTTCATGAATGCGTATGGGCGTTTCACCTTCTGCATTCAAGAATTCAATCACACAACGCTGTCTCAAACGAACATCGATGTCGGCCATCTTACAAACTTCTGCTGTGCTGCCACCTGTTGACACAGAAAGTTACTACTGCAGTGGATTGCAGAAGAAGGTTTGAGGAATGGCGCCAAATTCAAATTTTTCACTTAACTTATTTTTTTTAAGTAGAAAAAATTGGGAGGCGTTACTTTTTGACCGACCCTCGTAACAAAAAAGTGGTCAGCGTGACGGATTGCCGGCCTACGGGCACGGGTTCGATTCCCAGCTGGGTTGGGGATTTTCTCCGCTCAGGGACTGGGTGTTGTGTTGTCTTCATGATCATTTCATCCCCATTCGGCCCGCACGTCGCCCAATGTGGCGTCTAATGTAAGAAGACCTATACATCTTAAGGTGTCGAATATTTTGTGAGGTGACAGCGCTTGTCAAAACAACAAAAAAAGTACAGTGAAGATGACTCCGTGAATGCATCTGGTTTGAGATACAACAACTTGTTCTAGGGTAGGGATTAAAGAGTTTTCGTTGTGGATAGGATGCTCCGTCAAGAACGTCAGCATAATGTGTTTTGGTATCTTCGTCTATCACAGTACCCAAGGTTTACTTCACTCCAAGAATTAGTTAATCTGCAGTCAGTAGCGTGATTCCATTCGTGTTGTACTATAATTCAACTCATGTTTCTCTGTGTTTTCTAACAGTAAATTACTCTTAACTGTGTTATGTACTCACACAGACGTCTTTACTTTTTTTTTAGTACTATCATTATGCTGTTTGTACGTAGGAATGATTCAACACAATTTTTCTTCTCTGTTTTCCTGCGCCTTTTATCAACAGGAGCCTAGTATAGCCTACACAACGAATCGCCAGCAAGCCAAATAATATTTTGTATCACAAAAGGCGACACACAGACTTAGAACAGAATGGTCCATATCTCAAAAGTATATACAAGGTGATCCAGTTATAGCTACTTTTGGGCTTTCTTCAACCTGAGACGCCTTCTAAAGCAATGATTTTATCTTGGAGCTCTTCAATTTGGTCCGTGTTTGCATAGAAAAACAGTGTTTGTGTAACCATGCTATTTTATTGAAGTTTTAGATTTTAAAAAAACACTGATGATAGTGATATTTGTCGCCGAAACTAGTTTCGCAGAACAAAGAAATAAACGAATAACACAGTGTTTTGATCAAGGTCTCAAATTTCTTTTATCACTGCGTGAGATTTTCATATTCTTTCGCTCGCTACGCAGAAACTGTTAGTCATGCAGAAAAAATGATAAGGCCTCTTTTCTAGATCGTTTAACGTAGTTAAGTTTCGTGCTGGGATACGTTTTCGCCGGAGGCTACCGTTTCGAGTTATGAAGAAAAACGCGTTTGAAGGCCACTTTTGTACGCTTTTCTTGAATAATTCGAGAACTGCGGCCTCTGATTAAAACGTATCCGAGTACACAATTTAATTACATCAAATTTCCTGCAAGAATTGTCCATTTCATTTTTCTTTAGTTTGCATTTAGGAACGAGAGAATATTAAAATTTTGCGGGTTGCATGAAACACGTAGGCAGGCGTAACTGAAAAGATTGTATATCGTGGCATATGCTTATACAGGTAGAACCTCTGTTTTGGTTACGACCAATATTTCTTCCTGTAAGAATATGGGATACCGTTTTCTCATTCCTTCAACTACCCCGAGTCGAGGGGATAGCCCTGTATGGCGCTACAGTCAAGCTAACATCAAGAAATAGGACATCCAGCTTTCTGTAAACAACTGGGACACCTCTCACACCATGCACCGGTACTTTCATTCATTTCCACCGAAAAGTTAATGGTGTGTTAGCGTATCTATCGCAGCCTAAGTTTTGCAGATCAATGTAAATAATTAGTTACATGGACGCTATGTCTGTAATTATTGTTTATACATCCATGTTTATAATTTCGCTGCTAATACTTACATACGGATCGCAGTATATATGAATCCTCGTGACGTGGTTGACTGCAGTCATCCCGGACCTACTCTGCATCGGGATGCGACGCAGCACGGCTGCCGCTCCCTGCTACTGGGAGCCCAGCCTACTCCCGTCGCCCGGCGCACGTCCGCGGCCGCTCTAATTGCTCCTTCGGCCCGACGTCTTCCTCCTCCGCCTGCCAGACGCACACTCCACCAACAAACAGACGCACCGCAGCAGACAAAGGAGTCCGACCCGGTCGCTACGTTTCAAGTGGATGTGCCTTTCAACTTCCCTCAAATGACTAGAATAGCCTGGTTACGAAAAGCACTACTGGCTATTAAAATTGCTGCACCAAGAAGAAATGCAGATGATAAACGGGTATTCATTGTACAAATATGTTATACTAGAACTGACATGTGATTACATTTTCACGCAATTTGAGTGCATAGATGCTGAGAAATCAGTACCCAGAACAAGCACCTCAGCTCTAGTAACGGCCTTGATACACCTGGGCATTGAGTCAAACAGAACTTGGATGGCGTGTACAGGTACAGCTGCCCATGCTGCTTCAACACGATACCACTATTCATCAAGAGTAGTGACTGGCGTATTGTGGCGAGACAGTCGCTCTGCCACCATTGACCAGACGCTTTCAATTGGTGAAATATCTGGAGAACGTGCTGACCAGTGCAGCAGTCTAACATTTTCTGTATCCAGAAAGGCACGTACAGGACTTGCAACATGCGGTCGTGCATTATCCTGCTGAAATGTAAGGTTTCGCAGGGATCGAATGAAGGGTAGAGCCACGGGTCGTAACATATCTGAAATGTAACGTCCACTGTTCAAAGTGCCGTCAATGCGAACAAGAGGTGGCCGAGACGTGTAACCAATGGCACCCCACACCGTCACGCAGGGTGATACGCCAGTACGGCGATGTCACCAAACATGGGTGCGACTTTCATGGTGCTGTATACAGAACCTGGATTCATCCGAAAAAATGACGTTTTGCCATTCGTGCACTCAGGTTCGTCGTTGAGTACACCATCGCAGGCACTCCTGCTTGTGATGCAGCGTCAAGGGTAACCGCAGCCATGGTCTCCGAGCTGATAGTTCATGCTGCTGCAAACGTCGTCGAACTGTTCGTGCAGATGGTTGTTGTCTTGCAAATGTCCCCATCTGTTGACTCAGGGATCAAGACGTGGCTGCACTATCCGTTACAGCCATGCGGATTAGATGGCTGTCATCTCGACTGCTAGTGGCTAGTGATACGAGGCCGTTGAGATCCAGCACGGCGTTCCGTATTACCCTCCTGAACCCACCGATTCCATATTCTGCTAACAGTCATTGGATCTCGACCAACGCGAGCAGCAGTGTCGTGATACGATAATCCGCAATCACGATTGGCTGTAATCCGACTTTTATCAAAGTCGGAAACGTGATGGTACGCATTTCTACTCCTTACACGAGGCATCATAATAACGTTTCACCAGGCAACGCCGGTGAACTGCTGTTTGTGTATGAGAAATCGGTTGGTAAGCTTCCTCATGTTAGCACGTTGTAGGTGTCGCCACCGGCGTCAACCTTGTGTGAATGCTCTGAAAAGCTAATGATTTGCATATCACAGCATCTTCTTCTTGCCGGTTAAATTTCGCGTCATCCTCGTGGTCTAACCATTTTAAGTGACCAGTAGTGTATGAACTCTGTTAAGTGTTTCATATTTGAGCTGCAAACCTACAGTATGCACTTTTAACGTACCAAAGTCAGAACATCGTACAAACAGACTTGTATAGACTTGGAGGAAGAGCTACATCACTTAAAGTGGGGATGTACGTAAAATTAGTAAAATATACTGAAATTCTTTTTGCCGCCATATACTTACGTAGGGTGTTACAAATATTGTCCCCAATTTTCAGAGTTTAATTCGTGCTCCAAATGATGTAATCCATCTTGTTTCAAAGAACGCTCAGTGTCACGGGCCCTTCTTCTGCACGACTCTGACGTTGTTTGAGTCATTTTGTTATTTTTTGCCCTCACAGAAGACATACGAAAGGTAGAAAAGCCTGCAGGTCCATTTACAATGCGACTCCTTACGATTTGTTAAATAAATGCACAGTTGGCTGAACACAAAGCCCGTACGAAATCTTTAATAGACTCATTTAGGAGAGACGCCCGAAAGTAACACTTTCTCATCTACAATTGTTAAAATTTTCTCATTTGATGCTTGTCTGGTGTTCAGTGATGATAACGAAGGAAGAATCAGGACCCTTATGAGATTAGGATTTGATGCAGGTTGCTTCAATGGACGTGCTGAAAAAGACTGATGATGTGCGTATTTCCATTTCTCAAATATCAGTGAAGGATATTGCGAAAAGGTCACGCCAGAAAGATAAGACAAGAAGGGAAGAGCTAATTAAGACAATAATATGTATTTCCAAGGTCAACACTGTCATACTTGTTTCTGATATGCAGTATACTAATAAAGTTTTTTTTCTGTATGTACCACAACTTTCATTTTTCAGTCCATAACTAAGATTTCCTGTTGTAATACCGCAGATAATACGGAGAAACTTGTTAGAGACTTTGTGCAGACTATGATGGAACTTCCTGTGGTACAAAGTTTTTCAAAGTGTACTACAGTGAGATTTATTAAAATTTTTGCGAAATCTAAATTTATATGTCTCATACATAAAAATTTAAAAAACATGTTGCGAGAGTTCTAAGAGTACTATTAAGAAACAGATCGATTGCTTTGTTTACTTAATTACTAAGAATAACCTACCACACTTGAAAGTGATAAATAAAATAACCATTGAGGAAATATTCGTCAAGTGATGTAATATGTGATGAAAGTATCAGGTAACGTCCTGAACAAATTATATGACAAAAAGGTTGAAAATGGTCCAGACTATAACCAATAAAATAATGATAACATGTAAACTTTTGGTTCAATTGCCTCTCAAACTGTGAAAAATTACAATAGCTTATAATACCTGTGTATTTTCTCATATGCCCACCCATAAGTACTAATAACGAGTGGCAACTCTGAGAAATATGTAAACAGCGCAGTTCATCCTAAAGATCTGCGGTTTGTAGTGAAACAGAAACTACTTCAGACAAAGTTTTCTCACAGACACCCCAAGCTTAAAAAAGTCACAGATCGCGTCAGTAGAATACTAGGAAGACACGTTATTGATGCCTTATTTAAGCCAACAAGGAAGGAAAGTCAATTTTGGAACACTGCAAAGGGCATACGCCCGCCGTCTATCACAGCCGGAGCGTAAAAACTATCTTCCGCATGCGGGAACCTGTACATCTCTGTCTGTCTGTCTGTCTCTCTCCCTCTCTCTCTCTCTCTCTCTCTCTCTCTCTCTCTCTCTCTCTCTCTCTCTCTGTTACTGTTCGGTAGGTTGGTACAGTACGTCAGTGATGTCGGAAATGGTATCATTACCAGTCGTACTGGTAGGGGATGAGACGTAAATATGTGAGACAAAAACTTGAAGACGACGACTTCGCTTTGGTTTCTTTGTTTGTTTGTTTTCCATATAGTCAGAACAGCACAGCATTCAGCGTTAGTCCGTTGTACATTTTAAATCCTTATAGAATATAAATAGCATTTGTAACTAATAAGAATTTGTTGATCGCGTAACTTTGCGATTTAACGTAACCAAAGAAACTACCTTTGATGCTACTGCAGTTTACATGCACAAACATAAAAAATAATAATTTTTTGTTTTGTATTCAGTAGAACTTCCTTCATCATGATGAGACGCAAGAGTTTCCTGTTATTATTGATACATTCAAAAATTGTTGAAGAATGAGAGAAATATGTTTTATTTAACTTCGACAACGTACTGGAGCGATGTTTGATGTATTTTTTTAAATTTTACCTTTTTTTTGAGGAAATTATATTTTTAAAGCTATGTGATAAATCTGTTCTGTTTTCTTTATTTCTACTACAACATCCCTCTCTTCCACGTTAGAAATCAACAATTATCGAATAAAACGTGAACTAAGCATCGTCAGTTTCAGTTTGGCAATAAATATTATTTACTTTTAAGTAAGTATGTAGCATAAACAGTGTCCCGAATATTACTCGGCCCCGTACTTATTCTCACTCAGTTTCCAACGGTTCACCGCTTCCGGTTTTTAGGGAAAACTAGTAAGAAAGAAAGCGATCGGTATGAGGTAACGCTCGATAGGTATGCAACACACCTAACGTACAGGTAACGCGGGAACAGCATAACTCACTAAACCTACTAGGAAAACTACCTTATTCTACGCTTGCTTGTGATGGTCTACGGTAGTTTTACAACTCCAGTTCAGTCGGTTCTGACTCTCTGTGACGCCATGAACTAAAACACTCAAATTTCTTCTATCCTGCTCTTTCTCCAGGAAACTTACGAGATAGAAATCCAATCCATCTTGCCATGTCATCCAGCCAGCTCATCATTTGCCGCTCTCTTCTCCTTGTCCGTTTGATCTGCCAGAGTATTAACGCCTATTTGAGCTAATAATGTCTTCTCATACTGTGCTCAAAGTAAGTCTATTTTTTCTTCTTTATCAAACCTTCCATGAAGGAAACTAGTGTTTGCTGTAACTCTTACCTATTCGTTCTCTTTGCTGTCCATGGAATTCTAAGAAGTTTCGTCCAACATCACAAGATGTCTATTCTGCGCCTTTCAGCCTTTCTTATGGTTCGGATCGCACGCCCATACATGACAACTGGAAAGCCCATAGACGTTACTATACAGATCTATGTTGTTAAAATTATGTATGTGCTCTTTAAAACATTGTTCAGGTTGGTCGTTATCTTTCAGCGGAGTAACAAGCGTCTATTGATTTCGTGGCTGCGGTCACCATCAACAGAAATCTGCGAGCCGATGCAATTGAACAAAGAAACTGCCGCCATTGTGTCTCCTGTTATGTGCCATGAAGTGAAGGGTGTAGTTGCTCTAATTTTCGTTTTCTTGACTTTCGGCGTTGGAACAGACTTTTTACTTCCTTCTTTCACTTTCAGTAAGAGGATCTTTAACGTTCCTTCACTTCTGCCGTCAGTGTGGCATCATCTGCAAATTTAAGATTATTTTCATTTATTCCAGATACTTCGTTTCCGGTTTTTTAATTCTGGTATTGCCCATACTATGCTCTGCATTCAGATCAAATAAATAAGGTGACAATGTGCAGCCACATCGTACTCCTTTCTGAATCTTCACCCATTTACCCATTTAGTTGCTTGATGTGAGGTTCTCACCATGGCTTCTTGGTCAGAGGTGATATGGTGCTTTCATATTCCTGTGTACTTCCCATAATTTAATGTGGTCCACACTGTCAAGGCTTTAGCATAATCAATGAAGCAGAGATGCTTACCCTTCTGGGATTCTCTTGCCCTCTCCGATTCATCATATGACGGCAGTTTCCAGTTTGTCTTTCGGGTAGTTCTCGGTCTATGCGGTTTGATTCATCTGTCACTACCTATGTATTTTATGCAACCCGCAACGCCTTCATGTAACACGCACTATATTTTCGTGTTTTCTCGCTCGCTACTTGCGAAGTATTAGTCCTACAGAAAAAAATGAACAGAAACTTTTAATAGGAAGATTAAATTTTGTGTTGGGAACGTTTTCCATAGGGGCCAAGGATTTCGATTTATTCAAGAAAAACACGCCTGAAAGCTTCTTTAGTAGATTATTCTTGAAAAATCGAAACTGGTTACAGATGGGACATTTGTTGTGTGACAAAAGGCAGCAAAACTGATAATTTGTAAACAAAAGTTGATGACAGACGGCATTTAGTGTTGTATCATACATTTCTGTTAGTTATTTACCTGTGTCATACTTAAAGGTTACTTTTGGGTAACTAATTTATAAACATACTGTATATTATTTCTTCACTTCGTCGTGCTGTAAATTCAAAGCTGGTACTCACTCCTGAATTATAACGCAATTTTTGTTTTGTTCGAAACTTTGAACTGAAAACATGATGTTCAGGTCACTTCTTGTGAATTTGACTCCTGTTCATATAGCTTTGAGTGTCCATGTGAGATTTTAAATCGCTAACTTGTCCTCAGTAACAACATGATCACTTACTAATCTACTTCTTTCTGACGTATTTCGATGTATACTAAAACTGGAAATTTGTGGTAAGGTCTATGGACCAAACTGCTGAGGTCGTCGGTCCTTAGGCTTACACACTACTTAATCTAACTTAAACTAACTTACCCTAAGGACAACACACACACCAATGCGCAAGGGAGCACTCGAACCGTGGCAAGGCGCCCTAGACTTCACGCCTATCCCGCAGGAATAGTCGGCCGCATCAGCAGCCACGTAAGGCACGCTGACGGGTGCTGTATGGGCGAATGCTGTTTGTGAAACATGATCAGTGCTCCTGCACTTACTATGATGTTGCGGAAAAATGATATTTATGATTTATATGTTAGTGCAGACAGCTTAAATATTCTGCGTGTGCAGTCAATAATTACAGGGATGGGGAGACATCCTCCCTGCACAACTGGTTGCTATAAAAAACTAACACACATTCAGTTCGGTTTACTGTCTTTACTAATCAGTCCTCACTGTTCAACGTTCAAACATTTTTTACGCTACCCCTTTTCTTAGTTGCGAATATATATATATATATATATATATATATATATATATATATATATATATATATATATATATATATATATATATATGTGTGTGTGTGTGTGTGTGTGTGTGTGTGTGTGTGGTGTGTGTGTGTGTGTGTGTGTGTGTGACTATTTCTGCATCGTATATGCAAAATACCGCGACTCCGATATGCGGGTATATCAGCATCGAAATGTAGGTAATGAGCTAGTGTGGTATTCGTTACATTTCGACGTGCGTGCGTTAAATGTGGAAACGTGAACTTCGGCCACGTTATTACCAAATGTGTTCCAAAGAGGACCAACGTGCTGTTCTTCCTTTCATGGCTACCGGAAGCCAAACATTTGCAGACATCCACGGGAGAATTAACAATCTGTATAAGGCAGCATTTCTATCGAAAATCACCGTTGTGGAAGGTTGTGCCAAGGTTTGTACTGGTTGTGATGCGACACAAGACGTCGGTTGGTCTTTGAGGCCAGCCACGAGGCAACTTGTGTCTCCATCAAGGGGGAGAGGTATTGTGGAGGCACGATTTAATTGACAGGCATCATCGTAGTTCAGCGAGTTTGCCGGAAATATTTGTAACTTACATCCAAAAACCAGTCTATCTTTTACTCAAAACCGTATCAGAATGCGTACAGCAGTTCCTGAGATTGACCTCCACGTAGACAGACAGACGTGACGGGGTGCATTAATTTGTAATATATGTAGGTGTATAGCACCATCTATTGTGGGTTTTTGTCGGCATTACACAAGTGGTAAGTAAGGCAATCAGAAATGTATCTCCATAAAATTATGCAAACTCTCGTGTTTCATGACAATTAGTAGCACCTCAAACACAGTCGGATACACAAGACGATTCGGAAATTGTTGTGCAAAATCCACGAATAGCTTGCATATAACCACGAACAATGGGGACATTAAGCGGTAAAAGCTTACATTATTCATAAAGGAGAACTACTCTAAAGCATTAATTCGTTTTCAAAGTTCTGAATTTTCCAAAGTGTTTGATGTAGAAGCATTATATTTACATGCATAGAATCGTAAGCTCATCGAATTCGCGCTGTACTCACCGACTGGCGTTAAGGGTTCAGTGGTTTCAGAAAATGACGACAAAGTATGAAACGTTGGTCCGAAAATCGCCTGACCTGCTGGCATATGACTTCTTCGTTTGGGAGTAAATTAAGGAACGTGTTTACGTACCCCCGCTGCCGAGAACAGAGGAAGACATAAATAATGCTGTGAAGATATTGGCAGGATGTTGCTACAATAATATAGAACGAGCCTTACTAAGACTTGGACACGTGTCGTTCGATCAGAGCGCAAAATGCAAAGATGGTGAGCATACGGTTCTGTTCATGCATCAGTCATATTTGTACCTTTAAATTTTTAGAAAACATAAATCTTTGAAAACGAATGCTCATTTATTGTAGCCGCATACGTTAGTTCACATGGCAAGAAAATGACCGTACCTACTATTCGTGCATGTTCCACAAAGGAAGAGAACTGAGGCGGGTACTGGAACAACGACTTAACTGCAGTTCCAATCAGTCAGTAATGCTTACATACAATTATGTCATAAAAAAACAGAACTACTTGAACGACTAGACATGAACATTACTAGTTCTGCAGAAATGATTAACATTTGAACCATGTCGGTCCCCAGGTTCAAAATCAACATGGATATCGCGGCGCAACACTACTTACCGACAAAATGTTGCTGCCGCTCTCGTTGCCGCTATAAGTCGAAGATAATGGATCGGAGTGACTTGCAGATGTGCAGGATGCCTCGCAGACATATGCGCGAACCGTACCGTCAAATCAGTGCGTCTGAAGAGTGCCCATTATCGAGATGAGAGATTGTGATGCATCAATCCGCGAAATTGCAGCTCGTTTGGGACGAAGTGTTTCGGAAGTGCAAGGGTGTTTGCCGAATGGTTGACGGAAGGTTATAGAAGACGACGAGTTTTTCAGGCCGATCCAACGAGACCACCCCTCGAGAAGATCGATATCTCAACCGAATGGCACTGCAGGACAGATTTGGTCCTCCTGGAACAGTGTGACGCATCGTACACTATCAGGGACGACATTCCGTCGCCGTTACGGCAAGCGTTACGTGCGCGTCGACCACTTCTCCGCCTACCTTTGCCGAATGCGTAAAAACGTGCTCGGCGGCAGTGGTGTATAGAATGACGTCACTGGTGACAGAAATGGCATCGCATCGTGTTTCCGCACGAATCCAGGTTGTGTTTCTTTGAAAAAGATGGTGGCCGCATTTTGGATCGCCGTACACAGAGGGAGCGGCATGACAATGATTGCATTCGCACAAGATATAAAGCGACAACTCAAGGCCGTAGGGGGTGCGTGCTATTGGGTACAACCACAAACCACTGTTGGTGCGTGTCCAGGGCACTGTGACCAGTGAAACATACGTGAATGACATCCTGCGACCCGTAGCCATACCCTTACTGCCCAACACCCCCGACGCCATTTTTCAGCAAGAGAAACGAACACGTGCTTTCGTGGTGCCCTGGCTCGACAGATCACCAAACTTGTCGCCAATCGAAAATGTGTAGGATATGGTGAAACGACGGGTGCGGTGCTGTGACGCAATGCCAACCACCACAGGTGAACTTTTGAACCAGGTGAATGCAGCATGGAAGTATACACCACAGGACGCCTTTCGCGGCTTATAGGCATCGATGCCATCACGCACGGAACAGGTTAGCAGACAAATTTACTTGTCCTATTCAAATTTGGCGCCAGTCGTATAGTAGCGCCACTACGAGAATGCAGATCACATTTGCTTTAAATATGTGCTGTAACGGTAGTCAGTGTTAGTCATCTGTGAGACTGGATGTAGTGAGTTGATGTTAGCCAAGAATATCTCGAAGACGACGAAAACGCCATTGTGAACAGCTTACTGCGTTACAACAAGGGTTACGAGAAGCTGAATGTTCGTTCAGCGATATTGCAGAAAGGCTTGGCGTAAGTGTAGCAACTGTACATGACTCCTGGCACCAGTGGTCACGGGAAGGTAGGTCGCAGGAAGACCGGTTTCTCGACTGTCACGTGGCACTACCGGGAGGGAAGACCATCATGCTCGGCGTATGGCTGTGACGCATTGTACTGCATCTGCAGCAGCAATGGCGACACACTGACACAAAGAAATGATACACATCGGTTAATTCAACGAGAACTCCGCTCCAGACGCGTTGAAGCGTGCATTCCAATAACCGCATTTGCAACTTAAGTGGTGTCAAGCGAGAGCTCATTAGAGGGCAGGGTGGAGGTCTGTTATGTTTTCTGATGAAAGCTGGTCCAGCCTCAGTGGCAGTGAGGGTCGTGAGTTGGACAGGAAACGGAAAGTTAAGGACCTGCAGCCAACCTGTCTGCGTGCTAGACACACTGGACACACAGCTGGAACTATGGTCTGAGATGCAGTTTCGTTTGACAGCAGGAGCGCTCTTGTCATTATCCCACGAACTCTGACAGCAAAATTTGAGTGTCGGTCTGGTATTTTGAGCTGTTGTGATGCCATTCATCAAAAACATTTCACGAGGTGTTTTCCAACAGGAGAACTCGCCCATATACCGAGTCTGTAACCCAACATGTCCTACAGAGTGTCGACATCTTGCTTTGGCCTTCTCGATCAGCAGATCTGTCTCCAGTCGAACACTTATAGGATGTTATTAATTGAAAGCTCCAGCGTCATCCACAAACAGTATTAACCATCCCTGTATTGGCCGACCAAGTGTAACAGGTTCAATGGTTCTGAGCACTAGGGGACTTAACTTCTGAGGTCATCAGTCCCCTAGAGCTTAGAACTACTTAAACCTAACTAACATAAGGACATCACACATATCCACTCCCGAGACAAGATTCGAACCTGCCACCGCAGCGGTAGCGCGGCTCCAGACTGTAACGCCTAGAACCGCTCGGCCACTCCCGCCGGCAGTGTAACAGGCTAGGAACTCATCCCACATATTGATATCCGGTACCTGTACGACACAGTGCATCCACGTTTGTATGCTTGCATTAAACATTGGTTGTTAAGGTACCAGCATTTCTCATTTGCAATGGATTTCTTGCGTCTACGTTAGCCTGTGATATTGCAACGTTAATCACCGAAATAATTTACCCATTCCTGAAATGTCATTACTCTACATCAGTTACTTTTTGGCCTTAGGATTTCTTCCCCTCAGTATAATTATATTTGTCCCGTCCCCTCTTGTGCTCAATTTTGATCATGCGTGACAATCATTAATGTGATCATCGTGATACCAAGGCGAATTACATCTGCAGTAAGAGAGGAATCTGATGCTTTAGGCAGCTGTCACGTTAGCGAGCTGGAATGGTCGGGAGAGGGGGGAAGGGAGGATGGAGATGGACAATGGCTCCATTTTTACAAACACTAAACTAACACAAACGAACCACAGCCAAGGATTCTCTATAAGAAGCTCCGGATCAGATCTTTACCTATCTGCAATCAGGACGACAAAAACCACCAGTTTTATGCTCGCGATGTAAGTCATTTCAAAACAAGTCAGCAAAAAATCTACGTTTCGGCTATCCCGCTTCTCTTCAAGTTCAACGTTTCCACGCCCTCCATAAATTGAAACTCTGCGACTCAAATTAGAACCGCAGTGTGTCGCTTTCCCCTGTCCTCTAAATGGCCCGCAGCTGTGCACTCGGCCCTCTGTTGTAATTTTGTCTGTTATTTTTAATACGGGGCCCAGACTCTCTGTTGTCGCAGATCTTTTTTTCCCCCGCTGTCCGTAATTTTTCCCTCTCTCAGCAGCACGTCCGACGAACACGGAAACGTTCGTGAAATATGGTTCCAAGTCCCCAGGGCGACACGCAGCGAACTTTATATGCACGAGCTATGCAGAATGACAGTTTAGTGGTACGGGCCTCTCTTTGCCCTCTGCCCTTTCCCTCCACCACACAGACATACACGCGTCAGGCAATCCGCCGAGAGCTTGCCGATCGCTATAATTGAAAGTCGTCCGTCGCCACTGTGACGTCACGCACGCGACACCGGCAGATATCACTGGCCCTCGGCGTTGCTACATTTAAGGTTGTCAGGATCAGCGTCCAGGCCTCGGTGAACTTCCCCCAAAGTCTGACAAGTACACCTACATTACTGTTTCGTTATTTTCCAACTGTCTTAAAACTGAATGACGTTTGATGCGGTGACAAAAGCCACGAGACACTCCTAGTATCGCGTCGGACCCGATTTTGCCTGTGTAGTGCAGAACACGACGTGGCATGGACTCAACAACTCATTGGAAGTGCCCTGCAGAAATACTGAGCCAAGCCACCTCTACATCTGTCCACAACTGTGAGAGTGTTGCCGGTACAAGATTGTGTCCACGAACTGCCCCCTTGACCAGGGCGATCTTGGTGGCCAAACCGCTCACTCGAATCGTCCAGAAAGTTCTTCAAGCCAGTTACGATGTCGCCCGGTGACATAGTGCATAGTCATCTATAAAAATTCCATCGTTGTTTGGAAACATTAGGTCCATAAAGGGCTGCAAATGGTCTCCAAGCAGCAGAACAACACAAGTTCCTGTCAATGATCGTTTCAGTTAGACCAGAGGTCTCAGTTCATTCCATGCCCACTCCGTTATGGAGCTACCACCAGCTTGCACAGTGCCTTGTTAACAGTTTGGGTCCATGGATTCGTGGGGTCTGCGCCATACTCGAACCCTACCATCAGCTATTACTTGCTCAGATCGGGACTCATGTGACCAGGCCACGGTTTTCCAGTCGTCTAGGGTTGGGGTTGGGTTGTGTGGGAAAGGAGACCAGACAGCGAGGTCATCGGTGTCATCGGATCAGGGAGGGCTGGGGAAGGAAGGCGGTCGTGCCCTTTCAGAGGAACCATCCCAGCAGTTGCCTGGAGCGCAACCTAAATCAGCATGGCCGGGCGCGGGGACTGAACCGTCGTCCACCCGAATGCGAGTCCAGTGTCTAAACACTGCGCCACTTCGCTTAGTCAGTCGTCTAGGGTCCAACCGATATTTTCATGTTAGTCGCACGTTGCACATTGATTTCTATGGTTATTTCACGCAGTCTTGCTTGTATTTTAGCGCTGACAACACTACGCAAACGCCGCTGCACTCGGTTGTCAAGTGAAGGCTGCAGGTCACTCCATTGTCGATGATGAGAAGTAACCTGAAATTTGGTATTCCCTGCATGCTCTTGACACTGTGGGTCTCGGAAAAACTGAATTTCCAAGTGATTTCCGAAATAGGATGTTCCACGCATCTAGCCCAAATTACTACACTCCTGGAAATGGAAAAAAGAACACATTGACACCGGTGTGTCAGACCCACCATACTTGCTCCGGACACTGCAAGAGGGCTGTACAAGCAATGATCACACGCACGGCACAGCAGACACACCAGGAACCGCGATCTTGGCCGTCGAATGGCGCTAGCTGCGCAGCATTTGTGCACCGCCACCGTCAGTGTCAGCCAGTTTGCCGTGGCATACGGAGCTCCATCGCAGTCTTTAACACTGGTAGCATGCCGCGACAGCGTGGATGTGAACCGTATGTGCAGTTGACGGACTTTGAGCGAGGGCGTATAGTGGGCATGCGGGAGGCCGGGTGGACGTACCGCCGAATTGCTCAACACGTGGGGCGTGAGGTCTCCACAGTACATTGATGTTGTCGCCAGTGGTCGGCGGAAGGTGCACGTGCCCGTCGACCTGGGACCGGACCGCAGCGACGCACGGATGCACGCCAAGACCGTAGGATCCTACGCAGTGCCGTAGGGGACCGCACCGCCACTTCCCAGCAAATTAGGGACACTGTTGCTCCTGGGGTATAGGCGAGGACCATTCGCAACCGTCTCCATGAAGCTGGCCTACGGTCCCGCACACCGTTAGGCCGTCTTCCGCTCACGCCCCAACATCGTGCAGCCCGTCTCTAGTGGTGTCGCGACAGGCGTGAATGGAGGGACGAATGGAGACGTGACGTCTTCAGCGATGAGAGTCGCTTCTGCCTTGGTGCCAATGATGGTCGTATGCGTGTTTGGTGCCGTGCAGGTGAGCGCCACAATCAGCACTGCATACGACCGAGGCACACAGGGCCAACACCCGGCATCATGGTGTGGGGAGCGATCTCCTACACTGGCCGTACACCTCTGGTGATCGTCGAGGGGACACTGAATAGTGCACGGTACATCCAAACCGTCATAGAACCCATCGTTCTACCATTCCTAGACCGGCAAGGGAACTTACTGTTCCAACAGGACAATGCACGTCCGCATGTATCCCGTGCCACCCAACGTGCTCTAGAAGGTGTAAGTCAACTACCCTGGCCAGCATGATCTCCGGATCTGTCCCCCATTGAGCATGTTTGGGACTGGATGAAGCGTCGTCTCACGCGGTCTGCACGTCCAGCACGAACGCTGGTCCAACTGAGGCGCCAGTTGGAAATGGCATGGCAAGCCGTTCCACAGGACTACATCCAGCATCTCTACGATCGTCTCCATGGGAGAATAGCAGCCTGCATTGCTGCGAAAGGTGGATGTACACTGTACTAGTGCCGACATTTTGCATGCTCTGTTGCCTGTGTCTATATGCCTGTGGTTCTGTCAGTGTGATCATGTGATGTATCTGACCCCAGGAATGTGTCAATAAAGTTTCCCCTTCCTGGGACAATGAATTAACGGTGTTCTTATTTCAATTTCCAGGAGTGTATTACCAGTTCAAGGACACAATCACGTCGGAAACGTTTTCACACGACTTACCTGAGTACAAATGTCAGCTCCGCCAATGTATTGCCCTTTATATATCGTGTAAGCCGTACTAACGCCATCTTCATATGTGTATATCGCTATATAATGACCTCTGTCGCCCCCAGTGTATATAGAGAAATCACAACACTAGTAAACTGCAGCGAAATGCAGGAAGATCTTAACAGAATCGACGCATGGTGCGGAGATATTCGTATTGAGCAAGAACACGAATAAATGTCACAAATCACATATCAATCTACATCTACGCCTATGCTCCGGAAGCCACCTTGTGGTGAGTATTGGAGGGTAATCTGTATACCACTGTATACAAATCTTTTGTGAAAGAAGTTGCTTCCCTTCTAGCAGCAGTTTATCGTAGATCACTGGAGCAACGAAATTAACTTTTGACTAGAAAAAAGCACAGGTCATTCCCGTTTCCAAGAAGGGCGATAGGACAGATGCACGATTATAGGCCTGTATAGTGGACGTCAGTCTGTTGCAGAATTAAGGACCGTGTTTTATGCTCAAGAGTTATTACGTTTTTGGAGAACAAAAATCTCCTCTGTAAAAAACAACAAAGTTTTCTCAGAAAGAGCTCTTTTGCGAAACTCCTCCATGAGTTCGACTAGCGCTGTAGAGAACAGCGCGCAGGTTGATGCCATGGCCCCTCGATTTTAGGAAGGCATTAAACACCGTCCTACACTGCCGTTTAATGGTGAAATACGAGCTTACCGAGAGTCGGACTAGATTTGCCACTGAATTCAAAACTTTATTGCTGATAGAACGCAACACGTCGATGTTAACGGAACAAAATCGACGGATGCCAATGTAATTTGCTGAGTGCCGCAAGGCTGTGTTTACGATGTATAGAAATAGACTAATAGAAAGTGTCGGAAGCTCTTTAAGGCTGTTGGCAGATAATACGGTCGTGCATAAGATAGCAGCAACGCCGGAAGACAATATCGATTTGAAGAGAATTGAGGAACGGTGCTGGCTCTGGCAGTTGACCCTGTACGAATATAAATCTAACATATTGAGCATAAATAGGAAAAGAAATACACCACTGTACAACAGCACTAGCATAAAACATCTAGGAGTAACTATTTGGATCTACCTTAAATGGAATGATCACAATTAGTAGGAATAGCAGATGCCAGAATGAGATTCACAAGAAGACTCTTAAGGAAATGTAACTCATCAACGAAGCAAGTGGCTAGAAAGGCGCTTGTTTGACCGATTCGTTAGTATTGTTCATCTATTTGGAATCCTACCAGGTAGGAGAGGAAATAGAGAAGATTCCACGAGGAGCGGTCTGTTTTGTCTCTGGATCATATGGTGGGCATGAGAGCGTCAAATACATGCTCAACAAATTCCAGTGGCAGTCTTTACAGCAGAGGTGTTGTGCATCGCAAAAAAGTTTACAATTGAAATTTTACGAGATAATTTTCTGGGAAAAGTCGGACAACGTATTACTTCCCCCATACACTGCTCACGAAATGACCATCAGGACAAAATTCGATAAATTAGAGCCCATACAGAGGCTTACAGACAATCATTCTTCCCATGTGCCATTCATACGCGGAAAAGGGGTATCAGTCAGTGGTACCAGAAGTACCCTCCACCAGATACCATTAGGTGGCTTGTGGGGTACGATGCAGATACAGGTGTCACTTCCCGCTTTTGCTATTCAATTGCGAATAGTTCGTGGGAAGAACGATTGGTGCTAACCTTTGGTCTGATCTCCAATCTCTCTAACTTTACTGTCATTTTCTGTCCTCAGATTGATCTTAAATATTGGATTTCGGAATATTACTATTTCCACAAATCTTTAGTCAACGCACCATATCGTGCCAGACGCCAGAACACACGTATTCACTTTGATTCTTTCTGCACGTGACTACTTGCATTCTCTTGCAAAGTGTACTGCTAAAAGTTTTACAGCTTTCAGCCTTCCATCTAATTGGCACCTTACGCACAGATGCAGTTATTGCCCCAATTATGACCATTGCTGATATAACTGTGCCCTCTTCGCCTAATTACACACCTGTGCTTATTTCTGTCCTTTGGAAGGTCTTCCTGCTGCGGCCGCACACTTCGGACATCGTAGCACCTACTGCACCGGCATTCCACTTTACGTTCAACCATCACTGGTTGCCTGCATTACAGGGTGTACATTCACCAGGAAAACGTACGTCATCTGTGTTGTCAAAACAAAGACTTAACTGAAGCCACAACACAACACACCACCAGGTCTCCACCAACGGCCGCCAGGGACGCTACCCGTTCGCGGAGCCTGCAGAACAACTTCGCCAGTGGTCGCACCTAGCCGAGGAACTACTATGCTAGGCCATCACGTGATTGCAAATAGTTCTGGCAGATACATCCGCCAACGGACTTTATAAGGCGGCGCACTGCTGGCAAAAGGAGTTCGACGCACCACTCGAAAGGGTGAAGAGCTGCTGCCCCGGTAGCAACAGCCAACAGCCACTTCCAGCTGGTCGAACTCTTGGTATAGTCGATGAACCTCTGGACGTTGTAGAGCTGTTTGTGTTCCCTCCCCGTGAAGAGTCGGGTCTTTATTATTATTATTACTATTTTTATTATTGGTTGTTATTTATTATTTATTGCTGTGTATTTGTGTAGATCCGCAGTTGGGATCGAGTCGGTTGTTCTCTTGGATATCGTAATTTTGTTTTGAGTCCAATAAATTGTTTTGGGACTCGTGTTTCCTGCATTTCTATTCCGCTAGCGCAGATACTTCAGTTCTCATTACTGTGTTTTGTATTCTAATATCTTGACTTATTTTTCCTTTTTTCGTGAGAGATACTCTGGTTTTAGTTCAACGAGGAATGCATGTAATTTGCTAGTGCAGACAGCCTTTTTATAATGTGACTACAATGTTGCGCAAATCTTGAGGAGGAAAGTAACTTTCGCATGACATCTCGCTGCTAAGTCGATGAAACCTGGAGCACACAAAGAAAGAAACGCTACAATATAGTACAGAAGGTGTGGGATCGTGTCCACTCGTGTCTTACAAGGTGCCTAGGAAGCTGCTTTCTCGGATAGCTAGACAACATACAAGCAAATCACATTAATGGAGTTTATTACAGTAACTGAATTTACAATATCTAACTTTGATTTAATTGACGTGTCGCAAGCCGTTGGTGACACACAAATAATCGGTGTCCTTCAATGTATACAATTTCCATGTAAGCAACTGATACGGATCACAAGTCACGGCTCTTCTTGTGCGGCTCTGCTAGTGCCCGGTTTCTAGTGCCTCTCTTCTAGTGCGCCCGAGGCTAGGCAGCTCTCATCTTTTATTCTCTTCGTGTAGAGACCGCTCCTGTCGTGATGACGTCTTAGTCAATGGGCTATTGCCTGACATCGTCTCACAGCCCACTCTGCTGTATCGTTCTTGATCTTCGTGCCAGTTTTTTTCGTTACGCCGGAACAGAAGGTAACTGAAATAAATGTGCCCTGAGACGAATAGAAATGACATTTTCTGGAGTCACTGCGATTTATTATGGTGTCATAGACATTAGGAAAGTGGGACATGATCCTTAATATGGTGTGGGATCACCACGTAAGTACTATCATTCTGTTCACAAGGTTGGTCAACAGTTCATTTGGTGCGGCGTTCCATATGTAAGTGGTGTAATACGGCTCCCAAACGCATCCCATATGTGCTCTATGGGATTAAAGACGGGGAAACGAGCACGCCTGAAAATACTCACATGGGGAAGAAGTACAGTGTTACAATAATGTTGACAGGTGAATGAACCGTGCTATAAGATATGGAGATCAGTACACCCATGCAACATAATATCTTCCCACACCGTAACACATGGACTATCAAAACGATAAAGTTCGGTTCTGTTCCTAGGAGCATTACGTGTTCCCACTTCTCACCATATGAAGGATGTCCAGAATCACTACTCAGGTTGAATCTGCTCTTATCTGAGAAGAACATGCTGTTCGGTTCAGTCCCTGTGCTATTGGCACCATCAGCAAATGATGCTGCTAATGTGCGGTTGTCAACGGAGCACTACCTACCGGTCAACGGGAAAAAGAGACCATCATCAATCTGAAGCGTGCATGAATGTGTGCCTTCCGGTCATGTTATAAGTGCTGCAAGCGCACCTGGTCTTTGGCGTGAGTTCCTACTTCCCTGTAGAGCAATATGGCGATTATTTGCAGCTGTAGTTGATCAGCGGTGCTTGTGCTGCGGATCGCTTCCCATGCACTGAAACACTGCTATGACCAATACCGAACTTCGGAGTTACACTTGTCACACTTCATGTTAAGTTCACTTTTACGATGTCTTCTCCATGTGAAGTCATGCAGATGTTGTCTACTGGCCATGTTTTAACGGAGAACACAAACACAGTGTATCCCAACCGTTCACTGATTGACACACACACACGTTATTTCAGTTGTGTCGTGTTGCGAGACCAGCTCCATTTGGTGCTATAGTCCTCACACCCTATAACTTCTCAATTTCTGTAAATGACTGGGAGATCTCTGGAAGTACACACCCGTATGTTATTTCAGATATCTCATCCATAACTTTCACAGAGTAGTGTATGACTGACTTAGAAATCCGACTTCAAGTAAGAGTGTACTACTGTGTAAAACTTGAGGGCATGCATTAGTTCATCATTATAAACGATGAATCGGCGGCAGATTGGCACAGGAATAAATTCATCCCTGATAAGTGAAAAATTATGCAGGATCGGGAGTCTTACCCAAATTTCCCGCTCTACGTGAGCGTTGGCCACCATCCGACCCAAATTCTCAACTTGTCACACAGTAAATGAATCCACTTTCCATGAACTTCTTTGCTTACAGCTTTTATCCGAGTCCCTTAGAAGTTCGGATATATATGTGTGTGTGTGTATGCCGTCTGCTCTCTTCGACATGTTTGGCAGGAGGGACTCCGCAAATTTGTATACACTTACTACAAAAACTATACTTCAAATAACTACACTATAAGAGAGTTCAATATCACGAAATCATCATTTTCTGTGGGCCTTTGTCCCGCTTCAAAGAGGGATCGGTCTATTTACTATGGATTTGGCGATGTTATGTATGTAGGCTGTTTAGGTAACGCCACATAGCACTCTGTATGAAAAATCACTTGCTGTGCTGTGTGCAGTCAGTGGCTGGTTGACATTGTTGTAATACTGGCCATTGTAGTGTTGGGCAGCTGGCTGTTAACAGCGTGTAGCGTTGCGCAGTTCGAAGTGAGCCGCCAGCAGTGGTGGATGTGGGGAGAGAAATGGCGGAGTTTGGAAATTTGTAAGACTGGATGTCACGAACTGCTATATATGTTATGACTTTTGATGATATTAAGGTAGATACATTGTTTGTTCTCTATTAAAATCTTTCACTTTCTAACTATCTCTATCAGTAGTTAGTGCCTTCCATAGTTTGAATCTTTCATTTAGCTGGCAGTAGTGGCGCTCGCTGTATTGCAGTAGTTCGAGTAACCAAGATTTTTGTGAGGTAAGCGATTTGTGAAACGTATAGGTTAATGTTAGTCAGGGCCATTTTTTGTAGGGATTTTGGAAAGTCAGATTGCGTTGCACTAAAAATATTGTGTGTCAGTTTAAGCACAGTCTTGTATAATTTTTCAAAGGGGACGTTTCATATGTCGACCCTTAGCCGAGGATACCTCATTGGAATCTTCTGATTTTTTCTTGTAGTTTGTGTAATTAGTGTAGATATTGCTTATTGCCATCTCGTAATTGTAGAGAGAATCTCCTTTGTAGTTGCAGTCTTTCATTGTTGTACAGTAAAACAGTTGTGGCATGCATGTAGATCTGCACCAAGTATTTCGCAGCCGCGCTTGCAATTAACTAGATATTATTTTCAGTGCTATGTTAACGTGTTTTCTTATTTTTGCTCTTCAAATTGTGCTTTTATGTGTTCTCGTGTGAAATATTGTGACAATAATAGCGCGTGAAAAACGTAATACTAGGCTCCAAAGTAAACTGAGAAATGACAGTGAAGACGAAAGCAGTGTGTTAGCGCCACCATGCAATGAATTAACTAATGTTCAAAGTAGTAATTTGGTAATAGTGCATAGGGAAATGGAGCGGGCTGCAAATAATGGTGTAGGCAGTGAAACAATTAGTGAACAGGGAAGCATTATCGATCGATCGGTCGGCAACAGCTCGCGTCGGGAATCCGAAATGACAGGACACAATCTAGGAAATACTGTAGATTCAGGTTTTGCGTCCTCACCGTTTTCTCAAATAAGTCAAGACCCATTTTCTGCTTGTCAAAATGTGAATGTTGTCGGTGCAAATGCACTGCCGAAAAGCATAGAGGAACAGATTCCAGACACTAATACATTATTATTGCAATTAATGCAACAAATGAAACAAAATCAGAGAGAAACACAGAAAAAGCTTCAAAAGTTAGACACAATGGAACAACACCAGAGACAAACACAGAAACAGTTAGACACAATGGAAAAAAATCTTCAAAAGTTAGACACAATGGAAGAAAAGATTCAAAAGTTATACTCAGTGGAACATATGCTTGCACAAACACGTGAAGATTTAACTACTGAGTTGCATAAAATCGAATCGAAATATCAAAAAGTCTGTAATGACGCAAAAACACAAATTTGTGAGCATTTGCAACCTATTTTTTCGTGGCATCAAAAACATTACAGAATCACGAATCAGCCATAAAAGAACTGCAAACTATTGTTCATGAAAATCATGAGACGTTGCAAGCTAATACTGACTCAGTTGCATCTATCGATTCGGTTACGCAACTTGCAAAAACTCAGCAAAACTTAAAGGACACAGTAGATACGATTTCAACACAAATGAACACTCTGAAATTTGGTTCGGAAAAACACACTGAGGAAATAAGTACACTATCGGAGAAAATAGTCGAACTTTCGGATCAGTTCATTAACTTTCCTGCAAAGGTAGATGATGATCTGAATGATACAGAAGAGTGCGAACAAATAAGGAAATTCAAACAAAATCAGAATCAAATTAATACGCAACACCAAAGAGAAATCCGGGAAGTACAAGATCAGCTGACAGGTAATACAAGAATTACGTATTTCAGAGGACACTCGCGCTCCAACACGGGAAGAGGGACTTAGAAATACGGAAAAGCCACAAAATAATAACACAGGGCATTTCGGAGATTATGAAAGAAATTGGCAAGGTGCACCGAATTTTGAGATGGAACCGCCGACACGACGTAACAATGACCGATTTGCTACCCGCCGACACGATGATTTTGACTATAAGCTGTTCATCACTACACGTAAATTCTAAACATTTAAGAATTCTGGAAACGACATTCATCCACAAGCGTGGCTCCATCAATTCTCTCATTGATTTCCTCCCAACTTGTCATTAGAGCACAGATTAGAAGTTATGTGTCGCTACTTGGGGAATGATCCAGCTATAAGAATGCGATCGGTCATTCACTATTGTCCCAGTGAAGGAGAATTTTATCATGCCTTCCTCTCAGCATATTGGTCTCAAGCTACACAAGACCGAGTAAAACATAGCATCATAATGATGAAACATTTCGAACAATCTGAATTTTCCAGTCTTGTCAAATATTTCGAAGACATGTTACATAAGAATCAGTATCTTTCAAACCCATACAGCTCCTCAGAACTCATCCGCATTTGCTTAATCAAATTACCTGAACATTTACGACAGATTATTTTAGCAGGACGATGCAAAGACGACATTGAAGCCTTTCAGGGATTGTTACAACAACTGGAAATTGACACTGACAATCGCGGAACCCGAAAACAGGAGCACGACAATTACAGGTCACACCTGTCACAATTCCGCGAAGACAGAAATAATACACGACAATGCTATTCGTACAACGTAAATCGTGACCAAAACAGACACCAACCGTATGACAAACGTTGCAGAGTAGTAATAATTACAGGGAAAGATCACCTCTCCGCGGTAGCGACTATCACAGAGACAATCAGAGAAAGAGACAATATGGAAACCAAAATAATTATTATCACGGAAGATAATTTAAGACGCAACGGTCCAGCGCGCAGTTACGATTCAGGGAGAAATTCTCCACCACGTGACCGACAAGAAAGGAACTATGGAATCGACCGACATGACGACAGACGATATGATCGTAACGACAGACCTGAATTTCATCAGAACTGGCGGGATTCAAACAGAGCTGGGCCCTCTCGGCAAGGTGAATTTGTAGAAGTTAGGTCTCCTAATCCCAATAACGACGCACGCCAACAAAGAGATAGCAGACAATGACTCACACCGCAGGCACCCACGTGCGCCGGCTGGCTCGGCGAAAAATGACATAGACGCTAACCTTGAGAAAAATTCCAGTATTCCTAACCGACGTATACCGCATGATAATTGCTTTCAAGTTCAAACTCTGAGTACTATGAAGAGTAAAGGATTGCACCAAATTTCACATGTAAAACCGTTTATTGAAAGATCATCTGCTTTTTAACTTTGTCTTTGCCATAAAACATTTCACTTCACATTTCTAGTATGCTTTGTCACACTGAGAAACTGTTAACATGCAACAATGTTTTGAAGTTAACTATCCAGTCTAGATCCTAGGGAACATTTTTAAACAGAAATTACGAATGCATTGTTATAGTGAACACACGACACAGTGTTGTTATTTGCACATTCTTGCTTGTTAGTTGCACGATTACGTAACGACTATAAGGCTTACATACTTAGAACGTATACTGTTAATGAGATTTTAATTGAACATTTTGGTTTTGTTGAAAAGACATTCTTTATTTGAAGTACTTTCTGTGAGATTAAAGATGACTTAGTATTTGGTTTCTTTGATAGCTACACGATTATATCACGACGCTACTAATGTGTGACACAATTTACATTGTGCTTTTGCGGTGTATCTGTTTTATATCTGCACAGTGTTTCTGAATTCTTCTGGAAAGAAAAACATGTTTTAGTATTAACTTTTGTGGTATAGCTACAATGAGACAGCCTTTTCTGTAGCATAACAATACGTTACAGTACAGTACTTACTTCATCACGGCAATAAGCGTAGTAACTACGATATATATACACAAAGCATTTCACTTTTGTTTATCATGAGGTAAGTACATTGACTTCTACAGAACGTAGCTTTCGGAGGACGATAACTACGACACTTCCACAGAGATTATCCTACAACAAGACGCACAGTTTAGCGCTACAGTACACATATTTGAGTGATTAATTTTGTACTTAAAACATTTATTTTTAAACATATTTGAAGTACAATGATACAAAGGTTTTCAGTGATACATTTCATTCCATTGCTGTAATCTGTAACACCTGAGGATATAATTACATTAATCCTCAAGGGAGTACACGCTTACTTTGTGTACCATATGTTTGGCAAGCACAAGGAGCCCTAGCTTTGCTTATAAAACTTCACACATCGGTACCATATTTCTCTAACACATAAATTACACAGCTACCTGATCATTTAACTGAGAGAGGCAAATATTTATTTTACTACATCAGTGACAGATGTTTACGTAATTACACAGTTTGATAATTTCACACTTGTGAAATTGTATTTTGTCTATATTTTGTGAAATGTTCATATTTTTTCGGAAACATTGTGAAACTATGAGAGCTTTGAATTTCGCATTTAGTACTGGGTCATGATTTTTAAGGTACGTTTCAGGTAGACGACACTATTGAAATGAGCAGAGAATTTTTTTTAGGTTTTGAAATTATTGAAGGAAGCCACGAAGATTTTGAGATTTGGCTGAGGTTTTATGATGACGATGTGTATTACGCTGTTGCGGTATGTTTATGATCAATAGGCTGATGCTGTGTGAGGAATTTGATTATGCTACATATTTATTATGATGAAATATTGAAGAAGTGTCTACGAATATATATATGTACAATAAGGTAAGGAATAATGAGTAGTGGTTAGGGACTCTGATTTGTGGAAAAAGATGTTGGTAACCAAGAATCGTACTTTAAGAACTATGAAATGTGTGTAAATGCGTGAATGTATTACAATATTGTCGAAAATTTTTTGGACACTGTTATATTTAGAGGATTTTATTTTCTACACGTTTTTAACGCAAATTCTCAATCTGTGAAAATATTTTTATATGAGACTGTCACTGTAGCGGAAACTGCTGTCGTAAATATTTCAGTAAGAAAGGTAAGTGACCGTGACGTAAAGCGTTGTGAGCGGCCAGGTGTGCCAGCCGCCTTGAGAAAAAGTCATTAGTGTGTGCCTTTCAGAGGGAAAGGTGGAGAAAAACAGAACATTCCTTTGTAGAAAGCATCGCAAATACCACACGCCCAAACTTGAAAACATATTACACTGTGAAGCTCTTAATTTATGATATTTACTGAAATGAAATGATAAACGTTTCACGTCTATTGTCTTGCTAGTTGAAAGCTTGATTACTGCACTATGATACGCCATATGGCTAGTGAATGACGTTTCTCGCCTTTCTTTGTCTATTTTGTGCAATATCTAGTTTCTTGCTGCACTGCATCATTGGTTAAAATAAAATTTTATAGATGTACTAACATAAATATTTTCTGTCTACAGATCGAGTATATAATAATAATGTGATATACTTCCAAAAAAATGAGGGAGCACAAAAAGACATTTCCCTTCACAGGAACTGCATACATAATTTTCTTTTCAACTACTTGGTAGTTTTTGGCAGAGTAAGTTATCGTGATGGATCACTCTAGTATTAAGATGTGACATATGTATTAAACGTGGTCATTATTACTGTAATATTTTTCTGCTTGAGCTTTGTCATGTTTAGGTAAAAGTTATTGCATTTGCTGCTGCTGTTTGCCAGGCATAATATTACTGAATTTGACTTTATATTACTCTGTTGATCATTGCTGATTCTTCCGCCTTTAGGGGCAATTTCCCACCCCTAGGACAAGAGAGTGCCCTGAACCTCTATCCGCTCCTCCGCCCTCTTTGACAAGGCCGTTGGCAGAATAAGGCTAACTTCTTATGCCGGAAGTCTTTCGGCCGTCAATGCTGATAATTTATCAAAATTTAGGCAGTGGCGGGGATCGAACCTGGGACCGAAGACCTTTAGATTATGATTCAAAGACGCTACCACTAGACCACGGCTAATCAACGACATAAGGATGCAGAAGGCAATTGAAACCACTGCATCAAAAACACGTAACGTATATCCACAGGACATGTGGCCTGTAGTTGAAGAAGTGTCATGATGATCTATCCATTGGCAAAAGATTCCAGAATAGTCCCCCATTCGGATCTCCAGGAGGGGGCTGCCAAGGGGGAGGTTACCATGAGAAAAAGATTGAATAATCAACGAAAGGATAACGTTCTACGAGTCGGGGCATGGAATGTCAGAAGCTTAAACGTGGTAGGGAAACTAGAAAATCTGAAAAGGGAAATGGAAAGGCTCAATCTGGATATAGTAGAGGTCAGTGAAGTGAAGTGGAAGGAGGACAAGGATTTCTGGTCAGATAAGTATCGGGTAATATCAACAGCAGCAGAAAATGGTATAACAGGTATAGAATTCGTTATGAATAGGAAGGTAGGGCAGAGGGTGTGTTACTGTGAACAGTTCAGTGACCAGGTTGTTCTAATCAGAATCGACAGCAGACCAACACGAGATAACGATAGTTCAGGTATGCATGCCGACGTCGCAAGCTGAAGATGAACTGATAGAGAAAGTGTATGAGGATATTGAAAGGGTAATGCAGTATGTAAAGAGGGACGAAAATCTAATAGTCATGGGCGACTGGAATGCAGTTGTAGGGGATGGAGTAGAAGAAAAGGTTACAGGAAAATATGGGCTTGGGACAAGGAATGAAAGAGGATAAAGACTAATTGAATTCTGTAACAAGTTTCAACTAGTAATAGCGAATACCCTGTTCAAGAATCACAAGAGGAGGAGGTATACTTGGAAAAGGCTGGGAGATACAGAAAGATTTCAATTAGATTACATCATGGTCAGACAGAGATTCCGAAATCAGATACTGCATTGTAAGGCGTACCCAGGAGCAGATATAGACTCAGATCACAGTATAGTAGTGATGAAGAGTAGGCTGAAGTTCAAGACATTAGTCAGGAAGAATCAATACGCAAAGAAGTGGGATATGGAAATTCTAAGGAATGACGAGATACGTTTGAAGTTCTCTAACGCTATAGATACAGCAATAAGGAATAGCGCAGTAGGCAGCACAGTTGAAGAGGAATGGACATCTCTAAAAAGGGCCATCAGAGAAGTTGGGAAGGAAAACATAGGTACAAAGAAGGTAGCTGATAAGAAAGCATGGGTAACAGAAGAAATACTTCAGTTGATTGATGAAAGGAGGAAGTACAAACATGTTCTGGGGAAATCAGGAATACAGAAATACAAGTCGCTGAGGAATGAAATAAATAGGAAGTGCAGGGAAGCTAAGACGAAATGGCTGCAGGAAAAATGTGAAGAATTCGAAAAGGATATGATTGTCGGAAGGACAGACTCAGCATACAGGAAAGTCAAAAGAACCTTTGGTAACATTAAAAGTAACGGTGGTAACATTAAGAGTGCAACGGGAATTCCACTGTTAAATGCAGAGGAGAGAGCAGATAGGTGGAAAGAATAAATTGAAAACCTCTATGAGGGTGAAGATTTGTCAGATGTGATAGAAGAAGAAACAGGAGTCGAGTTAGAAGAGATAGGGGATCCAGTATTAGAATCGGAATTTAAAAGAGCTTTGGAGGACTTACGGTCAAATAAGGCAGAAGGGATAGATAAAATTCACGTTGGTGTGTAGAATATATGAGTCTGGCGATATACCATATGACTTTCGGAAAAGCATCATCCACACAATTCCGAAGACGGCAAGAGCTGACAAGTGCGAGAATTATCGCACAATCAGCTTAACAGCTCATGCATCGAAGCTGCTTACAAGAATAATATACAGAAGAATGGAAAAGAAAATTGAGAATGCGCTAGGTGACGATCAGTTTGGCTTTAGAAAAAGTAGAGGCACGAGAGAGGCAATTCTGACGTTACGGCTAATAATGGAAGCAAGGCTAAAGAAAAATCAAGACACGTTCATAGGATTTGTCGACCTGGAAAAAGCGTTCGACACTATAAAATGATGCAAGCTGTTCGAGATTCTGAAAAAAGTAGGGGTAAGCTATAGGGAGAGACGGGTCATATACAATATGTACAACAACCAAGAGGGAATAATAAGAGTGGACGATCAAGAACGAAGTGCTAGTATTAAGAAGGGTGTAACACAAGGCTGTAGCCTTTCGCCCCTACTCTTCAATCTGTACATCGAGGAAGCAGTGATGGAAATAAAAGAAAGGTTAGGAGTGGAATTAAAATATAAGGTGAAAGGATATCAATGATACGATTCGCTGATGACATTGCTATCCTGAGTGAAAGTGAAGAAGAATTAAATGATCTGCTGAACGGAATGAACAGTCTAATGAGTACACAGTATGGTTTAAGAGTAAATCGGAGAAAGACGAAGTAATGAGAAGTAGTAGAAATGAGAACAGCGAGAAACTTAACATCAGGATTGATAGTCACGAAGTCGATGAAGTTCAGGAATTCTGCAACCTAGGCAGTAAAATAACCAATGGCGGACGGAGCAAGGAGGACATCAAAAGCAGACTCGCTATGGCAAGAAAGGCATTTCTGATTTCTGGCCAAGAGAAGTCTACTAATATCAAATACCGGCCTTAATTTGAGGAAGAAATTTCTGAGGTTGTACGTCTGGAGTACAGCATTGTATGGTAGTGAAACATGGACTGTGGGAAAATCGGAACAGAAGAGAATCGAAGCATTTGAGATGTGGTGCTATAGACGAATGTTGAAAATTAGGTGGACTGATAAGGTAAGGAATGAGGAGGTTCTATGCAGAATCGGAGAGGAAAGCAAAGGAATGTGTGGAAAACACTGATAAGGAGAAGGGACAGGATGATAGGACATCTGCTAAGACATGAAGGAATGACTTCCATGGTACTAGAGGGAGCTGTAGAGGGCAAAAACTGTAGAGGAAGACAGAGATTGGAATACATCCATCAAATAATTGAGGACGTAGGTTGCAAGTGCTACTCTGAGATGAAGAGGTTAGCACAGGAAAGGAATTTGTGGCGGGCCACATCAAACCAGTCAGTAGACTGATGACTAAAAAAAAAAAAAAAAATACTCTGTTAAGCAAGTTTTACTACAGATTTATTTTTCTTGTTTGCCTCGCATTGCCTTATATTAGTTGTAATATTGCTGCTTGCTTTGACAACTTCCATTTTTTTTGATTGCCTTATATTAGTTGTAATATTGCTGCCTGCTTTGACAACTTTCATTTTTTTCATTGCTGTTTGTATTAATTGTTTTGTGCTGCTGCATTGCCTCGTCCCTTAGTTTAGCATCTGAGCTCAGTAGATTTTAAGTTAGCTTAAGAGGGGGTAGACTATATAAGAAACTAACTATGAGGAATTGGAAAAAGTGCATTGAGAAGTTATAAGAAAATGATTTGGCCAAAAAAGTAGTGTACAGTGGAGAAAAACTATTATTGAAAGAGGATGTGAACAAAATACAGAAAGCATACTTGGATAGGTTATTTTTGGTGGAAACAAATGTTGAGATACGACGAAAGATCTACAGAAAGAAGTTTTGGGTTGGACTGCAGTACCAAATGTCACACTGAAAACAAACCCTGTCCCGTATTTTGTGTTATTACGCTATGTGAATCTGCGTTTGTCCTGTCTTTATGTGTTTAGCTAATAAGATTTATGTTGTAGAAGTTTTCTAATAATATGTTATTTACTTTGTAAAGATGTTTAGACATTATTTATCTGTTCTGTTTTGTTGCTCATGTGTGAAGTTGATGTTTCAAAAGTTATATGTCATAATTCTTGCAACACTGATGTATATGTTGATTTCTATTCTTTTGTAAAGCCCCTGTTACTACAAATGTTATCTGCATTGTTATGTTCTTTAATGATGTATTTTGTACCTTTGTTATTGTATTCTTATGTTATAAAACACCAGTTCATCAAATTAAGTAACTTGTAAGTTACATTTCACTGCACACAGTTCTGTTGGTCATAGTATATGGACAATATGTGAGAAGTAGGGACTGATAGTGTTTGCATGTGTGTTGATAATTCAGCAAGGGACTGGTTAACAGCATTGCTGGTTCTAATTCCAAAAATTTCGTGAATGCATAAGTGGTGGTTTATGGACTTGTTATATTCTCCGCAAGACTCTTCGAGGGTGATTGTGCGCCTGCACAGTTGCAACAGATGGCTGTTGGCCGTCTCTACAAGGACTGCAGTGGGTCTGCACCTCTGGTGGCCCACCAATAACATAATCTCTATCAGGACTACAGTGGGTCTGCTGTTTGATGACATACCTACCAATAATCTTCAAAACTTCGACTGACTCTCTGGTGGGTTTGCTCTGTTGTGGCCCATTACCTGACTGCATGTCGAGAGTCAGCACTGTCTTTCCGTTGGAAGGACAACACTACTTCTTCAAGACTGCATGAAAATCCACTACTTCCGCGTGCATTTTCTTTTACTGCTCAGACTTTGAGGAAAGAAAAACACTGCAATTTTACTGTGATGAATGATCAGGACTGTCTTTATGGAGTGTGAGAACATTTTAGCTTTTGACCAACATTGTGTAAATAAGTGTGTGCATTTGATATCTTTGTTATTGTAATTATGAAAAATTTTATCAAATCATTATTGGCCACTGCCCAAAACAATTTGTAAATTTTTTTGTGGGGAGCATGAGGGCTAAGTAAGTAAGCTGTTTAGGTTTTTTAATTGGTAACGCCACATAGCGCTCTGTATGAAAAATCACTGGCTGTGATGTGTGCAGTCAGTGGCTGGTTGGCATTGTTGTAATACTGGCCATTGTCGCGTTGGGCAGCTGGATGTTAACAGCGCGTATTGTTGTGCAGTTGGAGGTGAGCCGCCAGCAGTGGTGGATGTGGGGAGAGAAATGGCGGAGTTTGGAAATTGGTAAGACTGGATGTCATGAACTGCTATATATGTTATGACTTTTGATGATATTAAGGTAAATACATTGTTTGTTCTCTATTAAAATCTTTCATTTGCTAACTATCCCTATCACTAGTTAGTGCCTTCCGTAGTTTGAATCTTTTATTTATCTGGCAGTAGTGGCGCTCGCTGTATTGCAGTAGTTCGAGTAACCAAGATTTTTGTGAGGTAAGCGATTTGTGAAACGTATAGGTTAATGTTAGTCAGGGCTATTTTTTGTAGGGATTTTTGATTGAAAATCATATTGCGTTGCGCTAAAAATAATGTGTGTCAGTTTAAGCACAGTCTTGTATAATTTTTCTAAGAGGATGTTTCATAGTTAGTGTCAGAGTTTAGGCGGATGGCCCTCCTGTCATACCCCTTGGGATGGAATTAGTGTACCCTAGCTGTATGTGTCTAGCATAAACTGTGAAATAGTGTGAACGTTTTGAAATGTCTGCAAGTCGTGTTTCTGAGGCGGGTCGTGGGGACCAGCCCTGTATTCACCTAGAAGGATGTGGAAAACCACCTAAAAACCACTTCCAGGCTGTCTGGCACACTGGCCCTCGTCGATTATACACTGATTGGATTCTATCAGGGACCGGCGCGCCTACCCGAGTCCAGGAAGCAGCGTAGTCAAACATCACGAAACAGTTCCCTAAATCTCGGGTATGATACATTACAGTGTACAAATGGTGCTCACCACCTGACGAGACGTGGTCTGAAGATAACTTTTGATAAATTCGAAAGCAGTTACCATTCGGATGTGTGATTATTAATTTTAACAATTTTTTGTCATCAGTACTGACTAATAGCTTAAACGTAATAGTATTACCCTCAAAATTAATGGGGAGCGGACTGCTTCAGATGGTTCAAATGGCTCTGATCACTATGGGACATAACATCTGAGGTCATCAGTACCGTAGACTTAGAACTACATAAAACTAACTAACCTAAGGACATCACAGACATCCATGCCTGATGCAGGATTCGAACCTGCGACCGTAGCGGTCGTGCGGTTCCGGACTGAAGCCCCTATAACCGCTCGGCTACAGAGGCCGGCTTTCCTGCTTCACTGTTCGATCTGCAGTCTGAAAGAAGAGTATCAACACCTCATTTGATCATCGTTAGTTTTCTGAGGATTCAGTAAATTCTTTCAAGTGAACTCTGATATAATTTCTCCAAAAACGCCACTCTCACTTAGGTCCCTAGCGTCATCTATCAATGGTTAAGCCTCATTTTCCTTGACCACGATTTTGACACTATCGTAAGGTCTAATGTTCCCGTCTTCTGGTACTTTTAGTCTGTTCTCTCTGAGGGAGAGAGATAACCACGGATCGTTTAGCAAGATAGTATCTGAATAGCTGCACAAGGGTAGTGCCGCAGGCAGCTCAGAGCTGGGCGTGTTCTCCCGCTTCGGGTCGCGCGTTGTCGCAGCAGCAGGTACAGAGCAATGCTGGGCTTTTAATTAAGGCGCGCCGCTAAGCGGCCATTGGGTGCGCCGAACAATATTGCGACGGCGGCGGCGGCGGCCCTCCGGCTCGGCAGCGCCTCGTGCGGCCGTTAGCCGTACTCGGGCAGAGATTGCGCCACTGCCGAGGTGCACTTAGCGACAGCGCAAGCCGCGCTGCAATGGCAAACACGCGCGGCGCAGCCCGCCTCATTGGCAGGCGCGCGCCGGAGCTACTGCCGGAGATTAAGCCGAGCGCACGGCACGGCGGCACTCTCCCCACGCCTGCCGGATCGGGGTCCTCGTTCTGCTGCGAGAAAGCGGTGCACGGTGCTCTGCTACCACATCTGTCAGTCGATATGGTGAACCCAACAACTTATTGTATTCCTATCTGGTTAAGATGTACATTAATACCCAGTCATTCTGGGTAGCGTCATCAGTGTTGAGGTAATGGACCAAAGCCTAACGGCAGTACCGATTCTGTGCTAACATGGCAAGAGCAGAAAGTTGAGCTCATTTTAACCCTCGCTATAGCTTGGCGGAAGGAGGATTCCTTGATGCTCACCTTTTGAAAATATTATTATCTAGTTACTTACTTAACAGTTTTAAATTTCGTTGTTTTTAATGAAATGTTTTAATTTTGTACAGTTAAAGCTAACCCACGAATTTAACCATCAGTAGTAGATGTCACTTTCCATCTTTAGGTCCTTATTTACACATCAGTATGCCTTTAAAACGTATGTTGAGACTAAAAGTCAACAACAATGCGCGAAATTTACATTTTTAAAAATTTTTAAGTTGGTCATAAAGCCACGTCACTGAAAGCGCGTTGATACTGCTACGTGTGTGCTAAAAGATATTTTCAGGTTCTGGACCTTGCAGATATGTCCTAGAGCTGTTGAAAAAATATGACATATCGACATTTCTCCAAGAGAAACAGGGTGGTCGATTGACAGTGGGCGTGCCAAATATCTTACGAAATAAGAATCAAACGAGAAAACTACAAAGAATGAAACTCGTCTAGCTTGAAGGGGGAAGCCAGATGGCGCTATGTTTGGCCCGCTAGATGGCGCTGCCATAGGTCAAACGGATATCAACTGCGTTTTTTTTTTAAACTGGAACCCCCATTTTCATTACGTATTCGTGTAATACGTAAAGAAATATGAATGTTTTAGTTGGACCACTTTTTTCGCTTTGTGATAGATGGCGCTGTAGTAATCACAAACGTATAAGTTCGTGGTATCACGTAACATTCCGCCAGTGCGGACGGTATTTGCTTCGTGATACATTACCCGTGTTAAAATGGACCGCTTACCAACTGCGAAAAATGTCGATATCGTGTTGATGTATGGCTGTTCTTATTAAAATGCCCAACGGGCATGTGCTATGTCCGGACCATTCGCCGGATAGTTACCTATTTAAGGGAACAGGAAGTGTTCAGCCACATGTGAAACGTCAAACACGACCTGCAACAAATGATGATGCGAAAGTAGGTGTTTCGGCAGCTGTCGCGGCTAATCCGCACATCGGTAACAGACAAATTGCGTGAGAATCGGGAATCTCAAAAACGTCGGTGTTGAGAATGCTACATCAATATCGATTGCACCCGTACCATATTTCTATGCACCAGGAATTGCATGACGACTACTTTGAACATCGTGTACAGTTCTGTCACTGGACACAAGAGAAATTACGGGACGATGACAGATTTTTTGCACGCGTTCTATTTAGCGACGAAGCGTCATTCACCAACAGCGGTAACGTAAACCGGTTTAATATGCACTATTGGGCAACGGAAAATCCACGATGGCTGCGACAAGTGGAATGTCAGCGACCTTGGCGGGTTAATGTGTGGAATGGCATTACGGGAGGAAGCATAATTGGCCCCCATTTTATCGATGGCAATCTAAATGGTGTAATGTATGCTGATTTCCTACGTAATGTTCTACCGATATTACTACAAGATGTTTCGCTGCATGACAGAATGACGATGTACTTCCAGCATGATGGATGTACGGCACATAGCTCGCTTGCGGTTGAAGCGGTATTGAATAGCATATTTCATGACGGGAGAATTGGTCGTCGAAGCACCATACCATGGCCCTCACGTTCACCGGATGTGACGTCCCCGTATTTCGTTCTGTGGGGAAAGTTGAAGGATATGTTGTCAATGCATGCGCGAACATTACGGAAGGCGAACTACTCGCTGTTGAGAGGAATGTCGTTACACGTATTGTCAAATGCATTCAGGTTGGCGGACATCATTTTGAGCATTTATTGCATTAATGTGGCATTTACAGGTAATCACACTGTAACAGCATGCGTTCTCAGGAAAATATAAGTTCACAAATGTACATGTATCACATTGGAACAACCGAAATAAAATGTTCAAACGTACCTACGTCCTGTATTTTAATTTAAAAAACCTACCGGTTACCAACTTTCGTCTAAAATTGTGGGCCATATGTTTGTGACTATTACAGCGCCATCTATCACAAAGCGAAATCAGTTCATATCCGTTTGACCTATGGCAGTGCCATCTAGCGGACCATCCATTGCGCCATCTAGTTTCCCACTTCAAGAGAAACAAGTTTCGTTCTTTGTAGTTTTTTCGTTTTTTCGCTCATTTCGTGAGATATTTGGCCCGGTCACGATAAATGGGCCACCCTGTATATAGGCCGCATGTTTTTTCTGGATGTAGAGGTATTGAAATGGCAATATCATGGCCGATATTTTTGTTTTATATTATATTCCTGCGCAATTTTCGGTAACTATTTGAATCTGTTCTTTTGAGACTGTAGTAGAAAATTATTTTCACTGTGTGAAGGAGTCATAACTAGAAGAAGGGTAAGAAAACCAATGTGCACTCTGTGTGCATACGAGTGGAGTCATTCCAGACGTGGAGCGGGTCCTCCCGGAAGCCATGAAGAGCACAGGGCGCAGCCAACTGCAGGTGGTGGTTCATATCGGTACCAATGATGTGTCTCACTTTGGATGAGAAGAGATTCTCTATGGTTTTGGGTGGCTAACAGAAGAGGTAAAGGCTGCCAGTCTTGCTTGTAAGATGAAAACAGAGCTGAACATTTGCAGCATAGTCGAGAGAAACGATTGAGGACCTCTGGTATAGAGCCGAGTGGAGGATCAGACGGTTCTGCGACCGTGTAGGCCACAGATTCCTCGACTTGCGTCGAAGGGTGGTTGGGTTTCGGGCTCCGCTGAATAGGGCAGGTGGCCACTATACGCAGGAGGCGGCTACACAGGTAGCAGGGGCTGTGTGGCGTGGACTGGGCGGTGTTTTAGGTTAGAGGGTCTCGGGGAAACACAAGAAGGGCTTCAGTCACAAAGGGTGCAGACCGAACACAGAAAGAACGTAGATACAAGAAGCATCTGTGTGACAGTTGTAAATTGTAGTAGCTGTTTTGGGGAAGTACCAGAAAGCACTGATTCTCAAATCTTTATAGGCACTGATAGCTGACTAAAACCGAAGATAAGCTCAGCCGAAATTTTTGCGAAGAACCTAACGGTATTCCGAAAGGATAGGTTAAACAGGGTTGGCGGTGGGGTGTTTGTTGCTGTTAGAAGTAGTTTATCTTGTCGCGAAATTGAAAGAGGTGGTTCCTGTGAGTTAGTATAGGTAGAGGTCATTGTTGGCAACCGGAATAAAATAACAATTGGATCCTTTTACCGAGCTCCCATTCAGATGATATAGTTGCTGAAAGGTTGAAAGAAAACTTGAGTCGGATTTCAAACACGTACCCGACTCATACAATTATAGTTGGTGGTGACTTTATTTTATCATCGATATGTTGGCGAAAGTACATGCTCAATTCCGGACGTACGCATAAAACATCATCCGAACTTGTGCTAAAACTATTTCGGGTGGTTAGTTCATGATCCCACTCCAATAGCAAACTTCAATTCACAATGAAATCCACACATTTAGCTGCTTACAGGCGTGATAAATATCAACAGGGACAGTAGAATATGTGTGCCCCGATCGGGACTCGAACCAGGGATCTCCTGCTTACATGGCAGACGCTCTAACCGTCTGAGCCAGCGAGGACACACAGGATAGTGCGACTGCACGGACTTATCTCTGGCACGCTCCCCGTGAGACCCACATTCGCAACTTACTGTCCACACTACATTTGTAATGCCCCTGCCCTCTGTACTCATCACTTGTGGCAGTCAATCTATCGATTCCCGTAAGAGTTCAGGCAGTGTGAGTGGAGTGCGACTTACATGCCGTTACCATTGTTTGCAAAGTGGTTATCGCCAAGCATGAACGTGCATCGCTTTCGTTTCAGTGCTTGCTCTAAGAGAGATAGGCAGGCTGGTAGCTTGTTGATGTACAGAGTATTTAATAATAAATCGATATTTAAATATACAGCTCTAACACTGGCAGCGTATTTACAATGTCTGCATACGTATTTGTAGCGCGGTATGTCCATATCTTACCTGTCGCTATATCGATATACCGATACATTCTTCCGATATGTCGATGGCAGATAGGATATATTTTTGAATAACGACATATCGTCTTCCTGATATTTTTTAAAACATCAACAGTCCTAACCGGTACCTCTCTAAAAGTACACTAATGGGCATTAAAATTGCTACACCAAGAAGAAATGCTGATGATAAACGGGTATTCATTGGACAAATATATTATACAAGAACTGACATGTGATTACATTTTCACGCAGTTTGGGTGCATAGATCCTGAGAAATCGGCACCCAGAACAACCACCTCTGGCCGTAATAACGACCTTGATACCCCTGAGCATTGCGTCAAACAGAGCTTGGATGGCATGTACAGGTACAGCTGTCCATGCAGCTTCAACACGACACCATAGTTTAACAAGAGTAGTGACTGGTGTATTGTGACGAGCCAATTGCTCCACCACCATTGACCAGACGTTTTCAGTTGGTGAGAGATCTGGAAAATGTGCTGGCCAGGGCAGCAGCCGAAATGTCTCTGTATCCAGAAAGGCCTGTACAAGACCTGCAACATGCGGTCGTGCATTTGTTGTTGTTGTTGTTGTGGTCTTCAGTCCTGAGACTGGTATGATGCAGCTCTCCATGCTACTCTATCCTGTGCAAGCTTCTTCATCTCCCAGTACCTACTGCAACCTACATCCTTCTGAATCTGCTTAGTGTATTCATCTCCTGGTCTCCCTCTACGATTTTTACCCTCCACACTGCCCTCCAACGCTAAATTGGTGATCCCTTGATGCCTCAGAACATGTCCTACCAACCGATCCCTTCTTCTGGTCAAGTTGTGCCACAAGCTCCTCTTCTCCCCAATCCTATTCAATACCTCTTCATTAGTTATGTGATCTACCCATCTAATCTTCAGCATTCTTCTGTAGCACCACATTTCGAAAGCTTCTATTCTCTTCTTGTCCAAACTATTTATCGTCCATGTTTCACTTCCATACATGGCTACACTCCATACAAATACTTTCAGAAATGACTTCCTGACACTTAAATCTATAGTCGATGTTAACAAATTTCTCTTCTTCAGAAACGCTTTACTTTCCATTGCCAGTCTACATTTGATATCCTCTCTACTTCGACCATCATCAGTTATTTTGCTCCCCAAATAGCAGAACTCCTTTACTACTTTAAGTGTAACATTTCCTAATCTAATTCCCTGAGCATTACCCGACTTAATTCGACTACATTCCATTATCCTCGTTTTGCTTTTGTTAATGTTCATCTTATATCCTCCTTTCAGGACACTGTCCATTCCATTCAACTGCTCTTCCAAGTCCTTTGCTGTCTCTGACAGAATTACAATGTCATCGGCGAACCTCAAAGTTTTTATTTCTTCTCCATGGATTTTAATACCTACTCCGAATTTTTCTTTTGTTTCCTTCACTGCTTGCTCAATTTACAGATTGAATAACATCGGGGAGAGGCTACAACCCTGTCTCACTCACTTCCCAACCACTACTTCCCTTTCATGTCCCTCGACTCTGGTATCTGTACAAATTGTAAATAGCCTTTCGCTCCCTGTATTTTACCCCTGCCACCTTCAGAATTTAATCTACAGGTCATAACCAATAGATTGTGGTCAGAGTCCACATCTGCCCCGGGAAATGTCTTACCATTTAAAACCTGGTTCCTAAATCTCTGTCTTACCATTATATAATCTATCTGGTACCTTTTAGTATCTCCAGGGTTCTTCCATGTATACAACCTTCTTTCATGATTCTTAAACCAAGTGTTAGCTACGATTAAGTTGTGCTCTGTGCAAAATTCTACCAGGCGACTTCCTCTTTCATTTCTTAGCCCCAATCCATATTCACCTACTATGTTTCCTTCTCTCCCTTTTTCTACACACGAATTCCAGTCACCCATGACTATTAAATTTTCGTCTCCCTTCACTATCTGAATAATTTCTTTTATTTCATCATACATTTCTTCAATTTCTTCGTCATCTGCAGAGCCAGTTGGCATATAAACTTGTACTACTGTAGTAGGTGTGGGCTTCGTATCTATCTTGCCCACAATAATGCATTCACTATGCTGTTTGTAGTAGCTTACCCGCATTCCTATTTTTCTATTCATTATTAAACCTACTCCTGCATTACCCCTATTTGATTTTGTGTTTATAACCCTGTAGTCACCTGACCAGAAGTCTTGTTCCTCCTGCCACCGAACTTCACTAATTCCCACTATATCTAACTTTAACCTATCCATTTCCCTTTTTAAATTTTCTAACCTACCTGCCCGATTAAGGGATCTGACATTCCACGCTCCGATCCGTAGAACGCCAGTTTTCTTTCTCCTGATAACGACGTCCTCCTGAGTAGTCCCCGCCCGAAGATCCGAATGGGGAACTATTTTACCTCCGGAATATTTTACCCAAGAGGACGCCATCATCATTTAATCATACAGTAAAGTTGCATGCCCTCGGCAAAAATTACGGCCGTAGTTTCCCCTTGCTTTCAGCCGTTCGCAGTACCAGCACAGCAAGGCCGTTTTGGTTATTGTTACAAGGCCAGATCAGTCTATCATCCAGACTGTTGCCCTTGCAACTACTGAAAAGGCTGCTGCCCCTCTTCAGAAACCACAAATTTGTCTGGTCACTCAACAGATACCCCTCCGTTGTGGTTGTACCTACGGTACGGCTATCTGTATCGCTGAGGCACGCAAGCCTCCCTACCAACGGCAAGGTCCATGGTTCATGGGGGGGGGGGGGGGGGGGTCGTGTATTATCCTGCTGAAATGTAGGGTACAGCAGGGATCGAATGAAGGGTAGAGCCATGGGGTATAACACATCTGAAATGTAACGTCCACTGTTCAAAGTGCCGTCAATGACAACAAGAGGTTACCGTGAAGTGTAACCAATGGCACTTCATACCATCACGCCGGGTGATACGCCAGTATGGCGATAACGAATACACGCTTCCAATTTGCGTTCACCTCGATGTCGCCTAACACGGTTGCGACCATCATGATGCTGTAAACAGAACCTGGAATCATTCGAAAAAATGACGTTTTGCCATTCGTGCGCCCAGGTTCGCCATTGAGTACACCATCACAGGCGCTCCTGTCTGTGATGCAGCGTCAAGGGTAACCGCAGCCATGGTCTTCGAGCTGATAGTCCATGCTGCTGCAAACGTCGTTGAACTGTTCGTGCAGATTGTTGTTGTCTTGCAAACTTCCCCATACGTTGACTCAGGGATCGAGACGTGGCTGCACTATCCGTTACAGCCATGCAGATAAAATACCTGTCATCTCGACTATTAGTGATACGTGGCCGTTGGGATCCAGCGTTCCGTATTACCCTTCTGAGCCTACTGATTCCATATGCTGCTAACAGTGATTGGATCTCGACCAACGCGAGCAGCAATGTCCGGATACGATAAACCGCATTCGCGATAGGCTACAATGCGACCTTTATCAAAGTCGGAAACGTGATGGTGCGCATTTCTCCTCCTAACACGAGGTATTACAACAACGTTTCACCAGACATCTGTTGTTTGTGTATGAGAAATCGGTTGAAAGCTTTCCTCATGTCAGCACGTTGTAGGTGTCGCCACCGGCGCCAACTATGTGTGAATGCTCTGAAAAGCTAATCATTTGCATATCACAGCATCTTTCTCCTGTCGGTTAAATTTCGCGCCTGTGGCAAGTCATCTTCGTGGTGTAGGAATTTGAATGGCCAGTAGTGTATATTGTTAATATCATTCAACACCACTTTATGACTTTTTTATGTCTTATAATGGCCTTATAGTAGCCCTCCGCCCCTAACTTTGCTAATGCGCGTAGTGGAACACACCTTGGTATTGCTAGCGTTATGAAGAAAGAAATCGGACTCTCGAGATATCCGTCCTCGCAACCGATCCCACTGGAAAATTTTGTCCGTAATGCTGAAAGGACGCTGTAATGACCCTCTGAATGCACTGTTCTGAAACATGTTCACGCACCGATTGTCACTCGCTTCGCCACACTTGTAGCCGAGTGCGAAGTACGAGTACTGTGCAGTTGACTGAGTAACAGATTTGTGAACTACTACTTTGGCACTGGTAATATGGGCTCCTCAATGTGTAAAATGAACCGTTTCTAGTCTAATGCTGGTGCCAGAGATCTCTCGGTTTTAAATATTTTTATGTGCAATTCACAAATGCAGAGTTATTGAAGGAAACGATAGAGCGTGTCATCAAAAAAGACTGTAGAGATATATAATTATTAACATCACTACTGTGCGATATTTTCTTTGGATTTTAAAGCTGACACCATTAAAGTGAATCACATTTGCAGGGGATGTGCTATTCTTCAACGTGAATGGAACAATTAAATTGTAAATCGAAAATCATTCACTTCATTTAATAATAATTTTGCAGTTACCAAAGTTTATACATTTCGATTTTGAAATGTATATTATATGAGGGCTATTAGGAAAGTAAGGTCCGAATGCTCGCGAAGTGGAAACCACATTGAAAATCAAAAATCTTTTATTTGCAACTGTTAGCTACACCTTCCAGTTACTTCTCTACATAGTCACCACTCCGACGCAGACATTTGTAGTTGCGTTGTACCAACTTTCCAATACCGTCGTCAAAGAACGCATCCGCCTCAGTTTTCCGTCAATTCTCTACGCTCATCTGCAGTGTGTTATCTGTGCCACATGTTGTCTTAACTGCCAGCGGTTCATGTGAGCAGAGATGAACATCAGAGGGAGCCAAGGCCGGGCTTTGTGATGGGTGATCAAGTACTTCTCATGGAAAACGCTCCAGGAGCGTCCTCAGTGTCCCTGCTGTGTGTGTGGCCGAAATTGTTGTGGAGAAGGGAACGTTTGCGAATATTTTACGTAGCCTGCATGACATCAGGCGAAATCTCTGACCAGGCCCTCATGCTTGGAAGCACACACTATTTTCTAGGTATCCTTACCTGCTCCCTGTGCTCTCTGAACTGAAAAGAACGACGCGACGTGGTCGACGGGCGTATTAGAAACAGACAAAAACATGTACGCAAAGATTCATCGGATTTTCACTGTGGCTTGCATTTCGTGATTGATCGGACCTTACTTTACAAATAGGGGTTGTAGCCGCAGAAATTCAATACCTGAATGTTGTTAGACTAACATTAAGCTTGTATGTGCGTAATGTCAACATTACGTACTCATATTAACTACCTATCAATTTTTCGTGTAGAATACTATGTTTTTTCACATAAGTTTTCAAAACATTTTGGACAGATGCGTCCAGCTCCTCACTTGTGCAGTACTACGTGCTCCGGGATCAGGCGCCTGCAGTGGGGCGGAGAGAGTGACAACGGGCGCGATAAGCTCAAAGCTTGTACTTTCAGAATGTCATAGCTCCATAATATCACAATTATGTCAGAAATTGTTGAGGTGGATGGATTGTTGAGGCCGATATCCTGCAAGAGCACTTTTTTCTTTAAAATATGGGGGTAAATAATGATGTTCGGTTGCAAAAAATAGCATAGCCCAGTATCCTTTGAATAACCAATCGGGAGACTTGGGAGACAGGTCCTATGAATGCCTGCTGCTTCTGCCTCTAGAAAGACGGTTCCGAATCTACACTACAGGCCATTAAAATTGCTACACCAAGAAGAAATGTAGATGATAAACGGTTATTGATTGGACAAATATATTATACTAGAACTGACATGTGATTACATCTTCACGCAATTTGGGTGCATAGATCCTGAGAAATGAGAATGATAAATAGGGAAACCATTAATTAGTACACATGTGTTGAGAAAAATAAAACTGGCACTTATAGTACTTCATACACTTTTAGGTAGGCAGCACAACTTACTTCATCCGCAACGAGGGCAGATGAAGTAATATGGGTTGCCTGCCTTAAGGTGTATGAAATACTTTCCTGCCCAGTCTTATTTTCCCCAATATTTATTTGATGAAGGCAACCGAGCTATTCTCTCACACTGAAAATTCTTGTACAAAACTCTTATTTCCTTGCCTACAGTGGTCATCTTACACAAAACTCGAGCTACGGCATAAAGTTCCTATTCTCTGTCTCAGACACCTACCACTCTGCACAACATCAGTGTGTAATCGCAAGGTCAACAATAGTGACACATAATGTCTCCCAGACTAGACCTATAACAAGATTCATTTTTTATTACAAGCTAAATTTCTATATCATATTTTCGGCTGTTTATCGTTCAACAACAAGGCAGAAACATTATTTTGATAAATTTTCAAGATAATTAAAAACTGTATCAATATAGAACACTGATATGTGACTTTGGTCCATATTTATGTCTCTTAACTGTTTCGTTGAACTTTGTTAATAAAGTATTCCATTCCGGCACTCAAACAACAAAGAGCTTCTGCTACATCGTTTCCAGCACAAAAGAGCGCTTCTCATGAGTACGGCCAGCGATGAATCCATTAGGCCCCCAACCACACTATTTGTTGCAACAGATGACTGCGGGAACGACAACTTGGTGCCTTTAAATTGTAGTCTTCATGCGTCCCATACAATCAAGACCTTATAACCCGCGTCCGCATTTAATATTATTCACTATATAATGATGAAAATCCACAAAATATTTGGTACTTTGTGACGGGAACTGTGATACGAGGGCGAATTTTGCAGAATGTTGGAGAGGACAGACTAAGGTACATTTTTAAAGTGGGGCATTTCTGTTGCCACTCTTGGTTTGAGACACTAAGTTTTTCTGAAAATTTTTTGGAGACGTTTCTGGTGAGTGTAAGTGATAACGATTATCCAGAGGCATTTCTGTTTGGCACATGTGCCAGATGAGCCGATCTACAGTCTACACTAATACCAGCCGATGCTGCATCCTCCATCACGTGTCATGGAAGTCAGTTGGATAGTATGTGCCACCAAAAAACTGGTAGTATCTGGTATATTGGTGAGCACCGAAGCAGACGAAAAGAAATCCCTCTGCCATTGTTCCAGTTCTGTCAAATCAAATAACAGCTAACGTCCAAGTACGTCGTTGTCAGATTATCAGCTTGAGAATATAACACGAATTTTGGTAAGAAAACTGTAATGGGAATACATTGTTTAGTTTGGATGAAACACTTCATCGCAAGGAATCTAGGCTATTTTGCAAATGGTTACTAAAGCCAATTTATGTGTGACACAAGTGGGTAACTCACACTGATATAAAATGAATTTTGACGTACTTAGGCTACATTCCTGAACGTGAAGCTACTAATTCATTAATTTTATTGACTGCAACAGGCACATGAAAGGCAATATTTTTCAGTAAGTATTATATTTGCAGAATGAAATTTTCACTCTACAGTGGAGTGTGTGAGATGTGAAACTTTCCGGCACATTAAAACCGTGTACCAGACCGTAACTCAAAATCGAGACTGTTTCCTTTCGCGAGCGTGGACCCTGACGACTGTGCTACCCAAGAACGACTCTTGTCCCTTCCTCACAGCCTTACTTCCGTAGTACTTCATCTCTTACTTGCAGAACTTGAGACAAATTCTCCTGCGAAACTTGCAGGACGAGCACAGGTTTCTTATTCGCGAAAGGCAAAGATCTCGAGGCAGACTTTCAGTCCAGCACACAGTCTTAATCTGCCGGTAAGTTTCAGAAATTTGTTTAATGTTCGATAGTTCTACGGATAGCGTAATAAATCAACCACCACACAAAATATTTGTCTAGTTTGGGGCTATCAAAATAGCCTCCACAAGCTTCAATGAAGTAAAATGAAAAGAAATGAAGACACGTGAAGCCCGTCACATGGTAAGCCACTCTGCGTATCATTTAGATTTTTCAACTGATACATAACTAAACACATTCTTTCCAATGCACTGATATGCGAAAAGGAGGACAACATGAAGTTCATACTTAATTGTCTGTCTCTTTATGAATTGAGGTTTATAATTTAACGAGCAAATGGCCCTCATTTATTTGAAAATTAAATACTTTTACGTCGTAAATTATTTCACATCTGTGGAAAAGCATGTTTGAAAAGGAAGACCTCAAACGAAAAATTGTTAGCACATGATGATGAGTTCATCCGATATTGCATGTTAATCAGGTTACAATAAAAGAGGAAGTATTGTGATTCACGACCATTCTTTTACACACATACTTTCACTCAACATGGTTTCAGAAGTGCATGACGTGATAACGAAACTCACTGATTTAAAAGGTCAATGGAACGAAGTGAAAACGTTATATTTATCGTTTAATATCCTTTTTTGTGTTTATATATAACTTGAAATACAAAATTACACTTTTTAGGGACATTTTCTTGGAAAGAGAATCCCGTAATGTCAATACATTGACATACTAGAATTCTAAAATTATGGTCTACCCCTACGAGGACAGTGATGGGGATGACGAACATTCTCGTGGTAAAAATGCTCCTGAGAAAATCGATAAAGATCGGAGTGAAGCGTTAAATTGGGCGGGTACACCAAGTGGCATTCGACAAATCTTTTCACAAAATATGGCTGCGTATCATGCTGCATGAACCGTGGCGCCATCTTGCCGAGGTCACGCGTCCCCAAAGTGAATATATTAAATACTTGCCGAAACAAAGTTCTCAGTAGCATCGACACTGAGAAATTACCGTTGCTACGCATTCGCTGTCTTACAAAAAGGAAAGGACCAATGATTGGTACACGCTACAGCGCACACCATAGAACTGCGCATTCTGAAAGAAGGGGCCTCTCGTGATGTTGTGGGGCTGTTAGCATTGTAGAAGCCTTCGTTTATTCGTACACCCTGGAAGCTGAAAGTGTGTCTCGTCACTAAAGAACATGAGGCAACTTTTCAAGCAGTTCTCCTACACACGCGTTTTCCGAGCAACGACATCGCTTTCACAGAAGTCTTTCGCCACAGCGGCGGGTACGTGTATAAATGCATGTCATGATTAAAATTTTACCCTGTCGGATGATCATAACGTCAAAGAGCCGAGCGCCGAGGACATCGAACAAAATACTGTGTCACTGCTACGATGTTTTGTGGTGATCTCACGAGCCGTAGTAGGTCCATTCTTCTTCTTTGAACATTTATAGTTGGTCTAAAGATTTCCACCCACGAAACACCCGATTATCGGCTAGCAGCAGGACTTGGTGTGGAATTATTGAACTGTGCACAAGCTTCAGAGGGACAAAGAAGTTCCCGTTTGAGAAGTAAACATGTGCTAAAAAAAATAATAAATAAAAAAATAAAAAAAATCCCTTCGGGAGAAGTTAATTTCACAATCAGACTATTCAGAAGTGACGTCAAAATTTTCGCCCGTTTCTTTGTGTGTGTGTGTGTGGGGGGGGGGGGGGGGGGGGGGAAGTGTGGGAGGGGGGGGGGGTGGACTCCTGAAAACCGTGACATTTAAGAAAGAAACCAGCTACAAGTTTGTGAGAACCTACAGTACAAATGTCTGTTATGTAATTAGGTCAATGACACAGTTCGATGTACGCAGGAACACTGCGTTTTAATTCTTTATAATACAGGCACTGTAATTTGGTAACTGAATGAACCCTGCACTCAAGGGATTCAAAGAAATAAGCAATCTGTTTCAGACAACAGGTTCACAAAATTGCATGGTAAACGCTGATTATGGAATTTATTTAAGTACACTGTTAGATTTTGTTATTTTGGTGTACAAATAACATTTTTCCGCAGTGCAAAACAAATACTGGAAGTCGTCTGATCACTCTTTTTGAGAATGCTGCAGCTGGCCACCGTTTCCACTAGCCCGTCTCAACCTAGTTAATAGTATGTTTAAAAATACCGGAATTTAATTTTGTCTGTCTGAAAATAACTCCCATTTCTGATTATCCTCTGACTGGGGAACGTTTCTTCCAGAAAAGGAAAAATGGCTGATAATTACGAAGGCTGGCCTTTACGAGAGAAGGGCACACCCGATCGGCCCCCTTGTTAACGATCAATTAGGAAACTCGCCTGCCCTCGCATTCTGCCAAAGCACCAGCATTGCGCAAAGCTCCGAGTGCTTTATCTGCTATCGCTGGCCGGGTCAGGTGTAGTGGGGTAGTTGGAGAGGAATTCTGGCGAATACAAAATACGGGGGCTGGAGGGGCTTTACGGGAGCTGGCCAAGCTTTCCAGCCGCATCTCCCCCCAATTAAGCTCGATGCTACTCGAACCGCTGAATCGCCGGCCAATCATAGATCGGCCCTCTGCGGCCGGCGGCACACTCAGCAGTGGTGGGCTACGCCTCATCGGTCCGTGGCAAGACGAACTGCAACCGAAGGAGGCGGGGGAGGCGGGCAGCCCTCGCGGTGGAGTTTTATTTGCGGAGATGCCTGCAGACGCTGCGCCCTCGGTATGCCGCGCCCCCTTCCACTCCTTCTTCCCGGAGCTGCTTTTGGCGACGGTCTCCGACCTCAAACCCGCAAGTCCAAGAGTCAACAGGCAGGCAGCGTGCACACCGCGACTGCAAATCTGGTTTCGGCGGAGGCAGCGCTTCCTGAGCCTCGAGCAAATACGGCGAAGGCGGCGCGAGCGAGTTGTCAAAACAGCGAGGCGTGTCTCAGCTAATTACCTGTCGGCACCTTGTAGACGTGCGGCCCCGGGCAAAGCCACCACACGTCGCTCCCTGGTGCTCCCCTCAAACGATCGACGGGAATTTGCGACAGGCGCTCATCTGTTGATCCTCTCTGTCGAGCGCGTTGCTTACACTGGTGTGAGGTGAAAACGACGTTATCTTCGTCTTCTGACGACTTTGACAATCATTCGTCAGTCAAAAATAAAAAAATGTCATTGACAAAGAAAAATGAGAATATATTGCATTAGATGAAATGTACTTTCCGTTCCTGGCCGAGCAGTTTTAGGCGCTTCAATCCGGAACCGCGCAGCTGCTACAGTCGCAGGTTCGAATCCTCCCTCGGGCATGGAAGTATGTGACGTCCTTAGGTTAGACAGGTTTAAGTAGTTCTAAGTCTAGGGGACTGATGACCCCAGTCCCATAGTGCTCAGAGCCAATTGAGCCATTTTTTTTTTACTTTCCGTTCCATAAATCCAAAATGGGAAGATCCTCTAGAAACGTAGAACATGCCATAAAACAAGAATGCACAACCCGTATTTACAAAGAAATGTTAAAATATCTCTCACAGATTACAACTGAAACTGTCCTCGTGGATTGTGGATCAGGCGAAAAAGGTAATAAGAGACCAGTCGCAAATCAGCTAAATGTTCAAAAATGGTTCAAATGGCTGTGAGCACTATGGGACTTAACATACGAGGTCATCAGTTGGAGTTGCGTTCTTTGGCGAAGGAGACCAGACAGCGAGGTCATCGGTCTCATCGGATTAGGGAAGGACGCGGAAGGAAGTCAGCCGAGCCCTTTCAAAGGAACCATCCCGGTATTTTTTTTGCCTGGAGCGAAATCACGGAAAACCTAAATCAGGTTGGCCGGACGCGAGATTGAACCGTCGTCCTACCGAATGCGAGTCGAGTGTCTAACCAGTGCGCCACCTCGTTCGGTATGTCATCAGTCCCCCGGAACTTAGAACTACTTGAACCTAGCTAACCTAAGAACAACGCACACATCCACGACCGAGGCAGGATTCGAACCTGCGACCGTAGGAGTCTCGCGGTTCTGGACTTAAGTACCAAGAACCACTTGGCCACCGCGGCCCGCCATCTAAATGTACATTACGCAAATACACGTGTGATATTTCCTAGTCTTTTTTACTCACACGTCACCAAAGAGAAGTTTGCAACAAAATGTTCAAATGTATTTGAAATGGGACTTAACTGCTAAGGTCATCAGTCCCTGAGCTTACACACTACTTAACCTAAATTATCCTAAGGACATACACATACACCCATGCCCGAGGAAGGACTCGAACCTCTGCCGGGACCATCCGCACAGTCCAAAGTTTGAAACACTTGTTTACATTCATTACATCACTGCTTTGAAGATTTGGATAATTCATATTCTCCATGATATTTCATTTGATATTGTTAATACACTACTGGAAATTGAAATAAGAACACCGTGAATTCATTGTCCCAGGAAGGGGAAACTTTATTGACACATTCCTGGGGTCAGATACCTCACATGATCACACTGACAGAACTACAGGCACATAGACACAGGCAACAGAGCATGCACAATGTCGGCACTAGTACAGTGTATATCCACATTTCGCAGCAATGCAGGCTGCTATTCTCCCATGGAGACGATCGTAGAGATGCTGGATGTAGTCCTGTGGAACGGCTTGCCATGCCATTTCCACCTGGCGCCTCACTTGGACCAGCGTTCGTGCTGGACGTGCAGACCGCGTGAGACGACGCTTCATCCAGTCCCAAACATGCTCAATGGGGGACAGATCCGGAGATCTTGCTGGCCAGGGTAGTTGACTTACACCTTCTAGAGCACGTTGGGTGGCACGGGATACATGCGGACGGTCATTGTCCTGTTGGAACAGCAAGTTCCCTTGCCGGTCTAGGAATGGTAGAACGATAGGTTCGATGACGGTTTGGATGTACCGTACACTATTCAGTGTCCCCTCGACGATCACCAGAGGTGTACGGCCAGTGTAGGAGATCGCTCCCCACACCATGATGCCGGGTGTTGGCCCTGTGTGCCTCGGTCGTATGCAGTCCTGATTGTGGCGCTCACCTGCACGGCGCCAAACACGCAAACGACCATCATTGCACCAAGGCAGAAGCGACTCTCATCGCTGAAGACGACACGTCTCCATTCGACCCTCCATTCACACCTGTCGCGACACCACTGGAGGCGGGCTGCACGATGTTGGGACGTGAGCGGAAGACGGCCTAACGGTGTGCGGGACCCTAGCCCAGCTTCATGGAGACGGTTGCGAATGGTCCTCGCCGATACCCCAGGAGCAACAATGTCCCTAATTTGCTGGGAAGTGGCGATGCGGTCCCCTACGGCACTGCGTAGGATCCTACGGTCTTGGCGTGCATCCGTGCGTCGCTGCGGTCCGGTCCCAGGTCGACGGGCACGTGCACCTTCCGCCGACCACTGGTGACAATATCGACGTACTGTGGAGACCTCACGCCCCACGTGTTGAGCAATTCGGCGGTAAGTCCACCCGGCCTCCCGCATGCCCACTATACGCCCTCGCTCAAAGTCCGTCAACTGCACATACGGTTCACGTCCACGCTGTCGCGGCATGCTACCAGTGTTAAAGACTGCGATGGAGCTCCGTATGCCACGGCAAACTGGCTGACACTGACGGCGGCGGTGCACAAATGCTGCGCAGCTAGCGCCATTCGACGGCCAACACCGCGGTTCCTGGTGTGTCCGCTGTGCCGTGCGTGTGATCATTGCTTGTACAGCCCTCTCGCAGTGTCCGGAGCAAGTATGGTGGGTCTGACACACCGGTGTCAATGTGTTCTTTTTTCCGTTTCCAGGAGTGTAGAATGGGTGATCAAAAAGTTTTAGTCAGACGGCCGCACAGTCCAAATCGGTGTGCCAATCAGCTAAAATCGCCTTGGGATTGAGGCAAGTATCCCGCCGAGGCACCAGCTTGAATGTACCGTTTTGCTAAAACACAATGACCCGCTGCATGAAGAAGTGCGTAACTGTCTCATGCGGTGGAAATCGCCGACCCTTCAGGGCCTTTTTTTAAGGGACTAATCGCATGGGGAGAGATCAGGAGTATAGGGAGAAAGGAGTATAGAGCGGGTACTTTGATACGTCCCCTTAGAAAAATTAATGCATGACTGTGCTTAAACTGACACACAATATTTTTAGCGCAACGCAATCTGACTTTCAAAAAATCGCTACAAAAGAATGGCCCTGACTAACATTAACCTATACGTTTCACAAATCACTTACCTCTCAATAATCTTCGTTACTCGAACTACTGCAATAGAGCGAGCGCCACTACTGCCAGCTAAATAAAAGATTCAAACTACTGAAGGCACTAACTACTGATAGGCATAGTTAGCAAATGAAAGATTTTGATAGAGAACAAACAATGTATTTACTTTACTAGTGTTCAAAAGTCATAATATATATAGCACTTCATGACATCTAGTCTTACAAATTTCAAAACTCCGCCATCTCTCTCCCCACATCCACCACCGCTGGCGGCTCACCTCCAACTGCGCAACGCTACGCGCTGTTAACATCTAGCTGCCCAACACTACGATAGCGAGTATTACAACAATGCCAACCAGCCACTGACTGCACACAGCACAGCCAGTGATTTTCATACAGAGCGCTACGTGGCGTCACCAATAACGAAACCTAAACAGCCTACTTACAACTTGAGTGTCTCCCACCTGGCATGGCGTAGCTTCTGCGTTATGGCACTTTCGACATGGGGACGGAATCAGCAGCATCTCTTGTCGTAGTTTCCATTCCACCACGCTGGATTTCGCCAGACATGCTGCCCCCACACACATTCTCCTGTTTCTGACGCCTAGAAGTGATGGTGGTGACGATTTGTGGCTGAGGGTCCTAAACAGCTAGGTCACCAGCGTCCTGATGTCTAGAAAAGAATGACAGCTCGTTGAGCCAGCTTGGAAGTATTTAGTAATAACGCCGCCATGATTCATGTTTGCGCATTTACTGCAAGCACGACGGGAATGCACGAATACCACACTACTCTGTAGCAACACCCTCAAACAGAAATTTTTGTTCGCCTCTTATAACGTACGAGGTGAGCAGAAATGGACATTACATTTTTCAAAAATTCGCACAAATGAAACGGCGTAGCACATCTGCTTCAAACCCTATCCTGGTTCAAAACATGCTCTGAGCGCTATGGGACTTAACTTATTTGATCATCTGTCCCCTAGAACTAAGAACTACTTAAACCTAACTAACCTGAGGACATTACACACATCCATGCCCGAGGCAGGATTCGAACCTGCGACCGTAGCGGTTGCGTGGTTCCAGATTGTAGCAAACCCTATCCTGCTAACAGAGTACCTCTCGAATTTTTTTCGCGGGTTACATGGATTTGTTATGTACTACACGATTCAAATTGTAAATGTCGAGACGAATCCATACGCTTCTCAACGCTTTGCAACATGGCAGCGGTGATGGACTGTAATACTTCTTCGATCCACTGTAGTGGCTGTTGTGAGGTGGCGTTTGGCTGTTTAGCATTCCCATAAGATTCTAGGACATAAAAAACAGACTAGCAGTGATTAAACGAGCATTCCTGGCCAATAGAAGTCTACTATTATGGAACACACACCTTAATTTGAGGAAGAAATTTCTGAGAATGTACGTTTGGAACACTGATTTGTAAGGCAGTGGAAAATGGACTGTGAGAAAACCAGAAGAGAAGAGACTCGAAACATTTGCAATATGGTGTTACAGAAGGATATAAAAATTTAGGTTGGATGATAAGGTAATAAATGAGGAGGTTCTCGGCAGAATCTGTGAGGAAGGGAAACACAGACAAGAACAAGGGACAGGATGGTAGGACATCTGTTAAGACATCAGGGAATAACTTCCATGGTATTAGAAGGAGCTGTGGGGGGTAAAAATTGCAGAGGAACACAGAAATTGGAATACACCCACCAAGTAATTGAGGACACAGGTTGCAAGTGTTACCACGAGGTGAAGAGTTTACACAAAAAAAAGTAAATAGGAAGTACTATAATTCTCAGTCATAGTGTCCTACAGAGAAGAGAAGCTCCACATAAGATCATGCAAACTTTAAGGAAGTAACAATGTCATGCAACGGATACGTCTAACTTATATGGTTGATCCAATAAAGCATGAAAATATGAGTACCACACATATTAACGATGTGGAGCTCATTGTCTATAATAGAAACAAGTGACCACTGTCATAATTAGGTTTATTAACGGGAAGTATCAACATATGGATTACTCACTGAGATAAATATGTGAAGATTTAGTAAGTGGGCAAGGGATTATAATTGCGAAATCCAATCCTGGTACAGATCGGTGAACTCAATGAAAGCCTGATTGTGAGGAAGCACCGTGGATTTGGCCAATCACTGCAAAAATGGTTAGTGGTTTAAAGAACCCTGAGAAACCATCATGAACGCAAGTAGAATCGCTAAAATACGTGATGGAAGCAACCAGCTGGCTTCGGAAGTTAAAACTGTGCAGTTAGCCCCTGATGGAAGTTAACCACCATAGTGTCCTCCTCGACCCAGTGCCAGTGATTGCATCGCTGGCTCATTGTTTCCATTCACATATGGCGTGGTTGTGGAAGACGATGGCAGTACTAGCTGGAAATTCTAAGTCCATATCACCCTCTGTACCCAGTACTAAATGGAAGACATTCTTCTGAACGACAGCAAATCTTATCTCAATGGTTGTCACTCAGCAAGTCTTCAGTTTTCTGACAGAAAGCGTTGTCAAACCTCTGAAACGTAGCTGTTTCTTCCAGTGTAGGAATCTCACTGGCCAACTGATGCAGACCTTTCGAGTTCCGAGTAGTAATAATTTTGTAAATACGTTAAAGAAACTCCTAGACTTCGTTGCGATTAACCAATGATGCCACTGCATGGGGAAGAAGGCAGAAAATCTTTTCCACTCCATGACAGGAAAGTGCATGTTCTACAGAAATAACTATTATGAGGCAATCATAAATTCCATTGCAAGGATATGAAACGAAAATTCCTGCGTCGCATGGCTGCCGAGAAAAGCGTCAGGTGTCACACTCTACCATTTCTGAAGGCTATATCTGATTTATATTTTATCATTCCTAAAAGGAATGTTCCTAGTATCTCAAACAATAATATTTTACGACTTCTCAGTGTGTTAAGATGGAATGAAGCGATTTCTGCTTCGCTTGCTTGTTCTCAAGGACAGCTTTCAGCTATGAACAAATTTATGACTGTCCCTGGTCGTTTTACATAAACTCCTATGTCGCAAGCCAGTTATAAAAATGCTCTCAGGACTGCAGAAGGTGACTGTTTCAGGATAAGCTACATGTAGCAGCATGGAAAGGATAATGACAGGGGTTTGGGACAAAATCTTTATCTTTCACATTGACGCATAGAAAAACCACAAAGGCTTAAGTCTGCTGACTGCAGTGGCCATTTGCGTCACACCCAATCATCAACACCTGGGCGGCCAATCCATCGTCCAGGAAGATGTGTGTTTAAATATTCCCGGAAAGCGAAGTGGAAGCGAGGAGGTGCTAAATACTGCTGAAAGATGAAGTTGTTGAAGTCTTATTGCAGTAGCCACAAAGGAAGCATGTCGAGGTATCAAATGCCTGTACGTTGATCTTTGGCAAATCTTTATCATGTTGGATGAAGAAATGAGGGTGATATGTTCTTCAGAACGAGCGTGTGGTGATTAACTTCTCCATTAATGTGAACCGTTTCTTGATCATTAAGAGTTAACCTCACTGACATATCGTTGTCATTGTCGGTCGTTTCCAACATTTCGGTGAAGAAGTCAGATCATGTATCATGATGTCCTGCAATGAGTAATTTGACCAGCTGCATTCTGCACGTTTCATGTGCTAACGTTTACACAGGATTTTTGCAAACAAATGTTTGTGGGATCTACAGCACACAGCTTACTCGACATTTTGATTTCTGTGGGTTTTGCTGGAACGTTGCTCGAATACGATCAACAATTTGCTCGTTAAAGCTGTTTGTACCAGGCTCCTCTGGGTGACAGATGGTGAAATTGTGTGTGAAATACTCTTTGAACAGCAGTTACCGATTTTGTTTTTGCTAATTGAAGGACATAACAGTTCTTCCGTTGTGGTGTAGGTGGCATTTTCTACACTAGCGTTCTTTGGCTGTGGCAGTCTGGAACAAAAGAACTGCGCTCGTACTTAAAAAAACATTCATAGGTACTCTATTGACAGGTTAAGGTATGAATCGAAAATGTTACACCGTTCCGTTTGAGTGAGTTTTTAAATAGATAATTTTTTTTGTCTTTAACCCTCATACACACTAATCGATGCTGTTAAGAAATTTATCGGTGGAGAGAAAGGAGTCGGCCACCAAAATATCACCTAGGGTCCTATTATGCTGAACTTTATCTGTAGTGAAAATTTTTATGGCTACTAACAAATTACTGAAAATGTTTTTTTTTTCTGAACAATGGACACTTTCTGAAAGAAAGCAACTGACTTTAAATCTTTGTGAAGATTATTCGTGTTTCTACTCTTGTTTCCCTGAAATGATTTGTCGGTTTGGAAACGAGATATATTATTCATGACACATATCAGTAAGGAACAATAACATTGGGAAGCAGCAGTGGTATCCAAAATTACTAGAACATGTTCTTTAGTTCAATTGCTAATAATTCACATCAATCGTTTTTGAATTCGCAGTACATTAGCTTGACCTATTAGGTTTCCCCTAAAGATAGACCCCGTGTGAAAAAAAATAGAAAGAAAGTAAGCGAAGAATAGTAGAATTTTCATATTTTTATCACCTTTGCCAAAATCGGCATTGCGAATCCAGACTTGTCTAGGCGCTTCAACAGTATGGAGAGCATCTTTCAGTGCATAACACACACAATACGCATACTTTGACCAATGCTGTCGGTAGCTTCAAAATTCTTCAGAGCACTTTTTTCAGACACTTACAAAAGTCTCAAAAACTCTGAAGAGTCAAAGAAACTGGTACACCTGCCTAATATCGTGTAGCGCCCCCTAGAGCACGAAGAAGAGACGCAATACGATGTGGCATTGACTTGACTAATGTCTAGCAGAGCTGGAGGGAATTAAAATGGCTCTGAGCACTATGGGACTTAACATCTGAGGTCATCATTCCCTAGACTTAGAGCTACTTAAACCTAACTAACCTAAGGACATCACACACATCCATGCCCCAGGCAGGATTCTAACCTGCGACCGCAGCAGCCGCGTGTTTCCGTACTGAAGCGCCTAGAACCGCTCGACCACTGCAGCCGGCTGGAGAGAACTGACACCATGAATCCTGCACGGCTGTCAATAAACTCGTAAGAGTACGAGAGGATGGAGGTTTCTTCTCAAGAGCACGTTGCAAGGCATTCCAGATGGGCTCAATGATGTCTATGTCTGGGGAGTTTGCTGGCCAGCGAAAGTGTTTAAATCCAGACGAATGTTGCTGGAGCCATTCTGCAGCCATTCGGGACGTATGGGGTGTCTCAGTGTCCTACTGTAATTTCCCAAGTCCGTCGAAATACATAAAGGACATGAGCGGAAGCAGGTGATAAGACAGGATGCTTGCGTAAGTGTCACCTGTCAGAGCCGTGTCCATATCCATCACGGATCCCATATAACTGCACGCGCCCCACACAATTACAGAGATTCCACCAGATGGAACAAGTCCACTGCTGACATGCAGGGTCCATAGATTCATGAGGTTGTCTCTATATCCAAACACGTCCATCCGCTCGATACAATTTGAAACGAGACTCCTCCAACCAGGCAACATGTTCCCAGTCATCAACAGTCCAGTGTCGGTGTTAATGGACTCAGGCGTGGCGTGAAGCGGTGTACTGCGTAGTCCATTATGAGTACACGAGTGGGGTTACGCCTCCGAAAGCCCATATCGCTGATGATTCGTTGAATGGTTCGCACGGTGATGTCGGAGATTTGATGTTTTACCGGATTACTGATATTCAAGGTACGCTCGTGAAATGTTGTTGTTGTGGTCTTCAGTCCTGAGACTGGTTTGATGCAGCTCTCCATCCTAATCTATCCTGTGCAAGCTTCTTCATCTCCCAGTACCTACTGCAACCTACATCCTTCTGAATCTGCTTAGTGTATTCATCTCTTGGTCTCCCTCTACGATTTTTACCCTCCACGCTGCCCTCCAATACTAAATTGGTGATCCCTTGATGCCTCAGAAAATGTCCTACCAACCGATCCCTTCTTCTGGTCAAGCTGTGCCACAAACTTCTCTTCTCCCCAATCCTGTTCAATACTTCCTCATTAGTAATGCGATCTACCCATCTAATCTTCAGCATTCTTCTGTAGCACCACATTTCGAAAACTTCTATTCTCTTCTTGTCCAACTGTCTTGTCGTGAAATGGTCGTGTGGGTAAATCCCCACGCCATCGCTAGCTAGGAGAATGTGTGTTCCAACGCTCGTGCACTGTTCAAACTCAATTAAATCTTGATAACTTTCACTTACCAAACCTATGTCCGCATCGTTTAGCGCTCGGGGCCAGGCGTCATTCAACAGTGTCGCGCGCTACAGGTCAAACAGGGAGTCGACGTGGTAGCAAGTCCCGTGCCCACATGTGTTGACTGTCACTGTTGAACACACCTTCCCTTGTAAAGGATGATTCATCCGTAAACAGTACAAAGTGTGGGGATTCAAGATGAAAAGCACACTTCAGCAAAAACCATTGGCAGAAGTCAATGCAATGCCGAAAATATTCTGCTTAAAAGGCTGGAACTTTCTGACAGCGGTAAGGGAGCAAACCATATTTATTCCTTACATCTAGACAGTTGAATGTCTTACACCCATTTCTCGAGAAATAATCTGTGAGCTTGTTGACGGCGTGTTTAGCAGCAGTGATAACGACTCCTCTTCAAAATCCAGTGCACACATTGCTCACGAAGACCGCGTCCATCTGGCTTTCACACCTGTATCAGAAAATGAACGCATCAGGTTCCGATGAAGGCCTTGAATGCAATTGCCACATTACAAAACCTTGTAAGTGGACATTTCACGTCAAATATACCTGTTTTTCTTAGGGACGATTGGATGGTGGTGAACGTGCGTGGATTTTGTGGTATCCACAGTTCCGATGCCACAGCGTAGTTGCACGCTCTTAGGTTGGCACTACGAGAGCGGAAGATCTTAGCCGACCACAGCGTCCTCTAGCCGACGCTGTGGAGCTCAACGAGCGCCACTCTGCTTTCAGCCCAGTTTAGCTTCTACTTGTAGGGGGGCCCCTACTCGCTTCCTTCATTCGGCCTATTTTGCAGATCTCAGGAGCAGATCCACGCGTCGCCTTCCACGTGGGATTCAAAAGATTCGGCACTCGAAAGTTCGTAAACCGTTGAACATACAACCGTTGAGCAACGAGAGAATGTCCATCACCCACCCCATACCACCTCCATTTTTCGTACGTTCCGCACAGTACTACACATAGAGTGGTGTACCCTTTTGTTGAACAATGACTTATGGTGAACGAGGCTTTTCAGTATCCAGAAGTGCCGCCCTCTGTGCGCCATTGTAGCGGTCTCGCGGTTCCAGACTGAAGCGCCCAGAACCGCTCGGCCACCTGCCGGTCACTCAATTTAGCAACAGCACGGCTAGTGTGATGCTGAAGAAACCAATCACAGTTCATGTCTCATGATATCTGTCAACGATCACCGCTCGAAATACAAAACAGATTGATGTCCTCGCGTGATGCAGATCGGAACACATGGAGCGGCTACACTGCTTTTGTTGTACAATGCGACAGCAGCGCGCCACGTGGCCTCGCCGGAGAGAAATTAGTCTGGCGGAGCGGTCCATTCAGCAATGGAGGAACACCACACTGTAGCGGTCCCCATGAAGCAGCTTATAACAGAAAAATGTGATTTCCAAATTTCTTGCTGTAGGGAATAGTGCTAGTAAATGAAGCAAAGCTACATCAGCTCTTGGAGTTTTTCGGTGGTGGTTCTGGAAGGTGTCGTCCTATCTGGGCCATGCACTGAAATTGCAAGGCCCACATTATCCGTTAATTTGCATCTTTATTACTGAATTGAGGATTTCCAGGGCAGCCAGCAAAGTACAGAGATCAAGTCAAGGGTTCTGCACACATAATTATTACTATCACAAGTCTATTAAAACGCACGAAGTAGCGCAAGCCGCATTGAAATGAAAATGATGTATTATGAAGAACCTTTCCGTGGCAGAGTTCTCTGCTGGAAATCACTGCAAATGGGCTCTGTGCTGCGCGGTATTAGCCGAGTAGTCTAGGGCGCTGCAGTCATGGACTGTGCCGCTGGTCCCGGCAGAGGTTCGAGTCCTCCCTCAGGCATGGCTGTGTGTGTGTGTGTTTGTCCTTAGGATAATTTAGGTTAAGTAGTGTGTAAGCTTAGGGACTGATGATCTTAGCAGTTAAGTCCCATAGGATTTCACACACATTTTCTTCTGCTGTGTCAATAACGTTTATGTTGATAGGTAAATCAACTAGTATTTCATGCACTTCGTCAGTGACAGGAAAGGTGTCAGTGTGTATTGAAAACTGAAGCAAATTACTGCTTCTGTGTACGTTGTCATTTTTAACCACATAGACTGTGTCATAATTAATCAGGGGGGATCACCGCGTCATGCATATTTAGATGTTGATGTACACTCCTGGAAATGGAAAAAAGAACACATTGACACCGGTGTGTCAGACCCACCATACTTGCTCCGGACACTGCGAGAGGGCTGTACAAGCAATGATCACACGCACGGCACAGCGGAAACACCAGGAACCGCGGTGTTGGCCGTCGAAGGGCGCTAGCTGCGCAGAATTTGTGCACCGCAGTCGTCAGTGTCAGCCACTTTGCCGTGGCATACGGAGCTCCATCGCAGTCTTTAAGACTGGTATCATGCCGCGACAGCGCGGACGTGAACCGTATGTGCAGTTGACGGACTTTGAACGAGGGTGTATAGTGGGCATGCGGGACGCCGGGTGGACGTACCGCCGAATTGCTCAACACGTGGGGCGTGAGGTCTCCACAGTACATCGATGTTGTCGCCAAAGGTCGGCGAAAGGTGCACGTGCCCGTCGACCTGGGACCGGACCGCAGCGACGCACGGATGCACGCCAAGACCGTAGGATCCTACGCAGTGCCGTAGGGGACCGCACTGCCACTTCCCAGCAAATTAGGGACACTGTTGCTCCTGGGGTATCGGCGAGGACCATTCGCAACCGTCTCCATGAAGCTGGGCTACGGTCCCGCACACCGTTAGGCCGTCTTCCGCTCACGCCCCAACATCGTGCAGCCCGCCTCCAGTGGTGTCGCGACAGGCGTGAATGGAGGGACGAATGGAGACGTGTCGTCTTCAGCGATGAGAGTCGCTTCTGCCTTGGTGCCAATGATGGTCGTATGCGTGTTTGGCGCCGTGCAGGTGAGCGCCACAATCAGGACTACATACGACCGAGGCACACAGGGCCAACACCCGGCATCATGGTGTGGGGAGCGATCTCCTACACTGGCCGCACGCCTCTGGTGATCGTCGAGGGGACACTGAATAGTGCACGGTACATCCAAACCGTCATCGAACCCATCGTTCTACCATTCCTAGACCGGCAAGGGAACTTGCTGTTCCAACAGGACAATGCACGTCCGCATGTATCCCGTGCCACCCAACGTACTCTAGAAAGTGTAAGTCAACTACCCTGGCCAGCAAGATCTCCGGATTTGTCCCCCATTGAGCATGTTTGGGCCTGGATGAAGCGTCGTCTCACGCGGTCTGCACGTCCAGCACGAACGCTGGTCCAACTGAGGCGCCAGATGGAAATGGCATGGGAAGCCGTTCCACAGGACTACATCCAGCATCTCTACGATCGTCTCCATGGGAGAATAGCAGCCTGCATTGCTGCGAAAGGTGGATATACACTGTACTAGTGCCGACATTGTGCATGCTCTGTTGCCTGTGTCTATGTGCCTGTGGTTCTTCCAGTGTCATCATGTGATGTATCTGACCCCAGGAATGTGTCAATAAAGTTTCCCCTTCCTGGGACAATGAATTCACGGTGTTCTTATTTCAATTTCCAGGAGTGTATAAAGCTAGTAGCAATAAAAATTTGTTTCATTGTGCATAGGATTTCTGGATTTCAGATAAAAATTGCTCGCCAACCCTCTCAAACCAGTCATTCTTTTGGTGGATTATTTTTGTGTTTTTATTAAACTGATCCTTATTATATGTGCGGTGGGCGTCCTTACCTGGCATGATTCTTCAACAGGACAAGCGATTTAAAGTCAGGTCTTGCCCATAGGAGTCGTGTCAGTGTATTTGTTGTTGGAAGAAAATTACGAAGTGTACGATATTCTACTCCAACAGTTACATAATAGAAAAGCTGAATCACATACCGCGTTTAAGATAAAACATGATAAAAGTGTCCTTGCGGCACCTACCAATCGTCACTGATTAAACAAAACCAAAGTTATGTTGGTTCTTCAGTTTCAGTATTTCCCAGTTTATGTCCTAGATTAGGTCAAAGAAGCTTACGGCAAGATATATACTCACCAACACCTCACACCAAAGTAAGCAAAGTCAAAATACTTTGAAGACTACAATAGTTTATTTAACATTTATTCTGCTATGAGTGGTGTTTTTGTACATACCTGTCAATTACTAACAAAAGCGGAACAATCGCATTTTCACTTCAGATGCAACATACCACCGTTTTCAAGACAGTTAAGCAAATTTGCAGTAAAATTTGGCGTGTCTTGCACAGTTACATAATAAATTATGTGGTATGTGTCAGCACTCAACAAACTGTGTCTGTCGAAGCCACAGACACACGCGGTTTAGTGCGCAATTACCGGCAATTCAGGCTATGTTGGATTTTCAGTAAGGGACAGTTTCGTAGACTACTGTAGTACTACATTTGAACAAACGAAAATCTTTAAAGGAAACAGAACCCAGCTCCACCCTTGTGAAGATGTAATTCCCCTTTTTGGTTTATCTATACATAGTTCTGAATCTACATCTATACTCTGCACACCACTGTGAAATGCATGGCAGTGGGTATGTCCTGTTGTAGCAGTTGTAAGGCCTTATTCCGTTCCATTCGCATTCGGAGCGGCGAAAGAATGGCTGTTTGTTTACATGCCTCCGTGTAATTAATGTAACCTTGTCTTTACGATCGCTATGACAGCGACACGTCTGGGCTTGTACATTTTCTGTCCGCAGCTCGTGATCTAGTGGCTAGCGTTGCTACCTCTGGATCAAGGGATCCTGGACTCGATTCCCGGCCGGGTTGGGGATTTTATTTGCCCGGGGATTGGGTGTTTGTGTTGTCCTCATCATTTCATCATCATTATCATCATTCGTGACAGGAGCCAGATTGGACAGCGTAAAAAATTGGACTGTGTAAAAATTGGGCTTTGCACGGGCACTGATGACTGCGCAGTTGAACGCCCCACAAACCAATCATCATCATCATCACCTCTATACTTTCTAGAGTCATCATTTAATTATCGTTCTTGAGACTTCGTAGTCGGGATTTCTCGGGAGAATCCGTGTAAATCTTCAAGCATCAGCCAGTTCAGTTCTTTCAACATCTCTACGGCACTCTCCCGTGGGTCAAACAAAGCTGTAACCTTTCGTGCTGCCATTCTCTGTATACGTTCAGGATCCGCTATTAGTCCTGTCTGGTATGCGTCCCACACGCTTGAGCAATATTCTAGGATGATTCACAGGAGTGATTTCCCATTTGTAGACTGATAGCATTTCCCTAGCATTTTTCTAGTAAACAGGTCTGCCATGTGGCTTGCCCATGAATCAGCCTATGTGATCATTAGATTTCCTATCCGTGCAAAGTGTTACATCCCCGTATTTGCATTAGTTTACCTATTCCAACATTGGCTCGTTAGTGCTGTAGTCGTAAGATACTACATTTCTTCGTTTCTTTTTTTTATTTCTGAACATTTAAAGCAAGTTACTGTCTATGAACTGCACTGAAATTTTAGCAATATCTGAATGAATATTTAGGCAGCTTCTTTAAGTCAGTACTTCACTACAGTAACAACATTATCAACTGATAAAATCTGAGGTTACTATTAATATTATCCATAAGATCGTAAATACAAAACACGAACACACTTCCCAGGGCACACTCGAAGTTATGAACACATCTGTCGATGACTCTCCATCCAATATAACTTTCTGCGTCCTTCCTAACAAAAGTTCGTCAGTCCAGTTAAAAATTTGGCTTGATATCCCACACACTCATACTTTTTATAATAAGCCTTGGTGTGGTAATGGGTCAGATACTTTTCGGAAATTAAAATTGGTTCAAATAGCTGTGAGCACTATGGGACTTAACACCTGAGGTCATCAGTCCCCTATAACTTAGAACTATTTAAACCTAACTAACCTAAGGACATCACACACATCCATGCCCAAGGTAGGATTCGAATCTGCGACCGGAGCGGTCGCGCGACTCCAGACTGAAGCGCATAAAACCGCTCGGCCACTGCGGACGGCTTTTCGTAAATCAAGAAATAACATATCTCCTTCACCACCTTTATTTATCGCTTTCATATATCATGTGAGAAGAGAAATCTACAGTAGATTACAGTTAACACAGGGGCTAATTCAGCCGCAAATTGGATGTAGAAACTGATAATGATTCCATCGGGCTTTGAGTTTTGTTCAGTTTGAATGATATCAGCTGTTTCTCAAAGCTACTGACCCGTTCCTGGACTGGAACCGCCGTTCCTCTGTGAGTGAGACCACCTTCTTAACGCACGAATAAGCGTCACAATTTTCTGAAAATGTGACAAGCAAAGTGTTATTGTATGTAATACCAATAATAGTGTTGTACAAGTTGTGAATGGAATAAAGTATACAGAAGTATTAGGCTGTTACTGAAAATTCTATTTGCTTTTGAAGATCGAAACACTACAGTGAACAAGTATTTCGTGACAATGCAGAAATATATGAACTTTGAAGGCAAAACTGTTAAATTGTGATCCTCAATCGACCTCTCTTCTAACAATAAACGATTTTCCTTTACAAACTTGACAGTGTGCTAGGTTCAAACCTTCAGGAACACAGAAGTGGAAAGAGCGCTAATGGATTGCCGGATTACAACAAAGTTACTGGCACTGAAAATTATCAGTACGAGTTTCATGTCAAAATGCTAACTAAACCAATTACATAGAGATAAGTATCTATTAGCAATCTACAAAAAAAGAAAAAACTCCTGACAAAATTAGGAAGGCCTAACTAGCAAAACGTCTACAACACTTATAGTTTTCACGCCCAACACGTAAACCTCGACACGATCCAATTAGGAAGCACTTCATGTTTGTATTAATTATAAATTTCTGCTATAGTCACCACATTATTTTTTCTTTCGCATTAAAAGTAGCAATCACACATACGGCCCCAATGATCTGTCTCTCTGGGTAAGTAATGGCGTTAGCATTTTTATAGGAATAATATGGATTGTGGAGTACTATGAAAGACAGCCAAATTTCAGTAGCAGGGAATATAGCCATGTTCTGCTGAAATTACCGGACAGAAAAGAAATGTTCAAGGACATGAGAAAGTGTGTAGTAGTATTGCACCGAATGAGCTAAAGTATGCAAAATTAAAAAGAAAAAGACGTTATGCAGTGTTGATGCAGTTAATCAGAAGAAACATTTTTAACTAAAGTTTCAAATTTGGTTTTGTTCATGTCAGATATTTAATATTCTTATGTGAGTGATCAAATAATACGGTTGCATTATTGAAATATATCTAAGCTAAAATCAACTTCACCGTAGTATATGAGCCATCTATTTTTCTTATGACATTGTCATTATGAATGTAGTTATTTCTTCTGAAATTTGCTGAAATATTACCATAAATGTTCTGAAGAAATAATTTCTATTTTTAATTATGACTACAAGACCAATCTATATGCAGCTTCTGTAGATGAGTTACACCCTATGAGATTACTGAATAAAAATAAGCAAGATATTTTAACGAAGTACTGCAGTTGTCTCCAACACTTACAGTGTCATGAACTGTAGAAGCAATTGAACTAAATTATTTAAGAAGCTCTAAAACTGATTTACCCAATTTAAGTTCCCATCAATACAAAACCCATGTTATGAAGGTTCTTCTGTAGTTACTAATTGATGCATGTTCTTTAAATTCATCATTGGAGACATACCTCTGAACATGCAAAGTTCATTACTGGTATGTTATGTGTTTCATATTTCCATGAGGAGGAAAATCTGCAGAAATCCAGTTGATATTTTTTTGAAGATATTCATTTTCTAGTTACATGTATTTTAATATTGATCCTAATGATGCTGTCATCTGTAGAATGAACTAATTATATGTCATTTGTACAACATGGAGGACCATTTGTATGCACAGAAAAAAGTCGATTCAATTTTGAACAATACGGAACTCCATTAATAGTTACCCACTCCTTTCAACCAACCTGAAAAATATTCTGGGCTTACAGCTGTAAATCTATGTGGCAAAATTTCTACGTTCTTTGTGTTATTTATGATGTTTGTCAGGCTTTTGTTTCATTGGTGTTCAGGTTACCCTGTTCAGTTACTTGTTTAGTAACAGGCATGAAGCAAATATATCAAAATGATACATAATAGCAAAATATCTAATTACACCAGTTAAGCATTCAGTCCAAACTACACTATATATGATAACAGTTAAGGGTTTAACATTAAAATCATTACTTCATGTTTTATGAATGTCTCATATATAGTTTCCTTAGCTTTGGCAGATGTTGCATGTAACATCCAATGTATTAAAATATTAGTTAGTTAGTTAGTTACATATTCCAGATATCATTTGAACAATTCCTCTATCGAAATAATGTGGAATGAGTCTGTTTACAGCACATGGATATATGATCAGTGTTAACATTAATAAGCACATTATTACTTTTAGTACTACTCACGCAAATGACACTTTTTTTTCATTTACTGGGGACCAGTTTTGTGTAGGGATCCACGAATGGAATAGAAGAAGTTCAGGAGAAACTATTTTAAATTAGATCGAAAACTTGTGTCACTCCTGTTACATATTTGATGTTATTGGACAAATGATTAAAAAACAATCTCTGTTGCATACTGAACTGCTTCCTGAGTCACTGACAGCTTGAACGATGGGTAATAGAGGTCATTTTTCTCTCTAGTGTTGTGGGTATATGCATCACAGTTCATCCCAAATTGCGATGGAATATATTTATTGTGACAGCACAGTTAAAATGTCTATCTCCTTGAAGAGGTACCTAAATAAAGTTCATTAGTAAACGCTATATATTAATCTTACTTCTCGGTTCTATGCAGTCGATACTTCCTTTCCAAGTGACGAATTGCCTCATAAATTTAATCTGAACGAAATTACTGAGTGGAAAGATGCAAAATATGTTAGGCGGTTGATATGTCCGTTTTCAAGACTCGCAACTTCACAAAGAGCAAAGCAGCTGGACTTAATTGTTTGAGAAACTCAGTAATAAGCTTCTTCCATTTAAAGTTATCATCAATATATACGCACAAAAATTTGGAGCCTTCTACCCCTTTGACTGAATCTGCTCATGTGTAGCATCAATTGTGCGTATAGAACTGCTTGTTATACAGAACTGAATACAATGTGTGTTTTCAAAATTTATGGAAAGTTCATTTTTAGAGAACCACTTAATAATTCTTTGGAAAATATCGTTTACCAACTCTTCCGTTGCTTCCTTTCTAATAGGATTGTTATAATACTAGTATGGTCTGCAAAAGATACTTGTTTTGCTTGTTGAATATTATGTGAAAGGTCTTTCACATATATAAGGAATAGGAGTGGGTCCAAAACTGAGAGTTGTGGACCTCCATTTGATTTTTCTTCTCCACTCATTAAAATTTTCTACCTTTCCGACACTGTCTGAAATTATTTAACACAACTCTATGCATTCTTTTTGTTAAGTATGATTCAAACCAGCTATGTATAAAGCCATCAGTTCCGAATCTTCAGTTTTTCTAACAGAGACCATGATCTACATAATCAAACGTCTTTGAAAGATAACGAAACATACCAATTGGCAATATACCATTGTAAACGTATTTCAATTATAGCATTAGGCGAGCTGAGGTTAGTATCTAATGTTCTGGACAGCAGATTTTCTTGCTAACTCTGATGAAAAATTCTTGCGATATATGCAGACTAAGAACATGAGGGCTAATGTAGCTCGCTAGTCAGTTAGGAACTTGCCCCCCTTCTTGCAGCGGTGTACCGTAGGTCTCTAGAAGAGCGAAGCGTTCCAAAGGATTGGAAAAGGGCACAGGTCATCCCCCTTTTCAAGAAGGGACGTCGAACAGATGTGCAGAACTATAGACCTATATCTCTAACGTCGATCAGTTGTAGAATTTTAGAACACGTATTATGTTCGAGTATAATGACTTTTCTGGAGACTAGAAATCTACTCTGTAGGAATCAGCATGGGTTTCGAAAAAGACGGTCGTGTGAAACCCAGCTCGCGCTATTCGTCCACGAGACTCAGGGGGCCTTAGACACGGGTTCACAGGTAGATGCCGTGTTTCTTGACTTCCGCAAGGCGTTTGACACAGTTCCCCACAGTCGTTTAATGAACAAAGTAAGAGCATATGGACTATCAGACTAATTGTGTGGTTGGATTGAGGAGTTCCTAGATAACAGAACGCAGCATGTCATTCTCAATGGAGAGAAGTCTTCCGAAGTAAGAGTGATTTCAGGTGTGCCGCAGGGGAGTGTCATAGGACCGTTGCTATTCACAATATACATAAAAAACCTTGTGGATGACATCGGAAGTTCACTAAGGCTTTTTGCAGATGATGCTGTGGTGTATCGAGAGGTTGCAACATTGAAAAATTGTACTGAAATGCAGCAGGAGGATCTGCAGCGAACTGACGCACGGTGCAGGGAATGGCAATTGAATCTCAATGTAGACAAGTGTAATGTGCTGCGAATGCATAGAAAGATAGATCCCTTATCATTTAGCTACAAAATAGCAGGTCAGCAACTGGAAGCAGTTAATTCCATAAATTATATGGGAGTACGCATTAGGAGTGATTTAAAATGGAATTATCATATAAAGTTGATCGTTGGTAAAGCAGATGCCAGACTGAGATTCGTTGGAAGAATCCTAAGGAAATACAATCCGAAAACAAAGGAGGTGGGTTACAGTACACTTGTTCGCCCACTGCTTAAATACTGCTCAGCAGTGTGGGATCGGTACCAGATCGGGTTGATAGAAGAGATAGAGAAGATCCAATGGAAAGCAGTGCGCTTAGTTACAGGATCATTTAGTAATCGCGAAAGCGTTACGGAGATGACAGATAAACTCCAGTGGAAGACTCTCAAGGAGAGACGCTCAGTAGCTAGGTACGGGATTTTGTTGAAGTTTCGAGAACATACCTTCACCGAGGAGTCAAGCAGTATATTGCTCTCTCCTACGTATATCTCGTGAAGAGAACATGAGGATAAAATCAGAGAGGTTAGAGCCCACACAGAAGCATACCGACAATCCTTCTTTCCACGAACGATACGAGACTGGTATAGAAGGGAGAACCGATAGAGTTACTCAGGGCACCCTCCGCCACACACCGTCAGGTGGCTTGCGGAGTATGGATGTAGATGTAGATGTAGTCTATAGATTTGGAAACGGGATGCTGGAAGAAAGAGGGTGGAGTATGTGAGTTTCATCTTTCGTCAACGACGATAGCATCAGAGACGGTGCATAAGCTCGGTACAGAAAAGAGTTAGGAAGGAACCCTACAGCATTTCCCTTAAGAAATTTAGAGAAATCAGAGAGAACTTTAATTCTTGATGTCCAGAAAGATATTGCGACACAGCTATTCCCGAACGGTAGCGCAGTGGCTTCATCACTGTACCTCCTCTCGCGGCGGTGCTGTTGAATTTTGGACGGCTGATGTTTAATTGTGTCACGTGCAAAGTACATTCTCATGGATGCCTAGACTACGGAACGATGAACAAAGGCAGAGACTATTTGGAGCCGTCGCTTGAGGAACGCTGCGTTCATTTTGCAGTCGTGTCACATGCGTCGCTTCTGTCAAAGTCCGGCGGCGTAATTGACTTTGAGGACGACCGGGGACTGGCGGAACATTTGGAGTGAGCGGTCTGGGCGACTGATGCCACTGTATAAACTCGGCCTGCGGCGACACGTGCGCGCGACGAGCAAAGTTTCGAGCGCAGTTCCGCCGGCCCATCTTCATAATACGGCGGTGCGGGGCCGTAGCCGTGGCCGCCGCCAATAACGCTGAAGCCAGAAGGACCGTTCTGCGGAAGCCGAGCGACCGACGGCTCGAGCTGGTGGCTTGATGGCCTCGCTCTCTATGGAGGACTTACTGTCTGCTGGTAGGAGCGTCAGCCTGAGTGCAGCTGTAGTGTCCCAGCTGCACAGTGTCCGTATGAAGTGGTCTTCCATAGAATCCTCTATCACTGTACTTGGTAATAGAGAGTTTAGCAGAGTTACGTCAGACCACAATTCGCTGTATGTTCTGCCAGGTGTCTGTGGCATCTTTGTATGTTACAAAAAGAAATTTTTTCTACAAGGAGCATTCAATAAGTAATCCAACACTTCTTTTCTCGGGCAATTTCGGCTGAAGAAATGCGGAATTTTTTCTGCGCATAGTTCAGCCCCTGTACTTTCATGAAGTTTCGATAAGAGCAGCATTATACGTAGCTGTCAAAATGGCGTCAGTAACGCAGGTGCGTTCCAAGTATAAAGATGTCACTGAAAACTAGAGCATCGTATATGCTCTTAGGCGCTTTCAGAATATCTACGGAGACCTGGCAGTGAGGAAGAAAACGGTGAGTCGTTGGGCGACACGTCTGTTATATTCGCAACAAGATCGCGCAGACCTGTCCGATCTCCTGCTGGCACGCGTGCGACTACTGCAATGTTGGAACGTGCTGACACTCTTATCCGATGTGATCGACAGATCATAATCGGACACCTTGCTGCAACAGTACGCCTCTGTTGCTAGTGTTGCACACCTCACAAAACTTCACTGGACTGTTGCTTCTCATTCAGCCTACAGCCCAGATAGCGTACCTTCCGACTTCCATCTGTATGGGCCAATGAAGCATGCACTCTGCAGTAAGCAGTGCATGGATGAGGAGGTGGTTATTGTTAAAGCATGATGTTGGCTCTGTAGTCGACCAGTGCGTTGCACCACGTAGTGTGTGTGTAGCCAAATCTTTCTTTCTTTCTTTTGCTACTGCCTTTATCCCGCATTGTGCGCAGGGTCGGCAGGGTGATGTACGTAATTGGTATGGTTAATCGTAACGGGTGGCCAGATGCCCTTTCTGCCGCCACCCATAGCCCCCCCCCCCCCACCCCCCCCACCCCCCCCCCCCCCCACCCTGGGGCGGAAGCTGTCTGCGTGTAGCGTAAATCGTGAAATAGTGTGAATCTGTTTCAAATGTCTGCGAGTCGTGTAACTGAGGCGGGGCGTGGGGATCAGCCAGGTATTCGCCTAGTAGGATGTGGAAAACCGCCTAAAAACCACATCCAGGATGGCCAGCATACCGACTGTCGTCGTCAATCCGCTAGGCGGATTCGATCCGGTGCCGGCGCGCCTACCCGAGTCCAGGAAGCAGCGTGTTAGCGCTCTCATGTGCAGCCAAATATATGGAATAATTTTAAAAACACTAAATTATTTATTAAATGTACACTTTAATAAATATACAGACCTAAATTTCTCCATATGTGGAGCTTTATGCGTTAGAGAAGAGGTAGAACGTAACAGTACGCACAAAATCCCACACATGTTGCTTATGATAATATGCAGATACTGTTGTAAATGAAAAAACCATTCCGCGGCCGCGGTGGCCGTGCGGTTCTGGCGCTGCAGTCAGGAACCGCGGGACTGCTACGGTCGCAGGGTTCGAATCCTGCCTCGGGCATGGGTGTGTGTGATGTCCTTAGGTTAGTTAGGTTTAAGTAGTTCTAAGTTCTAGGGGACTTATGACTTAGGATGTTGAGTCCCATAGTGCTCAGAGCCATTTGAACCATTTTTTTAAAAATCATTTCAAGTTTGTGCCAAAGCGTCAACTATGGTTATTATTTTGCTAAAAAGTCATCTTTCCTCTGCTCAGACTTGTATCAAAATCGTCTATACATTATAGGGACAATCCATGTTAGGGATGCGCAGGACAGCGTAGAAGGGGCTCGAAAGGGCTGCATGCATTAATGCTTCAGTAGCATGTTGCGCTTGGCTGCTGTGAACTGGTCGAATCATAGACGGGGCAGGGATACGCGAGTGCCTCTGTGTCAAAGCGCATTTGACTGCTGGATATCCTCTGTGCAACATGTGGACACGAGAATTCTGCAAGTGGCCTGTGTGCTGTGATGGACATGGCAGTGTCTCTGCAGTCGCAGCTGGGGACTGGGCAATCAACAAGATACAATGTATTGTGTGTGCCACTGCTATGCTTGTTTGTTGAAATCCGCATAAAAATGTGTGTTTAACAACTGTACATTTCTCTAATGAAGTAAAAAAAAAGTCAATAATTGTTTTAACAAAAATCACTAGGGATAAGTGGGCTTTCAGATTTTCACTTGGCATAATTCAATTATTTTCCATTTTCAGCCATTTTACTGAACGCACTTGCTACAATGTCATGGTAGTGGTCGTCATGGGCAGTTAGGTTTGTGATGTCATACAGAATACCACCTTTTGGCCAGCTGCCCCCTTGATGACCCTGAGATCTCCCACCATCTTGGCTGCCTTGTGACCCCACAGTTATATCATCTGGAAAAAATCTAGAAATCATATAGCCCAGTCTCCTAACTCAACCTATATGGAAGCCCGATATCCTCTTTTTTAATTTCCTGTCGTTTGTACAAAAGGAAATTGGCCTAGAAGAGTGAGGGAGGGGGGTGGGAGGGAAAGAGGAAGAAACAGTGTTGGAAGAGGATAGCCGATTGCGGAGTGGAAAGGGGAGGGGGAGTGCATGGGGTAGCTGTGACAGCAGTGCAGACTGTCCTCTGATCTACCTCACCCGACTATTCTGCTGTACCAAGTGATTCACAGCAAAGGCAATTTCAATGGGCTTTTTCCATATCACTTGACCATGTTATTCCAAACTTATTTGACTTTTTGTATCACGTCAGTTGTCCAGTCGTGATATTTCTACCTAAAATTATTCTGCACTTGGAAATTTACCATATTATTAGTTAATTACTTACTGTTGTAAACAGATTAGCCAGTCTGCGCCACCACCACCAGCACCACCACTAATAATAATAATAATAATAGTGATAATAATAATAATAATAATAATCCTGCTGTAAGAAATTCCTTTCCACCAAAAGAAAACTGTCAGTACCTAACAACTGTTCCCCACGAAGCACTCTAGGCATCTGAGATATCAGTATTAGCTATGAATATGAACGCCATCGGAAAAAGAGAACGAGACGTATTACGATAAATATTCAGAATTAGGATCCAAAATGGTATATGGATGTGCCTAAGTGCAAGAAACTGGTACTGACTGACGGGACGATTGCATGGAAGATACATCATCATTTTTTTGGGTGTTAGCACAAATGAATGACTCGCGATTAACCAAGAAAATCTTCAGCATTATTAACGGGATCCACGGAACCTAAGCACCGTGGTTAGCCGACGAGAAAAAAAATCTCAGCGAAGTAAATGTTGACTAAATGGCATCAATGCGCAATACATACAGACAGACGATCTACTTTCCATGCAGCTAAAAGAAAGAAAATTGGTGCTAAAAAATTGAACTCTAGAACCAAAAATCCATAGTGACAGGATGAAGAAATTTTGCTAATATAAGAAGAACAGTAAGGCTACAGTAACTAGAAATTTTGCGTGCTCTTTAAAGAGCCACAGGAAATAATGTTATAATAATAATAATTAAGCAGTTTTAGATTAATTGTATTTCGGGTTCTGAGATAGACTGATGTACTAGGCCACTAAATAAATCAGGACAGATACCGACATGGTAGCCAATGGTAATCAAGCTTCAATTCTGACTTTACTAATTTTTTATGAAATAATTCAAAAACGCCCTCAAGAGAGAGAGAGACGTTTCAGGACATCCTTGGAACTGTTCTTAAACAGAACGCACCATTGAACTTCATGTATGACGCCGAGCTTAGCACAGTAAGTAATTAATTATTTAATCTCGAAGCATCACAGTCGGGTCTGAGCTTACGATTATTCAAAATGTGTTAATACGAGGGCGTGCTGAAAATTAATGCATCTGAATTTTTTTATTCATTCCTCAATATCGGCTGAGTATCACACGTGATGACAATTACTCTGTCACTTCTCCCCCTTCGCTGGAACAAGCTGCAGCCCTCTGTCGCTAAAGGATTCCGAATTGTAGCGTTTAATATGGGAGTGTGCGTAACGTAACTATGTCTCTGTGCTAGAAAAAGCGCGCTGTAATCGAGTTTCTAGCGGCAGGAAATTTGGCTCCAAGGAAACCGATCGAAAAATGAAAGTTGTGTAGGGTGATGATTCTATCGACGACTTTTATGGCTCCGTCAACAAAGTCCAACTTTCTACAGAGACGGTATATCAACAAACTGGTCTCTCGCTGGGAGAAATGTGTTCGTCGCCAGGGTGACTACGTATACATGACCAGCGAAAATGTAGAATGTTAATGTGTTGTGCGCACTGTAAGGCCTTCGGTACACACACCATCAGATTATTTGATTTGTCACTCCAACGAAGTAGGCGAGTATCAGCAATATGTCTCGTGGTCTTACCATGGCATGTTTATCTTCTGCCGTTAAGTCAGACGATAGAAATGCCACATGCACGCTTAGAGTAGCAGATTGACGTGACCAACTTTAAACATAACTTGCTTAATTTTCACACACATTTATTAAAATAATAAAAAGCATAGATATTACGTAACTTGATTCTGGATGCTGTTTACGTTTGAAAATCTGAAGTTCCTTTGGTCTTGGTACGTTAATCTTATTCTCACATATCTCTGATACTTGACAAAGTGTCTATGCATTTCTCTTCATGGCTAGTACAGGAATATGATAATCTTATTAGGCGCAGACTGAAATTTGACTATAGACTGGTACAGACTAATGCAAACTGGTACAGACTTGTGCAGACAAATGCAGAATGACGAATCGGTGGTCTTTACACTCGTTATAATACCTCGCGCGTTCAGGTATCACTGTGCGAGTGTGATCCGCGACGAGAAAAGGTTCTACGTTGGCAGCAATGTCATTGGCTGCGTTACATATTAGTACGCGGATCGGCGGAAGCAGAATTTGGTCCGTCTCTAAGACAGCGCCATCTCGTAGTGCGGAGACGGACGAGCGCTGCGCCTGCACTGTTGTGCTTAGTGGGGCGCGCTCTAGTGGGAAAGTTGTGTACGCGCTGACTAAGCGGAACTATGTACACAACACTTTCAGAGCAGTATGTAAACAACAGTTAATAATGTTCGTTTTATTCAAAAAGCTTTAATGAGAGACGGAAGGCAAGTGGGCTTCAATAATTCGATTTTTAGATTTTAGCATATTTGAAATGCCTGATCTTTCCTACGTGAAACAGCTTTTGCTTTTATATTCATACGACAATTTTTCGGTGAGATATGATGGTTTTCCTGACGCTGTGTGCAATCTGGAGATGGTGACAGCAACGCTTATGAATGGGTATATGCAGAACAACCCTATGGTGCCCATGTCACAATATCTAAATTAGAGTGCATTGGGCACGTCCAGAAGGGAATGGGGTCCACGTTGAAAAGATCATTGAAAAATAGTCAAAAAGAGTATTGGAAGATGGTAATAACATAGGTGGTAAAGGTCGCCTGACAATTGTTGAAATAGATAGATTACGGAATTATTATGACTTGGCCATAAGAAGAAATGTAGGGAATTAGAAATCATGGAAAAAGCTGTATGGGCTGTCTTTTTCCATAAGCTTTCCACAAATGAAAATCTAATACAAGGTCTTAGCTCTAATGATCCTGACACTTGGCGCAAGTACAGGAGAAGTGCCAGATATGACCATAATGAATGAAATTAAACCCATATTTAGAGACTTTTGTACAGATACCTTGTTGAAGAAATGTCTTCATGGGAAAACCCAAAATTTAAATGAATGTGTGAATACTGTCATTTGGAAGCGGTTACAGAAAACCGTATTTGTTCAGCTTACAAACCCCATATTTGATGTTTATGATGCCATTTTATGCTTCAGTGAAGGTGTCATTAGAAAACAGGATTTTTAGAATTTATTGGGCATAAAATTTAGTGGAAAAACTGAAAAATAGTTGGTGCCAATAGATAAAGAGAGAATCCGCAAAGCAGATATTGCTAATTTAAAATGCACAAAAGAAGCCAGACAGAAAAGAAGAGGAACCAAGAGAAGAAAGGAAAATCAGTATGATTCAGATGATGCTCAGTATGATGCAGGAAAATATTATTGGTAAATAATTCTCATCAATAACTATATTACAATTGCAATATTAAACTTTAAATGGATTTTTCTCAAAACTACTTTTTTGTACTTTCGGGCACCATTATTTGATAAAATAATGGGGTTAGAAACATGAAATTTGGTCATTTTGTACTGAAGATGGTAAGTAAATAGAGAAGTACCAAACAATCTGAAACTGTTTTATAATAATTAACGTATAGAAAAAGTTAAACTTTACTAGTGAAGAAATAAAACTTTTTTCTTCAAAACCATAATAGGTATTATGTTCATTTTACTTGTAAATTGTGGCATATATAAAAATTTAATTGTCTCGTTACTTATAGTTCTTTTAAAAAGTGTACCTATTCAAAGGTTAAAAAAGCATTTTCAGAGTAGGGAAAAAGTTGCCTTCCGTCTCCCCTTAAGGGTTTTCACAAAAAAATCAGAGGCATTACTCTTCAGCACGCCCTCGTCACAAAATAGAATGGTTTTAGAGAGTTGTGTAGGAGCATTCTTAGACATCTTGATTTCGTCAAAATTGCATCATTTTACTCTTTGCCCTTACTCCGTCACAGAGTACTGACGGTGAAACGCGGAATATAACACACACCTCAACCGAAGAGGAGACTAATACTGGTACAAACGACCCCTCTCAGTGATGTAAGGTTACTAATCTATTCTATGAATACAGAGGTATGCACAGTCATCGGTCCAACGTGACTGCGAGGACGTGCTGTTGATGAAAGATATCTTCACCTGCTCTAATTTAATTGTCGATTATATTTCATTTCTTTCTGCGTGCAGTCCCATAAACGCGGGATGAGAATCATATATTTAGAGACTGAGCTACTGAAAATTGTAGAAGCTAAAATAATATCAACAAAAGTGAAATATTACGGAAGCACACGGGGGTTTTGTTTACGTACCGCATTTACCGGAACACGGAAAGTCTGCAAGCCCAACCGACAATATTTATGAACGTATTCCGCGGGAATTAATAGACGGATCCACAGGCGGAGGAATAACAGAGCGATATTTCAAGTGGATTTGCGTCAAACGGCTGACAGCTTTCAAAAACGGGAGTGGGATTATCCGGCTCAGCGCGTGGCGGTGGCTAATAGAACGAGTTTGGAAGAGGGGGAGGGTGGAGTTTGGGGGGTGGGGTAGGGGGGATGGGGGGGGGGAGGGTTAAGGCGTGGCACAATTGGCGGACAGCGACAGCGTTAGGGGACCGAATCCCAGCGGAGGCATCTGCCCGGTAGCTGTCTTCCACGAGACCGGCTGTCACTGGTGGGCGACGCAGCCGCCGAACCTAAGCCCGCGGAACGGGCAAAAAAGCAGACAAGGAGTGAGCCGCGTCGTCGTGGCAAGATACGTGGAAATGGACTGCTGTGACGTGCGACATATGCGGCACGCGGCAAATTCAGTCCTGGCCCTGGAAACACGGGAGTCCAGCCAGAGAGGGGAAACCTTTGTGCGATACATTTCTAAGCATTATTTATACTGCTCGGGAGCTGCCAATCAGCAGTCACATTCAGGTTATCTACAGACTCTTAGCTAATATAGCAGTTGTGGCCGGCCGCGGTGGCCGTGCCGTTCTAGGCTCTTCAGTCCGGAAACGCGGGACTGCTACGGTCGCAGGTTCGAATCCTGCCTCGGGCATGGATGTGTGTGATGTCCTTAGGTTAGTTAGGTTTAAGTAGTTCTAAGTTCTAGGGGACTGATGACTCAATATGTTATGTCCCATAGTGCTCAGAGCCATTTGAACCGTTTTTAGCAGTTGTGTCCACTAATCTTTTCTTTGGGTGTCGGAAACTTGTCCACCTGATTAGAAGAGAGCTTCATCACAGATTCAAGCGAAGTCAAAACCTAGCTGACGGACAGAAGCTCCAAGCGAAGTAAGCATAAGGAGGGTAATGAGACAAGAGGTCAATGACTCCGACACTAAAATTTTGTCAGCCGATGTGACTAAAACCACTGAGAGGCTTTGGTCTTACTTAGATCAGTAAGAGGTTTGAAGCTGTCTATTCAGTCACTCAGTGACCATATTTACACCAAACCGGAAGATAGCACAGGGAAGGCTGAACTGCTGAGTTGCGTCTTCCGAAACTGTTTCACCTCGGGGGATCGTACAGCCGTCTCTACTTTAAATCATCGTAAGAACGGCGAAATGGCAGATATTGAGATAACCAATTATCGTGTCCCGAGAGGGAGTGAGATTGACAGGAATTGTATTCAGGGGTCTTACCTCGTTCGATCTTCTCGAAGAGTAGAAGTAGGTGCGGGCAGCTTCTGCAACTCCGACAGCTAGAGGGATCAAGTTAATGCTAAGGTGCAGGATACGGAGCTCAGTGAGGAATGGTTACTGCTGCACGGTAGAATTTATAAGATCCCTTATCGTTTGAAAACTGAGAATCCCTACCGGCACTATCTTGCTCTACTTTCTGCAGTTGAATCTCTTACTCTGGTGTCTATCTCCCAGGTTGTTGCGGAGCTGAGGCTAGCGAATCCCCTATGTCTGCCGTAGAACGACACAGGTTCCCTGTCGGTATGCTCAGCAGATCTCGACTGACTATGGAGTAGTAGAGATGGGGTCCCTCCACGCCCGCACCAACGTGATAACCAGACCAAAAGTTCTATTGTGACCTCCGTCAACATGTTAGTTATCTACGAGGGTCGGTCAAAAAGTAATGCCTCCCATTTTTTTTTCTACTTAAAAAAATTAAGTGAAAAATTTGAATTTGGCGCCATTCCTCAAACCTTCTTCTGCAATCCACTGCAGTAGTAACTTTCTGTGTCAACAGGTGGCAGCACAGCAGAAGTTTGTAAGATGGCCGACATCGATGTTCGTTTGAGACAGCGTTGTGTGATTGAATTCTTGAATGCAGAAGGTGAAACGCCCATACGCATTCATGAAAGACTGAAGAAGGTGTATGGTGTTGTGACAGTGGATGTCAGCACTGTTAGACGATGGGTTCGTCGTTGTAAGGAAGCTGAAGGGCAAACACCGTTGACTGACGAAAAGCGGAGCGGCAGGCCGGTGAGTGCAGTGACTCCACACAACATTCAGCAAGTTGATGACATCATTCGTGGTGACCGTCGGGTGACTGCAGATGAAGTGTGTCGCATTATTTCTCTTAGTAAAGGCAGTGTGATCACGATTATTAAACAATTGGGGTACTCAAAAGTTTGTGCACGGTGGGTTCCAAGAATGTTAACCGATCAGAATAAAGAGGCAAGGAAAACAATAGCCTCCCAACACTTGCAGCGCTTCCGTTTGGAGGGAGATGAGTTTCTGAAAAAAATTGTGACCGGGGACGAAACATGGGTGCATTTTTTTGAACCCGAATCAAAGAGGCAGTCAATGGAGTGGCGTCACACAAGCTCGCCGAGGAAGAAAAAATTCAAAACTGTGCGATCGGCAGGGACAGTTATGGCAACAGTTTTCTGGGATACAGAGGGTGTGATTCTGGTTGATTTTTTGGATCAGGGATGCACAATAAATTCTGTTCAATACGTCACAACCCTCAAAAAACTTAAAGCACGTCTTCAGCGAGTTCGCCCAACAAAATCAATGGCAGATGTTCTTCTTTTGCATGACAATGCAAGACCACACACCAGTCGTCACACCTCTGACGAGATTGTCAAAATTGGATAGGAAGCTTTGCCTCATCCCCCATACAGCCCTGACCTGGCACCATCAGACTTCCATCTGTTCGGGCCACTAAAAGTAGCTCATCGTGGGATTCATTTTGAAGATGAGGAGGCCGTCAAAACATCCGTGCGTCAATGGCTTAGGAAGCAGAGCTGTGATTTTTACCGTGCTGGGATACATGCCCTTGTTCAAAGATGGACCAAAACTGTAGAGATGGGCGGAGATTACATTGAAAAATGACAAAATGATCCTCAATGTTGTGGTTTTCAACCTATGTACTTGCATTTAAATTTCCTGACAATTAAACGTAGAAAAAAAATAGGAGGCATTACTTTTTGACTGACCCTCGTAGTAACTGGATCACACGGTGCTGGGCCGTGCTGTGTTATCCGTGCGTCTGGGTAAGACTACGCATTAACACGGTATATCAGGTGATAGATAGTGGACGAAACGGGAATGAGGGTAGCAATTTGAAGAGCAGAGGGGAAAAAGTGTCAAGGCTCGTGCCGTGGGGAAAAAAACTCTGATCACGTACTTGGTACATTTCCATCATCATGTGATGTGAGAAAGCTACTTTGATTTCTGTTATGCAATCGGTTACAGCGTCCAGGTTACGCTATTTGTCTCGTTGCGCCGCTTCTTCGGCGCTGGCCAGTATCGTCGACAAATACTGCCGCACAGCTTCCGTCCCGGAGCTTACGCTTAGCCGCTGAATAAGTCCTAATACATTTAATTTGTACTCATCGCTGACTGAGATTCGCAACACCGTCGCTGTATAGAAAAGCGATTACAATCCCATGTAGCGGAAAGGCATCAGGACCAGAAGACATTCCTGTATAATTCTGCAAAGATTGTACGAAAGATCTTGTTCCTGTTCCGACAACGAACGATGCTTAGCGACAGGACAAAAGCGTACGTCGCAGCGGTTTTCAAGTAGGGTTGTAGAACAAAGCTATGGACTTCTGTTGTTGACGTCAGTGTGTTTTGGAATAATGGAATACGTTTCATGCTGAAGAATTATGAATTCCGTAAAGAGATATTCCGAAATTTAGCTCGCTCTCTTCCTCCATGAGATCCACAGTGGTGTAGACAAGACAAGTTGATGTCGTGTTCCGTGACTTCAGAAAGGCACTTCTCACCGTCCCGCAGTGTAGTTTAGTGAAAAAGGTACGAACTTACTAAGTACCGGATCAAGGTTTCGACTGGATTCAAGACTTTCTTGCAGGCAGAATTCAGCACAAATGGAACAAACTTGGCAGATGTAAAGGTAAATTCCGGAGTATTCCAAGAAAGTGTGATACGACCGTTACTGTTTACAATGTATATTATATGGCGCTTCCTCGGCCGATTCTTGAATTCTGCACATCAATGTGCCGTTCTTACCAGGTAGCACTGATAGGAGACTTAGCGAAAATTCAACGAAGAGCGCCGCGTATCGTCCGGGATCGTCATACGTCTCTCGAAATGACCATGACGAGAAAATTCTAAAAATTAGAGGTAATACAGAGTCCTACCGAAAATCATTCTTCCCATGCTCCATTAGCGAATGGAACAGGGAAGGGGTGATCAGTTCTTGGTACTGGAAGTACCCTGTGCCACATCCCTCCAAGGGAATGGTGAAGCGTTGATATAGATGTAGAAGAGAACCGCATTGTTTAGGGGTTAATAGCTAGGATTCATGAATACTATATTTTTACTTCACTGATGAAAAAGTTTTTTATTTCAAAATCAATAACACTGAAAAACTTTGTATGATAAAGATTGAAGCAGACGAGATTCACTAAAATTTGTGCTGCAGCCGGGACTCAAATCCGGGTCTTCTTGCTTGCTAGGCAGATATGCTAACCATTACACCACCCCAGTAGAATGGTTATCACTACTGCACGAACTACCTAAGCTGAGTGCCCTCCGAAACATAAACTTCATTTTTCCCTTACATATTGTCACTACTGCCAGGGCTCTCCGACATTGGCAAGCACCTCAGCATTGTACATAAGGGACAAACGAATTGAAGTTTGTGTTGCGAAGGGCAGTCAGCGTAGGTAGTTCGAGCAGGAATGTTAACCATAGTATTGCGGTGGTGTGGTGGTGTAATGGTGAGCATCTTTGCCTACCAAAGAAGAAGGTCCGGGTTCAGTAGTACTAACAGTGATTTTTTTTCCGTTCCTCATTTTTGTACTATATTGTCTAGGATACAAGCATTACTCACTGGAAAGTGCCTCTACCCATAATCTTTTTTGAATGATTTCCTGTACTATGTGCCCTATAAAATTTATATTGTTTACTCACACGTTCTTCTCTGCTTCCCTTATATAATATGACATTATTTTTTTTCTTTCTTCTTCAATTTATGTATAATCTGTAGCACATGTAAAAAAAATTTTTTTCCACTTCTGCTCCATCTATCATGCTGATGTTTTCCCTCATACTGTCCCACCTAACAGTGCAAACTAGGGGAAGAGATCAAACCAGAATACACCATGGGAATATGGCATCACAAGTTCATGACTTACAGAAATTTCAACTCAAAATCAATATGTCGATGCTACGTGTAAATTATTATGCTTTACCCAAATATAAAATACGACAAATGAGCACGTAAAAGGGTTCAAGGAACAACAATAAGAGAAAAACGAAAAGAATATAGAAACGAAGACCTGTAAAATGACAGTAATGTTAACCAACTCTAGAAATAGGTTAATAGAGTGACACGTTTCTTTATTTAAATGTATCGTTGTTAATATATTTAAATAAACATATATGGCTACAAAAAAAAAGGTTCGTGTCCCAGCCACAGAACGAATTTTAATTCATTTCGCCTGCTTCGATCATTATCGTTGGCAATAAAAAGACACTTCAGTGTCTCAGGGAAACATTTAATTTTTAGAAAGAATTTCTATTATTTCGAACACAGTCACATTCTATGCCAGAATCCTAAATGGTTTCAGCGTACATTGGCCGTCCTCAGGACACGCAGTAGGAAAAAAAATAGCAATGGCCTGTATTAACATCTAACTCGTAATTTTTTTCCGCAAGTTCCACTTATATATTTTTTAAATAAAACAATATTTATCGTTAGCCCAAAAAGTTAAGACTGGGTTAAAAAGTTAGAGCAACATTGAGATGTTGGTTTTAATCCCTTAGTCATCTACAAAGTGTCTCCCCACTTGAATACAACGCACAGAACCTTCATACAACCATATGAAAACCTACTGGTACATCCTATGCATCGCGAGGAGCTAATTTTTCACAACTAGCATAAGGGACATAATGATACTTTAGTTTTAAATGAACGTACGAAGTTATATTTTCCCCGTCAGTTAAAATGTGGCGCAGTTGGGCGTATGCTAGATTGTGATACTACAATCAGTTTCATTATAAATTTGAAAGTACAGCGACATAACGTGTAATTTAAAAAAAGGTAAGAATACTTAATGCTTTCCTTTGTAAGAAATCTGTGGCTGTTTCAATAACACATTTGTAAGTTGCACGCCATTCCATCTGTCGTTGAACGATCCAAGAATGCTTTCATGTTGTAAGAAGCCAAACACAAGTCTGTGAGTAAGTAACTGATATTTGCAGAACAGGAGAACAGCAAGAGACATACTAGCAAAGACCAACTCCCAGCGCACTAGCTTTGGATACATGGTAAGGTGGTGGTTGAGGGGAGGGGGGGGGGGGGGGGGGGGGCTGAGCAGACGCGATTCGGATCAGCGCGTCAGGGTAGTTCTGATGCATAATACAGCTGGTGTATGGTTTTTAGGCTGTTTTCTTCGTTTATTGAAGGAACTGCTGTTCTGTGTCCGGTATCTGCCCAGAAAATACAATACACAAATGCAAAACAGCGATAACACACACAATTAAGCTTGGTTCAAATGTCTCTAAGCACTTAACACCTGAGGTCATCAGTCCCTTAGACTTAGAACTACTTAAACCTAACTAACCTAAGGATATCGCACACATCCAAGCGACCATAGCAGCCGCGTGGTTCCGGACTGAAGCGCCTAGAACCGCTCGGCCACAACGGCCGGCCAACGAAGCTTATACGGTTTGCAGACGAATGGTGCACACGACTTGCTCCCTTAGGATAAGTGACGTCAATGTTGAAAAGAAGACATCAAGCCAGAGTCTTAAATTGAAATTCAATTTGATAGATAACGAAAATGAGTAAGATAAGATTGAGTATTAGGCTGCATCATCGTAAAACGCTAAAGCAACCAAATCGTCGGCGTTTCGAACGACTTGCCGAGGTCCTCTTTAGGGTAGTCCTGAAGGGAACCGACAACAAGCCAGCCGAAACTTCGGAAATTTATTTGCTTTAGTGTTTTACAATGACGCGGCCTAACGCTCAAAATTATTTTATTCAAAATGACATTGCCTGTGAAGCTTACGAACTTCGAGCTAAGAAAATGAGGTACTCATTTTTATATACATAAATGTCACATCCTCTCACAGCTTTTCATGCAGTTTTCATGTTATTTTATTCTAATGAGTGCTCTTAGGAGTACTTTATTCCCGCGCACGGCTCACTTTTGTTTGAAGCGGGACAAATGCCTTGCGCTAAATCCGAAGCACGACGTCGGATTGCCAGTAAACGCCAGAGTGCTCGAAACGCTTTCGGAACCCTCGAATTGTAAGAGATTTCATTCGGAACCTGCACAAGGCGGAGCAAAACCGGGCGCCCAGTAAGACGCAATATTCCGAATTTTCCACATTGTTAGCACCACTGTTTTAAATCGCTGGAGCGAAATGAAATGCTATGGGGAGTTAACGCGAGCGACAGTGCAGAATTGTTCTTTACGGCGACGCGGGGAAGTTTCGCAACGGCGCGCAGGCCTGGACGACTCGGGAAGAGGGCAGCCGTGACGGAGGAACAGCGAGAGGTAGCGGTGCTCCTCCTGCCTTCCCAGCACTGAGAGAGAGAGAGAGAGAGAGAGAGAGCGGCGTCGCTCCCTTTCTTTCCGCGTCCCGTCGTCTACTTTTTAGTCCCGCCTCCTTCCCCCTTTAACACTTTGTGTTAACACAATAAATCTCGCTGGCGCTGCCGCTGTGGCGCAACTTGGGAAGGTAAGGAACCGGACGTGGGAGGGAGGTGGGGGTGGGGAGAGGGCGAAGGGAGGGTCGAGGGGGTGGGGCGGAAGCGGACTGCGAGGGCGGAGGAAGTACTTAAAGATACGGAGCCGGCGCAAGCGAAAAGGGAGGGCGGTCCACGGCAGAGTGTAGGACCAACTTGGGCCCACAACAGTCAACACTGGCCGAAGTTGAAGCCGACACACTCCATTGTTCGACACGAGGGCTCTTCCAGGGCCGCCGTCGCCACTGTCTCGCGACGGCCCGACTAGATACGGCGCCTGGGCGACCCAACCCACGCCCACACTCCCACCGACGAGGCGTGGTGCTTCGCCTGTAATGTAGGTTACGCTGCACATCTTACGTCTGACCAGCACCTAGTAGTAGGTACGGATGGGATAAACCGACAGGTTAAGACTGATAGTATTTTAGTTCTGAACAACCGGTAGTTTTCGCTATTTGTTGTTTTGTCTCCGTTGTAATAGCTGTTCCACTTTTCTTTTTTTTTTTGTTTTGTTTTTTACTGATAGCCGAGTTATAAAACCGAAACATGAGTTAGCCATAGCAGCTGCGCTAAATTTAATGGTTTTAAACAAACCTTTCTCAAAAAACCGAGTAATGTTTCATGTATATAGACTTAAGCGGCGAGTAAAAATTTGTACCACCTTCACATATAGTTAAAATATGGCTACCCTGCCGCTGATCTTTTTGTGCGAACGCACACGCTACGCCGCAATTCGTACAGGAGTTGGTAGATTAATCTGCCACGAGTAATGAGTGTGATGGGCAAACATCTATTAGGCGTTCTACGAATGTAGTGGTGTGGACATGTTTGGAATGTCGGTCTCACGGGGAGCGTGCAAGGGATAAGTTCCTGCAGGCGCACTATCCTGTGTGCCCTCGGTTGTCCAGATGGAGGCTGGCACTGTAGCTCAGCGTGTTCGGTCAGAGGGTTAGCTGCCCTCTGTAATAAAAAAAAAAAAAAAAAAAAACTGAGTTAATCGATCAACAACGAACTTAAACGGATGTCTTACGACGTCCGCCCTGAGCAGATGCAACGAACAAAAGCGAACAAAATGAGATAAAAAAAGATGGATAGAGCATCTGCCAAGTAAGCAGGAGATCCCGGGTTCGAGTCCCGGTCGGAGCACACATTTTCAGCATGTCCTCAATGATTTATATCAACGCCTGCTTGCAGGTAGAGTGTCGATTTAACTACCATTTCATTCTAGAGAAGCTGCACGGTCATCAATGGTATCTGTTCTTTCGGGAACAAATACTACCTTCATGTCTCCTGTATTTATTCAGACACATACTGACTTCAACGTACTTCCTATATGAAACGGGGGGGGGGGGGGGGGTGAATTCTACGAGCAAACGGAAGAGGTGGCAGTGGGCAGCCCGCTCTCACCCATGGTGGCCAGTCTCTTTGTGGAAACATTTGAAGAAGAATCACGTCGGCCCCAGATCAACCGAAATGATTTTTTAAATACATCGAGGACACCTTCGTCATATGGCCTCTCGGGAGGGAAAAGCTCGATGTATTGTTGGACCACCCAAACTCACGCCGCCCTAGCATTAAATTCACCTTGCAACTGGAGAACGATGGGCTACTCCCTTTCCTAGATGTACTAGTTAAGAGGAAGGGATGTGGTGCCTTCAGTGCCAAGCCAGCAGTTGCCACCCCTCGGCACAGGAAAACGGTGTACTCTGAACAATGGTTCACCGGGCACGAACTCTATCATATCCGCATAATTTGGCGACGGAGATAGAACATCTACAATCTGTGTTCCACAGAATTGGATACTCTTCTCGAGATGTTACAAAGGCACTGCGCCCTGTTTTCCCACCAGAGGTTCGTCAAGAGATACAAGAAGAAACGTTAAACATGGCACATGTGCCATATGTTGGGCTGATATCTACCAAGATCAGCAGGATTCTCCTCAAACATTACATTAAAAGCGTGTTCCATCCACCACTAGGGAGTGTGAAGGATGACCTGCTTCTACAGAAACCGGGGGTTTACCACGTACCATTTGAATGTGGTACGGCGTACATCGGCCAGACGGTCAGGACCGTTGACATCAGGTGCAAAGAGCACCAAAGCCGCACCTGACTGAGACAGGCAACAAAGTCAGCGAATGCTGAATATAGTTTGGAACTCATTCTATGAGGTTTAATGATAACAAGATTTTAACACCAACATCGAGATACTGGGACAGCTTACTCAAAGCATCTATTGAGATCAAGGTCGCGGAGAATCTCATTAACCGGGACAACGGTTCCCAGCTGAGCTTGGCTTGGAAACCAGCACTCGATCTTCTGAAGACGCAACGTAGGCAACATCCAAACTCTAAGGGGCAGAAGTATAAAGACGGAATTAGAGATAACAGCCCAGCACATGTGCCAATGGTCGTACATGAAATGGTACCTTAGGCAAAGACACAATATCCAAGGACTTTCTTCCAGTCTCGAGCGACAATTTGAACACAATCGGCCTGAAAATGACACTGCACCCACTCCTGGAGGGGCAAGAACTTCGGACGGAACGGCACATCACTGGGCTTCCCGGTGACGACAGAGGCTCTCCCGACCGCCATGGACCCCCAGAGCCAGTGCTTCAGGTGCCAGGGCGAGGGTCATGTTGCGAAAGATTGCCGCAACGCAGCGCGGTGCGCCAAGTGCTCTGGCGAGCACGACAGCCGCGACTGCGGCAGTCATATTCTTCCGACATGCGTCCGGTGTAGCAGCCCGCACGTCGCCAGCTGGCGCAGTTGCCAGGCTTGCTCAAGCTGCAACAGTGCCGAAGGTAGCGAGGTGGCCGCGGTCGCACCGACGCAGCGGAAGAAGAGAAGACGTCGGCAACGACGAAGGGCGCAGAACAGCCCGGCGCAGCTGAGGGACAGCGCGGAAGCAGCTCCACCTGCCAGGAGCGGTGACGACCGCCCGGAGGCTGGCAGCCGGGACGCAGCTCACGCCCCAGAGAAGAACTGTGGCCTCGAACTCTCCACCGCCGTGAAGGAGGCCACTGCAGCCCTCAAAGCTGTCATGGCGGCAGAGAGGGCTGCCTTCGCAGCCGCCGTGGCTGCAGAGAAGGAAGAGGCCTTGAGGCAACTGCGTGCAGTCTTCGCCCAAGGCCTCAGTGCAATAGTACCTGGGAACACTCCTGCGACCTCACAGAAGGATGTTCGCATGCCCTTCCCAGCGGCTGCCTCAGCAGCACCGCAGGTGAAAGGTGCAAAGAAGAGAACAGCCGCCCCAACTGTATCGACGGCGACGCCGACCGCCGCGGAGGCGGCCCCCGCAAGTGGCCCAGAACACAAATAGGCACCCTTCATCGCACAATTGCGAGCGAACGGCCTGCATTTCTCCGACGCTGAAGCGGAGCAGCTCTCTGAACAAGCGGAGCTACCCGAGGCTCAGGTGCAGAAGGGCTGGCAGTAGAGGAGGACGCCGAACGGCGGCCGGCCGCCGCCGTTCTGCACCTGGCTGATGAAGTTGTGCCAAGTCACTGACGGCACGGTGCAGTAGAGGACGTAATAGCAACGCATGCGTTGCTGCACTGAATTCCTTTGTTACAGGGAGAAAGCCACTGCAGCAGGCCCAGGAGACTCCACACGAGCCCAGCTGCAGCACACGGACTGACCCAGCTAACAAACACGCAGCAACATAGGTAACGATGCACGATACCTCACATTAATTTTACCTCACCTTGCATTCTCTGTCACAGCTAGCAAGCCGCTACTGCTCCTACTACCCATCCTGCTGTCACAGAGGTTTTTCCCCTTGGCGCTTGCCTTGGCACCTTTTTCAAAATTGTTCAAATGGCTCGGAGCACTATGGGACTTAACATCTGAGGTCATCAGTCGCCTAGAACTTAGAACTACTTAAACCTAACTAACCTAAGAACATCACACACATCCATGCCCGAGGCAGGATTCGAACCTGTGACCGTAGCGGTCACGCGGTTCCAGACTGTAGCGCCTAGAACCGCTCGGCCACCCCGGTCGGAGCACTTTTTTCCTCTGCCCTTACAACCGCTACCCTTCGATCGTTTTCGACCACTTCTATCTCCTGATGGACCATGTAAATTGGTAATCTTACCCAGATGCATGGGTAACATCACAGCCCGCAACCTGTGACTCCTGATTCAAAAACTAACATGTTGTGCAGAGTTGGCAGTAGACATTTTGGTTTGGTCACCACGTTTTGTGTGGGCTTGGAGGGATCCCATCATACAAGAAAATTAAAAAAAAAAAAAAAAAAAAACGCTGGGACCAGTATCGGACAGTACCTTAAGATAACTGCGAGTCACGCAGTTGAAATATCGTGCAGGAAAGACGCGAATAACCTGCAGGAACCCGATAAATCAATATATTAACAACAATTCATTATAGTTTACAGTAAAAATAGATAGGAGCTGATTTGCTGCGTGGGTCTATATAAAATACCTTTATCTCCTTGTAGCCCTTGAATATAACTGAATATAACATATAACTGGATGTTTGAGCAGACTTTCAATAAATTTGAATGAATAATAGAGTAAAGATGAATTGTCGTTGTATTCAACGACTTATCATTTTACAAGAAAAGCAGCGAATTGTGAACGCAATAAGTTTTCCTTTATTTGGTCATTTAACTCAATATTTTGTTTCTATGCATCTCGAAACGGAAAGAGTCAACATTTTTCAATCTTTATTCCATTTCTGCGTTTATTACAGGAAATAATAGGAATAGATACCGAAAGACCGTCTATTTCAGGAACCAGTTATTTTGAACTGTTTTAATAGTCGGGTTAAACTGGTGCGGAAAAACAAAAAACGCTACAACCAAAAACCGGTTGTTTCAGCGATAACTACCATTCCTAGTGGAACGATGGCAGTTACTGTTGAAACAACTGGTTTTTGACTGAACCTGTTCCTTCCGTCACCAATTTACCCTACTGTTGAAACCGCTCAAAATAACCGATTTCTGAAATATTCTGTTTTTGGTATTTTATTGTTATTATTTCTAGTAATAAATGTATATTTCGAAAAGAGACCGAGAAATTCTAATAAGAATCAAGAAGCAGTACATCTCGATGGAAATGAGGGTGTGGGAATGGCAGAAATTTGTCTCACTGTTTTCAGTAAAAATGGCGATGGTGAGAGAGACAGGTGTGGCGTTACGTGAGCGAAAAGTCATAAGTTGATTTCCCTACATCGTCACTTTTAGATGGTATCAGTTTTTCACCATGAAGCACCCACACAATTAACAGTTATTTTCCCAAGTTTGTAGCGTGGCAATAGAATTATAGGTGTAACAATCAAATTTATCTTCTATTCCAAGAAACATTGTCGATGTTTTTCCATATTATGTCGCAAGTTTGATGCACCTCCTCCTAGTTTTAACCTTTTAAAGCAAATGTTGCATCCGGCCGGTGTGGCCGTGAGGTTCTAGGAACTTCAGTCTGGAACCGCATGACCGCTATGGTCGCAGGTTCGAATCCTGCCTCGGGCATGGATGTGTGTGATGTCCTTAGGTTAGTTAGTTAGGTTTAAGTAGTTCTAAGTTCTAGGGGACTGATGACCACAGATGTTGGGTCCCATAGTGCTCAGAGCCATTTTTGTAAATGGTGCATTTTAAAATATTTTCAAACTGGAGGAACCCCATTCTGCAATACAACAGACTTTCGAGAATGGTAGCGAAAAACTGACGAATGGGATAAGGATATCATGTAGAACAAAGAGGGAATTATATCAAAATATTAGAAGTAGTCACAATCAAGCTACAGTAGCCCATTACAAACACTATTGTAAGGTGCTAAAATGTTATTAGGAAGGCAAGGAGTATGTGGTACACAAATCGAAAAGCTAATTCACAGGATAAAATAAAAACCATATGGCCAGTTGTGAAGGTAGTGTCGGGTCAGCTGCACAAGGTCGACAGTGTAAAGATAGTTCACAGTATAAATATTTCTGATACTGATAAATCAAATATATGTACAGTGTTTAACACTCGTTTTCTGAACATTGATGGTGAACTAAATAAAAATTTAGTTCCTACAGGGAATCATATAACTCTCGTGGCAAATGCCTTTCCGAGATTTGTGTCTGAAATACTCCTCTGTGATACAGACAAGGGGGATATTGAGTCAGTAAATAAATCAATGAAGACTATGGACTCTCATTGATATGTTGGAGTTCCTATTATATTCTCTTTTCTCTGTGAGGTACTGGATGGGTTAAACAAACGGTCTCGAAATCTAAGGGTATTCTGTGATTCAACTAAGGCATTTTATTGTGTTAGTCACAAAATATTGCTCCAGAAGTTGGACCATTACGGAATACGGGGAGAAGATCGCAATTGGTTAACTTCTTACTTTAACAACAGACAGCAAAATGTCATTATTCACAGTGTAGATAATGGTTGTTATGTGGGGTCTGAGTGGGGTATAGTCAAATTGGGGAGGCGGGAGGAAGGGGGGGGGGGTGCCCCAGGGATCAGTGTTGGGGCCACTCCTGGTCCTTATTATATAAATAATACGCCCTCTAGGCATACGGGTAACTCTGAAATATTTCTGTTTGGTGATGACACACCGGTATTCAATATGGGGAGCAGCTCACAATTTGCTCACCTCTTACTTTAACAACAGAAAGCAAAAGGTCATTGCTCACACTGTTGACAATGGCTGTTGTGTGGGGTCTGAGTGGAGTTTTGTCCGGCCGGCCGGTGTGGCCGAGCGGTTCTAGGCACTTCAGTGTGGAACCGCGCGACCGCTACGGTCACAGGTTCGAATCCTGCCTCGGGCATGGATGTCTATGATGTCCTTAGGTTAGTTAGGTTTAAGTAGTTCTAAGTTCTAGGGGACTGGTGACCTCAGATGTTAAGTCCCGTAGTGCTCAGAGCAGTTTATCCAACACACGAGTCAACAAAACACGACGTTTTAATTTTACAGAATGGGCATATGATTAGTGAGACTAAACATTTCAAATCTCTAAGTGTTCAGATAGATAGGAAACTGTCGTGGAAAGCCCACGTTCAGGATCTTGTTCGAAGTCTTAATGCTGCCATTTCTACTATTCGAACGGTATCCGAGGTAGGTGATCGGTCGACACGAAAATTATTCTACTTTACTTTTTCATTCGCTTATGTCGTATTGTATTATATTTTCGGGTAACTCTTTCCATTCTAAAAGAATATTTTTGGCTCAGAAACGACTGGTTAAGGCAATAAGTGGTGTTAAGTTCACGAACCTCTTGTCGACCGCTGTTGACTAGTCTGGGTATTTTGACATTGGCCTCTCAATATATATATATATATATATATATATATATATATATATATATATATATATATTCTTTACTGTCATTTCTTTTTAACAATATCAGCTTATTCCCAAGAATAAGCAGCTTTCACTCAGTTAACACTCGGCAGAAACCCAACCTGCATTTGGATCGTATTTGATTAACTCTTGTGCAGAAAGGTGTGCAGTATACTGCTGCATCCATTTTCAATAAGCTACCACAAGAATTCAAAAACCTTAGCGGTAATCCACTCGCTTTCAAATCTAAACTGAAGAGTTTCCTCATGGGTAACTCCCTCTATTCTGTTGAGTAGTTCGTTGGAAAATTAAGCTGATTTTTATATTATACTGTTGACTGCGTTTACTTAAATTTATGGCTTGGCCTTCTTGGGTTCATAAATACTTTATTTTTATCTGTTATTACTTTTATGTTGCAATTTCATGCACTGATACGTCCATGACCTTGGAGATTTGCTCCCCAATTTGGTCCTACGGAACATCACTTGTAAATAAATAAATAAAAACTAAAGTGTAGATCAGGTGACTTTACAGTCATATGTACCATCAAACAGGCCACGCCACATGTAAACAGGTACTGTATTGTCTCAACAATGACGTACCGATTCTTATGCAATGTTTCTAATGATTGGAATTGTAATTAAAATAGCACTGGTCACTTTTCCACTTACTGTAAAAAAAAAAAAACTGTTCAAATGACTCTGACCACTATGGGACTTAACTTCTGAGGTCATCAGTCCCCTAGAACTTAGAACTACTTAAACCTAACTAACCTAAGGAAATCATAAACTTAACCCGCTTAAAAAAAATTAAAAATGAAAAAATTCAGCTCTGCTCCTATGGCAAACTGATACCACGGTTTTTTTTTACCGGGTTGCTACTAAACAGTGAAAAAAAGAACGGTTATTGCTGAGAACAAACAGATATCTAAAAACACTTGTTATTCAGAACGAAAACAATTGGTTTTAGCTGGTCGGTATCTTCCATTCCTTGTCGACAGCGCATGCGGTAACAGCTCGTGAGCAATCGCCTAGATCAATGGATCTCAACCTTTCTGAGATTATCACACCTGAGTGCATCTAGATATTGCCTGGCATCAAATGCTAGCACCCAAATAAACTTTAGAATCAAGAACAATTTTCTTTGCATTCTTTCATTTTCAAAATGACAAAATAGTAATGATACTTAGTTTTTGTAGTTTTTTTTATTAAACCAGGAACTAGTGACGCAGTGAGACAATTGGTACCGCTTATTTCTAGCAGCCTTCTTTATAGAAGGGTAAAGCAGTCATCAGTGCGTCGCGAGTTGTACTTAAAATTCCTTCCGAGAAAAGAGAGCTAACTGTCCACAGTGAGAGCAGATACTTGTTAGAAAACATGCTATTTGTGCACCACTCCCCTCTCTAACGATAAATATTTCACGCATACCCTGCAGCCACATTGAAAATCAGCCAAGTTAAAATCCGTGCATTATACGAGGGCGTATTCAAAAGTAATGTCTCGGAATTTTTGAGCGCAGAAACTCTTAAAGCTATTTAAATGAAACTAACATTATTAACATCCCACATATTTATTCTTCACATCTACATATATGGAGCCCCCTGCCGCTAGACGGCTCTGAATTGTAGCGCGTAACGTGGCAGCGTGTAATTTAACTACGTCGGCAAGAGAGAAATAGTTTGCTGTAATCAAGTTTCGAATCGGTAGATTTCGTCCCCGTATGGGGCACGCTTTCCTTCAGCTTGACACCGCCATACCACACACGAGCGCTGCGACATCTGCTACACCTTTAGTTTACTGTCATCGAACATCCTCCATGCAGTTTCAACTGTTTCCATACCTTAAAGGACATGTTCGACGACCACTTCGATAGTGATAAAGCGGTGCAAGGATAGGTGAGATTGTGACTCCGTCAGCTAAGCCGAACTTTCTACACTGACGGTATCAACAAACAGTTCTCTCGTTGGGGGAAATGTGTTGGTCGCCGGAGTGACTTGGTTGAGATATAAATAAGTATACATGCGGAATAAAACAGTAAACTGTTGTTTTATTTTAAAAGTTTAAGAGTTTTCACATGAACTATTCGGAGACATTACTTTTCAGCACGCCCTCGTGCTTAGGCCTACTTTAGTACTCACTTCTGAACTCGCAGAAATTGAAAGACTTCCGGCTGACAATGTTTTGTGCCTCAGCACTACCATTAATAATAATAACAGAAATAATAATATTAAAACAATGTAGGTCTGAAAGCAGTATTGTAGCCATTATGCTGTAAATAAATACGGTTTTTGTTGTTAAGTGAATAATGAAGTAATTTATTGTCGTTTGCGGGAACGACCTAGCACTCGGACAAAGCATTTTCATGATATATTTAAGCATATCTGGTGCATATGCCTGAATTGTACTGTCATTGACGGACGTTGCAATTTATGCGTGTAGTGGGTTGATTGTGTGAGGAAGATACTGTTTCTACATCCGTTTCACTTTTTGCGGTGGTAGTAAGTTCCTAGCCAACCGCTGTGGCCGAACGGTTCTAGGCGCTTCAGTCCGGAACCGAGCTGCTGCTACGGTCACAGGTTCGAATCCTGCCTCGGACATGGATATGTGTGTTGTCCTTAGGTTAGTTAAGTTTAAGTACTTCTAAGTCTAGGAGACATGACCTTAGATGTTGAGTCCCATAGTGTTTAGAGCCATTTGAACTATTTTTTTGGTAAGTTCCTCGGGGACCAAACTGCTGAGGTCATCGGTCCCTAGGCTTACACACTACGTAATATAACTTACACTAACTTACGCTAAGGACAACACACTTAACCGTGCCCAAGCGAGGACTCGAACCTCCGAAGGAGGGAGCCGCGCGAACCATGGGAAGGAGCCTCAGACCTCACGGCTACCACGTGCGGCCTTCACTAGTTGTAACCTTCGCCTCGTTCTGTCATGTAACGAATATGAGAAAAAGAATTTGATTGTTTGTGACGTGTGTAACCAGTGTTATGTTCTTACAAAGTACTGATAATATTAATGATGTTTTAAAAATAATTTAGTTTCAACACCAAAATACAACTGAACCTCTTTTAAACCCGAGAAAATTACGTTTTCTCCCTCAGGTTTTAACTGCCCTCCAGTTGAGAATTGGTGGTCTAGACGTTGCTATGCTTTTCCGCTGGAAGGCTGATTTGATACAGTTGACCAAGATGATCTATAGTGTGTAAGTTTTCCATCTGTTCATAACTACTGCAACATACATTTGAACCAGCATAACGTATTCAAGCACTCGTCTCCCTCAATTATTTTTAATCACCCATACACTCAATTCCTCTCACAACCAAACTGACTATTCCTTCACGATACTGGACGTGTGCCATAAACCGATCGCTTCATTTTGTGCAGTTGTGCCACAGGTACCTTTTTTCCTGAATGCGACTCAGACCACTTCATTCATTATTCGACCTACCTACTTCGTTTTCGACTTTATTCTGTAGTAGCCTATCTCAAAAGTTTCGACGTCTTCATGCCTGAACCTTCAAAGATGAGTTCCTTGTAAACGATAATCCCAGTTAATAAGTTACTCCTTTTCCCGAATATATTGGCACTGTCAGTCTGCGTTTGATATTCTCTCTACTCCAACTATTCATCTTATTGCTTCGCCCAAAACGAAAACTAATCAACTACTTTTAGCGTCTACTGAATTAACATCGCTCACTGTAGACCGATTTTGTAGATGATTCAAAAATGAAATTCTGTTAAGTACTCCACTCTATTGTATGACACTAAACTTGAATCGACCGAAGAAGCCGGCTGGTGTGGCCGTGGGGTTCTAGGCGCTTCCGTCTGGAACCGCGTGACCGCTCCGGTCGCAGGTTCGAAACCTGCGTCGGGCTTGGATGTGTGTGATGTCCTTAGGTTAGGTAGGTTTAATTAGTTCTGAGTTCTAGGCGACTGATGACCTGAGAAGTTAAGTCGTATAGTGCTCAGAGCCATTTGAATCATTTTGAATCGACCGAAGAATGTTAATAGTTGACGTATGTTAGCACGAAATATGCTGCTAAAATCGACCGCAGACATGACTATCGTGCTTCAATCATAGAGTAGAAATATCTCATGACTGCGCATTGCGTTGTGCACATGAAGTCAACATTAAACTCGGACTGTCACGTGGTCTAGAGATAGCGCTGTTTGGATAGACTTCCTGCGCTATTCGATACTTTAATGTTAACCTATTTGCTGCGTTCTTACAATTTGTTTATTCGTAATGACAGAGACGAATTACTGCAGTTGCAGGGGTCGCAAAGAGAGATACTCGGAAGGAGAAAAATTTTGCGTTAAAATGATTACATTGATACATTGTGCTGTGTATTTGGCTGAATACTGAACATATGTTTTCAGTCTGCTGTTAAATGTGCAAACTGCATAGGACTGTTTTTGGACATCAGCAGCAATCATTTCAAATAGTGATTTCCGTCTTGATCTTCATACACATAGAAGGCAGTGAATATCTTCAGTTAACAATGTCCATTTCTTTGACAGTGAAACTCAGACTGCGTAGGAGATAGATTTTTCCCTCTCGACTGACTGTTTATGGTCATTTTCGTTTTCTTTCCTCTTTTCTTTTAATTTACATTGGGATATACTTAAAGCAAGATTAACGTCCAATTAAGTGACATAAGCAGAATTGTCACCGGCGTACTGAAATCAACACGAGCACACTGGCTTCATGTCTTGTCAATTATAGCACTACCAGACCTCTGACGATAGCACACAGTGGACCGAGATTGAAGTAAGATATGCCAAACTCTACTATCAAAAGTATTGTTTCGCTCCTCCTACATAAAAGGGCTTTACGATGAAACAATCCGTATGGTTTCTCAACAGTCCCCACCAACCAGTTCCTTTTCATGTACATCGATTCTGGAGATGTAATGGGGCACTCTTTGTTAGAGAAGGTTTGACAATTCAGATTGACCTAACGGTGGCGAATAGATGTGGAGCCGCTTCAGAAAGAGGCATGCAAGATGCAAAACGTCCTTCTCTAAATGAGGGCTCGTATACAGGCCTGAATGTACTGCTACAATGCAGCAGACAGGAGATCACAGCATTCGTGAACATTCAATAAAAATATTTCAATGAATCTACAGCAGTCAAGTAGTTGCTACAACAGGTGGTTTTATTCAAACTGGAGACAGTGTAACGGCAATAACTACAAGCCGGAAACATATGGGTCAAACTACGCGTCATACAGATACTAGATCCCCACGAAGAGATGGGAATATTACGGTATCGTAAAACATAACAAAAAGAATATAAATTGGCACTAAAATTTCACATTGGAAGAATACCGAATAATGAAGCGACATTTGTCGAACGAACGAAAATATGCTGTCATTGCACATGTAAGGTGTCAGGCAAATCCAACACCTTCCATGAAAACCCTGGCATAATAAGCAAATCCAGTAGTATGTCACATAGCTCCGAATAAATCGTGACATTAAATTAACCAAAGTAATACGAGTAACGAGTGAGCAAATGGAATAACACAAGAATGCCTAAATGCATGTCATACCTTCCCACCGTGAGACCGACGCATTTCCGAGGGGAGAAACGAGAACAGAAGCCGAGAGCAGAACTGTGTTAAGCTAGAAGGCCCTACGATAAGGGACGGACTGGACACCCACGTCGGCAGCCTACCGCTAAGACTACCACCCGCACGATTTTGTGTGAGACTTTTTCGCGTCTCTGTTACGTCAAGGACCACCCCCCAGCCCATGTTAAAAGCTAGAGCACTCCAGAAAAACAGTATAGATCTTACGATAACACAAAAAGGAACACTACCACCCGCAAGTTTTAGCGTGAGACTTTTTCGCGTGTCTGTTACATTAGGACCACCGTCCAGCCTATGTTAAAATATAGAGCCCTCCAGAAGAACAGTATCGATCTCACGATAACGTTAAAAGGACCACACCAGCTGCAGGTTTTAGCGTGTGACTTTTTCGCGTCTCTGTTACGTTGCAAACTTTAAAAACATTGCCCCACCACGAAAAGTATAACGTTTCTCATTGGATAGACAGAATTTTTGTAAGCGGAGCATAAGGTTAACATTGAGACCATGATTGGTCAGATGAAAACACAGCCAGAAAGTGTTTTTAAACCAAGTTCGGTAAATTGTAGTAAGGAGAAGTTAGGAGCAGAGTTGCTTCCGAGATATCGAGGTGAGCGGAGTTTTGATGCCGGCCGCTGCCCTGACGCTGCCTAAACACCGACAAGGTAATGAAAGCACGCTATGCCGCATTTTTGAGCGCATAAGGCTTCACTCAGAACTGCAGAAGTCTCATATATTACACCCCCGTTTTGCGTAATACTAGTATCGATCGTCAATTAAAGCTCATGGTGTTCACATTTGCCACTTGAAATAAAAATCTGAAACGCCATGATTTTTCTGTTATACAGTTATTGAGAAGCCACATCAGCCACTGTATTTTACGACAAGTTAGAAAAGTAATTAAAGATAATTGAGGCTCACTGTAGACCATTTTGATAGTTTTCTCTTTTGTGAAACTTAATTTAAACCTAGATTATAGATATGATACGGCACAGGTCATCCTTCGATCCATTGTAGAACTTGGAAACCCATTCAGGGAATATTCGTTCACATTTTTGTTCAACGCAGTTGGTTTTTACCATCCTTTATTAAAACATTTCCTTTTATCAATAGTGCAATTTATAAACAATGTTTTGTGAGTAGAATAAAATTTCCAATGGTAAACTTAACTGCTTTTTCGACGTTATTTTACCAGCTAACTAAAAGTAGGAAAGCCTTGAACCCCTTCCACTAAATTTAGTTAGTATTAAGATTCTTTTACAGGGAGTGCACTGGAGCTGACGCTGAGATCATTAAGTATTTGATTATATCATCGCTAGTCTCACTGAACTCTTCTGAATTCTACATGTCATGTGTGGTCTGGCGTCTCCTTACCAGCAACAGGTCCCAGGTTCAAACTAGTCAATTCCCTAAAAACCACGCTCAGAGCGTCGTTGCGCGGAAGTGGTAGAGAGACACGATATAGAACAAACAGACACCACCATGAATGTTTAGACACATCACTATATACACTATTAAACATGCTGGCCCGTAGGATGGAGGCTTATCAAACAATGATAATCAAGATCTAGAAACAAAACCAATCAAACAAAATTTCAGGCCATTTTATGTGTTGCATGCTGACTGATAGGAAACGGAGCACGTGAACACCAGCAAGACAACGCAGGTGTTGTGTGCGCCAAGATTGAAGTATGCTTGTTGTATAAACGGCCTATAAGTGCAAATGCATTGAGAGACGACGGAGGGTGAGGTGGAAGTGGGAGTACAGTGAGAAGTGTTAAGGGACGATACAGTGAAGTAAATTAAAATGTTTATCAGACCACAAGTACATTACCGTACGAACAGTAATAAAGTTATTGCGTGAACACGCTGTGATAACGAACGTGACGATGAAAGAGATTAGTGCATGGGTCATCGTATAGTATACACACACGTTAACGAGAGAGGATAAAATCAATGTCTTCCCAAAATATAAAACGAGGCAAACGAACACGTAGGCACATAGTATGTATATTAGAATTTTGATGAATGAGCAATTTCCAAAGATTACTTGAAACCGTATGAAGGTTTTATGCACTGTATGGTTTTGAAGCCCCCCAAAATTTGTCTGCAAGCAATAGGCGACAGGTCATTCACTGAATATCCTTGCCTTAGCTCTAGCCGGGAGGTGTGGCCAAGCGGTTCTATGCGCTACAGTCTGGAACAGCGTGACCGCTACGGTCGCAGGTTCGAACCCTGCCTCGGGCATGGATGTGTGTGATGTCCTTAGGTTACTTAGGTTTAAGTAGTTCTAAGTTCTAGGTGACTGATGAGCTCAGAAGTTAAGTCCCATAGTGCTCAGAGCCATTTGAACGATTTGTAATCCAACATGTTGACTTTGATGACTGGAAGACGATAAAGGAGTGATCACCATACAGTGTATGGAGGAATGAAAAAGCGCTACTCATTGGAAAAATGCAGATTACTCCACTATATTTTTCGATGTGAAATTTTATTATGTACTAGTTTTTATTCTTTTGGTTACGTTTTATGACATTTATGATACTACACCCCTTTGTGTGACGTGTAATTTTGACATGTATGGTTTCGTGATTAGAGTTATTGCTGTTAAATTGTCTTCAGGTTACACGTATTTCTGAAGGAGACGGGTTTATACCCGTCGATACCTTGGTCGAGGGTTGAATAAAACGTCCTTTTGTTGCAACTGGTTGGCTGCTTTGAATTCATTTACTGATCTCCAACCGTTCCTAAAGGACAGTCATATTCAAAATATTAAAGGAAACTGGAACGACTTCATAAAGCCACTCCAGTAACTATCGCGTGGTCAATCTCCCTGTACGACAGTTATTATGGAACTGATAAATGAATAACGTCTCTCAATTAAGATGTCCAGTTACACTTAAAAGGTTGGTTCTTAATATTTTCCTATGATTGTTTTGTACCATATTTTTCTGGTTCGCATTTTTACGAAGTTCTGTTATTTGCAAAATATTTAAATAAAATAACTTGCTTTCGATATCGTAACCAAACCACAACAGTAATAGTAGGATTACTCGTCTAGTTCCCTTCGTGTAGTTGGTTTTCTTTCTGCAATGCGGGTTCCGCTAGGTTTAGCAGGGCACCCGCAATGTGACCCCTATTTCGAACATTGTTCCACTTAATGGGTACTGGCGAGCGACGGAGATACAAGCTGATCTCAGTCAGTTGAGTCAGCGAGCTGGCTTATCTAGCGCTACATTCCTCCGCCAGGAAACTTACGGTATAACTCACAGTGCAGCCTTAACGCTTTAACGAACGCAGGCTACAATGCGAACAGCGGAGAGTCTACCCCCATCCTCTCCCTACTATCGTGCCAGCAACTGAAACGGATAAGCGCTTTGAGGACAGATGTGGGTCGACAAAGGATACAGAAATGCTGACTCCGGTCTATGCAACCCCTGTTTTCTTATTTTTTCTTATTTTTTTATTTTTTTAACGAAGTAGTGGAGTCGTCTGCTTCACAACGTATTTATAACGTACAAAGCAGCATCTATCGCAACAGATGATTTGAAATAATATCAAAAGTGATAATCAGTCCTTGCTACTCTAAGCGGGCTATATGACGCGATGATTATGTGGCATGTTAAAACATTAAGCCGAACCGAGATTAGAAGCCGAACATGGATAAATAGAAAGGTGATTGGGGGAAGACTAGTTTGGTTTTATTTGAAGCATGGGCTCGAGAATCTATTTTAACATTGTGGTAATAACAGGTGGTTACTTTCGAAAAAACATATAAATTTTGGTGGTGGTAGTAGATTTGCAGAAAGTGTTGGTAATGTGGAAACCGTAACGCATCCTCTCTCACTGGTATCGACTACAGAACTTACAAAGGATTTAAATGTATCCGGCCGCGGTGGTCTCGCGGTTCTAGGCGTGCAGTCCGGAACCGTGCTACGGTCGCAGGTTCGAATCCTGCCTCGGCCATGGATGTGTGTGATGTCCTTAGGTTAGTTAGGTTTAAGTAGTTCTAAGTTCTAGGGGACTGATGACCACAGCTGTTAAGTCCCATAGTGCTCAGAGCCATTTGAACATTTTTTTTAATTTAAATGTAATCGTAATTTACTCCAAAATAACAAGTGTTTCTGCAATGTATTTATAATTATTCAAGGGCATGAAGTGGAACATAAAGTTTGCTTATCCTTTCACATCGATAGTCACGAAGCTTTTCGATTACAGCTATTCGTTCAGGTACCCCGATTCCTTGGAGTGTACATGCAATATATGGAACTCGTGATTTTTAAAGATATGATTCTGAAAAATACTTCCATTTTCTGTAAGCTTCTTGGTGAAATAACATCATAAACTATATCTTCCGATAGAAAACAAATCAATGAGGTAACTTACCTAGAAAGCCATGGAACCACAATTTTTTTTTTTTTTTTTGGAGTTGTATACTTGTTACAATAACTCTGATACACAGAAATCAAATCCAGATGTGGCTTGTGCAACAAGTTATTGCCGATAGTATGCGGAATTATCTCAGCTTTGGATCGGCTTCAAAGTTTGGCTAATGTGTATGAGAAAGGAAATACAGCATTAGCGATGAAGGACACAGTGAGAGTTTCATTATTAGTAAATAGCATCGTGCTCTAAATAAACGTGTTAAAGAAAAACAGTGTGAAGTTCGTCATCCTGGTTATCAGACATGGATCTAGTTTCGGTGTTCACGTATTAACGTGACGGAAACATCTTTTCTTAAATTTAGAGAATGCAGTGAGCTAGGTGAGTTTGGTGCTGTTTATCGATATTTAAATTTGCTAGTTGATTTAGTTAGTTAACCCTTCTCTTTTTAAGTAATAAACTTGCTTCCTAACTCAAATTCTTTGCTCATGATCTGCTAATTAAGGTCAGGTCTGAAGCTTCCTGGCAGATTAAAACTGTTTGCCGCACCAACACTCGAACTCGGTACTTTTACCTTTTGTAGGTAAGTGCTCTACCAACTGACCTAACCAAGCACGACTCGCGACCCCGCCTCACATATTCAAATCTGCCAGTACATCGTCTCCTACCTTCCCCCACATTCCCCAGGCTGTTGCTAAGCCCTGACTGCTCAGCATCCTTTCTTCCAGGAGCGTTAGTTCTGCGAGGTTCGCAGAAGAGCTTCTGTGAAGTTTGGAAGGTAGGAGACGAGGTACTGGCAGTATTGAAGCTGTGATCACGTGTCGTAAGTCGTGCTCGGGTATCATAGTTGTAAGGTGTTAGGCAAATCCAACACCTTCCATGGAAACCCTGACATGATAAGCAAATCCAGTAGTATGTCATATAGCTCCGAATAAATCGTGACATTAAATTAACCAAAGTAGTACGAGTAGCGAGTGAGCAAAGGGAATACCACAGACTAGCACAAGAATGCCTAAATGCATGTCATACCTTCCCACCGTGAGACAGACGCAGTTCCTAGGGGAGAAACGAGAACAGAAGCCGAGAGCAGAACCGTGTTAAGCTAGAAGTCCCTACCATAAGGGATGGACACCCACGTCTCCATTTAATCGACAGGACCATCCTCCAGCCCATGTTAAAACTAGAGCCCTCCAGAAGAACAGTACAGATGTTATGATAACACTAAAAAGGCCACACCAGCGGCAAATTTTAGCGTGTGACTTTTTTGCGTCTCTGTTACGTTGCAAACGTTAAAAACATTGCCCCACCATGAAAAGTATAACGTTCCTCATTGGATAGACAGAATATTTGTAGGCGGAGCTTAAGGTTAACATTGAGACCCTGATTGGTCAGATGAAAACACAGCCAGATAGTTTTTTTAAACCAACTTCGGTAAATGGTAGTAAGGAGAAGTTAGAAAGGAGTTGCTTTGGAGATGACCAGCTGGATGGAGCTGCGCCGGCCGCCGCCCCCTGACCAACACCGACAGAGCGCATAAAGCTTCACTCAGAGCTGCAGAAGTCTCATCTGTTACATCCCCTTTTTAAGTAATACTAGTGTCGATCGTCAATTAAAGCTGATGGTATTCACATTTTCTACGTAAGTTAAAATCTGAATAGATGTGATATGGCGTAGGTCATCCTTCGATCCATTGTAGAACTTGGAAACCCATTCAGGGAATATTCGTTCACATTTGTGTTCAACGCATCTGGTTTTTATCATCCTGTATTAAAATATTTCATTTTATCAATAGCTCAATTTATAAACAATGTTTTGTGTGTAGAATAAAATTTCCAATTGTAAACTTAACTTCTTTTTCAACGTTATTTTTCTAGCTAACTAAAAATAGGAAAGCCTTGAATCCCTTCCACTAAATTTAGTTAGTATTAAGATTCTTTTACAGGGAGTGCTGTGGAGCTGACGCTGAAATCATTAAGTATTTGGTTATATCATCGCTAGTCTCACTGAGCTCTACATGTCATGTGTGGTCTGGCGTCTCCTTACCAGCAACGGGTCCCAGGTTCAAACTAGTCAATACCCTAAAAAAACACGCTCAGAGCGTCGTTGCGCGAAAGTGGTAGGGAGACACGACTTAGAACAATAGACACCACGCAGAATGTTAGATAGTTGGTAAATCACTTGCCCGCGAAAGTCAAAGGTCCCGAGATCGAAGCTCGGTCGGGCACACAGTGTTAGTCTGCCAGGTAGTTTCATATCAGCGGACATTCCGCAGAGTGAAAATCTCATTCTGGAAGGCAAACCCTCTGGTTACAAGCTTAAAAACATTTTATCCAAGTTCCCTGTTTGTTCTAAGTGCTTAAAAGTTATTGATCTGCAGGAACTGTTACCATATGTTGAAGATGTATCACTGAAACTGATATAGGGCAAAACTGGAAGCAATAGTGGTCATATGTGTAAGTGATACGAGGCGAGCACCCAATCTAGACTTTATTCCATTTCCAGTTTGGAAACGACGCAGCTGATTTTCGCTTACTGTTGAAGAATCAGGCCGATTTTCCATTTCATTGCTTATCTATTTTCAAATTATTTAAATTTGTTGAGAAATTTTTGATGTCGCGCTTCTTTAATTTATTGTACAGTTTTACCTAAAGAATTTTTGAAATTTTTGAAAGTTTTAAATAATTAGTGTTTATTTATTGTGAAGTTCACTTAAAAATTATGGATATTTATTTAATTGCAAAATTTACTTAAGTTCACATTTGAACTGTCGTGATGAACGAACGCACTGTTTGAAGTACGAGAGATTTCAGCAGGTTGAAATTTTGAAATTATAGGTATCTGTGTTTTAATACAATAAATAACTTCTTTTAAAATGGTGGTTAGACATTTCTTATTCCAGAACATTTCCTGCTCCACAACCTTGGAAATGCCGGTTCGGTCCAAAATAATTACTATTTGTCTGTGTAGTAATTTACGTTTTTAAAATTACGGAAGCTGTCTCGTCGACGACCAAGTCATTATAGACGATGCATGAGCGGTGCTTTGGGATGAATGCGGGAAAAAATCTGCCATGGCATTTCAAAAACAAATATCTTGGCATTTGCCTTAAGCGATATTGACAAAACACAGGAAACCTAAATGCGGATGGCAGGACAGGTGTTTGTACCGCTTCTCTCAGAAAGCATATCCGGTGGCTCATCGTTGCGCCGCCTAACGAAAAGTCACAGCAATAAGTACTCCTGAAAGAAAGAGATCTATCTATAAAAAGAAAAGCTGTGACCATCCAAAATATAATACTTGATTGCGGAAAAATGCTCTTGAAAGTCTCGCTTCCCACGCTGGGTTCCCGGGTTCGATTCCCGGCGGGGTCAGGGATTTTCTCTGCCTCCTGATGGCTGGGTGTTGTGTGATGTCCTTAGGTTAGTTAGGTTTAAGTAGTTCTAAGTTCTAGGGAACTGATGACCATAGATGTTAAGTCCCATAGTTCTCAGAGCCATTTTTTTTTTTTTTTTTTTTTGCTCTTGAAAGTATATTTTGAACATAGCTTTGTACGTGAGGGAAATTGAAAGAGAGTGCTGAGTTTTGAAGAGTAGATGGTTTTATGGACTGAGGTCAGGATACGTCCTCATACAACTATAAAGAAAAAGTTTAATAACGAACATTAGAATCGAGGAGATATAACGACTAGGTAACATTATGTCATTGATTGCAGCCGAAAAATGTAAATGACGCTAGCAGGAAAGAGTCGCAGGGGCAGGCTAGTAAATGTATTAACAAGACACATCATTGATAATTATTTAGAAATGAAACGTTTAACTGGCGCAAGAGTGGAAAACTGCAGCAAACCAATGTTACGGTTGATGACCGCAGCTGTAGCAACATTAAAACATTAAAGAGCTTCGATTTTCGTTCTCCGCAAGTCTAATAATATTCAGGCCGATTCGAGAAGATTTTGCCACACGTAGCATTTGGGATGCCCAAATTTGGGATGCCCAACCCCCCCCCCCCCCCCCAACATACCCGCCCCTTCCGTATCAGACATTCGCTGCCTTGTGGTGGAATTTTACTTCGTTACGTTATTTTGCTCTGTTTGACTCCATGCCAAGGCGTATCAAGGCCATTATTACGGCCAGAGTTGGTTGTTCTTGGTACGATGCACCCAAATTACGCGAAAATGTAATCACATCTCAGTACTAGTATAATATATTTGTCCAATGAATACCCGTTTATCATCTGCATTTCTTCTTGGTGTAGCAATTTTAATGGCCAGTAGTGTATAATAATCCCCCTCCAAAGTGATTCTTACACTTTTCACTTGGTGTGTGTGGGTTCTGCTACTGGTGACAGCATAACTTAACACTGGCACACCTGCTACTGGAATGACGGCAGATAAAAATTTCTTGGAAGTGTGAGCCGCAAGAGACCTATTATTTAACTATGAGTAAGCACTACAACGAAAATTTTGTTATTTGTTTATAGCAAAAACTGGCACGGGAAGAAGTATACGACAGCAGACACAGAAACATTCCAATATACATGGTTCCCCAAATAATCCCTTTCCAAGGTAGTTTAGAATGTGTGGTATCGAAATGCCACTAACTTCAGCACGAAACACCGTTTCCGTTTGTAGTGATGTATCTGAAACGTAAGTTTTCGAGTAAGCCCCCCTCCGTCCACCTTATGTAATTGGGCTAAATTTTTACGACTTGTCTACCTCACCATGTGCAAAGTTGGGGAACGTGATACATGTATGTTACGGCACCGGCACAATTTACTGATGGTAAAAGCCAACGTCTGAAGTGGTAATTTTTTCTAAAATGGTTAGTTCGACCATAGCCTGTACCTTTGTCTCCTTGGTAGCCTGACCTCAGTAGTCTGGTTTTGCCTGTCTGAGGTGTACAGCACTCTTGCCGCTTCAGTTGATGAATTAGAGCAGCGAACTGTGTGGTCTTGTCGACATTTACGCGATGATCCAGAGTTGTCTGAAAGGATCCGTACTCACTGCATACTCAGTGCAGGGAGAGTGTAGTACTGCCCCTACGTACGAGGATGACACTCGACCACATCCTTTAACATGCTATACTAACAGCACAACGTAAAACGTTAATTGTTGAAACAGTACTGTATTTATTCTTATGGAAAGACTTGGGTGAAATATGATCCCAATTAGATGGGGATACAATCGAAAAGATTACATTTGAGATACATTTACACAAGTGGTTCCCAACCTGGTAATAATTACCCATTGAGGTGTAAAATAAAACATTTTGGGGGCAACATTTTGGCCACTCCAATCATTTCTTTTTTTTTTAAGGACGCTATGATTCTGGAATTTAATAAAAATCGTGTAATGGGCTTTACAGCAGATACAGGGCGAGTCAAAAGTCGTTGGACACCTCCATAAGTTGGAAGATTAAAGGGAATATTGAAATGTGATGATGGGTACATAGGTTTGACGTTGGGCTGCAACTTTTGGAGCGAATGTCACTCATGGCCGCTATCCTTAAATCCGCCATTTGGATTCAAGCGCGGGACTGCTACGGTCGCAGGTTCGAATCCTACCTCGGGCATGGATGTGTGTGATGTCCTTAGGTTAGTTTGGTTTAAGTAGTTCTAAGTTCTAGGGGACTGATGACCACACATGTTAAGTCCCACAGTGCTCAGAGCCATTTTTGGGATTCAAGTCATTGTTTTAAAAAATGGGAATGGGGGTGTATAACACATCAAATAACACTCGCTTGAGTTCAGGAGTTTAGTGGTGTAATTTGTTTTTGTCTGTCTTGTACAGTTTGGAAGTCAGAGTGGTTGTGGCTACTACAGTTGTGCATTGCACGGGATGGAAAACACGTAGAACATGTGTTGTAGCACTCGGTGTGAAGGTAATTTCCCAACTTTGAACATTAACAACCTTTAAACTGTACATGATAGACAAAAAGAAATTACACAACTAAATTCCAGAGCTCAGGCGAGTGTTATATGATGTGTTATACATCCACCTTCCCATTTTAAAAAAAATGACTGGAATCCAAAATGGCGGATTTCAAGATGGCGGCCAGAATGAGATTCACTCCAAAAGTTGCTGCCCCACATCAAACCTATGTTCCCATCGTCACATTTCAAATTTCCCTTTAATCTTCGAACTTATGAAGGTGTCCAAGGACTTTTGACTCGCCCTGTATATTCACATGTGGGTAGCCCACTATGCATAAAGGTCAGTGTTGGTTGTTTCTTCTGCGTGTCTAACAGTCTTCCCACTAACACGTCACAAACTTTACGACCTGATGTCTTCTGCATCCACCTAACTACGGGAATATTTATTTCAACTAACAATTTGTTTCTTTTAGTTAATACCTCTACAGCCGGTTTGCATGGTTTTTCGGGACCACTTGTGTATTATGTACTACAGGTAGCTTGTCATCTGCAACCAAACGATGTTGATGAGAAATTTTGTTGGTAGTTAACTTATCACTTTCTGCTTTAAACGTAATTTAGTTTGTCGCGATATTTCGCACCCATATTCGTTTTTGCTTACCGGCTGGGTTGGGGATTCTCTTTGCCCGCGGATTGGCTGTTTGTATTGTCCTTCTCATTTCATCATCATCATCACTTGTGAGAGTGACTAGCTTGGATAGTGAACAGAAAATGGACTGTGTAAAAGCTGGGACTTTGTACGGGCGCTGATGACCGCGCAATTGAGCGCTCCACAAACCGATCATCATCGTCATCATCATCGTTCTTACTTATGTTCTCGTGTGACTAGCCCTTTTTTCTCAGTATCCTGAATAGAACACACACACACACACACAGTCACACACACATACACACACACATATACACAAATGTAAACAAAATTCAAATTTGGCGCCAACTTCTCTGGTGAACAAATGAACACAGACTGGGCTGAGACACATAACAACCACAATTACAGTGTATTTTGGTGAAGTGTAAAGTGCCTTTACGACCATATTTGTGAAAACATGTGTAATATTCACGTGTGCGTCACAATACCTCATCAGGATGCTGAGAAAAAAGGGCTTGCCACGCAAAAGCCTAAGTAAAAACGAATATAGGAGCGAAATATCGCGACAAACTAAATTACGTTTAAAGCATAAAATATAGGTTAACTTCCAAGGAAATTTATCATCAACATCCTTTCGTTGCAGATAACATGCTACCTGTAATAAATAATAAACAAGTGGTCCTGAAAAACCACGCAAACCGATTGTAAAGGTATTAACTAAAAGAAACAAATTGTTAGTTGAACTAAATATTCCCGTAATTTTGTAATCATTTAGTAAAAATGTACACATAACAGATTCAGTAAAACAGAAACCGACTGATGATGGCTTAGAGGTGCTGAAACATGTTTGAGAACTTGCAAAAACAGTGTTTTGCGTAACTGGCGGACCTTACATCGTTGTGTACAAACATTGCACTTGTTTGCCTGTGGCGCCCCTCTCTGCTATCTTTCCGACCGACTTGTGTCGCACGCCGACCCCTGTAAATATCGTAACTAGGCGTCCATTTCGGCACTTAATAAGAGAAAATGAGCTACACAGTAAGTGCCAGCGCGGGCGTTCCAATAGAGTGTCCTTGTCAGCCGGCAGTAAGCCAGCGAGGGCGCTGACGTGTCGCGGACCGACCCACACGGCGGTAGCCACTTCTCTCTGGCCGAGCTTGAGATAACGCACGCGCGGACTAACTGCTGCAGTTCTCGCGAGCGGGCTACGTGCAGATGTCCCGATAACTTCTTTGTCTCCTCTCGGGACTACTGCTGCTTCCTAAATCCTAATTTAACCTCGAGCTCATGTCAAGCCCTTAGATGAGTACTCTCAGACCGGACCGGTGTCACCCAAGTTGCTTCTCCGCTCGGAGCAAGTAGTGTGATATTAGCTACAAGTAAATGAGGCCTATATCGCCGACGTCACTTTCTTGCAGAATTACGTAAAACATTTCATGCTCACTTTATCCACAACATAAATCTCATCTACAGGTATCATAGGGGAAAGACAGATAATATACAATATTGACTGAAGCGATTTCATAAATTGACGTTAGCTACATTAATTGACACATTGTCACGAAAATCCACACACATGTAGAGAAACTCAAAAAGTTTTATACTGTTGCAGTGGCACCTTAGATTTATGCCACAAGGGCGCAGCAGTGAGCAGTTAGACAAGATGGCGACAGGCGCCGAGAAAGCGTATGCTGTGCTTCAGAGGCGCAAGTAGGATTATATGAAAGTTCAAGAGTTTACATCTACATCTACATCTACATCCATACTCCGCAAGCCACCTGACGGTGTGTGGCGGAGGGTACCCTGAGTACCTCTATCGGTTCTCCCTTCTATTCCAGTCTCGTATTGTTACGTGGAAAGAAGGATTGTAGGTATGCTTCTGTGTGGGCTCTAATCTCTCTGATTTTATCCTCATGGTCTCTTCGCGAGATATACCCAGGAGGGAGCAATATAATGCTTCACTCCTCGGTGAAGGTATGTTTTCGAAACTTTAACAAAAGCCCGTACCAAGCTACTGAGCGTCTCTCCTGCAGAGTCTTCCACTGGAGTTTATCTATCATCTCCGTAACGCTTTCTCGATTACTAAATGATCCTGTAACGAAGCGCGCTGCTCTCCGTTGGATCTTCTCTATCTCTTCTGTCAACCCTATCTAATGCGGATCCCACACTGCTGAGCAGTATTCAAGCAGTGGGCTAACAAGCGTACTGTAACCTACTTCCTTTGTTGTCGGATTGCATTTCCTTAGGATTCTTCCAATGAATCTCAGTCTGGCATCTGCTTTACCGACGATCAACTTTATATGATCATTCCATTTTAAATCACTCCTAATGCGTACTCCCATATAATTTATGGAATTAACTGCTTCCAGTTGCTGACCTGCTATTTTATAGCTAAATGATAAGAGACCTATCTTTCTATGTATTCGCATCACATTACACATGTCTACATTGAGATTCAATTGCCATTCCGTGCACCATGCGTCAATTCACTGCAGATCCTCCTGCATTTCAGTACAATTTTCCATTGTTGCAACGTCTCGATACACCACAGCATCATCTGCAAAAAGCCTCAGTGAACTTCCGATGTCATCCACCAGGTCATTTATGTATATTGTGAATAGCAACGGTCCTATGACACTCCCCTGCGGCACACCTGAAATCACTCTTACTTCGGAAGACTTCTCTCCATTGAGAATGACGTGCTGCGTTCTGTTATTTAGGAACTCCTCAATCACACAATTGATCTGATAGTCCGTATGCTCTTACTTTGTTCATTAAACGACTGTGGGGAACTGTGTGAAACGCCTTGCGGAAGTCAAGAAACACGGCATCTACCTGTGGACCCGTCACTAAGGCCCTCTGAGTCTCGTGGACGAATAGCCCGAGCTGGGTTTCACATGACCGTCTTTTTCGAAACCCATGCTGATTCCTACAGAGTAGATTTCTAGTCTCCAGAAAAGACATTATACTCGAACATAATACGTGTTCCAAAATTCTACAACTGATTGTCGTTAGAGATATAGGTCTATAGTTCTTCACATCTGTTCGACGTCCCTTCTTGAAAACGGGGATGACCTGTGCCCTTTTCCAATCCTTTGGAACTCTTCGCTCTTCTACAGACCTACGGTACACCGCTGCAAGAAGGGGGGCAAGTTCCTTCGCGTACTCTGTGTAAAATCGAACTGGTATCCCATCAGGACCAGCGGCCTTTCCTCTTTTGAGCGATTTTAATTGTTTCTCTATCCCTCTGTCGTCTACTTCGATATCTACCATTTTGTCAACTGTGCGACAATCTAGAGAAGGAAGCACAGTGCAGTCTTCCTCTGTGAAACAGCTTTGGAAGAAGACATTTAGTATTTCGGCCTTTAGTCTGTCATCCGCTTTTTCAGTACCATTTTGGTCACAGAGTGTCTGGACATTTTGTTTTGATCCACCTACCGCTTTGACGTAGGACCAAAATTTCTTAGGATTTTCTGCCAAGTCAGTGCATAGAACTTTACTTTCGAATTCATTGAAAGCCTCTCGCATAGCCCTCCTCACACTACATTTCGCTTCGCGTAATTTTTGTTTGTCTGCAAGGCTTTGGCTATGTTTATGTTTATGTTTGCTGTGAAGTTCCCTTTGCTTCCGCAGCAGTTTTCTAACTCGGTTGTTGTACCACGGTGGCTCTTTCCCATCTCTTACGATCTTGCTTGTCACATACTCATCTAACGCATATTGTACGATGGTTTTGAACTTTGTCCACTGATCCTCAACACTATCTTTACTTAAGACAAAACTTTTGTGTTGAGCCGTCAGGTACTCTGTAATCTGCTTTTTGTCACTTTTGCTAAACGGAAAAATCTTCCTACCTTTTTTAATATTTCTATTTACGGCTGAAATCATCGATGCAGTAACCGCTTTATTATCGCTGATTCCCTGTTCTGCATTAACTGATTCAAATAGTTCGAGTCTGATTGTCACCAGAAGGTCTAATATGTTATCGCCACGAGTCAGTTCTCTGTTTAACTGCTCAAGGTAGTTTTCAGATAAAGCACTTAAAAATATTTCACTGGATTCTTTGTCCCTGCCACCCGTTATGAACGTTTGAGTCTCCCAGTCTATATCCGGCAAATTAAAATTTCCACCCAGTACTATAACATGGTGTGGAAATCTACTCGAAATATTTTCCAAATTATTCTTCAGTTGCTGAGCCAAACAGCTGCTGAGCCCGGGGGCCTATAGAGACATCCAATTACCATGTCTGAGCCTGCTTTAACCGTGACCTTCACCCAAATCATTTCACAATTCGAATCTCCGTCAATTTCCTTCGATACTATTGCACTTCTTATCGCTATAAACACGCCTCCCCCTTCACTGTCCAGCCTGTCTCTGTGGTATACATTCCAATCTGAGTTTAGGATTTCATTACTGTTTACATGGGGTTTCAGCCAACTTTTTGTTCCTAGTACTATATGGGCGTTGTGACCGTTTATTAATGAGAGCAGTTCTGGAACCTTTCTATAGACGCTCCTGCAGTTTAGTATTAGCACATTAATATTGTTATTCCCTGTTGCATTTTGCGTACTCCTACCTTGCCGCGTCTCAGGAGGCGTTTTGTCGGGCCTAGGGAGGGAATTCTCTAACCTAAAAAAACCCCATGTGCACTCCACACGTACTCCGCTACCCTCGTAGCCGCTTCCGGCGTGTAGTGCACGCCTGACCTATTCAGGGGGACCCTACATATCTCCACCCGATAGCGGAGGTCGAGAAATTTGCACCCCAGCTCTCCGCAGAATCGTCTGAACCTCTGGTTTAAGCCTTCCACTCGGCTCCAAACCAGAGGACCGCGATCGGTTCTGGGAACGATACTACAAATAGTTAGCTCTGATTCCACCCCGCGAGCGAGGCTTTCCGCCTTCACCAACTCCGCCAACCGCCTGTACGAACTGAGGATGACCTCTGAACCCAGACGGCAGGAGTCATTGGTGCCGACATGAGCAACAATTTGCAGTCGGGTGCACCCAGTGCTCTCTATCGCCGCCGGTAGGGCCTCCTCCACATCTCGGATGTCGGCAAGCAGACCGAGTGAACACTGGCCTACTTCCCCGACCTTTCCTGCTTTATCAACAAACTCACCCGAACTGCGAGCTCGCATGAACAGTGCTTTTGAACAGATTGATAGAAACGTGTTGCGCTGAACGCTGTAAGACCTCGATTATCGACTTGATACCTGCAGTATCAGTAGGAGGTCATATATGCAGGACTCGCAATATTTCAAAAATATCTTTTCGACTTTTTCTATATGTGTGCAAAGCCAAATAATATAATTAGAGCAAATCTGCGACATCGCTTCAATCATTTGTAACGAACTTTCACAATATGTACAAAACCTGAAGGGAACAATATGAATGGAAGATCAAGTACGAAGTGCTTGGATTGAAAAGGGTGTAAGACGAACATGTAGTCTTTATCCCCCTACTGTTCAATCTACACATCGAAGAGACAATGACGGAAATAAAAGAAAGGTTGAAGAGTGGGACTAAACCTAAAGTTCAGGGTGAAAGCATGTCAATGACGAAATTTGCTGATGTCACTGGTATCCTTAGTGAAGACGAAGAAGAATTACAGTATCTGTTGAATTGAATGTGCAGTCTAATGGGTACAGAATATGGATTGAGAATGAACCGAAAAAAGACGGACGTAATGAGAAGCAGCGGAAGTGAGAATAGCGAGAAACAACATAAAAATCGGGGAGCACGATGCAGACAACCTAAAGTAATTCTGGCACGTTGAAACCTACACATAACGAACGAAGCAGTTACGATGTGAAAAGAAGACTAGCGCAGACGAGGAGGTATTCCAGACCAAAAGAATTCTGCTAGTATCAAAAATCGGCTTCAGTTTGAGGAAGAAATTTCTGGTACTGTGCGTTTTGAGTACGGCATCGTACGGTAGTAAATCGTGAACTGTGGGAAAACCGGAAGAGAACAAAATCGAAATGTATGAGATGTGGTGCTACAGAAGGATGCTGAAAATTAGTTGGACAGGTGAGATAACAGATGGTCCTGCACAGAATCACCAAAGAAAGGAACATATGGAAGACACTGACAAGCAGAGGGGACAGGGTGACAGAATGTGTTTTATTATTTTATTATTATTATTATTTATTTTATGGCGTTCATTGGACTACTCTAGTCAAAAATACAAAGTTGTTAACAAGTTGTTACACAGGGATACAATTTAGCTCAACAATAACTTAATATGATATTTAGGTAATATACACTCCTGGAAATGGAAAAAAGAACACATTGACACCGGTGTGTCAGACCCGCCATACTTGCTCCGGACTCTGCGAGAGGGCTGTACAAGCAATGATCACACGCACGGCACAGCGGACACACCAGGAACCGCGGTGTTGGCCGTCGAATGGCGCTAGCTGCGCAGCATTTGTGCACCGCCGCCATCTGTGTCAGCCAGTTTGCCGTGGCATACGGAGCTCCATCGCAGTCTTTAACACTGGTAGCATGCCGCGACAGCGTGGACCTGAACCGTATGTGCAGTTGACGGACTTTGAGCGAGGGCGTATAGTGGGCATACGGGAGGGCGGGTGGACGTACCGCGGAATTGCTCAACACGTGGGGCGTGAGGTCTCCACAGTACATCGATGTTGTCGCCAGTGGTCGGCGGAAGGTGCACGTGCCCGTCGACCTGGGACCGGACCGCAGCGACGCACGGATGCACGCCAAGACCGTAGGATCCTACGCAGTGCCGTAGGGGACCGCACTGCCACTTCCCAGCAAATTAGGGACACTGTTGCTCCCGGGGTATCGGCGAGGACCATTCGCAACCGTCTCCATGAAGCTGGGCTACGGTCCCGCACACCGTTAGGCCGTCTTCCGCTCAAGCCTCAACATCGTGCAGCCCGCCTCCAGTGGTGTCGCGACAGGCGTGAATGGAGGGACGAATGGAGACGTGTCGTTTTCAGCGATGAGAGTCGCTTCTGCCTTGGTGCCAGTGATGGTCGTATGCGTGTTTGGCGCCGTGCAGGTGAGCGCCACAATCAGGACTGCATACGACCGAGGCACACAGGGCCAACACCCGGCATCATGGTGTGGGGAGCGATCTCCTACACTGGCCGTACACCTCTGGTGATCGTCGAGGGGACACTGAATAGTGTACGGTACATCCAAACCGTCATCGGACCCATCGTTCTACCATTCCTAGACCGGCAAGGGAACTTGCTGTTCCAACAGGACAATGCACGTCCGCATGTATCCCGTGCCACCCAACGTGCTCTAGAAGGTGTAAGTCAACTACCCTGGCCAGCAAGATGTCCGGATCTGTCCCCCATTGAGCATGTTTGGGACTGGATGAAGCGTCGTCTCACGCAGTCTGCACGTCCAGCACGAACGCTGGTCCAACTGAGGCGCCAGGTGGAAATGGCATGGCAAGCCGTTCCACAAGACTACATCCAGCATCTCTACGATCGTGTCCATGGGAGAATAGCATCCTGCATTGCTGCGAAAGGTGGATATACACTGTACTAGTGCCGATATTGTGCATGCTCTGTTGCCTGTGTCTATGTGCCTGTGGTTCTGTCAGTGTGATAATGTGATGTATCTGACCCCAGGAATGTGTCAATAAAGTTTCCCCTTCCTGGGACAATGAATTCACGGTGTTCTTATTTCAATTTCCAGGAGTGTAATTATTAGAGTATATTCTTATATGAAAGGTGTTTTGCTCTTCTGTCTGCCCAATATTTCTTCATTCTTTCAGATATTTTCTTTCTTTCTTCATCTGAGACCACTCTTCCTGTACTCCTTTTATTGAATTTCATTTGTAGTCCGGTTTGCGCTCTTGCAGTATTCTGGTTTTCTCTGTCTTGTTTTTTAGGTCATCTACTGTAAATTGGAGTTCTTTTATATCTTCCTTGATTTCTGTGATCCATTTAATGTCGCTCTTGCTATTCCACAACTTTTGTGTTATTTTTTTACTAATTCTGTTTTCTGGAGTTCTCATCAGATGTCCAAGGAATGAGATGCGTTTCTTCCTGATCGTTCTCATGAGTGGTTCTGTTTTCCTATATACTGTTTCATTTGATGCTATTCTCCAATGTCCATTTATTTTATACTGTTTATTTATACACGTCCTAATTATTATTCTTTCAATTTTTAGTATTCTGTCAATTTCTGCTGTATTAGTTGTTGTGAAGATAGTATCAGTTGCATACGTTATTTCTGGTTGTGTAACTGTTTTATGGTGTTTTAATTTTGCTTCTATAGATAGGCTTTTTTGGTTGTATGTAGTTTTGGTAATGCAATTTGCGCAGTTCAGTTTTTTTATTCTATTCTGCCATGATGTTTTCCCATTTAGATTGTATGTTATTATTTCGCCTAAATATTTAAATTTATCAACAATTTTGATTTCCTGTTCTCCTATTGTAATTTTGTTTGCAAGTGGTGGATCAGTTAAAATAATTTCCGATTTTTCAAATGATATTCTAAGGCCTACTTTCTCTCCTATTGCTTGTAGTGATTTCAATTGTTGCCTGGCTTCTTGAACGGTGATGGCTTGGAGAGCAAGATCATCAGCGAATCCCAAGCAGTTTAAGCTAATAGCATCTTTGCACTTCCAATTCTTATCCTCTTTGGATTGTCATTGAACCATTCTCTCATTACGTATTCCAGTGCACAGTTGAACAGTAATTGTAATAGGCAGTCACCTTGTCTTAAGCCTGTTTCTATGAGGAATGGTTCCGAAATTTCTCCTCTATACTTCACTTTTGATTTGGTGTTGGTTAGAGTGAGTTGTATTATTTTAATTAGTTTTGAATGGAGTCCTAGATTTCTTAATATTTTTAATACTGAAAGTCTGTGGAGACAGTCATATGCCTTCTTCAAATCTACAAATGTTTTTGCCAGAGGTTTGTTCCGTTTCTTGTAGTATGCCATAATCAATTTTAAACTAATTATCTGCTCTGCACAGCTCCTTCAAGGTCTGAAACCTCCCTGATATTCCCCTAACTCCTGTTCTAATTGCTACTTGATTCTTTCATAAAGAATCTTGGATAGAATTTTGTATGTGCAATCTAGGAGAGAGATTCCTCTGCAGTTGTCTGGGTTGCTCTTATCTCCCTTTTTGTGTAGTGGGTGGATGATAGCTGTGGTCCAATGTTCGGGGAATCGTTCTGTTACCCGAATTTTTGTTACAGCTATGTGTAAGGAGGTCTTGACTGTGTCACTTGCATATTTCCACATTTCAACAAAAACCTGATCTTCTCCACATGCCTTATAATTCTTTCATGTATTAAGACATCAGGGAATAACTTCCATGGTACTAGAAGCAGCAGTAGAGGGCGAAAACTGTAGGTGAACCAGAGTTTCAGGCACGCTCAACAAATAATTGAGAATGTAGGTTGCAAGTGCTACTCTCAGATGAAGAGCTTAGCACAAGAAAGGAATTCTTGTGGCAGACAAATGATTCAAATGGCTCTGAGCACTATGGGACTAAACATCTGAGGTCATCAGTCCCCTAGAACTTAGAACTTAAACCTGACTAACCCAAGGATATCACACACATCCATCCCCGTGGCAGGATTCGAACCTCCGACCGTAGCAGTCACACGGTTCCGGACTGGAGCGCCTAGAACCGCTCGGCCACCGCGGCAGGCTCGTGGCAGACAGCATCGAACCAGTCAGAGGACTGACGACTCATAAAAGAATGGACATGAGTTCTCCGAACATTTGTGTTGTGAAACTCAGCTTCGTTCATCTATTAGATACTGGGTACCTGCCATAGGTAAAAGAGCAAATTTTGATGCCATGTTCCTCGACATCCGGCGGGCATACTGTTTAGTTTGCCACTCTCGCGCAGCTAAAAATATACTAGTTTACCGAGTATCGGTCTTAGGAGACGCGACGCAACACGATGATGCTAACGAGAGAAAAATCGACAGATGGTAAATACACTTTCGGATTATCTCGAGTAGGGATTGTTCTGATTTTTCAAATATATACGTTAATATCTATTCCATGTGTCGAAAGTTCTGTGAAGCTGTTCTTGAACGTTGCTGTTGTTTATTGGAAATAAGTGTGGCGAAATGAGGAACGTCTTTCAGATTATCAAGACTTAGTGTGATGAGTGACAATTGAATCTCAAGTTAAACAGATGTACCGTGTTGAGCATAACAAGGCGAAGAGACCCGTTACTGTTAGATTACACGATTAACGAGAAATCATTCGAAACGGGAATGTCCGTAAAAACACATAGAAAGAAACACTTGAAGTCACTAAAGATGGAAAGATCACATAAATTTAGTAGTAGTCAGATCAGGCAGCAAAATGACGCACACTTGAAGAAGTGGCTTACACACCATTCATCCGAACGAATATTGAGAAGCGCTCGTCTGTCTGTCACCCTTACTATACAACATTAAGAGAGGAGCGAGAAGATTCAAATAAGAGCAATACATTTCGTTATGTGCTTGTTTAGTAAGGCCGAGAGCATGTGTGACATGCTCGTCCATTTATAGCACCGGAAACTGTGCATCCCGCAGAATCTAACTGCTGATGTTTCGAGAGAGTACGTTGCGAAAAGAGTGAACAAACACATTACTTCACCCAAATATATTTATAAGTGACCTCGACGAGAAATTAGAGTTTTTCGTGGAATACGGTGACCTATTTACAACCTTTATTTTTCATGCGCCATTCGCAAATGGGGCAACACAATGGAGGAAGTAATAGTGATACCAGAAGTACCGCAGCAACACACTGTTAGGAGGTTTGCGGTGTATAAACGTAGATGCAGAAATCTGTCATTCCCATGCATACATCCTTCATTAATTTGACTCTTCGATAAATGTCACTAACATGCTTCTTTTCATGCGTTTATAACTGGAAAAGAAATTGCTGAAGTAGGAATTGTGTCATAGGTTACTGAGACGGAAATACAGTTCTAATGCAGCTACGAAGTATAATGACTGCCAAGGCTTGTGAACTGGTGCGTTATTTAAAACGTAGATTAAACATATTATTCTCAATGGATGTAAAAAATTAGGATCCTGTTCTATTTCGTTCGGACGAAGCTTTTCAGCGATAAACTGCGTTTTACCATCATACAAATTACAACTTTCCCTGTATGACTTGTTTACATGATTAGTGATGTTCCCTGATACAGACCCGTATTACAAAGAAGCTGTCAATTATGTAATTAAATTCTACAAACAATGTAAATTAATTGCGTTCGCTACGCAGAGCAACAATATTTTCTTTGTCACATCCACAAGCAGTAATCGATGAAATTTTACCGTACGGTCTGATTGGTGTTCTGTTCTTTCTGATCGTTTATAAAAGATTTTGTTACCACATATATTTATCCACTGCCATTACCATGCAGGGTCCTTGTCGCTGTTCGCAAGGTTTGTCTCGCAACATTCATACTGTCAACAGGATATTCAAAATGAAGATGGTTTGTCTTTCCACAATATAAAACTTCCTGGCAGATTAAAACTGTGTGCCCGACCGAGACTCGAACTCGGGACCTTTGTCTTTCACGGGCAAGTGGTAGAGCACTTGTCCGCGAAAGGCAAAGGTCCCGAGTTCGAGTCTCGGTCGGGCACACAGTTTTAACCTGCCAGGAAGTTTCATATCAGCACACACTCCGCTGCAGAGTGAAAATCTCATTCTGGCTTTCCACAATATAACTGAACATTATGACAGAGTAGTACGCACTTCATTATCCATTACGCTCTTAAGACGATACAGACAGCGTTTCGTTCTCCCGTAGATCTTTTTTTTTTTTTTTTGTCTTGAGCCGCGTTGTCTGGTTTGTTGTAGTCTTATTCCGATCTGTGGTGAGAGTATCGGCTGTTGACTGTAGCAAACAAAGAACAGTGATTCTGTCCTCTTCCATTTTTAGTTAATTTACATGTGGGAGTTTTCCTCTTCTTGATGTCTAGTTCCGTAAGACAACGTTGAGGAGCAATTCTCCAAGGTCACAGAACGAGTTGACACGTGAAATTGACATAAATAATTTAAAATTTAGTCGAACGCTATGCACATGACAGGCAGCGAGTATATATTACCACAATTAAGAATATAACACATAAATTCGCTTAATTTTTCAAGAAACTTCACGACAGAGTGGGAAGCAGTGATCCATTAGGAAATTATTGAGTTTCTACTTGAATGTGTGAAGATTACTTCTTACAATTATTAATTTTCTTGGTAACCCATTGAAAATGGATGCAGCCGAATATTGCGCGACTTTCGCGCAAGAATCAAGGAGGTGCGATCCAAATGCAGTTTGGATATCTGCCAAGAACAAACTGATTGAAAGCTGTAAATTCTCGGGAGTAAACTCATATTGTTGGCAACAAATTATATTAAAGAAAATAAATATTGAGAGGCTAATGTCTGAATTCACGGACTCCTGAACAGGTATCAACAAGAGGTCCACGAGCTTACACCACACATAGTTCGAACTGCCCGTTTCAGCGCCAAAAGTACACTTTATGAATGGAAAGAATTAAGTCGGATACATGGTCACATTAAAGTGAGGCCCCCTATGTCTGACGACAGCGTGCAACAACCACTAGCAGACGGCAGAGGGCGGTCCAGCAGAGGAGAATATATAAACCTTGTCGGGGGCACGTCGAGAAACAGTGCAGTTGTTTTCGTAACGCGCAAACGGAGCAATTTATCTGACGTCCAGAAGGGCATGGCTTTCGCGCCAAGGATTGAAGAATTTCCGAAACAGCTAAGTGTGTAAACTCTTCACGTGTCGCCGTTGTTGAAGTACGAGGTGTGACTGGGAAGCTTTAAGAATGGGCTTGTCGTTGTACAAGGGATTTAGTTACATGCTACTGTGATGCATATCCTTTAAAATAGTCCCCTTCTGACTGAACACATAGACTCCATCGGTGTTTCCACTTTTGTAAACATTCCTGTAAATATTTCTTTCTGAAGTGGGTTAAGGATGCTCTCCGTATTTGTCTGGATGTCTTCAATCGAGTCAAATTGCTTCTCTCTCAGTGAAAATTTCAGTTTAGGAAATAGGTAGAAGTACGCAGGGGCCAAATCAAGGGAATATAGCGATTGTAGAAGCACAGAAATTTTGAATTTGGCCAAAAACCCACGATGGAGAAGGCACGTTGAACAGGAGCATTGTCATGGTGTAGCACCCAACTCCTGCACGCCTTTTCTTCCCCACCTTTTCGCGCAAACGCTCGACACATTTGCAGTTCTCCTGCTTAATTGTCTGTTCTCTAGGGATAAATTCATGATGCACAATATCGGTACAATCGAAAAAAATCACCAACATTGTCTTCACCTTCGGCCGACTTTGCCGTGCTTTTTTCGGTCATGGTGAACCTGGAGTCTTCCACTGCAAAGACTACGCTTTGGTTTCAGGATCATATCCATATACCCACTATTCGTCACCTGTAATTACTCTATTTAACAAATCCGGGTCATTTTTGTCCGATTAATCAGTTCTTGGCACACTTTAAGTCGGTATTATCTCTGGTCACTTGACAACACTTTTGGAATGAATTTTGCGGACACTCGACGCATGTTCAGATCTTGAGTTAAAATTGGCTGAACGGCATAGAAACTTAAATTAAGTTCATCAGCCACGTCCTTAATGGTAGTCTACGATCAGAGAGCACTAAGTCGTGAACTTTCACAATATTTTCATTCGTTTTTGAGGTGGAGTTTGAAATTGTGACAGGACTCAGGCAAGTAGATGGGTTGTCCCCTATCCTGTTCAACTTTGCCCTCGAGAAGATCGTACGCGAGACCTTCCAAGAGAACGAAGGGATTGAAATTGAAGGAAAGAGACTGGCACACTTAGCCTGTGCATACGACATCTGTTTACTCTCTAGGTCGGAAGAGGAGTTGGAGCAAATGACCAAAGCACTAAAGGAGGCTGCCAGCAAATTTCGGCTAAATATAAACGAAACCAAGACAGAGTTCCTCGTTATGACGCGTGGTCATTGTCAGACTGCTGATCATCTACAATCACTGCAGGTTGGGGACCATTCCTACAAGAGAGTGCAAGAATTCAAATACCTAGGGGCACTTTTCACTGAGAACTCGTCATGTGAAGCAGAGATCAATGCCAGAATACAAGTAGGAAACCGATCTTACCACAGCCTAGCACAACTGCTCGGTCCAAATATCTCTCCAGACAGTTCAAGATTCAACTGTACAAAACCCTGATCCAGCCTGTTGTTCTATATGGCTGTGAGACATGGAGTATCCAGAAACAGGACTTCCATAAGCTCCTTGTTTTTGAGAGAAAAGTGCTTCGGAAGATCTTCGGTCCGGTTCTGGATGCAGATACAGGGGAATGGAGGATCAGATACAACCAAAAGCTTGAGGAACTATACCAGCAGCCCAACATAGCAGGAACTGTCAAAGCCAAACGAATACAGTGGGCCGGCCATGTGGCCCGGATGGAAGATAACAGATGGCCTCGGAAGATCCTGGATTTCACACCTACAGGAAAGAGACCGGCAGGGAGACCCAAGAAGCGTTGGAGGGATGGACCCCATGAAGATTTAAACCAATTGTCAATAGATGTGAACGGATGGCGGATAGCAGCAATGGATAGAATACAGTGGAGGAGGAAACTTGTAGATGTGTGCGGTCCAATGGACCTGATCACGCAGTAGTAGTAGTAGTAGTAGTAGTTTTGAGGTGGAAGGACGACCCGAAAGTGGTTCACATTCTCATGATTCGTGGCCATTTTTAAATCTGTTGAACCAGGCAAAACATTTTACTGGCTCATACAATTATCTCCAAAAGCTGGTTTTAATCGTTCATTAGTCTCATAAGGTGATTTCCCGGTTTTAAAAGAAAATGTCACACTAACCCGTTGCTCCGTTTTTACGCCCATCCGGCAACAAGCACTAACAGACCCGCACTCAACCAGCTGCCACAAGGAACTGAATAAAGGAAACACAGTTTCCTGTCGGAGGGCGTTCGAGGACAAGGTAATGACTCACTCCCTACCCTCCGTGTATTTGCCCATCAAACTAGTAAGCAGTAGCGGATCCATTCTTAAAACCTTCCCATCACACCTCACATATCGTCCATGGCTAAATGAAGCAATCCAAAACGGGCGCCGAGGGAACGGTGGTGCACCACAGGCCGTATATTACAGGTGTGAATGACGGCTATGGAGATTTGTACGGGTGAATAGACGTGCAACTGTTGAGCAACTGACTGCCAAAATGAACCAGGGGGTATACTAACAGTGTCTACTCAACGACTGTTCAGCAAACGTTGCTACGTATGGGCTTCTGCACCAGGCGTCGGGCTCATGCACCCATGCTGACTAATATACATCGGCGACAAAAGCTGCAATTTGTACCCCAGTATCACAACTGGACGTCCACTGACTGCCGAGAGGTAGTCTTTTCAGATGAATGAATGCTCCATTGGACTGAGGGCCATCGGCATGTACGGCGTGAAACATCTGAAGGCAAACACTTTGCAATAATCGTCGGAAGGATCTAGGACGCAGGAGGGACCGTAAGAGTCTGGTGAATGTTTTCGTGTCATTCTTTTGGTGTTCTCGTCATTCTGGAAGGCACAGTAGATCAACAGAAGTATGCAGCTAACCATCAGGAGAGTGTCCACACCTACATACTGTTTCTCTTCGGCACAAAGGCGTATACCAGCAAAACAATCGAATCTGTCACACAGCCCGCAGAATATGTGCGTGGTTCAAAGGGCACCAGAATGAATTTACCGTACTTCCCTCACCACCAAACTCCACGGATTTGAAACCAGTCGAAGATCTATGGAACTACTTGAATCGGGCTGTAAGCACCAAGGATCCTCAACCGACAAACCGGCTTTCATGGAACTGGAGTCGGAATGGCTCCATATCCCTGTCAGTACCTTCTGTAACATCACTGACTCTCTTATTGCACGTAGTGCAATTTTCCGCGCTGGGAAAGATGTTTATTCAGGGTTTTGACAGGTGGTCACATTAACGTGACTTGATAGTTTATAATGCTGCATGTCAGTAGCGAGTAAAAATAAGCGAATTAGACCAATTTTTACCTTTACGTATTGCAGATATTGTTCTAAGGCTTAATATAGCAACATTCAGTTTCTTAACAAGATCGTCAAGAAGGGATTTCCATGATAGTTTACAGTGTATCTGAACTCCTAGAAATTTGAACTGTTCCTGATAGTAATACGCCCATTCCGTGCAGTCCAAATGTTAGTTTCAGCTGAATTGTGTTTGAAAATGTAAAAACTGAATCCTGTTGGGATTTAAAATCAATTTATTTTCTGAAAGTCACGAACCTATATCTTGAACTACAGTATTTGGTACATTGGCGTCATATATGTAACAGAAATAAAGTGGTCCCAGCACCAACCCCTGAGGTACCCTCGACTTAACTGTGTCCCAATCACATGGCACTTCGTAGCTGTTCTCTTTATTATGGAGAATGATCTTTTGATATCTGTTCTTAAAACATGAGAGAAACCAGTTGTGATCAGCTCCTCTTATTTCATAATGGTCCAACTTCTGCAGCAATATTTTATGATCCACACAATCAAACGCCTTAGTTAAGGAAAATCAAATGTCTGATGTTTGCAACTCTTTGTTTAATTCGTCCAATGCCTCACCGATGAAAGAGAACATAGTTTTTCAGTTGTCGAGCCTCTTGTGAAACAAACCTTTAATATCGACAACAAATTATTTGATCTAGAATTCTTTGTATATAAAGGTTTTTCTGGAATCCAGATGGCAGAGAAACAGATCTAAAATTGTGTATATCATTTCTTTCTCCTCTGTTATAAAGCGGTTTCACTGCTGAGTACTTTTTTCGTTCGGGAAACTGACCATACCTAAGGGAAAAATTGTTAATGTGGCAAAGTACTGGGTTAACATCAGCAGAATAGTGCTTTAGTATCCTGCTGGATGCCTCATCGTATCCATGAGAGTCCTTGGTCTTTAGATAGAAGTCTTAAAAATATATTTTCCTAAGAGTGTTGTATGATTCCTTGTAGAAACTAAGTTTTTATTTAATTCACTTGGTATAATCAGAAGGTGATTGTCAAATTAATCTGTCAACCTATCTAATTTTCTACGACCATGCTCTGCAAATCAGTGTAAGTTTGTGGCTACTTTGCACTGTTCAACACGTTAGCATTTTTTTAAGAAAAATTACGGGCAACAGCGGGCAAATTACCACCATTTGAATGAAACTATTTTAATTGGCTGTGAAATACTTGTAATAAAAGTCTCGACACGTTCCACGTCGAAGACCAATCCTCTGGTGACAGATTCCATTTAACAACTCATATCGGAATGGTAATTGCTTTAGAGCCACCCACATCAAACACGTCCGATTATAAGAACTAATGCGCTTTTAGACTACAGTAAAAAATGAAGGAGAAGTCATAGAAGCATGCGACGAGCAGGAAGATGCCAGCGAACCTCATTGCTTGTAGTTCTCCAGAGAGCGGAGGGAGCCGTTGGAAATTTCTGTGTGATGCTGGGCGACGGTATGGAAGTAGTGAGAACCATCACCAGATTCCACTACAAGGAGGGAGGGGTGGAGGGGGAGGGAGGGAGGGAAAGAGAGATGGGGGAAGAGGGAGAGAGAGGGGGGAGTGGGGAGGGAGGGAGGGAGACAGGGAGGCAGGGAGACAGGGTGAGGGGGGAGAGAGAGAGAAAGAGAGAGGGAGGCAGTGGGTAGATTTTGGATCATGTTGCGGCGTGTGGAAGTGAGAGCTGGACATTCTGTCTTCGGATGTGTGACCTCCTACACAGTGAGCAGCGGACATGATGTAACGATGGAATGGTGAGAGAGACGTAAACATGGAAGACGCGCTGCGGGGTTAGTGGCGGCAGATCAGTTAATTATTTCCCCTGGACCCAACAATTTGCACCCTAGCCATTTCACCCATACAGCAGCCTCAGCGTAAACCTCGTGAGTGGCAGTCTGTTATTAAGCTTAATCAAAACTGCACTTGGAACTATGTGAGATTCCTTAGGTGTGGTACACGTGAAGGCGGGAGTGACCAGAAGCTGAACCCAGGGGAGTGCTTCAGAATTTTTGAAATTGATCCATGACTGATTTTCACTTTTCCTACTATCACTTCGACTGTGTTGTGATAGGCTGTTTTCGATCACAAGGTCCTATACTCCTCTTGTGGTTCCCGGTTCTTGACAGAGATGTTTTTCTATTCGTTCGTCGTTATGCAGACCACACTGGTAACACGCGCATCACCAACCACTTTGTAAAATGTCAGTGCATTGCTGTCACAAAAGTCCGCCAACTCAGCTTAGATAGTTGTAGCGTTGTTCCGGTTCAAATACAATACATATTACAACAGGATACTCCAGACATGTTCCAACAAAAAATCGAAACGTCGAACAAGTGACTTTACTTTTTCGATGTGAAAATGAAAACTTTATCACTGATAATTGGCGACAGCTTCAAAGTACGTGTGCCTCAGAATTTATTACGCGAAGACTCTTAAACATGTTAAAATAAAACAAACGTTGTTAAAATTCTACGTCTTTATGTCTACATACTAGCGGCCCTCTGACTCTAGAGGGCTCCGCACTGAAAATAACACATAGAAAAGAAGAACCAAATACTACGTTTCATTGGCACGTAGTACGAGGGTAATCCCAAAAGTAAGGTCTGCTGGTTTTTTTTTTTTTTTTATAGGTACACAACTCTGTTTTTGTGGCAGTTGGTCACACTGTTATGAATAGTGTTTCATGCGCTGTGTGAAAAAATGCGCACACCGCACTGAGGCCCTCAGTCTTGGCTTAGCAGCCGTTGAGAATGGAGCTCCCGTTGGATGTTACTGCCAAGTGCGAATTGCGCGCAGTCGTTCGGTTTTTGAACGCAAAGGGCACTGCACCAATTGAAATCCGTCGCCGATTGAAGGAAGTGTATGGTGAGTCGTGCATGGATGTCAGAAATGTTCGTGAGTGGTTTAGAGAGTTGGCACCTGGTCGGACCGAAATTCACGGCGAACAAAGGAGCGGAGGACCGTCAATTTCTGAGGAGACAGTGCTGAAGGCTGAGCAAAGTATGCGTGAAAATCAGTGGATCGCCCTGGATGAACTCTGCACGTTGGTTCCTGGGGTTTCTCGAAGCAGCGCTCACAGAATTTTAACGGAACCATTGAACTACCGGAAGGTGTGCGAAAGATGAGCGCCACGCATGCTGACTGAGGACCACATGCGGCAACGAGTTGATGCTCCCCGCGCATTTCTTCGCCGCCTTGCAGCCGAACAGAACTTTCTGTACTCAGTTGTCACGAGTGACGAAATCTGGGCATATCACTTTACACTTGAGACCAAGCAACTTTCACGCCAGGTCACAATTTTCTGAACAGTATGGCGGCGAGCTGGTATGACATGGGCGTACTAAAACTGAAACAGAGTCTGAAACAAATTCATCGACAGAAATGGTGATTATGGCGAGAAATAGCTAAATGTTCAAGCTGTAAACTGATGTAAACCATTGTAGAAATAAACAGGTTTATGTACTTATAAAAAAATAGGAGACCCTAATTTTGGGATTACCCTCGTACTTGCAACAGCTCTACTAAAGAGACTGCTAACACTAAGCATAGTCCAATGTTGGTTGAAATCGGTCAGGTGGCTTAGAAGGAAATGTGGAAAACACACACACACACACACACACACACACACACACACACACACACACACATACATACATACATTTTTATAATATGTATGGATTCCTCCCAACAAACCCTAGAAGCCTGGAAAGCCCTGTATTTCTTATTTAAAAATCATCTGCGAGATCCGCGAAACACAGTGCGTCTTTCTAGTTTTAACTTTTCAATTATTTGTCTTTTGTCACCTTATAATGTGTAACTAACACCTCTCATCCTCATGTTCTTTAAACTTAGTTACAGGTCTGGTGATACCAGAAACCAGAATTTCATTACAAATAACTAAACACATTACGCGATCTAGCAGGTTTGATTTACAAACATCTCGAATAATGACAGACTCATCAAGAAAATTTATTTCCTTTACTTATGACCAATAAATCCCCATCCAGATTCCTTACGGAATCGATTTCACATATGTAAAACGCTATATCTATCTGACTGTGTGTTTGCCAATGATATAATTTTGCACGTACTGTTTGTGGCATATATGGATAATGTCTGAAAAACTAATTGCGAATAGAATTGGTAGTAAAGAACTAATAAATTGAAACGTGTCTGATACAGCATTTTTACTGCACGGACAACGTAAATATAGTACACGATAAACCTTTTTCCTTTCTGATGTGTTTGTACGGAGACTGAAGCGACGAAGGAAAACTGGGAGCGAGGCAAGCATTCGAACCTGTTTCTACTGATCACTGGGCAGATGCACTAACGAATACGTCATCCTGGCACAGCAGCTTTGCGCAACTGCATCGACTATCCTAGTACTCCTCCTTCCCCGGTCCAAATTCCCATCAAGCCTCCGCCCACTTGTTGTTCTTCCAAAATTCTAACTGCATTGCAGAGGTTTTCCATGTGTATTGGACTAGCACTTAAGCTTGAAGTGAAGCGGTGGATCGTGACTTAAGCCCAGGCGTACGTGCTTTAACAAACGTCAATGATGTACAAACGTAGACAGAGGCGACGAGTAAAAATTTTTTACCAAGGCTGCGACTACATAGATATTTGATACTTTAAAAAGTCTCTCTAACAAAATAATTTCTTTTTCACGGGATAAATCTCGCTGGGTACTTTGCGCGCTATATTTAGTTCATCCTCATACATACAAATTTATTATCATTAAAACTCGACTTATTGGTTCAAATGGCTCTGAGCACTATGGGACTTAACTGCTTAGGTCATCATTCTCCTAAAACTTAGAAGTACTTAAACCTAACTAACCTAAGGAAATTACACACATCCATGCGCGAGGCAGGATTCGAACCTGCGACCGTAGGTGTCGCGCGGTTCGAGACTGTAGCGCCTAGAACCGCTCGGCCACTCTGGCCGGCCTCGACTTATTGTATTAAACCTTTAACATAAGATTATAGCTCTTAATGAGTAGATTATGACAGCGTTTTAAATTTATTTTTCAGTTCGGTCAATCTCTCTCTCGCTCTCTCTCTCTCTCTCTCTCTCTCTCTCTCTCTCTCTCTCTCTCTCTATCTCTCTCTCTCTCTCTTTCCTGAGCCTTGTTCCACTGTCACGCAGGGTCGGCCATGGTTAATCGGATGTGGCATGTTAAGTAATGGGTGGCCGCATGCTCTTCCTGTCACCACCTCATACCCCCCTGGTACGAAATTAGTGTACCCCAATTGTCTGTGTCTAGTGTAAGCCATGGACTGCAAAGAGAACCAACAGATCAATATTGGAGCAAATCAATCCAGATTTCTCCCTGGAAGGTCTAATGTTAAAACAAAAGCTGACCTACTTTGGACACACAGTGCAAAGGCATGCCTCGCTGGAAACAACATTAATGCTGGGGAAGATTGAAGGAAGTAGAAGAAGAGGACGTCAGAGGATGAGATGGATCGATGGCATCACAGAAGCAATGTGTTCCAACCTGGAAGGTCTATGGGAGAAAGTACAGGACAGAAAAAAGTGGTGTGATTTGGTTCATGGGGTCACTAAGAGTCGAAACCGACTAAAGGAATAGACTGAGAGAGAGAGAGAGAGAGAGAGAGAGAGAGAGAGAGAGAGAGAGAGAGTGTAAGCCATGGAAGAGTGCGAATGTCTTCAGATGTCTGCAAGCCGTGTAACTGAGGTGGAACGTGGGGACCAGCCCGGTATTCACCTAGCTGGATGTGGAAAACCGCCTAAAAACCACATCCAGGCTGGCCAACGCACCGGCCCTTGTCGTTAATCTGCCGGGCGGACTCGATCCGAAGCCGGCGCGCCTACCAGAATCCAGCAAGCAACGCGTTATCGGTCTCGGCTACCCAGGTGGGTTTTTCAGTTCGGTTGGAATAAAATATTGATAATCACATTTTTTTGCCCTAGGAAGCCTTTAGACAGACACCAAAAACTGAGACTGTGGCCCGTGTTAGGAGGTTAGTAATATGGTTTCACACGCCAGGCAGAAGATTTGTACACTAGTCTTCCAGAACAGGAATCCAGCGTCTTCCCACTTCGCTACCAAGCTCGGTCTGTTTCGTCCGTAAAGTCACTACGTCTGTTCGAAACCTGCCGTTCTGTCGACGCAGCAAAGAAGTGAAGGCACTTGGGTGGGACACACAGTGCCACGTGGCGCATTGTGGAGCCGCTATTAGGGCTTCGCGAGAGAGCGCACCCCCTGCGCGCACAAAGCCAGTCGCGGCGCGTATAATAAGCTCTGCATTTACATTCATTGCCGGCTGGCCCATTGTGCGACTCCAACTCGGCGCCGACTCGACAACAAGCGCCAGGGTTCGCTTCCGGCGCCCCGCCGCTGCTGCCCCATCCGCGGCGCTCTGCGCAGAACCCAATAGCCGGCAGCCGCCGGCTTCTTCCGCCTGCGCCCTGCCACTGTGACAACAGAGCGCGCCCTGAACAATGCCGACTCCTCAAGTCCATTGGAAATCGATGTCACGACACAGCCGTAGCGTACGCCGCCGCTGCTGCAGCAGCAGATAGCTAACGTCAATTTCGGTGCAGTTCGGGTCCTCCCTTTGTGCGACAGGTCTCCAAACTCGACACAAAGGCGACGGGGCACGTTGGGCAACTCGCAAAATGGTGCGTTTGTACACCCGTTCGCAGTTTCAGGCGCCGACTGAAATTCTCCCACTGTAAACTCCCCGTCAGCCTGTGAGGGACCAGCATTTTCCTCTCGCATTTTTGCGTTTCCTTGAGCTATCTTTTCCAAAGGTGGTCATAAAATAACAGGTGACAGCGTCACATCATAAGAAAGATACTAAAAGTACGGTACTGCGTCGTCTGCTAAACATGTGTATTGTGTGGAAAAAAATGGCTCTTAGCACTATGGGACTTAACATCTATGGTCATCAGTCCCCTAGAACTTAGAACTACTTAAACCTAACTAACCTAAGGACAACGCACAACACCTAGCCATCACGAGGCAGAGAAAATCCCTGACCCCAGCCGGGAATCGAACACGGGAACCTATAGTGTGGAATTTTGCCAAGACTTTTCCCAGAAGAGTATAGGAAACTGATTTGAAAATATAATCGTAAGTGCCAATACACTATGTAGACAATATTCTTAAAATCACAACTATGAGATTCGAAAACTAATACGTTCAGTGTGTCCATAATTATCTTTGCAATTCAAGAGTTTCGTAACTTTAAAACTATACTGGACATTAACAAGTGGTTTTCAGGATGTGATAACACATAGTTTTCTTTTATCTTCCACGTGACGCACTTTTGGTGCAAAAGGCAACCACCGTCTCACCCATCCGTTTGAGATGTCAACGCCGACATCGGCAGGCGTTTGCGAGGAGCCAGACGAAAGCGTTGCGTACAACCATCAACGGTGCACAATGTCTTGCATAAGAGGTTACGACTATATCCCTGCCAGGTGCAGCTGCTTGAGTCATGAAAACCTACGGTCAAGTCTCAGCACGAATAGTCTGCAGTGAATGTGCTAGGCAATATGACACAAACAATGACTTTTTGGGAAACATTTGTTTAACCGATGAGACAACGTTTCACGTGTCCGGCAAAATAAATCCTTTAGAATGAAATTATCACTCTACAGCTCAGTGTGCGGTGATATGAAACTTCCTGGCAGATTAAAACTGTGTGTAACTTGGCTAAGCCATGTCTCCGCAATATCCTTTCTTCCAGGAGTGCTAGTTCTGCAGGGTTCGCACGAGAGCTTCTGTGAAGTTTGGAAAGCAGGAGACGAGATACTGGCGGAATTAAGGCTGTGAGGACGGGGCGTGAGTCGTGCTTGGGTAGCTCAGATGGTAGAGCACTTGCCCGCGAAAGGCAAAAGTCCCGAGCTAGAGTCGCGGTCCGGCACACAGTTTCAATCTACCAGGAATTTTCAAACTGAATCCTCATTACATTATAACGTGGGGTTCACAGCATCCTCTTGTTATACGTGAGATGGAAAGAGACCGTCCCAATGTCAATGTTTGCTGCGGAATGACGCACAATTGCTTCATCGGTCCATTGTTTTTCATCGAGTCTGTCGCCAACGATCTCACACGACAACATCATGTCGGGTTTTGTAAATGATCTGGTGTACCAAACCAAGGTCAGAGACCTACAGGACTTGAAGGCACACATTCGCAATGCATTCGAACATGTTACCGTGGAGATCTTGAATCGCACCTGGAAAGAAATGGAATTCCGACTAGACATTATTCGTGCCACTAACGATGCACAAATTGATGTTTATGAATGAGGGTACAAAACTTTATGAACTGATTATTACATTTTGAAAACCATTTGTTAATATCTAGTATAGTTTTAAAGGTATTAAGTTTTGCGTTCTAAAAGTGGTTTATGGGCAACCTGTGTATCGACAACAGAATAAATTTAGTTAGTTTATTATAAACCAAAAATAAAAATACCTATGGTGCGTGCGAAGACTAAAGATAGTTAAGGTTGTGAACTGATGATTATAATAAGATTTGATTGCGTGTTTATTGTATGAAAAGTGGGAAATTAGGGATATAAGATAAGACATTTGAACAACGCAGCGTCGAAACGATGGGATTAAATAAAGTAAGAGACTTTACTAATATGTGTCGGTGCCGGTGAAGTAACGATCAAAAAATAATTAGTGAATTTTATAACAATTATGAGTGAAATGAAAGAATATTTAAATATTTATGCTAAATGACTCCCATTACATTTATGAGGAATGTCAAGCAAAATGTCTGTGTGTGATCAAATGGGGCTGGCCGCAGGTGAACTTTTCACTAAAGTATCTGGTCGCTGGGCTGCGAGTTTTGAGAGGTTTTTTCGTGGCCTTATGCCAGTGGACGCCGATCTGGCAATATTCCGCATTTGTATGTGTGCCGAGTAAGGCATTTTCTGGAGCTAAATATTTTAATTTTAATCTGAGAGTTAGAGATCTAAGTGCTTTTACTCAATGGGTCCGGTATCAGTAGCTGGTCTTTCCTTCAAAGCACAGGATTACATTTCGGATTCTCGTAGACGATTTGCCTGCAAACTGCTGACATGCACTGCTGGACATATGGCCTGTGTCCTTTGTTCTTCGTATGATGATCTCGAACCAATTCCAACTGTTTCTTGATATCGTTAAGGTCTCTTCTGTGTAACTTTGTATTCTGAGTTGAGCCAGAGCTCTAAATAGACTGATCTATTGTGCATAAACGAAGGGTGTTTGATATATGGTTTCATCTTGATCAAAATCGCCTTGGTTCCAGCTACTTACATACCTAAACATACACACCAGTTGATGTATTTTGTGTTTCTTTTATGCACTGATTTAATTTCGTTCGTCGCTTATTTAAAATTAACACATGCACATGAGGGTCTAAACGCAACGGCGGAGAAACGCTCCCCTCAGTAGACGACCTATCTGCTAACGTTTAGCTTGTTCATTCGTCCGTTCGGTGGGAAAGTAGAGTCAGATTAGTTGTTTCCTCCATCTCTGTATAACTTTGTAGGTGGGACAGGAATTTGTTTGAAAGTGTGCGTCTCTATCCCCGCACCCTTTCGATGCGCTTGATTGTGTCTTGAGTATTTCAGTCCAAACGACCTTCCGATATCTTATTGGTTTTTCAAAAGCCGTTTCGTTCTTCATACAAATATCGGTTATCTTAAAGTTACTTAAAAATGTGACGTTAAATAACAAAAAATCATCCTGCTGCGGCAGTTAATTTTCGTCTACCTGTGCATAGGCCTATTACAGTCATGTCCGTAAGGTTACCGCAGGTGCGCCACTATCGCGTGTAGGATATACACTGAAGAGCCAAGGAAACTGGTACACCTGCCTGATATTGTGTAGGGCAGCGCAAGAATGCAGAAGTGTCGCAACACGAAGTGGCGTGAACTCGACATGTCTGACGTAATGTTGGAGGGAATTCACACCATGAATCCTGCAGGGCTCTCCAGAAATCCGTAGAAGTACGAGTGGGTGCAGCTCTCTTCTGAATATCATTCACAAGGCATCCCAGATATGTTCAATAATGTTCATGTCTGAGGAGTTTGGTGGCCAGAGGAAGAGTTTAAACTATAAAGAGTGTTCCTGGAGCCACTCTGTAGCAATTATGGACGTGTGGAATGTGGCATTGTTCTGCTGGAATTGCCCAGGTCCGTCAGAATGCACAATGGTCATGAATGGATGCAGGTAATAAGACAGGATGCTTACTTACGAGTCACCTATCACGGTCGTATGTAGACGTATCAGGAGTCCCATATCAACCCAGCTGCACGCGCCCCACACTATTAGGGGCCTCCACCAGCATGAACAGTCCAATGTAGACATGCAGGGTCCATGGATTAATGGTTGTCTCCATACAATTACACGTCCATCCATGTTATACAATTTGAAACCAGACTCGTCCGATCAGGGAACGCGTTTCCAGTCGTCAACAGTCCAATGTCGGTGTTGACGGGCCGAGGTGATGCATAAAGCTTTGTTTCGAGCAGTAATAAATGGTACAGGAGCTGTTCTTCGGCACCGAAAGTCCGTATCGATGATGTTTGGTTGAAAGGTACTCACGCTGACACTTGTTGATGGCCCAGCACTGAAATCTGCCGCAATTTGCGGAAGAGTTATACTTCTGTCACGCTGAACGATTCTCTTCAGTCCTCCTTGGTCCCGTTCTTGCAGGATCTTTTTCCAGCCGCAGCGATGTTAGAGATTTGATGTTTTACCGGATTCCTGATATTCACGATACATTCGTGAAATGGGCGTACGGGAAAATCCCCACTTCGTCGCTATCAAGATGCTGTATCCCATCGCTCGTGCGCCAGCTGTAACAACACGTTCAAACTCACTGAAATCTTTATAACCTGCCGTTGTAGTAGCAGTAACCAAATAACAACTGCACCAGACACTAGTCCCATAAAGACGTTGCCGACCGCTGTGCCGTATTCTGCCTGCTTACATTTCTCTGTGTTTGGCCCTTCAGTGTGCATAGCCTCTGTTAGCTGCGGAAGAGCGTGGTTTAACCTCTGTGGTTACAACAATCACACATGGTGTTGCCCATTTTCTGCGCGCAGCGCAGCAGTCGTAGATGTTGTTCGGATTACACAGGAGTCGTTAAAGAAACTCCGTTAAAATGATGTGATCATATGTGTTAGGCCGGGAGCGCGAATAATATTTCACGTTAACGCGAGTGTGGGAAGTATCGTCCCAGAATGAACGTAAGCTGTCAGTAGAGCCTCGTGGCATATTTCATTGTTCTCATTCCACGACCATCGTCCCTAAAGGCATTAACAAATCAATAGTTGCATCTTAGTCTGTCGTACTTTCTGAAATTCATTCACCAGTAGGAAAATGATATTAATTAATTAACGATTTCTCATCGACAAGGAATTGTGTAATTCTCAGTTACGTGAGGCAAGTGAAGTCTCACTGGTTCCCATTTTTCGTGTGGAGTTCTCCGCGTACTGTAACCCGACTGTAATATGTAAACAAGATTAATATTTTTTGGCCACAGTTTATATGCTGTTATTAATGATCTTAAAATACATGACGATGATCAGAAGCTTTAAACCGGATGTGAGTATAGAATTATTTATCCGCTCCCTTGACAGCTGAAATATGAAGTCTGTCGCCAATGTACCGAATGTTGCGGAACAAGTGTTTGTGTGTGTTACAACAAATGTGGATTCATGTTAAATGAGAAAAATAATTATTATAAAGTTGTTTCGCTGATTTTATTTGTTGTAATGCATGTGATAAAATTAGAACTTTTTGTAGATCTATACACAGAGCAAGAGGCCGCCCAGTGACATAATGGCCTCCACCTGACGCTTCGCTGCTCTGGTGGAACCGCAAGTCCTACACATACCGGCCCTCTACTGCTGACAAGGCCGCTGTCCTGCCGGCCCGGGTGTGGCGCAGCGGATTGGAAGACAATCCTATGTCACTGATTAATAAATTTGTTGTTCTCAATTATGTTTTATTGGCGCTCTACATAATGTGCCCTTTGTCGAGTGAAATCTGAAGAAAAACACTCTGGTGGTGATAACGGCGTCAACAATTGGAAATCACTGTGGAAAGTGAGGGGCATCAATTAGCTGGTAGCATGTTTGCAAAAATGTTTTCACTTAAATTTTTACAGGATCTTGTATAATTTACGTGTTATGTATTATCAATGCATAAGTGAATGCCATAAATGTTAAAAACAGAAAAATATTACTTTGTCCTATTCTGAAAAAAATTAATGATGTAAAATATTCGCTCTCTTGTGGTTATTTTGTTTGGTATCTCGAAGAAGACGGCATTTGAGTATTTGCATGCCACTTAATTAAATGTAGGGGGAGAATTACCATTGGTCCACTTTTCAGATTTACCCCTCTAGCCAGACCTCTAATTGACGTTTCATCTTATTTCATTTCTCAGTGAAGGCATTAACGTTTTATGTGTTGCAGATTTTTCATAAATTACAAAAATTACTCCGAGAGACAAGGTTTATTCAAATGTCAAGACATGTTCCAATGTACCACATGATCATAGACCTAGCAACAAATATTGGAAGGAAATTTAAAACGTTGCTGCCGCGAAAATATTGTCACTAGTGCATTTGGTAGTTTATTTGTTACATTACTGCTCTGCTACTCAACAATAATTAGTAAATGAAATGAAATTAAGCAGAAATGTTACCAAACAAGTTGCAAGTTAAACACATTTTAAAATAAAAGCTATTGGAAAATAACACAAATTTCTTTTTTCAAGATTTGTAAATCGGACGTAAAGAAACTCATTTCTTTAGTATCACATGATGATGGTGGTGATGATGATTGGATTGTGGGACGCTCAACTGCGCGATTATCAGCGCCCGTACAAATTCCTAATCTTTACTCAGTTCAGTCTCGCCAATTCCATGAATGATGAGGACAACACAAACATCCAGTCATCTTGATGCAAGTGAAAATCCCTTACCCCGCCGGGAACCTAACCCGGGACCCCGTGCTAGGGAAGCGAGAACGCGATCACGAGACCACGAGCTGACGACTTAGTATCAACTGTTCCATTGCAAAAGTACTTCTCCTGCCGCTAGATACAAGATGGTGGCTTAAATGCCCACATGTTATGTAAACTGATCTGAACCGCAGGCGCTCCTGCCCGAAGGAGAGGATGTTATCGACGACGGTCAACTACGACAGCAGATGATCGTTACATCGTACAACAGCACCATGTCTTGCAACTGTAGCCATGTTTAACAGAACTGCGAGGCATGCAGTATCAAGCTCCACTGTGGCACGGTGACTGCATGGGCGATGTCTTTCTTCCCGACGACCAGTACTTTGATTTCCGTTGACACCCAAACATCGACGGCGCCATTCCCTAAGGTGCCACGAGCATAGGTATTGGATCAACGAGGAGAGAGATGGTATGCTCTTCTCAGATGAGATTAGATGAAGTCTTCGTGATTCTGGATGTAGCTCCGTATGCAGATAGGTGGGAACACACAATGTTCCCAGGAACTACGTCGAACGTGATCATTTTGGTGGTCTAGGTGTTATGGTGTGGGGAGGCATAATGTAACATTAGAGTACTAATTCCAAATCTTTGATAATGGTACTCTCACAGATCAACGTTATTATGACACCGTACTCTTCCTCCATGTGCGTCGCCTTAGGGAGTATTTGTCCCTGGCTCCATTTTTATGGATAAGTATGCGTAGTAGTATCGAACACCTCAAGTGTAGGAGTTCTTGGAACGTGAGTATATTTGACGAATGTATTGGCTTGCCCATTCCCCCGACATAAATTGTAACGATCCCGTGGTGGATGCATTGGGGAAACTTACTACAGCACTTCAACATGCACCAACGACCGTCCAGCAGCTGCCAACCGCATTGATGGAGGAATGGATCGTCCTACCACAAGCACTCCTTACTAGTTAATTGAAGACATAACCAACTTTGTGGTCAGCAGGGGAGCACGTTATAGAGCATCCATTGCCATCCATGGTGGTTCAAATGTCTCTGAGCACTATGGGACTTAACTTCTGAGGTCATCAGTCCTCTAGAGCTTAGAACTACTTAAACCGAACTAACCTAAGGATATCACACACATCCATGCCCGAGGCAGGATTCGAACCTGCAACCGTAGTGGTCGTGCAGTTCCAGACTGTAGCGCCTAGAACCGCTCGGCACACCATTCATGGTGATTATACCTCCTACCAAGAATCACGTTTCGTCGTTTGTAATGTCCAGGGAACCATCATAAGTCGTGGTGACAACAGCGTAATTATTCTCTTTGAACTATGATATCAGTTCGTCACACTGCATATTTCTTTTAGTTACCTTCAGTGTTATATCATAGGAGGTCTTTCTACGTTCACTAGTGTCCAAAATCAAAGCAAGAAACCGCTATTTCTCCGTCCTGCGTCTAATTTACGACATAATCAAACAAACTGTCAACGGATGTCCGTACAGTCATATTCTGCATGAAAGATGGCATTCCAGTCCATGGACAACCACATCAATGATAATCTTAGGGCACCTACCTACAGGTGTAGCATTTTGCGGGTAGACCCATACCCACACTACAGACGGTGCAGTATAGCACAGGAGAGACTCTCTGCGATGCCATAGGAAGAATAGAAGCAGAACAGTCGGAAACTGATGTGGCCCGATGGCTTAATGTGAATCGTTATGTTGTTTCACGAATGTGGCGATAGTTTATCGAGACTGAAACTGTATCCCGAAAACCAGAGCAGGGTCGACCACGTGTGACATCAGAAAGAGAGGAACATTGTTTGTAAGGACACGATGATACCGCCTTAGTACTGCACGACAACTTGCATCCGACCTCGCAGCACCCCCTGAACCTTGTATCGAGGAAAAGGGTGTACAGGAGGCTTCGGCAGACGCCTTTTTTGCCGCAGGCCTGCTGTGTGTGTACCTCTGAGGCCTCTTCACAGGAGGGAACGTCTGGAGTGGACTCGTCAACATGCCACCGGACGGTCGAACTGTGAACCAATGTTCCTTTCACAGATGACTCCCGATTTGGTCTGGAGAGTGATTCTGCACGGATTCGCATCTGGAGGGAAAGTGGAAAATGATTTCGGAACCCAAACATTGTGGAAAGAGACAGATATCGAGGACAATACCTAATGGTGTGGGCAGAGATCATATTTACCACTTGAATATCTCTTCATGAAATTGCAGAGGTGAATCGAAAGGGTTTAACTGCTATCAGGTATCATGATAGCGCTGTTGGCCCAGGCTTCTTATTGATGGACGATAGTGTTCGACCTCATAGAGCACGTGTGGCTGATGTTTTCTTTGGAACGAAAAGTAACGCACGCATTGCGTGGTCTGCTCGCTCTTCCGATTTGAATCCTGTAGAGTATGTCGGGGTGCAGTAGGGATACGGGGTGCTTCACATCAGCCACTCTCTAAGACTAGAGTGTAGAATGGGCGTTGTTGCCTCAACAAGAGACTGATGACATCTTTCGGGGTATGCTCCGCCGTTGTCAGTCTTATATCACTGCCAGAGGTGGTTACACCGCATACTGAGCACATTAAACAGTTGTCGGAATGTGCGTGCAAATCCGTTAAGTTGGAAAAAACGAAAAACTTTTTTGTCTACTGTTATGCATGTGGCAGTTGTATATGTTATGTATTCTGTTCACTGTTTCTACTTTATTGTCACATGTTTGTAGTGTTTAGTGGCAATACAGGCGCAACCTTGCAAAATTTCCATTTGTTGCATTATTTTCTTTATTTTACGCTCGATATGCCAGATGCCTTACAGCACTTTATACATTCAGCATGAGGAATTTAATTAACATGCAAATGTAACAAAACATTATTCATCATAAATTTTGTTGTACATATTACAGAACTTATAAACCTATAGTTCATACATGTTGTAACCTGTCAAAAAAAATTAAGAGTTAAACGGAAACATTTAAATTGCAAAGCCGAGAAATGGCACAGTCTGTGAGTCTATGTAGATCCTCTAGTGAACCGTCCCGAAAACGGTGAATTTCAGACTCGATTATGTGGAGCATCGTCTGTATTTCGCAGTGAGGATCGTCCACGTAGCCCCACTTGTCCATCAGCTCGTTGCACCATCCAACACCAGTTCTCATTCTGTTTAGTACCACCCAGGTTCTTCGAGGGATGTTGAAGCCAGTACCACGATCAGCCAGGTTCTTAATGAGGAGTCGACTGTTAACATTTGCTTGTTGCCATAGGTGTTTCCATTCAGCTGTGATGTCCCGATTGTTCGAGGAGTGGTTACAGAAGGAATTTGTTGACTTCAATCGTGTCGCGTCATGCAGATCAGAGTGTATTGGGAGTGTGGAGTCAGCAGCAAATTTTGGCATTTCTCTTTGGACTGCGTGTTGTTAGCGGAGTTAGGGAGGTTCGATATTTGCCAGCCATGGTGTTGGGGTAAGTCTCATTGTTCCAGTTATTGTTCGCAAGGTGTCATTTAGGGAACATCTACTTCATTGACGTGCGAACCGTTGGCCCACACAGGCGCACAGTATTCTGCATCGCTGTAGACTAGAACCAAGGAGGAAGTGCGAAGTGTCGTAGCATTACTTCCCCTGGTAGAGCCTGCTAGCTTCTGGATGATACTGACTCTGCCTGTGACATCATGCAGAAGTTATTTGAATGTTAGGCTACGGTCGAGTTTAACACCCAGATATTTTGGTGCTCTTTTATGTCTTATATTATGGCCTGGTATATTCAAACGCAGCTTCCTGTCTGCTGGTTTGTTATTCAGGTGTGTCACTGTGTTTACTGTTCTCGATGCGCTAAGATTCAGATGCCAGGTCCTGTAGTACTTATGAAGGTGCACGAAGTCAGAATTTAGGCCTGATTCCATATGTTCGAGTGACTCGCCATGCACAGCTATAGCCAGATCATGTCAACTTCTGTGATTTGAGTTCCAGCATGTGAGAAATGGACAAATTTAACAGTAAAGGAGCCAGCACAGAACTTTGTGGCGGTCCATGATCGAGGATTCGGGCTTTGTGTGATTTCCCGTGAAGATGTACTCTGTACTTCCTTGTGGATAGCATATTATAAAAGAGCTTTAATGACTTCTTACATTTCACTACTGTAGCAAGATTATACAGTAATCCTTTAAGCCATACTGTGTCGTATGCAGCTGTGGGGTCTATAAATACTGCACCGCTCTTTTTCTTGTTCTGAAAACCACGTTCAATATGCGTGATTAGTGCCAGGACTTGATCGCAGCAGCTTCTCTTCGACCTGAAACCACCTTGCCCACGGGTATTGCTGCATCTTTTAGATGGGTCATTCTCTTTAGGAGAATTTTTTCGAGAAGTTCGTACATCACACACAGCAGAGAGATAGGTCTGTAGCTCTTGGGATCTCTTTCATCCTTTCTAGGTTTCAAAATAGCTATTATCTTAGTCTCCTTCCAGTTGTTTGGGATATTTTCAGTCTCAAGTATGGCGGAGAAAAATTTGCAGAACCATGTGCGTGTTTTTGGTCCTAGGTTCTTCAGAAACTGCGATAGGATTTCATCAAGTCCGACTGCATTCCTTGATTTGATGTATTTATTGCAGTTATCAACTCTTCTTCATAGATGTTGTTCACAACGTCTGACTGTTCTGCGCAGTTCTTCAGTGCTTCAGCCATGAGTTTTCTAAGGTCCTTTTTCTGTTGTGTAGGGACGGGGATCTTGGAGTTTTCAAGTATAACTGAGCTAATTTTATTAGGGTTAACCGCACTGTTAGGAGCTAGGATGTACAGCGCCCATCAAAAAACAAAAAATTAGGCATGTTCTAAGAATATGCCAAGCCAACCCTGAAGGCTATAGCAGAGTGAAAGGTGATATCCTCTCCAAAATTATGAAAGAAAATGAGGTAGACGTACTGGCACTTTAAGAAACACATACTGACGTTGCTATGATTTTGGACACCGTGTATGTTTCATGTTCCATCGAGCTATGTTACTTCGCTGTAATACATCATTCGGAAGTTAATTTTGTGCTTGCGTTTAGCACGCCCATGTACATTCATTACATAACGAAAGATTACACAGTGGTTTTACTTTCAGAACTTTGTGAGAAAGTCGTGTAAGGACGAGAAACTTCTGCCAGCACATGTGGGATTTTCACAGAATAGGATCGTGGCCTATTCACGTACGTAGCTTCATCTGCCGCGATCCTGCAACTCGCTTTGGTCAGGGTCCTACGACTCTAACGGGAATATGGAGTCGACGGGTTCAGACGGACACATTCAACGCCATTCAGTATCTAGCCAGGAATGTTCTCTGCTCGGCCACGCAGAATGTTACATCTTCACCAACAGTGTATAAAAGTGAGAGTAAAAGAGGAGGAGCAGTACTTCACCTCAACGGAGAATGCAGAAATGCTGGTCGATTATATCTTTTACAAGACTTTTATTAAGTGATGCAACATCTGATAAAAAGTATACAGACACCTATTAGTGCACGTCAGTATGGATCGTGTCTACCCTTTGCCTTCATGACAGCTTGAACTATGCTGGGGAAAATTCTAGTGCGATATCTGAAAGTCTGTGGAGGAATGGCAGGTCATGGTTCCTGTGAAGCCAAAAACAAGAGAAGGTAGTGTTGTTGGATGCTGGATTCGTCCCAAAGATATTCCATTTGGTTCAGGTTGGGAATCTGGGCCGGTCATTCCATTTGATAAACCTCATTGTTTCTCTGCCTTGCGATTACTGGGTGTTGTGTGATGTCCTTAGATTAGTTAGGTTTAAGCATTTCTAAGTTCTAGGGGACTGATGGCCATAGATGTTAAGTCCCATAGTGCTCAGAGCCATTTGAACCATTTTTTTAAACGTCATTGTCCTCAAATCACTGACTCAGAGATGGTGCTTTATGACAGGTTGTATTGTAATTCTGATACAATCATCGTGTTAGTGCTCTTCCTCTACTGTACGCACTACGCAATGGCGTAAAATTAGTTCGGGTCCATCTGTACTGAACGTTTCATAAGCTCAAGAAGGACCACATCCCAAACGTGAAGAACGCTCTCATCCCGCAACACCATCTCCTTTGGATCTCGCTGCTGGCACTACACATGATGGCGTGTAAAGTTCTCTAGACATTCGTCGAGCCCAAACCTTCAATTCGAACTAGGTTCAGATGCTCAAATGTGTGTGAAATCTTATGGGACTTAACTGCTAAGGTCATCAGTCCCTAAGCTTACACACTACTTAACCTTAATTATCGTATGGACAAACACACACACCCATGCCCGAGGGAGGTCTCGAACCTCTGCCGGGACCAGCCACACACTCAATGACTGCAGCGCCCTAGAGCGCTCGGCTAACGCCGTGCGGCACGAATTAGGTATTGAATGCCGTGTTTTATCAATTCAAACCACTTTTTTCGAGACATGCAATACCGAGAGGTCTCGCTCTTTACGCCACCTTAACTGTCACTTTGCTTGACTGCAGAAATACGTGGCTTATGAGGAGCTCATCTGGTTCAAATGGCTCTGAGCACTATGGGACTTAGTATCTGAGGTCATCAGTCCTCTGGAACTTAGAACTACTTAAACCTAACCAGCCAAAGGGCATCATACACATCCATGCCGGAGGCAGGATTGGAGCCTGTGACCGTAGCGGCCGCGAGGTTCGAGACTGAAGCGCCTAGAACCGCTCGGCCACTGCGGCCGGCTATGAGAGCTGCTCGACCCCGATATTTTATTACTTCTAGGCCCCTACGCACAGTCACTGTGCTGGCTGAACTGTTTCCACCTTTTCTGAACTAGCTACCCATTCCTTCAATTGATTTTCTGTTATTATCTCAACCTACCCTCTTCAATACTCGACGGTCCCTGTACATCAGTACATGAAGTCTTCCAGGACAGTTTAGTTGTATGTTTTCCTTCGTGTTCGCACTTCACAACGATATCACCAGTAATCGACTTGGTGAACTTTCAACGAGGTCCTTTTCAGGACGGAACTAACGGATGTCTACCGAACGCCATGTCATTCTCTGCCTTGCGGCGTCATGAGGATCCGGTATGGAGGAGCATGTGGTCAGCATATCACTCTACAAGCCGTTCTGCAGACTTTTCAGACCGTTCAGTCGCTACAACTCAGTTAGCATCACAAGGCTCGGTACACCTCATGCCAGTTCTCCCACCAAAGAAAGAGATCCTTGGCAGTGCCGGAAATCGGGCAGGCTCCTGTGGACGAGCGGTTCTAGGCGTTTCAGTCCGGAACCACGCAACTACTACGGTCGCAGGTTCAAATCTTGCCTCGGGCATAGATGTGTGTGATGCCCTTAGGTTGATTAGGTTTAAGTAGTTCTAAGTTCTAGAGGACTGATGACCTCAGATATTAAGTCCCTTAGTGCTTAGAGCCATTTGAACCTTTTTTTTTTTTTTGCCGGAAATCGAACCCAGCTCCTCCGCATGGCAGCAATCTACACTGGCGGTTCAGCTACGGGATCGGACTTTGGCAGTTACAACGGTACTTTCGCGTTCTCGTCAATACGGCACCAGATTGTTTACGTTCTACCACTGTAAAGACGGTAGATCCGCGATTCGGAATGTCAGAAATGTGCAGTAAGTAGCGGCAGGAACACCACCATAAAATTACGCAGCACTAACACTCCAAACCATCGACTCTCGGAGAGGGATTTTAACCATATTCAACCTAATGGTAAAGTATCGAACTATTTTTCTCCGAATCATACAGTTTATGGGAAAAGCAGTGAGAATAATTACTTTTGGAAACCTTTAGTCAGACAAAGCCTGTTACAACAACAAACTGTTTCACTTAATATAACGGCTGCCAGCCCAAATCGGGCACAGCGCCTACACGAAAAGATGAAGTCAATTTTCGACACTGAATAAATAACTACTTTCACTTACTACGTAATTTAAACACAACCACTTAATTTCCATTTACTACCGTCACTTGGCTATAAGTATTATTAATTCCACTTTCTGTTACTTACGGAATTTATCACTATACTCCAGTAATTGTTTAAAGAAGACACACATATGTTTCAACAAGGATACAAAAAAGTATTAAACTTATAGCTATCATTCATATGACCAAAACTGTTATTTAAGACGACTAAATTTCATTTCTTTAGGACTGTTATTTGTTAATGTTTTACTAATACCAATATTTGTATGGCTTTCTTTGACATGGAGAAACAACAGGAGCAATTACTGTTAAGATTGTTGCAGTTAAACAATGCTATTGAAAACTTATCCTCATGGTCACGCAAAGCAGTGGCCCTTAAACTGATACGTGCAAACTTTAGTATTTAATAATGATTTTCAGAACTTACTACCAAAACAGTACTATTGCCAGTAATTTACTATTATTCAAGCTTCAATAAACATCAGCGTACTCAGAATAAATTCATTTAGGTAAGGACACTACTGATGTAAATGAAATAGGAAGATTACGGTTAAGCACAAAGGTATATTTAACACCTATATTCCCCTGATTGAAAATGGATGGTTCATACTGTAATACACTTCTAAATAAAGTACTTTGCCTGTTACAGATGTCGATTACTTAATTTTTCAAAATTATTACGGAACAAAAAATTTTAAAATATACAGATTAATGACAGTATTATATTTACAATAGCATTACACAGCCTTAGCGGTGTCGAATAGTTCCTGATGGATTTGTCTCACACATGACATGCAACGAATAGCTCACATTCGATGACATTGACCGAACTGTTCTTCTGTTACGATGTATATACTGGCAATTCAGTAATCCCCGCATCTTTTTATACTGGTGTGGCCTCCTCTTGTGACATCTAGTGGTCAATTCCGCATTACAGGGGTGTCTGCAGAGTTGCGATTGAATATAGTAGCGATATAGATGAGGGGGGATTGAGAATATCCACTGCTCGTAGGGAAATGATTTTGATATTACGTCCAGCGAGGCAGCTGCTGTTAATCCTAACCAAATGGGACGGAGATAAAAGTGGCGGCTCTGAATGGCAGATATCGTAGAGGGACGTACGAGGCGGCGAGGCGGCGGCCGGCCACCTGAACCGGCAGAGGGGCGCGCGCCGCGAGGTAAACATTCCGCCGCTGATTGGAGAGAAATCCCGGCGCGAGCGGGAAACCGCTTTACGGCCGGGGAATAGCGGCGGCATTACGCGGATGCTGATGAGAGCAAAGCCGGCCGCGCCTACCCTCTCTCACCGCCAAGACGCCGGCCTTCCTCGGCGGGACGCGCCGCAGCGCACGCATCGATCAATATTTAATCTTCCGCAAATTCCCTCGCGGATGGCTGCGCTGCTGAGCCAACACGGCCAGGAGGGCCTCGAGCCGCCATCGATTCCGCGATATCCTCCTCCCCCACACCCCCACCCACCTCCCCGCTCCGGCCGTCCTCCGGCTACCCTACGGCCAGCCTGATTTACACAGGGCCCTTTCAAACGCAGCCGCGGCCATTGGTCAAAGTGAATGATGGCGCAGGCGGCCGCGTCACAGACGAAAGGCCCGGGTCTGATAATGGCCGGTAATGGTGGCCCGCTGTAAGCGCCGGCGCCTTTGAGGGCGTCACTGGCCGGTGCCCACCGCGCGATAGCCCAGCCGGTGACGAGTGTCGCCGTGCCTCATGCCCACTGTGGTGGAGCAGTCGGCAGACGCGCCCCTGCCGACAACGGTCTGCTGGCGCATCCACACAGCGTACGAGTAAGTAGAGGGACCCTCAGCCCGCGCTAGGTTTCTCAAGCCTCTGCCCCCCCTCTGGCTATCCAGAACAACTGGGGTGGTGGTCGCCCCACCACGCAACTGGTATTGCTCGGTACATGGGTAATGAAATTTCAAGTCATCCGATTTGCCTAAGAGGTACACAAAAAATGGAGACAACAGGAGTACCCTTCGCCAGCATCTCGTGGTCGTGCGGCAGCGTTCTCGCTTCCCGCGCCCGGGTTCCCGGGTTCGATTCCCGGCGGGGTCAGGGATTTTCTCTGCCTCGTGATGGTTGGGTGTTGTGTGTTGTCCTTAGGTTAGTTAGGTTTAAGTAGTTCTAAGTTCTAGGGGACTGATGACCATAGATGTTAAGTCACATAGTGCTCAGAACCATTTGAACCATTTACGTGTACCCTTCCCTATACCCTGTCCTTGACTCACCACCTCAACAATGCATTAAATGGTACACAATGCCTTACTTACAAGGGAACCTCCCCATCGCACCCCCCTCACATTTAGTTATAAGTTGGCACAGTGGATTAGAGATGGGTAGTTTGCGAACGAACAGGTGCAAAGGAACGGTTCACCAAGATGAACGAAAGACCGAGGAACGAATTCCAAGGAACGATTGGTTTATAGTTCACTTTGGTCGCGGGGTTCTACTTATAGTTCCCGGGAACGAGGAACGATCGGTTCATAGTTCACTAGTTCACTTCGGTCGCGGCGGTCACTTCGGCAGTTCTCGTTCCAACCTCGGTCGCGTGCTTGTCTCAGTCTCGATCTCCCTCGGCCACACTCGTTGTTCTTCGCACGACCACCTGTCTCAGTTCCACTGCCGACTGCTGCTAGTTGGTTCAGTATCCAGTTGTTCTTTTCGTTCACTGCGCTCCCCTATTTTACATGTGTGCAAACTGTTCTTCCACTTGGTTCTGGCTATTCAGCGTCCACGACTGGCAATCAAAAAGTATTTTATAGTTACGTAAATTACATAAAAATTTCGTTGTATCTAATAGGTCCGTCTTTTAAGGTAACAGAAGGTCATATTAACTCACTTCATTATATCGATGAACAGCAGAAGACATACTTATAACAAGGCAAGAGTTCTTTTTTTTTTGTTATTCATATATTTTTTTGTTTCATCGACTTGATTTAGCAACTAACTTGCCATAATTTCCTTAATTTTTAGTGTAAGAAAATTCATATAAAACGATTTTCGAGTATCTTTCGTACACAAAACATTACAATTAGGAATGCTCTAATTATTTGTAAGTTGGTTGTTTCCAATTTTCATTACCTGCTAGTTAGGTTTCTTTAAAAAAAAAAAAAAAAGTAGGTTTTTGTCATTTTGGCTCAGTAGAAAAAGTTGAAAAGACAGATTGCCACAAAATCGTATTTACTTATTATCTCAAAAACATTTGTTCAGAAGGAGCTTCCGAACCAAAAACTTTATTACTGGGAACTTTATTATTATTATTATTATTATTATTATTGCTGCATTAACTTTAATAATGCAACATAAAAACCTGATTTTTACTAAGCGTGTGACGCAAGTATGATGAGAAAACCACATTTTATTTTATGCTTCCATAAAGTCTCTACTTCGCCTACTAACTCAGAGACAAGGTGAAGTATATATAGGATGTAAACAATTATTGTTTACAACGTAGCATAGCTATGTAGTGGAAGTCGAAACGAAGAATTTTATACAAGACACTTGTGGTCTATTAAATTAGGAAACAGAAACCAACAGGTTTACAAGACTACATGAGCTACAGCCCATGCGCGTCGCGTTAGATTTTCATGTTCTCTTCTCCAGCTCTCTACACATCGTCATCGATTGTTTCGCAATTGTTGCTTGCATTAGCTTGTTATTTCTTCACAGCCTAATTATTACATGTTTGTCTGTTTGTTGTGTCTGCTCGTAACGGGCAACACATCGTCCGTAATTGGCGAGCAGTCTGTACTCGGGGCCGGTTTTCCGTGCGCCACCCGATATTATTTCCCTGCGATCAGCCACGCAACGCTACAGTTGGCTAAACGAAAGGTTCTGCAGAATCACAAAAATAACTTCTAAAAGTGTGTAAGAATTCTGTAATGAATGAAAACTATACTCCAGTGGGGGGGGGGAGGCAAGTGACCCCTCTTGGTGATCTCCATCCTTCAGTCACCTACACGACTAGTTTTCAGTTTTTCATAAGAACCATATACCAAGCACAAATGAACGGTGAACGAGTAAAAAATGAACGGTTCCAAAGAAAGAACGATCATCAGTGAACTAGTCCCCAAGGATGAACGAGTTTGTCCATCTCTACAGTGGACAGGCCTTTAAAAACTGAACACAGTTCAATCGAGAAAACAGGAAGAAGTTGTGTGAAACTGTGAAAAAAATAAGCAAAATATACAAACTGAGTAGTCCATAGCAAGATATGCAACATTAAGGAAAATGTGAGCTCAGGAGCGCCGTGGTCCCGTGGTTAGCGTGAGCAGCTGCAAAACGAGAGGTTATTGGTTCTAGTCTTCCCTCGAGTGAAAAGTTTAATTTTTTATTTTCAGACAATTATTATCTGACAAACTCTTATGTTTTCATCAGTTTTTTGGGAGTGATTATCACACCCACAAGAAAACTCAAAACGGGCAAAGTAGAAGAATCTTTTTATCCATTCGCCAAGTGTACAGGTCAGGTGGGTCGACAACATATTCCTGTCACGTGACGCACATGCCGTCACCAGTGTCGTATAGAATATATCAGACGTGTTTACCTGTGGAGGAATCAGTTGACCTATGACCTTGCGATCAAATGTTTTCGGTTCCCATTGTAGAGGCACGTCCCTTCGTCTACTAATCGCACGGTTTTGCGGTGAGGTCGCAAAACACACACACTAAACTTATTACAGTGAACAGAGACGTCAGTGATCGAAGGGACAGATCATAACTTTGCGAAAACAAAAAAAGTAAACTTTTTACTCGAGGGAAGACTTGAACCAAGGATTTCTTGTTCCGCAGCTGCTCACGCTAACCACGGAGCCACGGCACTCATTAGCTTACACTATTCTTGATGTAGCCTATCTTGTGCATGGACTAGCCAGTTTGTATATTTTGCTTATTTTTTTCATAGTTCCACACAACCTCTTCCTATTTTCTGGATTGATCTGTGTTCAGTTTTTCAAGGCCTGTCCACTGTGCCAACTTATAACTAAATCTGAGGGGGGTGCGAAGGGGAGATTCCCTTGTTAGGAAAAGTCTCGCTGGGTGTAACCAGAGAGCTTGAATCCAGGAATGTAAAGACAACATTTTATAAGTACAGTACTGTTGGACACTCTTCGCCGAATGGTAAAAACAGTACTCCAGCGTTGGATAAGAGTGGAATATACAAAATTACTTACAGTTTTGGCAAATTCTATATGGTCAGTCTGGAAGGACAGTATGCATTAGCTTGTAGGAACACCACTGAAGTGTGCAATTTAGCAAAGGAGACTTACATTTGCAGACCACCTGCTTATAAAAGGCCATAGTTACAACGTAAAACACGAAGTATTACATCTCAATCATAAAGGAAGAAGGAAGAACTATCTTGAAATAATGTAAATTAGTAAACACTTGTCCATCAACTCAAACTTACTACTGAATGGCCAGACACAGTTCCCTTACTCGCCACTACTAACTGCAGATACTACTCATAATCCCATCCATGACAGTTTGTAAATTACCCCTCTTGCTGACATGCCACATTTCCTTTATTTCAGTCACTATAATTTCCCTCGATGTGTTAAAAAAATGTAATGTATATAATAGTAGTTGCTTGACTCATCGGCTTAAAATCACTATTGTATTTTATCTTTTTTGTAATTTAGGACCTATTAAAGACAAGATTATTTTGTTGAGCAATATCTTTAGATATCTCAACTAAGTTTATCGTTCAGTTATTTTCTGCTATGTAGAGTTGTTCTAATTTGTGTACAGTTCCTTATTTAATGTGTCACATATTTTATTTTAGTTAAATAATCCTACATTGCATATACGCTGAAACAATCCCTCTTGGTATATTTCTAATTCTAACATTAACATTTTTCATCTCTCGATCTGGATATGCTCTGTACATCTTTGATGTAACATAATTTCACTGCACAACATACTTATCTTTGTACCTGATGGTGTCATAACATCCGAAAAACTGGTTCGTGTAACAAATTGTAAATATTATAGAATATTACATCAGTGCTGTGTATATTTCATTCATAATGTACAAAATATTCTACCAAGACGCGGTTATACAGTCGACTAACGTAAAAAAAGTGTTTTACATAGATGAAGCAAAACTACAGCTGTCTCTATAATTGGTTTTTAATTAAACTTTTAGTTAACACGCAAAAAGATGAAAACCACTGTTTTGGGATTCGCGCGTGTTCCTCCCTGTGCTTCCTTCATCGATTTTGATGTAACTATTTGGTGGGGAAATGTTATTTTGCACATCTTATAACCACACATTTCACTTTGTTAATGAACGTGTTTTATTTTCGTCACGACTCTTAGTAGTTGTGATATTTCGAAGTAAAGTACAGCACCGAGCCTATTTTGAAAAGTTTTCAGTGAAAAATGTAGTCGCTGGCCAGTTTTCGTTTGGTGGGTTTCAGGACATAGGTTGCTGCGTTCGAAATGTAGTTAACGTATCGAAATATTTTTGAGCAGTAGAAAGGGGTATAGCAGTTGTCGTTGTAGGAAAGCTCAAGAGGAGCAAAAATGATGAGTGAATAAGCAAATGTAGCAAACAGACGTTTTAGTAACTCGTAGCTTTCTCCAAGTGTACAAAGACTTATTGCAAATAACACAGAAAAAAACAGAGTCCACCTCACACAATAGTAAGTACGAGGCTCTCTGGACTAAGCGTGTCATATCCGCGATACGGCGGCATATGCGTTGCGTCACGTAGCGAAGTGGCTCCGAGACGGAGTGGGCCTATATCGCGGCTGCAGAGGGCGCCCGTAGTCCAGAGCTACTGGAGGCTCGCCTCAGCAGGTATGCACTATTGCGTCCGTCGCTCCCGCACGACCACTGTTGGTGCCTAACGGAAACCAACAATCCGTTCCCTCTGGGGTGGTATCGGTATGTGGTACCACGTACCTGTATCACTGATTGTAATGTAGGTGGATGTCTGAGTTTGAGTAACAACAACAACAATACAAATTCTGTAATTATGGATGACTGCTCTGAAAGTGTTGTGTACATAGTTCCGCTTAGTCAGCGCGTACACAACTTTCCCACTACAGCGCGCCCCGCTGAGCACAACAGCGCAGGCGCAGCGCTCGTCCGTCTCTGCACTACGAGATGGCGCTGCCATAGCGACGGACCAAATTCTGCTTCCGCCGATCCGCGTATTAATAGGTAATGCAGCCAATGAGATGCTGCTTACGTAGAACCTTCTCTCCTCGCGGATCACACTCGCGCAGTGATATATGAAAGCGCGAGGTATTATAACGCGTGTACAGACCTCCGATTAGCCAGTCTGCATTTGTCTGCACCATTCTGCATTTGTCTGCACCAGTCTGTACCAGTCTATAGTCAAGTTTCAGTCTGCGCCTAATAAGATTACCTTATTCCTGTACATAGCCATGAAGATAAATGTCTGGACACTCTTGTCAAGTATCAGAGATATATGTGAGAATAAGATTAACGTACCAGTACCAAAGGAACTTCAGATTGTCAATTGTAAAAAAGCACCCAGAACCAAGTTAAGTAATTTTTATGCTTGTTAGTATTTTAATAAATGTTTGTGAAAATTAATCAAGTTCTGTTTAAAGTTGGTCACCGTGAATCTGCTACTCTAAGCGTGCAAGTGGCATTTTTATCGTCTGACCTAACAGCAGAAGATAAACACGCCACGATAAGACCACGAGACGTATTGCTGACACACGCCTACTTCGTTAGAGCGACAAGTCAAATAATCTGATGGTGTGTGTACCGAACGTCTTAGAGTACGTACACCACAGAAAGCAAGGTAGAAACCGCTGTGAAATGCCTCAGATGCATTGGTTGTTCTTTCAGAACCCACAGTATTGGAAGCCCAAATCTCAGGCGACTTTCAGGTTTAGCGTTCATGTGAGAAGTAGGAACTGATACTCACAGCACACGACAGCACAGCACTCGGAGAAGGTGACTAACGATAACACCTGCTACTAACTGTTTACTCCAAACATTTCCAGGTAGGAAATAAAACATCTGAGCGCCTCCGACCTGTCTGTGACATACCTCATCACGCGCAGTCGATCTGTTCCCTAAGGTACTGCTGACACTGCTTCTGCGCAGTTGGACAAACAGTAAACCAAGTCGTCGCAATCGGTACCCACCCGATGGGAGTCGTGAGCAGCAGGTGAACCAGATTCGTCCTAGACAGTCTCTTTTTTCAAGCATTTATCCCGACTTACAGGGTCTGCTGGTTAATTGGATGTGGCTTGTTAATTTGAAACGGTGACCGGATTCCCTTCGCCAGACCGTACCCCCCCCCCCCCCCCCCCAGGAAAGAATTAATGTACCCCAACAGCCTGCATCTAGTGCAATCTATGGAATAGTGCGAGTGTGTTCAGATGTCTGCGATCCGTGTAACTGAGGCGGAACGTGGGGACCAGCTGGGTATTCATCTAGTGGGATGTGGAAAACAGCCTAAAAACAACATCCAGGTTTGCCGGCAGACTGGCCCTCCTCCTTAACCCGCTGGACCGACTCGATCCGGGGCCACCGCGTCTACCCGAGCCCAGGAAGCATTGCGTTAGCGTTCTCGGCTACCCTGGCGGGTCTTTTCGCCGTAGGCCGTAATAGTACTAAAATAGAAAACTGGTCTCTCTACAGCGCTGCCGGTGATGTAGAACTGGTTCCAGGAGGTCATATTAACCTTGATGGATGACGTAAGTCATGGCAGTGAAGTGGACTGCAAGTGACAGTCATTTATCTGGACTCAGTGGAGTAACTGAAATTTCGTAAAAGACTTCGATTTAAGGAAAAATGCCTTGGTTTTAATGATTGCCAACCCAATTCGCGTGTCGTATCCCTGACACTCTCTTCCCTATTTCGCGATAGTACAAAACGGACTACCTTATTTTTGAATTTTTTCGAAGCCCTCCGTAAAGATCTCGTAACGCACGGTAGTAGTACTCTAGTTATTTGGAAATTTGTGGTAAGCTGCTATGGGGACTAAACTGCTGAGGTTATCGGTCCCTAGACTTGCACACTACGTAGTTAATCTAACTTAAACTACTTACGCTGGGGCAACACACGTACCCACGCCCGAGGGAGGACTCGAATCTCCGACGGGGGCAGCCGCGCGAGTCGCGGCAAAGCGCCTCGGGCTGTGCGGCTAACGCGAGCGGCGTACGCTAGCGGAAGACGGACAAGCGCACTGTAGGCAGTCTCTTTAGTGGAGATGTTGCATCTTCTAACGTTCTGACAGTAAAATGTAGTCTTCAGTCCACCTTCCCCACAACACTGTCTATGTGATCTTTTCAATTCAAGTTCTCAATAATTGTAATTCTCTGGGTATTTAGTTGAACTAACAGACTTTAGATTTGTGTTATTTATCATGTAACCGAACTTTGACGGTTTCCTTTTAGTACTAATGTGGGTGGCGTTACACTTCTCATTATTTAGGTTCGACTGCCGCTTTTCATATCATAGAGATATATTGTCTAAATCATTTTGCCATTGGTTATGTTTTACTAGACGGAAAATGACAGCATCATCTGCAAACACTGTAAGAGCGCTGCCCAGATTAATCTCGTAAATCATTAATATAGATTATTAACTGCAGAAGGCCTATAATACTTGCTGTGGGAAACGGCAGATATCACATCCGCCTTACTCGACGGCTCTCCATCGATTACTAAGTATTCTGATATTCCTGACACGATGTCAAGAATTCACTCGCACAACAGAAACGACACGCTTTTCGATTAGGAGATTCATATGAGGAGTGGTGCCAAAAGCCTTCAGGAAATCTATACTTATCAATTAGAGTCTCCTATCGATAGCAGCCATTACTTCGTGCGAATTATAGAATTTTCACAAGTGTCTCATAAGGAATGTATTTTCTGAATCTGTGTTGACTGTGTCAGTAGGCACTTTCCTTCGAGGTAATTCATAATCTTCGAACACAATGTAAAGGGTGCTTTTGTGAGAGTGTACAAAAATTACCTGGACATAGATGATGCACTACTGAACAATTTGGGGTGGGAAACCTGGGGTCAAAGAAACCAGCTTAAGAAGATAATAGGAATATAATCACTACACTGTGTTTTTCTCTATACATTAGTTAGAGTGCAAACACCATTAGATAGACTGCAAATACCATCGTCGACATTGTACTATATTTACAAAATGTGGTGAAACTGAGGGCCATTAATCCCGATGCAAGCACGACATCGACGAACAAGATTGTAACGCATCCTAACAAATATCCCTGTTGTGTTTCAAATCACATCACAGGCAGCTACAATTCTGGCTACTAATTCCACCTCTGTATCCACTGAGGTTTAATACACAAGTGACCTCAGATATCCTCGTAGGAAATAATCAATGGGATTCAGGTCAGCTGACCTTAAAGGCCATGGAGTAAGTCCTCCACTTCCAGCCCATGTAAAAGGAAATACTTCCTAGTAATCAAGCTTGTCCTTCTAGTTTCCTTGCTGGAAATAAAGAATGTACATGTAAATAAACAGAATAGTACATGTAAACTTGAACGCATGATAGATGTAAATAAGCTGGAAAACAGTAGTGCTAGACAAAGCGGTAGACAAGTTTACTGTCATATCTCCATAAGCTGGCTTCTCTGACTCCCTACCCCAAATTGTTCATGGAACATTCTCTATGTCCTGTTAGATTTTTGCTCGTTCTTACATAAGCACCCACTATGTCAGAAAATGCAACTGCAAACTGATGTTAGTAGTATGGATCTTTAATTCAGTGGATTACTCCTATTTCTGTCTGTTGAGTATTGGTGTGACCTGTACAACTTGTAAGGTGGCAGAATATTTGCTCAGATTTGCATCTTACTTGAGACCTTTACAAATCGCAATGAGAAGGGGAAAATGACACCTAGCATAAATCAACATTTATGAGAACATTTGCCTATCAATATGTAATTCAAAAAGGGATGACAGTCAATTGACAGTAATTAACACATCATTCCTATACAATGCATGTCTTTGAGCAGAAGGTAGAATAGTCGAGTCGCTTTTAGTTTTGAAAAGCCAGCTCCACAATGGCGTAGCGAAACCGTGCTCCGGGAGTTACGCCTGCAACCACTTAAAGGGGTGACAGGAAAGAGGACAGCGACCCCGGGCCGGGTGATTCAAGCTGGAGGGCCGCCTGTTGCAAGGGCATCAGTACAAGAGCAGAGAAGAAGCTTTAGAAAACTGTGTTTCGACATTCCAATGGGATACGAACAAAAGCAAGTGACGCATTTTCATCCAGAGAGTGTGACACGTGGAAAGGTCAACGTACTTGAAACGTCTAGAACGGGCAGAAAACGTCTGATTGGCGGAAACTCACTAGGAAGGAGAAAACTACTGAAGTTTCGATGCTGTTTGATAGAAGGGACGTTGCGATTGGTAGAGGGCGTTTCTACAAAATGAGACGAATGCTCCTATTGGTTGAAAAACGTCGTGACGTGAAAAACGCACCCAAGTGGAGGGAGGCAGTTCTGCCATGAGCAGGGCAAGAGAGAAATTTGGTGAGAGTTTTCTCTGAACTGGTTTCAAGTGCAGAACGGAGCGTTTATGCTCCGTATGACGCAGAGAAGAAATTGGTGTGGACACTGCGTTCACAGCGGATGCACTCCAGCTAAAATTAGCTGTAGCAACGTTCAGCTCCAACTGTGGAGAAACTAACCAGCCAAATTACTTAACTGGTCTTGCGAGAATTGAGAGGGCACTATAATATGCACTCTGCTCCAACCATACGCGTGTATATCGCTACATAATAACACTAGGGCTGACAAAATGTTTTCTCGCATAACGAGGGAAACATAGGGAAAGTTTTTGCTGGAAAGTTCAGCAAAGACCAGATTAGTTATGTAGGAATATCAGTGAGAGAGCGGCCTTGCAGACAGTTCCACGTCGCAGCTTAAGGTAAATACAACGTGAAGAGGCGTAAACTTTGTTGGTTTACCAGCTTGTGTCCATTGTAAAATAGAGCGGCCCTGGGTAATCTTGCGCTCAAATTTGTCACTTGACTAACCATCCACCATAGACTTGACTGTCATCCTAAATAGTACCGAACTTTGAACCGGAATCGGACGATTTTCGTAGTACTGACCAACATCATAACGTATGTGTGCTAGCAATTTTGTAAAGAAATGTCAAATTAAACATTCATATTATTGTGGTTAGGATTAATGTTAAGACACTTCCAATTAAACATTCATAATATTGTGCTTAAGATTAATGTTCTTTCAGAGAGTTAATATTCGTGTATAAACTTATCTTACTTTTGATGTAGGCAAGATGCGTTATCCATTGCGCTGTTTTTATGTTGGCGAGTTCAAAATTGTGTGAAAAGCTGCAGTTTGGTGAGAAATATTACTACATTAAACTTGTCATTTCACCTCAAACAGTTGTTCTCAATTCAAGAATAAGCAAGCAAAAGAACAAACCCCAGCAACCTTACAAACTTTCCAGGCTTTAGGTAAGGGTGTTTTGTCGAGAGAACGGTCGTATATGATTGCCAAGTCCAGGGCTACTGCATCAGCATACTATGAAAGAAACTTTAATTTCATACTAGCTCGACCGGAAGACTTGCCTTTATAAAGTAATTTAAGCAACTCCGCTACACCGAGGATATCTACTTTTAAGTTTCTCATGTTCGCAGCTGTTCTTACTTCGAATTCTAGAGTGTTTATTTCGTCGTCTTTGGTGAAATAATTTAGGGAAACCGCGTTTAGTAACTTCGAGACGACGTGGTGACGTGATAGAATAGTAAAAAGAAACCGTCGTGCCTCTGACCATACCGTTAATGTGGTTGCCCGATTATTTGAATATTGTTGTGTATTGTCCTACGTTTGTACACTATCCGACCAAAACTGTCCGGACACCCCTATGTAAAACTGAACTGATCACTAGATGTCACGAGAAATGAGTTCGCCAACATAAAGGAAGTGCGGGGAGTATTGTGTTGTCAGTAAAGAAACTAACAGCGGAATGGGTCGATCAAGTGAGTTCAGAGACTTCGATTGTGGAACTGGTCAGTGGATCTCCCTAAGTAAGAAATCCGTCAGGGACATTTCAACCCTTCTAAAGCTGCCCAAGACGACTATTTGTGATGTGATTGTGAAGTGGAAAAGCGAAGGAACAACCCAGCTCAACCATGATCGCACAGCCCTCACGTACAGTCACGGACCGACGGGCATTGGGAAGGGTGGCCGTAAAAAAATCGTAGGCTCTACCGAAAAGAATAACTCACGAATTCCAAAGAGCTGCTAACAGTCCAGCTCGTACAACGAGTGTCCTGACGGGATAACAAGAATGAGATAACATGGTCGACCTCCTGATAAGCCACATATTTCTGTAGACAATGTATACGACTATTGAGGTGGTATAAATGGAAACGAGTGTTTAACACTGGTGATTCACGCTGTAGACTGTAGCAATCGGACGGAAACATTTGGGTTTGGCGAATGATTGGAAAAATTCACATGATATTATCTGTAGTGCGAATAGTCATGTTAAGATATGCTGATCTTTTTGATGGTTAAGGTGTGATCCGCTTCTTGAGCTTAAGGTTACAGTGCAGAAGCAAGTGCGAACAACACAGGAACAGTTCTCAGAGGCTAATTGTTATATCAGCATGACCTTGTACCCTGTTATAAAGCAGTATCTGTGATGCAGAGGTTTGTGGACAATAATTCACCACTATTCAAAAAAGGTAGTAGGAATAATCCATTAAATTACAGGCTCATATCATTATCATTAAAGCCGTTAAGCAGTAGGATTTTGGATCAGCGGTCTATCGACACACAATCATCACGTATGTAGAAAACATCTTTTTTGTGAAACACAACTCGCTCATTACTGGCATGAAGTGTTGAGTGCTACTGACACAGGTTTTCAAATTGATTCCTGAAATTGCGTGCTTATGGAATATCGTCTCAGTTACGTGACTCGATCCGTGATTTCCTGTCAGAGAGGTCACAGTTCGTAGTAATTGATGTAAAGTAATTGAGTAAAACAGAAGCTATTTCAGGTGTTCCCCAAGGTAGTGTTATAGGCCCTTTGATGTTCCTTATCTGTAAAAACGATGGAAGACAATTTGAGCAGTCGTCTTAGGTCGTTTGCAGATGACGCTGTCGTTTATCGACTAGTGAAGTCCTCAGAAGATAAAAAGAAATTGTAAAACGATTTAGAAAAGATAGTTTAATGGTGCGAAAATTGGCAGTTGAACCTAAATAATGAAAAGTGTGAGACGTCCGCATGAGTGCTAAAAGGAAACCTCTTAACTTCGGTTAGAGATAAATCAGTCAAATATAAAGGCCGTAAATTCAACTTAACAACTAGTAATTACAATAACAAACAACTTAATTTGGAGGGAACACACAGATAATGTTGTGGGGAAGGCTAACCAAAGACTGCGTTTTATTGACAGGACACTTAGAAAATGGAACAGATCTACTAAGGAGGCTGCCTAGGCTACGTTTGTCCGTCCTCTTTTAGAATACTGCTGCGTGGTATGGGATCCTTACGAGATAGGACTGACGGAGTACATCGAAAAAGTGCAAAGAAGGGCAGCACGTTTTGCATTATCGCGAAATATGGGAGAGAATGTCACTGTAATGTAATCTTGGCTGGACATCATTAAAAGAAAGGCGTTTCTCGTTGCGACGGAATCTTCTCATTAAATTCCAATCACCAAATTTTTCCTCCTAAGGCGAAAATATTTTGTTGGCACCGACCTAAATAGGGAGAAACAATCACCACGATAAAATAAGGGAAAATATAGGTGTTGGTTCTGTCTGCGTGCTATACGAGATTGGAAGAATAGAGAACTGTGAAGATGGTTCGATGACCCTCTGCTAGAAACTTAAATGTGTTTTGCAGAGTATTCACGTAGATGTAGATGTCGATAACATTCCTGAAATGCCCTGAAATGTCCATAGTCTCGAACTGAACTCAATGGAACCCCTTTGGGATCAGTGAGAACGTCGACATCGCTCCATATGGCAGTGTCTAACATCATCACGGCCTTCTCTGGTTTCAACTCTCGTGGAAGAATGGTCTCCTGCTCTTCCACCCACATTCAGACACCTCGTTTAAAGGGTTCGCAGCAGAGTTCAAGCCGTCATGAAGGCGTATGGTGGACACAACCAAAATTAGTGTCCACTAATAGATGCCCCAATACTTCTGATTAGGAAGGTAGAATGACTGGTGCACTACTCTCACAGTAAGAAAATCGGCCGTTAAGTGATCCTAACTGACTGAGTCGGGAGCCGAGTTTTACGATTCGTTAAAAATAGGCGGTTTAAAACCCGTCAGTGAATGCAGGCCAATCCCAAACATTTCCAGATCGAACATTTCGTACGACGTAGACGTGGATTCGGGTACAGCGCAAAAGACACATACATCTCTACGTCTTCAATTTGCAAACAGTACAGAAATGGGAAGTAGCTGGCTGGAGGTCGTCTGACGAGTCGCGATTTTGTACTTTCCAAATTATAAGTCGCCTTACCCGCAGTGTCTTCAGGCCACAGGTAGTACTGATGCTTTTCAGGTGATTTTTTGACCACTTGACCACTCTCATTTAGGCGAACACAAAATTCCACAAGGACGGCTAGTCAAATAACTTCGACGACGAAGGTGATAAAAGCCCAGTTCACAGCGCTGCATGCAAATATTCCGCTTTAGCTAATACTTATGCATCCCATCGCACGTTGCCTGCTCCGCTAAATCGAGCGATGGTAATCTATATAACTAGAAATGTAAATTCTCGTTTGTTCAGAATCATGTATCTCCGAAAGTTTTTCACCAACTGCGTTGAAATTTTGCTAGAACGTTTCGTTCGAATACACTCGTGTTTTATATCCCTAATAGACAACCATATAGAGTATACATATACATATGTAATAATGGTGGGGGAAATATAATTAAAATGTAAACATTTGGTCAAAATTTTAAATCACAAAAGATTTCCTCTGATTGGTTAGAAATTTTGTACGACTGTCCATTCGAACCTATTCCATTTATTAATGCACAAATAAATATGAAATACATAAAGAGGAACCGTTATTACCTAAAATCTCAAAAAGACATACATTACTATAATAAATACTTGGACGTTTTTAATACGTGTAATATATGAATACACATATAAAATACATAACAGTGAAACGTTGTTAGCTAACGGGAAAGTAGTATTTATGACTTATCGAATTACGATTAGAATGTTACCAGAGAATCTGAATTTGCAATAATATTAAACAGGGCTCAAGGTCAGAGAAGAAGTGCATATGGATAGAGGAGTGGGAGGAAATGGACATCGAAAGCAGAAAGTAGAAGGTGGGCATTGAGGGGTGGCCGGAGGAGCTGGAGAGATGGGGGAAGAGCAGACAGACATAGAAGGGGGAAGGAGGCGATAGAGAGAGGTGGAGAGAGGGGGCAGGAGAACATGGCCACAGAAATAGGGTACGACAAGATAGGCTGAAAGTGGGGAGAGGGGGGCAGGAGGAGATAGATAGAGAGAGAAAGAGAGGCAGAGAGAGACGGGGGGGGGGGGGAGGGAAGGATGGATAGAGGAGGGAGGAGAAAATGGATAGAGAAAAGTCAGTTATGTGGTGTGGATGGAGACTAGGAGTCTTAAGTGATGCCGTGCAAGTTGCCTAGAATGAGTTATCTCGAATTTCGAGTTGCCTTCGGCCCTAATATAACACTATCTTCTTTTTCCGTTCAAAGGCGACGTTTCCACTATTAGCGTCCTTAGTTTCAACCACATGTTATTAGACTTCAGATGCCAACAAAAATCGCCGAAAAATAAAAAAAATAAATGAACTACTGTATACTGATGATATGTGTAATATTTAACATATGCTACAGTCTATTCACTACGTTGCTTGACTCAATGAAGGACACCAGTCGTCTTGTTTATGGCTTCTGTGCGCACTATAGCCAAATTCTAAAGATAATGTTGAATTTACGCTGAAAATAAAATCTTCATTATAATATTTGATGATTTGATTACACATTTTCTTTGGTGGCTCATCGACAGCAGCCTTCTCCTACAAGCCCTTATTCTTTTCAAACGAGTTTTGGGGACACTGAAGTAGTTCTACAATGTGTCACAAATGGTGATTCTCTTAAGACTCTCAATGGCGTTTCGTGGGAAAATCATCTTCCCTACAGGGATTCCTGTTTCAGCCCACAATGCTATTTCTTAAGATTCTCGTGCCGTTCCAATCGACAGGTAACAAAGCTACGACACGCCTCTAGATTGCTTCGATGTCATCTTTTTATCCAGCTTGGTAGGGATCCCAAACACTGGATCAATTCTCAACACGGAAAAGCACAAGTGATCTGTACGTGGTGGCTACATTTTTCCCGAATACTCTTAGGAAACCGCGATCACTGCAATTGACCTTGTACCATGTTACCATTTCATGCCGCTTCGCAGCCTTTGGTTCAGGATGATAAGTATTTTCTCTATGTAAATGATAATACTTTACAGAAATCCTTATTAATTATAGATGAGATGCTATTTCAAAACCTCAGTGTGAGCTGTACTGCTTAAGACAGAGAGCGACACTAGCAAGAACATGTGCTGTTAAGGCATATGTATTTATGATTTAATTTTTTAACTGGGATACCAGAATTTAAAAATATATAGCAATTACTTATTACTCTGCAGTGTAGAAGGTGAACCCAATGGTGACAGTGAACCGTCAACGGAACATATGTGGATAAAGAGATAAAAGGACACTGTGTTTTGCTCAAGGCAGAAAATCCATAAAATATTATGGGTGAACTGACATAAATAATGGGTTTTAATCAAGAAAAATCATCTCAAGTTGAATATTCGACCCTTTCCACTACCGCTCTGCCTGTACAGGTACAGAGGTTGCACAAAAATATGGAAACACCAAAAACGGTGTAGGAAACCAGCTGGCATTCAAAACACCTTCCAGTCGTCTCGAAATGGATAAATCTAAGTTCTGTTTAGCTAACAAAGAGTTCTTATTCCCTCAAAATATTAGCAAGTTCAAATTACTATGATGGAGGTGGACACTGATCACGCACCCTTCTCTCCATTGTAAACCGTAATGAATCAATGATAAAGAGATCTGGTGACTGTGGCGGCCAGGAGAGAAGCGATAAATTGTAGTCGTGCTCGCAAAACCAGTCCTCCACAATGCGAGCTCTATGGACAGGGGTGCTGTCACCATTGGGGAATACTCATTATACCTTACGAAGGTCTTGATCAGCCAGACTGCTCACATAATCCTTGGCAGTAATGCGATCCTGCAGAATAACCGCGGAGTTCATGGAATACCATGATGTGGCTGCTCAAATCACCACCCAACCCCCGCCATATTTCACCCTTGAGACGTAAAGTCGACCAGAAGTTGCAAACAGTTTTAAACAAGACTTCACCGGCCAAATGACCTCTTCCCATAAGCCAGGTTTTATCGCTTCCGTGCTATATTTTTCTGTTGCGGCATTTGCATCACTGATGTATAGTTTTGGAACTGGAGACAAGCGCGGGACAATGGGCTAACACTCAAATGTAAAAGCTTAGAGGTATGTTGCCATCTGTTGCTGGGTACGCAAACTATCAAAATTGGTCATGATATTTTGGGGTGATACCAACGTCAATTTTAGTAGCTGCCGAACCCAGCAACAGATGGCAACACTTATCTCCGCTCATGTCTTCAATTATAGCTCGCTCTGCCCTCTGCAGTTCACTGCTTAGGGAACTCCCTTCGTATTGTTTTGATGTTGACAGAGTTCGCAAGTGAGAATTGAGTTCTGCAGTAACTTTAGCTGCTGTCGTCCTCTTATTTTTCCTTCACAATCGTCTTAAATGACTCCCTGTCACCATCGCTCAATCACCTTCGCCCCCTTACCCAGTGTGGCTTCCGACCCTCCTGAACCTTGTTCACCTTCTCTCCCTTCAGCTTAACTCCCGTCGCTCCACCATTTTTGTTTCGCTCGACCTCCAAAATGCCTATGACCATGTATGGCATCCCGGTCTCCTCTTTAAACTACAAACCTACCCCTGCCTATAAATTTTGTCCGTCTGGTCACTTCCTTCCTCTCGCACCGTCCTTGATATGTCATCTTCCACAACACCAACTTCCGTATCTTTTATCCCACTGCTGGCGTCCCCCACGGCTCCATCGTCTCCCCTCTCGTTTATCTCTTATACACGGCTTATATGCCCATGCCACCCCCACCTGTCCACCTTCTCCAACATGCTGATGACACCGCCTTCCTGGCTCTCTATCCTACCCTTCAATGATCCCAATGCACCCTCCAAACTCACCTTGACCAGTTCACCACTTGGTGTAACCAGTGCCTCCTTCGTCTCAACCCCCCCAAAACCTAGGCAATCATCATGGGCTGCACCACCCACTCATTCTGTCTCCATGATTTCTACCTAACCCTTTATGGTCATCCCAACCAGATCACCCCCACCCTGAGATACATTAGCCTCACCCTCGACCGTCACCTCACTTGGACCCCTCAACTATTTACCATCCAGCAGAAAGCCCATTCCTGCCTCTACCTCCTGAAACTCCTGTCTGACTAGACATGGGGAATGCATCCTTCCACCATCCTTCACACGTACAAATCCCACATCTGTCCTATCCTCTGTTATGCTGGCGTTGTCTGGATCTCCACACCCACTCGCTTTTACAAGGCCCTCCAAATCCTTGAACGCCATGCACTCCACCTTGCCTTCCATATCCGCTTTCCTTCCCCCACATGGCTCCTGTACGACCTCATCCCCTCTGCCACCCCCTCCTTTTCCACCAACATCTCTGCATCCTTTAGACTGTCCGTAGGCTTGCCCCCCCCCCCCCCCCCTGGTTTCCTCCTTTCTCTCCGCTCCCCAGCTGCTGCTACGCCTCTATCGCTGTATCCCTCCCTCTCTCCACCTCCACATTCTTCATCTCCTTCAATTTCCAGTACCTACCCCTCCCAGATGTTGAACCTCGCTGTGATATATACCCTTTCTTCTAATTGTAACATAGCCTTGTTCCCCTCCTCCCCAGGGCCCCCCTTTTCCTCTCCCCTACTTCTTCCAGAACGGATTTTCCTCCTCCCCCATCACCCTATCTTCGCCTCTTTCCCTCCCATGTACTTCCCTCCCCAGGCCTCTTTGGCTCGCCCCCACCTGTCTCCCCCCTCTCTTCCCCTCCTCCCTTCTTCCCTCATCTCGTTGCACCTGGCAGATCCACCATTTTGCTCATCGTCATAAGTGTGTTACGTCAGTGTTGTGTTTGGTGCTTTTCTTCTGTGCATCGAGAAGTGTGCTTTTAATTGTGTGCTGGACTTGTACATAGCGTTCCTGTCAGTGATTGTTATGTGCTACGCTGTCAGTCGATGCATCTGTGTACCAGTCATCCTTCACCTTGTGTTCTTTTTACTGTCCCAGTGTGTGGTTTTTTGTGTGTGCTACTATTTTACAGTTTCATTTCACAGTAACCCTCTTTTGTCCATTGTCATCCATAATGTTTTCCCTTTTTTATATCTATGTACACCATGTTTTCTCCTTTACGTTATTTTTTAATGTCGTCTATTGTATGTTTTACGTGTTTCGGCTGAAGAGCAGCGCATATGCTGCTGCCAGCCTGCCCCGATGGGGAATTGAAATACGATAAAGAAAAAAAATTATCGCTCAACATACACTTTCGTTCGTGCTGTGACTTGATGGATGATGTTTTTCCACTTTCTATGCATGCGATATGGATCTTCAGTGCAGAGACTTTTGAAACAACTCGGATGCCTTGGTTACGGAAGTACACATCATACCAGCACCAACGATTTTCTCACGTCTGAATTCACTTAGCTACGACATAATGCATTCACAACGACACAGAACACTCTTCTGACCACGACTGACACTTGCAATGTGTTTTAGGACATTCCACAGGTGTCGTTCGTGATCAAATACAACAGCGCAACTTTTAGGCTTGGACAGAATCTGCATTTATAGTCAAGCATCATTTCTCTCAGTGTTTCCATACTTTTTTCAACCTGTGTAGCCTGCAGCGCCTAGTATTTTTCAAGAGGCATGTTCTTCTCAAGTACCGAGAAATCTTTCACGTCCTCTGTAGCCTTGCGAGATTTGTAATATGGAGAGCGGAATGAATCAGCTCTTAACGCTCCGCCTACTGTCCATATGTTATTTATTCAGCTCGTAAGAAAATTATGAACGTAAGTAAGTATTTCGTCAAATTCTCGATTTTCGAGGGCAACACCTTTTAACCTGCTCTGCCTCGGCTGGTGGTGTAAGTAATCTGTTCTCGCCAGGATTTAAAGTTTGCATCCATCTACAGTCAACGATTAAGAGAAATGAAGCATTTCCTGTCATACTGTAGATGTGTTTATTCACCACTTAAAACAAAATCGAGCGCCAGCTCTGAAAATTTCAGTATGGCTGAAATCAGTGATCCATGGACACACTTTTTCTCCCTTTTTGCAAGGAATTTTGCAATTAGAGCACCATGCAGCTATCCTTGTTAACACAATGACACTTACTTCTTGAAGTAACACGCTTCGCTTACATCATGTTTCGAACTTTACCCACTGTCAGCAGGTTCCTCTAAATATTTGTGGCCAGTTACATGACTGTTTCAACAGTAAGTGCCATAATGAAGACATCATTTTCTGGAAATATGACATTAGGAAATGAGTAACCTGGGAATAAGTGGTCAGTAAACGTAATCTGTCCACTGACCTTGTCTTAAATTGTAATCTGTGTTTGTTCCTAATATCTTTATGTTGTAAGAATTAAGTCTAACTGCTTAGGTGACAAAAGGAAACTTAAAAAATCGAGGTAGAAGAGGGAAAATATACGAAGAGCAATTTAAATGCACCAACAAATTTCAGAAGAAGTAAATAAACGACCGCTGACAAACATACGATTGTCGTCCAGGTTATCTGAACAAAAACAAGCACAAATATTATGTTCTTTCTTGGTCGCTTTTAATCATTATGAAACTACAGTCATTATATTTCTGTTCTGCGAATGTAATTAGTACAAATAATTTTCTAACTGGCGGAATCACTTTATCAGTGGCTGATAACAAAGAAGTATACACACACACACACACACACACACACACACACACACACACACACACACACACACACACACAACACTTTCAAACTGCAGTTAACAGGTGAGTCCTTATCATTTCACCGTTACTCCAATTAATTATAGCCATTGCCGTTACCCACAAGAGCTGTGGTGAAAAGTGTCCCACCGAGAGATAATGGCCCGGTAAATTGGGCTGATTAATATATTTACAGATATTAAAAATTATGAAAAAAGGATTTTTGTATAATGTTCCATATACTGATAATATATATCCTTAGCAAAATCCCGAGAGAAGTGGAAACTGAAGTTGACGCTGTGAGAAAGAATATTGAAACATCGTTGTACAACTATTGACACCTATTGCCTAAGATTGAATACGTGAGCTGTGCACAGAAATACATAGCGGATGGTGGATTTTGATTAAAATGAAGACATAAAAATGGGATCGAATATTACGTAGAACAAAAAACAGCGCACGATATCTGGCTGCAGTTGAGAATAAAACACGAAGAGAGTCTTAATAACAGCACTAAGAATGAGCAATAACGACATGGTGTCTAAGCTTTCATATATAGACAAAATAATCTACAGTGATTTCATTTATCAACTCACTTCGGAGCATCATAAAGCTAGGAAAATAGCACTCTAAACTAACTATGGGTTTGCTACTTATATATGAAATACAGCTATACAAATTATTAATGTTGCATTTAAAATGTCGATGCATTGAAGTTTGATGATGAGCTATCAGAAATGAAGACAAATCGTTAATAAACAAACTACCATAACAATATCTGTGAATGGTAACTCCATATGCGTCAGATAATACGCCTAAAATTATTTGTATTTTAGTCTTCATTGGTAAACCTGATATTTCAATAAGATTTATATTGAGCTAGGTGATACGGCTCACATGTGATACGTAAAAATGCGTTATTTCGTTTCAGTACATAAAATTTTATAAATTGGTGTTCCTCTCTGTCTTAAGACGTCTTTGATCTTGTCGGGTGTCAATGGGCGACTGCTATCGCTTACCTTAACTAAGCTTGCAGCTAGGATGTAAGATGACTCACCTGGAACAAGAGAAAAGTAGTTTTAGATTTCAAACATAAAATACCGAAATTTGTCAACTAGGTAATATATTAAAAAAGGAATATGGAATTATTAAATAATTCAGTACGCATGATCTTCCACGAGCTACAATGTGGCGCATATTATATGCCTTGAACTTTCAAAGAAAAGAGGGTGAGAGATAGTTCTAAAATTAACATTTGTTAGTCCCGCATAGGGAAGGTATTTCATATATATTTTACTAACCACTTTGGAAAATTTTAGCATAGCGTTTACATTAAAAAAAGTAAATGGATTCAATATACCAACTGTAGGGATGTAATGAAGTGCAGCATAATTTCTTTCCACTCCACGTAATTTATCTGTATTGGATGGCATCTTAACTGAAGGCAGTAACCTACTCTGAGATGTTAAAACCGAAGCAACTAACATCTTTCCCATAATAAATTAGAATTAAAAGTGAAACAATAGTGTTCTCTTCTGTTAATGGTAATGTCACAGCCACAATGCTTCTGACAGACAGATTTAAATTAGAATTAATGAAATTGTATGATTTAGGAGGCGACAGCTAAAGTGAACGGTCATGTATGTGACAGACGTAACCAATTGCAGTTGCATATTTTTGATTGTTTTGATTGAAAGCATAATAAGTTGCAGTGCGCTAAAATCAGTCCACTCCTGAGAATGTTTATTAAAAAGTGTTCTTGAGCATTGCTGGTGTTCTGTGTTGCCCTCTTACACGAGTGACGGGTTGGGTAATTATTCGGTGTAATAATAGCACTGAGTTAAGATTTACAGCACTTCATGCACAATAGCATTATTTCTCTCTTCCCTGCCTCCGCCCCCCCCCCCCCCCCCCCCCCCCCCGCCCCAACGTCCATAGTAGTTGACCTCTCCGTATCCTTTCTCCTCCCCTGGCGTTCCACTACATTAAGAGTTTTCCTCGCGAATGGAACTCGTCAGAATACCGCTTACTTTCCCAGTATCACGAAAGTCCATCAATGTGACACAGTGGTTACCACACTGTCCTCGCTTTCGGCAGGGCAGTGGTCAAAGCCCCATTGGGTTTTTCCTTTTATCCGTTACTGACTTAAGTTCCGGGATGATTTATACGAAAAGAAGAGTGCCAGTACTTTTTTCAGCTTTCAAACATCTAAGCTAGGTATGAATCTCTTTAATCTCGACGTCGATGGAATGTTAAAGTATAATTCCCTTTTTTTCTTTTTGAATCGCACCTTTGTCAATTCTCTTCAGATAGAACGTAGTGCATAAGACCGACCAAACAAGAACGTTGGGGATTGTTCGGGCGAGGAGACCAGACAGCGAAGTAATCGGTCTCATCGGATTAGGGAAGGACAGGGAAGGAAGTCGGCTGTGCCCTTTCCAAGGACCCATCCCGGCATTTTCCTGGAGCGACTTAGGGAAATCACGGAAAATCTAAATCAGGATGGCCGGACGCGGGATTGAACCGTCGTCCTCCAGAATGCGAGTCCAATGTGCTAGCCACTGCGCCACCTCGATCGGGAAAACAAAAAGGACGTCCTGCAAATATAGTAGTACATAGAACATGTCGATCACTTCGTGTTTAACTGACATGAATCAAATAGTCGCGTTACATATCTGATGCAGCTCACGTGATGATTCTTCTTCTGAGTGGGCAGGATAACTACTGGCGTTCCACAAGATTTAAGCTGGCACTGCTCCTGGTTTTGCTATATGTAAATAACCTTCCATCTAACAACGATAAAAGAGAAATAGTACTTTTTCTGAAGACGCAAACAACATAAATAAGCTCGGCAGAACTGCAGCAACAGAAGTAGCAACAAACTCAATACACAAGAGCATCTTTGTTTGGTTCTCGGGAAATGGTGTATCATCTAGCGTACGAAATGCACAGATCGTGAAGTTTCCTGCAATGCAAGAAATATCATCTTCGATAACAATAGGGAATGGGGGAAAGGAAGTCTGTAAGAAAACTAGTTCAAAAATTTCCGACTGTGCATACTGAACAACCCTGATTTTGGTATGTAATATTACAGACGTCCCAAAGGCTTGAAATCAGCAACTTTTGCTCAACATGTCGTGCCAATGAAATGATAAGAAAATTAGCGTCCTTTGTATACTACGATTTATTGATGTTCCTGGATCACTTATACACACAGGAACAATATATTCATTTCACAGATAAGTACTGCAAAGATAATACCTGGCGTCCATCCCCGAATTCCGTATATGTTACAGATTAAAAAAAGAAAGAAAGATAATACCTTGCAACTGATAAAAGAATAGGAATGTTAAGAAATGACCCATTACACATCCTCTCCCTTGTGATGTTTGCTGTGAAAAATCAGACACAATTAGGAAATAATTGTAGCATTCATAAATATTAAACACGGAACAAAAATAGCCACCGATATTAACAACTTAACCCTAGTCTTGAACAGATAAGAGCGAAGTACCCACCCATTAAAATACTTGACCATCTGCCTCATGACGGCAGATAATAAAATTTTTAACAAGAAACTGAAGGCATCTGTTGTTGACAACTCCATTTCCCACGCAAATAAATTTCTGGGGTGGGTGATATGGACATGATTGGGGTCCATTTATTAACATTTGTTGAAGATCAATGTTTTTAAAAAAATCTGGTTATGACAATTGCACCTTATTTTTAAACCTAATGATACTTTTCGCAGCATAAGGAAATGTTGTGAAGATGAATCAAGGAACACGCATAGAACTAAAATAAACTATATGCCATTCTCTGGCGAAATGTTTTCGTCCGTATCTTCAGTTGTAACCAGCGCATAATGAAGAGCAGTTCACTCAGTATATCACAAATTATTGTACACTGCATAGAAGAGTTTTGGGTATTAATCCGGATCTTTGTGATACACGAAAAACGACTGTGTACAGTTGTACTCTGCAGAAAACACTTTTTGGTATTATGCTGCGTCTTTGCGGCAAGTTTCAATTATGTGCCAGTTATACAGTATCTTCACATTCTATTAATCTTCGGATTAGCGCATCTTTCATAGTGTTGAAGCGTTACCAATGTATGAAGTACCTGGTAGAACACACAGGAAACCAATCTATGCCATCAGTTCTGATGTAGCGTAATATTGCTATGTACAGGAGACAGTCCTGTTGAAGGGTGGCTCCAAGTCAATATCCGGGTGACTGATATTAAGGAAAGACATTTGGCCACCTGAAACTGGTCAGCATACCTCAATATCGTTAATTCGTTGCGAGTGACGAAAAGAGTGATTTTATAGCTGTGAAAGGCTGTTGCCGTTAGAAAAACAGCTCCTTATGAGATTCGTGGCAGTTTTGTTGTGATGCGTTGCGCTACATTTCCACGACTAGAGTATAGCAAATGAGCTGTTTGTTGTTGCTGTTGTTGTTCTTGTGGTCGTCAGAAGACTAGTTTGAAGCAACTCTACTCGTTAGTGTATCCTGTACAAGCCGCTTCATTACAGCATGATGAGCTGCAGTACGTACCGTAATCAAATTTTTGATCTCCCTCTATAGATTTTACCTCTTACATTCCGTGCATTACTAAAGTGACTGGCCGTAGTACTTCCGGCTGCGTTGTGTCTGATCCCTTCATTTAGTCACGTTCTGGCGTAAATTTATGTGTTCCCCAACAAGATTCGTTTTGTCCTCATTACTTATCATATATACCCATCTAACCTTCAGCATTTTGCTATAGCACTGTATTTCAAAAACTTCTGTACTTTTCTTGTCTGAAGTGTCTACTATCAATGCTTCACTCCCGTATAAACTTACATTCCAGACATACATCTTCAGAAAAGACTTCGTCGCACTTAGATTTATATTCGACGTTAAAATTTTATTTTTTTCCCCCAGAAATGCTTTTGTTGCTGCTGCCACTCTTTATCTTAAATCCTTTATGTGTTTGCCAACGTCGTTTATTTTGCTACCTTTATAACAAAACTCATCTACTAACTTCAGTATCTCATTCCCTAGTGTTATATTTGTATTGCAGAAGAAACAGCAGTTACCTGACTACTGCGCAGACTTTTACTCTGTTTTTTAACGAATCACGTTTCGCGTAATTGTTTCAATCTTCTTCAAAAGGTAGTAGCTCTCCCGACATATACATGCCTGAAAAGCTCTCTGGACTCGAAATAACCTTACTCAATGTTGTACACGATTACGCTTCACTGGACTGCAACTCACGACCACACTTGACCCTAATGCTGTTTTACAGGGAAAATACATATAATTAAAAATACAATTTAGTTACCAAAGGTACGTAACAGCATACGAACGTGTGGTCTTGCGGTCATATGAGTTAATGGAATCATCTTATGCATCACACCTCGTCAAGTGGTTAAATTCCCCAGGAGCTTTCAGCAAGCACGCCAAAAGTTGAATCAGTCTTCAGCCACTCAGAAAAATTACGAAACCTCACAAGAACAGGGAAGCGAATATAGACGTCTGAGTGATCAGCATGTATAAAACACTTTGTGAGTATGGCTGTCCTATTACTTGCGGCAGGTAGAGCGCACAGTGGAACAAAGCCAGGTAGAAGACGAGAGGTGTTTGCGACCATATTAGCGTGAGAAATAAGCAGTGACAAACCACGTTCAAAATGCAAACATCTCTCTTATCACTTCGACAGTACTTTTCTGAATATAAGAGGCATTTTAAATTAATATATCAGAAAACATCCTCAATAAAGGTTGTTGTTGTTGTTGTGGTCTTCAGCCCTGAGACTGGTTTGATGCAGCTGTCCATGCTACCCTATCCTGTGCAAGCTTCTTCATCTCCCAGTACCTACTGCAACCTACATCCTTCTGAATCTGCTTAGTGTCTCCCTCTACGACTTTTACCCTCCCCACTGCCCTCCAATGCTAAATTGGTGATCCCTTGATGCCTCAGAACATGTCCTACCAACCGATCCCTTCTTCTGGTCAAGTTGTGCCACAAACTTCTCTTCTCCCCAATCCTATTCAATACTTCCTAATTAGTTATGTGATCTACCCATCTAATCTTCAGCATTCTTCTGTAGCACCACATTTCGAAAGCTTCTATTCTCTTCTTGTCCAAACTATTTATCGTCCATGTTTCACTTCCATACATGGCTACACTCCATACAAATACTTTCAGAAATGACTTCCTGACACTTAAATCTATACTCGATGTTAACAAATTTCTCTTCTTCAGAAGCGCTTTCCTTCCCATTGCCAGTCTACATTATATATCCTCCCTACTTCGACCATCATCAGTTACTTTGCTCCCCAAATAGAAAAACTCCTTTACTGCTTTAAGTGTCTCATTTCCTAATCTAATTCCCTCAGCAGCACCCGACTTAATTCGACTACATTCCATTATCCTCGTTTTGCTTTTGTTGATGTTCATCTTATATCCTCCTTTCAAGACACTATCCATTCCATTCAACTGCTCTTCCAAGTCCTTTGCTGTCTCTGACAGAATTACGATGTCATCGGCGAACCTCTAAGTTTTTATTTCTTCTCCATGGATTTTAATACCTACCCCGAATTTTTATTTTGTTTCCTTTACTGCTTGCTCAATATACAGATTGAATAACATCGGGGAGAGGCTACAACCCTGACTTACTCCCTTCCCAACAACTGGTTCCCTTTCATGCCCCTCGACTCTTATAACTGCCATCTGGTTTCTGTACAAATTGTAAATAGCCTTTCGCTCCCTGTATTTTACCCCTGCCACCTTTAGAATTTGAAAGAGAGTATTCCAGTCAACATTGTCAAAAGCTTTCTCTAAGTTTACGAATGCTAGAAATGTAAGTTTGCCTTTCCTTAATCCTTCTTCTAAGATAAGTCGTAAGGTCAGTATTGCCTCACGTAATCCAGTGTTTCTACGGAATCCAAACTGATCTTCCCCGAGGTCCGCTTCTACCAGTTTTTCCATTCGTCTGTAAAGAATTCGCGTTAGTATTTTGCAGCTGTGACTTATTAAATAGTTCGGTAATTTTCACATCTGTCAACACCTGCTTTCTTTGGAATTGGAATTATTATATTCTTCTTGAAGTCTGCGGGTATTTCGCCTGTTTCATACATCTTACTCATCAGATGGTAGAGTTTTGTCAGGACTGGCTCTCCCAAGGCCGTCAGTAGTTCCAATTGAATGTTGTCTACTTCGGGAGCCTTGTTTCCACTCAGGTCTTTCAGTGCTCTGTCAAACTCTTCACGCAGTATCATATCTCCCATTTCATCTTCATCCACATCCTCTTCCATTTCCATAATATTGTCCTCAAGTACATCGCCCTTGTATAGACCCTCTATATACTCCTTCCACCTTTCTGCTTTCCCTTCTTTGCTTAGAACTGGGTTTCCATCTGAGCTCTTGATGTTCATACAATTGGTTCTCTAATCTCCAAAGGTCTCTTTAATTTTCCTGTAGGCAGTATCTATCTTACCCCTAGTGAGATAAGCCTCTACATCCTTACATTTGTCCTCTAGCCATCCCTGCTTAGCCATTTTGCACTTCCTGTCGATCTCATTTTTGAGACGTTTGTATTCCTTTTTGCCTGCTTCATTTACTGCATTTTTATATTTTCTCCTTTCATCAATTAAATTCAATATTTCTTCTGTTACCCAAGGATTTCTACTAGTCCTCGTCTTTTCACCTACTTTATCCTCTGCTGCCTTCACTACTTCATCCCTCAAAGCTATCCATTCTTCTTCTACTGTATTTCTTTCCCCCATTCCTGTCAATTGTTCCCTTATGCTCTCCTCGAAACTCTGTACAACCTCTGGTTCTTTCAGTTTGTCCAGGTGCCATCTCCTTAAATTCCCATCTTTTTTGCAGTTTCTTTAGGTTTAATCTACGGGTCATAACCAATAGATTGTGGTCAGAGTCCACATCTGCCCCTGGGAATGTCTTACAATTTAAAACCTGGTTCCTAAATCTCTGTCTTACCATTATATAATCTATCTGATACCTTTTAGTATCTCCAGGGTTCTTCCATGTATACAACCTTCTTTCATGATTCTTAAACCAAGTGTTAGCTATGATTAAGTTGTGCTCTGTGCAAAATTCTACCAGGCGGCTTCCTCTTTCATTTCTTAGCCCCAATCCATATTCACCTACTACGTTTCCTTCTCTCCCTTTTCCTACTGCTGTATTCCAGTCACCCATGACTATTAAATTTTCATCACCCTTCACTATCTGAATAATTTCTTTTATTTCATCATACATTTCTTCAATTTCTTCGTCATCTGCAGAGCTAGTTGGCATATAAACTTGTACTACTGTAGTAGGTGTGGGCTTCGTATCTATCTTGGCCACAATAATGCGTTCACTATGCTGTTTGTAGTAGCTTACCCGCATTCCTATTTTCCTATTCATTAGTAAACCTACTCCTGCGTTACCTCTATTTGATTTTGTGTTTATAACCCTGTAGTCACCTGACCAGAAGTCTTGTTCCTCCTGCCACCGAACTTACTAATTCCCACTATATCTAACTTCAACCTATCCATTTCCCTTTTTAAATTTTCTAACCTACCTGCCCGATTATGAGATCTGACATTCCACGCTCCGATCCGTAGAACGCCAGTTTTCTTTCTGCTGATAACGACATCCTCTTGAGTAGTCCCCGCCTGGAGATCCGAATGGGGGACTATTTTACCCCCGGAATATTTTACCCAAGAGGACGCCATCATCATTTAATCATACAGTAAAGCAATAAAAGTAGCAGCTAATAACTTGGTACAGCGCGGAATCCGGAATCAGGTTGATGCGGGCGTGGTTGAAGCCGAACGTAAGCATTGTTTTATTTGGTGGTAGTCCTGTGCCAAAACGGCATATCAAATTCGTATGTTTCCAAACAGTTATTATCATTCATCTAACAGACTTTTAACTTGTTTAGTTCCCCAGTAGGTTAATTAAAATTATAAGTCTGTAATTTTAAATTAGTATTATCATTAAGAGAACCATTTTAGTGGACAAAGGGGAGGCAGGCATTTATTTAGTTATCAGTTTTCATTTCAGAGATGGAAAGGCAGACCGACAAAACGAAGTCTCAATATCAAGAGTCTAGCTTCCCAGAACATTTACCTTAAAATCATCGGCGGAGGGATACAGTTGTAGCGAAAAAGACTTCATAATTTTTCAACCAGGACACATGCTGCGACATATGAGTGCCTCCTGTTTTGTGAAATATGCTACCTGATTAAAACAGTCGTGTCACCCCCCAAGTAATGCATTAGTGACAGCTATACGATACGAGAGTGAGTCCTGCCACAATAAGATGAGGCTTGGAGTATCGTGTTGTCAGCGTAGAGGCACTAACAGCAGAACGAGTCTGTTAGGAGCGTCAGTGACCTCAAACGTGGGCTAGTCATTGGATGTCACCTGCATAACAGATCCATCATTGACATTTCAGCCTTTTTAACTTGTGGAAAAGAAAGAGAAATCTCCGTTTTTGTAAAACGACTATTTTTACGAATCGTTTCTTCAACTTTAGCGACAAGATCGTCAGTCACGATGCTCGAGAGTCCACCCTTCTCTTCATCATGAACGTTGGTTCGGCCATTTTTAAACCGAATGCACCATTTCCGGACGGACAATTCACACATTACGTTGTTCCCGTACACTTCGCACAGTCCACGTTAACTTTCTATATGTTTTAGGTTTTCTGCCAACAAAAACCGTATCACAGATAAATGGTTCAAATGGCTCTGAGCACTACGGGACCTAACATCTGAGGTCATCAATCCCCTAGAACTTAGGACTACTTAAACCTAACTAACCTAAGGACATCACACACATCCATGCCCTAGGCAGGATTCGAATCTGCGATCGTAGCGGTCTCGCGGTTCCAGACTGAAGCGTCTAGAACCGCTCGGCCACATCGGCCGGCCAGTATGATAGACCGCACCTCACAACTGCCGGGATTTTCGATTCTAGCGCACATTTAAAATTCGAGTATCGAAAAAACCAGACGCGCACAGACGTTGCCGCAGTCACGGATGGATGCCGACTGAGCTGCCAAGCCAAAATATACGCGATCCGCGCGCGCCTACCGACGTCAAACGGAAACGTTCCATGATTTCTGAATAGCCCTCGTATATATATGTGTGTGCCAGGGAAGAGATCCATCCAGCAGGAAAAGATATTGGGCACTTCATTGTATTGAGAGGTTCCATGCCCTCTTTTGCATCTCTCCTCTCATTTTCATCAATTTTATTGATGTTATATGTCATATCACGGTAGTAACAGACCGAATAAGGTTATTGTAATGAGAGTATTTGTACTGAGAGCTCAAAAAATACTTTTCACTTGATTCCTAAACATGTTATTTTATTTCCCTGGGTGGTCTGTGCGTTTCCGGTTGGGGGCTGTACTTCCCTGAATTCTGAGGGGTTCGTACAATAGGCTTAAGCGCCTGGCGGAACGGCTGACGTCGGTCGAGTTTCGCCTATTGTATGCAGGCCGAAACGACCTGCGAGACGTCTGAGTGTCGCCGTAGTTTATGTGCTTACCTTTCCGGCGCGTCCGGAACGAAGATTCCTGGCACCAACTGACTGCATTGTCCTCTTGATTCTGAGAATACTTGTGGGCTGTGCCCTGCTGGGTGCGACTCTCTGGCACCGCATGGCCGGTGGTCTAGGAAGGCTGTTTTCGTAGCCGGTCAAACGGCAATTTCAGTTCCCTCAGCTGAATAGCAGAGGCATGATTGGTCAACTTCAACTGAAGCTAGTTGACGTCATAAGACCCTGCTCGAAACTGGACGGAACGGTCGCTATTGGCGTGAATGATGTTCTGAGACAGTGTGGGGGAATTTTGGAATCAGAACTGAATGCTGATTCGCAGTTTTCGAGGAGAGTAGGGAATAGAGCAATGTTGGCATCGCTCTTGCGTTGCGCGGGCAGGGTATTCGGGATCTGGTCTTCATCGGAGTCTGACGGTCTTGCGACTTGGTCGCTCGTTTTCGGAAGAACTTAGAATCCTCGGACAGCCTTCGCGGCCAGAGTTGCTGCACAGCAGAAGTCGGCGCCTACATCATCAGGAATCTGCCTACCGACGACGTGCTGCAGATCTCAGTAATGGTACAGTATTTTGGGCCTCCAGCATTGTAGGACCTTATCAATCCCTCAGCAGCATGCTACAAGTTCACGTTGCTTGTTTCTCCATGTGAGCGCATTTGAGCTCTCACTACTAACTGCGATACTGCTACAACGTCAGGAGATTAATATTTGATTCATTAGGACCTCCAGTCATTATCGTCAATCTATTGCATCAAAGAGAGTAGGAGTACCTTCTGTTCGAGCCAACTCTTATTCTCATAATATTTCAGTATACCCTATCCTTCCAGCTACTGTGTACGTCGACAATGATGTGTATTTATGTTCTGATATATAATAAATCTCATAGTAATATTTAATCCGCATATCATTTCGTAGAGATATGCAGAATCCCATTCCTGTTGTTTATTATGATAAAGTTCTCTTTTTTGAGTAGATTACGATTTTTATTAAATTATTGTGAGTGTGCACTCCTTATTTTACCAACTAGCAGGGTCCACCATCATTTCCTTCCGTTATCATTGCGCGCATAAGTATAGATAAGGAGGGGGTCGAGTGCAAGTCTCGTTCTCATGCAAAATTCGTCTCTATTAAAGAGGTACAAACTCTTCTCCACCCTGGCACCTCGCAGTATCACGTTCATGACTACAAGTTTAAAGGTAGGTTCCCAATCTTGTTTGTCCTGTATGAAGAGACACTATATTCTTACACAATCGACACGCTTCAGCTTCTGTTACACCGCCAAATATACTGCCAGCTTCAACGCATTTACGCTGAGCACACTCTGGAAGCACTGTTTACTGTTCTCGGCTTTGTCTCTCGGGCGTTGTTGAGTGAAACTGCGCACATGTTGTGCGCGCCAGTAAAACTGGCGGCGTAGAACGCGAGCAGGTGTGAGAGGTGCCAGCGCCGGCGCCGCTTGATGGGAATCGTGCCGAGATGGACACAGCGCTCAGGCAGGGACGGAGAGAGGCGGCCCGGCCAGCCTTACAACTTAGCACCCCCTCCCCCCCCCCCCCCTCTCAGACGCCCAACAGTAAATATTTGACGGGCGCTGCCGGCTGAGCCCGAACCGGGGATTAGGCCGCTGCCGCCACCTGCGGCGCTGCCCACACACTACGCTCTACACCACTGCACCGCGTCCCGGAAACCGCTGAGTGAAAACTGGCAGCCCACTATCAGGCAGAGAGTCACCACTCCAAAACAGCAGACAATGGAAGTACTAAAGCTCTGCTGCAAAGAGGTTCTCTAGAAAGGAAATCATTTCATCTCCTCTCCTTTCATCATCTCTCACGGGCCGGGTCTGGGGGTTCCATTACTAAAGCATGCAGCTAGAAACCGAGAGGTTACAGAATCGAGTGCCAGTCGGAATGGGGAAATTTTTTATTCTACCTTTGATCGAACCTTCACCTCTTGAGAAACGATACGCAGTTCGGATTCAACTTTAAATTGTAGGCCCGTTTGCTCAACCGTATGACTGGGGTTGGTCAGCGACACGCAACACGCTGATGTGGTTTCCAATTTCAAGATTTTCGCTCACCTATTAACCTTTCTGTACTAATAAAAAAACTGTAAAATCGTCGTGTCTGTCTGTTTAAACATGCTAATCTCTAAAACTACTAGATGAATTATCATAGGGTTTTCACGAGAAACTTGAGTGTAGCTTGGGGCCACGTAGGGATTTTACTTCATCAAAATTGGATGAAAGGAAGAAATTTTAGTAATTTAAAGCTTTATCTAAAAACTGTTGTCTTTGTTTGTTTGAACAAGATAATCTCCAAAACTACTAGATGAATTTTTCGTGGGGTTTCAAAGGTAACTCGAGCGTAGATCAGGGAAATGTATCAGTATTATTTCATCAAAATACGATCACGAAAAAAACGAAAGATACCGGTATTTAAAGTTTTATCTCCTATGGAGATAGCCTGAACGCCGAGGGAGGACGTAAGGTACTTTAGAAAATGAGTGGTAGAAGATATTTATCTGTTCATATAATATTACAGGACGCAAGGAAAAATATTTACTCTCTGAAAAAGTTATTTATTGTTCGACTTTTCAAACTTACAATGTTCGTAAAAATGCGTTTATTGACATGTTCTAACGATGTTGCATTAATCTGGTGTGAAAGCGGTGATGATAGACAATAAAAGCTGGTTAAATGCTGTGAGCTGTCTGGGGTTAGTTGACCTAGCATTACTGCGCAACTGTTTCACCAGGTATCCAGTCTAGCTTACCAAATTCTCAACCAGACTAACATCAATTACAATCTTTTAATAGTCATACGACAACCGGTGATATATATATATAAGAGAATCTAAATAAAAAGGAATAAATCAGTTTATATTTGGAAATCTATTTTAACATTGATCATTGAAATTTCAGCATATTAAACTTGATTCATAACTAAACTGGTGCCTTATTTAGGATTGTGAAAATGTGAGATTGTAATCTTACGGAACACATCAAATATAGAGCCAAGATTGGGAGACTGCATACAACACTGCATTCATAAAATAACACACGAAGAACGTTGAAACATATGCAAGAGGAAATTAACCACAACCAACCGATTCAATTTTCACACAAAGAAGTTACGTTCGTAGCGCAATCCTGTCCGTCATGTAATTACCACACACTGGTATACTAAATTCATACTAACTCTCTGTGAGGTCTTCCCGAAAAGAATAGCTGAGGGCTACTTTGATAATTACACAACATGCTTGACGTGGTCAACTTGGCTTTTACAAAGAATGTAACTTCACAATAATTCTGATAATTAAAATAAATTAGGTCGAAAAGCAATTAAGAAAAGAAAAACCTTGAACTGGTTACTATCGTCTTACTATTAACCTGATGGGTCAAACAACTGTATAAGCACGTGGTACTAGTCTCACAAAGTACACCCCACGTGGGTTGAACATAAATAAAAGTTGCTATACTGAAAAATACTGTCAAGACGAGACGTTATAATATCACGTACATTCGCATTTAAGATTGATGATCTTAGTTAGAGTTACTGATCAACACGTGGTTCCACTTTACTCACAAAGTAATGACAAAGCAACTACCGGAATATATTCTGAACTTCACACTCGAATTAACTACGTTGCAATTTAAGATAACATTAGATATTTTAGAGCTAAACCTGAAATAAAGGTGATTAAATTTTCAGTTAGGGTGAACTTAAGAAATCCATTGTCCTACGGACGTAGCAGACACGCGCTTAGCCGGAGATCTTACCACTTCAGAAGCTCGCCACGGACAGACTGACCTGTGCTCCTACCGAGCGTGCTTCCCAAATACAAACGGAAGTGACCAGAGAGGCAGCTCCCTATACCAACATGCCAAGGGACGGACAGGACCATAGTAAGGATAGAAACCTCTTTGCTTTTAGAAAGCGTAGCTACCTGTTCCGACGTTGGTCCTACTGTTCTCCAGCAGACAGGCTTGTCTGCTACCATCGATCATGCAACTAGAAATACATTTGCTCATTCATCCTCTCACACAGAAGGGAAGGGGGAAGACAGTATCTTATCATATACGGTATATAAAAGAAAGCGGATGTAGGTTCCTATGAGAGTGTGTGACATGAATTACTTATAAACTGTGTTTTAAAGTGTAGTAGGGTGACAGGTCGTTCTTGTTTATGTGTAAAAGTAACACGTTCCACTACTCAGTCTCCTCCCAGACAGTCAGAAACGCCAGAGTAAATTTAGAAGAGGAATTTATGCCGTAAATGGCAACAGATTTAAGAAATTAACATGAAAGGAATCCAACAGAGACCTTTCAATGTATACCACATAATACCACTCAACATACAATTCTTGTACATTTATCGACTTGAATCTGTAATTTCACACTGTAATAGATACGAAATTAACATTTTTACGTTTTCACAGTTATACCAAAGAACGAATTTGATGATATTTGGTATAATCATAGCTTTAACTCTGTGGAAGAACATAGTCTACTTCTAAAAAAAATGAAAAGAAAGAGGAAAGTAGACACATAAAACTATAACATCGGGGATGGAACGCTTTTTTTTTACACCAATGGATATAGAACATTTTTAAAAGTTATTCAATTTGTCGTTTAATGTATGCGTTGTATAACACATAGCTACGTCAACAGCATGATGCACAGATGCAACCTCCTGCTGCTGCCCATCCGCATGAACCACTCAGCAGCAACACTGAGTGCATTTCGGTTAGTTATGCATCGGCATATTTGGATGGGCGGTGGTGGGAGGAGGGGGGGGGGGGGGGCGCACATCAAGAGCTACACTTACCCAAACAAGCAGAAATGTGAGGGCATCTGACACTATGGCATGTACCGTAGTTTACATACTCAGCACTTTTTGCACAAAAAAAGCTACTTATATGTGTGTGCAGCTGCGAGAAATGGATAGTACCGAACATAAATCCTTAAACTCCTTCCATCACACACATATCTTATTGTATGAGTAAATTACAGCATGATGGATAACCACCTCTGAGGGTAGGGTAAATATACCACTGACTCACTGCGAATAGTCCAGTGTCGCTAAGTTGTGTTTTTGTAGGGTTACCTCTGAGGGAAGCTATCGATGTAGGCTTCAACAGAATGCATGGCGAATTGGACATTTGCCGAATATTGTCAGCTTGAGCCCATCGAGTCCATATTCGGATCATACTCGTGGTAACATGAGCAATGCTGACAGATGTATCACAGAACGGTACATCCTTAGTCTTTGACAAGCTTACGTTCTGCAGCTGTTTGTTTCCGGCATGTGCTGATTAATGTTTCTCCTCCTTACATGAGATGTAAGACTACCTTCTCAGAAGCAACCACCATTAAGACGCGGTTTCTGGATGAGAAACCCACTACGTTATCTCTCCTCATGTAGGATGTTTCGTTACACACAGGCCTCTAGGGGTTTCAGAGAAGGACTTACTACCCGAAGTTCTGACAACGAGCCTGTGTCCCGAAATGTACCATTTGGATGGAAAACAAGTTTGAATATCGGATCACTTTCAAATATCCCGCTTCACGGTATGCACACAACAAGACAATGTGCTCTGACGTGAGTGCTCTGCAGAAGACCATGGCTTCGGCAGTGGTTCGAGTATTCATAGTCAGGTTCTCTTCTCTGTGGTCGAGGATGTCCTCCTCCAAATCCAGAGTGCGTCACGTCTACGGAGCTATCCTAGTAGCGGAAACGTCACTCCAGTGTTTAATTACATCACTTTCTGCACATTATTTACTACTGTTTGTATGCATCCACTCCAAGCTCTCTCGCAAGTCTTGGAAACTATAATGCCTGCAAGCAAGACCAAAATCAGAAACATCTTGGGTTTGCTTTAGGAACCAGGTGTGTGCGACAGTTGTCGATTTAATGTCACGTAGATGTGTATGATATATCCACACGCAAAACAGCACTTCACTCTTCCTTTCATAGATTTTTTCTGGTTGAGCCAGACGAAACTAGAATCCTTACAATAACTCATAAAATCTCTACACACAGTTGTGTAAGTCTGAAGGAGCTTGAAAAAGTGATAAATACGTCTACCTTTTACATCATGCAATTCCGTAGGTTCCGTCAAAGAGGAATAACCTCAGGAACGACGCACGAGTGAAGGTACTCGTTTACATTTACCAAAGACAAGCAAGTCGTAGAAACAAAATTGTAATGGCTCTAAGCATCTGCGGTAATCAGTCCCCTAGACTTAGAACTAGAGATTTAGGAACCAGGTTTTAAATTGTAAGACATTTCCAGGGGCAGATGTGGACTCTGACCACAATCTATTGGTTATGAACTGTAGATTAAAACTGAACAAACTGCAAAAAGGTGGGAATTTAAGGACATGAGACCTGGATAAACTGAAAGAACCAGAGGTTGTACAGAGTTTTAAGGAGACCATAAGGGAACAATTGACAGGAATGGGGGAAAGAAATACAGTAGAAGAAGAATGGATAGCTTTGAGGGATGAAGGCACCAGAGGATGAAGTAGCTAAAAAGACGAGGGCTGCTAGAAATCCTTGGGTAACACAAGAAATAATGAATTTGATTGATGAAAGGAGAAAATACAAAAATGCAGTAAATGAAGCAGGCAAAAAAGAATACAAACCTCTCAAAAATGAGATCGACAGGATGTGCAAAACTGTTAAGCAGGAATGGGTAGATGATAAATGTAAGGATGCAGAGGCTTATCTCACTAGGGGTAAGATAGATACTGCCTACAGGAATATTAAAGAGACCTTTGGAGAAAAGAGAACCACTTGTATGAATATCAAGAGCTCAGATGGAAACCCAGTTCTAAGAAAAGAAGGGAGAGCAGAAAGGTGGAAGGAGTGTATAGACGGTCTATACAAGGGCGATGTACTTGAGGGAAATATTATGGAAATGGAAGAGGATGTAGATGAAGATGAAATGGGAGATATGATACTGTGTGAAGAGATGGACAGAGCACTGAAAGACCTGAGTCGAAACAAGGACCCCGGAGTAGACAACATTCCATTAGAACTACTGATAGCCTTGGGAGAGCCAGTCCTGACAAAACTCTTCCATCTGGTGAGCAAGATATATGAGACAGGCGAAATACCCTCAGACGTCAAGAAGAATATAATAATTCCAATCCCAAAGAAAGCAGGTGTTGACAGATGTGAAAATTACCGAGGTATCAGTTTAATAAGTCACGGCTGCAAAATACTAACGCGAATTCTTTGCAAACGAATGGAAAAACTAGTAGAAGCCGACCTCGGGGAAGATCAGTTTGAATTCCGTTGAAATATTGGAACACGTGAGGCAATACTGACCCTACGACGTATCTTAGAAGCTAGATTAAGGAAAGGCAAACCTAAGTTTCTAGCATTTGTAGTCTTGGAGATAGCTTTTGACAATGTTGACTGGTATACTCTCTTTCAAATTCTGAAGGTGGCAGGGGTAAAATACAGGGAGCGAAAGGCTATTTACAATTTGTACAGAAACCAGAGTCGAGGGACATGAAAGGGAAGCAGTAGTTGGGAAGTGAGTGAGACAGGGTTGTAGCCTCTCCCCGATGTTATTCAATCTGTAAATTGAGCAAGCAATGACGGAAACAAAAGAAAAATTCGGAGTTGGAATTAAAATCCATGGAGAAGAAATAAAAACTTTGAGGTTCGCCGATGACATTGTAATTCTGTCAGAGACAGCAAAGGATTTGGAAGAGCAGTTGAACGGATTGGATAGTGTCTTGAAAGGAGGATATAAGATGAACATCAACAAAAGCAAAACGAGGATCATGGAATGTAGTCGAATTGAGACACTTAAAGTAGTAAAGGAGTTTTGCTATATGGGGTGCAAAATAACTGATGGTGTTCGGAGTAGAGAGGATATAAAATGTAGACAGGCAATGGCAAGGAAAGCGTTTCTGAAGAAGAGAAACTTGTTAACTTCGAGTATACATTTACGTGTCAGGAAGTCGTTTCTGAAAGTATTTTTATGGAGTGTAGCCATGTATGGAAGTGAAACATGAACGATAAATAGTTTGGACAAGAAGAGAATAGAAGCTTTCGAAATGTGGTGCTACAGAAGAATGCTGAAGATTAGATGGGTAGACCACATAACTAATGAGGAGGTATTGAATAGGATTGGGGAGAAGAGAAATTTGTGGCACAAGTTGACTAGAAGAAGGGATCGGTTGGTAGGACATGTTCTGAGGCATCAAGGGATCACCAATTTAGTATTGGAGGGCAGCGTGGAGGGTAAAAATCGTAGAGGGAGACCAAAAGATGAATACACTAAGCAGACACAGATGGATGTAGGTTGCAGTAGTTACTGGGAGATGAAGATGCTTGCACAGGATACGGTGGCATGGAGAGCTGCATCAAACCAGTCTCAGGACTGAAGACCACAACAACAACAAAGCTAACTAACCTAAGAACATCACACACATCCATGCCAGAGTCAGGATTCGAACCTGATACCGTTGCAGCAACGCAGTTACAGACTGAAGCTCCTAGAACCGCTCTGCCATAGCGGCCGGCCATGTGTGACCCACACAACCTTTCGTTTACCAAAGGCATTATCAGTAAAGGAATGGTGTAGCTTTATTTGGCTAGTTGTTACATGTCCTTGTAATACACCATCACAGCACCCTCTTACAGAGAGGCAATGTAATCCTTCGTACTCGAAGTGTAAATGTAACCATTTCAGATTTACAACAACATTTTATCTCAATAATCATTACTTAGATTCTATATTATAAAATCATAATTCACTGATTCCTGGAGACTTACGTAAAAGAAATCAGACATACGCAAGAACATGCACATGAAATGACGGAAATGCCATTTATAATTTTATAATATTGCATCTAGGAGATCATTTCCGAGATCAAATTTTGTTGTACTTCAGAAATGGTTCTATTTACACTCTGAGTATGGAGTGTTACATTGTATCTCTGTAAGAGGGTATTATGAGAGTGTATTAAAAAGACATGGGGAAGCACTTAGCCTAATAAAGATCCATTTTCTCTCTCCTGGTAATGCGTCTGGTAATCCAAAGATCATGTGGCTCAGACAGTGGCGCTGTTTTGTTACAATCTCTGCCATGGTTTTGACAAATGTTATCGTCAGTTGATCAGCGGATGTGATGAATGCAAGTGACGTCAATGAAGCGGCTGTTAAATACCCACAATAATATAGTTATACATTGTGTACAAAAATCAGGCGTATTATGCACTTTCCATGTTTGCTCATATCGTGTAATACAATAACTGGTCTGATTAATAAAATTCTTTTCCGGGCTATTATGCCGTGGTCTGATGGATTTCGCATTGTAACCCAACGTTTCGTCCCCATCTGCGGAGGACATCTTCAAGGGGGTTCGTGGCTTCTGTTAACTTCCGAAGTTAACAGGAGCCACGAACCCCCTTGAAGATGTCCTCCGCAGATGGGGACGAAACGTTGGGTTACAATGCGAAATCCATCAGACCACGGCATAATAGCCCGGAAAAGAATTTTATTAATCATGACAGTTCCGGCCGTGAAAGTTTACATTTTACAATAACTGGTCTATAACACCAGAAATTTGGTATTTTGACTATGGGATGTCATGTTGAAACGTTCCCTTAGAAAAATTATACAAGACTGTGCTTAAACTGACTCACAATATTTTTTTAGCGCAACGCAATCTGACTTGCATTAATCCCTACAAGGGAATGGCCATGACTAACATTAACCTATACGTTTCACAAATCACGTACCTCACAAAAATCTTCGTTACTCGAACTACTGCAATACAGTGAGGGCCACTACTGCCAGCTAACTAAAAGATTCAAACTACGGAAGGCACTAACTACCGATAGACATAGTTAGCAAATGAAAGATTTTGGTAGAGAACAAACAATGTATTTACCTCAATAGTGATCAAAAGTCATAATGTATATAGCAGTTCATGACATCCAGTCTTACAGATTTCAAAACTCCGCCATCTCTCTCCCCACAAAGTAGACAGGTCAAATATTTTGTAACATGTAACTAATGTTGTCAAATACGTAATGATTTCTCGTTCCTTTGGCCAGCACTCTATGATGTGTATACTTTATTAATTTCAGATAAACATGCACTTGAGAGTTGAAATAAATGTGTGAAATGATGGAACAGTAACTTACAACAAATGGAGGAAATTTGTTTCAAAAGGTTCTATACGACTGTTGTCCCACGCGGAGGAAAATTAATGTCTTGCCTGTTTTCCCGACTCTAAAAGGTGTAAACCACGAGTGCTAACAATGAAACAAGTACGACGTGTTCGATACACATCAAGTTAACAGAGTACCGTAAGATTAAAATCTGGTGCGAAAAATTGTGACAGTGAAAGTGTTATTATCCATCTTTACGGAACAGTCCTCGTAAGTGTAGCAATGGTAATCGAAAATCTGCAGTTGAACGAAAAACGCTCTGCCCTACTGCCACAGTTATTGCGTCTTTTGCTTTTAATGCCAGAACATTGAAAGAGTTTTGATGGGGCCAAAAAAAGCAAGGCATTCATGAAATGAAGTAATACTTATAGAAGTGTCTTCGATACTTGGAGCTCGGAACTAATAATGAATCTGGAACACATAAAACGTCTCACCGACGACGGTCGCTCTCGTTGCAGTGTCTTTTTACGACTGATACCTGGGTCATTAGCGGCAGAGGTTTTACAGCGTTTTAACCAGCAGTCCCAGTGGCCGTGAGAAATGTCGGGTCCCCGGAAGGGAGAGAAAAGTTTTATGGGTCTCGGAAGTGGAGTGCGGGCAGCCGAGGGTCGGTATTAGGGCTGTAAGTCCCCATCGGTGGGAAATGCTCCAGGGGCCCGGTGGCGCGCAGTTAGCGGCCGCCGCTAATGCCGGCCGACCCGCAGATTGCGAAGTACTGCCGCCGCCTGACCGCACGCGGCGCTAACCACTACATTCTGTAGGTGGGTCCTTAGCTCCGAACGCCAGACAGCCGTTATTTAGTGAGAGTAGTGGTATGCAATATATGGGGGTCGTTGTAAAATTAAAGAAGGTCCACCCTGTAACATCATAGATTAAGGGTCGACAGCAATCGCACAACTTGCGTACGGCCCGCGAGCGCTAAGAGTGCACTGCGATCGCAGGCGCACGTGTAGCGTACGGGCCGCGAGGTGCGCCACGGGCGCAATCGTATACAAGTTGTAAGTAAGCTGTTTAGGTTTTTTTATTGGTAACGCCGCCGCCACGTAGCGCTCTGTATAAAAATCACTGGCTGTGCCGTGCGCAGTCTGTGTTTAGTTTGCATTGTTGTCTGCCATTGTAGTGTTGGGCAGCGGCAGCTGGATGCTAACAGCGCGTAGCGTTGCGCAGTTGGAGGTGAGCCGCCAGCAGTGGTGGACGTGGGTAGAGAGATGGCGGAGTTATGAAATTTGTAAGAATTGGTGTCACGAAATGATTTATATATTATGAATATTAAGGTAAATACATTGTCTGTTCTGTATTAAAATCTTTCATTTGCTAACTGTGTCTGTCAGTAGTTAGTGCCTTCAGTAGTTTGAATATTTTATTTAGCTGGCAGTAGTGGTGCTCGCTGTATTGCAGTAGCTTGAGTAACGAAGATTTTTGTGAGGTAAGTGATTTGTGAAACGTATAGGTTAATGTTACACAGGGCCATTCTTTTGTAGGGATTTTTGAAAGTCAGATTGCGTTGCGCTAAAAAATATTGTGAATCAGTTTAAGCACAGTTATGTACAGTTTTTCTAAGGGGACGTTTCAAAGTGTCCACGGAGTTCAGCCAGCTCGTCCCTCCCTCCCTCCCTCCTTCCGGTCTCCCTCATCTCCTTGCGCCTAGCAGATCCTCCGTTTTGATCATAGTCAGTGTGCCACGTCAGTGTTGTGTTTAGTGCTGTGTCAAGAGGTGTGATTTTAATTGTGTGCTGCCTTGAGGTTCGCCGTCAGTGTTTGTTATATGCTACGCCATCCGTCGATACTTTTTATGCTCCAGTCATACTGTGCCTTGTGTTCTTTTACTTGTCGCAGTGTGTGGCTTTTTGTGTGCGCTACTTTTAAACAGTTTTCTTATCTCCATTTTACAGTCACCCCTTTTTTAGCCTATTGCCTTCCATGATGTTCCCCCTTTTTTATATCTATGTTCGCCATATTCTCTCCTTTGCTATTTCTAAATGTCTTCTATTTGTTTGTTCTATGTCTTTCGGCTGAACAGCAGCGCATATGCTGCTGCCAGCCCGCCCCGATGTGGAATTGAAATACAATAAAGAAAAAAAAAAGTCTAGCTCTCGGTGAAAAACAAAGTGCGGAACAGGCTCCGCATACTCTACCCGGTGCTGAACCCGGGCTTCCAACTACCGCCGCGGCTGGGCATCACCCTGTACAAGGCGCTGCTCCGCCCTGTACTCCAATACGCCTCCGTCGTCTGGGGGAACGCCGCCGACACCAACCTGAAGAATCTGGAGACACTGCAGAATCGCATCCTTCGGCTGACCTTACACCTGCCTTACGATTTCCCCAGCGCTCATCTTCACGACATCGCGGAAGTACCTCTCCTCCCTGACCTCTTCCAGACTACCGCCAGCACCTTTTACGAACGTGCTGACTGGTCACACAACGCCCAAATCCAGACGCTGGGCCGAAAAATGCAGCGTCACCACCCGCTGGCCACACCTGCCCGCTGCATAGCTAGCACTGCAGAACTGTGCTGAGGAGACACCCAAGAAGACGACCTACACGTGAAGACGCATTACATCGGCATGCATGGGAGGCAAATCAATAACTGCTGTGAACTCCATCACGCATCGGAGGACAAGTTATCTCCCTGCAGATCCACGCGAGACCAGCTCTCATTATGATGACATCTCAATCTTGCCTATTCTCTTATTTGTTTAGTTGCTTAGCTCTTATTCGTTTATGGCTCGTGTTATTGTGCTCTCTTTCAGCCATCCTGATTGTTTTGATTTACTCCCTATTGAGAAGTGCTCATTTTGGCATTTCGTTTTTGCATATTTCTCATTTTGCTAATAATATGCTCCTTAGCTTTTTACAGTTGAAATGATTAACATAGTCTCATGTACTGTTTTTTCGTTTCAGCCTGTTCATATTTTGATGTTCTTTAAATACTGTAATAATTATCGGAAGCATTTGTTCCCTTAAACTTGTATAAAGTATTATCGATGTAGGATTTGTTCTGTGACACAGGTGTAAGGTATTGAATATAAATTGTGCTTTAAAAGGAATTTATTTTTTCAGTCTGTACTACATCAGACGACAGTTTTGTGATATGAGGGAGAAATTTGAGGGGCGAACCCATCGAAATAGTCTTAAGTGACCATATATATATATATATATATATATATATATATATATATATATATATATATATATATATATATATATAGGGATTTGGAGAGGCGAGGTCTGCTGAACCAGACAGCCTGAATGTGGTTTTTAGGTTGTTTTCCACATCTAAGAAGACATGATATGCAAACATTGGGTAGAAATTCCTGTTTTCTGTCCAGGAGGGGAGGGGGGGGGGGGGAGGGGAAGGGCATCTGGCCACCAATTGACACTCATATTGTCAAAAATCCTCACAACAAAATTCAGATGGCTCTGAGCACTATGGGACTTAACAGCTGTGGTCATCAGTCCCCTAGAACGTAGAACTACGTAAACCTAACTAACCTAAGGACATCACAAACATCCATCCCCGAGGCAGGATTCGAACCAGCGACCGGAGCGGTCACGCAGTTCCAGACTGAAGCGCCTAGAACCGCACGGCCACACCGGCCGGCTCCTCATAACAACACAGACCCTTTTAAGCAAAGGGAAAAATGCGAAAAAGAAAAACAGGAAGAAGGAGACGAACAAGATTCTAAAACAGGATTGGCCACGGCAGGCCCAACCGTTTCGTTTGGTCCTTCTCGGAAGTGCCCGCTACAAGGCGATATTTCACTTAGCACTTCGCGGTTCAACTGTCTTCACTACGGCAGAACCGCGGTGTCAACATTGTTTAACCTTCACTATATTTGCACCGTGAAGGGCGTTGAGAGATTCAAATGATTCAAATGGTTCTGAGCACTATGGGACTTGACACCTGTGGTCATCAGTCCCCTAGAACTTGGAACTACTTAAACCTCACTAACCTAAGGACATCACACACATCCATGTCCGAGGCAGGATTCGAACCTGCGAATGGAGCGGGCACGCGGTTCCAGACTGAAGCGCCTAGAATCGCTCGGCCACACCGGCCGGCGTTGAGAGATTCAGTGGCCGTTCGCACAAAAAGAAGCAGTCTAGAGATCCATTGTCAAAAGTCATTAAAAATGAATGAGCCGCGTGGGGTGGCCGCGCGGTTACAGGCATCATGTCACGGATTGTGCGGCCCCTCCCGCCGGAGGTTCGAGTCCTCCCTCGGGCATGGGTGTGTGTGTGTTGTTCTTCGCATAAGTTAAAGTAGTGTGTAAGTGTAGGGGCCGATAACCTCATCAGTTGAGTCCCTTAGGAACTCACATACATTAATAATTAAACATGAACAGGAATGACAGAAGAGAGAGATGAGAATTCTCAAAGTGTATTCTGCAATATCATTACACTTATCTGCATTTTAAATCTTTTTGTCGGATGATTTGTTGAAAGTAGATGTTCTTGAGTCATTTTTTCATGTTGATTGTAGAAATAACAACCGTGTTTGTCCATCACATCAGGTTTTTGCACAAAATAAGAAGTAATATTTTGACGATTTTCACTTCTGAGCCCACAAATATATTCTAACGCCATTTCACACATGGTGAGTTTTTAATCAAAACACGTTTAAAAAGTGAAATAGATTTAAAAATATACCCCGGGAATCCCCTAATTTCGTTAGTGAGTACCTTATGTAAAAACAAGAGGCTAACAGCACTCCATAAATTTTTAAAATTTCTGTTCTTTGTCGTCCTTGTAGATCCTTGATTATGATGACTATCTCTCTTCAACATCCAATAGTAGTGGGCCAACATAGTTGCTGCCCCCGCTGTTTCAATTTGTCTCGTGTGATGAAGGAAAATTTCTTGGAAAGGCACTTGAAGCAGGATCCATCCTGTGCTAGAGCCCTTACAAATTACTTCGTCAAGCCCAATTTATTTGTAGAGGTGGAAGTAAGACTTCTCTTTGTTGTACATGCGGTTCGAGGAGGATATTCTTAGTGACAGGTACAAAGTTCCTCTTGTCTGGCCAAACTGTTACACTCCAGTGTCTTTGCCTTGCCCGACTCTCCAATCCGTATAGAAAGCAAGGCATTTTTGGGAACCCAGCTTGTTGTCCTAATAGTATTCCGATAACTTTGAGGTCACCGCAAATAAGCCAAGTGTGTTCCTCATATGGTTTCTTGTTAAGAATAGTTTTATATACGATTTTTACAGAGCACTTTCACGTCCTGCTGAAATATGAACCACCTGAAGAAGGTCTGGAACTGGGGACTGACACATAAGAGAGAGAGAGAGAGACACCCTCCAACTAGGAATGAAGTCGCACATGCAATAAGCGAGCTAAAGAATAATAAGGCAACTGGAGAAGACGGTATGGCAGCTGAGATGATAAAGTGGGGAGGCAACAAAATGGTTCAAATGGCTCTGAGCACTATGGGACTCAACTGCTGTGGTCATTAGTCCCCTAGAACTTAGAACTACTTAAACCTAACTAACCTAAGGACATCACACACATCCATGCCCGAGGCAGGATTCGAACCTGCAACCGTAGCAGTCACACGGTTCCAGACTGCGCCCCTAGAACCGCGAGACCACCGCGGCCGGCGGGGAGGCAACAAAGCAATAGACAACATGACCAACATAATTCACCAGATCTGGAGAACAACGGTAGCGTTCTCGCTTGCCACGCGTGGGTTCCCGGGTTCGATTCCCGGCGGGGTCAGGGATTTCCTCTGCCTCGTGATGGCTGGGTGTTGTGTGATGTCCTCAGGTTAGTTAGGTTTAAGTAGTTCTAAGTTCTAAGGGACTGATGACCATAGATGTTAAGTCCCATAGTGCTCAGAGCCATTTTTTTGGAGAACAACGAAGTTTCAGAAGGATGGAAGAATGCAATTGTAGTACCAATACATAAGAAGGGGGACAAGAGAGATCCAAACAACTACAGAGGCATATCGCTACTAGAGGTCGGATACAAGGTGCTGCCAAAACTATTGCTCAAGAGAGTAGAAGAAGAGGTAGAAAGTACAGTTGGCGACTACCAAGCGGGATTCAGAAAGAGAAGAGGTTGTATGGAACAGATATTTATCCTGAAACAACATAGGGCCTTAAAAAGCAAAAATACATTAATAACCTTCGTGGACTTCACAAAAGCATATGACTCCATCGACAAACAGACTCTTCTTTGGATCCTGAAGAACAGAGGACTTGCTGTAACTACACAAGAACTCATAAAAGAAATTCTGACAGACACAAAAGCAAGGGTGAAATTCAGAGGAGCACTGTCATAAGAATTTGTTCAATGTAGCACTGGAGCAAGTGATCAGGCAGTGGAGAGCAATAAAGGAGGAAATGGGAATAGCAAAGACCCATACTGGGGACAAAAAGGACAACAGGGCTCAAGTGCACTGCGTAGCCTTCGCAGGCGGTATAGTAATAGAAAGTGAGACGGAAGAAAACGTAAAAACACAACTCGACAACTTAAGTAAGGTAGCGAAAAAGGTGGGACTGAGGATTTCCTATAACAAGACAAAGACCATGAATACCACTGCAGACTGGGAAACACCGGAAGGCACTGTGCAAATGGTGGACAAATTTAGATACCTGGGAGAATTTATAACTGGAAGGAACAGGAGCAAGGAGGGAATAACAGAGAGGATAAAGAAGATGAGGTCAGCCTTCTGCATTACTAGAGAGATATACAATAAAAAGAATATATCCACAGAGGCAAAGATAAGCCACTACAAGGCAATGGTGAGGAATGCAGTATTATATGCTACTGAGACGATGACACTAGGAAGAAATGGGGCAGAACAACTAGAGAAAAAAAAAACAGAGAAAAGTACTGAGAAAAATGCCAGGTAACAAAAGAGGTGGAGAGAGATGGATGCGAAGACCTAGGGAAGAATTGTAGCCGGCCGGAGTGGCCGAGCTGTTAGAGGCGTTTCAGTCTGGAACCGAGCGACCGCTGGGGTCGCAGGTTCGAATCCTGCCTCGGGCATGGATGTGTGTGACGTCCTTAGGTTAGGTTTAAGTAATTCTAAGTTCTAGGGGACTGATGACCTCAGATGTTAAGTCCCATAGTGCTCAGAGCCATCTGAACCATTTTTTGAAGAATTGTACTTGAACATGAGAACAATATCCGGGGAAATCAGATTCAAAAGGGCAAGGTTTGCTGGACATGTAGTTAGCATGAGTATAGACAGAATGACGAAGAGAGTCTAAACTGTGTAGCATCATCTTCAACCCCACAGAAGTGCATTAACTCGTTTATGTTATTGCATGAAAGGAAATACTCGTTCTGTGAGAATAAATGAACCAATTCTTTCTCTCTATGTCAGTACCATGAGTAATGTGTTCCTGGTTCCAGAAGATTCTTACTTTTTAACCAGGAGGCAAATAGTTCAACAGATTCCTTCGGCAAATTCAAATCTCGTATAAGAACATTAAGTTTACTCTGAGAGAACATGTTATGGAATTTAGTCTCATTCAGGCTGGTGGACATCACTGTGGTCTTCGGTAACTGCATCAACTTCATTTTCTTCGTCATCTTCTTCCGCGTTCTCTGCAGAAAGAAGAGGAGCACTCAGGTCTTCTCCATGTGCAAACTGGCCTAAAGACTGAATCAATGCTTGGATATACAATTTGCCTCTTATTTTGCTAACTGCACCCCTGAACATTAACTAATCAGAGGTAACAGTCATTAAGATGATTTGTATTCTCCCTCCACACAACTGGAATCAGAGATGATACGCATGTTTCATTTCTTTTGTTCGCGACCTTAACCTTTCCACACAATAGCGGCCAACTGTCCTTAGCGCCCCATCCCTTGTCCTAGCTACCAAGTTTCACTTTAAGATAAGGAAGGTAAGCTTTCTACGCAGAGTCTGCTAAGACACTGCATAATTCCCAAAAATGAAACAGAAAATATTTAGGTTCTACACAGACTTGCGTGTTGGCATTGTAGTAATTATCAACAGTACCGAAGTGTTTTATTAATACTGTCTTAAATATACAGAATATTCGCATCATAGCATTGGTAACCAAGGCTGTGAGACAAGCAACACATTCATGGTCACACAATAACAACTAGCATCAACAGGTATGACAACCCAATCCTATAGAGGGCCGTATTGAGAAATTTCCCCCCAACAATACCCTTAACGTACAGGCACAACGATGTATCTTTGAAGTCAAATTTTTGCACAACTGTTCGTGATACGAGAAAACTGAGAACATATTTGGAATCAGTCATCTGATACCACGCACACTAGTGCTATCAAAGGGTACTGCAGATTTTATGAAATGACGTTACAAGACCGTCCAAAAAGAAAATAAATATTTAGTTGACAATGAAAGAGCAAAATATTACAAAGACCGAGAGTCGAAATTTGTTGTTCAGTATATCAACAAGCACTTTGTGGTAAATTCATAGAGCACGTGGAGTACGAACAGTGAAATTTCTGAAGCCACACACATTACTACAATGTCAGTTGCAACAGTTTCTGGTGGAATTGAACGAAGAGTATGGAATTTCTATATATTACTGCAAAGTACGTTGGTTAAGTCAAGGGGGATGCCTGAAACAATTGTTCAATTTAAAACCTGCTATTGTTGAATTTATGAAGAAAAAATTATATCGAGAATGAATATTAGAACACTCAGAATGAATTGCAGACTTCGGATTTAAGTGGAGTTAACTGCACACATATGTGTGTATATAGTTAAGGCTCACCGGCCATTTGACCATCTTCTTCTGTGCGGATGCACAAACAGTGCCCGAACTCTTACGGAAATCGACAGTTAAGCCACGAGTAACGGGTATAATGGGCAGGGACACTATGAATACAGGCCGGGACAATAAGTTGCGAATGTGGGACTAACGGTTGCGTCCAAGAGATAAGTCCCTGCAGTCGCACTATCCTCTGTGTCCTCGGTGGCTCAGATGGATAGAGCGTCTGCCATGTAAGGAGGAGCTCACGGGTTCGAGTCTCGGGCGGAGCACAAGTTTTCAACATTCCCCGTTGACTTATATCAACGCCTGTATGCAACTAGGGGTATTCATTTCATTTTAACTTATTTCTGAAATGATGAGGACACATTTAAAAAGAAAATCGCATTGTAGAAAGGGCAAATAATGACAAAAACCGCCTGCAGTTCCCTAAGCTCACTGAAGTTAAAGAAAATGTGACGTCTGACGAATTAATTGCAGCCTTGAAAGAATTACAACGACATTTATCTAAACATTATCTGCACACTGTCAATCTTAAAACTGTTTTCGAGCTGTTTTCAAGACCCTCCGCTATTTCTGTTGAAAATGTTCCTGTGCATATGCAGATGGAATGGAATGCTCCGCAAAGCAAATATTTTACTCTGGTGTCATTTTTCCTATGAGGAGCATTTAAACCGGTAGAGGAAGATTTCTCTGTCTGCAAATTATTTAAACCAACAAACACATTTCCATTTTTTTATGACCAAGAGACAACACATTAACACAACCCAATTTCTATTACAGTAGATTTTCAGAAATGACTCCATTCTGGGAACCGTCGGTCCAGGAATCGACGCACACGACGACTGAAACGTGCCGGCGCCCCGTCATGTTGGAACCACATGCGTTGTCTTGTAGGGAGCGGCACGTCTTCGAACAATTCTGGCAATGCCCTGGCGAGAAAATTGGATTGGGCCTGCCATTTAATGGCCTAGGTAGCAGATAGGGCCCAATTAAACAGTCCCCAACAACACAGACCTACACATTAACGAAGAACCGCACTTGATGAGCGCTAGTAACTGTGCCATGTGGGTTACCCTCACTCCAAACATGCGAATTGTGCATGATGAAGGCTCCATCACGCCCGAACGTTGCTTAATCGGTAAACAACACACAGGATGGAAATGTAGAATGCATTTCACACTGTTCCAGGTACCACTGCGAAAACTGTGCTCTGGGTGGATAAACAACTGGTTCCAGGTTGTGAACACGTTGTAAGTGAAATGTATGTAACAATTACTCTCGGAGGACTGTTCTTACATTCGTCTGATTCGTCCCCATGTTACGTGCAATTGCACGAGTGCTGATAGAAGTGCTGCAAGACAGCTTCCTCAAATTGCAGCGTCCTTACGACGGCGTCCCTGTCTAGGCAATCTGCTAAATGTCCCGGTCTCACGCAGATGTTGGTACTCAGCAGCAAAGGTCGTATGATGCGAGATACGGCGATTTGGATATTGTTGTTGATAAACCTGTTAGTAGATAGTGTCGGAAGTTCCATGCGGCTTTTCGCGGATGATGCTGTAATATACAGAGAAGTTGCAGCATTAGAAAGTTGTAGCGAAATGCAGGAAGATCTGCAGCGGATAGGCGCTTGGTGCAGGGAGTGGCAACTGAACATTAACATAGAGAAATGTAATGTATTGCAAATACATAGAAAGAAGGATCCTTTATTGTATGATTATATGATAGCGAAACAAACACTGGTAGCAGTTACTTCTGTAAAAATCTGGGAGTATGCGTGCGGAAGGATTTGAAGTGGAATGATCATATAAAATTAATTGTTGGTAAGGCGAATGCGAGGTTGAGATTTATTGGGCGAGTCCTTAGAAAATGTAGTCCATCAACAAAGGAGGTGGCTTACAAAAAAATAGCTCTGAGCACTATGGGACTTAACATCTATGGTCATCAGTTCCCTAGAACTTAGAACTACTTAAACCTAACTAACCTAAGGACATCATACAACACCCAGTCATCACGAGGCAGAGAAAATCCCTGACCCCGCCGGGAATAGAACCCGGGAACCCGGGCGTGGGAAGTGAGAATGCTATCGCACGGCCACAAGCTGCGGACTGGTGACTTAGAAAACACTCGTTCGACCTATAGTTGAGTATTATTCATCAGTGTGGGATCCGTACAAGATCGGGTTGACGGAGGAGGCAGAGAAGATTCAAAGACCGGCCGGAGTGGCCAAGCGGTTCTAGGCGCTACAGTATGGAACCGCGCGACCGCTGCGGTCGCAGGTTCGAATCCTGCCTCGGGCATGGATGCGTGTGATGTCCTTAGGTTAGTTAGGTTTAAGTAGTTCTAAGTTCTAGGGGACTGATGACCTCAGAAGTTAAGTCCCATAGGGCTCAGAGCCATTTGAACCATTTTGAAGATCCAAAGAAGAGCTGCGCGTTTCGTCACAGGGTTATTTGGTAACCGTGATAGCGTTACGGAGAAGTTTAGCAAACTCAAGTGGCATAATGTGGAAGAGAGGCACTCTGCATCGCGGTGTAGCTTGCTCGCCAGGTTTCGAGAGGGTGCGTTTCTGGATGAGGTATCGAATACATTGCTTCCCCCAACTTATACCTCCCGAGGAGATCACGAATGTAAAATTATAGAGATTCGAGCGCGTACGGAGGCTTTCAGACAGTCGTTCTTCCCGCGAACCATACGCGACTGGAACAGAAAAGGAAGGTAATGACAGTGGCAGGTAAAGTGCCCTCCCCCACACACCGTTGGGTAGCTTGCGGAGTATAAATGTAGAAGTAGATATAGATGTGCAGCTCGTCCGCTGTGGTGCGCTACGTAGCACGTAATACGGCCTCCAACGGTTTAAATAATTCCCGTAGGAAAAAATGACATTAGGGGAAAACATTTGTTCTGATGTGTCCTACAACCTTCCCGTGTTTGTCGGTTTAAATACTTTTTACCCTGTATAGTCAATATTAATTAACTTGAGACATGAACGTAAAAAGATCCGCCACTGCAATGTCTGACACACTTTACAATAGTAGTAAGAGACATATCCAGTTCTGCTGCAAGTGGACATGTTGTCACAGACGTTTATTAAACTCCATATGGATCTTCCGTAGGAAATCGCGTCCACTCCGCGCGCCGCGTTAAAACGCGCCCTTCTACGGATGAAAATAATATCGTGTGCGACATTACTGCGACAGGAGGACCGTCTTTTTTTTTTATTTTTTCGCTGCGATTGAAGCGCGCGCGGAACAATGAAGTGGTAATTCGGGGCCGTCGCGTCGCTGGCTGTTGTTTATTGGAGGAGCAGAAATTAAACCGGCGCGCAATTCATTTCGACGTGTGCGCGATGCGGCCGGCGATGTCGGGTCGCACTCGACGGCCGGCGGGACTTAATTAAACGCGCGCCACCCTCCGCCGGCGGCCGTGTCGCCGACCGCCACCGCACAAACAATTAAGTCCTCCGGCAGAGCCCCGGGGCGTCGCGCCGTGCGGCTTTTATTAAACATCGGCCAACTTCACAGCCGTGGCCGGGGACCCCGCGCCAGGTGGACCGACGACCGGAAGTTGGCTGTCCGGCGCACAGCTCGCGGCCCGCCCTCAAAGGCGACCGACTTCCCATCTCACACCGAGCCGACCCGCTGCCGACGATCGCTATGGAGAGCAGGGAACAGCTACTCGGACACCCGAAGCACTCGGTAGAGAGCCTTAAAAAGCAGCTGACTTAGAAAAAAGCTACTTTCCACCAGCAGATATCACGCTAACATGGCCCTCACACTACGGTGACAAAAGTCATGAGACACCTCCTAATACCGTGCCTGGCGTAGTGCAGCAGATCGACGTACACTACTGGTCATTAAAATTGCTACACCAAGAAGAAATGCGGATGATAAACGGGTATTCATTGGACAAATATACTACACTATAACTGACACGTGATTACATTTTCACGCAATTTGGGTGCATCGATGCTGAGAAAACTGTACCCAGAACAACCACCGCTGGCCGTAATAACGGCCTTGATATGCCTGGGCATTGAGTCAAACAGAACTTGGATGGCGTGTACAAGTACAGCTGCCTATGCAGCTTCAACACGATACCACAGCTCATCAAGAGTAGTAAATGCCGTATTGTGACGAGCCAGTTGCTCGGCTACCATTGACTAGACGTTTTCATTTGGTGAGAGATCTGGAGAATGTGCTGTCCAGGGCAGCAGTCAAACATTTTCTGTATCCAGAAAGGCCCGTACAGGACCTACAACATGCGGTCATGCATTATCCTCCTGAAATATAGGGTTTCGCAGGGATCGAATGAAGGGTAGAGCCATGGGTCGTAACACATCTGAAACGTAACGTCCACTGCTCAAAGTACCGTCAATACGAACAAGAGGTGACCGAGACGTGTAACCAAATGGCAGCCCGTACCATCAGGCCGAGTGATACGCCTGTATGGCGTTGACGAATACACGCTCCCAATGTGTGTTGACCGCGATGTCGCCAAACATGGATGCGACCATCATGATACTGTAAACAGAACCTAGATTCATCCGAAAAAATGACGTTTTGCCATTCGTGCATCCAGGCTCGTCGTTCAGTACACCATCACAGGCGCTCCTGTCTGTGATGCAGCGTCAAGGGTAACCGCAGCCATGGTCTCCGAGCTGATATTTCATGCTACTGCAAACGTCGTGGACCTGTTCGTGCAGATGGTTGTTTTCTTGCAAACGTCCCCATCTGTTGACTCAGGGATCGAGACGTGGCTGCACCATCCGTTACAGCCATGCGGATAAGATGCCTTTCATCTCGACTGCTAGTGATACGAGGCCGTTGGGATCCAGCACGGCGTTCCTTATTACCCTCCTGAACCCTCCGATTCCATATTCTGCTAACAGTTATTAGATCTCGACCAACGCGAGTAGCAATGTCGCGATACAATAAACCGCAATCGCGATAGGCTACAATCCGACCTTTATGAAAGTTGGAAACGTGATGGTACGCATTTCTCCTCCTTACACGTGGCATCACAACGACGTTTCACCAGGCAACGTCGGTCAACTGCTATTTCTGAATGAGAAATCGGTTGGAAATTTCCCTCACGTCAGCACGTTGTAGGTGTCGCCATCGGCGCCAACCTTGTATGAATGCTCTGAAAAGCTAATTCCTTGCATATCACAGCATCTTCTTCCTGACGGTTAAATTTCGCGTCTATAGCACGTGATCTTAGTGGTGTAGCTATTTTAATTGCCAATAATGTAGTAAGTACTCCACAAGTTGTTGGAAGTCCCCTGCAAAACTTCGGAGCCATGCTGCCTCTACAGCCGTCCAAAATTACCAAAATGTTGCCTGTGCACGAGTTTGTTGCACGAACTGACTTCTCGATATGTACCACAAATTTTCGATGGGATTCATGTCGGGCGATCTGGGTTGCCAAATCATTTGCTCGAACTGTCCTGAATGTTCAAACACATAACGTACTATTGCGATCCAGCGGCATGGAGCGTTGAGCTCCACAAAAATTCCATAGCAGTCTGGCAACATGAAATCCACGAATGACTGCAAATTGTCTCCAAGTAGCCGAATAAAAACATTTCCAGTCAATAATCGGCTCAGCTGGAATAGAAGACCCATACATTCCATGTAAACAAAGCCCACACCATGACGGAGTCCGCATCTCATGGTCCAGTGACTGGTGCCACAGCCTCTGGGTCACGGTGTCACGGGTTCGATTCACGTTCGGGTTGGGGATTTTCTCTGCCCTGAGACTGGGTGTTTCTGTTGTCTTCATCATTTCATCATCATCATCACCGTCATTTGTCGCAGTGGATAGAGTGGAGCGTGAAAACATTGCACTGCGTAACAATTGATACTTTGTACGGGAGCTGAGGACCGCGCAATTGAGCGCCCCATAAACCAAACTTCATAATCATCATCATCACACCACTTCGGAACATCACTAGTTCGTACAGAGCCGTATTGACAACTTAGGTCCATGGCTTCGTGGAGTCTGCGCCACACTCGAACCCTATCCTAACCTCTTACCATCTGAAATCGCGCTTCATCTGAACAGGTCAAGGTTTTCCAGTCATCTGGGGTCCAAGCTATATGGTTACGAGCACAGAAGAGCCGTTGCAGGTGATATGCTATTAGGACAGGCACTCGCAGCGGTCAGCTCCTGCCACAGCCCATTAACGCCAGATTTGCCGCACTGTGCTAGCGAATACACTCGTCGTACCTCTCATATTGGTTTCTACAGTTATCTCACGCAGTGTTGGTTGTCTAATAGCACTGACAACTCTACGCAAACGTCTCTGCCCTCGGTCGTTAAGTGAAGGCCGTCGGCCACTGCGTTGTCCGTGATGAAATGTAACACCAAAACTTTGGTATTCTCGGAACACTCATGACACTGTGGATCTCGGAATCTTGAATTCCCTAAGGATTTCCGAAGATGTCCCATACGTCTAGCTCCAACTGCCATTCTGCATTTAAAATTTTCTTACGATCAATGATCTTTCCTTGTGTTGCGTGACTGTGGGTGGTGCACCATGCCTTGTAGACACATTCAGCCCTCCACATAGAGACACCGACTGAACTTGCAACTTCATTTGCGATAAGGCCATTGGCATCCCCAGATACCACAATTTAATTCTGATATTTTTTTGTGTCTCCATGTCTACCCATCATGGTGAGCTTATTCCATGCAACCGACTGGCACACACGGGTCACTTCACTGCCACGGGGACAGTGGTGGCGGGTCTCAAGACCGCGTGTACATCATCTAAAGCGCTCAAGAGTGACCAGTGGGATGTATAAAGGGGTCGATTAATATTATGAATGGGGTCATTCTACTTTATTTATTGCAACTGCACTTTCGACTGAAGGTCATGATCCAGCTTTGTAGGGTAATAGGACCCACTCAGCAACATAAAGTTGTGATACGCTGGGTCATAGTGTGCAGCAATGTAAAACCAAATACGTGGCACGGTATAAATCTTGCCCTGCTCCACGCACCGTGTGAGAGTGCGTGAAAAAGCTGGTATAATAACGACGAGCAGTTAACATGGTAGTGAAAACAACAACCGCTATATGTGAGTTTACTGGCGAACAAGGAACCCGACAGCATTCATTACTGGAGACCTATTTGTCAGTGTGTGTTGTTGTACGACTATTTGTTGACGTTCAACTGTACCACTGTGATGTCTCGTAATATTCAGTCCGAACACTCATTTAATGTAGCTCAAAACCCTACTCTATGCTGAACAAGCCTCTTCATCTCCGAACAACTACTGCAACCTACATCCTTCGGAATCGGCTTACTGTGTTCACGTCTTGGTCTCCCTCTATGAATTTTCCACCCACACTTCTCTAATACTAATCTGGTGATTCCTTGATGTCTCAGATTGTGTCCTGTGAACCGATTCCACGTTCTGTTCAGGTTGCGCCATAAATTTCTTTTCCCCCAGGTTCTGTTCAGTATCTCATCGCTGATCACATGATGTACCCATCTAATCTACAGCATTATTCTGCTGAACGACGTTTCAATAACTTTCATTCTCTTACCTTCAGAAAATAATTGATAACCCTTGAATCTATATTCGGCGTCAACAAATTCTTCTTCTTCAGAAACGCGTTTCTTGCCATTGCCAGTCTACGTGTTATATCCTCTCTACTTCTGCTGCCATCACTTATTTTGCTATCTGAATAGAAAATCTATCTACTAATTAGTACGTCGTTTACTATTCCATTTCCCTCCTCATCGATTACGTTCCACTATCCTTGTTTTACTTTTGTTAATGTTGATCTTATATCTTTCTTTCGAAACACCCTCCATTCTATTCAACTGATCTTCCAAGTCCTCTGCTGCCTCTCATAGAATTACAATGTTGTCGGCAAATTTTAAAGTTTTTATATCTTCTCAACTGAACTTTAATTCAGCCCCCAAATTTCTATCTGGTTTCCCTTACTGCTTGCTCAATGCACAGATTGAATAACACTGAGATAGGCTGGAACGCTGTCTCCCTCGCTAGTGCTTCTATTTCATATCATTCGACTCTTATAATCGCCGTCTGCTTTCTGTACAAACTGTAACTAACTTTCATTCCTTGTGTTTAACCCACGCTAATTTCAGAATGTTAAACAACATATTCCAGTCAACATTGTGAAAAGCTTCCTCAAAACCTATAAAAGCTACAAAATAGGTTTGCCGTTGCTTAACCTCTCTTCTAAGATAAGCCTTGCATGTTTCAATATTTCTCCGCAACTGTACCTTTAAACTTTGTCCAAGACTGTGGATGAGCAGCTCACTAGACAAACTTGTATGCGCTCCCCCAGCAAGAAAGAAGGACGAAAACCCTGCGTAGCAAAACGGAGAATGACTCACAGAATTCTTTTTAGCACGAAAATGTAAATCTGTGTCACGTAGCTGGCTGAGAGACCACGGGCGTCAGGTTTTATGGCTGCTAGCATATTTTTTTCTGTCCAAAGAAAGTGATGTGAGCTCTAATTTTTGTTCGATGTGTCCCACTTCACATCTGTACACTCGATATTTGTTGAGACAGAAGCCTTTAATAGTCGATATGTTAGGCCCCTGCAGTTCTGAGTACAAGAAATGTGATCTTTGGTTGTCAGTAGTATTATCCTTGCCAGTTGCATTCACTGAGAAGCAGATGAGAGTTGTGTGTTGATTACGCTACTGAGTGATCTGGAAATATGTGGCAGAACACTGAGGTGCAAATGCAAATGATGTTGCTTGCTTTCTAGAAATATGATTTGGTGAAGTTTAATATGTTACTGTTGCATTGCTGTCTAGCACTTTGTTAATGATGATTTAGTGAAAAGCAAATTTTCCGGATTTTCCTCTTTAGTAGTTCGGGTCAGTTACTTTGAATGTCCTAACGTAATTGTTGAGGAATCAAAATTTCCCAATGCAGATTTTGAATGCTAGTCTCCCAATCATTTAGTAAGTCGAGTTTCTACATTATGTGATCAAAACTGCCTGGACACCCCAAAAACCACACATGTATCACATTAGGTGCATTGTGCTGCCACCTACTGCGAGATACTTCATATCAGCGACCTCAGTAGTCATTAGACATTAGACATCATGAGAGAGCAGAGTGGGGCGCTCCGCGGAGCTCCCGGACTTCGAACGTGGTCAGGTGATTGGCTGTCACTTGTTTCATACGTCAGCACGCGAGATTTCCACACTTCTAAACATCCCTATATCCACTGTTTTCGATATGATAGTGAAGTGGAAACGTGAAGGGACACGTACAGCACGAAAGCGTACACCCGACCTCGTCTGTTGACTGACAGAGATAGCCGATAGTTGAAGAGGGTCGTAATGTGTAATAGGCAGACGTCTATGCAGACCATCAGACAGGAATTCGAAACTGCATCAAGATCCACTGCAAGTACTATGATACTATGACAGTTAGGCAGGAGGTGAAAAAACTTGGATTTCATGGTCGAGCGGCTGCTCGTAAACCACGCATCACGCCGGTAAATGCCAAATGATGCCTCGCTTAGTGTAAGGAGAGTCAACATTGGACGATTGAACAGTGGAAAAACTTTGTGTGGAGTGACGAATCCTCGTACACAATTTGGCGATCCGATGGTAGGGTGTGCGTTTGACGAATGACCGGCGAACGTGATCTGCCAGCGCGTGCACTGCCAAAAATAAAATTCGGAGGCAGTGGTGTTATGCTGTGGTCGTGTTTTTCATGGAGGGCGCTTGCACCCCTTGTTGTTTTGCGAGGTACTATGACAGCGCAGGCCTACATTGATGTTTTAAACACCTTCTTGCTTCCCACTGTTGAAGAACAATTTGGGAATGGCGATTGCATCTTTCAACACGATCGAGCACCTGTCCATAATGCACGGCCTGTGGCGAAGTGGTTACACAACAATAACATTCTTGTAATGGAATAGCCTGCACAGAGTCTTGATGTGAATTCTACAGAACACCTTTGGGATGTTTTGGAACGCCGACTTCGTGTCATTCCTTGCCGACCGACATCGATACCTCTCCTCAGTGCAGCACTCTGTGAAGAATGGGCTGCCATTCCTCAAGAAAGCTTCCAGCGCCTGATTGAAGCTGTCATAGAGGCTAAGGGTGGGCCAACACCATACTGAATGCCAGCATTGCCGATGGGGTTTGCGACTAACTTGTAAGTCACATTCAGTCAAGTGTCCGGATACTTTTGATCACATAGTGTACTACAGTCTGCTCACGAAAATTTTATTTTGTAATTGTGTGTCTCCGCATTGCACTTACTGGAACACAACTGCCCAAAAGTAAAGCAGATGTGCTCGGCATAGTTGCTTTTCCTTGCATTGCACTGGGAAAGTGTTCTTTCCTTTGACTTACTTGCTGCTACGCTGCATTTTTAGTGTCACCACTTTCGAGCAATACGGAGTTTCTGTTGCCGCTAGTTACGTCATGAGAATTTGTTAGGGCCAGTTTAGGATTGTAGTCTGGACACAGTAAAATCATTGACAATCACGCATTGATTTGAAAATTATTACCAAGGAGAGTTTAGGTAAAGTTTAGTTCAGATTTCATTCCCTATGCAGATATTATTATACTTACAGTGGAATGTTACATTAACGTGTACATCATATAATGTTTGGAATTTTATATAATAGCTCGTGGACATTAAGTTACAGGACATTTTAATAAAAGCATTTTGGACAGTTATTGACTCAAATGGCTCTGAGCACTATGGGACCCAACTGCTGTGGTCATTAATCCCCTAGGACCTAGAACCACTTCAACCTAACTAACCTAAGGACATCACACACATCCATGCCCGAGGCAGGATTCGAACCTGCGACCGTAGCAGTCGCACGGTTCAGGACTGCGCGCCTAGAACCGCGGCCGGCGGGACAGTTATTGTTTCAGAACTCTGATTGTAATCTTTGAAAGTTGGACGCTCATTTTTTTTTTTTAAGTTGGCCACTAATTCTGCTGTTGCGTGCATACACAAACTGAACGCCAGATATATTATTACCGCGAGTAGTAGCGAGTGAACCGTTGTTGAGAGTATTCGGACGCAGCCAGGCGTGGAGAGAAGCCGCGCGTCAGGAGAGGTCGTGGCCAGTCCTAACCGTGCTAGTGGCACCAGATGAGATTTTTGTATTAATCGAGGATTTTTCGTAATTTGCCTTTCTTCTGCGCGTAGTTTTTGCTTCCTTGCGCTCTGGAATGATTTTGCCACATTTCTCTAATCATACGCTGAAAGAAATATTCTTATCTTTGTTGTGACCAAATACGTGATTATTGGTTAAAGACATTCTGGAATAACTGAAGTTTTGGCCAATCAAACTATCCAAGGACAAGACAGGCCTGAGTAAAATTTCTCAGTATGTGAATCATCAATTTACAGAATACAGAAAAATTCAAATTTTCTATTGATTCCTTTCATTTGTTGCGCTGCTTAAGGCTTGTTGGCTTCTATAAAAAAGAGAAATGGGAGTAGTGGCATCAGCAGTTTTGACCATCCAATCTGCATGGATCGCAGTATTGGTTTTGAATTATTTTAGCACGTTGTTGGATGCAGAATATTCATCCAGTTGCAGCGGCAAGACGAGGTACGTTGTCTGTTGCATGCAGGAGAATTACAGTGTAGTTGTTAGGAGATGTTAGAGAATATTTTTAAAAAATCACAATCAGATACGAGGGCACTGATTTTTCATGATTTATAGGAAGAGTAATTCAAATGGCTCAAATGGCTCTCAGGACTATGGGACTTAACATCTGAGGCCATTAGTCCCCTAGAACTTAGAACTACTTAAACCTAACTAACCTAAGGACATCACACACATCCACGACCTAGGCAGGATTCAAACCTGCGACCGTAGCGGTCACGCAGTTCCAGACTGAAGCGCCTAGAAACGCGCGGCCACTACGGCGGACGAAGAGTAATTAATTTTTGTGTTTTGTTCTCTGTCAGAATACTGACATGTCCGGTTAGTAGGTAGCCAAAGAAAATGTTTGAGTTCTGACATGTCGGAATAAGGGATTCCTTAAAACATGTTGTACAGCTACAGATCAGATTTTATTACAACGATAATAAACTTTCATTAGATAGCCTAGTAGTTATTAGAGAAAAAGTGTAGAAGACGATATATTGTCAGAATTAGAGTTTTACACATTTCCCTACAGTTGCCATAATAATAATAATAATAATAATTCTGGTGATAAAACTTTCAGCTTAATTTAGAATTTTTCTTGTGTTAGTTTTGTGTTGGAACTGCAAGTCACATATTGTGATGTCACGCATTGCATCACCGTTCGCTGCACTGCACAACACAAAATTTCACAGGGTGGGTTATTTAGTATAGAGTTTAACGTTTTATAATTGTCTTTTTTCGTAAACGTTACTTGTGATAGATTTATACAGTTTAGATTGATTTGTATTCTCTTTTATCACATGGTGTTTACGTCATCACACCACTTACACTGTTCAGGTTAACATTACAACACAGAAAAAAAGCCAGTTTAGTTTGCAAAAACAACATAAACCGTAACAGATACAAGGTTTAGGCGCCTGTTTGAAAAGATCTATCGTTCACACTGTTACCCTTCCTTCGCGAAGGGTGGCAGTTGCATCTGTAAGTGTACATGATAAGTGTTCGTGATTGTGATGGATGTGTGTGTGTGTGTGTGTGTGTGTGTGTGTGTGTGTGTGTGTGTAGTGTCGTGTCGTGCCGCGCCTGTGTTGGATAATGATGAGAGAAGAGAATAGGTGCAACGTGGTGACTGTACAGAGCCTACTCCTCTACCAAGAGGGCCACTGAGTTTGGTGTCCCTATCCTACGGATGCATCACATGCCCTCACTGCGGAGAGTTTTAGATATTAATCTAGGACAGCGTCGCAAAGTGTGGTGATTGGGAACTTTACTCCACCATCTCTCCTCTCCTTTGCTGTAAAGTAGCAAACAGCACACTGCGTTCTCAGGCGATTACACACCCAAAAACAGGCGACGCCCGACGTTGCTTCACTTCGGTGGTCTGACAAGAACCGGTATATTCTGCGAGGAAAGGCCGTTAGCTTTTTACTAATGCAAAGAACGAATGCATACATATGTTGTCTCAGTAAAGTACCGGGTGTTCAAAAAGTCAGTATAAATTTGAAAACTTACTAAACTACGGAATAATGTAGATAGAGAGGTAAAAACTGTCACACCTGCTTGGAATGACATAGGGTTTTATTAGAACTAAAAAAAAAGTACTGCTAGACGCGTGAAAGATCTCTTGCGCGCGTCTTTTGGTGATGATCTTGTGCTCAGCCGCCACTTTCGTCATGCTTGGCCTCTCAGGTCCCCAGACCTCGGTCCATGCGATTATTGGCTTTGGGGTTACCTGAAGTCGCAAGTGTATCGTGATCGACCGACATCTCTAGGGATGCTGAAAGACAACATCCGACGCCAATGCCTCACCATAACTCCAGACATGCTTTACAGTGCTGTTCACAACATTATTCCTCGACTGCAGCTATTGTTGAGGAATGATGGTGGACATATTGAGCATTTCCTGTAAAGATCATCATCTATGCTTTGTCTTACTTTGTTATGCTAATTATCGCTATTCTGATCAGATGAAGCGCCATCTGTTGGACATTTTTTGAACGTCTGTATTTTTTTGGTTCTAATAAAACCCCATGTCATTCCAAGCATGTGTGTCAATTTGTACCTCTCTATCTACATTATTCCGTGATTTATTCAGTTTTCAAATTTATACTGACCTTTTGATCACCCGGTATTACTTTGACGGTGAACATACATCTTTAAAAATCAGATTTGTAGCATCACTCCAGTTTCTTTTATGACACAACTCGTACACGGGCGAGGCACAGGGACATTTCTGCGGTAAAAACCGTGACTATCACCTAGGAGTTAACTGATTTCGATGACACTAGGAATAGGTTATGAACGCAGTTCAAAGTATTTGCTCATTCGCGCGTTACTAGGCCTGCCACATCGCCCCTGTATTGTCACACCTCAGTTTTTGGGCTGAACATTGTCTCCGGCTAACGTATGACGCTAGGGCGCGTTGTTCACGTATGCCAGGACCCCGCGGGGCACCACATCCCGAGCGTGGCTGGGAGCGAGGGGATCCTCCCCTCCCTGGCCCGGATGCCCTATTTTAAAGCATTATCCCGCGCTCGCTATTGTCTGCGCGCCGGAAGACGGCCGGCGTAAATCACACATGATGCATCGTCAGTCGCGAAGCGCCGCGGCCCCGCCGCCGCCAGTGCTGCTCTCAGCTGGCGGTGGCAAAACTGCGAACCAGCGGAGAAAACTGCAGCAATTTCCCTTCAGTTACGTGCTTCGCAACGGACCATTGTCACCTTCCAAGTAATATGCTTCGTTACCAGGCACGATATAATAGGCACTGAAACGTCCCCTTAGAAGAATTTATGAATTATTGTGCTGATAAACCTCTACGTTATTTGATTTTCAAACAGCTGAGCAAAACTGAACGTACTCTGACATTACTCTCTTTACTTATTCTGATCAACACTTAACTGACACACAATATTTTTAGCGCAACGCAATCTGACTTTCAAAAATCCCTACAAAAGAATGGCCCTAACTAACAATAACCTATACATTTCATGAGTCACTTACCTCACAAAAATCTTCGTTACTCGAAGTACTGCAATACAGCGAGTGCCAATACTGCCAGCTAAATAAAAGATTCTAACTACTGAAGTCACTAGCTACTGATAGGCGTAGTTAGCAAATGAAAGATTTTGATAGAGAACAAACAATGTAGTTATCTTAATGGTGTTCAAAAGTCATAATATATGTATCAGTTCATTATATCCAGTCTTACAAATCTACTGTCTCTGATGGACACACGTCCAGATCATCCGCTCTCAAAACTCCACCATCTCACTCCCCACATCCACCACTGTTGGCGGCTCACCTCCAACTGCGCACCGCTACGAGCTGTTCACATCCAACTGCCCAACACTACAATAGCGAATATTTCAACAGTGCCAACCAGCCACAGACTGCACACAGCACAGTCAGTCACTTTCACACAGAGTGCTACGTCGTGTTACCAGCATAAAAACCTTAACAGCCTACTTACAGCATTTGTAAGAAAGGAAGGAAGATTAAGCTTTCATGTCCCGCTGACTAATGAAGGCAGTGCTGCCAAAGCAGAATTACTAAACACAGCCTTCCGAAATGCCTTCACAAAAAAGGCGAAGTAAATATTGCAGAATTCCGATCGAGAACAGCTGCCACCGGGAGTAAAATAGAAGTAAATCCGACCTGAGTGGCCGAGCGTTTCTAGGCGGTACAGTCTGTAACAACGCGACCGCAACGTTCTCAGGTTCGAATCCTGCTTCGGGCATGGATGTGTGTGATGTCCTTAGGTTAGTTAGGTTTAACTAGTTCTACGTTCTAGGGGACTGATGACCTCAGAAGTTAAGTCCCATACTGCTCAGAGCCATTTGAACCATGGAAGTAAATATCCTCGTAACAGTGAAGCAACTTAAATCACTTTATAAAAGCAAGTCTTTTGGTCCAGACTGTATACCAATTAGGTTCCATTCGGTGTATGCTGATGCATTAGCTCCATACTTATCAATCATATACAACCGTTCGCTCAACGAAAGATCCGTACCCAAAGACTGGAAAGTTGCACAGGTCACACCAATATTCAAGAAAGGCCCATGTCGTTAACGTCGACATGTAGCAGGATTTTAGAACATATATTGTGTTCGAACATTATGAATTACCTCGAAGGAAACGGTCTATTGACACACAGTAAACATGGATTTAGAAAACATCGTTCCTGTGAAACACAATTAGCTCTTTATTCACATGAAGTGTTTAGTGCTATTGACAAGGGATTTCAGATCGATTCCGTATTTCTGGATTTCCAGAAGGCTTTTGACACTGTACGACACAAGCGGCTCGTAGAGAAATTGTGGGTTTATGGAATATCGTCTCAGCTATGTGACTGGATTTGTAATTTCCTGTCAGAGAGGTCATAGTTCGTAGTAATTGACGGGAAGTCATCGATTAAAACAAAAGTCATTTCTGGCGTACCCCAAGGTAGTGTTATAGGCCCTTTGCTGTTCCTTTTCTATATAAACGATTTTGGAGACAATCTGAGCAGCTGTCTTCAGTTGTTTGCAGATGACGCTGTCGTTTATCGACAAATAAAGTCATCAGTAGATCAAAACACTCTGCGAAACGATTTAGAACAAATATCTCAATGGTACGAAAAGTGGCTCTTGACCCTAAATAACGAAAAGTGTGAGGTCATCCACATGAGTGCTAAAAGGAACTCAAACTTCGCTTACACTATAAATCAGTCTAATCTAAAAATCAACTAAATACCTAGGTATTACAATTGCGAACAACTTAAACTGGAAGGAACACATAGAAAATGTTGTGGGAAAGGCTAACCAAAGACTGCGTTTTACTGGCAGGACACCTAGAAAATGTAACAGACCTACTAAGGAGACTGCCTGCACTACGCTTGGTCGTCCTCTTTTAGAATACTGCTACGCGGTGTAGGATCCTTACCAGATAAGACTGATGGAGTACATCGAAAAAGTTTAAAGAAAGGCAGCACGTTTTGTATCATCGCGAAATATGGGAGATAGTGTCACAGAAATGATACAGGATTTGGGCTGGAAATCGTTAAAGAAAATGCGTTTTTAGTTGCGACGTAATGTTCTCGCGAAATTCCAATCACCAACTTTCTCCTCCGAATCCGAAAATATTTTGTTTACACCGCCCTAAATAGGGAGAAAGGACCAACACAATAAAATAATGGAAATCAGAGCTCGTGCGGAAAGATATAGGTGTTCACCCTTTCCGCGCGCTATACGAGATTGCAATAATAGAGAGTTGTGAAGGTGGTTCGATGAACCCTCTGCCAGGCACTTAAATGTGATTTGCAGAGTATCCATGTAGATGTAGACGTCGAGGTCATTGGAGACAGAGAGCGAACTAGGACTGGTGAAGGATGGGGAAGGCAGCCGGCCTTTCCATTCGAAAGGAACCGTCTCAAATTTTATGTTAAATGATTTAGGGAAATCATGTCAATCTGAATCTGAATGCCCGGACAGAAATTTGAAATGTTGTCCTCTTTAATTCTAGTCCAGCGTCTTAACCACTACGCCGTTTCAAGCAGCATCTGACTACTTGAGCAAGATAACCACCGAATGAATTGACAGCATATTGCAGTGTTTTATTATTTTATGTAACTTTTTTCCCCGAAAGGGCTTCCGCTACTGTGCACCATAGAGAACATTACATAATATGTAAAGCTGATGCCAAACTATGATTCACAGGAAGAATCTTAAGGAAAGATAACTCATTCACGAAGGAAGTGGCTTACTAGTCGCTTGTTCGACCGACTCATCAGTACTTTTCATCAAACTAGGATCCCTGCGAGGTAGGACTGATAGGAGAGATAGGTCCAATGAAGAGTGGCGCGTTTCTTCACAGGATCGTTTGGTCGGATCGAGAGCGTTAGAGAGGAGCTCAACAAACTCCAGTGGCAGGTGCTACAAGAGATCCGTTATGCGTCACGAGATTGTTTGCCAGGGAAATTTTGAGAGTGGTTTCCAGGAAGAGATAGACAACTTATTACTTCCTCCTACATTAAACCCGTGAAATGATCACGACGAGAAATTTCGAAAAATTAGAGCTAATACAGTGGATTACCGATAAATAATCATTCTTCTCAAGCGCAATCGGCAAGTGGAACAGGGAAGAGGGCATCAGATAGTGATACCAAAAGTATCCTCAGCCACATACTGTGAGGTGGCTTGCAGAGTTAGCTCTAGTTGCACCAAAAATTAACATATTAGACTCAGCCCATACGTGTACAGTGTGATTCCGCGATGATGTTACAAACTCTCAGGGATTATGGAGAAGGATAAGGGTATCATCCGAGATAAGGGCCACTCGTCCGGAAACGACCTAGTCAAAAGTTATAACACAAAATCGTTCTGACACCTCTGACAGTGGAACACAAGTACCAGTGCTGTTCTTGCAATGATTGTAGGTTAGGCAACTTTTAGAGGTACAGAACAAAACAAGAAAAACCGTGAGGTAAACACGGACTGTGAAGTGCATACCCATCAGCATTTGTACATCTTCTATACTGTAAAAGACTTCTACTGGAAGCTTTTTGGTTCTGATATTTTAGGAGTAGGTAGTATGGGCCATAACAAGAAAAAATTCCAGTAAATATGAGTTCTACAACATATTCCGTAAGAGCTATGACCACTTGTTCATCTTCTGTATTGTAAAACACATCTCTCCTACTTTGAACAAGTGCCCATACTTCTCAAGTTATACATTTCATAGCCTACGTTTGGTAGAGGTTTTCTCTTGTTTTGTTCCATGCTAACGTCTCTGAAAGTTGCTTACTCTGCAATCATAGTAACAACAGCACTGGTACATGTATTTTACTGGCTGAGGTAGCACACCGATTTGGCTTAAGTTTTCAACTCCGGTCATTTTAGAACCATTGCCCCTGACATCAAATTGGTACACTCAACCGTGCTCCGTCATTTCTGAAAGTCTGTATGATCTACAAGGAAGCATTCTGCATATGAATTTCTTTTGTTGACCACGGGTAGCTGCACTCTTGTGTCAGCAGAAGCGTTCGTGACACAATGTGTACTGAAACAAACAAAAGGGCTCCTGTTCTTCAGTTGTGAACACCTGATAGTGACATAGACCAAAAACGGTCGGTCAGTTTCTTTTTCTGGCGCAGATGGGCTTGCCATGAAATAAAAGCAATGATGCAGTGAGTCTGGACGAGTGATCCTACAGGACGTGAGGAAGCGTTTAGTCAACCAGTGGTGCTGGGAAGCTATTGCAGGCAGCTTCTGAAAGACTGACCAAAGGCTTGATGTTGCCCTGACGATGACCCCACAGCAGACACAACACCGAGCGAGGTGGTGCGTGTCTAGCACACTCGGCTCGCATTCGAGAGGACGACGGTTCAATCCCGCGTCTGGCCATCCTGATTTAGGTTTTCCGTGATTTTCCTAAATCGCTCCAGGCAAATGCCGGGATAGTTCCTTTGAAAGGGTACGGCCGATTTCCTTCCACATCCTTCCCTAATCCAATGAGACCAATGACCTCGCTGTCTGGTCGCCTCCCCCGAAACAACCCCCAGACACAACACCGAAACAAAAACTAAGATGATAATGATGATAATGACGTTAAAAAGCTTTTGTGGAAGCACGAAACAAAGATTAAGGGAACAACTAGACAGGGTATACGTAACTGAAAATGTTACATAGCCTTTTGTATGAGAGGAGACCGCACTAGCAATTACCAATCAGAAGGAAAACAAAGTTCCCGGCACAGAGAAGATCGACACTGAAACATTACAACGAATGGCACTACTAATAATACCTCAACCGACATAACTTTTAAATAACGGTCTGCGGCAGGCTAGGGTACCTGAGTCACGGGAAACAGCCAATACTGTCATCACCAAAACGTCAGCAGACAAAGTCCCACCACAACCTAAATCTTACAGGCCTCTATGTTCCATGATCTCCCTACCCCATGTGCAGGAGCGATTCCTGTGTTACCAATTACTGGGTCGCAGAGAATTCTCCGGCCTTAGCCCCCAGTCAGTATGGGTTCAGTGTAGGACAATCTATAGACGACGCAGTAAGTACAGTCTTTCACGTCGTAGGAAGAACTCAAAGTAAATAAGCTGTATCAATCTTAATCGACATGTGTGCGCTTCCGCCAGTGTTTGGTGGCCTGCATTGTGTGCTCGACTCCATGACCTTCAGGAACCTGTATCCTGTTATAAGAGTTTCCTAGATTTCCGCACAAACAGAGTCACAGAGTGGCAGGCGGGAAACAGGTAAGTGATTAAAAAGATTACAAAGGGTTACCCCCAAGACTCCGTTTGCGGAGCTTTCCTTTGGAACATCGCAGTCGAGCATCTCACAGAAGACGACTCATGCATCGACGAGGTCATGGCATAAGCCAATGATATGGTAATAGCGGTTTGCGTAGACAACAGGTAGTCACTAGAGAGCGAAGTTAGTAGTATCCTAAATCCTATACAATACTGGTGCAACACAAAGAAACATTCGCAACACATAAGAGAGAATACTTATTACTGAAAGGTAAATTACAGCGATATCCACAGACTAAAATACGCAACGTAAACATTAAAAGGGAAACAGCCAAGAGACACCTAGGAGCATACACTGACGAAAAACGCCGTTTCATCTAATACACACACGTACCTACCTGTAAAGTAGATAAAAATCTGTACAAACGTGCTCGCATAAACACTACACAGTACAGACTATCAAACATACACATCAGAGCACACCACATCGCTCTGTATGAAATGATCGTGAGCCGGACGCTGTGGCCGAGCCGTTCTAGGCGCTTCAGTCTGGAACAACGCTGCTGCTACGGTCGCAGGTTCGAATCCTGCCTTGGGCGTGGATGTGTGTGGTGTCCTTAGGTTAGTTAGGTTTAAGTAGTTCTAAGTCTAGGGGACTGATGACCTCAGATGTTAAGTCCCATAGTGCTTAGAACCATTTGAACCATTTTTGAACTGATCGTGAGCTACGCAGAACGTGTATGGGCACTTATGCTTATTCCCGTGTCCAACATGACATCAATGAGACGTAGACAAAGGAATGTACACATGAGGCTATCGGGAACATTCCGCACTATCTCAACAGAGGCACTATATGTGGTATTGGGTGTCTTTCTGGTCAATATAACAGTCAGATATAGCGGCTACTGGTTTAAGAGAGGAAGACGCGATAAGATCAGGGGAAGACATCGAACATAAATTTAGCTAACTACGTGGTGGTTGGATGTAAGGCAATGGACTACGACCAAAGTGATAACGACCGTCGGGTCTACACGTTAGGGAATGGTTGCCGATAAACCATGCCAATCACGGCCGTGGCATGGTCCATTTCCCGAATGGACACGGCCCATATCCAGAGCAACTACAGTGACTCACATTCCGCGCACATTTAAATGTAGTGAACGTGGACCCTGGACGCATCATGCCGTACTATGAGTGGCATTCACACGCACGTTGAAACATGACAGGAAACACAACCAAAACACCCTCTCAGGGACTTACAAAAATGGAAACAACTAAAAGAAGTAACAGACCACGTCTCCAAAACAGAACACACCATCCATAAGCAAATGAGACTTTAAAGGCATCGTAGCAGACGTCAAAGAGACGACTCAGTTAGTTCGTATGAGGGCTCAATCACAACGGACTCCTCTAGCGCCGACAGAGAGGACACAACATACGAAGAACAACATGCACACAACAAAATATAAGAACACTAAAAGTAGATGAAACCAGAGAGACGTATGTTATCATACAGTAGCTGCCGGTTACTGTACCAGTGGTCCGGTTAAATCTTTTAATACTGCAACATAGATTTTTAGCACATAGCGTAAATTGGAATAAGAGTACACACATAATAAAACACATGAAGAGACAGAATACACAGTGCACACAGCACACATCGACAGGAATTCTTCATGACATACACTGATCAGCCAGAACATTACGACCACCGACCTACTATCGATAAATCCGTCCTGACGATAGTACGTCACCTCGCGAAGAATGACTGCTAGTTAGACACACCTACGGTGCAAGTAGTGTCAGCGAGCGAGCCGTCCCTGTATACAGGATATTACAAAAAGGTACGGCTAAACTTTCAGGAAACATTCTTCACACACAAAGAAAGGAAATATGTCATGTGGACATTTGTCCGGAAAGGCTTAGTTTCCATGCTAGAGCTCATTTTAGTTTCGTCAGTATGGACTTTACTTCCTCGATTCACCGCCAGTTGGCCCAATTGAAGGAAGGTAATGTTGACTTCGGTGCTTGTGTTGACATGCGACTCATTGCTCTACAGTACTAGCATCAAGCACACCAGTATGTAGCATCAGCAGGTTAGCGTTCATCACGAACGTGGACCGATCGATTGGTAGAGGCGGACCAATTCCATGGCCTCCACGCTCTCCTGACCTCAACCCTCTTGACTTTCATTTATGGGGGCATTTGAAAGCTCTTGTCTACGCAACCCCGGTACCAAATATAGAGACACTTCGTGCTCGTATTGTGAACGGCAGTGATACAATACGCCATTCTCCAGGGCTGCATCAGCGCATCAGGGATTCCATGCGACGGAGGCTGGATGCACATATCCTCGATAACGGAGGACATTTTGAACTTTTCCTGTAACAAAGTGTTTGAAGTCACGCTGGTACGTTCTGTTGCTATGTGTTTCCATTTCATGATTAATGTGATTTGAAGAGAAGTATTAAAATGAGCTCTAACATGGAAAGTTAGCGTTTACGGACACATGTCCACATAACATGTTTTCTTTCTTTGTGTGGGAGGAATGTTTCCTGAAAGTTTGGCCGTACCTTTTTGTAACATCCTGTAGAATGCGGAAGGCGCGCGATCTATCTGAGCATTTCGGAAACTGCTCGACTTTTCGGTGTTCGAGGAGTGCTGTGGTGAGTGTTTTCAACACGTGGTGAAACCACGTCCAGACGTCGTGAGGCCGGGCAGCCACCCCTCGCTACAGACGTCGGACGTCGTAGGCTACGCAGACTTGTGAAACAGGACAGGAGTTAACATCAGACATTAATGCTGGGCTGAGTAAAAGTATGACTGAACACACATTGCACCTCATACACCAAACAATGGGGATCCATGCACTTGCCAGTGTAACACCACGACATGGACATCTACGACTAAAACGGGCGGGTGACCCTCGGAACTGGATGTTGCATAGTCTGATGAGTCCCGATACCTTCTTCATCACGCCGATGGGAGGGTGCGAATCCGTAATCTTCCTGGCGAACGACTCCATGACCACTGTAGTGTGGTACGGAGACAAGCTGGCGGCGACTCCATTATGCTTTGGGGCGTACATGGGTCCAGCGGAGCTCGTGCAAGGCACCATGATGGCCAATGAATGTCATACACTGGTTGCAGACCACGTACACTCCTGCATGATGATCATGCTTCCTGACATCAGTGGCAGTTTTCAGCAATATAACGCGCCATTTCACAAAGACAGGAGTGTGATGGTGCGTTTCGAGCAACACAGTGGTGAGGTCCACTTGATGTTCTAACCCTCCAACTCGCCAGATCTGAACCAGATGGAACACTTGCGGGCTGCGACTGAACGTGGTGTCAAAGCTCATCGCACCCTCCTCTGGATATTTTTCTGGAGTTAGATGAACTGTGTGTGCAGGTGTGGTGCCATCTCCATCTACTGACCTACCAAGGCCTCACTGCTTCCATGCCACGATTCGTCGCGCTGTTATCCGCACCAAAGGTGGACGTACCGGCTATTAGGCAAGTCGCCATAATGTTCTGGCTGCTCACTTTAGTATACAGATACCATGGGGAATGTGTATTATACTGTGGTCAGTTATTGTACAGGCGCCACGGTAAAGCTGTTAAATCTGATGTAATACTTTTGGAAGTATAATACACTTACCATTCACTCAAATAAAGAGGACTAAAGATATCCACGAGGCCTCACCTCCACGTAGTACTTATAACACTAGCACCGTTATACGTCACTCTTCCCTAACTACATAACCTCAAGTCCAGTCACGTATAGCACTAACCTGTAGTGACACAAGGTAATGTTACCCTCCGAGAGGATTGTCCGCCCCGGGTTCGATTCCCGGCTGGGTCGTGGATTTTATCCGCTCAGGGACTGGGTGTTGTGCTGTCTTCATCATCAATTCATCCCCATCCGAAGCGCAGATCGCCCAGTGGGGCGTCGAATGTAATAAGACCTGCACCAAGGCGGCCGGACCTGCCCGCAAGGTGCCTCCCGGCCAATGACGCCAAACAGTCATTTCCATTTCCGAGAGGATTTGGAAAATTCTGGCCGCGTGTTTGCCTAATGAATGAAAGTATCGGACTGTAATGTTGAATATATTGCAATTAACAGAAAAAAGCTAAACTGCCTTTAAACTTTGGGTTTTAATGACAGTAGTAAATTTCGTATACGAATGAAAAAGTGAACGATCTCCAGCTCAATCAGGCACGTGAATTTGGAACTATATGCTCAAGAAAACTCAATATTAGTTGTTGCAGTGACTTTCATTAAGCTTCCCTTTCAATAGCACACAGGATACAAACGGCTACAGGACAATCTAAGCTGTGGATAGCAGTAGTTAGTAATAATGCCCAAAGCAGTAATCATAGAAAGCAAAATTGTACCCAACTCATAATTATAACAGCTACAATCACGATCATTACGTGACTCAGTACTGAGATGTTACAGCACGAAGCACCGAACTAAAGTTGGACATGCAGGCGCTTTTAACTTAACTGGCATGTAAGAACCAGTAATAAAAATTTTAAAAAAATATCACAGCTACACTGCTTATAGTCCCATTTAAAGAAATATATCAGATTTTCTTGGTATCAATAATGTCCCAATTGTCTTTCTAATATGAGAAGAATATGGTGGAGGCCCATAAACTAATGTTGGATCAGTAGCCAAACTCTATGATTGTTTCAGTAGCAAAATTCAATTCAACTAAATTTAATTCTCAGCTTCATATAGAATAATTTATCTTTTTACTTTTCAAGGCAAATTATTCATCACTGAGCTCATTTAACTTCAAAAAAATCGTTCATGATAGTAATCAAGTCTAAATTATGTTTAAGAAAAGTTTATCTTATGTGTCTTTTTCATCACCTATGAAGCAAGTATTTTAGACAGTAACATTTACACAGTCTTGCACTGAACTTTCCCAAAACGATACTTTGCAATAAACTGAGATCATTTTACCAATATTCTAACCAACTTCAACTAATCCTTGCACATTTGACAAACATAAATAAATCACTAGTTCATTTGAAACAGGATACTCAATTTTCTGAACACTTAGGAGAGGATCCTGCATAGGTTCATGATTAGGATAAAAGGTATGTTTCTAAACACAGGTTTATAGCACGTAGACTATTATTAAATTCACTCACACAAATTAACTGGTCCATGCTCTGATCATGCCTGTATGCACGAAGTTGGTGGAGCAGTGGTCAAGTATTGGTGGCAAGCGACGTGGCGGCCAACTGTACTCATTTCTTTTAACGTTTGAATTCTTTATACAATTTCTTCTTGCCGACGAATTTTTAATGTGTTAGAGCCATTCCTTATTGTCGAGAATACCACGCAACAGTCAAATCCACATCCGAGGCAAGATTCTTCGCAAAGCGGCTTCCAATTGCCTCCCTTGGCACCGTCGATATGCACCGTGCAACGTCTACCCACTGACTGCGTACCGTTCACACCAAGGACCCGCCCAGTTCGACCGCCAAAACCATCTTTTACATCGCCCCGAGCCACTTTCGTTGCGGAGGGACTTCACTACATCTTTTAAGTTTTACAATACAAATGCCTTAAGCATGAACCAGCTCCCAATATACAATGCTTTTCTTCTAAATATACAAATATTTTAAATTTCTTTATTTTAAACATCATTTAGCTTTTTCCATATATATATTACAATATATTAAATGTCCTGTCACAAATCAATGACCTTAATCAACAAAGAATCCGCACTTCGTAATTACAGATACACAATTACACTACTGGCCATTAAAATTGCTACACCACAAAGATGACGTGCTACAGACGCGAAACTTAAGCGACAGGAAGAAGATGCTGCGATATGCAAATGATTAGCTTTTCAGAGCATTCACACAACGTTGGCGCCGGAGGCCACACCTAGAACGTGCTGACATGAGGGAAGTTTCCAATCGATTTCTCATACACAAACACCAGTTGACCGGCGTTGCCTGGTGAAACGTTATTGTGATGCCTCGTGTTAGGAGGAGAAATGCGTACCATCAGGTATCCGACTTTGATAAGGATCGGATTGTAGCCTATCGCGATTGCGGTTTATCGTAGCGCGACATTGCTGCTCGCGTTGGTCGAGATCCAGTGACTGTTAGCAGAATATGGAATCGGTGGGTTCAGGAGGGTAATACGGAACACCGGGCTGGATCCCAACGGCCTCGTATCACTAGCAGTCGAGCTTGCAGGCATCCTATTCGCACGGCTGTAACGGATCGTGCAGCCACGTCCCGATCCCAGAGTCAACAGATGGGGACGTATGCAAGACAACAACCATCTGCACGAACAGTTCGACGTCGTTTGCAGCAGCATGGACTATCAGCTCGGAGACCATGGCTGCCGTTACCCTCGACGCTGCATCACAGACAGGAGCGCCTGCGATGGTGTACTCAACGACGAGCCTGGATGCACGAATGTCATTTTTTCGGATGAATCCAAGTTCTGTTTACATCATCATGATGGTCGCATCCGTGTTTGTCGACATCGCGGTGAACGCACGTTGGAAGCGTGTATTCGTCATCGCCATACTGCCGTATCAGCCGGCGTGATGGTATGGGGTGCCATTGGTTACACGTCTCGGTCACCTCGTGTTGTTCGCATTGACGGCACTTTGAACAGTGGACGTTACATTTCAGATGTGTTACGACCCGTGGCTCTACCGTTCATTCGATCCCTGCGAAACCCTGTATTTCAGGAGGATAATGCATTACTGCATGTTGTGGGTCCTGTACGGGCCTTTCTGGATGCAGAAAATGTTCGGCTGCTACGCTGGCCAGCACATTCTCCAGATCTCTTGTTGTTGTTGTTGTTGTTGTCTTCAGTCCTGAAACTGGTTTGATGCAGCTTTCCATGCTACTCTATCCTGTGCAAGCTTCTTCATCTCCCAGTACCTACTGCAACCTACATCCTTCTGAATCTGCTTAGTGTAGTCATCTCTTGGTCTCCCTCTACGATTTTTACCCTCCACGCTGCCCTCCAATACTAAATTGGTGATCCCTTGATGCCTCAGAACATGTCCTACCAACCGATCCCGTCTTCTGGTCAAGTTGTGCCACAAACTTCTCTTCTCCCCAATCCGATTCAATACTTCCTCATTAGTTATGTGATCTACCCATCTAATCTTCAGCATTCTTCTGTAGCACCACATTTCGAAAGATTCTATTCTCTTCTTGTCCAAACTATTTATCGTCCATGATTCACTTCCATACATGGCTACACTCCAAACAAATACTTTCAGAAATGACTTCCTGACACTTAAATCTATACTCGATGTTAACAAACTTCTCTTCTTCAGAAACGCTTTTCTTGCCATTGCCAGTCTACATTTTATATCCTCTCTACTTCGACCATCATCAGTTATTTTGCTCCCCAAATAGCAAAACTCCTTTACCACTTTAAGTGTCTCATTTCCTAATCTAATTCCCTCAGCATCACCCGACTTAATTCGACTACATTCCATTATTCTCGTTTTGCTTTTGTTGATAGTCATCTTATATCCTCCTTTCAAGACACTATCCATTCCATTCAACTGCTCTTCCAAGTCCTTTGCTGTCTCTGACAGAATTACGATGTCATCGGCGAACCTCAAAGTTTTTATTTCTTCTCTATGGACTTTAATACCTACTCCGAATTTTTCTTTTGTTTCCTTTACTGCTTGCTCAATATACAGATTGAATAACATCGGGGATAGACTACAGCCCTGTCTCACTCCCTTCCCCACCACTGCTACCCTTTCATGTCCCTCGACTCTTATAACTGCCACCTGGTTTTTGTACAAATTGTAAATAGCCCAGATCTCTTACCAATTGAAAACGTCTGGTCAATGGTAGCCGAGCAACTGGCTCGTCACAATACGCCAGTCACTACTCTCGATGAACTGTGGTATCGTGTTGAAGCTGCATGGGCAGCTGTACCTGTACACGCCATCCAAGCTCTGTTTGACTCAATGCCCAGGCGTATCACGGCCTTTATTACGGCCAGAGGTGGTTGGTCTAGGTACTGATTTCTCAGGATCTATTCACCCAAAGTGCATCATGTCAGTTCTAGTATAATATATTTGTCCAATGAATACTCGTTTATCATCTGCATTTCTTCGTGGTGTAGCAATTTTAATGGCCAGTAGTGTACATAATGTAAACCTGCCACTAATCGGTATAAGTGTTAGATACTGTGTGGACAACGGAGCCCGCGTCCTCAGCTGTATAGTATGAGAGGTGCGCGTTGAGGCCGTTGGTCCCGGCTAAGTGGACTTATTGGAACACTACGCCTCGTACAAAATTTATTAGACGGCGTGCCCTAATGCTCGAACTACAGGATTGAAAAAAAAAACAGCAATGCAGCCTTTTGCCCCTCACGTCAATGTTACTGCACAATGGAGGCGTCAGTGAAAGAATTTAACGGAATTGTCCACTCAACGTGACAGTGATAGAAGCATTTCGACAGATAGTTGCTAAACTAAGCACAAGTAGGAATGTTTTTAGAGTGAACATTATCTGCGTGTGTGTCTTTCTTTTAGGACTGAAAAATAGGTTGTTGGGCAACAGTAATGAAAAGAGTTAACAAATAATTTCATTGGCAGGTCTGAGATTCAAGCTGCCCCATAAACCTCATTGAAACACCCAGGTTGGATTCTCCACAACGTCAGAGGAGAAAGGAGGCAGAGATATAGTATTAGAATGGGACCTAAGAGAAGGCACTTCTCCGCGCTGCTCAGTGTTCGCTCAAGATTCTGGTCCTGACCACGTGACCGTCAGAGAGGGCCATTACTATGAATTCTTTTCCTACTTCAGTCTGGCCAGCATCTTTCCACAACTACTGCCAGGTAACTACAGTTGTTCCAAATTTGCAAGTACTTGACACAAGCACACCTCCTAGGTATAACCTGGCAATGAGATATACTACAGTGCTTCGGTAAAAGCCCGACTGTGAGTGTTCTGTTTCTGTCAATGTAGTAGCTAAAATCTAGGAAAGGGCCTATGGTCTAAAAACTAGTCCAGTGGGTATAATATTGTTTTCTTTTAAATGTAGTATGTGGCAGAAAAATATTATAATGAAGTTTATTGAACAATAATTGTAATCCGTTTAGCTGTGGACCGCAATAATTTTGTGGTACAAGTAGGCAATTATAAGATATTTAAATTACATTGCTACAACTGCAAATCCTTATTCAATCATTTGATACTGACTGCAAATGCCACACATCAGTGCAATTCTTATAATTAACAATTGTAACTGATATGGAATTATAAATTCATTATTACACTAAGCCTGGGCCAAAAAATCGTTTTAATAAATAAAACAACTTTTAAGCACACGGCTAAAAACTGAACTGTGTAATATAAAAATATTGTAGGAATGGTCGCTCCTGGGCGCAGCCCCAAATGAGCGATTGAGAAAATGAAACTGCAAATACACATTCTTTAAAGAAATTATTATACAAAATACGTCCGAGTTACATTCAAATGATTACTCACACTTAAATTTTTAGTACAGGGTTCATAAAACCACTTTCGGACTACACATCTACATTTTCATTTTCGAATAACGCATCTACAAAACGAAAATATAACTCTTTACATTCAAGCCCTAATATCTGTTATTTTACTGGCGGCTATCATTTTTGCCTATGTAGTTGGGAGATAGCAATACTATCGTATGGTAACATGGCCTGCTGGAAGTCTCACAAATGGACATCACTTCAGCGACTTGCGTGTCCCTCGGCCAAAAACATCCGGCTCTCCCGTATGGTCACCCATCCAAGTAGAAGCCGTCCCACTGTCGCTTAACTTCGGTGATCGGGTGACAACCGCAGCTAGCAACGTGATAAGGCTGTTGGGTAACAGAATGTTTGATCAATCGGAGGAAAAAGTTGTTCGTTGAGATTTCGTAAAAATGTCCCACATCAACGAAAAAACGACATACTTGCATCACTATGAAGGCTGATACTTCAGTTAATGTATTAATCGAATAACAAACTTATGTACGCTTCTACAAACTACGTTTGTCGTAGAGTTCGCTTTGCTACCTCCAATCATTCAAGAAATAAAATGGTTATCACATATATTGCGACTCGTCGAATGTACGTCTAGGTACGTACGTCTTTTGCAGCTGGAGTCATATTAGACAAAGTATTGTCGATCCAGAAGTCCTCGGTTCAGAGGACCTACATCTCATTTCTAGACCTCTAAAAATATCTCACGTACTGCCGATGGTTACATCAATAATGGCGTGTATAGCAGTATCCTCTTTTCCTTATGTAAGGCCACTTGATGCTACGGTATTTGTGTGTGTGTGTGTGTGTGTGTGTGTGTGTGTGTGTGAGGGGGGTGGGGAGGGGGGTGGCAGTCTAGTGAAAGACTCATTCCATTATGTGCCTACCATTCCAGTAGTTCTGGGTAAAGTGCGGTGTTGCAAAACAACAGCAGCGAATGCAGACATACTCGCAAAAATATGAAATCAGTTTGACTACCGTCTGGATATTTGCGGGGAACATTAAACATATCTGAAAGATAAACGAAAATATTATTGTTGAACACAGTTGCAAAAACTATCCACTATTGTACGTGCACACATGCAAAGGTATGAGTTTGTAAAAACTAGCGGTTCTTTTGAAAATAATAACTGTTTAACTTCAGCAGTAAGGTGAAATCCACCACAAGTTTCCATCTTCGTTCATATAAGACAATGATTTCTTCTCTGTGGGTATTTATTCTCAGAGCGATAAAATGAAATTTTGTTAGGGGCAAAAACAAAAGAGGGAGACACTAAGCTAAATTATTTTTAAAATGTTAGTAATATTATCAATATTTAATTAGACTGTAGCACTGATAACGTAAGTTGCCCATACTTAAATTTTTAATACGCAGACTAACATGTGATACACTGAGATGTAGGTTACTATTTGTGAAATAAATGTACGAACATCTTCTTCCTGAAATAGACACTCGCTACACACATACACCTATGATAGTAAAACTGAGACATACACAACATACATGCTCAGATATCTCTTGAAAAAGCTTTCTCCGAATCGTAGGTAGCTCCCACAATAGAACAGAAATTGCTTCTGCCTTCCGTTTACAACAAATAAACGAATTAATTGACAGCACAACAAAACAGTAAATAAGTAATGGTTATTACACTGGTGTAGGGCTTACACATTATTATTATTATTATTATTATTATTATTATTATTATTATTATAGTACACATATAGCCCAATACAATACCAAGCAAAATGTCTGCTTGATGTGCAATTTTCTTTTTTCATCTTCTCAATAACATTTTATTTCTTTTATCCTACGAAATTGTCTATACCTGAACTTCTTGAGCTGTTGTCTCAATTTTCACTTGATTATTGTGGATGAATGTTTGTCTTGTATACCTGAGTCGGTTATGCCAGCGTCTTTCAGGTCTTTTCTTACTTCCGTGAAGTTTTTCATATTCTCAACGTATTCTGTGTTTTTATTACTAGCAAACCAGGCAATACTTCGCAACTGCGAAATATGTTTGGGAATTGGATATACGTCATAATCTTCTTTTTCCCCCCTCTCTCTGTCCGTTTTCTCTTCCCCCTCTCTTTGTCTATCTTTTCCTCCTTCCTCCTCTCTGTCCTTTTACTACTAACACCCTTTCTCTGCCCATCTCCTCCTTTATTTACATTTATTTCCTGCCCTTTCCTCTCTGCCTATCTCTTCCCTCTGGCCACCCCTCTATGACTTTGAGCCTTATTGGTATTCCAAAACAAACCATGATTGGAAAGCGAAGTCTCTTAAAATGAGAGAGTAAATTTGATGCGACCATTGGTACACGGGGTATCAGAAACACCTCTCCAGCTGTTGGATCTATGATGATAGTAGTTTCAATGACAGTATTCCGCATAACTTTAATGTGCAAACGGATCGGCTTCCAAAGTTTCGGGCCATTTAGATCCCATACTAGCATCCTATCATAAGCCGGTGTAAAACAGAAATATACACTCCTGGAAATTGAAATAAGAACACCGTGAATTCATTGTCCCAGGAAGGGGAAACTTTATTGACACATTCCTGGGGTCAGATACATCACATGATCACACTGACAGAACCACAGGCACATAGACACAGGCAACAGAGCACGCACAATGTCGGCACTAGTACAGTGTATATCCACCTTTCACAGCAATGCAGGCTGCTATTCTCCCATGGAGACGATCGTAGAGATGCTGGATGTAGTCCTGTGAAACGGCTTGCCATGCCATTTCCACCTGGCGCCTCAGTTGGACCAGCATTCGTGCTGGACGTGCAGACTGCGTGAGACGACACTTCATCCAGTCCCAAACATGCTCAATGGGGGACAGATCCGGAGATCTTGCTGGCCAGGGTAGTTGACTTACACCTTCTAGAGCACGTTGGGTGGCACGGGATACATGCGGACGTGCATTGTCCTGTTGGAACAGCAAGTTCCCTTGCCGGTCTAGGAATGGTAGAACGATGGGTTCGATGACAGTTTGGGTGTACCGTGCACTATTCAGTGTCCCCTCGACGATCACCAGAGGTGTACGGCCAGTGTAGGAGATCGCTCCCCACACCATGATGCCGGGTGTTGGCCCTGTGTGCCTCGGTCGTATGCAGTCCTGATTGTTGCGCTCGCCTGCACGGCGCCAAACACGCATACGACCATCATTGGCACCAAGGCAGAAGCGACTCTCATCGCTGAAGACGACACGTCTCCATTCGTCCCTCCATTCACGCCTGTCGCGACACCACTGGAGGCGGACTGCATGATGTTGGGGCGTGAGCGGAAGACGGCCTAACGGTATGCGGGACCGTAGCCCAGCTTCATGGAGACTGTTGCGAATGGTCCTCGCCGATACCCCAGGAGCAACAGTGTCCCTAATTTGCTGGGAAGTGGCAGTGCAGTCCCCTACGGCACTGCGTAGGATCCTACGGTCTTGGTGTGCATCCGTGCGTCGCTGCAGTCCGGTCCCAGGTCGACGGGCACTTACACCTTCCGCCGACCACTGGCGACAACATCGATGTACTGTGGAGACCTCACGCCCCACGTGTTGAGCAATTCGGCGGTACGTCCACCCGGCCTCCCGCATGCCCACTATACGCCCTCGCTCAAAGTCCGTCAACTGCACATACGGTTCACGTCCACGCTGTCGTGGCATGCTACCAGTGTTGAAGACTGTGATGGAGCTCCGTATGCCACGGCAAACTGGCTGACACTGACGACGGCGGTGCACAAATGCTGCGCAGCTAGCGCCATTCGACGGCCAACACCGCGGTTCCTGGTGTGTCCGCTGTGCCGTGCGTGTTATCATCGCTTGTACAGCCCTCTCGCAGTGTCCGGAGCAAGTATGGTGGGTCTGACGCACCGGTGTCAATGTGTTCTTTTTTCCATTTCCAGGAGTGTAGTTTAACTGTTTTCTGTTAAAACAGGCTGCGAGGATGAAAGCAAATCAGAATATTGTTGTGCATATAATTCCTGTGTAAAATTACAAATTTATAACGAGTATCTATAATCTATGAGGAGAGTCAGCTTACTTTTCTGAGGGGAAGTCTGACATAGCACTCATCATACACTGAGAACTGCTTCATCACTCTATAAAAGAGGTTGTAGAAATAAGCAGAACCAAGTGCATCACTGACTAACTGATTCATGGTTTAATGAAACACTTATAACAACTAAGAATCATTTACCTTCATTTAAAAAATAAAAGTACTCAAAGAAAATTGTTTTTATTCTAAAGTTCAGTTAGGCACTGTTTTTTATGTTGATGGGGGCAGAGGAGAATGGTACTAGCTAATATTTGATTTCTCTCTGGAGTAATAGTCTCAGAAAGTTTGGCAACTACTGAATGTAGAAGATATAGTCTTCTGAAACTATGTGAACCGTTTTGAAGGAACTGTACAAGGTGATTCTGGTGTCCCTACCTATCGATTTTATGCAAGCCGCAACAGTTTCAGAAGCCATGCATGTGACTTTAACATTCTCTTGCTCGCTATTCACAAACTCCTACAGATAAAAATGAACACACGTTTCTATTGGAAATTTAATATAGTTAAATTTTGTACTATGACACGTTTTAACTACACGCCACGGTTTTCGAATTAATGAAGAAATACGAGTGTGAAGATCACTTTTGGATGTTTTCCCTGAATTATTCGGAAGCTAGAGCCTATAGGGAAAACGTATCCAAGTTGTTGTTGTTGTGGACTTCAGTCCTTAGACTGGTTTGATGCAGCTCTCCATGTTACCCTATCCTGAGCAAGCCTCTTCATCTCCCAGCACATACTGCAACCTACATCCTTCTGAATCTGCTTAGTGTATTCATCTCTTTGTCGCCCTCTACGATTTTTACCCTCCAGGCTGCTCTCCAGTGCTAAATTTGTGATCCCTTAATGCCTCAGAACATGTCCTACCAACCGGTCCCTTCTTCTAGTCAAGTTGTGCCACAAACTCCTCTTCTCCCAATTCTATTCAATATCTACTCATTAGTTATGTGATCTACCCATTTAATCTTCAGCATTCTTCTGTAGCACCACATTTCCAAAGCTTCTATTTTCTTCTTGTCTAAAGTATTTATGGCCCATGTTACACTTCCATACATGGCTACACTCCATACAAATACTTTCAAAAACGACTTCCTAACACTTAAATCTATACTGCATGTTAAAAAATTTCGCATCTTCAGCAACGCTTTCCTTCCCATTGCCAGTCTACATTTTATATCTTCTCTACTTCGACCATAATCAGTTATTTTGCTCCCCATATAGTAAAACTCCTTTTCCACTTTAAGTGTCTCATTTCCTCATCTAATTCCCTCAGCATCACCCGACTTAATTCGACTACATTCCATTATCCTCGTTTTGCTTTTGTTGATGTTCATCTTATATCCTCCTTTCAAGACACTGTCCAATCCGTTCAACAGCTCTTCAAAGAACAAATTTGAATTATGCTAAATTTCCTTAAAAAAGTCCTCATTCTGTAAGACCAATAGTTTGGGCAAGGTGGACAAGAGAGTATGAAAATCTGGCGCATGGTATTTGAAGGCGTTGCGCGTTCCATACAACCTGGCAGTAGGGGCAGCTGAATCACTGTGTATTAACTGTATTACTTATCATGATGTGGCCTGTCGAAATTGGATATTGAGAGAGTTACATAAGTAGCGAAATCAAAGGTTATTCACGCTGTAGTGCAATCTCCCGTTTCTATTGGAGTTTTCCAAAGCTAATGATGAGAAAATATGTGTCGGGGCAAACTGCCATCACAGCTGGCGCAATTCAGAAACAGCTCGATATCTGTGTCATTCGGGACCCGCGCGGCCGTTAGCGGAACAAATGGACAATAATGCATTGGCGAGGTCGGAAGCGCTTCCTGATTTGGGCGGGGTTATCTGGCAGCGCGTGGGGGGAGATGGGTAGGGTTGGGGGGAGGATTCCGCGGCAGCGGTCAGCAGCTGGTACGCCTGCGTTATCTGGATGACGGACGGCGCCTCTGACAGGGACGCGTGATAGCCGGGTCATTCGCAGCGGAGCTTCCGGTACTCGTAATCTGAAACGGGAACTGTTATCACGGCAGCGGGGCTAACATGTTTCACGCACCTAGGCACTGTTGCGGAACTTTGCAATTGCGATAAAAACTTCCATGATGCAAAAATATTTGCCAAGTCTAAATTGTGCTATAGGCCGTCCAGTAAATATTCGACGACCTTTGGCGGAGTTCGACGACAAAGGCTAGTGTCTTGGGTCATATTCTTGGAAGGAAACCATGTTACGCTTCGAAATTTTATTGCAGCTGTGGTACCAACACACCAATCAATAGGTTATGGAAACCTGATATAGTTTATGTAGTTCTTGTGTAATCTTCAACCCTTTTTTATAAATCTTATACCTATCTCAGAAAACAGAGTGCAGAAAGGGAAACTTGCGTTTATACACTCATGGAAATGGAAAAAAGAACACATTGACACCGGTGTGTCAGACCCACCATACTTGCTCCGGACACTGCGAGAGGGCTGTACAAGCAATGATCACACGCACGGCAAAGCGGACACACCAGGAACCGCGGCCGTCGAATGGCGCTAGCTGCGCAGCATTTGTGCACCGCCGCCGTCAGTGTCAGCCAGTTTGCCGTGCCATACGGAGCTCCATCGCAGTCTTTAACACTGGTAGCATGCCGCGACAGCGTGGACGTGAACCGTATGTGCAGTTGACGGACTTTGAGCGAGGACGTATAGTGGGCATGCGGGAGGCCGGGTGGACGTACCGCCGAATTGCTCAACACGTGGGGCGTGAGGTCTCCACAGTACATCGATGTTGTCGCCAGTGGTCGGCGGAAGGTGCACGTGCCCGTCGACCTGGGACCGGACCGCAGCGACGCACAGATGCACGCCAAGACCGTAGGATCATACGCAGCGCCGTAGGGGACCGCACCGCCACTTCTCAGCAAATTAGGGACACTGTTGCTCCTGGGGTATCGGCGAGGACCATTCGCAACCGTCTCTATGAAGCTGGGCTACGGTCCCGCACACCGTTAGGCCGTCTTCCGCTCACGCCCCAACATCGTGCAGCCCGCCTCCAGTGGTGTCGCGAAAGGCGTGAATGGAGGGACGAATGGAGACGTGTCGTCTTCAGCGATGAGAGTCGCTTCTGCCTTGGTGCCAATGATGGTCGTATGCGTGTTTGGCGCCGTGCAGGTGAGCGCCACAATCAGGACTGCATACGACCGAGGCACACAGGGCCAACACCCGGCATGGGGAACGATCTCCTACACTGGCCGTACACCTCTGGTGATCGTCGAGGGGACACTGAATAGTGCACGGTACATCCCAACCGTCATCGAACCCATCGTTCTACCATTCCTAGACCGGCAAGGGAACTTGCTGTTCCAACAGGTCAATGCACGTCCGCATGTATCCCGTGCCACCCAACGTGCTCTAGAAGGTGTAAGTCAACTACCCTGGCCAGCAAGATCTCCGGATCTGTCCCCCATTGAGCATGTTTGGGACTGGATGAAGCGTCGTCTCACTCGGTCTGCACGTCCAGCACGAACGCTGGTCCAACTGAGGCGCCAGGTGGAAATGGCATGGCAAGCCGTTGCACAAGACTACATCCAGCATCTCTACGATCGTCTCCATGGGAGAATAGCAGCCTGCATTGCTGCGAAAGGGGGATATACACTGTACTAGTGCCGACATTGTGCATGCTCTGTTGCCTGTGTCTATGTGCCTGTGGTTCTGTCAGTGTGATCATGTGATGTATCTGACCCCAGGAATGTGTCAATAAATTTTCCTCTTCCTGGGGCAATGAATTCACGGTGTTCTTATTTCTATTTCCAGGAGTGTAGCATTTATAAATTTAGAAGAAGCTTTTGACAATATTAACTGGAAAATACATTTTGAAATACCGAAAGTAGGAGGGATAAAATACGGAATGCGAAAGGCTAAGCCGAGCATAGTGGCCGAGCGGTTCTAGGCGCTACAGCCTGGAACCGTGCGACCGCTACGGTCGCTGGTTCGAATCCTGCCTCGGGCATGGATGTGTATGATGTCCTTAGGTTAGTTAGGTTTAAGTAGTTCTAAGTTCTAGGGGACTGATGACCTCAGCAGTTAAGTCCCATAGTGCTCAGAGCCATTTCGAAAGGCTAACTAGAACTTGCACAGAAAGCACAGTTGTAAATGTCGAAAGACATAAAAGGGAAGTAGTCGTTGCGGGGATTGAGACATGGGCTATAGCCTGTCTCCGACGTTGTTCAATGTTTACGTTGGACAAGCAATAAAAGAAACCGGGGAGGAATTTGGAAAGGGAATTAAAATTCAGCGAATAGATAATACTCTTTGAGATTTGTCAGTGACATTGTAATTCTGTCACATACGTCAGGGAACTTGGAAGAGCAGTTTCACGTCATTTTTTAAATTTAATTTATGCGTATGTTGTCCAGTATTTTGGAAAAGATTGTACGTATCACATTTTAATGCGCTAGCATTAATTGTTCAATGCTACAAGCAAATCGTATTCAGCAATAAAAATTTTAGGTAATGATAATGAGTTATTATGAAAAATTAATATAATTAACGGAAACGCAGTGTGTTAATTAGTAGTGTTAATAATTTGTGAAACTGATGGAAGTTTAAAAGCAATAGCAAAGATTAGGTGTGAGCTTCGGCTTCCCGGCACTGAAGCCTTGTGAGAAACGATGTGCCTAAATCTACTGTATGAATAGATACTTACTAAAATCATAATGAAGCAGAGAAAAGAAAAATAACTGTTCCTTTGATTTCAAGAACGAAATACAAGATGACGGGACAGTTTGTAGATAGTAATTAGAAGCCCAAACATCAAGCCACGCTATTATCACACTATTTACTGATCTTACAATATAAGATACTAGTATTAAATGATTCACTTCAGCATTTACTCTGTACTGGTACCTACGTGTAACTTTCCCGAGCTTTCCCATATATGAGGACCGGCCGCGGTGGTCTCGCGGTTCTAGGCGCGCAGTCCGGAACCGTGCGACTGCTACGGTCGCAGGTTCGAATCCTGCCTGGGGCATGGATGTGTGTGATGTCCTTAGGTTAGTTAGGTTTAAGTAGTTCTTAGTTCTAGGGGACTAATGACCACAGCAGTTGAGTCCCATAGTGCTCAAAGCCATTTGAACCATATACGTACGGCTGTAATACTGTACACCCTCAGTTCAACTATTATGAGCTGGAGTTTATCGGTATTTGATAATGTTCATGTTCAATGTCAGTAGATTCCACCAGGATTGATCATGACCTCGTATATCTGATGTTTATTATGTTTGTTTAACTTGCTGCTTGGCATTTTCAGGATTTATGATACGTATGGAAACATGTATAACCATATGAGATGAATGCTGTTATCTTCATTGACGTGAAATTTGTTTTTTTCTTACTAGATCCAGATATTCATAGCTCTGCACGTGTTGACAACTGATGCCTGGCGCTAATTATCAGCTCCGTTTGTTGTTTTCTTGCTGGTGATAATTATATATTTGTCCTTCATTTCATTGGTATAAGGGCCCCAGGGTGTGTGGCGTCATTCAGCTTCCCTTCTGCTCTCTGTAACGCATCTCTTCTTAGTATGCCGTCAGTTAAATTGGAGGTGACGTCGTTAGTAGTAGTGCTGATTAAAAATACACTAGAAAACTGCCCTGATTAAGGATGCCCTATATGAAAAGTCAATGCAGCTCAAAGAAAATAATCATAATAATACGCGATTTGGCGGTACTCGGTTATGATTCGTCGCAGAAAAGCATACGTAACACAACGTAAATTCTTTTGCCATCTGAAGTGATTTAATATTGATTGTGACCTAGTAATGTAACTTTGTCGGGGAACATAACAACGAGACGTCAAAACAGCTGCTGGGTAGAAACTTTCCTTCCGTAACCCGAACATGATTTACAAATGCTGAGCATTGGCTGATATCTGAAGAAACGGCTCGGGGCAGAGGTGGTTCCAATTGAACTACCAATCGAATTAAAACATGATAATTGTTCTGTAATTACCTCTACACTGGGCATCAGCGAAAGCCTCGTAAATATTCAGTGCTACAGTCTTGCAAATGAGGTTTAATTTTTTTAGTTGAATTGACGAAGGGAACGAAATAGCAATGCAGACACGAAATTTTCTTTATAACTTCAGGGTTATTATTGATTCCAAAAAGCATAAGAAGTCTACGCAGAATAATTAGAGCAACAGTGTATGTAATGATGTACATTAGTAAAGGCTGTAGTGCATTCATATGTGTAGAGCGGGGATGTAGAGTCTTGCTAGTGCCATAGGGCGAAAACCTCTCAGTGTGACCACGTAAGGGCTACAATGAAAGAAAGAACAAGTACCTAATTCGGTCGCATTATTTGTTTTACAAATATTAATTTTATTCAACAGATACTATGACTAGGCTTCTAGACTGGCTTGTGCTTTTCTGCACGTTGGTGGCAAGCGAACCGAGGCTCTGCCTGTCTCGACTTAGCTCGGACCTTCTCGAAGTACACATTACAGTGTGACATTTCCTTTAGTATACCAGCGTGGCATTTTTTGGTGGCATAACTCTCTTCAGGTCGTCAGGATTGTGAGTGTCAGCGGTGTTTGCCCTTCGGTATTTGTTTGTAGTATGAACGACTTCGCAGGTCCAGAAACTATTTGCACAAAAACAGGCAGTCAAGCGATCGATAGTGACAAGTTGGATGGGGGGAATGGCAGAAGAGAGGGATGAGAATTCTCTATGTATATAACGCAGTCCCATGTTCGACAGGTACAGCAAATTTGGTATGAAACGATATTACAGTACCACGCAAACAGAATTTACAGATTTAGCTAACAATGAAGGGTAAAAAATTACAACGATCGACAGACAGGATTCATCGTTCTCTACATCAGGAAGCACTTTGACCTAAAATTGCAGATATGGAGCACGTGAAAAAATGGCGGTATGCACTGTAAGATTTCTGAAGTTACTTGCATCATTCCACTGTCAGCTACAACAGTTTTCGGTGGAACAGAATAGTGTGAGGAGATTTTAGACATTACTTTGAAGAACATTGGTTAAGCCAAGGGGCATGCCTAGAGTTATTTTTCGATTTAAAACCCACTGTTATTCAATTTATGGCGTCAAAAGTAGCGCAGGGTCTAAAATTAGAGCGTCCGGGATGAACTGCAGATTTCGCACTTTCAGTACATTTGACTGCACACTGCCCACACCGTAAGACATTAGAAGGCGAGAAGCAACTTATAATTTGATAGCAATGCGTTTAAAAAGAAAATCGCACTGTAGAGAGGGCAAATTCTGACACACTCAGTGCAGTCCCCAAAGCTCACTGGCGTTAAAGAAAACGCGAGGTTTAAGGAATTCGTTGATGGTTGATAAAAGAATAGGGAGGACAGTTTTCTGACAGTTTTATTGACTTGCCAATCTCACTGTTTCTCGAGACCGTTTGCCGTTTTAGCTGAAAGTACCCCTGTGCATTTGCAGATGTGAATGGTTGATCTGTAATGTAATTATGGAATTAACCCTTGAGTAGCTGCGCGGGTGACATGCCACCCCGCGACTTTCTTTTAGTTATGTCTCGCCGATACGGGTTTTCCACAGAAGTGAACTAATGTAGTTTCGCGTTCCATTTTAAGGGTCAGTATTTGACCATCGTTGCTTGAACGTGGCTCTTGTTAGGAGTAAAAACGTTTGTTTATCCACATTCCCTACGCTTACATGCGACACATCCTCCGGAAGGCACAAACCGAATTTCGGAAACCGTTTTTCGCCCTCGCGTTTACATGTTTAGGCCTAAAGCAGATTTGCTAGCCCAATTGAATATGGCATCTGAAAAGCTTCAGTCTTAGATTCGTCCTTCACTGTACAAAAAGCCTCTCCGTCCATATTAGTAGAAAATTGGTGAAAACACGATGAAAAGTGAAAGGATCCGAAACCGGTTGCGTTCATATGGAAGGAAAAATCGATTGCGGGATTGGAAAGCCGGCACCTGAAACGTATTTCTAAAAATCGATATTGAAGTGCTGACATGACCACCCAGAAGCGATATTGGAAAATCTTCTTTCGAAATCCAGTTTTGGGACCCTATGTAAACAGTGTGATTATGCTCTCTGCCACAGGGCTACTGCAGACTAATCCTTTTATGTTAAAGCTGTGCGGGATATCTACATTCTTTTTCCTCAGGTAGAATATCCACGTCTCCCTAGTGAGGCTGCAAAAGCTCTACAACATTTCGATCATGATATGTGTGTGATGAAAAACCTTTTTTCATTATGAAACTCAATGGGTCACTATTACGTGGCAACCTAAGTACGGGCCGGCCGGAGTGGCCGAGCGGTTCTAGGCGCTACAGTCCGGAACCGAGCGACCGCTACGGTCGCAGGTTCGAATCCTGCCTCGGGCATGGATGTGTGTGACGTCCTTAGGTTTGTTACGTTTAAGTAGTTTTAAGTTCTAGGCGACTGATGACCTCAGTAGTTAAGTCCCGTAGTGCTCAGAGCCATTTCAACCATTTGAAGCTAAGTGCGGAAATTTGAGAAACTGTCTGCGTGTGTCCATATGCCGACAGTTTGCACCAGCAAAACTTATGTCTTCAACGTGCCAAAATAATTAAATAGTGCTGATATTTTTTGTTTGTTTGTGATCTGTGTTTTTGAGAAATGGAGAATCTGATATCAAGCCGTATGCAGGCCGACTGCATTGTCAGTTAAACGTGGCGCCTTCGCACTGTCACTCTCTCATCCCTCCTCATGCTGAGACAGTGTACCGCGGCGCTGGAGAAAGTTTATAGCCAGGCTGAACGCTCTAGCACTCGTGCCAGAGCACGGCTCGCGAACCGAATTCTTGGCCACCCTTGGTCTGGAGGAAGCATTTATCCAGCACTGCATACTTGACAATGATGTTACTGATGAAGATGATGACCGTGACGATGATGAACGTTGCGTAACGAAAATTTTAGGAATGTGGTAGAGCACACAAAGAGACTTGTTTGAGCAGAAACTAAGGCACTTTGTGTCACAAAGGTAATTATACAAAAGAAGTAGCCGGCAGTTTCTCGGAGGATTGCCCCGCGCGAATTAATGTCATTACGGGGCCAGTTTGCACTGCTCGTTAAAAGGGCGCAGCGCCGCGGCTGCTACGGCCCGCCTTTGAGGGCGGCGGGCAAATTGTGCTGCGGTTCCCGCCCCAATTAACGTGGCGTGGCGGTCTCTCTTGTGAGAAGGGTGAGGCTCGCGGGCTTCGACACGAGACTCGCCTGCGCACAACGCAGTCTGGCTCCCGTCTGTCTCGGCGGCCGCCTGGAGCAGCTGACTAGGGTGGGGCGGGGGAGAGGAGGGGGGGGGGGGGGGGTCGAAGTCTGACAGGCTGGGTCTGGGCGGTGGCGGACTTGCTTCACACGGCTCCGTCCTGAAGTGGCGCCCAAGGGCAGCTCCGTTTCACAGGACGCATCGGTGCAAACACTACAGGGGGTCCTTCGCACCGGAGGACAGGAAACTTCGAATCACTGTGGGACATATCGGAAGGCACAACTGCTAGACTTCTTCTTAGTTAGTTACATGTTCCACAGATAATTTGCACAATTCTAGCCGGCCGGTGTGACCGAGCGGTTCTAGGCGCTTCAGTCTGGAACCGCACGACCGCTACGGTCGCAGGTTCGAATCCTGCCTCGGGCATGGATGTGTGTGATGTCCATAGGTTACTTAGGTTTAAGCAGATCTAAGTTCTAGTGGACTGATGACCTCAGATGTCAAGTCCCATAGTGCTCAGAGCAATTTTTTTGCACAATTCATTTATCAGAATGAAATGAAACGAGTTAATATCCAGAAACCGTATGCATAACTACTTTTAATATTAACCCCACTCGTGCAACTACACTTGAAAACTTTCTTTTATGCTGGTTACCAGTTTCTAAGCAGAAGTTCGTCAATGGAAGGGAATGATTTTAAGCTGGATTTAAAATGTGCTTTACTGCCTGTCAGATATTTTATGTTGTCGTTGTTGTTGTTGTTCTTGTTGTGGTGAGAGTGTGTGGGTTGTATTTTCTCAAGTTGCGCAATGAATTGATCCAACAAGTACCCTTTGGCTGCTGCAAGAAACAATTTCCACCTCACGCTACTACAGAAGTCAGATAGACGCCCCTAATGTACCAGCAAGAACTGCATGAAAAACATTCAGCAACCAATATCTTCTGGAGTCGTCCGCTGTAAGGAAAAGACGCAAAAATATTCTATATTCTTACATAACTAGTGGAATACCTGGGTACTGAAGTACTGCTAGTTAGTGTAAGAAAAACATTAAACGACGAAAAATATTATTTATTGCAAAAAAATTCTGAGAAATCAAGTGAAACTTTACCTTATAAATTAAGAAATTTCCGGATTTTTTTCAGAATAGTAGATTGCCTCTTATGGATAGGAAAGCTATTATTTTACAAAGTATGGAAAGGTTCTTTTCTCCCTTTTCTGTAAGAATTCTATTTACTCGGCAGAATGACTGAGAGTACACCGGTCAGATAACCAGTCGACCGTGACGCCACTCAATATTCGCTTTTAGGCGTTTAACTAGTTCTCTGTCCGTGTTCACACCGCACAATAAGTGTGGTGGCCAACACAGTGAACAACACTTAATCGCGAGCGACTGAATATAGAGTATCACTACAATTCGCTAACGACGGAGGTGCTCTCTCAGTGAAGTACTGAGGATAGACTTTGTTCCTCGTTGTTTGCATGCACATATGAGCGCACACGCTCTCGTTACGTGTTCCTGCTCCAAGAGTAACAACAGAACGGCTCCTTTTTCTAGAGAAATTTCAAGGGCATATCGTTCGCTGTCTTCCCTCAATCCTCTGGCTCTTTGCGTCAGAAATATTCCACTAATGAGCGTTGCTCTTTTAGACGGGGAATGACGTTTCGTTGAAGTCGACCAATGCGGAAATATGTAGCATCTCCGCTTGGCTTATACTGTCGTCCTGTGAGAACCCCGCAACTATGCAGTCGGTCCGACAACAAATGCGTCTTCTGGGCTCTCCCACACAATGTAACGGAATTTGCTTTTAAGTCGAACACGGGCATCGTTATCCCTTCACTCTGGCAAAAGCTGTTGTCTGTCTGAGCGGTCGCTCCAGCCAAAGTAGGTGTGTGTTGAGTCACCCCTGTGCAGGGACGGGCCTCCCAGTGGGCTGGTTGCCTCTTTAGAACGAAAATTCGTGTGGCCATCATGTTGTGTACTCTAGCTTAAACTTTTTCAACCTCGGTGCGCACTTGCGATTTACTTATTAGATTTGCATATCACTTACATGAATTCATACAAAACTGACTCTACCTTATCGAGTTTGGTTTCAAATGAAGCATCTTGATGTGCAGAATACGATTGTGAGGACGGAATATGTAAGAAATGAAGGTGAGGAGACCACGCCACCTTACAATGGTCACCTGTCCGAAAACTGGTTTGATGCAGCTCTCCATGACACGGTATCCTATGCAAGCCTCTTCCTCTCCGAATAACTACTACAACTTGCATCGTTCTGAATATGCTGTTTTCTGTCATCGTGTCTTGGCCTCCCTCCCCAATTTTTACCCCCCCCCGCCCCCCCACTACTTAGCTGCAACACTACGCTCATGATCCTCTGGTACCGCAGAACGTGTTCTATCAACCACCGGAATCATCTGTTCACGACTGGTGCCAAATGTCGCAGTGTCTACATCTACATGACTACTCTGCAATTCACATTTAAGTGCTTGGCAGAGGGTTCATCGAACCACAATCATACTATCTCTCTACTATTCCACTGCCGAACAGCGAGCGGGAAAGACGAACACCTAAACCTTTCTGTTCGAGCTCTGATTTCTCTTATTTTATTTTGATGATCATTCCTACCTATGTAGGTTGGGCTCAACAAAATATTTTCGCATTCGGAAGAGAAAGTTGGTGACTGAAATTTCGTAAAAAGTTCTCGCCGCGACGAAAAACGTCTATGCTGTAATGACTTCCATCCCAACTCGTGTATCATATCTGCCACACTCTCTCCCCTATAACGTGATAATACAAAACGAGCTACCCTTTTTTGCACCCTTTCGATGTCCTCCGTCAATCCCACCTGGTAAGGATCCCACACCGCGCAGCAATATTCTAACAGAGGACGAACGAGTGTAGTGTAAGCTGTCCCTTTAGTGGACTTGTTGCATCTTCTAAGTGTCCTGCCAACGAAACGCAACCTTTGGCTCGCCTTCCCGACAGTATTATCTATGTGGTCTTTCCGACTGAAGTTGTTCGTAATTTTAACACCCAGGTACTTAGTTGAATTGACAGCCTTGAGAATTGTACTATTTATCGAGTAATCGAATTCCAACGGATTTCTTTTGGAACTCATGTGGATCATCACACTTTTCGTTATTTAGCGTCAACTGCCACCTGACACACCATACAGCAATCTTTTCTAATGAATATGGTTACGCTAAGGAATTTTTTGGCGTAGTGATCTTGTAACCGTTCTGGAGGTACAAGGTTGACGACACACAATTTCCCTTTTTCGATTCCAGCTTTCTCCTCCATTAATGCGAAGGAAACGTGCAGCGTGCTGCTGGATGCTTCATCACTGTTGTTCGGTTCATCTCCAATTGTGGCAATAACAACAAACAGTGTCTCTTGTCCCCCTTTAGTCCCGTATTTAATGGGCCTCACAGTAATGAATTTGTACTTTCAACATTGCACCCCAGTCAGCAATCGTGATAATCTAATATATAAGAAACTATCGGCCTCGATTGCGATAGTGAAACCAACCTTTACCTAGGTTTCAGTCCAAGTAATTGAGCCTTCTTAAGGAGATATACCTGATTCTATAATATGTCTACGAGGGCACGGTCTAGAAATAAAACTATAACAGCCTGAATGAATTAGTGTCTGCCGTCTTCGTCGAGGATGTTTTCGAACATTTAAAAAAATGGTTCAAATGGCTCTGAGCACACAGTCCCGCCCACAGCTCGTGGTCGTGTGGTAGCGTTCTCGCTTCCCGCGCCCGGGTTCCCGGGTTCGATTCCCGGCGGGATCAGGCATTTTCTCTGCCTCGTGATGGCTGGGTGTTGTGTGATGTCCTTAGGTTAGTTAGGTTTAAGTAGTTCTAGGTTCTAGGGGACTGATGACCATAGATGTTAAAGTCCAATAGTGGTCAGAGCCATTTGAACCATCTGAATCATCAGTGCCCTAGAACTTAGAAATACTCAAACCTAACTAACCTAAGGACATCACACATGTCCATGCTCGAGGCAGGATTCGAACCTGCGACCGTAGCAGTCGCTCGGTTCCGGACTGAAGCGCCTAGAACTGGCTCCAAGATTTTCATTTCAGTCACTTCTTTTGCTACGCTACTTTGAGAACAGTTCGTTTTCTTACTTGCTTATGTCTCGCCGAACTTAATTTGGTATCCATATTGTAAACTGGCTTCTGCTGCGGCTGAGTTTGGAGAATAGCATAAGGGTAAACAACTCTAGTGTAATATACAGAATGGCTTTGACAAGTGGTATCGCCAAGGTCAAACGATGACATGCATACGCCATGCGCTCTACCTTCACCGTACATTTGGAACATTTCGTAAACCCACTACAACGGACTATACAGTAAGTGATGATTCCTACCATCTAAACCGCCAAAACAGAGCCAGTTTCAGTTCTACTGTAGACAGACTTAGCAGACTGCCGGTAGATGATGTTAAAGTTAACAGAGAACCAGTGATCTAGTAAGAAGTGGCTACCAACAGTACTTTCACAGCCAGCAGAAATAGTCACAGAACTGTATGGGCAGAGAGTTAAAACAAAGTGTGCCGGTTTAATTGATGAAATTACATTTGAAAGAGAAAATGTCAAGTACAAAAAAAGAAATAAAATAAGCTCATCAATTAGGTGTTGTCTCGGACAAAATGTCACAGGTGTTCAAGGAAATTAACGTAGTTATCAGTTTTCAACCAGATAATATATCGAGAGCAATACAAAGTACAGACAGGACCGACCAGTCTACAAGATTTGGGGTGTATTGAATAGAATGTAGAGTGTAGTAGATGTATCTTCAACAAACATTTAACTGAGTACAAACATTCTATTAATAACGTAGATTCCGCACTTAAAAACTGCACGGGGTAGCTAAAAGCAGAATTATCCACACATTTGAAGGAACTGCATCACAATCGTCCACATCGGTTGCTTAGCGATCAGACAGATCTAACAAACGAAGTGTTTTAGGTAAATTTCAATCTACGTGGCAGTTACGTAAAATAAAAGACATAAAGATGCATAGCCTCTCTTCTTTGACATTGATTTACTGTCCTAACAATTTGTATAGCAACCTATGTATCCGGATTTTATAATAAGTATGGGATGTTTTTTACATGACAAAGACTGAGAGCATGTGCTCTCTCACACATTTCAATTTCTGTTTCTATGTTTTATTTTATTTTTAGCTTCATTGGATGTATTGCATTTGAGCATTTCTTTGTGACCAGTTTTCTTAATCCATACTGTGTGCTGTATTGTGTTGTGTTTCTCCAATATCTAATGGCAAAAGATATTCATATGCACACCCGCACGTTTTATTTTATTTCCTATTTTTAGAGTATCCATTGTCTCTTATTTTAGCAGTTTCTCCTAAATATTGTGGAACAAGTTTTATAATGCAACTCAAATAGCCTTTCTCGTAAGCGTTCGAAGCACCCTGGAGTTGTGTGAACACTTCTACTTACGTTTTTACATATTTTTGTTTCATTTCACGTATTAGAGGGCGGGCTTGTATTTAGGTGAAAGCATCTAGCCACATATTTTTGTCTCTGTTTCATGTACTGCGCAGTTTGTTGTATTGCTAGAACGGTTCTCATGCGAGCGTTATTTCGCCCTCAGCATTGTTTCAGCTTTTGTAGTGTATGCGCATGATGTGTAAGATTGCTGCTGTCATGGTGTGTGTCCTTTAGGAAAGATAACATACTTACTTTTGAGCCACTCTGTCACACACAGAACTTCTTTCCCACTGCTGTTCTCATCAGAAAGTACTATCTCTGATAACAGTACTAAGACTACTAGCTGTCAGTGTGTATTCGAGTGATCAGCTCACTTCTAAACATTTGTTTACTGGGATCTGTCTTAAGAATGTTCTCACTGCAATATTCTATGATTTTCACGACGTACGCAGCCTCGCACACGTTTAGTGTTGCTGTATTGTTACAGAGGAAAGAGTCAGTTACGACGATGACACGTGATCCATCACCTGTATTTTCCACTATCCATCTCAGCAGGTACCTATCATTTCCGTAGTTTCCTACCTGTAGAGTATTGACTGTTTACCTACAGCCTTCAGACCTATGGAAAAAATTCTATCCTCTCACAATACTTCTCATTCGCTGCAGGTCCTTCAGATTTGAGGTGCAAGTGCAGTGCTTCAGTGATTTTTATCCGAAGAATTTCGCTTTTATGGGATGTGTATTTAAAATACAAATGTATTTCCGTTGTTTAGCTGACTCTGATTCTATAGTTTACAATAGAAATAAAGCCCTAATGTTTCTTTCCCATGCTCATTACATATTTTATTGTTCGCTTGGCTGAAGATCGGAATATTGTACCGCTGACAGCTCACTCCCCACTCATATGGAACGGGGGGACGACATAACAATAAAGGGGAAAAATGAAGACAAGCGTACATCTCGGAGGATTATTAGAATTTGACATGTGCTGAATTATGTACAAGTGATGTATTATTTCTGCCCTCTTTTGTAACGTACTAGAGTAAACAGGGCATGATACTGTCATTCTATATATTCACACCGTTTTCTGTTTTTTATCGTTTGCAGTATACCACTTTATAATGACCTTAATGCCAAAACTTTCTACAGTCCATGGCGAACAGTTTTTTTTTATTTTTTAAGATGATCTAAACCGCCCAATCACTAACATGAGCTGTCACATTTTTTCAGAGAGATTGCAGATCAATGTCTTGTTATGTCTTTTCAGGAGCCAGCGATTCAAGTTAAAACGCCGGCTATAGCGAGGTTGAAGCGCCCCTAGTGGAGCTTGGACGTAAAAATTGCATGTCCATACTTGGCGATGGACTGATCGCAGGTGACATCATAGTCGGCAGCATGTCTATACAGGGAGAAGGCAGTCACTTACCCCTTGACAATAACCGAGGTGGATTTTATCTACTTCTTTTTTCTGCACACCCGAATATACTTTATTAATTCATTTCCGCGTGAGAAAATTCCTTCGTTGATTTTCTGTTGTTCCATAAATCACTCCACGTGATCTAAAGTAGTTCTCTCAATAATGCCACGATCATTTCCTTCTCCGATCGTCGACGAATTAACCGAGGCCACCGCAGTGACCTCAATATCGATGGCAGAGTGTCTGACCTATTATGTTATTGACATTAAAAACGATGCAGTCAGATGAAGAATGCGCTCTAAGACAAATAATTCCACCATGGTATTATCTTAATGGAACGGGAATCGGTATATGTGATGTACATGAGTAGACAAACAAATGATTGCAGTTTCAGAAAAACTGGATGATTTGTCCAAGAGAATGAGCTTCACAATTTGAGCAAATCAGTAATGCATTAGTCCATCTCTGACCATTATGGAAGCAGTTATTCGGCTTGGCATTGATTGATAGAGTTGATGGATATAGTCCTGAGGGATAGGGTGCCAAATTCTGTCGAACTGACACGTTATACCATCAAAATCTCAAGCTGTTTAGAGGGCGCTGCCCATAATGCTCCAAACGTTTTCAACTGGGTAGAGTGCGGTGATCTTGCTGGTCAAGGTAGGGTTTGGGAAGGACGAAAACAAGCTACAGCAACTACAGCTATGTGCAGGTGAGCTTCACCTTACTGAAACGTAAGTTCAAGATGGCTTGCCATGAAGGGCAATAAAACTAAGTGTAGAATATGTCGCGTGCTGGTGTGCTGCAAGGGCGCCGTAGATGTCAACCAACGGGGTCCTACTATGAAAAGAACTGGCACTGCAAGAACATTATTTTTGGTTGTCGGGGCGTGTGGCTGTCAACAGTCAGGTTGGTATCCCACCCTTGCCCGGGGCGACTTCAGACCCGTCCTCGGGCTGTAATCTCACTAACTGGTGTAAAATTGCCTTCAACGATGATTCCCGCTTCGAACTGAGCTCCGATTACGTCTACCGATCTCCGCCCGTATCCTTCTGGTTGTCGGACCATATGGCAGGCGACAGTCGGATTGCTATCCCACCGCTGTCCGAGGTGACTGCAGACATGTGCTCGCCTGGAATCTCACTGACTAAAGTAGAATTGTCATCAACGGTGATTCCCGCTTCGAACTGAGAACGATGACATCACATCTATCGATCTCCGTCTCATTCATTCACTGTTCGTAGTTTTTGGTCTTAGAGTGTATGCAGTTGCCTGTAGATCAGCTAGCGACGATACCCTTCCAGGCTGCTTGGGAAGAGAGAGATGGGAAGACATGCACTGGTGGAAATAACATTTTTCGAAGTAAAACAGTACATCGTTTTATGTTATTTATCTGTCTTAGAACTGCTGTAAGTCAGCTGCCTTAGTACCGAGTATGTGGTGTGGAAAAACTGAGATTTCTCCATAACTGCCGAAAAATCGCTTCGTAACTATTGGTAGTGCTGCTAATAGATCCGCCGGCAAAAGCGTCAGCACCGTCTTCACCCCTCTGACCCCCCACAGCCCGCCCTGGCAGCCTTCCTAGTTCTCACAGGCTCCAGCCGCGGGAGCCCATAATGCGTGTCTTAACTGAAATTCAATTACCGCCACTCCGGAAACTCATTCACCGGCTCCTGGCAGGCTCGCAACTTGGGAAACCGGTTGCCAAACCGTAAGCGCAATACTGATAGTCGATAATTAATAAGGCGCCGCTGCATAATGAGGCACCTCGGTAATGGCGCACGTGGCAAGCATGCACAACGCTTTCCCACAACCAACCGTAAAGTAAACGCTAATTCAAACGCAGCAATTTGACTGCATAATTTTGTGCATACCTGATCATAATGATTTATAATTCAATACTGTGGTGGCACCTTAGCACTTTATCGAAATATAACTATCCAATCGATGGAATAAATAGGCAGGGTCCTGAGCAACAAAAGCTCTGTTTGGTGGTGCCATCTTCACAACTATACTAGGAATTAAAACTACACTGTTAGCTATTACCTGCTGTGGTGCTTATCAGTAAGACAGGTATTTAGGTTTTCATCATTTTTCTTTTAATTCTATGTGTGTGATTTAACTGAGATAAGTGTGAGTACTCTTATTAGCTTTGTGGAATATTTGTCATTCGCAAATAGGTTACATATAGGAAATCAGTGTGACAGTTTAATGTATATCCTGGACTGCAACTACTTTGCAAGGTATGTAATGGCTTGTACGTGGGGCTATAGCGGTCACATAACGGGCATTGCCTCCACAACCGGCATTCGCCAACATAATAATGGTTTTAATTTTACTCACATTTAAATTGTGAGGGATCGTAAAAGAATTTCGAAGAATGTCACATGGAAACAAAAGCAAATACAAAATACAATTAAAGCTTGCAGAGACGGGAAATCTATAAGGTCAGTGACAAAACAAAAGCAAATCATTTTCAGCACCCTCCAGGAGGACGTAAAGAAGAGAACTGAAGAGGCCTCTGGAATGGGTCACAAATTGGTGTTTTCTGTTCAGCAGCAGAAGGGAATTGCAGAACGTATCAAGAAGTTAGTAAAAATGTTTTATGCCATCGGTACTCTGGACCTTAGAATATGAAATTTGCAGAAACGAACAAAATAGTCAACAGTCTCAATCCAGTTGGGCGTCTGTGCAATACAGGTTGGGTAAAGAGTTTTCTGGAGAGGCCTCCAGCTATTTCTGTAAGTAGATCAGAAACAAGCAGTGTGAGCCGCAGTCGAGGTTCAAATACGGAAGAAGCGTCCACATTCTACGTTCCTCTGGCTGAAAGACCCAGCAACTCAAATAAAACTCAGAATAAAATATCTTCCAGTAATATAAAGTCACGTGCAGTTATATCACTAACTCAAGGTCCGAGCAACGCCCCAAAGAATAGACAAGGAGAGAAACGATAGCACTCATTAATCCTAATGGAGCTGCCATGAAGAAAATTCTTTGAGAAAAAGGTGCAAAGAAGGCAAACACAAGGATATTGAAAGCTTTGCAGAAGAGATCCTTCAGAAGAGAACTGTACATATCTACTAGGAATCTAGTTGCTGCACAGATGATACTACATCGCAGACTGACATCGATACCTGTGCGATGATAATTCGGATGACGTAAGCGAAACTGACGGGAAAAAGTATCTAGTTTTTGCTGGCTATTGAAAGTATGGTGAAGTCAATGGTCTACAGGCAAATTCAGCTTGTTAAGGGTGGGATCAACAAGACTACAATGATTGTGAATTTTATGTAAATACAGCAGCAAAGTAAATAGGAAACATTCACTTATTTAAATTTCTTCAATCTATTATATTTCCTGAATATGATTCCTTACATCCCAGAACATTGAGTTTAAAGTCGTTCTGCATGCATTGTCTTGATTTGAGAGTCGGTTTCCTTCATTACAGTGTTATATTTCTGTTTCTCCATATTCGTGATCATGTAATATTTATTCGTTAAACTTACTGCCATAAAGATTTTTCTGACAGTTATTAAACCGACTGCGGGCATAGGCGGTCAAAGCAATATTTTCACTTGATTCGATTTCCGCAAAATAACATTGTTCCCAAATTTACGTATTTCAATGAATGTGAACATGCCATATAATAAATAAGAACCCAAGTTTTAGATATTCTAATTTTAACCCCCCCTTAAGTGCGGATTTTCCCTGTACTCCGACTGCGAATGGATAAAAGTGTCACAGAATAGCTATACAGTGCCCATTTCGAAGCTGTAGAACTATAACCGAACTAAATATCTGGCCATGATCAAATGAGCTGACATGACACCTCTTATGCATGCTACACTACTGGTTAGTCGATTGTCAATGCTAGGGGTGACCGGATCCCTGTCAAGAGACAATTCCTCTTATTCCATCCATCCTCTTTTCGAATACAGGGGCTATCTCCAATCTCACTGAAATGAGGGTGGTACACACAAGGCGGAATATAAAACAAGTATTATTATTAAAGGTTGAACCCTGTGTCAGTCAAAAGAACAACAAAATGAAAAGTAAACTATGCTGCCTGACACAAAGAAAGTGAAACAGTGACGATGGGGGAGGGGTGGAGGAGAGGTTGGAAACGAATGAAACTTAAAGGATTGAGAGGCTATGTGATGTTATTTTGGTGACTGAAAAACCGTGGCAACATTACAAAGAACTTGGCAGTACTACCCCACTTACCGACATGGCGTTGCATCCACTCCGGCGTGCACTCTTTAGGCTTGGAAAGGTGTCATAAAGCCGTTATGTCATGTTCTGAGGCCAGCTAACCCACAAACATCTGAGCCACCTGAACACTGTTGCACGGCGTTGTCCCTCCATCTCTCTGCCATTCTTGCTATATGCCCCCTCCCCAGATATATCCTCCTACTCAGAACATCTATAGCGATACTGTCTTTCTATAGTTCTCTTAATTTTTTGTTGTCCTCCTTTCCATGTTATTTTCCTCATATACCGGCCCAAAACTTTTTGTTAGTGTTTTTCTTTCGAATATTTACAGCTTTTCTCCATCTTTCTTTATAAATACTAATGCTTCGCATCCGTATAATGTTAGTAGTATAACAGTCGATTGATCAAAGTGTATTTTGAAGTTAGTACTAAGTGATCTTTTCTTTAAGATTGTGATACAACCAAAAAAGACAGGTTGCTAGACGGGCATAATTTCTGCATCTCTTCTATCGTTGTTACTAAGTACTTAAAGTGATCATCTGTCTTAGAAATGAAACCATCTGCAGCCACAGGGGCTTTATTTTGAATTTTCTTACTTATGATCAGATACTATGTCTTTCCTTCCTTAAAACGAATTCTTGTTTTCTTAGCGGTTTTCTCATAATTTTGCATCATTTTGATTAATTCTGTTTTGGAAATACTTATTAATGCTACATCATCTGCGTACGTGAGGATAAACAGTTTTTACATGTAATTTGTATTATGGTGAAAAAGACCGCTTCAGCTTTATGATTTGTATGATAAATATTTATTTATGAACCACCTAGTTTCAAAGCGTTAGGTCCATATCTTCAGGGATACATCGTTATACAAACAGCAAAAATATAACGATTCTATTTCGGTTAAAGTGTTGTTGAATTGTAGATGATACTATATAAGAAAATTATGTACTCACATTTCGTTTCTTAGCTCAAGTGCCAAGCCACAGACGGCCCAACATTCTCTGTCAAATAATATTAAAAATGTTCAACCGCCAAAGCTTGGTAGTCAAGCTAAAACACGGTAGTATGCAGGGAATATCATTTAAATTAAGGAAAACTGGAACAAATGTGAGGTGCTAAACCTGACGAATGTAAAAGTGTAAAATAAATTAGATGCGTAGGTGACGAAAACTTATGACAACGTGGTAATATAAAACAGATCTCAAAAGCAGAGCTTGCATGATTGTGCGATAGGTAACGAAGGTCAAGTCTAGATAAAATACAGCTTACAAAACAGACCAATATTAAGATAAAAATGGACTGTATAAATTAAAAATTAAACATATTATACAGATATGGCGTAATATCGTCGTGGCGACATGAGGCCCGCGGAGACCGCAGAGACTACAACTGAGGGGAGTCGGGGGAGGTGTCGATAAGGAAATCAGGCGGATTCGCGTAAGAACGTATGCAGTGGGAGGCACGTAGGAACAGAATCATAATATGTGGTACAGAAAGGTGAGTAGCATCTTTCCAAAAAAAATTATACTTGGAAGATAGGGGAACCTAGATGACAAAGTTTATTTTATTAACTAAATAAAAAAAGGAGTGGGGTGTCGTATGTAGAAGAAAAGAGCTATAAAATAGAAGGAATTACATAGAAATTTATTCAACAACATATTAACCCAAACAGCATTTTTATAGGTTTTCCTCCTGTTTATACACATGTATATCCCTGAATAAGTAACTGTAACGCCATGAACTAAGTTTTTTTAATAAATGAATACTTATCTTACAGATGAAGTTGTGTAAAATGTAAACTTTCACGGCCGGAACTGTCATGATTAATAAAATTCTTTTCCGGGCTATTATGCCGTGGTCTGATGGATTTCGCATTGCAACCCAACATTTCGTCCCCATCTGCGGAGGACATCTTCAAGGGGGTTCGTGGCCTCTGTTAACTTCCGAAACACACACTGTCTCACTACTGACTGCAGCAAATTTTTGTTTTCGCGTGCTCCCGCGCATAGGCGTGACGTCACATGTTTTGAATACGCGTATTCAATTGGCCGTTGTCGGTTGCCGCCGCCCGCTGTTGCTATCATCCCATGGCGGAAGACTGGTACACATCTTCTTCAGCACCGGCATCCAGATGTCATTCAATTTCACGCCCTCCTCCTTCCTATTAAAATTCCTGGGGTGTTTCATAATCTCTATAGCCTCTCTGTAAAGCCTTTCATGATATCTGCTTGTGGCTGCCAGTACTTGAGTTCTATCAAAATAAATGTGGTGGTCTCCTGACTGCAAAGCGTGTTCCGCAACAGCTGATCTATCAATCTGTCCCCTTCTACAATTGCCCTTGTGCTCTTCTAGTCGTTTTTTGACCGTTCTTTTTGTGGTACTCACATATACCTCCCCACAACTACACGGGATCCTGTAAATTCCTGCTTTTTCCAGCGGTTTACGAGCATCCTTAGCCAATCTCAGGTGTTCTTGTATCTTCCGGCATAGTGGTCCAGCCGGAGGACATGTTAGTCAGTTTCGATGTGGCATCGCTATTTACTATGGTTCCTCTCAATGAGGTGTTGCAACAGCTGAATAGAATTTTTCCTCCCGACATTGCAGAACTATTTAAATATTGCCTTACGACCACATATTTCAAATGGAACGATGAGTTCTACGAACAGACTGATGGCGTGGCAATGGGGAGCCCCTTAAGCCCGGTTATAGCTAACTTTTTCATGGAAAAATTCGAGGCGCAGGCTCTAGAAACTGCCAACAAAAAGCCGAATATCTGGTTCCGCTACGTAGATGATACGTTTGTGTTGTGGAGGCATGGCAGAGAGGAACTAGGCCGTTTTCACAAACATCTAAACGGTATTAATCCGAAGATTCAGTTTACCATGGAGGAGGAGGCAGAAGGGAGACTAAATTTTCTGGATGTGCTAGTTTACAAGAAACAGGATGGTTGCTTAGGCCATACAGTTTACCGGAAACCCACGCACACGGATCGTTATCTACACCGGGATTCGAACCACCACCCACAACAAAAGCGAGGCATAATAAAAACGTTAGCGGATAGAGCGAGGAACATCTGTGAACCTGGGCTACTGGATACGGAACTGGAACACCTCACTGATGCATTACTCAGGAATGGTTACTCGGCTGCTGAGATAAAAAGAGCGTTAAGACCGCCGCGTGAAAATCATAGCAACGCACAAGCGCTTGCAAAATCGAAAGTTTTCCTGCCTTTTATTAAGGACGTCACTGACCGCATAGGGAAAATATTGAAAAAACGGAATATCGCGGTGATTTACAAACCTACCCGGAAGATACAAGAACACCTGAGATTGGCTAAGGATGCTCGTAAACCGCTGGAAAAAGCAGGAATTTACAGGATCCCGTGTAGTTGTGGGGAGGTATATGTGGGTACCACAAAAAGAACGGTCAAAAAACGACTAGAAGAGCACAAGGGCAATTGTAGAAGGGGACAGATTGATAGATCAGCTGTTGCGGAACACGCTTTGCAGTCAGGAGACCACCACATTTATTTTTATAGAACTCAAGTACTGGCAGCCACAAGCAGATATCATGAAAGGCTTTACAGAGAGGCTATAGAGATTATGAAACACCCCAGGAATTTTAATAGGAAGGAGGAGGGCGTGAAATTGAATGACATTTGGATGCCGGTGCTGAAGAAGATGTGTACCAGTCTTCCGCCATGGGATGATAGCAACAGCGGACGGCGGCAACCGACAACGGCCAATTGCGCTCGCGTATTCAAAACATGTGACGTCACGCCTATGCGCGGGAGCACGCGAAAACAAAAATTTGCTGCAGTCAGTAGTGAGACAGTGTGTGTTTCGGAAGTTAACAGAGGCCACGAACCCCCTTGAAGATGTCCTCCGCAGATGGGGACGAAACGTTGGGTTGCAATGCGAAATCCATCAGACCACGGCATAATAGCCCGGAAAAGAATTTTATTAATCAGATGAAGTTGTGTTTTTAATCATGTTACTACCCTACAGCTGTGGATGCCCACAATAAAAAATTCATAATATGTAGTCGATGAGTTCCACGTTAGGGGATGCCGAATAAACAGCTGTATGAGATAGATGTGACTCAGATTTCTTTTCGTTCGATACGTGAGAAAAGTCGTGGAAGAGATAGACGTACCTATACAGATGGCGGTAGCATCGCGTGCACAATGTATAAAAGGGCAGTGCAGTAGTGCGTATGCATAGAGTTGTCCTTGCTAACAGTCAAGAAAACTTGCGTGAAATAATAGTAGAAATCGATGTCAGACGTACGATGAACGTGTCCGATAGGACAGAGCAGCGAAATTTGTCGTTAATAGGCTATGGCAGCAAGTGATCGACGCGATTGCCTTCCTAACATCACGACATCGCCTGCAGCGCCTCGCGTGGGTTCGTGACCATATCGGCTGAACCCTAGACTCCTTGAGAACTGTGGCCTGGTCACGTGAGTCCAGATTTAAGCTCCTAAGAGCTGATGGTAGGGTTCGAGTGAGGGGGAGGCCTCACGAAGTTATGGATCTAAGTTGTCAACAAAGCACTTTGCAAGTTCGTGGTGGCTCCGTAATCGTGAGGATTGTGTTTACATGAAATTGAATCAATCATTGACTGAAAATAGTTATGTTCGGCTTAACGAGGACCATTTTCAGCTATTCATGTACTTCGTTCCCAAACTGCAATGGGTTTTTTATGGTTGACGGTGCGCCATGCCACTGGGCCCACGTATCGAGAAGTTACTTCATGCACGAAAACCTGCGCCGGCAACACTTTTGCAATTATGGACGGCTGTAGAGGTAGCATGGCTCAGTATTTCTGTAGGGGACTTCCAACGACTTTTTGATCCCATGCCACGTCGAGCTACTGCACTACCCCGGGTAAAAGGAGGTCCGATATGATATCAAGTGGTATCCAATGACTTTTATCTCGTCAGTATATAAAGATGCTTAATGTTGTTACTGTGGTGTCACCGCCAGACACCACACTTGCTAGGTGGTAGCCTTTAAATCGGCCGCGGTCCGTTAGTATACGTCGGACCCGCGTGTCGCCACTATCAGTGATTGCAGACCGAGCGCCGCCACACGGCTGGTCTACTCTAGAGAGACTCCCTAGAACTCGCCCCAGTTGTACAGCCGACTTTGCTAGCGATGGTTCACTGACTACATACGCTCTCATTTGCACAGACGACAGTTTAGCACAGCCTTCAGCTGCGTCATTTGCTACGACCTAGTATATTCTTCAAGAATGTATTCTGAACTGATAATATTGTGAATCATGTACCGTCAAGAGCGACGTTCATCATTAATGGATTAAAGTTAAGTATCAAACTAGCTACGTCCGCTTTCTGAATTCTAATTCCTTGTCATGTTCCAGACTTCACGTCAGTATATTTCTTCCCTCCTCACGCCAGCCTGTGTGAGCTAAAACGCGTGCATTTCGGCCTCCACTAGTAACACGGTGTTGGCTCTTCTGCCAACACAAAAGTTACCAAAATGTCGAAAAGTTTTCTTACTTCAGATTTTCACGCGACGCCTTAATAAACGTTCGGCCAGACATAGCCTGCAAACTTTTAAATATATATTTCATATAAGTATACATACACTATATAAAAAGGAAAGGTTGTTAACCAAAAGCTCGAAAAGTTCTTAACTGATTTAACTCAGATATGTACATGAGATTCTAATATACGTTCTGATGGACATAGGCTACATATATCTTTAATATGTGTTGTGTGTGTATGTAGTAGATAAAGGATAAACGTTGTTAGCAAAAAGTTCGAAAAATTCTGGACCAGTTTAATTCGGACTTTTACACGACGCTTAAATAAATATTCACACAACAGTGGCTGTCTATTATTGAAAGACATGTGATATATAAGCATGTATTTAATACATAAAGGGGAAATGTTATCAGCCAAAATCTCAGAGGGTTCATCGAACCTCCTTCACATTAATTCTCTATTGTTCGAGTCTCGAATTGCGTGAGGAAAAAAAAGGACACTTACATCTTTAAGAGCAGCTCCGATTTCTCTTGTTTTTTTACGGTGATCGTTTGGTCGGCGTTGACAAAATATTTTCGATTCGGAGGAGAAAATTGGTGATGAAAATTTCGTGAGAAGATCACGCCCAGTTAGCGAGGGCTATCCCAGGTAAGAACCTTCTACACCACCCATTAACAGTCAAAAACACACAGTGAAATGACTTGAAGGAGATCACTTCAAAAGTTCACAAAAACTGAAACTTCCCGTGAGATTAAAACTGTGTGCCCGACCGAGACTCGAACTCGGGACCTTTGCCTTTCGCGGGCAAGTGCTCTACCAACTGAGCTACCGAAGCACGACTCACGCCGGGTACTCACAGCTTTACTTCTGCCAGTACCTCGTCTCCTACCTTCCAAACTTTACAGAAGCTCTCCTGCGAGACATGCAGAACTAGCACTCCTGAAAGAAAGGATATTGCGGAGACATGGCTTAGCCACAGCCTGGGGGATGTTTCCAGAATGAGATTTTCACTCTGCAGTGGAGTGTGCGCTGATATGAAACTTCCTGTCAGATTAAAACTGTGTGCCCGACCGAGACTCGAACTCGGGACCTTTGCCTTTCGCAGGTAAGTGCTCTACGAACTGAGCTACCGAAGCACGACTCACGCCCCGTACTCACAGCTTTACTTCTGCCAGTACCTCGTCTCCTACCTTCCAAACTTTACAGAAGCTCTCCTGCGAGGCATGCAGAACTAGCACTCCTGAAAGAAAGGATATTGCGGAGACATGGCGTGAGTCGTGCTTCGGTAGATCAGTTGGTAGAGCACTTGCCCGCGAAAGGCAAAGGTCCCGAGTTCGAGTCTAGGTCGGGCACACAGTTTTAATCTGACAGGAAGTTTCATATCAGCGCACACTCCGCTGCAGAGTGAAAATCTCATTTCTTCACAAAAACTACTCAACTGACGATGATCGAATACCGGGATGGCAAGTAAGAGAATTGCCTTCCACAGGTAAGCTGTACAGATTGGGCTGTAATAGAATGCTCACCATAATTCCCAGGAATTAGGAACATAAGTCAACAACCGCCCGATCAATGGCTGCAATAGGACCAACATGTCCAACACTCGCCCTCGTGTTGAATCCTTTGGAAATGGCTGATAGGAAACCAACTAGGCACCACAGTGGACACAGGCTTCTGCGGAATGATCCCAAGAAGGTACTCAAGCAAGCCACGGAAGTAACGTCTACGTCAGGCATCTCCACTGACCCGGCCGATACACCACGTAACCCGCTCTGACTAATATCCTCCGCACAGCCCCGACCTTGCGTCCAGTGACTACCATCTGTTCCTGCACTTTAAGAAACACCTGGGCGGTCGGCGTCTCCAAGACGATGACGAAGTCAAAACAGTGGTGAAGGAGTTATTAACAAGTCAGGCGGCAGACTTCTATGAGGAGAGTATTCAAAAATTGGTGCAACGTTATGACAAGTGCCTCAATATTGACGGAAATTATGTAGAAAAGTAGATTAAGGTATAGGCTTTCATGTTAAAATAAAATTATTGAGATATCTAGCACGTATATTTTTAATTTTAAACAGTACTTACTTAAAAAACATGTAATTAGACGATCCACAAATAAAAATTATCAACATATTGTGAATACTATTTTCCTTGCACAATGCTTCACTCTTCCCATTCTAAAAATTTTCTTCGAGAAACCCACGAGAACATGACACAGTGTAGAAACGTGGGTTGGTTGGTGGAAGGCGGTCACGAAACGTTTTGTGACGTGAGGAAAATGGAACGAAAAACGGCTGCAGAGAGTCGGCTGCTACAACACGTCTGGCCCGCCTGGAATGAGGAGGAATGCCGGGATTCCATTTGCGCCGGTGTCTTTGAATGACACGGCCGGAAGAATCACGGACGAGGGGACCGGTCCGAGGCCCGGCCAGCGTCTATATTGACTTATTTGCGCTCCTTCCGCGCCGCCGGCCACGGACAAAGGCGCCGCCCTCATAATCCGGCGCCGTGTCACGTCGGCCGCCGCCTGCAGCCCGCCACCGTCGCGACGCACAAGAAGCGTCGCCTCTGCCTCACTTCTGTCCGGAGTCACCCGCTCCACGCTCGTTTCATTACTACACTCTGCTTGCGCCCAACAACAAGGACAATGCCAGCTACCTTTTGTGCAAGAGCCAAGACGTCTGCCATCGCCTGTCGCTGGTGGAAAGGAACGAAGAACACATATCCTCTTTTTTCCCAAATCATTTGGAACGATGCATTCCTGTACTGACTAATGCTATTACTGTTCGTTCTAAACAATGTAGTGTGGAGTGTTCAACCAAAATTCAGCCTATTTCAAAAATCTGTTGTCCCTTACCCATTGTGCGTTCAGTCCTCATCAGCGAGAAATGTGGTATCATACAGAGTGTTTCCGTAAGATCGTGCAAAAATGTAACAGGGCGTAGAGAACGCTCCACTGAACAACTTGACGCAGGGGTTGGAGAAGCCAGCTTAACGAGATATGGAATTAAAACTGCTTCGTCTAGCATTGTGTTTTCAAGTTTATTTGCAACTAACATGCATACATGTTTACATGTAGAGTTCTGCTCATTTACATGTACTTTCCTTATTTCCTGCACGGAAACAAGAAGGATGAACCTGATGACTGGGATGTCATGATGCAGGTTTTGTTTAAAAATGGCTCTGAGCACTATGAGACAACTTCTGAGGTCATCAGTCCCCTAGAACTTAGAACTACTTGAACCTAACTAACCTAAGGACATCACACACATCCATGCCCGAGGCAGGATTCGAACCTGCGACTGTGGAGATCACGCGGTTCCAGACTGTAGCGCCTAGAACCGCTCGGCGGCCTCGGCCGGAAGGTTTTGTTTACTTGAGGTTCATGCAAAGAGTTCTACATGAGATGTTGGAGAACGTACCCTTGGCTGTTCATGAAGCGATGTGGATACAAGATAACGGTACACCGCCTCACTTAAGTGTGAATGTCCGCAACAATCTCAGTGCCGTATTTGCTGGATTGGAAGAGAAAATCCTATTCCATGACCTGGGAGCTCACCTGATCCGAATCCCCTTGATTATTGTCTATGGGAATATGTAAAGTCACTTGTGTGTGACACCCCACTGGATACGGAGCTGGAATTAATTGCCAGAGTTGAAGCTGTCTGTGAAGTAATTCAAAACATACCAGAAATGTTTGTCAGGGTGCATCACAATCTTGTTCACCGATCTCATGCTCACATTGAGGTTGATACCCATCAGTTTCGACACATTTTGTAAAATACAGTAGAAATGGTATGTTCATTATGTCAATGATGGTATTTGCAGTTAATTGTAATTAATGTAAATAAAAAAGTGCACAGTACCCAGCGGATCCAATGATGAATGCCCGCTGAGCCATGCTTTTGGCGGCTCCGATGACGAGCGCCCCATACCGCCGCGATACCGCGGCAAATGCACGGCTGAGTCTGAGTCGCAGTCTTCAGTAGTCGTCGGTGTTAATCAGCCTTCGATAGTTGGCTCTTGCAGTACTAGCGATAGCCTCACACAGTGCGAAGCTCTTCAGTTTGTCTTTTAAAACGGCTCGACTTTACTGCTGTTTGTTCTTGTGTTACGTTTCTTCAGAACTCCTGGAGAAAGCTGTAAGTTAAGCACAACTTACGTTTACTGTATTTCCGTGTTCGTCAATCATTTCTGCTAGTGTCCAGCTTCCCTACGATGACATCTCTTTAACTGCTCTGTATCCCACCTCTCCTTACCGTTTTGAGCGAAGTAGTACACAACAAGAACAGGGCGAGAATGTCGTATTTTCAGAAAGACGCGGCCCAACCGTACTAACACAGACATTTAAGAATATTTCAGTAATAATCTCTACAATGGTTCGGCAGACATGTATCGCTGCATTACTGGCCTCTTGAGCAATTGGCGTGTGATTTCTTTTTGTACGACGAGTTGCCGAAAGGTAATGCCTCCGAATTTCTTGTTCTGTTCTTAATATCGGTTGAGGTATCATGTTTCATGTGTGTTTCTCAGTTGAGTTTCCCTCTTTGCTAACGAACTAGGAACACTCTCTAGCTGAAGGGCTCCAAACTGTAGCGTGTAACATGTCTGTGTGTAACATATCTATGTCGGTGCGTGTTGTAGTCCAGTTTCTCAACATACAGAGATGCCTCCATCCAATCGCGTGAGCGTTTAGATGCTATCATTGCAGAAGTGTGCTACAGAAAACTGAGTAATATGGTTGTCTCAAATGCACACTCCTAACATGAAACAGAGGATACTGGACACTTGTCAAAAGTTTCTTTAACTTCATTTTCAACATAAGCGTGATGGCTTTCTTAATAACATTGTGACAAGTGATGAACGTTGAGGTCACAGTTTCGACCCAGAAAACAAGAGTGCATCAAGGTAGTCTCGTCACCAATGATCATCGACGTCAAAAAATATCAAAGCCGTGCCATCAGCAGGCAAAGTCATGCTCTCAGTATTCCGGTATTTTCAGGATGTGGTTCATTTGGAATCCATGCCTAAGGGCACCACCAAAATCTCGGCAAGCTTCTGTGAGACCGTCAGAAAACTGAAGGCACGAATTTGAAGAGTTCATCCCCATCTGGAGCACCCGCTACTAGAGCATGATAGTGCCTGATCACGCGCGAGTGCTGCCGTGTTTGCAGCGATCCGACGTCTTTGGTTCACTATCATCGAGCATCCTCCATACAGCCCCGATTTGGCACCATCCGATTTTCATCTGTTTCCAAAACGTAAAGAACAACTTCTAGGTCTTCACTTTGAAAGTGATGAAACGATCAGTATGGTTTGATTCAGCCACAGCATCAAGGGGAACTGTAGAGAAAGTCGAGACAATTTAAACGACATTCAGTAACTCAAGCTTTCATTCTGGAAAATAGTTTGCACTTAGAGGTTCAATATGCTTTCAACTCTACCCATTGATGCGAATGCGTAGCATTTTCTAGTGTTTTCTACCTTTATATGCTAACCCTCAGCAATCTCAGCACGACTTTCGGGAATATAATACTTTTATCCAGATCCGTTCTCTTTTGAATCACATTCCAGATCCCTTGTCCATGTTTCCCAAGACATTACCTTATTATTGTCAATGAATGTTAATCCATTTCTTCTGAATTTATTTGTAATAATCTGAGTTAACTGAAATCCTTCTTTAATTTCGTAGTAGAATAAGCTCCTTTGTCACTGTTTTGGTGGGCAGCAATTTACTTGTGTTAGATATACAAGACCACATTAATATACTCAAAGGTTCAGTGTAAAAGTAGCACCCACATATCTCCAGACCACCTTACAGGAACAGTCAAAAGCCTTATGACTTCCCTCGTAACTTACCGCCATTAGGCTAGGCACGAGTGCGTAAACCAGAGGCTTCAAGCGTTAAGCCGTCGGCATGTGGATCGTGTTTTAGAATTTCAACGTTGGGAGTGACGAGTTCACCGTGCTGCTGAACGCTTACAAACGATGCGACTTGTGTGTACGGTACCTGGGACTCAACGTGCTACACGCTATCGCAGAGCGCTCCAGGTGCAGTTGTTGGCTGTAACTGGTTTGTAAATGACAATATTTACAAAATGGGTGGGGGTAAAATTCCTATGTTAACTCTATTAAATCGTACATTTCCTCCTCCTCCATATGGTACGCATTTTCCGTCTGTACCACACATAAATAAAAATTTCACTATTCATAACCATAGTATAAGACAAAAAGGAAAGTACCACGTCCACTCATTAATGATGGTGGTGGTGGTTAGTGTTGTTTAACGTCCCGTCGACAACGAGGTCATTAGAGACGGAGCGCAAGCTCGTGTTAGGGAAGGATTGGGAAGGAAATCGGCCGCGCCCTTTCAAAGGAACCATCCCGGCATTCGCCTAAAACGATTTAGGGAGATCACGGAAAATCTAAATCAGGGTGGCTGGAGACGGGATTGAACCGTCGTCCTCCCGAATGCGAGTCCCCACTCAATAATGATATCGGCATACAAAAGTTACATTACAAATAGTGAAATACAAATTTTCCGTAGTTCTCCACACAAGATAAAATTTATTTCATTTTTCTTACATTTCAGTAAAACCCTAAAGTCATTCTTACGTGCTCGCTGTTTCTTTCAAATAGCAGAATCTTTACGATCAAAATAATAAGAAAATATCAGAATCTACTAGAAAATATGAAGTTTAGTAATAGTGTACGTGGATCCAGTCTGATGCGAAGCAGCAACACTTCATATGTTACACTACTATTGTGAGTCGCCGGCCACTGTGACCGAGCAGTTCTAGGCGCTACAGTCCGGAACCGCGCAACTGCTATGGTCGCAGGTTCGAATCCTGTGTGATGTCCTTAGGACAGTTAGGTTTAAATGCCTCTAAGTTCTAGGGGACTGATGACGTCAGATGTTAAGTCCCATAGTGCTTGGTGCCATTTCAATTTTAATCTGAGTCTCTACTCATTACGAAACAGATATCATACAACATAGACGATCTTACTTTGCACGTTATCCTGTTCTGAAAGCTGTAATCGTATATATTCAATCAGTTGAGAATTAATTATAACAAACTGTATGAAGAACAGTGCGTTTCTGAAGGATCCTCCATCTTCCGTTGCCTTGAAATGGCATTGTATTATATTGTGTATTGAACTGGTCACCTGTAAACGAAGGAGAAGCTTCTCCCGCCGTAGCCCTCAGTGGTTCACAACCCCACAACAGGTCACAGCAGTTCACCCATCCCACCGCTCCCCCCTCCCCCTCCCCACACACCGAACCCAGGGTAACCGTGCGGTTCGGCCCCCAGTGGAGCCTCCCGGGAACATCTCATACCAGACGAGTGTAACCTCAAATGTTTGCATGGTGGAGCAATTACGGTGTACGCGTACGTGGAGACAGTGTTTGCGCAGCAATCGCCGACTTAGTGTAACTGAGGCGGAATAAGGGTAACCATCCACCATTCGCTGAGGCAGATGGAAATCCGCCTTAGAAACCATCCACAGACTGACCACACACCGGGCCTCGACACTAATGCACTGGGTGGATTCCTGCCGGGGACCGGCACCTCTTCCCGCTCGGGAAGCAGAGCGATCGATTCAAATGGCTCTAAGGACTATGGGACTTAACATCTGAGGTCATCAGTCCCCTAGACTTAGAACTACTGAAGCCTAACTAACCTAAGGACATGACGCACATCCATGCCCAAGGCCGGATTCGAACCTGCGACCGTAGCATCAGCGCGGTTCCGGACTGAAGTGCCTAGAATCGCTCGGCCACAGCGGCCGGCTGCAGTGCGTTACAACGCGCGACTAGTCGGCTGGCTTGAAATGGCATACTTTGAAAATACACAAGTTAAAATAATTCTTAAAGCACCAATATGACGTTTCCCGTCATTTTATTACAACAAATCGGCGTAATTAATGACGGATTTTCGAGAGATCATCAGTATGCTGCTGACTGACGGTATATATTCATGCGTTTTACAATTTAAAGTCAAAATGGCGTCTTTGGACTCTACACTGTAGAGAGATGGCGTAATCTGACGTAGGTGGAGTTCTTCCATCTCATTGGTCTGTGTTGGAACGCACTTTCAGATTATCTGACATAATAGATACTGCCCTGCACTCTCGGAATGGCTCCCCAATGTACTTTTTACACGCTGTGGCGTCAGAAACTCGGCACGCTCAACGTTCGAATGCACGGTCCGTGTTGCCGACGGCATTAGGAGTTAGTGTCATAATGGCTTAAAGAGTATGGCTACAGCGAAGCACCGCCGTAGCGCCTGTTGACACGGCGGTTGCAAATGTTTGGCCGAAATTCCCCGTCAGACATTGGCCGGTGCCGGCATCGCTGATTCAACAGGCCGGCGCTACGGCGTGACCCCTGGGCTGGCGGATCTCGGTAAGCCGCGCGCAGGTAGCGGCAGCGGCTCGGACGCGGTGGCGGGGCGACCGGTTGACGTCTGCCGCCGCTGCTGCTGCTTCTGCGATGCGCTGAGCTGCGCCTGTTTGCAGACAGCCGTCTTGGGGGGCAAACAGCGCTGACGAGCCGCGGAGGCAGCCGGAGGCCCGTCTCGTTAGCCTCCAGCTGCCAGCGCCCCTAATTGGGTTCCGACCCGCAGCGCCGCCACGCCACCATCCACAGCCACCAGCGGGCGACTACCGCCTGCACACTCTGGCTGGCGCGCCCGCCTCTCCTTCTTCTTCTTCTTCTTCTCCTCCTCCTCCTTCTGCAGCTGCAGAATTTAGCCACGCCGCACCTCGTTTACCGCCTCTTCCCTTCCTACGCTGTCCCAATACTTCCTTCCTCACATTAAAAATCCGGAGCCGTAAGGCTGGCTACGGTGGCAGTGCGAATGCTGCTGCAGCCCCCAAGCAGCTGTGATTTCTTACGTCACATCTACAGGGTGTTCATTATTAATCTTCGGCTACTTGAGTCAGTGCAAACGGAAGTATACGAGGGACAGTGAGCAAGTAGCGCAACACCTATTACTCAGAATTTAAATACGCCATATTTTTCTCCACTCTTTTGGGTACAAAACCCTATTTTCAAAATAATCTCCGTTCAATGAGACGGCCTTACGCTGCCTCACTGGGAGGGTCCCTACACCCTCATGGTACCACTCTCATAGTCGACGTCTGAGCCAACGTCTTCGTGCATCAATAACCTACCTCATCCAAGTCCCGCTTACTGCGTAGTGGATCCTTTGGTTCAAATGACTCTGCGCACTATGCGACTTCCGTTTGGATTATTTGAGAATGGAACTGAATTTCGCAAATAAATTTATTTTCCATATTGGCTATGAGCACTATGGGGCTTAGCTTCTGAGGTCGTCAGTCCCCTAGAACTTAGAACTACTTAAACCTAACTAACCTAAGGACATCAAACACATCCATGCCCGAGACAGGATTCGAACCCGCGACCATACCGGTATCTCGGTTCCATACTGCAGCGCCTAGAACCGCACGGACACTCCGGCCGGCGTGGAGCTTTCATTGCCCTTTACTGTCAGGCGCTGAGGAACCCACCGAGCACTCATGTTTGAGTACCCCAACAGCTTGACGAATTTGGAATCAATACTAACAGAGAATTCGAGCAATGTGTTTGACTGACATCCGACGATCACCTCCAATGAGAGTGAAATGATAATTAAATCTAGACCTAACTCTCGACAGGCGTTGATATACACTACTGGCCATTAAGACTGCTACACCAAGAGGAAATGCAGATGATAAACGGGTATTCATTGGACAAATATATTATACTAGAATTGCCATGTGATTACATTTTACGCAATTTGGGTGCATAGATCCTGAGAAATCAGTACCCAGAACAACCACCTCTGGCCGTTATAACGGCCTTTATACGCCTTGGTCAAACAGAGCCTGGATGGCGTTTACATGTACAGCTGCCCATGCAGCTTCAACACGATATCACAGTTCATCAAGAGAAGTGACTGGCGTATTGTGACTAGCCAGTTGCTCGGCCACCACTGACCAGACGTTTTTATTTGGTGAGAGATCTGGAGAATGTGCTGGCCAGGGCTGCAGTCGAACATTTTCTGTATCCAAAAAGGCCCGTACAGGACCTCCAACATGCGGTCGTGCGTTATCCTGCCGAAATGCAGGTTTTCGCAGGGATCGAATGAGGGGTAGAGGCACGGGTCGTAACACATCTGAAATGTAATGTCCACTGTTTAAAGTGCCGTCAATACGAACAAGAGGTGACCTAGGCGTTTAACCAATGGCACAATAGTTTGGACAAGAAGAGAATAGAAGCTTTTGAAATGTGGTGCTACAGAAGAATGCTGAAGATTAGATGGGTAGATCACATAACTAATGAGGAGATATTAAATAGAATTGGGGAGAAGAGGAGTTTGTGGCACAACTTGACAAGAAGAAGGGACGGGTTGGTAGGACATGTTCTGGGGCATCAAGAGATCACAAATTTGACATTGGAGGACAGCGTCGAGGGTAAAAACCGTAGAGGGAGACCAAGAGATGAATACACTAAGCAGATTCAGAAGGATGTAGGTTGCAGTAAGTACTGGGAGATGAAGAAGCTTGCACAGGATAGAGTAGCATGGAGAGCTGCATCAAACCAGTCTTAGCACTGAAGAATACCACAACAACAATATCATGTGTGGATATATAGACTGAACCAGAACTACACCAAGAAAAGTTTAGAATACGTGCAAAACGAGAGCAAAATGTCTAGTAAACATGGAATCTAAAATGTATACCTTAAGATATGCAAATGTGTGTGAAATCGTATGGGCCTTAACTGCTAAGGTCATCAGTCCCTAAGCTTACACATTACTTAACCTAAATTATCCTAAGGACGAACACACACACCCATGCCCGAGGGAGAACTCGAACCTCCGCCGGGACCAGCCGCACAGTCTATGACTGCAGCGTCGTAGACCGCTCGGCTAATCCTGCGCGGCTATACCTTAACTGCTATGAGCACCTGTTCACTAAAAGAGATGGATTTCACAGGAGCGAGGATGTACAAGTGCTCATAGCTCTTAAAATAAACGATTTAGAGCCCATGTTTACGGTTCTTCTCCTTCCTTTAGTCCGTACAACCATTGCTTAAAATATGAAATCAGAGATGTGTGTCACCGTAGTGCAGATTGTACTGGTCGCCTAGTCGTAGACATTGCTAATTGCTATAATCGCACTATTTCACTCCCATATACGGAGCTTGTTAGCTCTTGATGTTAGGTTGGCGCCATTAAAATGCATTGTAGTAATCGCTGCTGCTTGCTGGATCACTGCTGTGTTTCGATGTTGATGCTGGCTCTAAATCGGGTTACTAGGGGTAAACAGATGAAGTCCCGTATTTTTTAAATGCTTTTGATGATAAATAACGAGCTGAACCAACAAATATTCAAACTTCAATTATTTATTACTCTGGTGGCCATCTTAATTCCACTGTCCACCAAAGACAATGACACAACACAAAGTAGTACTTCTTTTACATGTTCTTTGCATTGTTTATCCACCTCGAACAATAACACACATAGTACACACTTTACCAAAGTGACATTCCTACTGCTCCACTGCTCCCCCGACCCTTCTTGCTGCTTGTATTTATAACATTGTCAAAGAACTACTAAAAACAGATATAGTTTATAAGTCACATGTACATCTGTTATCATAATTTGTGCAGAAAAGTTATTAATTTACATCGAGTGACATAATTAAATATGTTATTAAAATGACAGACAAATTTGTTGACTTGACAGAATAATTCTTTGTTACAAATAGGCCGTTCTTTAGAAGTTTGTCAATTGACTTCTCTAATTTGCATAAATAAGTAAAAAAACATGAATTATTAAGAATTACATTCGTTTTCGTCTAAAATAGGATTGATTACGTGAATACTGCGTGAAAACGCTCCTAGTGAACAAATAGGTTTTTACTGGGTGATTTTTATTTAAGGAGATCTAAAATACCTAAGTTGGCCACTATTTTTCGTACTTCAAATTAATTATTTAGGATGAACTTATTGTTTTTACATGATGACATTTGCTGTATCAGTGATCAAGTGATATTAACTTTTGTGTGGGTCAGTTATTCAGTATAATTTAATGGGTTGACTGTTTATGGAGACATGTTCTGCAATCATTGTTAATATACACAATAACTTCTCTAAAACTATTAATATTCGTTAAACTGGTTGAATTTGGAGGGTATCGCATACTTCGGTAAAGTAAAGCCTTAATATGTTCCGTTACAAGATGAACGACTTCGAATAGCTCTTAAGGTATGCATATTAGAGCTTTCGCTCACCATGCCCTTCTTCTTGTTTTGCCCCATACTACCACCTCTGAAAGTGTTTTGGAGGAATCCAGGCTCACTCTGAACAAATTTTAACGATATATTTATTTTTAAGTAATGCTAACAGCCAAAGATGAAAATGTTGTCCTTCAGAAATATTACCCAAGTCTAAACCCTGTACAGTATTTTATTTAGTTATTAGGATCTATGATGATTTAAGAGGTGGGTAGCATATGAGCGTTTCGATTCCGGTTCGCATATTAAAGTAACGAGTAAAACGTTATCAGCTTCGAAAGAAGAACGTACAATTGAGTCCAAACAATGAAGAATATTAACCAACAATTAAACGCTCAACTAAGTGACATAAATCGTATCAAATTAATTGCGACAGCGAAAGTAAATTACAGCGGCAAGACTCATCATGGAGATAGTACCAACACATAATCGTTTGCGTAGCTGCAGAGAGTGAAACAAAATGTCTCAGAGAATTTGTATTTATGGCTGATGGGCTTATGATTAGAATACTACTACAGAATCTGTATTTGCAATACCAATAAACAATTTATTTGTCGAGAGACAGGGAGAAGTGGACATGGACAGATGGGTGGGGGGGGAAATGGACATAGGGAACAGAAAGGAAGAGACGGACAGAGAGAGGGAGCAGGAGATAGACACAGAGAAGGGAGGAGGTGATGGACAGAGAGAGAGGGTAAGAGCAGGCGATGGAAAAAGAGCGAGGGAGAAGGAGATGGACAGGGACACGGTAGGGGGGGGGGGGAGAAGGTGATTAATATGTACATCGAATTCCCATACATATTATGAACGTGTGCTTTCTCTTTTCCTTCCTTTTCATTTAACCAGACTAAGGGCATTTCCATTGGCAGAACGACAGTTGACAAATGGTGCTGTGCCGCCGTTTTCTTGTAAGTAAAGGGATAATTATGCTAGTAAACCTAAGAGCTTCTTCCTGCCCATACTTTGTTACTACAGTAACAAGAACAGTAAATAAGAATTTTTTTTTAGTAATCAAGCTTCCTCGAATACCACACATCTGCGAGTACATCATACAGATCAGGGGCCCACAAGTTTTTCAATCTGCTAACTGCTATAGTTACAATCATAGCAATGATGAATGTGATTGGTCCATTTAAATGGCCTAGATCTGTTCATGTCTCGAATTTTTAATAAAAGAAGTTACTACTAATTTAATATTGTGTGTTCAAGACACACGCCGACGAGAAAAATACACTCTTTTCTAGACTTGTAATTCAACTTAAAATAAAAAGCTAGGGGCCTATTCCGATTTATTCTGCTGCGAATATGCTTGGAGTAATGTACCCGCGTGTGCTAGCTGACACAGACGCTCACACCATCATAAACGCTCGTGATCTGGTGTGTCGGCCCACTGACAGTAGGAAGTTCCATTCCGACTTGAACTCAGTGAATGAACTCCGAGGATGCGGTCGTTTAATTTCTAATTGCAGTTCTCTCCGCCGTCTTACTAAAGGATATTGTAGTAATCTGCGTTTCCTTACTTTGAAAAGGACACGGTTAGGTGCTCGGAAAGTTCTGGTAACTCCTTCGCAGGTTTGGTGTCTCAGCGGCCACCATCTCTGCGCCCAAGTGACATTTACGTAATTGGATGTTTGCCACTTATGCCTCTTTAAGAAAGATTCCAGCCTTTGAGCATTTGCAGGCAAATCAAAATAGGGTCGCCATTCATTCAGCAGTCAAGTCTATCTAATGCGCTTCAGACCTTCGGTTCCGTCTTTAAGAACAAATTACTCGGCAAAATTAAAGCTCATATCGATCAAATGTAGTATTTAAATGTTCTACGCAGAATCAAAACTTGCATTTCGTATATATCTTGGTGGTTGGAACAGTCTGAATGAGTCTTATCGTGTCCGTGACGTAGCCGCAAAATAGAAATACGTACCTGAGTAACTCTGAAATTGTTTCTCCCTCCTTGAGCTCTGTTTACGAGTAGAGTTTGAAAGAAACAGCATTCACAGAAAGATTTCGGTGTGATTAAATTATTGAATATAAAGAAAAAAACTTATCTGCTGTTTAAAACTAAGAATGGTTTATTCGCAGTTGAGAGGCACGAAATAAAATATAAGAAAACTTGGAAAAGGTCTGTCCCAGATTGAGGTAAAATTAAAGTACGTTTGCTCAGACATTATTAATATCGTTTTAGTCACGGAGGTCACTTTATTTATTCATGTCTGTTAGTATTTCGCGAAACAGCACTTCGTTTTGATTGTATGGAGGAGAACGAAAATTTATGTTTGAACTATTACATTGGGCCCTTTTTAAATACTATTTCACTTTCATCTGCAGGGCGCCTTCGTCATCGTATTCTGTCCCTCAGCATATGTTTTCTGAGGCTCTTGTATGATTATCACGAATTTTAATTTTTATATAAAGTGTAACGTTACGTTCATCTTTCGTAATATTGCTCTGACGTCTTGGTTTACACCACCATTCGGTATAAAGTGTAACGTTACGTTCATCTTTCGTAATATTGCTCTGACGTCTTGGTTTACACCACCATTCGGTATGATTATGTCTCTTAGATATTTAAATTTGTCTGTTCGTCAGACACATTTTTACTTTCTGATTAATTTGGATGGTACGGATTTAAGGAGATTTTTTGTCCTGTTTTTCCTGCTGTTTGTTCACTTATTTTTATGAGTTTTCTATGATTTACGCTGTACATCAGAGCTACTAAATTATCTGTGAATGCCAGACAGTTATTTTAGTCACCTATTTTGTATTCCACTTTTGATGCTCTTATTTGTGATCATATACTTAAGTATGCATTTAAATGACGCAGAACATCACCTTGTCTAACTCTTGTTTAAATTCCAAAATAGCTATAGTTCTCCAATGAATTTTAACGTAGATTTTGTGATTGCTACTGTTTCTTGTAAAAGTGTCAGAATTTAGTTACATATAATATCTGTGTTAAGAAGTCTACATAGCTATTTTCTATTTTTCTGTAAATCGTACTTGTCAGCAATTTACAAGAGTGGCATCAGATTAATAGTCTGATAGTTTGAACATTGTTGTCTATGACAATTTGAGTTTCTGCTTGGGGTAGTCATAATGTTATCCGCTCAAAATATGAAACCCTAATTAATATTTTTGCTTGCTAACAGATCATTGCACACATTGAAATCCACGGCCTACAGTACCATAGCACTCTCCTAGAGCAGAAAAATCCAAACATGCAGTATTGTGCAGTACTTCGTTTGCACAATTTAAAGGGAAACAACGCTGCAATTACCTATTATGGGTTTACGGCATCTACATCTATATCTGCATCTACATTGGTCAAAAAAATGAGGGGATCAGTTGAGATATCTAGGTTCTCAAGTGTTGTCATTGTCAGAATGAACTAAAATGGTTCGACGTCTTTCTGACGATTCTACGGATTGGAGACAACAACATTACGGTCACCGAGATATTGGTAATAACAGAAAGTTGCTGCAGAGAGGATTGGTGTTGTCTTGTGTTTACTCTACCAAGCGAATTACACAAGTAGTTGGGTTCAGATTGTGTAGTGAGAAGGTAGTGCAATGCAACAATAACGCGACTTGCCTTAAGTTATGGTATGGAGAGTCATAGGGCGAGTGGAAGCGGGACAGACACAAGGAGCTGGCTGTAGCTATTGGAGTGTCCCAAAGTGTAATTTACAGGTTCGGGACGCGATTTCAAGCAACAGGATCCGTTAAAAGAAGGCAAGGCCAATGTCGTAAATAGGTAACTGCAACTCAGCTGCAACGCACCCTGCAGGCAGCAACAGAACGCTCAAAATAAACACAAACAGCCTAAATCGCCTTGGGGAATGTGGCCTCTACGCAAAGAGACCTATGGTTTGTGTCCCATTAAAACCACGACACGGTTTAGTCCGTTGAAACTGGACAGAGGAACACCAGGATTGGAGTCGTAACGAATGGCGCCGGGTGCTATTCGCAGATGAATCAAGATATTGTGTTCAGCCGGACAATCCTCGTTCCCTCACCTGCAGAGAACGAGGAACTCGGAACAATCCTGATTACGTGCAGGAAACATTACTATATCATGGTGGTGGACGAATGGTGTGCGCAGGTGCCGGTATTGGTGGACGTACGGACCTCTATGCCGTTAAGAATGACGCTTTGACTGCTCAGAGGTGTAGAGACGTGATCCTTCGACCTCTTGTTGTGCCCTGCGCTGGTGCCATAGGACATGGGTTCCTTCTGTTGGACGAGCTACACTGGTGGACAACTTGCTTCAAGCTGAGGGAATTGAACGAATGGAGTCGCCAGCTTGTTCATTGACAAAAGCGACTGAGCATATCTGGGATGTATTTGGCAAGCGCATTACAGCCAGACCATCACCTTCCATAACGGTTGCAGAGCTGGATGTTGCATTCATGGAAGAATGGCCAAATATCCCTCAAGAGCTCATTGATAACCTCATACTGTCCTTGCCACCCAGGTGTGCAACTGTACTGGTCGTCTGAGGTCATCACACACCATATTAGAGGGCAATGAGAATGACTGCTTCACTAATATGGTAGCCTCATGGTGCCTCGCTCTACGCAAACGCCTTGTAAACCTCAAGTAAAGAGTTGAGACAGCAAAATATCGTACTGCATCACACACAAATTAGAATTGTAACCGATATGTGAATAAAATGAGTCACCTTATGTCTAGTGTGTATGGTATCTCCCCTGATCGCCTAATTGTTTTGAGCGACGTATTTGATTAGTGAGCAATTCACACATAAGTGCCTGGCAGGGGGTTTTTCGAAGCACGTTCAGACCATTTCTCTAGAGTTCCACTTTCTAACAGCGTATGGCAAAAATGGACATTTACATTTTCTGCACGAGCTCCGATTGGTATTATTTTATTACGATGATCATTTGTCCCTAGCTTCCTACGTAGATCGTCGACAGTAAAATACACTTCTGGAAATGGAAAAAAGAACACATTGACACCGGTGTGTCAGACCCACCATACTTGCTCCAGACACTGCGAGAGGGCTGTACAAGCAATGATCACACGCATGGCACAGCGGACACACCAGAAACCGCGGTGTTGGCCGTCGAATGGCGTTAGCTGCGCAGCATTTGTGCACCGCCGCCGTCAGTGTCAGCCAGTTTGCCGTGGCATACGGAGCTCCATCGCAGTCTTTAACACTGGTAGCATGCCACGACAGCGTGGACGTGAACCGTATGTGCAGTTGACGGACTTTGAGCGAGGGCATATAGTGGGCATGCGGGAGGCCGGGTGGACGTACCGCCGAATTGCTCAACACGTGGGGCGTGAGGTCTCCACAGTACATCGATGTTGTCGCCAGTGGTCGGCGGAAGGTACAAGTGCCCGTCGACCTGGGACCGGACCGCAGCGACGCACGGATGCACGCCAAGACCGTTGGATCCTACGCAGTGCCGTAGGGGACCGCACCGCCACTTCCCAGCAAATTAGGGACACTGTTGCTCCTGGGGTATCGGCGAGGACCATTCGCAACCGTCTCCATGAAGCTGGGCTACGGTCCCGCACACCGTTAGGCCGTCTTCCGCTCACGCCCCAACATCGTGCAGCCCGCCTCCAGTGGTGTCGCGACAGGCGTGAATGGAGGGACGAATGGAGACGTGTCGTCTTCAGCGATGAGAGTCGCTTCTGCCTTGGTGCCAATGATGGTCGTATGCGTGTTTGACGCCGTGCAGGTGAACGCCACAGTCAGGACTGCATACGACCGAGGCACACAGGGCCAACACCCGGCAACATGGTGTGGGGAGCGATCTCCTACACTGGCCGTACACCTCTGGTGATCGTCGAGGGGACACTGAATAGTGCACGGTACATCCAAACCGTCATCGAACCCATCGTTCTACCATTCCTAGACCGGCAAGGGAACTTGCTGTTCCAACAGGACAATGCACGTCCGCATGTATCCCGTGCCACCCAACGTGCTCTAGAAGGTGTAAGTCAACTACCCTGGCCAGCAAGATCTCCGGATCTGTCCCCTATTGAGCATGTTTGGGACTGGATGAAGCGTCGTCTCACGCGGTCTGCACGTCCAGCACGAACGCTGGTCCAACTGAGGCGCCAGGTGGAAATGGCATGGCAAGCCGTTCCACAGGACTACATCCAGCATCTCTACGATCGTCTCCATGGGAGTATAGCAGCCTGCATTGCTGCGAAAGGTGGATATACACTGTACTAGTGCCGACATTGTGCATGCTCTGTTGCCTGTGTCTATGTGCCTATGGTTCTGTCAGTGTGATCATGTGATGTATCTGACCCCAGGAATGTGTCAATAAAGTTTCCCCTTCCTGGGACAATGAATTCACGGTGTTCTTATTTCAATTTCCAGGAGTGTATTAGGAGCATAAAGTTGGTGATTCACATTTCTTGAAAAGGTCTCGCCACATAGAAAAACGCCTTTGTTTTAATAACGTCTACCTGAGCTCTTTATCATATCCGTGACACTCTCTTCCCTATTTCGCTATAGTACACCAAACGAGCTCCCCTTCTCAGGACTTTTTCCGTACCCTCCGTCAATCCTATCTTGTAAGGATCCCGTACCGCTCAGCAGGACTCGAGCAGAGGACGGACAAGCGTAGCGTAGGCAACATTTTTTGTGGACCTGTGCATCTTCTAAGTTTAGTGCCAATATAACGCAATCTTTGGTTTGTCTCCATCACAAGACTATCTATGTGACTGTTCCAATTGAAACCGTTCATAATTGTATTTCCTAGGTATGTAGCTGAATTGACAGCATTTATATTTGTATGATATACCGTTTAACCGAAATTTAACGGACGTCCATGACATCACACATTTCGTTATTTATTATTGGTTTTTTGCCCTTAAAGAGCGCTTTTGGACTGTACTACATGGCCAGTTCCTTTTGTTGCCTTCCTTGCTGCCCAAACTTCCCTCATTCGCTCGCTGTGTTTCTGTTTCCGGTCCTCTGTCAATGCTTCTTGTCGGCTTTGCGTCTTCGGCTTCATCTTGACTGCCTTTTTGGTTGCCCATATTTCTTTCATCTTCCGCCTGTTCGTTTGTCATATTGTATCTCATGTAGTTTACTTTTCTTAATGTTTCTTCATTCTGTCGTTTATTGTGTCTGCTGTTATGTTGAGTTGGTTCAGGTCGTTTTTTACCTCTGCCATCCATTTGTTGTTTCCAGTGGTTACCCAGTCAAAAGATCTGTTTGGTCAGTCTGTGCGATGACATTCTGTATAGGTGTCCACAGAATTGTTTCTAATCTCTCCGTATGTTTGTATAGTTCCTCTGTAGGTTTCTTGATCATATTCCATTGTTGTTAGTTGCGCCAAATATATTCCTAAGTATTTTCCGTTCTACTTTTTCTAATTGTCTGATACGTGTATGCCCTAGGATTATTGTGGCCTCTGCTGCATATAGTGCCTCAGGGAGCACCACCGTGTCCCAGTGGCGTAATTTGGCTTTTTGTGAGGTAGACGTCTTGTTGTAATGATTCCACACTACTTTGTATGCCTTGTCCAGTTTAGTTGTTCTTTCTTCGTTTGAGTCCCTGTTATGTCCATTCATTTGTAGTGTTTCATCGAGGTATTTGAAGTTTTCCGTTTTGTAAATCGTGCCATACTTTGTGTTCAGAGATGAGGGTTTCTTTGTGCTCATAAACTGTGTATTTTAGTAAGAGATCTGTAGTCCAGTTTTGGAAGCGATTTCGTGCAGTTTTTCAATAGCGTCTGTTGTTTCTTTTATACCTTTCGCGACAATCGCCAAATCGTCTGCTAAAGCCAGGTATTTAATCTGTAGGTTTCCTAAGGTTATCCTCTGTTGTGATGTTTCCCATTCTTTTATTACCTTATCTAACACCAGATTGAAAGGGAAAGGTGAGAGGCCATCGCCTTGTCGGACACCTGTGCGAATTTCAAAGGGCTCTGATAGTTCCTCACAGAACTTTACTTTGGAGGTCGTGTTGGTTAAACTTTGCACTTCGATATCCCGTGTTTTGTTGTCTACTTTGTATTCTGCTAGAATTTTAAAGAGAGTTTTCCGGTCGATAGTGTCGTACGCCTTTTTGAAGTCGATCAGGTTCTGTTTGTGTTGCAAAAGCATTTTCAGGTTCCAAATTTGTTCCGCACAAGACCGCCCTTTACGGAAGCCTGCTTGGTATTCCCGAATCAAATGGTCGGTCTGGCATTCTAGTGTGTTTAGTAAAGCCTTAGAGAGGATCTTGTATGTGACCGGTAGTAAGGATATTCCTCTGTAGTTCGGGTCAGTCTTGTCACCTTTTTTGTGTAGTGGGTGAGTCAGGGCAGTTTTCCAGTCGTCAGGAATTTTAATGGTCTTCCAGAAATCTTCCAAGATCCTGTGGATGTCTTTGGTGAGTTCTGGGTCTTGTAACTTCCAGATTTCCGCGATGATGCCGTCTTCTCCTGGTGCTCTACGATTCTTGAGTGACTGGATTATTTCTTTAACTTCTTCTAGAGTTGGAGGTTCACTATCTGGATTGTACGTGCTCGTTTCTGTCGTCATTTCTTCCATAGGGGGGTCCGTGTTGAGCAGTTCTATATATATATATATATATATATATATATATATATATATATATATATATATATATATATATATATATATATATATATCGTGTCGAAGTCATTCTGCACTTGGTTTTGATCTTCTGATGCTTTACTAGTCAGTGACAGCATAACCTGCAACCAATCTAAGAAGGCCGCCCGTATTGTCTCATAAATCATCTATGTAGATCAGTAACAGCAGAAGGACTATAACACGTCCTTGGGGAGCGACGGGTATCACTTTTGTTTTACTCTGATGATTTTCCGTCTGTTACTAGGTATTGTGGCCTTCTGACAGGAAATCACGAATCCAGCCGGACAACTGAAGCATAACTCCAAATGCACACAATTTTATTAGAATACACAGGAGATAGGTCTAAAACTAAACCCATCTAAAACCCAAGCGGTACTTGTTGGTCACTCTAAGCTCATTAGCCAAAAACATCGGGAATCCGTACCACCTCTAATCCTAAATGGAACAAATATTAACTTCTCTCTCTCAGCAAAGAGTTTGTTAGTAATAATAGACGAAAATCTAAATCAGACAGAGCACGTAACTGCAGTGTGCAAAAAAGCATCAGAATCCCTTCATGTCCTACGAAAATATAAAAAACTCTTCTTTTTCGATATGAAAAAGAAATTAGTACAAACGCTTGTACTCCCAATCATTGACTACAGCGATGTTATCCTACAAGGCCTCTCTCAGGAAAATTCCCGACGTCTACAACTGGTCATGAATGCCTGCGTCTGCAATATCTGTGACGTTCGACTTTTTGATCACATTTCTCCAGAATATGCAAAATTGTCCTGGCTGCGTGCAGACAAACGCAGAGATTTTCATACACTCTGTCTCATCTACTGCGTTATAAATGTACATTGTCCCTCATATCTCCCCTCGTCCCTAACGCTCATGTTGGAACAACATGACAGAAACACACGTTCTCATTATAATAAAATCCTCTCCGTTCCACTGCATCGCTCAGTCACCTTCTCCAAGTACTTTACAGTAGCGGGAACCCGACTCTGGAATAACCTCCCTCGTTATGTTAGAGAACTTAAAAACATGTCCTGCTTAAAAAAACTGTTAATGACGTATCTACTTAAGCAACAGTAATGCCTTCCTCTGTACATGAATGCACTTCACCTCATTACTTCCCTCTTTCCCCCTCCTCAAGTCTCCATTCCCCAAAACACGCTATACTAGTAAACATCTACTTTAAACATCAAGATATTATGTACATATGCACAAACCTTCAATACTATTGCCAATCCTTCTCATGTTTGTCATTATTATTTGATTTTTTTACTGTTATTATTATTGCTTTTATCATAAACTGTATGTATAGCAACTGTTGTAAAAATACTGCCAGCATTTACTTTATTAGGTCTTAGTAATGTTCATCATTTTTTTACTGTTATTATTATTGCTTTTATCATAATATGGATGTATAGAATCTCTTGTAAAAATACTGCCGCATTTACTTTATTAGGTCTTAGTCACTATTATTTATTCATATTGTCACTAGAGTAAGCTAATATTCTCATTTACTATGGTCAGTAACTCTGATGTGTGAAGTGCTGCATGTGTGGAACACTGGTCCGATGTAAGAGAGGGCCTGATGGCCCCAACCTGATCAGGTTAAATAAATAAATAAATAAAAATAAATATAACATCCTGATTAGATGATGCAGACACTTCTCGTGCAGCAAGACAAGTCAGAATTTCAAAGTACGAAGTGGCACGCTATTTCTCTGTGTATAACCTCGATTCTCAAGACACATGGAGCGACCAGCATGTGGAGACCGGCGTATCAACTTCAAGAATGTGGTGAAGAAAATGTATTTCTCTTCCTCGGGATGGCTGGGTGTTGTGTGATGTCCTTAGGTTAGTTAGGTTTAAGTAGTTCTAAGTTCTAGGGGACTGTTGACCATAAATAAGTCCCATAGTGCTCAGAGCCATTTTGAAGAAAATGGAAATCAGTTTTCAACGTTTTGTGCGACTGCTTTTACATGTTAACTTTCTCCTGCTGAGCAATAACGAGCGATCTGTAAATATTCTACTTGAAGAAAAAGAACTTCTAAGCCAAGATCACATTTGTAAAACTTTTGATTTCGATGAACGGTTTCGGTAAACAAAGTTACCATCATCTGATCTAATTGCGGATTAATACAAGTGACCAATATCAACTACACTGAAGAGCGAAAGAAACTGGTTGACCTGCCTCATATCGTGTAGGGGCCCCGCGAGCACGGAGATGTGCAAATCAGTCACAAGTCACAGTTTTTCTGAAAGCTGCTGTCATTTCGTCTTCAGAGACGTCACTCCGCTGCAATTTTAGAGCTGTTGTTGTCTCGTACACGAGTGGCGGACATAGTGTCGTGAAATAGTGAGATTTGGATGAAGTCCTTAACTACTAGAACTGTAGTAAAAAGCACACAGTTTGACTTTTTTTGAGGGATGCCATTTAGTGATTCCTGTGGTCTCACATCACAGTTTACTGCTCACTTATTACGCTGCACAACAGTATCACTTCCAGTTTGCAGTTGTAAGCAGATCGTCCTTTATATACCTTCGACACTTTAATTACTTCCGACACACCTAACGCGACCGCATGATCGATCAGCCCGTGAAAGTGGACATTCCTTTTAGTGATCATTTTTAACAAGTGATGGGAAGTATCACTAATACGTCCATTTACTGTGGCTCCTACTCTCCGACTGCTTTTATCGTGCAACACTTAACATGACTGGCAAAGAGAGCCACCGTTACCTCCGTGTACGTGTCCCCCACTCTCAGAGTGCTGCTACCAACACGACCTTTGGACCTGACGAAGCAGGGGAGTCTCTGCTTCACTAGTTTCAACCAATTCCAGCAAGAGGAATTTCGTTTTACTATACACACGGGGGTGATAAATATCATGGGATAGCGGTGTACATATACAGGGTGTTACAAAAAGGTACGGCCAAACTCTCAGGAAACATGATATTTCACTGAAAAAATACGGAAACCAGCCACTTTTTAAAGTGGCTGGTTGCCGTATTTTTTCAGTGAAATATCATTATCCACGGCCACGGAGGTCAACAGTCCAAATAAAATGGACAGATTGTTATTTTCGCAGGAAACATTCCTCACACACAAAGAAAGAAAATGTTATGTGGACATGTGTCCGGAAACGCTTACTTTCCATGTTAGAGATCATTTCATTACTTCTCTTCAAATCACATTAATCATGGAATTGAAACACACAGCAACAGAACGTACCAGCGTGACTTCAAATACGTTGTTACAGGAAATGTTCAAAATGTCCTCCGTTATCGAGGATACATGCATCCATCCTCCGTCGCATGGAATCCCTGATGCGCTGATGCAGCCCTGGAGAATGGCGTATTGTATCACAGCCGTCCACAACACGAGCACGAAGAGTCTCTACATTGGGTACCGGGGTTGCGTAGAGAAGAGCTTCCAAATGCCCCCATAAATGAAAGTCAAGAGGGTCGAGGTCAGGAGAGCGTGGAGGCCATGGAATTGGTCCGCCTCTACCAATCCATGGTCACCGAATCTGTTGTTGAGAAGCGTACGAACACTTCGACTGAAATGTGCAGGAGCTCCTTCGTGCGTGAACCACATGTTGTATCGTACTTGTAAAGCCACATGTTCTAGCAACACAGGTAGAGTATCCCGTATGAAATCATGATAACGCGCTCCATTGAGCGTAGGTGGAAGAACATGGGGCCCAATCAAGACATCACCAACAATGCCTGCCCAAACGTTCACAGAAAATCTGTATTGATGACGTGACTGCACAAATGCGTGGGGATTCTCGTCAGCCCACACATGTTGATTATGACAATTTACAATTTGATCACGTTGGAATGAAGCCTCATCGGTAAAGAGAACATTTGCACTAAAATTAGAATTGACACATTGTTGGATGAACCATTCGCAGAAGTGTACCCGTGGAGGCCAATCAGCAGCTGATAGTGCCTGCACACGCTGTACATAGCACGGAAACAGCTGGTTCTCCCGTAGCACTCTCCATACAGTGACGTGGTCAACGTTACCTTGTACAGCAGCAACTTCTCTGACGCTGACATTAGGCTTATCGTCAAGAATTGCCTCGTCCATTGCAGGTGTCCTCGTCGTTCTAGGTCTTCCCCAGTCGCGAGTCATAGGCTGGAATGTTCCGTGCTCCCTAAGACACCGATCAATTGCTTCGAACGTCTTCCTGTCGGGACACTTTCGTTCTGGAAATCTGTCTCGATACAAACGTACCGCGCCGCGGCTATTTCCCCGTGCTAATCCATACATCAAATGGGCATCTGCCAACTCCGCATTTGTAAACATTGCACTGACTGCGCAACCTCGTTCGTGATGAACACTAACCTGTTGATGCTACGTACTGATGTGCTTGATGCTAGTACTGTAGAGTAATGAGTCGCATGTCAACATTACCTTCCTTCAATTGGGCCAACTGGCGGTGAATCGAGGAAGTACAGTACATACTGACGAAACTAAAATGAGCTCTAACATGGAAATTAAGCGTTTCCGGACACATGTCCACATAACATCTTTCCTTTATTTGTGTGTGAGGAATGTTTCCTGATACTTTGGCCGTACCTTTTTGTAACACCCAGTATACAGATAATGGTAGTATCGCATACACGAGGTATAAAGGGGTAGTGCATTGGCGGGTTGGCTGAGCTTTCATTTGTACACAGGTGATTCATGCAAAACTGTTTCCGATGTCATTACGGCCGCACGAAGGGAATTAACAGACTTTGAATGCGGAGTGGTAGCTGGAGGTAGACGCGTTGGACATTGCATTTCCGAAATCGTTAGAGAATTTAGTATTCCGAGATAAACAGTGTCAGGAGTGTGCCGAGAATACCACCTTTCAGGCGATATCTGTCACCACGTACAACGAAGTGGCCGACTGCCTTCTCTTAACGACCAATAGCGAACGAGTCTTTGTAGATTTGTTAGTACTAACAGACAAGCAATACTGCGTGACATAACATCATATGCGAATGCTTTTTCTAACAAACAGCACATCGCCTGCAGCACCTCTCCTGGCCTCGTGACCACATCGGTTGGTCTATGGACGGCTGTTAAACCGTGGCCTGGTCAAATAAGTCCCGATTTCAGTTGGTAAGAGCTGATGGTAATGTTCGGGTGTGACGCAGACCCAAAGAAACTTTAAATGAGTCCCGATTTCAGTTGGTAAGAGCTGATGGTAATGTTCGGGTGTGACGCAGACCCAAAGAAACTATGGGCCCTTTTATACAACGTAAATAATGCAGCGTTCCGCAGACTTCTACAATCAATGTCAACGAAAAGTCATCCATGACTGGGAAAATTTTGCCGCACTTATGGATAAATAGATATGATACTGCGTGAAGAGTTTGACAAAGCACTGACAGACCAAAGTCGAAACAAGGCCCCGGGAGTAGACAACATTCCATTGGAACGACTGACAGCCTTGGGAGAGCCAGTCCTGACAAAACTCTACCATCTGGTGAGCAAGATGTATGAGACAGGCGAAATACCCTCAGATTTAAAGAAGAATATAATAATTCGAATACCAAAGAAAGTAGGTGTTGTCAGATGTGAAAATTATCGAAGTATCAGTTTAATACGTCACAGCTACAAAATACTAACACGAATTCTTTACAGACGAATGGAAAAACTGGTAGAAACCAACGTCGGGGAAGATCAGTTTGGATTCCGTAGAAATTTTGGAACACGTGAGGCAATACTGACCCTACGACGTATCTTAGAAGATAGATTAAGGAAAGGTAAACCTACGTTTCCAGTATTTCTAGCCTTATAGAAAGCTTTTGACAATGTAGACTGGTATACTCTCATTCATATTCTGAAGATGGCAGGGGTAAAATACAAGGAGCGAAAGGCAATTTACAATTTGTACATAAACCATATTGCAGTTATAAGAGTCGAAGTGCATGAAAGGGAAGCAGTGGTTGGGAAGGGAGTGAGACACGGTTGTAGCCTGTCCCCGATGTTATTCAATCTGTATATTGAGCAAGCAGTAAAGGAAACAAAAGAAAAATTCGGAGTAGGAATTAAAACCCATGGGGAAGAAACAAAAACTTTGAGGTCCGCCGATGGCATTGTAATTCTCTCAGAGACAGCAAAGGACCGTGAAGAGCAGTTGAACGAAATGGACAGTGTCTTGAAAGGAGGGTATAAGATGAACATCAAATAAAGCAAAACGAGGATAATGGAATGTAGCCGAATTAAGTCGGGCGATGCTGAGGGAATTAGATTAAGAAATGAGAGTATGTGAGTTTTGCTATTTGGGGAGCAAAATAACTGATGATGGTCGAAGTAGAGAGGATATACAATATAGACTGGCAATGGCAAGGAAAGCGTTTCTGAAGAAGAGAAATCTGTTAACATCAAGTAGATATTTAAGTGTCAGGAAGTCGTTTATGAGAGTATTTGTGTCGAGTGTAGCCTTGTATGGAAGTGAAACGTGGACTATAAATAGTTTAGACAAGATGAGAATAAAAGATTTTGTAATGTAGTGCTACAGAAGAATGCTGAAGATTAGTTGGGTAGATCACACAACTAATGAGGAGGTATTGAACAGAATTGGAGAGAAGAGAAATTTGTGTCACAACTTGAATAGAAGAAGGGATCAGTTGGTACGACATGTTCTGAGGCATCAAGGGATCACCAATTTAGTATTGGAGGGCAGCGTGGAGGGTAAAAGTCGTAGAAGGAGACCAAAAGATGAATACACTAAGCAGACACAGAAGGATGTAGGTTGCAGTAGTTACTGGGAGATGAAGAGGCTTCCACAGGATACGGTGGCATGGAGAGCTGCATCAAACCAGTCTCAGGACTGAAGACCACAACAACAACAAACCTAACTAACCTGAGAACATCACACACATCCATGCCAGAGTCAGGATTCGAACCTGCGACCGTTGCAGCAACGCGGTTCCAGACTGAAGCTCCTAGAACCGCTCTGTCATAGCGGCCGGCCATGTGTGACCCACACAACCTTTCGTTTACCAAAGGCGTTATCAGTAAAGGAATGGTGTAGCTTTATTTGGCTAGTTGTTACATGTCCTTGTAATACACCATCACAGCACCCTCTTACAGAGAGACAATGTAATCCTTCGTACTCGAAGTGTAAATGTAACCATTTCAGATTTACAACAACATTTTAACTCAATAATCATTACTTAGATTCTATATTATAAAATCATAATTCACTGATTCCTGGAGACTTACGTAAAAGAAATCAGACATACGCAAGAACATGCACATGAAATGACGGAAATGCCATTTATAATTTTATAATATTGCACCTAGGAGATCATTTCCGAGATCAAATTTTGTTGTACTTCGGAAATGGTTCTATTTACACTCTGAGTATGGAGTATACAGTAAGCAGATTCAGAGGCATGTAGGTTGCAGTAGGTACTGGGAGATGAAGAAGCATGGAGAGCTGCATCAAACCAGTCTCTGGACTGAAGACCACAACAAAAACAACAACGAATAAATAACCAGTGTCGTTCTCACATCATTCCACATTTTCGCAGCTTAATTTCTTAAAGGTCATAACGGAAACTTCACGACTACCTTCGTGCGAACACGCTACAGTATTTCCTTTTGTATCCAGCGCTAACTGTGAGAAGTACAGTAACAAACGGAGCTAATTTGTCAGAACTACGGGCTAACCTCGTAAATCTGGTTACTGCCCGATGTTTTGTACGGCAAAGCGTTGTAATATGAAAGATAGGAGGACCAGCAGCGCGCTATTGCAGCAGCGACCAGCGACATAAGCACACGGCGGGCGGTCGTAATCTCAGTGGGAGTGACGCGGGATCGGACTGCACGTGTGGGCAGTATATCAGCAGACAATAGGCGTCTGGCTGCGGGCGGCTGCCCGAATTACCGCCGGAGCTCTCTCTCTCTCTGTGTGTGTGTGTGTGTGTGTGTGTGTGTGTGTGTGTGTGTGGATGCTTGCCGCTGAGCGCTGCCGACCAGCTCAAACGCCGCCTGTGTCCTCACTACCCGTGTGTGTTTCTAGCGGCTGTTGCGTCACTAAATGTGGACTACAACTGCTATTTCTTCAGCTTCGGTAAAACCCAAACATTTTTATTATAAGCAGTGAACAAAAGATTTTGTTTGAGGGCGCAGCTGCGGCGTATATGCAACGCAATGTGATTCTAATTCGGTATACTATATGATACTGCTGCCTCCTGGCTATGCGTTATATGCAACTTGCAACACCTTCAAAACCGCGCATACCGTTCGTCGCACACAAAAAATTAACGTACCTATTTGCAGGAAATTTCATGTAGTTAAAATCTGCACCTTGATATCGCTCGCGGCCACGGTTTTCCGCGTTATTCAAGAAAACAACGTCCGAAACATACTTTTTACCGTTTCTCTTGAATATTTTGAAAACTATGGCCTCTAGCGAAAATGTATACCAGCACAGAATTTAACTACATAAATGTCCTACAAATGTACTGTTCCTTTTTTTCTGTAGGAGTAATTACGAATTTCATAAAACCCGTGTGTAGGGGCAGCTGTCTCCTTGAATAATCAGTGACTTGTAGGCAGAGAGTTAGTGTGGTTTCATAACGAAAGCTTTTTCATCACCCCCTTATAAAACGTAAGATTCTGTTTCTCGCTTTGTTTTCAAGTGAATCATGTGCACCTAAAGAAACTGCATCGGAGCGTAGTACATTCTGCGTAAATCAAAGACAATACTAAGGCCTTTGGGGCTGGCATGAACGCGAACGCGCACGGAGAATCTGCTGCGATCGCAAAACGACCTGGACTGCGTCCTCATGGGCACTTTTAATTTATTGTTGTTGTTGTTGTAGTCAGTCCGAAAACTAGTTTGACGCAGTCCTCCGTGCTAGTCTACCATGTGCAAGTCGCTCCATCTCTGAGTAACTACAGTGACCTACATCCATTTAAATGTTCTTACTGTTTCTTGCCTCAGTTTCTGTCTACAATTTTGATCTCCCCCACCTCCCTACAATATTAAATCGATTACTTTTTGATAACTCAGGATGTGTCCTACCAAAAGATCCATTGTTTTTAGCTAACTTGTGCCAGTAACTGCTTTTATCCTCAATTCCATTTAGTACCTCCTAATTAGATACCTCATCTAGCGTTCTAGTCCCCAACATTCTTTTGTAGCATCAAGTTTCAAGAGTTTTTATCTTTTTCTTCTTTTGCGTAAACTGATTGTCGTGTGTTTCATTTCTGTACTTGGCAACATTTCATACAAACACCTTTATAAAACTTTACACACTTAAAATTGATGTTAGATATCAGTATGCATTTTATATCCTCTCTATTACGGCCATTATGTTACTGTACTCTCTAAGTAGCAGATTTCACAAACTAATTTTAGTTTCTCTTTTCCTAATCTAATTCCCGCAAAATCTCCTACATTCCGCTTTCATTGTTTTACTCTTTTTTAAATTTTTCTTATAAACTCTTTTCAAGGCACTATGCACTCCATTCCACTGCCCTTTCAAGTCCTTTGCCGACTCTGATAGAATTGCAGTATCATCGCCTAAGTGCAAAGTTTTTGTTTCTGCTCCCTGAACTTAACCCTTTCGTGGGCAAAATTATTGAGCAGTCTTTTTTAATGAATGGAGAGCAGATAGTAGTTAACAGATAGGCATATTTATCATACCGAATATCTAATTTGCTCCAACTGTGAATGTGAGGTCACACAACAAGGTGGGAAGTATTCTTCCCGCTGCCCTTCCTTGGAGTTAAGTGACAAAAACAAATTTTTCAATACATGTCATATTTATTTGATAAATTTACTTCTCTTGTTACATTGCTTGTACTTTCCATGAAATTTTCTGAAACACAGGTTTATGCAAAGTGGTACTTGGCAATAAGTACAAACACAGCGAGTGCTCTTTTCCGCAGCTTTGGTACTACAATGACGGCACGTCCAGTAGGTTTGCCCTAAAATGGGTTGATGCTCCCCTACAGTCACATAACGAAAATCTTCAGATACTTTACCCTTTTTTGCCAGAAAGACAGGTTTTTGTCCATGCCTTTTTTGGAATGAGAGGCCAGCGATCAATTGTCTGGCTAGATGGATCCTGTATGTGAGCTGATCATGCTGTCCACTTTCTCTTTTACTTATTTTCCACAGGATAAAACTGTTCATTGCAGCAACGTCCACCAGGAAATAAAATATTCTGTGCCACCATTTTACAGAACATCTGCCAGTAGCATACCTTTCTCGTAATTGATCAAACTTATCGACACCGCCCATTATTTTGTTGTATTCTGCCACAACTTCAGGACAAGAAATCTCTGTACTAGTACCATCCTTGTTTTTCCTTTTCAGTGTGGCTGTTTCTCATGGGTCATGAATTGAGGACAGGAAAGTGAATGGACGGTTATCCATCCATTTTACTGCAGAAATGGCTAATTTTGTTTCAAACTGGAATTCTCCTCGTTCCAATTTCACGTTTTCCTTCATAAATTTGGGTAAATCAAAAGTATTTACCTTATACTGTAGCCTCTAGAAAAAAGTCACAAAATTTCACGCAAACAGCACTGAAAGGCTCCTCTACAGAGCAACACTCAGCTACACAATGCCTCTTTGCTTTCATCACCGCTTGCTTAATATCCAGACTTAACTACTACTTCCCTGTCACGTAACTCGACTCTCGCAACTGCAGTATAATTTCCTGACAAGTTGTAGGCAAATTTTCGCTACCTCTACTTTACCCCTGCTGCCTTTAGAATTCGAAAGAGTGTATTCCAGGTATGATCGTCAAAAAGATTTCTCTAAATCCACAAATACTATAGTCGCAAACTTCCTTTCCTTCACTTCATCTTCTAAGATAATTCATTGAGTCAGTATTGCCTTGGGTGTTCCGACATTTCTCTGGAACCCGAACTGATCTTCACTGAAGCCGGTCTCCACAAGTAATTCAGTTCAGCTGTGAATACTTCATGATAGAATTTTGTAGCCATTACTCATTAAACTATTAGTCCGATAACGTTCACACTTCTCGGCATCTGCCTTTTTTAAAGTAGGAATCACTATATTCTTCTTGAAGTCGGAAGATATTTCTGTCCTAGGAGGAATGATTACTATTGGGGGGTACGATAGGAAAGACCATTCCAGTCAAAGGAGTCTGGTAAACATGAGCTCTAAAATGCCTAATTTAAGAGCGACGATCACTTCTGCATCTTCGGTACTGTGTAACAGATCTCTTCTACTGAACAACGGCTCAGTGTGTGAGTTAGCGAGTGTAAAATATGTCACAAAAATGTCCTTATCCTTTGATTGCATTGACTTCGAAGGTTTCATTTTTTGCATCACCAATGAAACACAGACCTTAGTATTTGATATAAATTTCAACTCGAAACGTCTATCCCTTCCAGAGAAAAAGGGAACTTAACAGACGGACAGACAGACAGTCGCATATTAAATGAAGGTACAAATTTTTTTTCGCATGATATAATTAAAAACTGTCGGATATTTCGCTTTGCTTGACTGTGAAAACTAGTTTCTTGCGAAATGTCATGATTCTAAGTCAACAGGAAGTACCTTACAGAGTTTGATGTGTGAGTTTGAGAGTATCAAAGTATGGGACATAAGTGGCCGTATCTTTTGACAGTTTTGATTTAGAAGCATAAGTTATTTACCCCGCCAAGGGACTGCAGGCCTAACTCACGGTGATACAATTTTCCTTCATTCCATTTAGGCACATCCTTCTTGAAAAGTGTGTACGAGTTTATTGCAGACATGTAACGTACGCTACAGAACACTGAAAGTAGCCACCTCACTCTTTTTCTTGTACAGTATGTCCTGATCATCTGCTCTATGACATCCACTCCTTCATTACTCAAATTGTATTAGAGGTTTATATGAGTTTTCTTCTTTGGTGTATCAACTTCCACTCCTGCATAACGTTGCAGTGTAGACAACATGAACTGATTTCTCTTCAGTTTTTCCTTTGTGACGCAAGAGACAGCTGTTACTAGAGATGTCGTAGTAAATGGATCTGGGAATGCAAATTTGGAGCAATATAGACTTCTGCGTGTTGCCATCATAAGTTCTTACGGTATGTGTTTTCTGTCGGAGTTGAGTGTTCCAGCCAAGGTAAGTTCGTAATCTTCATGCAGAGTATCTGCCAATTCCAGGGAAGTACAGAAACGATCAGTTGTGATACTGCAACAAGTATTCAGTATTGACTCCACCAGTCTGTTCACGATCTCAAGAGGATCTTCTTCATAGGCAGGTCTGCTATCTTCTCCAGGATACAATTCTATTTTTATTCTGTATCTTTCAACTGCACTATTGAAATTTCTAAGAAGTATACCATATTACTCATATCTTTGAGGAAAACTGGACAATGATCTCTAAAGAGGCATAGCATTTCATCAACTGTATTGAGAGGTCAATTTGTGAAGTACTTTTGGGATATTCAATTTAGTGCTTCAAATAATTCATGCATCGCTAGCAAAATATACATTTTTTCTTTCAGTTGCTTCATTTGTATGGTCAACGATTTTCTTTCCTATTTCGGGAGTGAAAAATTTCTTGACTGATTCACTTATATTTCTACTTTCCCAGCATTAGCCATTCCTAGAGGTTCACTGACTATGTTGACAAAACCCATTTTACAATGCCTTGGAGGTTCTTCGAGATAAACTTTACCAGAACTTGTAACGTATTTATATGAAGCATTACCTGCCGGGTTTGTTGCTTTACTTTCCTCCGTCTCTTCATTTGAGTTCTCATGAAACTCGGTTTATCCCGAATCAAAAGCAGTGAACTCTGAAAATTCGTCACCTACTAAAAGTTCAGCAAGAATATCTGCCTCGTTGCATATTCTATAACTAATTTTAGAAAAACTTCCTTAGGAGAAAGACGTTTGCTCTACACAGACAGACTGCTAGTAATAACGGTTGGTCTGTAAATCAACAACAAAGTGAAACTGAGGAATCAGACTTCAGCAAGTGCTGGGTAGCTGTAGGGAAGGCAGTAAGGATTATGGTCGCATGTTGTACCAACTCGGGGCAAAACATGTCCTTGAGCATAAAAGTTCAAATTTTTATTTGCAATGTTTAAAATTTAGCCATACAAGTGTAACACGGCCGGGAGTGCTAATGGGTGGGGGTGGGTATCTTAAACTGGTTGTCGCTTCGTGACCGTGCACCCTATCCACACCACGTACCCGATAATCCCGCGGCGGTCGTACTGTTCTGCTCCACACTGCTGCTGCCTTGCCTGAAATTATCTATCGAAATATGCAAGCGAGTCAGGGGAGCCACTCATCGTCGGAACACAACACTGTTCTACGTCTCGTATGAACAACTATATTCTGAAACAATTAAAGGAAATCGCAGGTTGCACTGTTTACAGTCTAATTCATAAATGTTTATCCCAATTAACAATCTTGATGATTACCTGTCCACAGAAAATCACTAGGTGTAACTGAACACGGCGCCGATGATTGTTGATGATGCGAAAACCGAAAAATCGAACGAAAGTTCTTACGCTCGTCACGCATACACAGATTTCTTTGGTACCAGTCCTCCTTGACACTAGTAATGATATAACACTGATTAGAGAGTTAATTATTCAGTTCTCACTTGTACGAGCGTGACAGTAAGCGTCGCGGCGCGGCAGATTGTTGACAATACGGAACGCGATGACCAAACGCACGTTCTCACGCTCGCTACAAGACACTGGCACTTAAATGCTCTCTTTTGTGGTAAATAGTATTACTGATTCACATTAGTTCATTCTTGGGGACCGAACACGGTGCGGATGATTGATACAGTACGGTACGACACGCAGTGAGAGGATACTATCAGATCAATTGTGTGATTGGATTGAGGAGTTCCTAGATAGCAGAACGCAGCATGTCATTCTCAATGGAGAGAAGTCTTCCGAAGTAAGAGTGATTTCAGGTGTGCTGCAGGGGAGTGTCATAGGACCGTTGCTATTCACAATATACATAAATGACCTGGTGGATGACGTCGGAAGTTCACTGAGGCTTTTTGCAGATGATGCTGTGGTGTATCGAGACGTTGCAACAATGGAAAATTGTACTGAAATGCAGGAGGATCTGCAGCGAATTGACGCATGGTGCACGGAATGGCAATTGAATCTCAATGTAAACAAGTGTAATGTGATGCGAATACATAGAAAGATAGGTTCCTTATCATTTAGCTACAAAATAGCAGGTCAGCAACTGGAAGCAGTTAATTCCATAAATTATCTGGGAGTACGCATTAGGAGTGATTTAAAATGGAATGATCATATAAAGTTGATCGTCGGGAAAGCAGATGCCAGACTGAGATTAATTGGAAGAATCCTAAGGAAATGCAATCCGATAACAAAGGAAGTAGGTTACAGTACGCTTGTTCGCCCACTGCTTGAATACTGCTCAGCAGTGTGGGATCCGCACCAGATAGGGTTGATAGAAGAGATAGAGAAGATCCAACGGAGAGCAGCGCGCTTCGTAACAGGATCATTTAGTAATCGCGAAAGCGTTACGGAGATGATAGATAAACTCCAGTGGAAGTCTCTGCAGGAGAGACGCTCAGTGGCTCGGTACGGGCTTTTGTTAAAGTTTCGAGAACATACCTTCACCGAGGAGTCAAGCAGTATATTGCTCCCTCCTGGGTATATCTCGCGAAGAGACCATGAGGATAAAATCAGAGAGATTAGAGCCCACACAGAAGCATACCGACAATCCTTCTTTCCACGTACAATACGAGACTGGAATAGAAGGTAGAACCGATAGAGGTACTCAGGGTACCCTCCGCCACACACCGTCAGGTGGCTTGCGGAGTATGGTTGTAGATGTAGATGTAGATACACAAATACGTTATCAGCAGCACTGTTCATTTTTAAATTACTTCTTGACGCACGTTCCTCTAAGTCATTTACTTATTTTATCACTTTACCGTAACAGCACTTGTAACAACACTTCAACTTCCATACTATCAATGCCTCTCACATACAGAGCTACACACTGCACAACATAACAGTTCCGAGTCCGGCGCTCGACAAACTACAGACGCAGCTGCCCACAAAGATACTCCACAACTAAGCCAGCGATATGACAATACGCTTACACAAGTACTTTATAAGGCGAGAGACAAATAGAGAAAGGGCCATGAACATAGTAGGATATTTGTTATGATTTTTTTTTTTTTTGTCATCAGTCTACTGACTGGTTCGATGCGGCCCGCCACGAATTCCTTTCCCGTGCTAACCTCTACATCTCAGAGTAGCACTTGCAACCTACGTCCTCAATTATTTGCTTGACGTATTCCAATCTCTGTCTTCCTCTACAGTTTTTGCCCTCTACAGCTCCCTCTAGTACCATGGAAGTCATTCCCTCATGTCTTAGCAGATGTCCTATCATCCTGTCCCTTCTCCTTATCAGTGTTTTCCACATATTCCTTTCCTCTCCGATTCTGCGTAGAACCTCTTCATTCCTTACCTTATCAGTCCACCTAATTTTCAACATTCTTTAAGTTGCATGATTCTTTAATAAATGAAAAAATACGGAGAATTTTTGCCCATTGTGGTTGGGTGGTTGTAGCGTTAATAGTCGGAAAATGTTTTGGAAATTTGTGGTAAGGACTATGGCATACACACTAATTAATCTAACTTAACGTAACGTACGCTAAAGACAACGCACACACCCATGCCCGAGGAAGGACTCGAACCTCCGACGCGGAGAGGGGTGTGGGGGGCGCACCGTGACAAGACGTCTGAGACCGCACGGCTACCCCGCGGCTAATACTCGGATAAAAGTGTGTGTGAATTTCTAGTATTACACACTACGTAAACTAACTTACGCTAAGAACAAGACACATCCGAACTGTCTAAGGCTGTGCAGTCACAGACTGTGCGGAGGTTCGAGTCCTCCCTCGGGCATGGCTTTGTGTGTTTGACCTTAGGATAATTTAGGTTAAGTAGTGTGTAAGCTTAGGGACTGATGACCTTAGCAGTTAAGTACCCTAAAAATTTCATACACATTTTTGAACAAGACACACCTCTGCCAGAGGGAGGACTCGAACTCAGTCCGCGACATGGCGCCTCAAACCGCGCGGCCACTCCAGACGGCAGTAGTCGGATAGACGGGCATACAGACAAAAGAGTGATTCTATAATGGTTTCGTTTTTACCAAGTGAGGTACGGAACCACAAGAGGCGCCACGGACAACAAACGTGACACTAGCGGCTGGCTTCCCTCCAAGACCGGCGTCACCAGCGGTGCCGGATCGAACAATACGCTACCAGTCTGACATAGCTCGTAGTTAAATTTTAGAGAACCGCGCTCTTCAGGACTCGTTCTCCTCCCTGAACCTCGAGTCACGCGCCTCAGCCGGCTGGAGCCATTCTCTGGAGCGATCAAGCAGCCGCCGGCCGTATCCGCGGGGACATCCATCACCCGTGGCGCCTTTCTCGCGCTATCGCCGCATCGACAGCTCCACGGCCTCCGCCGGCTGCTGCCCGTGCGCCACGGGGGTTATCTACGCCTCTCTGATCACGGAGTCGTCCGCAGCTCCGCACAGGCTACCGTACTAGCTTGCATAATATGACAAAACATCTCGTGTTGAAACGTCTCTCTTGGATTCGATTCATACTATTTAACTTCTATTTCGTGATGTCTCGCTCAGTAATCTGTTATTTAATTTAGTGCTTCGTGGTTATCCCCATTCAGTGGTAACCGAAGTACTTTAAAGTATCAAGAAACTTCCTGGCAGATTAAAACTGTATGCCGCACAGAGACTCGAAATCGAGACCTTAGCCTTTCGTGGAAAAGTGCTCTACCATATGAACTACCCAAGCATGACTCACGCCCCGTCGTCACAGCTTTAGTTTTGCCAGTACCTTGTCTCCTATCTTCCAAACTTCACAGAAGCTCTCCTGCGAACCATGCAGAACTAGCACTCCTGGAAGAAAGGATATTGCGAAGACATGGTTTAGCCACAGCGTGGGGGATGTTTCTAGAAGCAGATTTTCACTCTGCAGTGGAGTGTCCGCTGATATGAAACTTCCTGGCAGATTAAAACTGTTTGCCGGACCGAGACTCGAACTCGGGACCTTTTCCTTTCGCGGGCAAGTGCTCTACTATCTCAGCTACCCAAACACGACTCACGCCCCGTCCTCACAGCATTAGTTCTGCCAGTACCTAGTCTCCTACCTTCCAAATTTCACAGAAGCTGTCCTGCGAACCGTGCAGTACTAGCACTCCTGGAAGAAAGGATATTGCGAAGACATGGCTTAGCCACAGCCAGGGGGATGCCCCCGAAAGGCAAAGGTCCCGAATTCGAGCAGTTTTAATCTGCCGGAGAGTTCCATTTCAGCGCACACTCCGCTGCTGAGTGAAAATCTCATTCTGGATTAAAGTATCAGTTTTTCCAGTGAGTTACCTACATTTAGTGCTACCAAATTTCCTTTCTCTCTTTATCACCTTTATGAATGAGTGAGTGAATATGTATGTTGAACTTGTCTCATACATGGTAGCAGTACAGTATCTGGCTTTGGTAGCAGCAGTATAGACGATGGAAAGAGATCTGTATCGATTCGGTAGCAATTCGACAGTAGGTATGTTGGTGGCTGAAAGGATTCCTCTGGTCCCTTCCTGCTAGTAGGGGGAAGTTCGCTGCACCGAGATTGTGCTTTCCGCACTCGAGGCTGGACCTTTGGTGCGTGAAGACGGTACTCTTAAGAGCGACTTGACGCTGGTGAGTCTAGTAATTGTGACGGTATGTGGATATTCCAACAGGTGTACACGTTTAAACTGCTAGTTCATTTTCGAGTTCGGTAGTCGAATTCACATATTTTTCAGAGTGCAATCGCGAGTATATTTTTCTGTATGTTCAAATGGCTCTGAGCACTATGGGACTCAACTGCTGTGGTCATCAGTCCCCTAGAACTTAGTACTACTTAAACCTAACTAACCTAAGGACATCACATACAACCATGCCCGAAGCAGGATTCGAACCTGCGACCGTAACAGCAGCGCGGCTCCGGACTGGAGCGCCTAGATTTCTGTATGTAATAAGTTTTTCCAGTTCTCTCTTTGTATAAGTAGAACATGTGATGTAGGAAGTTAGTTACGCCAGGACAGGTTTACAATTCAGCTGTGTGACTTCCCTTTTATATGGTACGCCTGTGTGAAGTTTTCTCACGAGCGCGCGCGCGCGCGTGTGTGTGTGTTTTATTTCTTCTACTTTTCATTTCATTTCAGATTTAAGATTGTATAGCTTTTTGTTTCATACCACGTGGTTGTGGGTTGTGATTTGACAGTGTGTAATTTCAGTAAGGAGTGAGGAGGTTCTGCGCAGAAACTGAGAGGAAAGGAATATATGGAAAGCACTGAAAAGGAGAAGAGGCAGGATGATAGGACATCTGATGAGATATCAGGGACTGACTTTCATGGTACTAGAAGGAGCTGTAGAGGGCAAAAACTGTAGAGGAAGACAGAGATTTGAATACATCCAGCAAATAACTGAGGACGTACGTGCTACTCTGAGACGAAGACGTTGGCAGAGGAGAGGAATTCGTGACGGGCCGCATCAAACCAGTCAGAAGACTGATGACTAACAGAAAAAAATTGTAACATCTCCAAAACGTTTTATTCTTAATTCCGCGAGATATTTTATTGGTGTTTGTGTCTATAAGATTTACATTTGTGTTCTTGGAGTTTTCATGAGTCTTAGTAATTCCGCTTTGTTCACGAATAGTCAAGGCATTTGCGAGTGTTTTCTGTGCTAGGTGATACATATAAATTTTTTTGTCGAAACGTATTCCATAGTGTTCGTATTCACAATAATCTAATCACAGCAACAGAGACGAACCTCTGAGCCTTTGACTTACTGTGTTTGGCAAAATTCTTTTTACCTCTATTCTTGTATGTATGAATCGTGTATGTTTGTGTGTACTTTTCCCAAGCGTGCCTAAGATTTCCTGTTCACTTATCAATATAATGTACCTCAGCAATCAACATTATATGTGAGTTAATTAACAGGCAACGACAGATCATAGTTTAGAATTACATTGTAAATTTTTAATATGAGGTTTTATTTTGATAAACTATCTTAAACTGTGATGACTGTTTCTTAGACAAACCCCTCCCCTTTTGTAAGGACATTTTTAATACATCCAGCACCTCGCGTTTCTTAAGCGCAAAAGACAGACCTTATATCTGTAGAATTTTGCTTGATTATCTTAGTCTTTTTGTTGGCGCTTAAGCTCCTGCTTGCTCTGAATTACTTGATTTAACGTTTGTAGCCAGCCGCGGTGGTCCCGCGGTTCTAGGCGCACAGTTCGGAACCGTGCGACTGCAACGGTCGTAGGTTCGAATCCTGCCTCGGGCATGGATGTGTGTGATGTCCTTAGGTTAGTTAGGTTTAAGTGGTTCTAAGTTCTAGGGGACTGATGACCACAGCTGTTAAGTCCCATAGTGCTCAGAGCCATTTGAACCATTTAACGTTTGTATTTAAATTAGTCCCATATGCTGATTCCATATATTCAGGTGGCTTATTAATATTAACACGTTCGTTCTACTTACCAGTTCAGTGATTAATTCAATTCTTATATTAAATTTTCCCAATTTTATTTAAATTGGGTGGCGACTCAGAAAAATTTTGTGGACACGAAACTCACAGAAGACGTTAAGTTCCACACTGGCTAACTTCCCCGGGTTTCAGTTTGCAAGTCACTATCCAGATAACCACTGACCCATTAATAAATATTGACTGTGAGTATTCGATTTCTAGTCCACTGAAATGGTCTATTATTACTCTTCCACAAAGAGTCTGACAAGTAATGATATTTCGAAGTGAGTTACGAAACGCATTTTTTACATAAAAATACATTTAGATTGCCAGAAGAATGTTTCTGGTTAGATGACGGCATATGCCACCCAGGGGATAGATGTATTGATAATGGTTTCAACGTCGTGTAGCAACAGGTAGCGTAGGCAGAGCGCTGTTTGTGTCTACTCTCTTATAGTGAATGCTCACAGCCAGAAGGCTCAGTGTGGTGCAGACGTGTGAGGTAAGCAGGTAACCAAATAACCAAGCTTCCTACAGTAAATTGGGCTTGTGTGAATGGGGCCAATTGCTGCCTTCCCACCCGGCCGCTGTGGAGGAGCGGTTCTAGGCGCTTCTGTCCGGATCCGCGCGCCTGCTACGGTCGCAGGTTCGAATCCTGCCCCGGGCATGGATGTGTGTGATGTCGTTCGGTTAGTTATGTTTAAGTAGTTCTAAGTCTAGGAGACTCATGACCTCAGAAGTAAAGCTGTGAGGACGGGGCGTGAGTCGTGCTTGGGTACCTCAGTCGGTAGAACATTTGCCCGCGAAAGGCAAAGGTCCCGAGTTCGAGTCTCGGTCCGGCACACAGTATTAATCTACCAGGAAGTTTCATATCAGTGCACACTCCGCTGCAGAGTGAAAATCTCATTCTCGAAACATCCCCCCAGGCTGTGGCTAAGCCATGTCTCCGCAATATCCTTTCTTTCAGGAGTGCTAGTTCTGTAAGTTTCGCAGGAGTGTTTCTGTAAAGTTTGGAAGATAGGAGAAGAGGTACTGCAGAATTAAAGCTGTGAGTACCCGGCGTGAGTCGTGCTTAGGTAGCTCAGTCTGTAGAGCATTTGCCTGCGAAAGGCAAAGGTCCCAAGTTCGAGTCTCGGTCCGGCAAACAGTTTTAATCTACCAGGAAGTTTCATATCAGCTCACACTCCGCTGCAGAGTGAAAATCTCATTCAGGGTTCTGGATGTCCACGCAGCACAGACGCCCGCCTGGATCGCCGCATTGTCAGAGCAACAGTGATAGATAGTACAACTACCACAGCAGAGATAAGAGGGCTTATGAGCCCAGACGTGTCAACATGAACTGTTGCAGCCGGTTATTAGATGTGGGGCTAAGGGCACGCACTCCTCTGCCTGTCTTCCACTCACGCCACAGCATCGACGTGCACGGCGCGAAAGTGCCGTCAGAGGATCACTTGGAACATGGAATGGTCTTCAGCGATGACAGCAGATTCTGCCTGCACGAAAGTGATAGACGTTTGCGCGTGTGACTTAGACGTGGTGAGCAACGTCTCGTAGGGTGCGTGCGTCCAAGACATACTGGCCCCATAGCAGACCTTATAGTCTGGGGTGCAGTTAGCTACCACCATCGTCCTCCTCTGGTATTCCTGGAGGGGACGTTAACTAGCGCTCTATACGTGCAGAATGTTGTTAGACTCGTTCTTTTACCGTTCTTGCAACAGGAGGATGATGAGTTGTTCCATCTGGATAATCGTCGCCTAGACACTGCCCATGAAACTCAACGTGCTCTTCAGGACGTACAGCAACTTCCCTGTCCAGCACGATCTCCGGACTTGTCAGCAAAGGACCACGTATTGGGTATGATGGGACGGGGAGTGATTCGTGCGACTCTCCAATCAACAACTATTGCAGATTTACATAAGCAAGCCGAGCAGACATGGCATAGCGTACTCCAGAACAGTATTTGCCACCTGCATGATCGACTGAAAGCCAAATTCCGTACCTTGATTGCCGAGCATACAGGCTACACCACGGACTAATATGAGTGTTTCATAGTGGGACGATAGCTAGTACCTCAGAACCGCCTGTGCAACTAATCTGTAAATGTAAGCATTTCATTTACTCCACATGCACTGTTTCTGTAATCGATCTCGAGTAAATTGGAAACCTCTAACAGGGTGTACTAATTTTTTTTCCCCGCAGTGTATTTTGTGGGAAACCACACATAAAGGCGAGCGTGCTTCTCATTTCGTTTACATCGCCTGACAAAGTGAAGCACGTAGAAGGCTTGGTGGATGTCAATTTAAGGCCAGTCTCGTACACACCACTGGCTGGTAAGTAAACAAGTGAAGTTACAAGTGTCTGTGAGAGACACAACGGCTTCCAGTGTCAGATACGTCGCATCGTCGTGTGAGACAGCGTTATCAGCTTGTCATAGAGACTGTAAGGGGCCTCGTACGTCACATCGTCGTATGAGACAGCGTTATCAGCTCTTCATAGAGAGGGTAAGGGGCCTCGTTAAGAGTCTCTGTTTGGTTGGCTGATCGAATCGTGCGATATTCGAATTCGCGGGGCTAACGGAAGTGACAGTGGCCCGATGTTGGACTGTACGGCAACGTGAGGGCAGGCATACGCGTGATAAAGGTTCGGGTCGACTGCATCTGGCTGGCCGATGTGGCCGAGCGGTTCTAGGTGCTTCAGTCTGGAACCGCGCGACTGCTACAGTCTCAGGTTCGAATCCTGTCTCGAGCATGGATGTGTGTGATGTCCTTAGGTTAGTTAGGTTTAAGTAGTTCTAAATTCTTGGGGACTGTCCCATGGTGCTCAGAGCCATTTGAACCATTTTTGACTGCATCTGGCCACCACAAGGGAGGATCACCATATCTTGCACCAAACACATCGTCACCGCTCCAGTTCCACGCCTGCCATCTTAGAACAATTAAGGAGCTGCGCGTAACTTTCTGTCGCTGGCGAGCAGCACTCGGACTAGTCAATTACAGTCCCATGCATTGGCCGGCGTGAACACCACAATACAGAGGGCTGCGTTTACTGCGGTGCCTTGACTGGGAAGCATTCACTGCTGATGAATGGTGTCGTACTGTGTTCAGAGATGAATCGCGGCTCTGCACTGCCCCAGATGACCTTTGTCGTCGGCTATGGCGGCGAGATGGAGAGAGGTCCAATTCTTCCTATGTTTTAAAGAGCCACAGTGATGTCATTTTTGTCAAAATGGTGTGGGGAACCACCAGGTGTGATTTGAGCACATGGAGGCTAGTAGTAACTGAAAGAACTCTGATTACACAGTGACAAGTCACGGACATCCTGCATCCTCATGTATTACCTCCCATTCAATACTATCTTGGTGCAGTTTTTCAACAGGACAGCGCTCTTTCATACATGGCATGTGTTCCTATCAAACGTCTGCGTGTTATCGTGGTACAGCCGTGCCTTGCTTGACCCCTAGATATGTCCCCGATAGAACACGTGAGGGACCAGTTCAGACGTATATCTGATGCCTGTGGTAGTACCCAGGATATCAAGAACGAGCTACAATAGCTGGAGGTCAGCTTGCTTCAGGAGAGGGTAAAAAGGTTTTATGAAATACTTGTCAACAGAATCAGTGAATATATCAAGGCCAGAGGCGGTGTAGTCTCATACAGATAAGCGGGCTCATACTGCCAAGTTATCTGAAAATTTCTCTCGATTTTATAATCACTGAAATAATATCACGTGCCACTCGACTCTTGGAGGTTCAACGCGTTTCAGTTTCCATTCCGGGTACTTCACATTTTGATCTGGCATTTTACTGTACTTGGGCCAACAGTGTTGCCATAATGGTAACTCTGGTTCCCACCAGATCACCGAAGTTAAGCGCTGTCGGGTTTGTTAACACTTGCATGCGGCACCGTTAAGGTCTGTCGAGTATTGATAGCGAGCGGTGTGCACTCAGCCCTTGTGAGGCTAATTAAGGAGCTACTTGACTGAGAAGTAGCGACATGGGTTACGAAAGTTGACAACGGCCATTAGAGTGGGGTGCTGACCACGTACACTTCCATATCCACATCCGGTGACGCCTACGGGCTGAGAATGATGTGGTTGCCGGTCGTTGCCGTAGGACCTTCAATACCTGTTCGGACGGTGTTTGTTTGTTTGTTTCTATTGTACAGTATCTGTGGTAAGCATATTAGCTGAATCTCCCAATAGGATAAACTGGCGTGAGGTTATCACTGCTTCAAAGCGTGCCTACCACGTATTATGTGACAAGGTTGCTAACAATATCAGTATTCACACAAAAAGATAAGGTGGGAACAGTGAAAGGCGTTTATTTTTAAGTGCTATTAGGGGGGGGGGGGGGTTGTTTGGGGGAAGAGACCAGACAGCGAGATCATCGGTCTCATCGGATTAGGGAAGGACGGGGAAGTAAGTCGGCCATGCCCTTTCAGTGGAACCATTCCAGCATTTGCCTCGAGCGATTTAGGGAAATCACTGAAAACCTAAATCAGGATGGACGGACATGGGGTTGAACCGTTATACTCCCGAATGTGAGTCCAGTGTGCTAGCCACTGCGCCACCTCGCTCGGCAAGTGCTATTAGGCAAATTGCAAATAGCCACCACTCCCAAACAACGTGGTGAGATGGCCAATGAAAAAAGGTGGTGGCAGAAATAAGGAATCAATAACTAGCAAAAGGAATCATGAAATTAAAATAACCTCTAATGAAAAACAAATTTATTTCTTAATTTCAGATACGATTTTACGCAACTGTGATCACTGTTCATAAAATAAGAGAATTTTCATGATATCACTACTGCCACGTGATACACTCCACCCCGAGAACTGATGATCTTGCTGAGCACGAGAGTACCTCAACACCGATCAGACAGTTCATAGAGACACGTGCCATGTGTGGGGAAACGTTGTCCTGTTTAAAAGTGGCGTCACAATACTGTCACACGAAAGGTAACACATGACGTCTCAGGATGTTCACTACGTATCACTGTGCTATAACATTTCCCTCGAGCATTACAGGTCCATGACCTGCCGTCGTTCTCGATGTTCCCCATCCCCATGACGCCAAGTATAACGCTGTTGTACGCCTTAATATTTTTTGACGTGGAAGTATTTAGTACTGGTTGTCATACGGCTTAGATCAATTATTAGGATAGGTGTCCGTTTTTGGACCGCCCGCCAGGGTAGCCGAGAGCGCTAACGCGCTGCTTCCTGGACTCGGGTAGGTGGCCTGGCCCCGGATCGAATCCGCCCCGCGGATAAACGACGACGGCCGGTGTGCCGGCCAGCCTGGATGTGGTTTTTAGGTGGTTTTCCACATCCTACTAGGTGAATACTGGGGTAGTCCCCACGTCCCACCTCAGTTATATGACTCACAGACATTTGCAACATATTCACGCTAGTGTAATTACACTAGACGCAGACAGCTAGGGTACACTAATTCCGTCCACGGGGTTATGGGGTGGCGGCAGGAAGGGCATCCGACCACTCCTTAACATTAAAATTCCAAATCTGGTTAACCATGGCCGACCCTGCGTCACCGCGGGACAAGGCGCAAGCGACAGAATACAATAGTGCCTGGATGTGGTTTTTAGGTGGTTTTCCACATCCTACTAGGTGAATACTGGAGTAGTCCCCACGTCCCACCTCAGTTATATGACTCACAGACATTTGCAACATATTCACGCTAGTGTAATTACACTAGACGCAGACAGCTAGGGTACACTAATTCCGTCCACGGGGTTATGGGGTGGCGGCAGGAAGGGCATCCGACCACTCCTTAACATTAAAATTCCAAATCTGGTTAACCATGGCCGACCCTGCGTCACCGCGGGACAAGGCGCAAGCGACAGAATAGAATAGTGCCTGGATGTGGTTTTTAGGTGGTTTTCCACATCCTACTAGGTGAATACTGGGGTAGTACCCACGTCCCACCTCAGTTATATGACTCACAGACATTTGCAACATATTCACGCTAGTGTAATTACACTACACGCAGACAGCTAGGGTACACTAATTCCGTCCACGGGGTTATGGGGTGGCGGCAGGAAGGGCATCCGACCACTCCTTAACATTAAAATTCCAAATCTGGTTAACCATGGCCGACCCTGCGTCACCGCGGGACAAGGCGCAAGCGACAGAATAGAATAGTGTCGTTTTTGGATCGTAATGTCGACTGTATGATGAGGATATAATTTGATATCAGGAAAACGGTAATGCTCTCGTAAGTAAAGGTTCATACGCAGCTGATAGCGGTTTATTTGTCAGAAATGGTCGTATCTTCTGCTGTCTTGGTTTACAGGCGCACCAGTGACGGCTGCAGTCCTGCCTGGATTTGGATCCGTTGAGAGCACGGGTTGCTTACCTGGGAGCTGGCCGACCGCACTCACGACGCCGCGAGGGGAGCGCGCCGACCGACTCGCCGCTTGCCGCCACTATCCGGTTTCGGAACAAGACGGATGGATGTCGGCGGCAAACAGTGCAGCCGATACGTGCCCAGCGGCCGCCGCCGCTGCTAGGATCAACACTATTTACTCGCAGGAATGTTTGCCGGTGCCCCGCCGTCTCACAAGATGTCGGCCAATATTTGCTCCCCAAACTCGGCTCGGTCTTGGCGATACTGATCCCGGAGTGGGCCAGGCCGGGCCGTGCGCCCGTTCGCCCTCTCCCCCTGGCGCAGCCGCTACCCGCGGGACCTGGCCGCCTCGGGAGATGGGCCTCCGCTCGTACACTGCGGGCAGGCGCGCGCACTCCTCGCAAAACTAACGGCGGGGCTCCTCAGAAACGTCTGTCTGCTGGCCCGCCTCCCTGCATTCTGTTCTCCCATCCTTCTGGGGAGGCCATTCTGCAACAACCTGCACTGTGCGTCTCTTCGGTCGGAAGTTTTATATATATATATATATATATATATATATATATATATATATATATATATATATAAAAATTTTTTTTTGCAAAAAATCCCGATTACGTTCTATATATTTTCTACACACGGTGATCACACAGTGGAAGAGACCCAAGTTTCAAAATCAAATACACAGTGTGTGCCTATTCCTTCATAAATGTGACTATAAAAGTAGAAGTCATGGATTATGTCCAGAAAATGATTCTATTTACACCAACACCTACATCTATATCTACATGGCTACTCTGCAAATCACACTTAAGTGTCTGGCGGAAGGTTCACCAAACCATCTTCACACTAATTGTCTATCATTCAGTTCTCGAGCAGGGCGCCGATAAAACGAACAAGCTTTGGTGCAAGCTTTGGTTTCCCTTACTTGGAATGCTCTCTTTCAAATTCTGAAGGTGGCAGGGGTAAAATACAGGGAGCGAAAGGCTATTTACAATTTCTACAGAAACCAGGTGGCAGTTACAAGAGTCGGGGGACATGAAAGGGAAGCAGTGGTTGGGAAGGGAGTGAGACAGGCTAGTAGCCTCTCCCCGTTGCTATTCAATCTGTATATTGAGGAAGCAGTAAAGGAAACAAAAGAAAAATTCGGAGTAGGTATTAAAACCCATAGAGAAGAAATAAAAACTTTGAGGTTCGCCGATGACATTGTAATTCTGTCAGAGACAGCAAAGGACATGTAAGAGCAGTTGAACGGAATGGACAGTGCCTGGAAAGGAGGGTATAAGATGAAAATCAACAAAAGCAAAACGATAATTAAGGAAAGTAGTTGAATTAAGTCGGGTGATGCTGAGGGAATTAGATTAGGAAATGAGACACTTAAAGTAGTAAAGGAGTTTTGCTATTTGGGGAGCAAAATAACTGATGATGGTCGAAGTAGAGAGGATATAAAATGTAGACTGGCAATGGCAAGGAAAGCGTTTCTGAAGAAGAGAAATTTGTTAACATCGAGTATAGATGTAAGCGCCAGGAAGCTGTTTCTCAAAGTATTTGTATGGGGTGTGGCCATGTATGGAAGTGAAACATGGACGATAAATAGTTTGGACCAGAAGAGAGTAGAAGCATTCAAAATGTGGTGCTACAGAAGAATGCTGAAAATTAGATGGGTAGATCATATAACTAATGAAGAGGTATTGGATAGGATTGGTGAGAAGAGAAGTTTGTGGCACAACTTGACTAGAAGAAGGGATCGGTTAATAGGACATGCTCTGAGGCATCAAGGGATCACCAATTTGGTATTGGAGGGCAGCGTGGAGGGTAAAAATCGTAGTGTGATACCAAGAGATGAATACACCAAACAAATACAGAAGGATGTTGGTTACAGTAGGGACTGGGAGATGAAGAATCTTGCACAGGATAGAGTAGCATGGAGAGCTGCATGAAACCAGTCTCAGGACTGAAGACCACAACAACAACAAGACACAAAAAGAACAGCATAACTTTTTTTGCAATTAATCCTGATTTCGTCCTACATTTTTTCTATACACGTAGGTCACACAGTGGAAGAGACCCAGGTTTCAAAATTAAATACGCAGTGTGATCCTATTCCTTCATAAGTGTGACTATAAAAAGTAGAAGTCATCGATTATGTCCACACAATGATTTAATTTACACCAACACCTACATCTCTACCTACATGGCTACTCTGCAAATCACACTTAAGTGCCTGGCGGAAGTTTCATCAAACCAACTCCACACTAATAATCCATCATTCTGCTCTCGAGCAGGGCTCCGAAAAAACGAACACATGTATTTTCCCGTGCAATCTCTGGTTTCCCTTACTTTATTATGATGATCTTGTCGCGAAATTGAAGTAGATACTTCCCGTGAGTTAGTATGGGCAGAGGTATTGTTGGCAACCGGAATAAAATAATAATTGGTCCTTTTACCGACCTTCCAGTTCAGATGGAACAGTTGCTGAAAGGTTCAAAGAAAACTTGAGTTTGATTTCAAACACGTACCCGACTCATACGGTAATAGTTGGTGGTGACTTTAATTTACCCTCGATATGTTGGCGAAAATACAAGTTTAATTCCGGCCGGAGGTGCGCATAAAATACCATCCGAAATTGTGCTAAACGCATTCTCTGAAAATTATTTCGAGCAGTTAGTTCATGAGCCCACGCGAGTAGTAAACAGTTGTGAAAACACACTTGACCTCTTAGTAACAAATGCTCCTGAGTTAATAACCAGTATCAAAACTGATATAGGGATTAGTGAACATAGGGTTGTTCTAGCGAGACTGAATATTATAATCCCCAAATCCTAGAAAAATAAGCCAAAAATATCCCTATTCAAAAGAGCAGTTAACATTTCACTTGACGCCTTCCTGAGAGACAATCTCCACCCATTCCAAATTAATAAGTGTAGATCAGATGTGGCTTAAATTCAGATAAATAGTATCGGCAGCATGTGAGAAGTCTATACGAAATAAACTAACAAACGACGAAGCTGATCCTCCTTGGTACACAAAACGGGTTAGAAAGCTGTTGCAGAAACAACAAAACAAACATGCCAAATTTAAACAGGCGCAAAATCCCCGAGATTGGCTATCCTTTAACACAAGCTCGAAACGTAAAGCGGAGTTCAATGCGAGACGCCTATAACAGTTTCCACAACGAAACTTTGTCTCGAAACCTGGCAGAAACTTCAAAGAGATTCTCGTCGTATGTGAAATATGTTATCGGCAAGAAACAGTCAATGCCTCCTCTGCGCGATAACAATGGAGATATTATCGAAGACAGTGCTGCCAAAGCAGAGTTACTAAACACAGCCTTCCGAAATGCCTTCACAAAAGAAGACGAAGTAAACATTGCAGAATTCGAATCGAGAACAGCTGTCAACATGAGTAACGCAGAAGTAAATGTCCTCGGAGTAGTGAAGCAACTCAAATCACTTAATAAAAGCAAATCTTCTGATTTCAGACTGTATATCAATTAGGTTCCTTTCGGAGTATGCTGATGCATTAGCTCCATGTTTAACAAACATTCTCTCAACGAAAGATCCGTACCCAAAGACTGGAAAGTTGCACAGGTCACACCAATATTTAAGAAAGGTAGTAGGAGTAATCCACTAATTACAGGTCCATATCGTTAACGTCAATATGCAGCAGGATTTTAGAACATATATTGTGTTCGAACATTATGAATTACCTCGAAGGAAACGGTCTATTGACACACAGTCAACATGGGTTTAGAAAACATCGTTCTTGTGAAACACAGCTAGCTCTTTATTCACATGAAGTACTGAATGCTATTGACAAGGGATTTCAGATCCATTCCGTATTCCTTGATTTCCGGAAGGCTTTTGACACTGTACGACACAAGCGGCTCGTAGTGAAGTTGCGTGCTAATGGAATATCGTCTCTGTTCTGTGACTGGATTTGTGATTTCCTTTCAGAGAGGTCAGTAGTAATTGACGGAAAGTCATCGCGTAAAACAGAAGTGATTTCTGGCGTTCCCCAAGGTAGTGTTATAGGCCCTTTGCTGTTCCTTAGCTATATAAACGATTTTAGAGACAATCTGAGCAGCCGTCTTCAGTTGTTTGCAGATGACGCTGTCGTTTACCGACTAATAAAGTAATCAAAAGATCAAAACAAACTGCAAAACGATTTAGAAAAAGTATCTGAATGGTGCGAAAAGTAGCAGTTGACCCTAAATAACGAAAAGTGTGAGGTCATCCACATGAGTACTAAAAGGAACTCGTTAAACTTCCGTTACACGATAAATCAGTCTAATCTAAAAGCCGTAAATTAAACTAAATACCTATGTATTACAATTACGAACAACTTAAATTGGAAAGAACACATGGAAAATGTTGTGGGGAAGGCTAACCAAAGACTGCGTTTTATTGGCAGGATACTTAGAAAATGTAACAGATCCACTAAGGAGAGTGCTGACACTACCTTTGTCCGACCTCTTTTAGAATACTGCTTCGCGGTGTAGGATTCTTATCAGGTAGGACTCACGGAGCACATCGAAGAAGTTCAAAGAAGGCAGCACATTTTGTATTATCGCGAAATATGGGAGAGAGAGTCACAGAAATGATACAGGATTTGGGCAGGAAATCATTAGAAGAAAGGCGTTTTTCGTTGCGACGGAATCTTCTCACGAAATTCCAATCACCAACTTTCTCCTCCTAATGCGAAAATATTTTGTTGACACCGACCTACATAGGGAGGAACGATCACCACGATAAAATAAGGGGAATCAGAGCTCGTACGGAAAGATATAGGTGTTCATTCTTTCCGCGCGCTATACGAGATTGAAATAACAGAGAATTGTGAAGGTGATTCGATGAACCCTCTGCCAGGCACTTATATGTGATTTGCATAGTTTCCATGTAGATGTAGATGTAGATGTAGATCGTTTCTACCTACGTAGGTAGAAACTATCATCGTATGAGAGGTGAAGCAGTGTGCCAATAGGAATTTGGGTTTGGCGTTCAGGCGGATCCCTAGCTTAACTGAGAACGACTGGGAAACAGAGACCTTCTTTAAAAATAACATGTCACCGTTCACGGGAAATATTCATATAAATGATAGCTTTGTATTGTAGTGAACTCGAGAAATTGTTTTTTGACACCAGATACCACAAAAACTTCCAATCAGGTCGCCCGCCGCTGTCGGGCGTGAAATGACGAGCAGACTTGTCATGGTTCTCACGGCTCCCCCCGTCGGTGTTTCGAGTCCTCACTCGGGCATGGGTGTGTGTGTCGTCCTTAGCGTGAGTTACTTTAAGTTAGATGAAGTAGTGTGTAAGCTTAGGGACCGACGACCTCAGCAGTTTGGCCCCATAAGACTTTACCACAAATTTCCAAAAATGACAGATGAGATTGCTCCACGTTAGGAGCCAACAAGTAATGAAATTAGACACAAAGGGTTCAAAATTAAGGTGTTCATGTATGAATGTAAAAGACTGCTCATATGATGAAAACGGGAAAGAAATGTAGTTTTCTTCATGCTGTTTACATCAAAACGAAATTAAAAATCTCAGGGCCGATTTGACTGGATGTGGACACGACTCAGTTAGCAATGGGAAGGAGGAGGTGGCGACTCGTATCAAATGGTTCAAATGGCTCGGAGCACTATGGGACTTAACTTCTGTGGTCATCAGTCCCCTAGAACTTAGAACTACTTAAACCTGACCAACCTAAGGACATCACACGTATCCATGCCCGAGGCAGGATTCGAACGTGCGACCGCAGCAGTCGCGCGGTTCCGGACTGAGCGCCTAGAACCGCTCGGCCACGACACGTATCACCATTACCCTTTGTCGTTCGTCGTGTACTGCTGTCGGCGGCAGACGCTGCGTCGGATCGGCACGCTACCTCGGAGCTGTGCTGTGTGAGTCGGCTACCCTCATCAGAAAAAAAAAAAAAAATGTTGGAATGTGTGTGAAATCTTATGGGACTTAACTGCTAAGTTCATCAGTCCCTAAGCTTACACACTACTTAACCTAAATTATCCTAAGGACAAACACACACACCCATGCCGAAGGGGGGGACTCGAACCTCCGCCGGGACCAGCCGCACAACCCATGACTGCAGCAACTTAGACCGCTCGGCTACCCTCATCAGCAATCGAGCGTTGCGGCAGGTCCCAGGTACGATCTCCGCGTTGTCTCCCGCTGTAATTTGAGTGGCCGAAGCTATGATATCACGGCGTCGGAAGGCGGAGGTTGGCGATGGGTGGAAGGAAACGCATGTCCTCTCGCATCTGCGGTGTCTCCATGATTCTTTTCTCGCTTCTCCGCCATCTCTAAGCTCAACTCCTCTTCGAAATATTCTTCCTTTCGGCGTTGTCACTGGCGGGCGTAATTTTTAAAGCAGCCCAATGGCAGTTCGACGTTTCATAGCCACGCCTCTCCATTCAGGGTGGAAATTTCTTGTCTGGTGTGGGCTGGTGTGTGCCTCGTCAATTGGAATCTTTCTCATGATTTCACATTCTTAAGATATTTTCCCGCATTCCGAGGCTGATGGGATAGCACCTACACAACACTTCTTTCTAACCGCTCTCTCTGCGTGACGCCTGGAGTGTTCATGTTTGGGCTCCATTTTAAATACTGCCGGTGTCCGTGATTTATAAGGTTCAAAGGGTTCAAATGGCTCTGAGCACTATGGGACTCAACTGCTGTGGTCATTAGTCCCCTAGAACTTAGGATTAGCGACTAGTGTCACTGTGGCCTGTATGTTGTTTTTGACTGGTTTCCTATATCCCAATAGGTGAATTCCGGGCTGACTCCGAAGTCCCGCCTCAGTTACACGAAGTGCAAACTTTGAGAAAAAGGTTTTCTGGCTTTCACAAAACTAGCACTACACCCAGGCAGTTGGGGCACACACACACCTCCCCAAAGCGCGAGGGGGTAGGTGGGTTGGGAAGGGGGTGGACAGGATTGGCATCCGAGAGGCAGCCCTTAAGTTAATCGTCGGGAATGACAAAGCACAGAAGGCTGTGATAGGCAGTCAGCTAATAGCACGCTGATTGACCCCGCGTCAGGACGACAACGCGACAGCAGTGGCCCCTACCTGAAGAGGACATAGGCGCCGCCACCGACTGGCGGCGCCCCAGTTCAGTAGCACCTTCAAGATTTGCAACTAGGGTAGCAGCGCCACCGCTATTCACTTCGCTTGTACTCTACGCAGCACAAACTTGGAATTGTCTATACTGAAGAAGACTCATTATTTTGTATGTCGGCCTCTGCTTGCGACACATCTGAGTAACTGCAAAAGATAAGTATTTTAATATTCTCTTTATAATAAAAGTCATAATTACGATTTGTGTGAATGTTTGTGCAGCGAACCGAGTATGCACGTTCCCTAGACACCAGAGGAACTGTTTGTGTTTCTTGTGCGTCGCACTGCCAACTGGTCTAACGAACGCCATTACATTTCTAGCTCCTCTCCATCGTGCTGCAACTATTTCGGTCTCCCTGTTCCTCTGATTTTACGTCAATTTCAACTGCTTTGAACTTAAACAATAGATAATACACATGCATAGTATTTTATATGTAAGTTTACTTATGTCATATATCACAGAGACTACACATGAAAGAAAAGAAAATAAGTTATTAACAAATGAAGATTCCATCCCAACACTAACTTCAAATTTCGCCTTCGTCAGTTAAGTATCCACCAGCACTAAAATATCGATGTGAAACTATATAGAAAACCAAAGATGAAAAGCATTAAGAAAATTTTTTGACCCAGTAATCGATGAAAATAAGATGCAAACGATAATAAGGAGAAATGAAATACTGCGGGAGTTGTATGAACCTCGTAACGTCCTCTAAGTTATGAAAACGTAGAAGGTGGAGCCAGGCTGGTCACACGACAATAATAGGAAAAATAATTTAGCAAAAATACCCTTCTCCAGGATAGCGTACAGTGCGAGAGAAAAAGGAAGACTCAGGATTAGATGTCCTTTCTTTATCAGTGAACAAATTAACCCTGTCAACTTATCAGTTCAAAACAAAGTTTATACTTGTAGACTGGCAGTCGTTTTTATTCCGAGTGATCTGCACTCGTATAGAGTAAGAGCTATAGCGATATCTCATTTTGACAAGCCGTTCTCTCTCTTTCTATATGTGACAGTACTAACATAGTCTTGTCTATTTTATGAGGCAAAATGTAATAACATTTAATTCTAACTAAAATAACGTTTGATAACGCGTATCTAGGTTAGTTACTGCTATTCAGATGTAGGTGGCTACATTGCTGCGCGCCACAAGGAACGAGATGAATGCTACACACGATAAACTAAATCATCTTCTTTTTACTGTGCCTTTGTTTCACTTCGGCGCAGGGCACCTAATGATTACTAACGAATTTTGCACGGTTAACTTAAGGGGTGCCCAGATGCCCTTCCAGTCTTCCCGCTCCCCTCCTCCCCCTCAACCTTCCCCCTCCCCATTCCCATCTTATGTTCCCCTCCCCTCCCCACCACCCACCGCCTTTCGGGGATGGTGTGTGTGTGCCCAAATCGTCTGTTGCAGGTAGTGTTAATTTTGTGAAAGTTAGCAAAACTTTTCTAAATCTTTGCACATCATGTAACTGGGGAGGAACTTAGGAGTCAGCCCGGAATTCAGCTTGTGGGATGTAGCAAACCACCGAAAAACAACATCCAGGCCACACTAACACTCGCCGCTAATCCGCTGGTAGGATTAGATTCTGAGCCAGCACGGCTTCGACTTTGAAAGTAACGGGTGGCGGGGGGAAGGGGGGGGGGGGGGAAAGGATACGTACTTAACGCAACATGGTTTTTTTCTCGACCAACTTGGGCTAAAAATGGGGAATTTTCTATGATATATCGTGGAACATTCCTACTTCAGTCGCTATACTTTCAAGAGGATCCGGCAGGTGACGGTGCTAAATGTACCCTTCAAATAGGCGTTCGTAGCAGAGGCCTGTCATTGACATTATTTCGGTGGCAAACTGGTTGGTTCGTCAGTTGGTTGGTCGGTTGATTGATTTGAAGGAAGGGGCCAAACAGCGAGCTCATCTGTCCCATCGCGTTACTGAAGGATGGCGAAGGAAGTCGGCCGTGCCCTTTCAAAGGAACCATCCCATCACTGCCCGAAGCTATTAAGGGAAATCACGGAAAACGGAAATCAGGATGGCCGGACGCCGGTTTGAACCGTCCTCCTCTCGAATGTGAATCCAGTGTGCTAACCACTGCGCCACCTCGCTCGTTTGGAAATGTGGAATAGGTGGATTTTCATAGGCTCTTGCAGAATATCTACGGGAACATGGCAATGAACAAAAGCAGGCTGAGTTGTTAGGCGAGCCGTCTCTCATAATACCAACAACATCACGCAAACCTGTTCGAACTACCATATATCGGCCGGCTGCACATGGCAATGAATCCTATAATGTTGGAACGTGCGGGCACTCTCATTCGAAGTGACTAACGCATCACAGTAAAGCACCTTCCTGCTTTAATATGCGTCTCTGTTCGTATTTCTGACATACTCTTCCGCCAGAGGGGGTACTCAAATGTTTGTGTCCGCTGGGTTCCTCGCCGCTTAATAGAAGACCATAAAGTATCATCTGTGCGAAATTACTTGCACGCTACAAAGTTAAATCTTGACAACGTGTAGTCGAATATCATCACAGGCGATGAAATAACGGTTCATCACTTCGAGACGGAACCTCTCCTTGGAAGAAGTGGTTCAAAGCCACACCCTCTGTTGGTAAAGCCATAGCGACGGCTTATGGGACTCTGAAGCTATTATTCTGTTTGATGGAAATGTCTCTGTCGAGTCTTTTCATACATGTTTGCCTCAAATGATTTAGTTACGTCTCATTTGACCTACTGCGTAATTGCGATTATGTTTATTAACTCTCCCAGAAAGACTGAGCAGTGGAACTGAAAGTAATGCACTATATATCCAACGTAAAATGCAAGCAAATGGTGCCTTGCACTAGTACTTCAATGTATTGTATTCTAATTTTATGTTCTACGTGAAATCATGAGCCATATTTATCTTGCCCCTCCGTTATGTTACCCTATGTGTGGTTGAATGTGAGTGAATGGGTGTTTTACGTATCTTTTCGGGCTTATTTTGTGGTGGAAGCTAATTGGTTGTCGTCTGCTGGGAGCAGAAGATGAGTGCCTGTCGTTTGGCAGGGTTCACAGCAAAGAGGTTCATCCGACGTTCATCCCTTTTGTCCCGAAATTTGTGTGTTTGTCAGTTTGGTGGCGGAAACGATCCCTCTGGTCGCTCCCGTCACAGCCAGGGGTTGCTAGGAGCTTTGTGCAGAGCAGGCTCTCTTCTCCAGGCTGTTGGTGAGTACGGTTCGCAGCTCGTAAGTAAGGCTTCTAGTACTAATGACAAAGTAGGAGGTAGTGTTAATCGCGATTTTCCTATGTTAAATTCACTGGAATACTTACAGTAAGTCGTTCAGCATAACTGAAACCTTACGAATTTCTGCTCGGACTGTGGTACAATTGGTTAATAATAGGTCATGATCGTGTTTAAAAATAGTTGTGGAGGAAATTGGCTTTGTTCCTTTGGGACATCGTCGTTGGAGCATCCACTATTGAACATGATTAAGAACAGTTAGTGAACTTATATCTAGTGCCAATGTGAGACTAATTGTGTGTTTCGCGTGAGTGGTTTTATGTTTTTTTCTATTTTTTGTGGTTTCTTGGTGATGTATATGTTTGTGTTCGTATTGTACTACGAGTTTGGTAAACCCTCCTACTGCATACCGATAGGTTTTTTTCAGTGCCAATTTAATCTGTTTTGTGCAGGATAAATTCGTTGAAACATCGCATTTTCGTGAATTAAGGCGAACTTTTGTAATGGTTTAATTCTTAACAGAACACGTGTGCCTTGAATCATCGGAAGGTTTCTGCCATGGTGATTTAGTTTTCCGTTGTAGTGACAAATTCATTTTATAGTCGTTCCCTGATAAAAGAAACGCTTGTTGCATTTGTGCTTTCCACTTAAATTCTGCTTTGAAACCATAAATGCGCCACCCAATTCACCACGTGATGAACTGCGTTTTTTGCACGTGGGCGCACGGCTTCTCATCTCATGTACTTACGATGACCAAATCTTGCAACGGAAATAAACCTCTTTGCAAATTAGTGCATGTTTGTAAAGGTGGTCGGTTATTCCCGTGATCTTTCTCTGTCGTATGAATCTAGATTAAATGATTGAGAGGATGTTTACAGTGTCCCCTTCCTCACCTTTTGCATTAATCACAACAGTTAAATTGTATAATATAATTTCACTTATCGAAAATAGATTAATGTAGTGCATGTTCAGGCACCAGCTAAGTGTACGCATAGGATGTGCACGCTATTTCAAAAATCTTTATTAACGAATAAATATGCCGTAAAGGATAATACTGTGTGTCCTGCTACTTCACTTTTTCCATTGAATGCCAAATTTGAATTAATTCCAGTTCAGTCATTCTTGTATGTTAGGAAGGGCTTGGGGTGGTGGCGACCCTGTCAGTTTTATTGAAAAAAATTGTCTTTTGATGGTAGCTTAACGGCAGATATTTGCCAAGTGTGGATGCAATTCGGTACTTAATATGGTTCGATTCAGTCTATTATCATCGATAAGGTTACGACGTGTAGCTTACACCTACAAATAGAAATAGCTCCCGATGTAGAACTAGCGGTTTACGTAAGTAGCTTACATGATGACCGCCCTCACGGTGCAACGAGCAACTCTGAAGCGTATTGTGATACCCTCAGGAAATTGAAAAAACGACTTCAGCATTTTCGTTGTCACAAAAACGTAAGCGAACTTCTCCATCCCCATGAGAAAACAAGGCCTCAAAGATGTCTGCCCACCCGAGAGTATCTCACAAAACTTCATTTGACTGGTCTTCCTTGTCCACGCAACAGCCCAGATCCCGCACCTTCCGTCTTCCATCTGCTGGTCCACTGAAGGAGGCACTCCACGGGAAGCAGTACATGGATGACAGGTAGATTATTGATGGAGCAAGATGTTGGCTCCGACGTAGACCAGTAGACTGTTACTATGCGGGCATACAGGCCTGATACGGCGCGGGCCGCTATCCTATGATTATAGTTGGCTGTTCTGGTGCGGGTGGCGCTCCGGCAGTGATTTGCCATTACGTCGCTGGCGTGTGTTTGCGGTAGCCGGCGGAAAGCGAGAGGGTAGTCGAAGTTGCGTTCATGTATGGTATATTTGTCATTTGATGTATAGGAACCACCAGGTAACAGGAACCACCTACGTGAATTCCTTCAAAAAGGAACAAACAGGCACCACCAAAGGTAAAGCTGAGCAGACCAGGTGAGCAACGACCCACTCAGCAGGATAAGCAAAAGATACTCCAGATGAGCAAACAAATTAGTACCAACAAATATCGTAACGTGCCACACACACACACACACAGAGCAAAAACTTCCAACAACGCCGTCCCACATCAGAGTGAAGTTCAGAAACCGCTGCTGGAACTTCCAGCGGAAAATCTGTCGAGCCAACCGACTCCACACCCTAACCTGGCAGACGACTCCAAAACTCAGCAACTTGTTGTCTCCGGGCCAGAGTATCACAGGACCCACATCAGACAGGCAGGAAGAACAAGTACGCCAACTCCAAATAAACACCACCGCATGGCCAGCACAGCGGCGAGTCGCCTCCGCCTTAGACCACTCTGCTCATAGTGCGAGGCACAACAGCCTTAGCGCTAGTCACCAGCAGGCCATGTAGAGTGAACTTCACATTCCGTGCAATACCCGGAAACCGACTACCCTCTCGCTTTCCGCCGGCCACCGCAAACATACACCAGCGAAGTAATAGCTTATCACCACCGGAGCGCCACCCGCACCAGAACAGCGAACTACAATCGATTATAGCGCGCGCTCTAAACAAGATCACAGGATAGCGGAGAGCGCCATATCAAGGCCTTTAATATAAACTGGCGTAAGCCCGTCATACTCAACGGGTATTACGCTGAAAAGTAGGATTTTGTAGCCGAGAGAGTGGGGAATTATACGGTGTACGGGAATCCTGAATAAAGTCAACCTACATAAAAAAAGAGTTAGATCGGCTACTGAACGCCTCTCGTACTTTACCACGGGCACAGGGCGAATAGGTTTATTACGGTAGCCATCTTCTCCAGGGATTAACGCGAGCGCTCCTCGCAGTTCACGAGCCATCACTGCAAACAGATGCCTGCCCCTAGGCGCAGCACAGATCGGGAACCCGCAGGCACGTCACGCAAGTAGTGTTGCTGTAGCGGCTGCTGCCGATCGGCTGTTTGGAAGCCGCGAGGCGGTGACAGCAAACAGGGCCGTCTGAGAGGAGCAGGGTGGAGAGGAGGCGGCGGGAGTGGGAAGGGGTAGAGGGAGTGCAGCGCCGGGGGCGAAACGCGACGCCTCATCACTTACTGCAAACAGGACACCGCCGCTGTTTACATCTGCTCTGGCTGGCGGCGCCGCGGGCGCAATCCCACTGCCTTTCTGGGGGGGATCTTGGCCGGGCTGCTGTTTGCCAGTTGTGAACTCACTGCATAAACATGTCTCCACGTCAGCACAGTTCCCAAATTGCAGTTTATGTAGTGCGCGTCAGCACTGCAGTACCATGCACTAGGCTAACATTACAAAAATATTCATGCGTCATTTTTTCAAAATACTTTGCTGGAGTGTAGAAAAATGAAAGTCTAAGCAGTTGAGTATGTAAAACAGTCCTATGTTGTACCAGAGAGGATCGGAAAGTAACCCACGATAACTTTTTGCTCCCCTGGTATTACAGATGGAATCTAGAAATTTGACGACGATATAGCTTGAAGTTTGCGCTAAAGGAGTATTTTGTTTTATGTGCAGCTCTAGCGAGAGAAGTCTGAACTACGAAACAAACATGGCGAGAATGTTACTGTCGTCTCCTTGTGAAGAGCATCGAAGTGCAGCTCGAAATTTCTGGGTCGAAGGGAATAAAAAATGGCACTGAGCGCTATGGGAGTTAACATCTGTGGTCATGAGTGCCTAGAACTTAGAACTACTTAAACCTAACTAACCTAAGGACATCACACACATCCATACCCGAGGCAGGATACGAACCTGCGACCGTAGCGGTCACGCTGTTCCAGACTGAAGCGCCTAGAACCGCAAGGCCACACCGGCCGGCCCGAAGGGAATAAATCGAGTGAAATTCTCAAGAGGATGGGCGGAGTGTATGGGAACCATAACAAGGTCTCCAGATGGTTAGCATTCTTCAACGAAGGCTTAGTGATTCGAGGAGTTCCGGGGGGGGGGGGGCGGCGGCGGCGGGGGGAGGGTGCTAGTAATAGCTGAAACCCTGCAGAATGTCAGAGCTATTGAGACAGCAATTCTGAACGACCGACATGTGCAGCTGCGAATATTAACGCAGGAGTTCAATATTGCCTGTGGTGCGGTGTACGATACCGTTCATGAAACGTTGAAATTTCGTAAAGTTAGTGCTTCGTGGATGCCCAATAACCTGACACATAACTACAAGTGCCAGCAAATAATGCAAGCTTGGATCTCTTAATGCGTTACGCCACACTTCATTGGGCTACAGTATATAACTCTCTTTGATGTATTTATTTATTCATTTATCAGGTTAGTAGCGACCAAGCGCGCAGTCAGTATATACACTGAAGCGCCAAAGGAACTGGTTCAGGCATGCGTATTCAAATACAGAAAGATTTAAACAGGCAGAATACGCCGCTGCAGTCGGCAACGCCTATATAAGACAATAAATGTCTGGCGCAGTTCTTTGATGAGTTATTGCTGCTACAATGGCAGGTTATCAAGATTTAAGTGAGTTAGAAGGTGGTGTTATAGTCAGCTGTGACATGGTCCCTAATGAAACAGTGACCAGAATATATGATATATTTACTTTACATCTATGGTTAAAAATGTTTTGTCATCAGACTACCGGTTTCGATCTATAAAGACCATCTTCGATCTGTTCTATAAAGCCATCTCCTAATGTACTGCATCTATAGTGGCATCATCAAATGTTAAACACAATGCTGGAGCTAATTTTGTGTTGACATGATTTACACACATATATGTAATCAGTGCGAGGAATTTGTCACGAAATATTTGGGGTTGTCGATGATACATGTTGTATACGCAACGACTACCTTTAATGTATGTCAAAGAATATTTATATGAGCATATAATACTAGTTCCAATTTGTAATATCTCTTTAGCAGAACAAAGAAATGTGTGATCTTTAAGGAATATTACCTATACATTCTAAGGCTTTCTTTTGTTCTTTAGATGGCTCTGTTCATTTACAATAACATCAGGATGTTTTGATCTACACTGAAGCGCCAAAGAAACTGGTATAGGCATGCGTATTCACATAGAGATACACGGCGCTGTCTTCGGCAACGGCTATGTTAGACAACAATTATCTGGCGCAGTTTTTAGATCGGTTACTGCTGCTACAATGGCAGGTTATCTAGATTTAAGTAAGTTTTAAAGTAGTGTTATAGTCGGCTCACGAGCGATGGGTCACAGCATCTCCAAGGTAGCGATGAAGCGGAGATTTTCCCGTTGACCATTTCACGTGTGTACCGTGAACATCGGGAATCCGATAAAACATCAAATCACCGACATCCTGCAAGAACTCGACCAACGACGAATCAACAAAGTCGTTCAACTTGACAGAGGTGCAACACTTCCGCAAATTGCTGCAGATTTCAATGTTGGGTCATCAACGAGTGTCAGCGTGTGAACCATTCAACGAAACATCCATCATCGATATAGTCTTGATGACTGCACGGCGCGAAGCTTTACGCCTCGCCTTGGTCCGTCAGTACCGACATTTAACTTTTGATGACGGGAAACATAATACCTTGTCGGACGAGTCTCGTTTCAAATTCTATCGAGCGGATGGGCGGGTCCGGGTATGGACACAAGCTCAAGAATCCATGGAACCTGCGTGTCAGCAGGGGACTGTTTAAGCTGGTGGTGGCTCTATAATGGTGTGGGGCTTCTGCAGTTGGAGTGATATGGGACCGATGATACGTGTAGATACGACTGTGGCAGTTGACACGTACGTAAGCACCCTGACTGATCACCTGCATCCATCTATGTCCATCGTGCATACCGATGGGCTTGGGAAATTCCACCACGACAATGCGACAACCCGCACGTCTTACTACTGTGGCTCCAGGAACACTCTTCGGAGTTTAAAAACTTCCGCTGGCCACCAAACTCCTCAGACATGAGCATTATTGAGGATATCTGGGATGCCTTTCAACGTGCCGTTCAGAAGTGATCTCCACCCCCTCGTACTCTCACGGATTTATGGACAGCCCTGCTGGATTCATGGTGTCGATTACCTCCAGCACTACTTCAGACATTAGTCAAATCCATGTCAGCGGTGTTGCGTCACTTCTGCCTGGTCACCAGCGCCCTAAGGGATGTTAGCCACATGTACCACTTTGGCTCCTCAGTGTAGTTTACTGACCGCTGATTAGAAAATGTATGAACAAAGGGTTTAAAGATTTTAATCCAACATAAAAAGAATCTTGAGTGTATACGTATGTATAACACATTAAGGAGAAAGTTCTCAACTACTGCGAGCAGCACCTGTACAAAACACAAAGAATCAATTTTTTTCGATCCTGTTGAAAATTTACTGAAAATTAAATCTTCTGAACGACGAACAAGTTTCTATACAATGATTAATGATGTATCATGCAACTGTTCATTTTTTTCAGTCATGTAACCGTTGTTGCAGTTTCTTCAGAAATATCTAATAACGCCAACAACCGATCTCATGATGGAATATGTGAATAGGGATAGCAAACTTTGTATTCAGAGACACCTGAACAACGACCTATACGAAGTACGCTATCTTACACCGCCAATCAGTCTGCCAAGCCGAGTCTAGGCTGACATTGTTGGTGAATGCAGAGAATCCGCCCAAAATGTTATAACACGTGAGATAATTGAGTTAAAGGTAGCAATACACATAATATTTCGCGTTCCAGTGTCAAGGATAGTAGACATCACTCGTATGTTGCAGACAGTAACATTCAGTTTCTGCTCAAGACGCTTCCAAGAAAACCTTTCATCTGCCCTCAGTGCTAAAAATTTAAAATCATCGACGTTACTGACTGACTGACTACCTTCGGACAACAAAATTTCGCTTTAAGAAGACTTCCATGTCAGAAATTGGACGCATTGTATTTTGTGCATTTAGGTGTTAACCTGTTTTCTGGAAGCCACATGCTTGTGTTATTGATTACCGTATTAGCTACAGTATTCATATTACCTTCCATACCTCTCGCAGTAACACTTGTGTCATCGGAAAAAGAGAAATTATTTTAAGTCATCTGTCATGTTTGTTGTTAGCAGATCATTGATATGTATCGAGAAAAGTAATGGACACAGCATAGAAGCCTGTGGCTCTCATTACTATACATGATCCTAATCTGATTCAGATCTGTTGTCTGTCTATTGATACTGGAGGACAGCCTTCTGTTTCCCACTTTCAAGATGTGAAATGAACCACTGTTGAACGTTTTTCCAAGTTCCATAATGTCACAACTTATACAAAAGTATTGCTTCCCCGATCAAATTATTTTTGTTACTTCAAGGAAGTTATCTTTTAGTTTGCTAATACTTTAAACATAAAAGAAATAAAAGACGTTTTTTGTGGATTCTTCTATCCTGAAATCAAACTGCTAGTGTGACAACAAATCACGTGTGCTGAAATTTGCTGCTATACGAGTGCATTCCTTTTTTACAAATTTTCTAAAACAATGGTAAAAACGATCGTTTACTTTCACCCTGTCATAAAGTGGTTTCACTAACGAATGTTCCAATCCGTCAGTGTCAACTCACGCACTGAAAAACTGTCCTGTACATGTCCTTACAACTGGTGACAGTCAAACTATCTGTTAGCAAATTTCGTAATTCCCTCCCTTATCACGTCACAAAAATCAAGCTCACTTGTCATGAACGTTTATTTCCAGAAATCTTCCAATGATGGGTAATATTTAGTTTGCAAATCCTATCAAAAATGCCAAACATCTTCTGTCATGCCATTAACTTTGTAAGTTATTCCATTGGCGCCTCTGTTCAGTATTATCTCCTAATGTACAGATAACTGCAGCCAACGGCGTGTATCCTGTCTCTCCTTCCACCACAGCAGTGTTGGGATCGCCTGGAGTGTGATTTGTTTGACGGAATGCTTCTTCTGTCTCTGTTTATAAGACAATTCCTCTCCACAGCCATGAATTGAATAATTTTTATTAAAATTGTCACATATGGAAGGTGATAAGGATGGGAAATTGCGTCATTGCTCCATCATGGTAACGAATTACTTAGCAAATGTGAGAGGTTTAGTTTTCTGAGATGATGTTACATCTTCACATAGGAAGGAAAAACAACTAAGAACACTTGTCGGAATTGCACAACTGCACCACCGTGACACACTTATGCATTGCGATATTATCTTTATGTGATATTGCTGCTCTTATAAGTGACGCCAAGCAGCAGCTAAACTAGTCTATAAGACTTGGGTTGACAGAGATACGAATATTATTCCCTCGGGCATGTAGGACTGTGCAGCCATGTACATTGATTCAGGACATAGGTTTGTTTGTAGAGAGAGGACGACAACAAACATGCAATAGAATGGCGCCTGGAGCACCACGGATTGCCAACACAGTCATGACGCATCTGCAGAGATTCAAATTGTTCAAATGGTTCTGAGCACTATGGGACTTAATATCTGAGGTCATCAGTCCCCTAGACTTAGAACTACTTAAACCTAACCATCCTAAGGACATCACACACATCCATGCCCGAAGCAGGATTCGAACCACACCGGCCGGCGCATCTGCGGAGAGAGCCAAGACAGTACGCTCAGTCTCAACACTGGATGTAGAAATGACACCAAATCATAATTTAATGCAAGTACAGGCTCTACATCAGAGTCACCATGGACGTGTCCATGTGTGGAGTCTCTGTGGAGAACAAACCTTGCCGTAATAAACCGGATGTCTCTGTATGGGGCCAGAACTTGGAATCATGGAACGTGGAGACATCACGTACACGACGCCACCATTTCCGGTTAGCATAAGCGATAATTTGGGTGGTAGCCGCTACATTTCTGTTTTGGCAAGGCCGATCGCTCTGCTCTACCTTAGAGATGTATGTGACATCTTTCAACAAGATAACGCAAGACCGCTTGTTTCCCGTGTTGTCATGATTTTCGCCAATACAGAGAGAGTTCAACTTGAAACATCCCCTTAGAAAAATTAATGAATTACTGTACCGTTTAACCCCTTACGACGTTTGATTTTTAAACAGCTGAGCAAAACTGAATGTACTCAGACATTACTCTCTTTACTTATTCTGATCAACACTAAATTGACATACAAATTTTTAAGCGCAACACAGTCTAACTTTCAATAATCCCTACAAAAGAATGGCAACGACTAACAATAACCTGTACCTTTCATGAACCACTTACCTAACAAAAATCTTTGTTACTCGAACTACTGCAATACAGCGAGCGCCACTACTGCCAGGTAATAAAAAAAAAAATCCAAATACTGAAGCCACTAACTACTGATAGGCATAGTTATCAGATGAAAGATTTTATAAAGAACAAACAATGTATGTACCTTAATAACGTTCATATATCAGTTCATGATATCCAGTATTACAAATTTACTCTTTCCGGACACACGTCCACATCGCCCGCTCTTAAAATTCTGCCATCTCTCCCCCCACACCCACCACCGCTGGCGGCTCTCCTCCAACTGCGCAACGCTACGCGCTGTTCACATCCAACTGCCCAACACTTCAATAGCGAATATTCCAACAATGCAAACCAGCCACAGACTGCACACAGCACAGTCAGTAATTTTCATACAGAGCGCTATGTGACATTACCAACATAAAAACATGAACAGCCTACTTACAAACTGGGCCCAGCCAGCGCGTTCCCTATGTCAATCACCCAATGGAAACATCAGGTCAAGGTGTTGACAACAGACTGACACATTACAACTCTCCAGCCGCTGGGATTTTTGTCGGGTTGAAGAGACATAGAATGATGTACCTGCATCAGTCATCAAAGCTCAGTTCGATTCGTTGTGCAGCTGGGCTGCAGCTGTTATTGTCTATGATAGAATCCCTGTGTAGTAAATTCCTCACCTTGTATCCTCACAAATCACCTAGAAATTTATTATTTACCCTTCCTACTATTCTGTAGATGCATGATAAGTAAACCTTCATATTTTCTATCCTTCTGGGTGTTATAGTTTTAATGACAAGCAGCGTGTCTTATGTTTTCAACTGACAAACGATGGAACAGTTTCAGTGGTGACAGAAAACAGGGTAGACATTTTTTTTGTCTAATCTAAGGCGATAAAATGGCAGTGATAACTATGGAAATCGTCATAAAATGGGTTGCAGTTGTCCCGGGAAGCCGTGCGGAGTGGCTTCAGGGACACGGCGGCCCGCTGCAGGGACTCTTAATTGGGCCCGGAGAAGCGTGGGCGGTGGGCGGAGGGCGGCGGCCGCTGCCGGCGCCGGTGCAGCGCGCCGTGTTCATCAAGAACAAAACTCGCCGTGGTGCGGCGCTGTCGTTGTTATGCAAACTGGCCCCGCGGGGCGCCGGGGATTAGCATGTAAATTCGAGACGCGTAATGACGGCGTCCCTTGATGACCAGCCTTCAAACGCGCGCCAAGCGTGCCTGCCACGGTCGCCGCGGCCGACGATTGGTGGCGCCCTCTAACGAGCCGACAGCTGCACTCTGCTGGCCGGCCGCGTAACGAGGCCGCCGGCGGCCAGCGGCTCGCGTTTCACTCACTCACTTCACCGCTGCGGGGCCGCATCCTAATGGGAGCGACGTGCCTGCTAACGCCCTGATTCTTCCTCGGGACTACACTGTCAAACCTCGAATGTCCAGCCAAATAACCCTGGCGTTGCAGGTTTGGTGGTGGACATAACGGAGTCCACCTCGAATGTCCAGCCAAATAACCCAGGCGTTGCAGGTTTGGTGGTGGACATAACGGAGTCGACTGTTGAGAGCGGACTGTATTTACATCTATGAAGTAAAAGGTGCAACCAGGCGATCATCATTGGTCGCACCACCCACTCCTTCCGCCTCCATGATTTCTACCTAACCATTTACCGCCGTCCTGTCCACCTCACTCTTACCCTCAAATACCTTGGCCTCACACTCGACCGCCACCTCACCTGGACCATCTCTTTACCATCCAAAACAAAGCTCATAACCGCCTCTGCCTCCTGAAACTCCTGTCCGGCCAGACGTAGGGTCTGCGTCCTTCCACCATCCTTCACACCTACAAATCCTTGATCCGCCCAATCCTCTGTTATGCCAGCGTAGCTTGGATTTCCGCCCCTCCCCGGTTCTATAAAGCCCTCCAAATCCTCGAACGCCATGTGCTCCACCTCACCTTTCGCATCCGCCTTCCGTACCCCACGCGCATCCTCTACGACCTCATCCCCTTCCCCCACCTTACTCTTTTCCTTGAATACAACCGCACACTATATATTGTCCGCTGCCTTGATCCCCCTCACTTCCTGGTGTCTCCCTTCCTCTCCACCTCCAACCAGTTGCCGCGCCTTTACCATTGTGTCCCACCCTCTCTCCATCTTCACCCCCTCCATCTCCTTTCCCAACGCAACTTCCACCATCTACCCCTCCCGGTTGATGAGCTTCGCCCTGCCTGCCCTTCCTACCAACTCTAACCACATCTTCCTGTCTCCTCCTCAGAGCTCCCTCTCCTCCCCCTCCCTCCTCCTGAGCGGCTTCCCCCTCTTACTCCCCCTCCTCTCTTGTGCCCCCTTTCAGTGTCTATGCACTCCCTCCTGCCCTGTGTTCCCTCTTCATCTCCCACCCCACGATTCTCCTGCCTCTTCGTGTAACCACTGGCGCAACTACTCTCTTCATCCCGCCGTTTCCCCTGCTGCCCCTTCCTCTCCCCTCCTTTTCCATCCTCTCTGACCTTTCCCTCGGCAGGTCCCACCTGGCAGTTTTTTTCTTCGCCATGTGTGCTACAGGTGGGTTTTAAGTGTGTTGTTCTCGAGTGTTTTTAATACTGTGGCCGACTTTTAACCTGTGCATGTCCATTAAGTGTCTTCTCTGTGTTTTAAGAATCGCCAACTGTGTTTTTTTTTTTAACATTCTGGTGACTTTTTTAACTGTCCCCCATGAATGTCTCCATGCCAGTCTATTTAACCTCCATTTCCTCCCTTTACTCTGTTTTATGTTCCCTTTTTTTCATCGCCTTATGTATGTAACATTTTATTCTTATTTTAGTTGAAGAGCGGCGGATTGTGCTGCTGACAGCCCTCCCCTGTCCATATGGGGCAGCGGAATGAAATCGCAACAAAGAAAAAAAAGGTGCAACACAGAATAGAAAGGGGTCACTCACCATGGAACATGTCCAAGAAAACTCATCTGAACGGAAGAACCGAGCAAAAGCTTCTAAGGAAAATTCATTCACCGTTCACTTCAAGTCGGTCTCATTCCCGCCTCGGTCTCATTTGATCAGTCTTGTTCACGATTTGGTCTCGTCCTGTCAGTCTCGTTCGGTTGGTCTAATTTCAGTTCTGCCATCTCTCGTTCCAACCTCCATCTCATTAGGGGCTGCCATAGTCTTTTCATGTGGTCAATCGTTCCTCTTTTCATTTTCAACATGCCTTGTTCCCTCCTTGGCCTTGTTCAGTCAGTCTCATTCCCCCTCCGCCGTTCTTCGGTTTTGCCTTTCTCTCGCTGGGCCGGCGGTTATGACCGAGCGGTTCTAGGAGCTTCAGTCAGGACCCCCGCTGCTGCTATGGTCGCAGGTTCGAATCCTGCCTCGGACATGGATGTGTGTGATGTGATTAGGCTAGTTAGGTTTAAGTAGTTCTAAGTCTAGGGGACTGATGATCTCAGTGTTAAGTCCCATAGTGCGCAGAACCATTTTTTTCTCTCGCTGGGCTTGTCCTGTCCTTTTTCAGGTGGTCACTTGTTTCTCATTCCATTTCCGCCATTCCTTGTTCTTATCTTGCTCTCATTTGGTACATGTCATTTGGTTGGTCTCGTCGCACTTGTGCCATTCCTCATTTCCACTTCAGTCTTACTATGTGGGCCATTGTTTTTGGATTGGCGGAATGTGAGTTAATAATAGGACAGCAACTTGTCTTAAGCAGTTTAATATGGAAAACAGCCTGCCGGGGTGGACGAGCGGTTCTAGGCGCTACAGTCTGGAACCGCACGACCACTACGGTCGCAGATTCAAATCCTGCCTCGGGCATGGATGTGTGTGAGTAGTTCTAAGTTCTAGTGGACTGATGGCCTCAGAAGTTAAGCCCCATAGTGCTCAGAACCAATATGGAAAATACATTTATTTGCAAAATTCAGTTCCATTCTCAAATCATCCAAACGGAACAAATGGTATAATAGGTGATAGCACGCAAATCATGGTCCTGTATTTTGCATGCTATCAGGGTACACAACACTTTTTCGAAATGGATGGTTTGAGAATGGGTTGTCATACCCTAAACCTGTAATCAATTACATAACAAGAACCTAATTTCACATCTTAGGCTGTTTTCTGCATCAAACTGGTGACATTCTTATTTGGGTGATCACTCATGCCTCATTCTGCCTACTTCTGCCGATGTTTGCTCCCTTCTCAGTCTCCCTGAGCTGGTCTCGTTCCTCTTCTGCAGTTCCTCATTCTCGCCTGGTCTCGTTGGGTCAGTCAAATTCTTTCTTAGGTGGTAACTCATTCCTCGTTCCCGTCCCGCTGTTTCTCGTTCTTTTCTTGGTATCAATTCGTTTGTCTCGTTCCACCTCTACCATTACTCAATACCGCGTCAGCCTCTTTCCAAGTTCCAAGTCCGACGTTTCGCGTTCTGACCTCCGTCTCGTCCGATCGTTACTGCCTCGGTCTCGTTCGTCCAGTCTCGTTCCTGTTTTGCCCCTCCATTGTCAACCCTCAGTCTCATTCAGTCGGTCTTTCCTACTTTCACTGGTCCTCGTCCCCGCCTCGGTCCCGCCGGTCAGTCAGGTTTTATTTATTTATTAATTTTTTTGGATGGTGAGTCATTCCTTATTCCTGTTTTTGATTTTTTGTAGTTTCTTTCGTTCACTGGATTCGCTTGTTGCTTTTCAGTCTCAAATCTTTCTCCAAATTTCGACTTCTAATTCTCTGTTTACGCAGTTTAGCAACAACTGGCAATTTATAACTTCGGCATAATTAGGTATTAAAATTAACACAAGAAGTCCCTATTTGTTGGAAACCGTTTTCTTTTTAAATGCTGTGTATTTTTGAAAAAGACGTTAAGAGGGGTAGGACGTCAAACGGCACGACTTGGAGCAGGAGAGACACCACAGGAATTTTTAATTTCTACTGTCTTTAATTTTAAAAATAAATTCATAAAACTTTGTCAGAATGACCAGACAGGATTCAGGATTTACTCTTATAGTGGTGGAAGTTCAAAAATATAAGAAAATAATTTTTTTTACATTTGTATTTCATCATTTTTCACTTATCATTGGCTGCATTTGTCGCTATAGGTCCACTTTTCTTCATATGTAAGGGAGATTCTTCGATGAATTTTGCACAGCATACAAACCATACTTACAGGTGTATGAAACTCTAGAATTTTCCAAATATATTAAAAACTGAGGTAAAAATTGAGGTAATTAACTATGAAATTTGAGTTTTTCTAAACATGAAGATTAAAATGTAACAGCACATTAATTTTTTCATAAATTAAATAATTTCTAGAGTTTCATACACCTGTGAGTATGGTTTGTATGCTGTGCAAAATTCATCGAAAAATCTCTCTTACTTATGAAGAAACGTGTATCTATAGCAACAAACGCAGACAATAGAAGTAAAAAAAATTATGAACTTTTACATGTAAAAAAAATATTTTGTTATTTTCTAGAATTTCCATTACTATAATTGTGAATCCTGAATCCTTCTTGGTCATGGCGAAAACCTTTTTATGAATTTATTCACAAAAGTATAGACAGTGTAAATTAAATTGTCCTGTGGTGTCTCTCCTGTTCCAAGACGGCCCGTATGACGTCCTATCCCCCTTATAAATATTATTTTTCAGTGGAAGTATTTAAGTTTGCTTATATATACGACGGCCGTTTTTTTTTCAACCTCCAATAGGCTACAAATAAAAGGTAAGTTCATAGAAAACTATTATTTTATCACCAAAAATTTTGTACACTTATAATTACTTTTCAAAGTAATCACCGAAAAGATTGAAACATTTATAGTACCTGTGGACAAGATTTGCAATACTCTCTTCAGAAAATGTTGCCACCAATGATTTCAAATGAGCATTGATGTTGTCTTCAAGATCGTGGGTTTGAAAGTGCAGTGCTCCTAGGCACGTGTCCGGTTCAGGGAAAAAGTGAAAGTCACTGGGTGCCGGGTCAGGAATGTACGGCGGATGATAGATGATGTCCCATGGAAACTGTTTAAGGAGCCGTTGGGTTGTGTCAGCAGTGTGAGGACGAGCTTTGTCATGGATCAACACAATTCCTTAAGTCAGCATTCCTCTTCGTTTATTTTGAATGGCTCTCTGCAAAACTTCCGGAATTTCCAAAGACAACCTACGATTTTCTCTAACCATTCTAACTGCTCGTTCAACAAGGTCGGCTGTAACGACACACTTGCATCCTTGGTCGCCTTCATCATGCACGTCATTTCGGCCATCTTTAAACTTTCGGCGCCATTCACACACAACACCATCAGTCATGAAGTTATCACGGGACACTCGGCTCATTCTCCGATGAATCTCCGCTGTACTGTTCCCTTCTGCTGGCAGAAACCGAATTCGTAATTCACACTTGGCGAGAGCAACAACGACGGCAGCCATGTTTACGTGGCTGTAGTTCAACGTAGACTGATGCCTTGAGGTAGGCAATAGCGGAGTGTGTAGTTCGAAAGTTGTGCAGTAGCCTACAGCGCATGCCCACTTTTTGCCGCTCGCGTATCTTCTGTGCTAAGCGATCATCAACTTAAATACTTCCATAATTATTCAAAAAATGGTTCAAATGGCTCTGAGCACTATGGGACTCAACTGCTGTGGTCATTAGTCCCCTAGAACTTAGAACTACTTAAACCTAACTAACCTAAGGACATCACACACATCCATGCCCGAGGCAGGATTCGAACCTGCGACCGTAGCAGTCGCACGGTTCCGGACTGCGCGCCTAGAACCGCGAGACCACCGCGGCTGGCCCCATAATTATTATTTCCATATATATGAAGAAGCTCAAATACTTACACTGAAAAATTATATGTATGCTGCAGCTGGGCGGTTAAATTGTTTATCCTACAGAAACCATTTCCACTTGTGGCGCATTTCCTCTTGTGCAGTATAGTCCACACGTCCGACGTGGTAGAAAATACGTAGTGTTCTTCAGATAGAGAAATCTGTAGCGGAAATTAGCTGCACTTACACGCCTCCAGAGGTTTCATTAAATGTTTTCTGGTATCAGCGTAACTCAGCAACTAAAGGATAGAGAGTTCTGGAGTGAAAGCTTCGATATATTGTTACTTGCTTGATATAAAAATTTCGCGAAGTCCGCGCTAGCCTGAAGCTGCGATTTTGATACACACAAGGAATCACGTTCACTCATCCACTCCCTTATCTCAGCCAGTCCGGAACCGTGCGACTGCTACGGTCGCAGGTTCGAATCCTGCCTCGGGCATGGATGTGTGTGATGTCCTTAGGTTAGTTAGGTTTAAGTAGTTCTATGTTCTAGGGGACTAATGACCACAGCTGTTGAGTCCCATAGTGCTCAGAGCCATTTGAACCATCTCAGCCAGCGTATGATAATTAACCGAAATCGTTGTCAAAAAATTACAAAACTCATTATTTGTGACAGAACGCTCTCTCTAATATTACGCAGATCGATCCTTTTGAACGTTCAGTTCTCGGTGCCGACTTGCAAAATACACCACACGGATTTTACGTGTACAAATCTGAATTTCACGTTCGCGTCCACTTTGGGACATTCCACGGCCAAGTCTACATCATTGTTCCCCCAAATACCAAACCTGTTCAGAGCTCCTAATACATGCGTCCGAACATTGTGATGACTGATCTCCGAGCTGTCCCTAGACTTCAGAAAGCAGTCCTCTTAGTCCAAAAAGTACGCGCGAACGTAATGTCCCCTGGTTGGCTTGATCACATATGATTTTATAGCCAGTAACGTACTGACACCTCTGGGCCATAGCCGTAACCACTTGCAAATAGCTACTGGATCGGACTGCATATCGGTCATATTAGAAAACTGACTCATATTAGAAACTGTCTGGTCGCCACTGGGTGTCTTGCATAGGGGCGACAAAAGTCGCTAAGCCTAACCTGAATGTACTAAATGATTTTATCAATACAGTACCCTGTAGCACTTACGTTTTTCAACTTCAGAGGAACGTCTGGTAATCATTTGAGGTGATTAAAGGGGAGTAGGAACGCTTAACGTTCAGTCGAATCCGCTTTGCCCGCTCATCTCACCAACGTCTTCGGTTCGAATTTCGAAAATTGCTCACCTCAACAGAGTTTAATGTTTATACGATATTTACCTAAGGAGGTAATCTTACAGCATGCTCAGTCTTCTTCGATTTTCGTCATACATACGTGGCTTGAAGGTCAGGACCGTGACACTAGTTTTCTAAAGATGTACGAGGCAATTCTCAAATAAGTCGATAAATCGTCTTTGAAGACTGGAAGATATTCGAGCTATGTTAAGTACCAAACAACTCGCGCAGACTAACACAAGCGCAGCCAAAGAGGGCAAAAAAGGGGGTGGCCAATCGATGAGCTATAAGAGGAGATTTGGGCTTCCTACTTAAAGAATTGTGTAACGCTGAAGTTCTTATGGCTGTAAAGTTGTTTGTCTGAATTTCACCAACGGTTAGTTTATTTAAATGTCATGTATATTAACATCTGTAAATGTTAATTCATGAATACTGAATTAGAAGTTTTCATTAAAACAACATTTTTTTTATTTTTATTACTAGTCGTATGAAAATATGGTAAAATTTGACACAGGCACCAAGTTTATGTAATTAGATAAACAAAAATAAACGAATAAAACTGAAAAGGGTCCAGAAATGACTGGTCAGGGGTGAACTAGTTCCCAAAGATCAACGAGTTTGCCTACTTCTAGTGTAGGCACTAAGCCCAAAGCGTAGCACGCCGTAGCGGAGAAATCAGTCAACAGTTCCCGAACTGAAGGTCACCATTTTCAGCGACGTATATGAGTACTGGCCTATTATTTAAAGAGTATGAGAGAGAACGAAAGGAAACCGGAGAAAAAAGTAAATGGATGTTTACTTCACAATTCCTATTGAATAATGAAGTCTATCTTAAATGAACGTAGTTTCGTATTTCTCTACATTAAGTCACCGTAAAACGACGGGAAGCAATAAATATCTGTTCAAGAACATATGGTTATTTTCCTAAAAGTAGGAACGAAAATGCGTCAAGTTACCGGTTTAAGATACTGCGTGAAACATTCGAGGTAGCAGATAGTAATATTATTTCATGGTTTACGCAGTTTATCAGGTTTGGTTCCTCTTTAATATTTCGTGGCACGCACTCTGCGTCTCTTTTGCGCTTATTTTTCAGTCTTTATTTTTGTATTGCTTAATTTTATCCGTCTTGCTTTCCACAATTTTGTCGTATTTTTCCCTCAGCTGACTTGAACTTGAATAATTATGATCTGTGATATAACTTGAATTGTCCACTTCATTATCACATTTTGTAAGAACAGACAGACAGAGTCCTTACGAACGTTAATTTCATCTGTTATGTTTTACCAGATATTTGAGACCATTTAGAAAGTGAAAACATACCGTGCCCTGCAAATGGCGGATTCAATATGGAAGAGCCACACTTGCGCCAGTGAGCCGTATAACCCTTTTTAGTAAGTCTTTGACTGTAAAGTGGAAGGCGTCTGCAGGCGAAAACAAACGAGAAGTTAGATCGCCAGAGAGGTGACGGAGAACAAGCCAATTACCCTTTCGCAGGATTGGCAGACCACAGCAGTGTGTTCTGCTTCTGCAAAATCCCAACTGAAGTGGTCAGACAGATTGCCGTTCCCCTTTGGTTTTGTAAGAATCGCACTCAAACCCTATGATGGACAAGGCTTAGTCTCTGCACTCACTTCAAAATAAGAAAACAACAGGCAACGTACAATCCAATGCAAAATGAAACACACAAAGCATGATATGGCCATACTTATGGCTATTTACGTTTTCCTATCTTCTTTTTCGTAGAAAAGCTGATGAAACCCTAAAAAGGCTAAATGCGTTATTAAACAATATTTTTCACAAACAAGACTGTTTTCCTTCAAATTATTCAAAATGGTTCAAATGGCTCTGAGAACTATGAGACTTAACATCTGAGGTCATCAGTGCCTAGACTTAGAACTACTTAAACCTAACTAACCCAAGGACATCACACACATCCATGCCTAAGGCAGGATTCGAACCTGCGACCGTAGCGGTATCGCGGTTCCAGACTGTAGCGCCTAGAACAGCTCGGCCACTCCGGCTGGGTTCAATTTATCGCTAACGAAGAAAGAACAGAACAGTGAATGTTGTTATGGAAATGATCATGCCACAGGAATCGTTTAAGAATATTCAATACGCTGATACAGGAGAAATCTGCCGAGGACGATGTTTCGTTCGGAAGTCATTTACGAATGAATAAAATCAATTTTTGACCTCTTCTGAGTTATATTTCTGGCTCTACACAAAATTCATACAGTATGAGAGATTTCAACCAGCTCGTATTGAATTACAAATAAAAACCTGCAACTGGTGACATTGCAATACACGTAATGCGTTCTGAAGAGCACAATTTCTAAACTTTAATGTTCTCTACGATACACTGAAGGCATATTGACAACTTGGGTACGTGGCTTCGTGGGGTCTACGCCACACTCGAACCCTAGTATCAGCTCTTCTCAACTGCAATCGGGATTCAACTGACCAGGCTACGATTTTGCAGTTAAGAGAAGGTCGTCGGCCAGTGCATTGTCCGTGGTGAGAGGTCATGCCTAAAATTTGGTATTCTCGGCGCATTTACGACTCTGGGGATCTCGCAGTGCTGAATTCCCTAACGATTTCGGAAATGGAATGTCCTATGCTTCTAGCTCCAAATACCATTCTGCGTTCGAAGTCTGTTAACTCCCGCCTTGCGGCCATAATCACGGCGGTAACCTTTTCACACGAATCGCCTGAGTACAAATGAGAGCTCCGCCAATCCATTGTACTTTTTTACACTACTGGCCATTAAAACTGCTACACCACGAAGATGACGTGCTACAGATGAGAAATTTAACCGACAGGAAGAAGAGGCTGTGATATGCAAACGATTTGCTTTTCACAGCATTCACACAAGGTTGGCGCCGGTGGCGACACCTACTACATGCTGACATGAGGAAAGTTTCCAACCGATTTCTCATACACAAACAGTAGTTGGCCGGCGTTGCTGGTGAAACGTTTTTGTGATGCCTCGTGTAAGGAGGAGAAATGCCTACCATCAAGTTTCCGACTTTGATAATCGTCGGATTGTAGCCTATCGCAATTGCGGTTTCCGTATCGCGACATTGCTGCTCGCGTTGGTCGAGATCCAATGACTGTTAGCAGAATATGGAATCAGGGGGTTCAAGAGGGTAATACGGCACGCCGTGCTGGATCTCAACGGCCTCGTATTACTAGCAGTCAAGATGACAGGCATCTTATCCGCATGGCTGTAACGGATCGTGCAGCCACGTCTCGATCCCTTAGTCAACAGATGGGGACGTTTGCGAGACAACAACCATCTGCTGGAACAGTTCAACAACGTTTGCATCAGCATGGACCTTTAGCTCGGAGACGATGGCTGCTGTTACCCTTGACGCAGCATCACAGACAGGAGCATTTACGTTGGTATACTGAACGACGAACCTGAGTGCACGAATGGCAAAACGTCATTTTTTCGGACGAATCCAGGTTCTGTTTACAGAATCATGATGGTCGCATCCGTGTTTGGCGACCTCGCGGTCAACACACATTGGAAGCGTGTATTCGTCATCGCCATACTGGCGTATCACCCGGCGTGATGTTATGGGGTGCCATTGGCAGCACGTCTCGGTCACCTCTTGTTCGCATTGACGGTACTTTGAACGGTGGACGTTACATTGCAGATGTGTTACGGCCCGTTGTTCCACCCTTCATTCGGTCCCTGCGAAACCCTACATTTCAGCAGGATAATGCACGACCGCATGTTGCAGGTCCTGGACGGGCCTTTCTGGCTACAGAAAAGTTCGACTGTTGCCCTGGCCAGCACATTCTCCAGATGTCTCACCAACTGAAAACGTCTGGGCAGTGGTGGCCGAGCAACTGTCTCGTCGTAATACGCCAGTCACTGCTCTTGATGAACTGTGGTATCGTGTTGAAGCTGCACGGGCAGCTGTACCTGTACACGCCATCCAAGCTCTGTTTGTCTCAATGGCGTATCAAGGCCGTTATTACGGCCAGTGGTGGTTCTTCTGGGTACTGATTTCTCAGGATCTATGCACCCAAATTGCGTGAAAATGTAACCGCATGACAGTTTTAGTATAATATATTTGTCCAATGAGTACCCGTTTATCATCTGCATTTCTTCTTGGTGTAGAAATTTTAATGGCCAGTAGTGTACATTGTGTATGTGCATATCGCTATCCAACCATGTGTCGTCTCAGTGTAAGCTCAGTTTTGAAAACCGGTTCAGTACCAAGACAGAATTATCTGTAAAAAAACACTACTAAATAAGGTCCAGAGAAATGAAAAATACATTAAATAAATCACAGTATTCAAATCCCCCCATTTTTTGAACATTAAAACGTAGGGGTGACACTAATATATAGCCTGTTGCTGAAGCTCTTAGGTCATGGTGGGGGAAAACGACATCATGTAAGAAATTTAAAAACCTTTTGACTTTCCTAGCATACGCGTAAGTTGCATGACAGTGTGCAAGTGTTCTGTTTTCACACGTAAGTTGAGTTACGGGAGTGGTGGTAGGGGAATGCACACGTGAAAAGGTCACGCTCGTGGAAAACCGCCTCTACGGAAGTAACGTGCAGCCGTCGGCGAGGTCTGTGTGTTTCACAGGCCCGTGGGCGGGGGACAGTTCGGCTTACAGGGCGCTCGCCTGCTGTTTGTGCCCGGCGCCGGCCCTCGGCCGGCTGAAAGGGCCCTTCCCGGTGCTGGCGCGGCCTCAGGGGACGGCGGAAATGCGCCCTCGGTCCTCAGGGAAGCTCGCTCATCCCCCGCCCCGCTGGCGTCTATACAAATGCCGGGCTCGATACGATAGGGGGCGGACCGGACACCAGCCGAGTCCTCGCTGGACCGCCCCCTGCGTGCGGATGGCGCGATGGAGCGCGTAATTCATCGCTCCGGCAGAGACCCTCGTCTCCCAGCGAGCATTCCCGTCCGCTATGCCGGTCGCCTGCTCAGATGCGCAGTGACGCGTTTAGTCAGCAAAGTGTGAACTTGTTGAGAACAGGACAAAATCTGTGAATCGATTCAGGACTTGTCCTCTACATTTGGTGCACAGCAGCTCGTAGACATCGCAAGTACGTCCTAGTAGTAATTAACTGTTCGACAAAAGCTGCTTTTTGGTAATATTTTATTTTATTGAAGATTTACAGTTGCAATGCATTACCTATAGTATACGAGGGGAGACCCAAAAAGAAACAGGATTGTTGTCATAAAAATTTATTGATCAACCTTTTTACAAAATTACTTCAGTCACCTTCAAAATACTCTCCATTACACGCGATGCACTTGTCAAGTCTCTTTTGACACTGTTGGAAACATGTTTGGATCTCTTCAAGTTTCAAATTGTCCAGTGCCCTTTGCGAAGCTGTCTCTACCGCCTCCACATAGTCATAACGCTCCCCTTTTAGCGTTTTTTTTTTTTTCATTCGTGGAAATAGGAAAAAGTCGCACGGGACTAGGTGAGGCGAATACGGAGCGTGGGGAACGACAGACCACCTCTGAGATGCCAAATAGTGGGTCACTCGTACGGTCGTGTGCGCTGGAGCGTTGTCGTGATGCAGAAACCAGTCAACTGATCGCAAAGTTCCGGGCGTTTCCTCCTCACATCCTCTCGCAGACGCCTTAAAGCATCCAAGTAGTGCTGGTTAGTAGTCTGGCTAGGGGCTAGGAATTCCCTATGCACAATTCCACAAACATCAAACAAGACGATGATCATCATCTTCACGTTAGACCTCACTTGCCTTGCTTTTTTTGGTCTGGAAGAGTTGGGAGTCCTCCAATGGCTTGACGCTTACTTGGTTCTGGGTCATACCCGTAACACCAACTCTCATCCCCTGTAAGTTTGGATCACGTGCAATCTCTGTTTTCAAGGCCTGACACACATTGATGCGGATCGTTTGTTGCTCCTGTGTGAGAAGGCGCGGAAAAATTTTTGCAGCAACACATCTCATGCACAAATCCTCACTCAAAATCCGCTGGCACGAGTTACTGTCTCTGCTGAAATTTGGTCGATCGTTTGGCCACGATCCTCGTTGATCTTTTGGTGGACCTTTTCAATGTTCTCCTCATTTCGCAATGTTGAAGGGCGCCCAGAACGATCTTGGTCTTCAACACATATCTCACCACGTTTAAAGCGCCCAAACCACTCGAAAACCTGTGTGCGGCTCATAGCGTCCTCCTGGAAAGCTCCCTGAAGCATTTGGTGTGTCTCACACATACTGTTTGTTCTTTTAAAGTTGCCATAACGACTTCGCAGAGATAACCCGCCAACAGTCAGAGAAACACAATACCACACTTGCACGTTCAGCTGTTCATGAAGGTCTCTACTAACACCATCTAGCGTGGGGTGTCGCATTGTTCTGCTGGAAATGCCGAAGTCCGTCGGAAGGCACAATCGACACGTATGGATGAAGGCAATCAGACAGGATGTTTACGTATGTGTCACCTGTCAGAGTCGCATTCCAACTGCATTCGACGCACACCATTACAGAGCCTCCACCACCTTGAACAATCCCCTGCTGATGCGCAGCGTCTATGGTTTCATGAGGTTGTCGCCATACCCATACACATTCACCCGCTCGATACAATCTGGAACGAGACTCGTCCGACCAGGCAACATGTTTCCCATCGTCAAGAGTCGAATATCGGTGCTGACGGGCCCAGGCGAAGCATAAAGCGTTGCGTCGTGAAGTCGTCAAGAGTACACGAGTGGGCCTCCGGTACCGAAAGGCCATATCGATGATGTTCGTTGAATGGTTAGCACGCTGACACTTATTGTTGATCCAACATTGATATCTGCAGCAATTTTCGAAAGGGCTGCGCTTCTGTCACGTTGAACGATTCCGTTCAGTCGTCCTTGGTCTCATTCTTGCAGGCCCTTTTTCCGGCTGCAGCTATGTCGGGGTTTTAATGTTTTGCCTGATTCCTGATATTCGAGGTACACTCGTGAAATGGTCGACGGGAAAATCCCCACTTCAGCGTTACCTTGGAGAGGCTGTGTCCCATCGCTCGTGCGCCGACTGTAACACTACTTTAAAACTTACTTAAAACTTGATGACCTGTCATTGTAGCAGCAGTAACCGATCTAACAACTGCGCCAGATAATTGTCTAATATAGGCGTTGCTGAAGGCAGCGCCATATAACTCTATACGAATACGCATCACTATTGCGGTTTCTTTGGCACTTCGGTGTATATCAAAGCATCCTGAAGTTATTGTAAATGAACACAACGATCTAAAGAACAAAAGAAACCCCTAGAATGTGTTTGTAATATTCTTTAAAGACCACACATTTCTTTGTTCTGCTAGAGATATTAGAAATTGGAAGTAGTATGGTTCAAATGGTTTAAATGGCTCTGAGCACTATGAGACTTAACATCTGAGGTCATCAGTCCCCTAGAACTTAGAACTATTTAAACCTAACTAACCTAAGGACGTCACACACATCCATGTCCGAGGCAGGATTCGAACCTGCGACCGTAGCGGTCGCGCGGTTCCAGACTGAAGCGCCTAGAACCGCTCGGCCAACCTCGCCGGCGAAGTAGTATGATATGGTCATATAAATATTCTTTGGTATACACTAAAGGTAGTCTTTGCACATACAACATTATCAATGACAACCCCAAATATTTCGTAAAAAATGCCGCGCACTGATTACATGTATGGAGTATAAATCATGTAAACACAAAATTAGCTCCAGCACTGTGTTTAACATTTGATGATGCCACTATGGCTGCAGTACATTAGGAGATGGTTTTATAGGACAGATCTGAAGATGGTCATTGTATATCGAAACCAGTAGTCTGATGACAAAAAATTTTTAACCATAGATGTAAAGTAAAGGAAATTTATTCTATATTCGGGTCATTGTTTCATTCGGGACCATGTCACAGCTTGTGAAAGTTTATTTTTTCAGCTTGTGAGCAACTAGATCTAAAAACTAAATACAACGTGTATATCAGACAACAACCGAAGCCCTTTGCACTATGTGTGACCTTGCGGCGCACGCCAGGTGGCAACAAGGTGAGCAAGTCGGCCACAAAGCAAGTAACACACGACGTCCTCCGTATTCCTTTCCCGCCAAGTCGGGTAACAGCGGTTGTCATCTGTGTTTTTTCATGTTAGTACAAGTACCACAGAGTACCTTTACGGAGGCGAAAGACATAACACGGAATTTGAAACACATGTACAAAGCTGAGAAAGTGTCGATTAAGGACCAACGATGCTCTTATTTTTGGAGTATATCCCATGCAAAGTAGTAGCTAAATTTTATACGCAGCACAAAACGGCACAACACTCGCTTCGCTGTCACTACATATGCAAGATTTTGTGTTACGTCTGTAAAGTTGGTAGCGGCCGAACACTAAACATGAGCGCGCCGAGGTAGATCGACTTCTTCCGACTTCTGCAGTAAAATGGATCATCTGCAGCCGTTCTTACTAACAAATCTGATGGTCATATCTTCATATTTTCGACGTTGAGTGGCAGAGGAAGACAGCGAAAAGAAGCTGATGTTTTAAATTCCGCATTTAGAAACTCATTCATGCAGGAGTACTTTCTCACAGACCTTCATCATTAGAGGGCTATAGAAACTTCCGTGTAGAAGACACTGAAACTGGCATTCCTGGTGGTGAAAGTAGCTATTAGAGAAGAAAATAAGTAGGTCGATGCATCCACGTGGAATTCTAGTTCGGTTATATGAATGTACTCTTCGGCATTGGGGCCCTACTTCGATTGATTTCAAATCCCTCTTCCAGCGGGTTGTCCCATGTGACTAGAATAAAGCACAGTAAATACCTGTGCACAGGAAGGCTAAAAGAAAGGACGTGAAAAATTACAGATCAATAACTTTAGCGTCGGTTTGCTACAGAATTCTTGAGCATATTCTGAGTTAGAATACAGAAAAAAGTTTCTTGAGATAGGAAAGCTTCTGAATAGAAGTCAACACTGACTTAGAAAGGGGCACTTGTTAGGAAATACAGCTTGCACTTCTTTCACACGAAATCCTGCCTGCCTTGGATGAAGGGCAACACGCAGACTCCTTATTTCTAGATTTCTGGAAATCATTTGACAGACTGTTAAAGAAGGTCCGAGCATATGGAACGTGTTCTCAGATATGTTAGAGGCTCGAAGACATTTTAGGTAATATACCTCCTTACGTTGTGCTCGACGGCGATTGCTCATCGGAGACAAAGGTAGCGACAGGAGAGCATTAGCGAAGTGCAACAGGACCAATCTTTTTCTCTATATACACAAATAATGTCATGGATTGGATGCACAACAATCTAGGACTGTTTGCTGTTGACGCTGTGATGTACAGGAAAGTGTCTTTGAGTGACTGTGTGAGGTTACAAGATTTCTTGGATAGAATTTATGTTTGGTGTAATGAATGGTAGTTCGCCGCCTTGCGTATCTCGTGTAAGGACAGCAAATGAGAAATAAGAGAAATCAGGGCTGGTGCGGAAACGATACAGTCGTTTTTTATCGCTCCTTTTCGGGGTGGATAAGGTAAGGTACACTCCGCCATGCACTTATGATGACTTGCGGAGTTTGTACGTGGACGCTTATAATTAAAGCTTTATGGTAGCATATGTACCAGATAGGGTGTGTAGAGTTATTATTGTGTGTGACGCTTAATTCGTGATAATTCGTAGCCTGTAGCAACTACAACCCGAATTTTCCATGCTTGCTAATGTAACGAAAGCGGTCCCTGCAGCACGGTAGGTGCGGCTATTATTTGCGAGACGGTGACACGGTGCAGTAAGGCGAACGGCCAGCGGCGACGCACAATTAGGCTGTCTGGTGGTGGCTGGCTTGCTCTTTGGGCGGAGCGGGTGACCGCCCGGCCCGGCGCTGGGATTACGGCCGCCATTGTCCCCGGCCTGAATGGGCAGATAATTCCCATTTACAAGCGCCCCCCAAGATTGCACTCACGATTATTAAGAGACAGGAGGCGCGCCGTTATTGCTGTGGAGCGCGGCGCCCGGAAAACGATCGTCGCGCCATCTAAGTGCCGCGAAAGCAGGCAGTTAACGCCGGCTGCTGCTGCCCCAGAAGCCGAACGGTGGCTCGGAGAGCAGCGCGCGTACCGTGTGGAAATATCACTCGTCGAGGGTCCCCCGCTTCACCTCTCACTCTGGCAGGAAACGGGGACTCTACGCTGCTGTGCAGCTGCGCACTAGTATATATGGAACAAAGCTGAAAGTACTCGCATACTTCCACGAGGAAGCTCACTCCTCTTATCTCGCGTACGAGCCAGACACTGCGTAACATCAAGCTCTCAAGTGGTAGCTAACACAGTGCATACGAGGGTTGGAACCTCTCTTCCCTCTTGGATAATAAGTGCCCGGGCTGTTCTCAGGTTTGGAACCTCGATAGGAAAAAGTTTCCAGCCGTCGCCCTCCACGACATCACCACTGTAGATAGGTATTGCTGTCCATCATCACCTCCACTCTCCGTTGTCGCCTTTGCTACCATTCCTCGCTGCCAGTCATCACACTCGCTGCCAGACGTCACCACTGATCGCCAGCCCACGTGTTCGCTTTCATTTTTAGTCTCCATTGGCCAATCACTGTGGTTTCATTGTCTTCCTCTCACTACCTCATCCCAATATAGGTCAACCCACAACCACGACATTCATAATCATCAACGCGTTTCTGTAGTCCCCTCCCAACTCCACTTCCTCATTTACTCCCTACTCACTGTCCCCTCCTGCTCTTCCCACATTTTTCATACTCCCAACTTCTCGGATGAGACCATTCTGCGTCCCACTCACACAAATGGCATCTCCAGACTTAACTAACTCGTTTGTAGGTGACAACTTTTCAGCATGTACTGCAACTCCATGGCCACTGCTACTATTACCATTACCTCTGCACGAAAGTTCGCTCTGCAACAACCAGTAGTGCAGTAGCCCTTACCTCTTTTCATTGATATCACTGTTGTAACTTCATTTAGGTCCATAAAGAGAAGTACCAGTCACACCTACTCCAGCAGCACTCAAACTCACCCCAACCTCATATTCCGACGGTGTGACATTATCAGCTACATATACATCACCTTCAACTCTATCACCTTCAGCCCTTCAGGTTCACTACCGTCCCGAACTTACATTCCTCATCCATGTCTTTTCTGAAGATCCCTTAACCACAGATCATCTCCTTCAGAATGGAGCCTTCATCTACCACCGTAAACACAAAGCACAGCCTCCCCAATCTCAAACAATCGCCACAAATGCCTCATGTGCAATGAAAATTTAGCTCCCAATTGCAAAATACCTTTTATCTATCGACACCACAAAGCCAACGACCTGTGAGAACACTGTCCCAAACTTCAGTCCCCACCCATCTGTAACACTTCCAACTAACTCCATTTCACTTACTCCTGTAAGGATACAGCCAATCCCCACCCAACAAACCTGAAACGATCACCCAAATCCGCCGTTTCAATATACCACTTCAACCCAACAACTCTCCACGTCCTACTCCCAGTGCTGGGGCCATCATCCGCTTCATCAACACTGTCCTTCCATTGTCCTCCTACCTGAGCGTTCATATACCCTCTATCAAGTCATCCTCTCAGCCCATTCTGTATTTCATTTAAATGCCACTGTCGCATATTCCCAAAACCACTCCCACCTCCTCTTTTTTCGAGTAGGTGACCTCACCATAGAGTTTCCCACTCACCTTCGAGTAGCCCCTCAAACCTCACAGCACCAAACTCTGTGCCACGGCATTGCTAGTGCCTTCCAGTTGTTATAACGCTCTCCCACCTAGACCTGACAATTTTCCCCATCTCCACAGCTTCCCCATTAGCTCTTTATCCTGATTCTTCATTCACTGTCCACTTTAATCTCGTCAGTCTATCCATTATCTGTAACTGACCATCAAGCAGAACCGTCAGTATCGCCCTTTAAAATTTCGGCGTCTCTGAACAGCTCCATTCCACCATATCGGTGTCACCCAATTATTCTTTCAACACTATTACATTTTGAAACTTCCTGGCAGATTAAAACTGTGTGCCCGACCGAGACTCGAACTCGGGACCTTTGCCTTTCGCGGGCAAGTGCTCTACCAACTGAGCTACCGAAGCATGACTCACGACCGGTACTCACAGCTTTTATGTCTGTCAGTACCTCGTCTCCTACCTTCCAAGCTTTACAGAAGCTCTCCTGCGAACCTTGCAGAACTAGCACTCCTGAAAGAAAGGATATTGCGGAGGCATGGCTTAGCCACAGCCTGGGGGATGTTTCCAGAATGAGATTTTCACTCTTCACTCTTACATTTTGTTCACATTTCTATCTTTATTAATATTGTAGGCTGAAGAATGGTTGCATCATCGCTTCCAGCCCATCCATGTATGGAGGAATGCAATGACAATAAACAGAAACAAAGAAAGAAAATTATCATTTCCCATACATTCATTCTCTCTCATTCCCTCTCCTTCTCCCTCTCCTGTTATTCCCTCTACACTGACGAACTGACGATATGCCCAAACCACCTCCAACAGTCCATCTCCTTCAGTGCACTGATGACTCCACTTTCCTATCCCTCTGCACTGCACTCCAGCACTCCAAAAATCCCAATGATACCTCCAACTCTATATCAATCACATTATCTTCTGGTGTAAACAGTGGCTCCTCAAGACCAACCCCACCAATCCCCAGGCAATAATTACAGGAGCAACAATCCACACCTTCCATCTCCACAATATTGACTTAGTAATGAGGACCATCCGATCTAGTTAAGTAATACTCTAAAATATCTTGAATTAACGCTCGACTGGCAACTAACATGAAACTGTTGGCTGCTAACCATCCAACAAAATCCACAATAGATTAACACCATTAAAGCTACCAACTGGTTGAACTTGGAGATTGCGCCCTTCCACTATCTTCCACGCCTACAAACCATGGTTCATGCCGTCCTCTCTTATGCAAACATTGCATGCATGTCAACTACCCCCTTCTAAGTTCTATGGGTCCCTCCAAATCCTTGAACGTCACGCACTCTGCCTCTGTGGGCGGTCCCACCATTCGCGAAAGTTGTTTCGACTATACTGCAGAAATTTCAGTGGAAGGAGTAACATCCCCTCCATACAGTCTCGATCTCACCCATGCTGTTCCATATGTTTGAAGCCCTGAAAAAAGTCATTCGTGACCGTCCATGTGCTTTGGACAAAGAGGCGTACATTTGAGCACAATCATGGTCCCGTGGGCCACCACAAACATTTTTCCATGAAGGCATTGATCGTCGTCTTTTACAGTAAGATAAACGTATTATCTGTTACCACAATTACTCTTCAAAGAATAAGCCATTTACCTCGTTTCCTTTCCAACTGTCTCTATTTGACTGCCCCTTAAACATCCATCTCAACGTGCTTACTGTATTTAAGCGTCGGTCTCATACAATTTTTGTTCTCTCCACTAACAAACTGACTATCCCTTAATGGCTCAGGTTGTGTACTATCAGCTGATTCCATCTTTCGGTGACGTTTTGTCGTAAATTTCTTTTTTCCACTATTAGATTCATTACATCCTCATTGGTTACCCGATCTGCCTACTTAATCTTCAGCATTCTTTCATTCAACCACGTTCCAGAAATTTCTATATTCCCCGTGTCTGAAATGTTTACCGTTCATGTTTCACTTCCATACAAGACTTCGCTCCAGTCATACACCTTCGCAGAAAAGATTACCTAACATTATAATATATATTAGATGTTAATAAATTTCTCTTGGTCGGAAATGCTTTTCGTGCTATTGCGTCTTCATTTTGTATCCTCTATTCTTCAACAAAAAAAAAAAATGTTTCAAATGGCTCTGAGCACTATGGAACTTAACATCTATGGTCATCAGTCCCCTAGAACTTTGAACTACTTAAACCTAACTAACCTAAGGACATCACACAACACCTAGTCGTCACGAGGCAGACAGACTTCTTCAACCATCAGCAGTTATTTTACTACCCAAATAGCAAAACTGATCTACTACTGTTGGAGTCTCGTTTCTAATCTTATCTCCTGAGCGTCGCCTAATTTAATTCAACTATATTCCATTACACTTACTTTATATTTGTTAGTGTCTAACTGAAACACTGCTTTCAAGACACTGCGTTATCCGTTCAGCTGTTGTTCTAGGTTTCTGGCTGCCTCTGGAAGAATTACATCGTCATCAGCGAGTCTCAAAGATTTTATATCTTCTCCCTGATCTTAAATTCCTTTTCCACATTTCTCCTTGGAGTCCTTCGCAAGTTGCTTAATACAATTCACAGGTTGAATAAGATCGTGAATTGACTAAAAATTCAATCTCACTACTTTCTAAACTGGTGCTTCTGTTTCGTTCGACTTTTAGCTATGGCGATAATTATCGGTTGGTAACAGTCGTCTATGTGGTGTGGTCTGAAGATCGAGGTCCTAAGGCAAAGTTGGTACCTTGTGACGGAATAACAAGAAAGCATAGTCGCTGCCAGACTCAGCAACGAATGAGCGCTGTCGGTCTAGACAAACCCCAAGCCACCGTTGATGCATGCTTACTCCGTCCAGTATGGAATTATCGGCGAAGACGACACAACCGTCTGTCTATCATAAGCATTGCGTGAGCCGTATCAGTCAGAAAGGTGTAGCAAAGTCTACAGTCTGTTGTGCTTTGACAGAAGAGTCTATTATCCAGAATTGTATCAATTGGTACGTTAGTGTTCAGTGACAGTAAAAAACCACATGACATTCCTGTCGCAGTGGGAATGCAGTGTTACAAAGTTAAGAACTTCGTCTTGTTCAAGTCATAATAAAGTCATCTAGCATTTTTATATGGTTTCCTCCAGAACTCACCACAGTGCCGGTCAGTGTTATTTTGTCCGGCGCAGCTGACTCTGTACAAGTTGTTAGGATAGATGCCTCATTACTGTCAATACTGCTACTTCTCGTGATGTCAAAAAGAATTCATAACCCTTGATCTGTGAGATATATAAAATTAGTGGCTAGTATAAGATTTTAATTTCTTTTTTTATTAGATCTGTGGAGAAGATCAGGTTTTTGTTGAAATGTGGAAATATGCAAGTGACACAGTCAAGACCTCCTTACAGATGGCTCTAACAAAAATTTGGGTAACAGAACGATTCCCCGAACATTGGACCACAGCTGTCACCCAACCACTGCACAAAAAGGGAGATAAGAACAACCCAGACAACTACAGAGTAATCTCTCTCCTAGATTGCACAAACAAAATTCTATCCATTCTATCCAAGATCCTATATGAAAGAATCAAGGAGCAATTAGAACAGGACTTAGGGGAATATCAGGGAGGTTTCAGACCATGGAGAAGCTGTGCAAAGTAGATAATTAGTTTAAAATTGATTATGGCATACGGAACAAACGTCTGACAATGACATTTGTAGATTTTAAGAAGGCATATGACTGTCTCCACAGACCTTCAGTATAAAAAATGTTAAGAAATCTAGGACTCCATCCAAAACTAATTAAAATAATAGAACTCACTCTAACCAACACCAAATCAAAAGTGAAGTATAGAGCGGAAATTTCGGAACCATTCCTCATAAAAACAGGCTTAAGACAAGGTGACTGCCTTTTACAATTACTGTTCAACTGTGCACTGGAATACATAATGAGAGAATGGTACAAGGACAATCCAAAGATGATAAGAATTGGAAGTGCAAAAGACGATATTAGCTTAAACTGCTTGGGATTCGCTGATGATCTTGCTCTCCTAGCCAACGCCGTTCAAGAAGCCAGGCAATAAGTGAAATCACTACAAGAAATAGCTGAGAAAGTAGGCCTTAGAATATCATTTGAAACAACGGAGAATATGCTAACTGATCCACCACTTGCAAACAAAATTACAATAGGAGAACAGGAAATCAAAATTGTTGATAAATTTAAATATTTAGGCGAAATAATAACATAAATCTAAATGAGAAGCCATCATGGCAGAATAGAATAAAAAAACTGAACTACGCAAATACATTACCAAAACTACATACAACAAAAAAGCGTATCTATAGACGCAAAATTAAAACACTATAAAACAGTTACACAACCAGAAATAATGTATGCAGCTGAAACTATGTTCAAAACAACTAATACAGCAGAAATTGACAGAATACTAAATATAGAAAGAAGAATAATTAGGAATGTATAAATAAACAGAATAAAATAAATGGACATTGGAGAATAGCATCAAATAGAACAGTATACAAGAAAATGGAACCAGTCATGAGCACGATCAGGAAGAAACATATCTCATTCTTTGGACATCTGATGAGAACTCCAGAAGACAGAATTAGTAAAAAATTAATACAAAAATTGTGGAAAAACAAGAGCGACATTAAATAGATCACAAAAATTAAGGAAGATATAAAAGAACTCCAAATTACAGTAGATGACCTAAAAAAAACAAGACACAGAAAACCAGAATACTGCAAGACCCGGAAACCAGACTACAAATGAAAATCACTAAAAGGAGTACAGAAAGAGTGGTTTCAGATGAAGAAAGAAAGAAAATATCTGAAAGAATGAAAAAAATATTGGGCAGACAGAAGAGTAAAACATCTCCCATATAAGAATAGACTCTAATAATTATATTACCTAAATATCATATTATGTTATTGTTGAACCAAATTGTATCCCTGTGTAACAACTTCTTTACAACTTTACAACTTTGTATTTTTGATTAGAGTGGTCCAATGAAGGCCATAAAGTAAATAATAATAATAATAATAATAATAATAATAATAATAATAATAATAAAAGATCTGCGCACATGGAGTGGCTGTTGTATTGTCCTCATCATCGTTTCATCCTCGTCACCGGTGCGCAAGTCGCCCAATGTGGCGTCAAATTAAATAAGACTCGCACTTGGCTGCTGACCTTCCCCGATTGGAGCCTCCCGGCCAACGATGCCATACGCTCATTTGATTTCATTCCGTGCTTTGTAAATTTCGTTTCTGAACGGAAACAGATTTTCACAACTAGCGACGAACACTACCCTGGACTGATGGCTTTCCGAAGTGTGAACTAAACTGCATTGTGTTCTGTCAGATTAACCTAGATTAAAATTTTAAAACAGGAAATACAAACTGGTTAGCTTTTATTACTGCCGAATAACTTCCTAAAGCAATTTTATTTCAGTAGAGCGTCGATTATCTGAACGTCGGTCAACCGAACGGCCGCTTAACCGGACTGTGTACTCGCTCACACCTGTTACTCTCCCACACTACTGTCCATCATCCCTCTCGCTCCCAAACCAAGTTCCCCACAGAAGTCGCCGCACTGGGCCACCGCTGGCGGAACATTGCTTCTAATGGGGCCTTCACAAGGCGCAGCTGACAGGCCAAGCCGCCAGTCGCTGTGTTTCAACAATCGGCACACTTCTGTCGGCTTGGCACTGGCAGCAGAAGTAGCGGCAGTATCAAAGCCTTTCACAGCAACAGCTGCGCCAGCTTAGAGTTGAGGCGTGCCGCTCCGAACAATTTGAAGGATTGCGCGCCTCCAAGAAGAGTTTCTCACGGTGCAAACAGTCACCTTCTGTTCTTTGTTATGACCACTTCTGTTCCGCTGCGTGAAGACGTGAACTTGACGATACAAAATGCTTAAACAACGTGTTGTCCTTTCTATGAGGCACAAGTACGAGATTGTTAAAAGGTTAGAAGAAGGTGAATCTGCAACCACTTTACCCAATTTTAATTTTGTATATTGTGTGTAGTGTTCATGCAAAATGCGTATGTAATATGCATATATTTTTGTTTAATAAACTGTGTCACATACTATATATTCCTACTGAAGTTGCCTTTGTATGTTACTTTGTAATACTAAAAGAGATGCCTGTTTCTATGAATAAAATTACTGTACAGTACTTCTTTTTGGCAAATAAATATGTACAGTTTGATTATCCGAACAAACCAGTTTTCCGAACACCCATGTCCCCAATTACTTTGGATAATCGACGCTCTACTGTATCTGTAACAACGTAGTACAGTCCAGATATTTTGTCTAATTGATGCGACCTACGTTTGATTATGTTCAGTTAAGTTGAGAAACTCAAGTCGAAATACTGAGCTGTTCGACTCTTCCTGTAAATGTGGAGAAACTTTCGAAATTCTTCTGACACAGAACATGAAATTGATATCTCGCAGTAATCATATGGTGTCGTGACCCTCTTGTAATTCATGTAGTTGCTTGTTGTGATAGTCCAAAGCAGACGTTATTAAGGAGCTACAACGCGGAAAATGCGGAAGTTAAAATAAAAGCAGAACTTTCTATTTGGACCGGGATAAACACAATGAGAATCTGGGAACAGCATCCGCCTCCGCTATTGTTATATAATCTCGCCTTGTGCATTCAGACTTCCGAAATTTCTCATTTCCTCCATCTCCGGTTTCTGGAAAGGCCACTGCGAGAGGCGCGCCCTCGGAGAGCAAGACGCAGCGGCGAGGTCTGCCGTTGTGCAAACTGTTAGCCGGGAAGGAGGTAGGAAGGATGTAGCCATCGTTTTATCAAACACTTAGCGCTCGCCGCTTCTTATTACGGGCAGCGGCAGGCGAGCCGCCTTTCCGCCCACCATTCGCCGGCGCCAGATTAAAAGCGAGCACAAACATTTACATAAGTGCTACGGCCCCGCCTCCCGCATAGTCGGGGCGTCCGCCAAATGCCAAGAGGCTAGGCCGGGCGCCGCGGGCCCTTCACCACGTGCCTTAGCGCGATGTCGTTCTGGCTGCCCCTCATTTCCCTAGCCCTCTTCTCAGAGCGTCGACCGAACACTTCGCCTGCTCTCTCACATATATAAGCGTTACGCAGAATTTAAGGACGAAAGTAACTTTCGCATGATCTGTACTGCCAAGTAATATAGCTCGATGAAACGTGGAATATACACAGAAGGAACTTCTGCACTTACAGTGCGCAATATAATTAAAGAAATGCGAGGGTTGACTGAAAAGTAATGCCTCCACATTCATGACTCTTCAACAGTTGGCAGCATTGGTATGCGACAGGTACGGCTTGTTCCATAACGCCTTCTCTATAGCTCCAGTTGGCGACAAGCCTTAGCACTGAACGGTTGTGTTGTTAAAGTATAAAGCATGGAATCCTGCGCAGACTGTCGGTCAATACGGTTTAAGCAACGTGCAGCCACTGAATTCTTGACAGCAAAAGATGTCACCCCCAGGTGATTCATCAGAGAATGAAATCGGTTTATGGTGATTATGTTGGTATGAGTACTATGCGTCGCTAGGTGAGTAGGTTTAAAGATGTTCAGGTGGAGCCGGCCGCTGTGGCCGAGCGGTTCTAGGCGCTTCAGTCCGGAACTGCGCTGCTGCTACGGTCGCAGGTTCGAATCCTGCCTCGGGCACGTAGGTGTGTGATGTCCTTAGGTTAGTTAGGTTTAGGTAGTTCTAAGTCTAGGGGACTGATGACCTCAGATGTTAAGTCCCATAGTGCTTAGAGCCATTTGAACCATTTGATGTTGAGGCTGGAACATCTGACGTGCGCGACCAACAAAGTTTTTATTAATGGTTCTATTGTGTCTGTGTCCTGCTCGTGGGACAGCAACCACCGATTTTCACAAGCAAATGTTGACAGATTACTTCAGGACGATCGTCGTATCACTCAGAGAGAAATTCCAAGCACAATCGGCATTTAACAAAAACGTGTGAGCCACATTATTGCTTTTATTGCTTATCGGAAGATCTGTGCACGATGGGTACCCTGGATGACCCGTCTCAACATCTCACCCTCGGGCTTCAAACAACAAGGTGTCGACACTTGCCAAAGAAAGGCCACAGGTCAAAGTTTATATGACGTGTCACATAGGTTAATGATATCATAGTGTCACCCTCAGCAGAGTTCTGCCCAATGCCACCAAGGACACGTCACACGATCGGCGCGTTTTCCCACCCACTCTTACACGCATTTCACATTGAAGCCTCCCAACAGAAAAAATATAATTTGAAACGTCTCCTTAGAAAAATTGTACAGGACTGTGCTTAAACTGACACACAATATTTTTTAGCGCAACGCAATCTGACTTTCAGTTAACCCATAAAAAGAATGGCCCTGACTAACATTAACCTATACCTTTCACAAATCAATTACCTCACAAAAATCTTTGTTACTCGAACTACTGCAATACAGGGAGCGCCACTACTGCCAGCTAAATAAAAGATTCAAACTACTGAAGGCACTAACTACTGATAGGCATAGTTAGCAAATGAAAGATTTTGATACAGAACAAACAATGTATTTACCTTAATAGTGTTCGAAAGTCATAATATATGTAGCAGTTCATGACATCCAGTCTTACAAATTTGAAAACTCCGCCATTTCTCTCCCCACATCCACCACAGCTGGCGGCTCACCTCCAACTGCGCAACGCTACGCGCTGTTAACAGCCAACTGCCCAACACAACAATGGCAGACAACATTGCAAACTAGCCACAGACTGCACACAGCAGAACCAGTTATTTTCATACAGAGCGCTACGTGGCGTTACCATTAAAGAAACCTAAACAGCCAACTTACATATTATTTATATCATTCACATTTAGCGTAACCTCCCAATAAATAAATTCCCTAACATACCAATAATACAATGTTACTAACCTCCTAATAAAAAATCTGACTCATATACAACCTTTCAATAATTGACTGTCTGTGAATCAAAAGTGGTGTATTTGGACGTCAGCAGTGCTGCATCATGGCCCTGAAAGCTCATACTCAATAAATTGAAAAATCTTACCTCAATAAGGTCGCCGGATAACGCGTATATATCTGCTCCTATAAGAAATTTTTCTGGCGTAGCAGAGGCCAGTGCAATGCTGGCCGACAGATTTGTCATGCATAAAAAGGAACAACTGATCTTTCTTTACAATAATCGGGATGACCATGGATTGGAGAAATTAGTAAATTCTTTAAACTGAGATGAATAATTATCAAAAGTTAATTTTTATAAGAAAGATTATTATTAAGACATTTTTTTAAAAACATTTACATGGGACTCGATATAACAGTAGCACATATGCGCGAGGCTGCTTTTACCTTATACTACAACGCTCAGGCACCGCCATCGCTCCACTCACCGGCCCCACCAACACGATACACCAGACTACTCGCTACTACTACTACAACTGCTACACAGTTCCTACTGCATACAACACTGCTCTCTGGTCTACACAGTTCCTACTGCATACAACACTGCTCTCTGGTCTGAGATTCTCTCGCAGCTCACATATCGAAGGCAGCGAGTGAGTAATACATCGAAATTACATCTGCTCGAGTGCGTTAGCAACAAATTCCTTAATCATGGATCTCTTACAACGTCTTATTTGATGCCTCCGCGATGGAGGTCGTAACTGTGGCACGCGTAGTTGAAGTTGCGGCGTTTTCTGATGAACGGCACACGAAAACATTGCAGACTTGCCGCCACTAAGAATCGGCTCTAAAAGGCTGTAGCATAAAGGTGTCAATGAAACCACACCTTTCCCTAGGGCGCCGACTCCCGCACAGTTCGCAGACCGATCAGCAACAGAAAGACGTTCTTCACAGCTTTCACACTGCTGACACCTTCGGGTATTTCAACCCTTCGCTAAGGACACTGTAGTGGTGTATCACCATCGATCGGACGTCATCGTACCCGTCTGGGGCGCAGCGCGACTGCAATTTTGGCTCTCGTGCACGCGGCGGGGCGTACCTACAAAAGGGCCGTCGCGGGCGATACTGCAGCTGATGGACCTTCCCAGAACATGTTACGCTACTAGACATTAAAATTGCTACATCACGAAGATGACGTGCTACAGGCGCGAAATTTAACCGACAGGAAGAAGATGCTCTGATATGCAAATGATTAGCTTTTCAGAGCATTCACACAAGGTTGGAGCCGGTGGCGACACCTACAACGTGCTCACATGATTAAACTTTCCAACCGATTCTTCATACACAAACAGCAGTTTACCGGCGTTACCTGGTGAAATGTTGTTGTGATGCCTCGTGTAAGGTGGAGAAATGCGTACCATCACGTTTCCGACTTCCATAAAGGTCGGTTTGTAGTACATCGCGATTGCGTTTTATCGTATCGCGACACTGCTGCTCGCGTTGGTTGAGATCCAATGACTGTTAGAAGAATATGGAACCGGTGGGCTCAGGAGGGTAATACGGAACGCCGTGCTGGATCCCAACTGCCTCGTATCACTAGCAGTCGAGATGACAGGCTGTAAAGGATCGTGCAGCCACGTATCGATCCCTGAGTCAACGGATGGGGACAACAACTATCTGCACGAACAGTTCGACGACATTTTCAGCAGCATGGACTACATGGACTATCAGCTCGGAGACCATAGCTGCGGTTACCCATGACGCTGCATCACAGGCAGGAGCGCCTGCCATGGTGTACTCAACGGAGAATTTTTTCGGATGAATCCAGGTTCTGTTTACAGCATCATGATGGTCGCATTCGTTTTCGGCGACATTGCGCTAAAAGCACATTGGAAGCGTGTATTTGTCATCGCCATACTAGCGTATCACACGACGTGATGGTACGGGGTGCCATTGGTTACACGTCTCGGTCATCTCTTATTCGCACTGACGGCACTTTGAACAGTGGACGTTAAATTTCAGATGTTTTACGGCCCGTGGCTCTACCCTTCATTCGATCCCTGCGAAACCCTACATTTCAGCAGAATAATGCAAGACCGCATGTTGCAGTTCCTGCACAGGCCTTTCTGGATACAGAAAATGTTCGACTGCTGCCCTGGCCAGAACATTCTCCAGATCTCTCACCAACTGAAAACGTCTGGTCACTGGTGGCCGAGCAACTGACTCGTCACAATACGCCAGTCACTACTCTTGATGAACTGTGGTATCGTGTTAAAGCTGCATGGGCAGCTGTACCTGTACACGCCATCAATGCGCAGGCGTATCAAGGCCGTTATTACGGCCAGAGGTGGTTGTGCTGGGTACTGATTTCGCAGGATTTATGTACCCAAATTGCGCGAAAATATAATCAAATGTCAGTTCTAGTATAATATATTTGTCCAATGAATACCCGCTTATCATCTGCATTTCTTCTTGGTGTAGCTATTTTAATGGCCAGTATTGTATAAAAGAACAGTGCATTGGCGTTGCTGTCATTCGTATTCATGTGATTTATGCGAAAATGTTTCCGACGTGATTGTGGCCACACGGCAGGAATTCCATTTCGGAATCGTTTCGGCATTTAGTTTTCCGATGTCGACAGCGTGAGGAAGGTGCCAAAGATATGAAATTTCAGGATTACCCCTCACCATGGACAACGCAGTGACTGACAGCCCTAAATTAACCAACGACAGCATCGGCGTTTGCGTATACTTGTCAGTGCTAGCAGACAAGTAACACTACGTGAAATAACCGCAAAAATGAATGTGAGACTACGACGAAGTTAGGCAAATTGGGCGTTAATAGGCTACAGCAGCAAAGGATCGACGAGAATGCTAATAACACAACAGTGCCTCCTGTGCCTCTTCTGTGCTCATGCGCGTATCGGTTGGACCCCAGACGACTGGAAAACAGTGGCCTGGTCGGGTGAGTTCTGATTTCACTGGTAAGAGCTGATGGTAGGGTTCGAGTGTGGCGCACACCCCACGAAGCCATGGACCTAATATGTCAACAAGGCACTGTGCATCCTGGTGTTGGCTTCATAATGGTGTGGGCTGTATTTATATGGAATGGACTGGGTTCTCTGATGCAAACTGAACCAATCGTTGACTGAAAATTGTTATGTTCGGCTACTTGGAGGCCATTTAGAACCATTCACGGCTTTCATGTTTCCAAAGAAACTGTGGATTTTTATATATGACGATGTGCTGTACCACAGGGCCACAGTTGTTGCCGATTGTTTGGCCAGCCAGATCGCCCGATGCAAATATCATCGACCGTTAATGGGACATAATCGAGGAAGTTAGTTAGTTCACAAAATCCTGCACAGGCAACACTTTCTCAACTATGAAGGGCTATAGAGGCAGCGGGGGCCAATATTTCTGTCGGGGACATCTAACAACTTGGCGACTCCATGCAACGTTGAGTTGCCTTGCGAAAGGACGTCCGAAACGATATTAGGAAGTACCTTATCACTTTTGTCACCTCAGTGTATAATAGTAATTTGCCCAACTGGACTGGTGGCGTAGGAAAATTTACTGTAGAGGTCAATGCAGGACGTCGGGGTGACGAGCGCCAGTGAACCAGCGATACCTGCGCTTTTCTCCGATACGCTCCAGGAAGGCCGCGTCCCGTGTCGCGTTATCGCGCGCAGGAAGGTGGTCCACAATGCAGCGCGGCCTAATTGAAAGCGCGCCATTGTGCGGGCGGCTCATTACCGGCTTTCTTGGGCCGGCGCTCAATGGCTCGGCCACATTTGATTAATGGGCGGCGGCACGCGGCTGCCGACAGCTAATTTCCCCCCGCTGATTGGCTGTTGGGCGCAGCGCGTCCGTATTGCCCGCGACTCCCGGGCGCCCGTCGAACCTGGCTGGTTCTGCATGAGAGCTCAGTCACGTGACTCGCCGGTCCGTGGGCACAACCTAGGTGCGAATCGTAGAACGTAGGCTTTATGACGGCCGGTGTTTCCTACCTCGGAGACATTCGTTTTACGGTCATTACGCCTCTGTACAAGGCTTATTCCTCTGTCTAGCGTTTCGTCACCGAATGCTGAAGTCATCATCAGAGGCTGTAAAGACTAGGACAGAAGTTTGAAACTTAAACAAGTTCAGCAAGCCGATCTGTTTATACATACCAACGTTGGTTCATCAGCTGGCTGGCTAAGATCGCAGAGGCATAGATTTTGGTTGCCAATTTCTCTACTTGTTTGTGCAGTACATTCTGGCCCCAGGTCCCAGGGTTTTATAGTCTCCTAGCTCCAATATTAGTGGACAAAAACGTTTTTTTTTCCCTGTCCTTGGCTTATATCCTGCCCTGTGTAACTGGAATGCCGTATGTGAACAGTATCAGCCTTGTAAAAGAACCTGCTTTGCAGGACAGACTACATGTCAGGGGCAAAAAACAGTTTTCCAGCCCCTTGCACAAAGATGTGGGAATCACATCGGCCTGCTTTATTGAACTGTACTGTAAGGGCATCAAGTGCCAATGAGCTTAGCTGGTTACAGTTTGAGTTGGATAGAGGTGGTAATAGACAGAGATAGGGGGAGGACAAAATGGATACAGAGAGGAGAGGAGGGAGAGATGTAAGGCGTAGACTATTAGTGGGCAGGTGGAAGAGGAAGAGGTGGAGATCGAGAGAGAAATAGAGAGGGAGAAAATAATTTGGTGGGAGTGAGCGGCGGCGTGATATCGTCAGAGAGAGCTGGGTGCAGGAAATGTACAAAGAGTCCATTGTTGAACTCATACGTGTGCAAAGCAATTGGGGAAGTACTTGCTTTCTACACGCATAACTGATCTGACAGAGAGCGTGAGCAGCAATCTGTGGCTGTCCACGGGTGTTCCTGTAGTATATGGGAAGGTTTTCTCTTTCAGTGACCGTGGGAGAATACAAGATGACTTACACAAAATTTCTAGTTGGTGTATTGAGTGGCAGCTTGGTCTAAAATGTAAATGTAGAAAACTGTAAGTCAGTGCAAATGAGTAGGAGAAACCGTCCTATAGCGCTCGAATATAGGATTAGTAGCGTGCTGCTTTACACACTCGCATCCATCAAGTACCTACATGTAACACTGAGAAGTAATATGAAACGAACTGAGCATGTACGGACAGTAGTTAGGAAGTGAAATGATCGACTTTGGCTTATTGGGAGAATTATGGGTAATTGCAGGTAAGGTAAGGAAGATTAGCATCTATAAAGAAGACAGCATATAGATCACTAGTGCGACACATTCTTGAGTACACTTCGGGCGTGTGGTATCCCTGCCAGGTCGGATTAAAGGAAGACATCGGAGCAATTAAAAGATGTGCAGCTAGACTTCATACCGGTAGGTCCAATCAGCGCGAAAGTATTGTTGAGACGCATAGTGAACTCCAGTGGGTCTCCTTGGGGAAAAGACAACGCACTTTCCGCAAGGCAGTACTGAGAAAATTGAGAGAAGCGTATTTGAGGCTGACCACGAAACGATACTACTGTCGCCAACCCACATTTCGCGTGATGACCGCGGAGAAGAGACACGAGAAATTAGGGATCGTACGGAGGTATGTCAGTGTATGTACAGGGTGGTAATAATTAAACTATCGCTAATTGAGAGGGGCTCCATGGCAAACGAGTGACATCAAGAATTGGATCTCTGTGGAAACAGTTGTAAAGACATGCAGAAGAGAAGTAGTTAATAAACTACTGAAAGAAGCACGTTTTAATTTCCACATGGTAGGGTAACATATGTTAACTAGTACCATGCTTACGTTCCAACTAATAAACTTTGCTCAATGAGACCACAATGTGTACTCACGACAGCTTGGAATCGCGCTAGAGATTTGCTTACAGCTACTCGAAACATCTCATGTGAGATTTTGGACCATGAGATGTTCAGCTGTAGTGACACAGCTCCTGCAGTGCTTGTGGGTTGCATTTTGCTTCCGGCATTTTCAGCAATGGTAGCAGCATCTCCCACAATTTGAGGTAGAATTGGCCGTCGGCCTCTCCCAAGAGCAATTCCCAATCGCCATTAAATTGTAACTTCCGAATCTTATTCTTTAACCCCTGTGCGGAAAGAGGACCTCTCCGTATTCGTTTAATGAGTCGATATTCTGGACGTGCAGCAGCACAATCGCTATTGTTTTGAGAAAATAGCTTTACGAGTAGGGTCCTGCTCGGCTTGTACAGACTCATGTCGCCTGTCTGCAAATGTAACGCACACTGATGCTCGTGTTTCAACCCTACGTTGCCGTACCAGCACTGGTGTCTAACAACATGTCATGAGAGCAACAGTAATACCAACGTAGGCCATGGAGTGTTCAGTCCGAAGATCATTCCTATAGAGTTGGGTACCCAAGCGGGAAATATTTTTCTATCTACATTGACTCAAAAAACGAAAGTTTAATTATACGCACCTCCCCAGCTGAATGGTCAATGTCCCTGGTAGGGACTCCTGGCCATCAGCGCCACTCGAACATTACCATCAGGATCATCGTAACCTTTCATGTAGATGTCGATGCAGATGAAGTTAAGCAGTGGGTTATCTGCTAAGCGTGATAGCGTTACGGAGATGTTTAGAAAACTGAAGTGGCACATTCTGCAACAGAGGCACTCTGCATCGCGGTGTAGCTTGCTGTCCAGGTTTCGAGAGGGAGCGTTTCTGGATGAGGTATCGAATATATTGCTTCCCCCTACTTAGCCGGCCTGGTTGACCGAGCGGTTCTAAGCGCTACAGTCTGGAACCGCGTGACCGCTGCGGTCGCAGGTTTAAATCCTGCCTCGGGCATGGATGTGTGTGATGTCCTTAGGTTAGTTAGGTTTAAGTAGTTCTAAGTTCCAGGGGACTGGTGACCTCAGAAGTTGAGTCCCATAGTGCTCAGAGCCATTTGAACCATTTGAACCCCATACTTATACCTCCCGAGGAGATCGCGAATGTAAAATTAGAGAGATTCGAGCGCGCACGGAGGCTTTCCGGCAGTCGTTCTTCCCGCGAACCATACGCGACTGGAACAGGAAAGGGAGGTAATACAGTGGCACGTGAAGTGCCCTCCACCACACACCGTTAGGTGGCTTGGGGATTATGAATGTAGATGTAGATGTTGAAGATGTTGAAGGTTCTTACAAAGTCTGTGTTTCGATCGCCACCTCAAAAGTTCAAGCGATGTAAAACACACCCAGCAGCCATATTGTATTCCCACCTTCTCCCCTCCTGGAGTTGCTTTTCTTTCTGTACCGATCATACTAAATGCAAACCCACATAAGGATGAAATCTTAACCGCACAGGCGGGGAAATAGTGGAGTGTCAGGTTTGTACCCCTCGGTAACGGTGCCTACCGTTACAGAATCCGTGAGTTTAGCATATCATTTTTCATTTCTGCATTGTGTTCGGACATAGACGTTAGCGTAGTTACCTGTAATAATGTTCTGTAATATTATTCGTATTCAGCTGGATTAACTATGTGTTTGGAACAGCAGACATTTTCTTTTTCTCTCTGATAACGGCACATGTATGATAATGTACATATGTACACTGTTGGGTTCAAACTGGATAACAGTGATAAATAAAGAATATTAGTCATATATCATACAGCGGCAGTATAAGCACGTAGGCTAATATTCAGTTAGTTCTACATTTAGAAATGATCCAGGATTAATGACGAAGCTAAGTGATTAATCTAGATTCTGTGTGTTCAACGTGTTAGGTTTGATATGAGACTCCAAGGAAAGTTCAACGCACAACTCGCCAATAACCGGCCGGCCTGCGTTCAGGAGAAGCTACGAACGAAAACTTGGTGTAGGAGTTCAGTTTCTGGCTCAACTACCAACTTTCTTCAGTGTTAAATCCTATTTAAATTATTCGAGAACTGTGTTCAAACTTCCACGTAACTTAAGAGACGACGCTCGCCCTACATCTTAAGCTCTAAATTCATTTGAAATTTCTTGCTTAATGAGGGTGCTTGTAATTCTCAACACAGCGAGAAAGTGTATATAGCGAGAGGATGATTAAATTCCTCGAACGTCGACAAGTTTTCTCCTTCTTCGGCGTTTGTCAACGCGGGAGGCGAAATTAATTTATCGTGCCGAATGCGGCCCTCGCCTCTTTCTTCTATCGTCACATTCTTGTCTTTTCTTATATAGTTAAAGGTATCTCTACGAGATGGCTCGACTCGGAAACATTCCGGTACAAAGATATGCATTTTACAGAGAAATAACGATGGAAATCTTTTTGAAGAGTTGGCGCCTCTCTAGAGAATGTTTGTCGGCAGAATTTCATGAGCGACTGTTCTGTGCTACTGTCCGGTCTTGTAGGTTTTTTGCTACTTGAAGACATTTCCGATATTTAATACGCGGCAGACCTTTCCAGGATGCAATTAAACAACAGTAGTACACATCTGGAACACACTCGCTATGGAGATACGGCGATTCAGATCCAAACACAGCCATCCAGATTTAGATTTCCCGAAGTGTCCATAAATCGTTTAAGATTGTAAGTAGGCTGTTTAGGTTTTTATGTTGGTAACACCAAGTGCGGAGAGAGATGGCGGAGTTTTGAGAGCGGATGATCTGGACATGTGTCCATTACACACAGTGAATTTGTAAGACTGGATGTCATGAATTGATATGTATATATATATATATATATATATATATATATATATATATATATATATATATATATATATAATGGCTTTTGAAGACTATTAAGGTAAATACATTGTTTGTTCTCTATCAAAATCTTTCATTTGCTATCCAGTAGCCTATCAGTAGTTTGTGCCTTCAGTAGTTTGAATCTTTTATTCGGCTGGCAATACTGGCGCACGCTGTACTGCAGTAGTTTGAGTAACGAAGATTTTTGTGACGTAAGTAATTCATAAAAGATACAGGTTATTGTTAGTCAGGGCCATTCTTTTGTAGGGATTTTTGAAAGTCAGATTGCGCTGCGCTAAAAATATTGTGTGTCAGTTTAGTGTTGATCAGAACAGGTAAAGGGCGAAAAGTCTGAATATGTTCAGTTCTGCTCAGCTGTTTGAAAATCAAATAATGTAAGAGTTTTATCAGTACAGTCATTCATAAATTTTTGTAAGGGGACGTTTCAAGATAAAGGTCGAAGCAGTTCCTTTGAAAAATACACGACCAAATGCTTGCCCCAGTCATGTTCCGTTTTTAATGACACCGCTCGCAACGGAGCACATTTAAACTAAATTTAAGCTAAATTCCTCCCGCACAGGCCATGAAGGGCCAAAGGTACCGACTGGCCGCCGTGTCATCCTCAGCCCACAGGCGTCACTAGATGCGGACATGACTGCTACGGTCGCAGGTTCGAATCCTGCCTCGGGCATGGATGTGTGTGATGTCCTTAGGTTAGTTAGTTAGGTTTAAGTAGTTCTAAGTTCTAGGGGACTGATGACCACAGATGTCCCATAGTACTCAGAGCCATTTGGACCATTTTTAGATGCGGACATGGAGGGGCATGTGGTCAGCACACCACTCTCCCGGCCTGAGACCGGAGCCGCTACTTCTCAATCAAGTAGCTCCTCAGTTTGCCTCACAAGGGCTGAGTGCACCCCGTTTCCCTACAGTGCTCGGCTGACCTGAAGGTCACCCATCCAACTGCTAGCCCAGCTCGACAGCGCTTAACTTCGGTCATCTGACGGGAACCGGTGTATCCACTGCGACAAGGCCGTTGGCAGGGGCACATTTAGCACGTTCTAAAATAATTAAGGTTATGACAGGACACAATCTTGCAAATACTTTAGATTCAGATTTTGCGTCCTCGCCGTTTTCTCAAATAAATCAAGACACATTTTCTGCTTTTCAAAATGCGAATATTGCCGGTTCAAATGCACTGCCGAAAAGCACTGAGGAACATGTTTCAGACACCAGTGCACTGTTATTACAGTTAATGCAACAAATGGGACAAAGGCTACAAAAGTTAGACACAAAGCTTGAACAAAATCAGAGACAAACACAGCAACAGTTGGACACAATGGAACATAATCTTCAAAAGTTAGACACAATGGAACAAAATCAGAGACAAACACAGCAACAGTTGGACACAATGGAACATAATCTTCGAAAGTTAGACACCACACTTGAACAAACACGTGAAGATTTAACTACTGAGTTACATAACATTGAATCGAAATGTCAAAAAATCTGTAATGACGTAAAAACACAAATTTGTGAGCATTTTCAACCTATTTTTTCGCGGCATGAAAACTCATTACAGAATCACGAAGCAGCCATAAAAGAATTGCAAACTGTTGTCCGTGAAAATCACGACACCTTGCAAGCTAAAATGGACTCAGTTGCATCCACCGATTCGGTTACGCAACTTGCAAGAACTCAGGAAAACTTAAAGGACACAGTAGATTCGATTTCAATACAAATGGACACTCTGAAACTTGGTTCAGAAAAACATACTGAGGAAATGTGTTCACTATCGGAGAAAGTAGCCGAACTTTCGGATCAGTTCACTAATTTATCTACGAAGGTAGATGATAATCTGAATGACACAAAACCGGTAGTCTTTAATGACACAGAAGAGTTCGAACAAATTAGGAAATTCAAACAAAATCAGAATCAAATTAATACGCAACACCAAAGAGAAATCCGGGAAGTACAAGATAAGTTGACACAAGTAATACAAGAATTACGTATTTCAGAGGACACTCGCACTCCAATACGGGAAGAGGGACATAAAAAAACGGAACTGCCACAAAATAACAACACAGGGCACTTTGGAGATTATGAAAGAAATTGGCAAAGTACACCGAATTTTGAGATCGAACCGCCGAAACGATGTAACAATGACCGATATGCGACCAGCCGACACGATGATTTTGACTATAAGCTGTTCATTACTACACGTAAATTCAAAACATTTAAGAATTCTGGCAACAACATTCATCCACAAGCGTGGCTCCATCAATTGTTTTCCTCCCAACTGGTCACTAGAGCACAGATTAGAATTTATGTGTGGCTACTTAGAGAATGAACCAGCTGTAAGATTGCGATCGCTCATTCACGATTGCCACAGTGAAGGAGAATTTTACCATGGCTTCCTCTCAGCATATTGGTTCCAAGCCACACAAGACCGAGTAAAACATGGCATCATAATGATGAAACATTTCGAACAATCTGAATTTTCCAGTCTTGTGAAATATTTTGAAGACATGTTGCACAAGAATCAGTACCTGTCAGACCCATACAGCCCGTCAGAACTCATCCGCATTTGCTTAATCAAATTGCCTGAACATTTACGGCATATTATTTTGTCAGGGCGTTGCAAAGACGACATTGAAGCTTTTCAGGGACTCTTACAAGAACTGGAAATTGACACTGACAATCGCGGAACGTGAAAACAGAAGCACAACAGTTTCAGGTCATATCCGTCGTAATTCCGCGATGAAAGAAACAATAACTGGACATGACATGGCTATTCTTACAACGCAAATCGTGAACAAAACAGACACCACCCATATGACAACCACTGGCAGAGTAATAGTTACAGAGAAAGATCGCATTTCCGTAGTAATGAATATTACACAGACAATCATAGAAACAGACAATATGGCAACCAGAACTATTATTATCACGGGACACAGAATAATTGCAGACGCAAGGGTCCACCGCGCAGTGATAATTCAGGGAGAAATTCTCCACCACTTAACCGACAAGAAAGAAACTACAGGAACTACCGACATGACGACAGAAGATATAATCATAACGACAGACCTGAATTGCAGCAGAACTGGCGAGCTTCAAACAGAGCTGGGCCCTCTCGGCAAGGTGAATTTGTAGAAGTTAGGTCTCCTAATCCCAATAACGGCGCGCGCCAACAAAGAGACAGACAATGACTCGCACCCCAGGCAGCCACGTGCGCCGGCTGGCTCAGAGAAAAATAACATAAGCTAACCTTGAGCAAAATTCCAGTGTTCCTTACCGACGTAACCATATGATAATTGCTTTTCAGTTGACAGTCTGCATACTAGGAAGAGTTAAGGTTTACACCACATTTCACATATAAAACCGTTTATTGAAAGATAATCTGCTTTTTAACTTTGTCTTTGCCATAAAATTTTTCACTTCACGCTACTAGTACAATTTGTCAGACTTTGAATCTGTTAACATGCAACCATGTTTGAAGTTAAATATCCAGTCAAGAACCAAGAGAACGTATTTAAACAGAAATTACGAATGCATTGTTATAGTGAACAGACATCACTGTGTTATTTCGTGTGTACATTCTTGCTTGTTAGTTGCACGATTACGTAACGACTATAAGGCTCACATACTTAGAACATTTACCAGTATTGCTAATGAGATTTTAATGCAACATTTTGGTTTACTTGAAAATACATTCTGGATTTAAAGTACTTTCTGTGAGATACCAGATGATACAGTGGTTAGTTTATGTGACAGCTACACGATTTTATCACGACGCTACTAATGAGTTACAATTTACAATGTTGTTTTGCAGTTTATCTGTTTTATATCTGCACAGTTTTTCTGAATTTTTCTGGAAAGTAAAACATGTTTTAGTATTAACTTTGTGGTATAGCTACAATGAGACAGCCTTTTCTGTAGCACAACAATACGTACAGTACAGTACTTACTTCATCACGGCAATAAGCGTAATAACTAAGATATCTATACGCAAAGCATTTCAATTTCGTTTATCATGAGGTAAGTACATTGACTTCTGCAGAACTTAGTTTTCGGAGGACAATAACTACGACACTTCCACAGAGATTGTCTTACAGCAAGACGCACATTTAGCGCTACAGGACACGCATTAAACTATTTATTTTTCAACATATTTGAATTACAAAGAAAGTTTTCCGTGATACATTTCATTTCATTGCTGTAATCTGTAACACCTGAGGATATAATTACATTAATCCTCAGGGGGGTACACGCTTACTTTGTGTACCATGTGTTTGGCAAGCACAAGGAGCCCTAGCTAATATGGTATTTACTTATACAACTTTACACATCGGTACCATATTTCTATAAAACATAAATTACACAGCTATCTGGTCATTTAACTGAGAGAGACAAACATTTATTTTACTACATCAGTGACAGATGTTTACGTAATTACACCGTTGGATAACGTCACACTTATGAAATTGTATTTTGTCTGTACTTTGTGAACTGTTCATATTTCTTCGGAACCACTGTGATACTATGAGAGCTTTGAATGTGACAGATGTTTACGTAATTACACCGTTGGATAACGTCACACTTATGAAATTGTATTTTGTCTGTACTTTGTGAACTGTTCATATTTCTTCGGAACCACTGTGATACTATGAGAGCTTTGAATGACATATTTGGTATGAGATCATGATTTTTAAAGTACGTTTGAGGTAGATGACTCTTTTGACATGAGCAGAGAATTTTTTTTAGGTTTTGAAATTATTGGAAGAAGCTACGACGATTTTGAGAGTTGACTGTGGTGTTACGATGTTATTATTACGATGACTATGTGTATTATGCTGTTGAGGTATGCTTATGATCAATAAGATGATGCTACCGTATGTGAGGAATTTGATTATGCTACGTATTTTTTATGATTAAATATTGAAGAAGTATCGACGAATATGTAGATGTGTAATAAAGCAAGGAATAAGTGGTTAGGAACTCTGGTTTGTGAAAAAGGATGTTGGAAACCGAGAATCGTTCTTTAAGAGTTATTAAATGTGTGTATATGCGTGAATGTATCACTATGCTGGCGAAAATTTTTTGGACACTCTTATATTTTAAGGATTTTGTTTCTACATATTTGTAACGCAAATTCTTGACCTGTGAATTTTTTTAATATGAGACTGTCACTGTAGCGGAAACTGTTGTCATAATATTTCGGTAAGAAAGGTAAGTCACCGTGACGTAATGCGTTGTGAGCAGCCAGGTGTGCCAGCCGCCTTGAGAAAAGTCATTAGTGTGTGCCTTTCAGAGGCACAGGTGGAGAAAAAAGGAGGCCATTAACCTCGCTATTGACATTCCTTTGCAGAAAGCACCGCAAATACGACACGCTCATTACTTGGAAACATTGTTACATCTGCACACCTGATAATGACAAGCGTCTTTCTACAAGAGTTGAGAGAATTTGTACTAACTTATGAAATGTCGCATGACTATTGAATGATATATTTATGCTTTGTACATAGTTGCTTATTTCATTTGATATCTGTTTTCCAGCTGTGTTGCAGCATTGGTTTTAAAAATAAAATTAAATGCATTTGCTAAAGTGAACACTTTCTGTCAACAGATCTATTAAATAATTATTTCATGATCCACATTCTTCGAAAAAGGAGCTCTTGGAACGGAAAGAACAATAAGAAGCGACTAATAACAGTAACTGTATATATAATTTTCTTTTCAAGTACTTGGTAATTTGTTGTAGCATTAGTTTTTGTGCTGCACCACTTTAACTGCATAGACATTAAGATGTGAATAGACATTGTCCTTATCTGCATTGTTGTCTTTAGTGTAACATTTTTTCTGATTGAGCTTTGTCATGTTTAGGTATAAGTTATAGCATTTGCTGCGGCTGTTTGCCATTCATAGTGCTACTGAATGTCACTTTGTATTACTAGGTTAAGCCAATTTTATTACTGATTTATTTTTCTTGTTTGCTGCGCATTGCCTTATATTAGTTGTAATATTGCTGCCTTTTTTTGCCAATTTCCATTTTTTTATCATTGCTGTTTGTGTAAATTGTTTTGTGCTGCTGCATTGTCTCGTCCCTTAGTTAAGCATCTGAGCTCAGTAGATTTAAGTTAGCTTAAGAGGGGGTAGCCTATATAAGAGAATGAGTTGCGATGGATTTGAAGAAATGCACTGAGAGGTTATATGAGAAAAGTACAGAAAGCAGGTATAGATAGGACTTTTTGGAAATAATGAAGAACGAAGGGAGATCTCCGAGAAGTAAAGAAAGTTTTGTTTGCAAAATACTGCAGTAAAACAAACCCTGTCCTTTCCTTTTGTGTTATCCCACTATGTGTTTGTGTATCCTTGTGTATTTATATTCTTCCTGTCTTTATATGTTTATCTGATAAGACTTATGTTGCAGAATTTTTCTAATACTAAGCTACATTCACTATGATGAGGAATACTGTTATCCTCAAATATAATTTGCATTAATAACATGTTATTTACTTTGTAAAGATGTTTACACATTATTTATTCTGTTTTGTTCTAATGCTCATTCGTGAAGTTGATGTTTCGAAATTTATTCTGATTTTTTATGTATGTGCTCCTGTCATAATTCCTGTAACACTGATGTATATGTTATTTCGATTCTTTTGTAAAGCCTGTACTACTGCAAAGGTTATCTGTAGTGTTATGTTCTTTAAAGATGTATTTTGTACCTTTGTTATTGCATTCTTATGTTATAAAATTGTAACTGACTCCAGTTCATCAAATTAAGTAACTTGTAAATTCCATTTCACTGCACACGTTTCTGTTGGTCATAGTATATGGACAATATGTGAGAAGTAGGGACTGATAGTGTTTGCACGAGTGTTAATAACTCAGTAAGGGACTGGATAACAGCATTGCTGGTTCTAAGGACAATTCCAAAAACTTTGTGAGTGGACAAGTGGTGGGTTATGGACTTGCTATATGATTCGCAAGACTCTTCAATGGTGATTGTGCGCCTGCACAGTCAAACAGATGGCTGCTGGCCATCTCTACAAGGACTACAGTGGGTCTACACCTTTGATGACCCACCAATACCATTATTTCTACAAGGACTGCAGTGGGTCTGCACTTCTGGTGGCCCACCAATACCGTAATCTCTACCAGGACTACAATGGGTCTACTCTGTGACGACCTACCTAACAATATTCTTTAAAACTTCGACTGACTCTGCTGTGGGTTTGCTCTGTTGTGGCCCATTACCTGTCAGCATGTCAAGAGTCAGCGCACTGTCTTTCCGTTGGAAGGACAACAGTACTTCTTCAAGACTGCATGGAAATCCACTACTTCCGTGTGCATTTTCTTTTACTACTCATACTTTGAGAAAAACACTGCAATTTTACTTTGATGAATGATCAGGACTGCCTTTATGGACTGTAAGAAAATTTTAGCTTTTGACCAACATTGTATCAATAAGTGTGTGCATTTGATTTCTTTGCTATTGTAATCATAATTATGAAAAAAAAATTCAAATCTGTATTGACCGCTGCCCAAAACAATTTGTAATTTTTTTTGTGTGGAGCATGGGGGCTATGTAAGTAGGCTGTTTAGGTTTTCTTATTGGTAACGCCGCTTAGCGCTCGGTATGAAAAATCACTGGCTGTGCTGTGCGCAGTGCGTGTTTAGTTTGCATTGTTGTCTGCCATTGTAGTGTTGAGCAGAGGCAGCTGGATGCTAATAGCGCGTAACGTTGCGTAGTTGGAGGTGAGCCGCCAGCAGTGGTGGACGTGGGGAGAGAGATGGCGGAGTTTTCAAATTTGTAAGAATTGGTATCATGAACTGCTATATATATTATGACCAGTGAGGTTAATACATTGTTTGTTCTCTATTAAAATCTTTTATTTGCTAACTATGCCTATCAGTAGTTAGTGCCTTCAGTAGTTTGAATCTTTTATTTAGCTGGCAGTAGTGGCGCTCGCTGTATTGCAGTAGCTTGAGTAACGAAGATTTTTGTGAGGTAAGTGATTTGCGAAACGCATAGGTTAATGTTAGTCAGGGCCATTCTTTCGTAGGGATTTTTGGAAGTCAGATTGCGTTGCGCTAAAAATATTGTGTGTCAGCTTAAGCACATTCGTGTAGAATTTTTCTAAGGGGACGTTTCAACCTAAGGACATCACACACATCCATGCCCGAGGCAGGATTCGAACCTGCGACCGTAGCAGTCCCGCGGTTCCGGACTGCAGCGCTAGAATCGCGCTACCACCGCGGCCGGCCCTTATGGGATTTCGTTGCATTGATAAATACAGGCAAGCAACAACAACTGCTACACTTCTTCCGTCAGTAGCCGCAGACAGACCAAGAATTTGAGCCTAAATGTGCCTAAAAGCGGACAGGAGACTGTCGAGCTGAATGGCTTTCTCGAAACCCTGCTGTTCGCACAGACGACCACAGCAGACAGAAGAATCATGATCTCCGATACTACATCAGTCCTACAGTTGATTAGCAACCATCGTAATTGTTTTGCTAATCCCGCAGTTCCAGCTATTATCGGCGCTGTGTTTCGGCTGCAAAGGAAATGTTGCAATATAGTGATGGAATGAGCGAGAAGCCTCTCTGGGATTCTGGAAATGAACAAGTTGATGTCTTAACAAAACAGCCATCTCTACATAGAGCTATTAAATATAGTAAACTCCCTCTCACAGATATGACACCCATGCTCAGAAAGCTGCTGTCTTCGGATTGTAAAAACGAATGGTCGAGGGTATTTAAAATCAGAGGTATTAACTACGTCAAAGTTCACACCACATTTTCAAGAGTGCAGTGGTATTATAAGACACAAACATCAATGAGCTGCACGACAGTTATACCAAAGCTGAAATTGAGTCATTGGAATCTCACTCAGCACCACTATCGGCTCAGGCAAAACCACTCTGTGTGTTTGCGGAGGAGAAGAAGAAGATGCAAACCATAATTACATTCCTACCATGTCCTCGGAACACGTCATATAAACGTATTTGCGAGTAATCTTTGGGTACTTGGTCGACAGTTCCAAAGCAGCCTCGAAACACTGATGGCATCTAGCGATATAGGAACATATAAAGTACGGTGTGAGTTCGTGAACAATGCCAGAATACCGATAAGCTCCCTCCACTGTTAATCTAACGCTCTTGATAACTAGAGTGCCAAGGGAAGTTGGAAGGACAATTAACTGTCTATATTCCCACATGCTACTAAGCTGCAAATTGAATGCTCAGCCCGTTTAATGTACGAGAGCTATCCACAAAGTACATTACGTTTTGGAATTAAAAATAAATAAAGCATTGGAATTTTTTATTATATACAGATGGAAGCCACATTTAAATATTACTTTTCTACATAGTTGCCATTTAAATTAACACACTTATCGTAGCGATGGACGAGCTTGGAAATTCCTTCGTCGTAAAATTCGGCCTTCTGCGCCTTCAACCACGTGGTTACCTCTTTTGGGACAGAAAAGGTGTGATTTTTGTGGATTTCCTGGAAAGAGTCACTACAGTACTCAAAGGTATTGCCAAACTCTGCACAACCTCAGAAGAGCAATACAAAACAAGCGTAGGGGAAAGTTGGGCTCAAAGATCTTGCTGATTCACGACAACACCCGGGCCCACACGGCAAATGCCACTCCTAAAGTTCTCGAATCTTTTAAGTGGGAGTTGTTTCCTCATCCGCCGTACAGTCCCGACCTGGCACCGAGCGACTTCCACTTATTCCCAGCGATGAAGAAGTGGTTGGCTATGCAGCGTTTTGATGACGACGCACAGCTTCAAGAAGAGGTAACCACGTGGTTGAAGGCGCTGGCGGGCGAATTTTACGACGAAGGAATTTCCAAGCTCGTCCATCGCTACGATAAGTGCCTTAATTTAAATGGCAACTATGTGCAAAAGTAGTATTTGAGTGTGGCTTTCATCTGTATATAATAAAAAAATCCCAATACATTATTTATTTTTAATTTCAAAACGTTATGTACTTCTTGGATAGCCCTCGTGTGTCTTGTGGTGTGTGTGTGTGTGTGTGTGTGTGTGTGTGTGTGTGTGTGTGTGTGTGTGTGAATTCTGGTGAACGTATACCTACGGGTCGGCCGGTGTGGCCGAGAAGTTCTAGGCGCTTCGTCTGGAACCGTGCGACCGCTACGGTCGCAGGCTCGAATCCTGTCCTGGGCATGGATGTGTGTGCTGTCCTTAGGTTAGTTAGGTTTAAGTAGTTCTAAGTTCTATGGGACTGATGACCTCAGATGTTAAGTCCCATAGTGCTCAGAGCCATTTGAACCATATACGTACGGCTGTAATACTCAAATACGTGTCTTGTACACTGTTCTCAAGTTCTGTCTAGATTATACTTGCAGACCACCACAAATATTTAGTTTTCTACGTGAATGTTTTAGAACAACTCTTACAAGACATGCAAACGGACATTTTATTGCTAATTGAAAGTCAGCGAAGCAAATTTTTAAATATAATCTTAAATAATTTCGTCTGAACAGCTGTTTATATTCTAGAGACGAACATTCAGTTAAACCCTCTCGTTCCTAGTGTTCATCCCACCGTATGAGGTCTGCTGTTTTTCATTATTTTTGTACTTTATTTTTTATTTATCTGCGTGGCCGGATTGCATTGCTATATCTCCTGGGCGGTTAATTAATCCAAGGAAGGGATGCCGTGCACGCTGTGTCTATCTCTGAACAGCGTAAATTCTACTCTGCCTGTTATCGTAATTTAACTGCGAATAACGATGGCATTTATGTTCCCCTTTCGAATATCGATACTTTCAATAATTACTTCACAGACACTACGAAAGCAATGACTGCATGAAGCCGAATACACAGAACACTTTTACGTCCACTGATGAAGGTACTGAAGTACGCTACCTGCAGTATACTCGGATCACATTCTACAGGTTATTGATAGTCTCATACGCAAACAGCAGTCAGCATTAAATGAAATTTCTCCAAGTCTACTGAAGAAATGCAAACATATGCTGGTGAAACTACCAGTTCGCCTAGAAAAATTGTGTTACTGAAGACAGTGTATACCCCAAGAAGTCGAAACTGTCTGTACTCAAACACTTACATAAAAATGGGAGATTAGTCATGTTCAGAACTGGAGACCTATTGTCCTAACCTGTACATTCAGCATACTGACTGAGAAAACAACGTTACAAGAAATCTCGTAACACTGCAGCAATGCCGACATGCTAGGTGATTTCCAGCATGGTTTGAGAAGAGATCGAAATACCACGTCAGAAGCAGTACAAGTTGTCCATTATTTAATTAAAAAATGAAATTTCCCAATTAGCAGGAGTATTCCTTGACCTAGCAAAAGCTTTTGACAGAGCGCATAGTGATGCACACATAGCAAAAATTGCGACGGTAAATGATTTCCGCTAAGTTTTCTAGACAATAAGCATTTGATCACATGCCGATGACACATCTAGTGTCTGTTGTACAGACAGTGGGCCCAGTTTTGTTGAGGAGATTCAAAACTTCATTAAATATGTTAGGGCCCCTTCGAAAGAGATACACTATGTGATCAAAAGTATCCTGACAATCACACGTTTTTCCTATTACTTACAACGCATTACAGCTCCGTCGGGTACTGAAAGTGCAATACTATTGTCTATGTTTTACGTAATGAAGCGGGATGACTTTTTTTTTTCAAATACTTTTCACACTAATTATAAGCTAATTATTAACAGTAGGAGAGGACGGTCTATCGCATGACTAGACCGAAAGACATCCTATGGACGGCGTACAGTCGGTAACTTCAGCATACTGTCGGTATAGTTCGTATAAGATCGTACGTCTCCGGTTAAGTTATTGATTTATTTACTAATGTCATTCTTCCCTGGCAGTGTAAAATTACTGAAAGATGGTATTTATGACCTGTAGAGTTCTCCTAATGTCTGAATGGAAAAGGTAAGTTTTGTTAGCAAATACTTATTAACAACATTTACTTGATTCGCACCAGAATAAATGTACTTTATTTGTGTATCTTTCTGCTAACTTCATGAGCCATTTCTGCTCTGAAGGTGCCAGATGGCCTCTGCTAACCAGCTTGGGAACCTACCGCTCGCTCTTTACTCCATATGTACTGCAGTGCTGATACATTACCTCCACGTATGTGAAATAGCAAAACTGAAAATAAAGTAAAATCGGCTCTTATCTGCAAATAAGTGGTACCTTACACACTGCGTTAGTTCACATACCGCCGGTAATCTGCGTGCAGTTTACACCTGCTGACTTCAAGTACGGTACTCTCACGTGTAATTCATCGTCTGAAAGCGAAGGGTCCAGCCTGGAGGAGGGAGTGTTACTCTATGGGAAATGGTTTTGTAGCATTCCCTGGGTATTATCGTCATTGAAGAAGGCACAGTGGATCAACAGAAGCATGCATCTATCCTTGGGGACTTCGTCCACCTCTACAAGCAGTTCGTTTTTTCTCGGTTCGGTGGCGACTAGCAGCAGGCCAGTGCAACACGTCGCACAGCTCGCAGTCTACGTGTGTTGTTCGAAGAGCACCAGGGTGAATTTACCGTACTCCCCTGGCCGCCAAAGTCCCAGGATTATAACCCAATCGAGAATGAGTGGAACCACATCGACCGGGCTGTTCGCGACTTGGATCCTGAACCGAGAAACCCATCGTAGCTGGCAACTGCAGCGGATTCGGCATGGCTCCACATGTGTGTCGGTGCCTTCCAGAAACTCACCGACCCCCTTCCAGCACTTCTCGCAGCGGTCCTCTATGCAAAAGATGGTTATTCAGGCTCTTGACAGGGGTCTATAAGATCACCAATGGCACAAGGACGTCCCATCATGCTGGGATGCTTGCCAATACCGGAGAGCCCTGGCAGTAGTGGCAATATGTAAGGGAAAAATGAATTGAAGTTTATGTTGGAGAGGGCACTCAACTTATGTAGATCGTGCAACAATGTTGACCATTGTGCTGTGATGGTGTAATGATTAGCATTTCTGCCTAGCAAGCAAGAAGACCCGGGTTCGAGTCCACCGACACGGTAACTCAGCGTGTTCGGTCAGAGGGTTAGCTGCCCTCTGTAATAAAAAAAAAAAACTGAGTTAATGGATCAAAGACGAACTGAAACGGGTGTCTTGCGACGTCCGCCACGAGCAGGTGCAACGAACGAAAGCGAACAAAAACGAGTTTTAAAAAATAGTCAAAGCCGCAGCACAAATTTTTATGCATTTCGTCTGCTTCGATCATTACCGTAGATAACAGCACGTTAGTTAATGAAATATTCCAATGAGAAAATTTAAGTTTCTACAAAAAAAAAATCAGGTGAACTACTCCAACACACAGGGATACACGTGTACACCAATAGCTTTCGCGTCACCGTGCTGCTTGCAATGCAACTGCTTGAACGTTGCGGCTGGCAGAGTTGAAAACGTAACATCATAGCCACGAAGACTATTAACTTGTGCCGAGAGGAGCAGCAGAGAGTAAAGTGATACAGCTATGGGGATAGACGGTAGCACCTGTTGTTTGTAATAAATTATGTTGTTTTATTTTTTTGATTACAGGAAATTATGTTTTAATAACCTATATTTCAGAACAGTATTTGGTAAAAAATGATTTCTCATTCACCGTTTGATCAGAAGTTTTCAAAAATCGTAAGTTATTACTTGTATGGCTGGGGAAAGGGTTGTGCTGTATGGTTCAAGAGGTACGTTGCCACAGCAAAAATGTTAGAAAGTAAGCACTGACATTATTTATGTCGTAAATGACACACAAACAGAAGTCAGTCCATCAATGGCTGGACTGTCGTAGAATAGCCTTCATCTCGCTTCTGGCTGATTTCAGTGATCACGGATGCGAACTGTGTTAATCCATGCTAAACAGTAATGATCCAGACGTATGGCAGCTACCAGTACGTCAAAAGCGGGCTTTAATCGCAACTGTGCGGAAGCTCATGAGCATCGCCACGTTACCATCTTTAACCCTAATAGGTGTCAATAAGACATATACAGTATCGCATCAAAAGTATCCGCAAACTGATGTGGTCATCATTATGGCGTATGAGCACCCTTCGCTATTATGTCAGCTTGAACTCTGCTGGGGGATTCTTTCAGTGGGGTGTCTGAATATTTGTGGACTAATAGCAGACTTTTCTTAAACCATGTAGCGTGGAGCGAAGTTGGTGTTTTAACTCATCCCAAAGGTGTTCCATTTGGATTCAGTTCGGGACTCTGCGGAGGCAAGTCGATATCAGGAACGTTATTTTACACAAACCATTGCCTCAAAGACGCTGCCTTATGACAGGGTACATTTTGATGCCGATGTAAACAATCATAGTCTGCGAGTTGTTCGTCTAATATAACCAGTCACAATGCTTTAAAATGTATTTTTATCTGCTTTCTTAAGTTCAATAAAAGAATTACACCCTGACTACCAGAAACACCCACATACCGTAAAACCAGACAGTCCCTACTTCACCGTTCGCGCTACAATGGTGACGTGTGATGTTTCCCAGGCACTCACCAAACTTAAAACCTTCCACAGGATTTCCTATCGCTCCAAATCACTCGTACCCAATCGTCCACAGTTCAGTGTCATGCGACGCTTAGCATTGCCTACAGAAATGTGTGGCGAATGTGGAGTTGCTCGACCTTTGCACCCCAAGCTGTTCAACTCCCTACGCACAGTCAGTGTGCCAACAGGACTGCTGGCATCACTTTGGTACTCGTTAGTTATTGATTTCTCTGGTTTCGTACGATCTGTTTTTCCTAGAACCGACGTCAATATTCGACGGTCCCTCTGCGTCAGTACATGAGCTTTGCCTGATCGTGACTTAACTGTAGTTGTTCCTTTACTTTTCCGCTTCACAATCACTTTACCAACAGTCAACCTGGGCCAGCTTTAGAACTGTTGAAATGTCCCTCAAGGATCTGTTACTCAGGTGACACTCAATGACTAGTTTACGTTCGAAGTCAGTTTAGCCTGGCTGACCCATTCTGCTGTTAATGGTTCTCTACTGACAACACAGAGTTCCTTCCCTCCTTTTATACTGACGAGTACGCATCTCGTGAGACCTGGTTCAAAAAATGGTTCAAATGGCTCTGAGCACTATGGGACTTAACTTCTGAGGTCATCAGTCCCCTAGAACTTAGAACTACTTAAACCTAACTAATCTAAGGACATCAAACACAGCCATGTCCGAGGCAGGATTCGAACCTGCGACCATGACGGTCACGCGGTTCCAAACTGTAGCGCCTAGAACCGCTCGGTCACTCTTACCGGCTGAGACCTGGTGATCAGTTCTACATTACATAGGTGTGCCCAGATACTTTCGATCAGATAGTGTACCATCCCCAAAATACTGAGAATTCTAGCCAGTATAAAGGCTAAAAATATTGACTTCAACAATAGTTGTCCGCAGCTCGTGGTCGTGCGGTAGCGTTCACGCTTCCCGCGCCCGGGTTCCAGGGTTCGATTCCCGGCGGGGCCAGGCATTTTCTCTACCTCGTGATGACTGGGTGTTGTGTGATGTCCTTAGGTTAGTTAGGTTTAAGTAGTTCTAACCTCTAGGGGACTGATGACCATAGATGTTAAGTCCCATAGTGCTGACAGCCATTTTTCAACAATAGTTGTTATTATCGATAACAATAATGCAAAATAGACGTAAATAGTGGTGTTGATATCACTCTTAATCTGGCATAGTTGGATGTCAGTGTCGGATTATATCCGCTAAGTCAATATTACTGCAGATTTCCGTATCCTAACAGGGCTCTAGATATAGTTTCATCATTTCTAGGAAGCCAACAAGAAGCCTCGGTAGGGTGAAAAGAATTAGGCAGAGAAGCACCCATTACGTTGTAAACTGCTTGTTAATCGTCGTATGTTAAAGGTATTTACCCCAGTCGTGCTTCAAGTTAGTTAACGAAACGTACGGGACTTACTTGTTTCAGAATGTGAGTATCGTTCTCTCCCTCTCGAAACGAGAGCAGCAGTGCGAAGCACAGGGTGAAATTTCAAAACAGCAACTTGCCGGCAGAGTTAGGTAGGATGTGTTGGGGCCACCTGTCAAGAGGGGCGCGCCGAGTGTTTCTGGGGCAGGGGAGAGCGCCATCGTCCTCGTCAGAGTGGTTTCGTAGTACGCAGCCGCCGCACCAGGGGCGCGCCCAAACTTTTATGTGCCACAGTGGCTGACGCGCGGGCGGAGTTGGCCGTATTACGTCGCCGGCCACTCGTAACTCCTTTCGACAAGGCAGGTGTGTGCGGCGGCCGCGCGCGCTGTTAAACATTTCAAGCCCCTCCCGCCCGGCCACGGACCGACCGCACCGCACGGCTTACCCGCTGCAGGTGTTTAATGGAAAGCCGCCGGCCAGTGGCCGTGCGCCATAAAGCCGACACCGAAACACCATTAGCATAACTGCGCTGGCCCCATTCAACCGGCTCGGCCGTTTTTACACGGCACCACGGTCGGCCGGCGTTCCTACATACCCAGCACTCGTCTGGCAACGCTGCCCGCACGGAACAGTGCTGTAGGTCCTCATTTTGGATGGGCGTGGTCATTGTCGCACGTGGGAACAGGCATGTGCTCGCGATATACCATTGTCCCCTCGTCGACACGGTTACATCCTTAATTTTGGTCAGCAGGGTTAAGCTTTCGGTCCTGCGTCCAGTCGCAATCGAAGTGGAAAGTTTCGCAATATCGCCGCCTCCCCTCCCCCTCCTCCCCCCCCCCCCCACATACACACAGGTCAGTCGTTTTCGATGAACTTAGCGAAGTATCATCAGTTCTTATCGCTGCAATCGGTATTCAGTTTGCGAGATTCTAACGGCTCCGTAACATTCCGTTGTTCCTTAGTAATTGTAAGCCTGTACTGCTATCACAGCGACTGTTAACAGGACCAAATCCTGCAACAGCTGCGGCAGTTTTCAAATATTCACTGGTATAGTTTTATTTTTTTCAGACTATGTGAAAACTGCTGTGGACAGTTGAGTATAAACGCGAGGAAATGATGATATACAAGAAAGATTCATGAACATTCATGTAAAAAAATGTTCAAAATTAAAATTTCATTTCGTTTAGTCTGCATCCATTTTTAATCTTTATTTCCTTTCATTCCCCTTTCAGACTGAGCTTCAGGCGCTAAATACCTTCTCTTCACACACTGAGTGACAAATGTCATAGGGCAGCGATATGCAGATAATACAGAAGGCAGTAGAATCGAGTACAAGAGGTATAGGAGGGCAGTGCACTGGCGTATCAGTCGTTTGCACTCAGATGATTCGTGTGAAAATGTGTCCGACGTGACTATGGCCGCACGACGGAAATTAACAGACTTTCACTGCGGAATGATTAGTTGGAGCTAGACGCATGGGACATTCCAATTCGTAAATCTTTGGGGAATTCAATATTCAAAGATCCACAGTGTCAAGAGTGTGCTGAGAGTACTAAATTTCAGGCAGTACCTCTCACCAGGGACAATGTAATGGCCGACGACCTTCACTTAACGACCGACAGCAGTTGCGTTTTCGTAAAGTTGTCAGTAGTAATCAGGCAAGCAACACTCTTGAAATAACCGCAGAAATCACTTTGGAACACACGACGAACGTATCCGTTACGGAAGTGCTGTGAAATTTGGCGTTAACGGGATATGGAAGCAGACGACAAATGGGAATGTCTTTGCTAACAGAACGACATCGCCTGCAGCGGCTCTCCTGTGTTCGTAACCATATTGGTTGGACCACAGATGAACGTAAAGTCGTGGTGGCCTCGTCATGTGAGATCTATTTCAATTGGTAGGAACTGATATAGGGTTAGAGTGTGTCGCAGACTTCACGGAGCCATGGATCCAAGATGTCAACAATGCACTGTCAAACTGATGGTGCCTTCATAAGGGTGCAAACTGTGCTTACATGGAATGGACGGGGTCCTCTATTCCAAATGAGCCTATCAATGACTGGAAATGGCTATGTTCGGTTACTTGGAGGCCGTTTGCAGCCATTCATTGACTTCATGTTCCAAACAATGATGTCAGGTCACCGGGCCACAGATGTCCAGAATTTAACTGTAGAACATTCTGGACAATTCGACAGAATTATTTGGGCTTCCAGAGCGCCAGGCCTGAATCCCATCGAAATTTATATAATATAATCGAGAGGTCAGTTAGTGCATAAAATTCTGCACCAGCTACACCTTCGCAATTACGAAAGGCTGTAAAGCCTAAAGAGGCAGCATGGGTCAATACTTCTCCAGGCGTCTCCAACAGCTTATTAAGTCCATTCCACATTGAGTTGCTGCATTAGGACAGGAAAAAGGAGATCCAAAACTCCTCAGTGTACAGTTTTCGGGTACAATAAAGTATAAAAAGTAATAATTAAGTAAAATATGGTGTTTTCCTCAGCAAAATGGCTGATATTGACGTGGCCAATGATGACTACGTTGAATATGGAGTCGGGATTGTAATATTGATGAGGCTGTAAATATTGGAGTTATTGTGGCTAGATGACTGGTTTCAGCTAAATATGGGCTACAGGAGGAGACCTTATGTGGGTTTCCTGAACCATTAGGTAGACAAGAATATCACTTCATATTTGCATTGTTGTTAATATTGTAACACCCCACCCGTCACTTATCTGGTTTTGGTGTGTGTTCACCCCAGGTAATTGACTAACAGATCAACAGAGAGTGCAAAACTGACGCAGTGTCAGATAAGGGAAAGAAAGTAATAAGGCCCTGTGTCCCTGCCGGCCGCGGTGGGTCGTGGTGGCCGTGCGGTTCTGGCGCTGCAGTCCGGAACCGTGGGGCTGCTACAGTCGCAGGTTGGAATCCTGCCTCGGGCATGGGTGTGTGTGATGTCCTTAGGTTAGTTAGGTTTAAGTAGTTCTAAGTGCTAGAGGACTTATGACCTAAGATGTTGAGTCCCATAGTGCTCAGAGCCATTTGAACCATTTTTGGATCCTGTGTCCCTGATTGAACTGTGGTGGCAGTTTTGACATTATTCAGTTCAGAATTGATCCCTTTTACTTAAAAAGGGGTGCACATTGATGTTGTATTCAGCTATTGAACACCACATGCAAATGTTGAACATAAAATTAATTAAGAAAGTGACTTGGGATTTCAACTACTTGAGTGAAAACAGATGCAGTCGATTAGCACAGATTTATTTTAACTCACGACCTTCAATCACCACATTACATGACTCTCCTAACAGGCAGTGGTAATAAATTGCTTTTGCGTGGAGTAAAGAGCGATAAATCAAAAGTAATTCTTATCGACTGACCCAGGCGTAATGCGAAGTGAGAGAAGAATTCTACAATACACGGCCCATGAAGCCCTCATGGAAACTTTGCCACCATGATCCAACAAATTAATCAGTGGCCGGAGCGGGTGCAGTATCACCAAATTCAGCGTGCTGGTGCCGTGTTGTTGTGCGGACGTCGGCTGACCTCATGGTGTTGCAAGGCTGCGCTCGTCTATTCACTCCTAGCTATCTTGCTCAGTACATAGCTGAACCAAAACTTCCTACCTCCAAGCTCAATCGTTCCATTTGCTAAGTCCTAAACTACAGAGATCCTCACTCTTTCTCAGGCAAGCTGAGTAAAGAACGCCACGTCCGCACTCTAAGCAAGCTGGGAATGGAAGACCTTACGGAGACTTCGCACAGTCTGCTCTTCGCCTCGGTTTCCCCTCTAGCAAAATCACTTACGCCAATTGCAGCCCAAGTCGCGTAAATTATGCATCGCTTCCCAGCGCCGACCAATGCCTGCTCTGGAAAGTGAACAAATTCCCACAAAATTTCCCTTCCTCTCAACTTCTGCTATTTAGCTCCTCCAAGGCCACCCATCAAGGTTAGCATCTGCATGAACACCAAGTTTTCCAGAATTCTGACTCCCAGGTAAGTACTTCAAATTCCTTGGTCCTACATCCCCATCGGAGACCGGTGTATTTCATTCTGTCGCTCCTCACCTGATTTACTTCAGACTCTGTGGCCTGTGAAATCAGCGTGAAGTTGCTATAGTCAAGAACACACATATTTTGACCTTCGTTGACTGCTCCACTGTAGCTTTGCGCGGCTTTCTCGCATGTTTCAATGAAAACTTGATGACGGACATTTATCAACAGGCATACAAGTTCTCCGTCTGCTTCCCAGTAGCATGGGGTCAACCACCCCCCTCACTGTCACTCATCTTAAGGCAGCCGGAGGCCGTGCCCCATTACCACTTGCTCAAGCATTTGAGCCAGTCTAAGCTGCCTACTGTCGCTTCCCTTCACCACTCCCCAGCCACACGCCGTGGTCAACTCGAATACTTCCCTGGGGTAAACTAGCCCCCAGTAAATCCACGCATTTCCACAAAGTTTTCATTTTGTGTGAATTACTTTAAAACCATCACCTGACATTAATTATTCCAATACGTCCATACTATACCCTCTACAAGATGCATTGTGCCTTGTCAGTCATTCTTGTTCAGCCCTACTGTTCGCTCAATGTGAGTTAGGTGATCTTTAATGACTTCATGTAAGGGGTATAGTTCTTGCCATATTATAAAAGGGACAACAGTGGATGCCTGTACCCTACTTTTGAGGTCCCTGTAATGTGTAAAATTTCGTTATATACTGTCCTTTGTGGTAGTGCACTTTAACAGCTGTCGATAGATTTCCTCATGAATGCGAACCTGTGCAGGAGAGTACAACCTAGACGAACTACATCGACAGCTGTTGAAAATTCAGTGCCACGAAGGATGATAAACAGCAGAATTTTACTGACTGCACATTGAAAGCCAACATCGTAAAGACCTCAAACGTAGAATACAGCCATGGGATGTTTTTCCGATTACCAACCATGCGAATCTGAAGTCGTAGTCTTTCCTACCTAATAGTCCCCCCAGACGATCACGCTAGATGTGGATGATCAATGTCGTCTGGCAATATTCGTTCTCCTCGTAATTTACATTCCATGGATACGTCTATCGTGATGCTGTGTGCCGAACTGGAACGGGTCTGAAAGACGCGTGGTGCCCCTCCTACTTCCAGTGTTGCCGACTGGAGCATGACTGACATCACGTCTGCTGTGTCAAGTGATGCCACGACAGTGCATCCAGTCCGAAGTTCTTCAGACGTCGTCGCAAGCCTGTGTGGATATTTGTCTTGCTGAAAAACATGCTGTTGTTCTGACTCACAGTATATGACGTGGCTCTAAAATGACCGAATTAGCAGCACGTGCGTCTTCTCGGCGCTAGTTGCACGAGGCCATGGAGATAAGCATGGCCATGAGTGTGGCCTTCCTGAACCCGTGAGTTCCATATTCGCATGACAGTCATGGCATTCCAGTCAGTGCAAGCAGTAGCATCGCGATCACAGTTTAGATAGACCACAACCCTGCCACTGTGGAGTCCTGACAAATCCTGATAGACATTTCTCATTACACTAGTTTTTGTATCATGACTGTAGGTCTTCACCTGATGTTATCTGTAACACCGTTCATTAGTCTAGCAGAGGTTGCAGGAATGCTGACACCTCGTCAGCGACTCTTGACACAACTGTCTCAGGTCAGTGGCACGGCTGTGTGGTCTGCTGGTGACGATAGCTCGGCGATACAGGCGCGGCCTAGCAAGACTCGTTGCAATGACCCAGTGCTGCTACCATCTCAGTGCTCTCGAAAACAGCCCATCGAGTGTTCAGATGGAGTCGGCGGACTACGGCCCAGGATGCCAGTTGTCGTGAAGACTAGACTCTGGTCACGTAACTGGTATCGACCAAGGATTAGATTAGATTAGATTAGATTAGCAGCAGATTCCATGTGGCAACACGGAAACGCCTCACTTGGTCAGTCAGAGGATTGAAGCTTGCTTCCGATGATCCAGTAGTGAAGGAGGGCTGGCTCCTCACCATTTCTCTTATTCACAATGTCCCAGTAGACAGCATTGGTAGACCATGGCTGTGGTATGTAAGAGGTTCGCTGCCTTTCGCTGTTGAATTCAGCAATCAAGTAGCAGGCTGATCATCATCAGTATGTGAGTCGTAGTTTCACTGAAACTCAAAAGACTGTCGTTGTCTCTAGTTCTAGCGACACAGACAGATGGCGGCACGGCAAAATGAGTTCCTGAGGCAATAAGCCTCTCTATTTAACAAGCCAAGTCTGCATCAGTGTCGTAGTTGCTCTGGTGGTATGAGCGCATTTGTCCCCATTTATCAGACCATCAGCGCTCCTTTCTTCGCTAAGACAATGTCAATAATGATTCTGGTTCGTTGATTTCGCTTCTTACTGTCTACGTTTCACTTTGTAGCACCGCTCGGTCGGTGAAGTTACATGGTGTTACCTCACAGCGCCTTGTTAAGTAGCACAGCGCTGACTGCATTTCTGTCTGCCCTGTTCCGAGGTCTGTTGCATCGGCCGTACGCTGTGATAACATACCTACTGGCACACCAGCACAGCGCTCACGTACTCTGATCCGAGATCGCCATTTAGAACTGCTCAATAAAATTATTCGCCTTTGTATCAGAATGAAAGGCAAATGACATACTGAAAACATTAATCGAAGTAGATATACTCTGGATCAAGTGGCACCAGCTGGATTTTAGTTCGTCTACATGTACATCTACATCTACATGACTACTCTGCAATTCACATTTAAGTGCTTGGCAGAGGGTTCATCGAACCACAATCATACTATCTCTCTACTATTCCACTCCCGAACAGCGAGCGGGAAAAACGAACACCTAAACCTTTCTGTTCGAGCTCTGATTTCTCTTATTTTATTTTGATGATCATTCCTACCTATGTAGGTTGGGCTCAACAAAATATTTTCGCATTCGGAAGAGAAAGTTGGTGAGTGAAATTTCGTAAAAAGGTCTCGCCGCGACGAAAAACGTCTATGCTGTAATGACTTCCATCCCAACTCGTGTATCATATCTGCCACACTCTCTCCCCTATAACGCGATAATACAAAACGAGCTGCCCTTCTTTGCACCCTCTCGATGTCCTCCGTCAATCCCACCTGGTAAGGATCCCACACCGCGCAGCAATATTCTAACAGAGGACGAACGAGTGTAGTGTAAGCTGTCTCTTTAGTGGACTTGTTGCATCTTCTAAGTGTCCTGCCAATGAAACGCAACCTTTGGCTCGCCTTCCCGACAATATTATCTATGTGGTCCTTCCAACTGAAGTTGTTTGTAATTTTAACACCCAGGTACTTAGTTGAATTGACAGCCTTGAGAATTGTACTATTTATCGAGTAATCGAATTCCAACGGATTTCTTTTGGAACTCATGTGGATCATCTCACACTTTTCGTTATTTAGCGTCAACTGCCACCTGACGCACCATACAGCAATCTTTTCTAAATCGCTTTGCAGCTGATACTGGTCTTCGGATGACCTTACTAGACGGTAAATTACAGCATCATCTGCGAACAACCTAAGAGAACTGCTCAGATTGTCACCCAGGTCATTTATATAGATCAGGAACAGTAGAGGTCCCAGGACGCTTCCCTGGGGAACACCTGATATCACTTCAGTTTTACTCGATGATTTGCCGTCTATTACTACGAACTGCGACCTTCCTGACAGGAAATCACGAATCCAGTCGCACAACTGAGACGATACCCCATAGCTCCGCAGCTTGATTAGAAGTCGCTTGTGAGGAACGGTGTCAAAAGCTTTCCGGAAATCTAGAAATACGGAATCAACATTTATACTCCGCAAGCCACCCAACGCTGTGTGGCGGAGGGCACTTTACGTGCCACTGTCATTACCTCCCTTTCCTGTTCCAGTCAAGTATGGTCCGCGGGAAGAACGACTGCCAGAAAGCCTCCGTGCGCGCTCGAATCTCTCTAAGTTTACATTTGTGATCTCCTCGGGAGGTATAAGTAGGGGGAAGCAATATATTCGATACCTCATCCAGAAACGCACCCTCTCTGCGATGCAGAGCGCCTCTCTTGCAGAATCTGCCACTTGATGGTTCAAATGGCTCTGAGCACTACGGGACTTAACATCTGTAGTCATCAGGCCCCTAGAACGTAGAACTACTTAAACCTAACTAACCTAAGGACATCACACACATCTGAGGCAGGATTCGAACCTGCGACCGTAGCAGTCGCGCGGTTCCGGACTGCGCGCCTAGAACCGCAAGACTACCGCGGCCGGCTCTGCCACTTGAGTTTGCTAAACATCTCCGTAACGCTATCACGCTTACCAAATAACCGTGACGAAACGCTCCGCTCTTCTTTGGATCTTCTCTATCTGCTCTGTCAACCCGACCTGGTACGGATCCCACACTGATGAGCAGTACTCAAGTATATATCGAACGAGTGTTTTGTAAGCTACCTCCTTTGTTGATGGACTGCATTTTCTAAGGACTCTCCCAATGAATCTCAACGTGGCACCCGCCTTACCAACAATTAATTTAATATGAACATTCCACTTCAAATCGTTCCGTACGCATATTTTACAGAAGTAACTGCTACCTGTGTTTGTTCCGCTATCATATAATCATGCAATAAAGGATCCTTCTTTCTATGTATTCGCAATACACTACATTTATGTATGTTAAGGGTCAGTTGCCACTCCCTGCACCAAGTGCCTATCTTCTGCAGATCTTCCTGCATTTTGCTACAATTTTCTAATGGTGCAACTTCTCTGTATACTACAGTATCATCCGCGAAAACCCGCATGGAACTTCCGACACTATCTACTAGGTTATTTATATATATTGTGAAAAGCAGTGGTCCCACAACACTCCCCTGTGGCACACCAGAGGTTACTTTAACGTCTGTAGACGTCTCTTCATTGATAAGAACATGCTGTGTTCTGTTTGCTAAAAACTCTTCAACCCAGCCACGCAGCTGGTCTGATATTCCGTAGGCTCTTACTTTGTTTATCAGGCGACAGTGCGGAAATGTATCGAACGCGTTCTGGAAGTCAAGGTAAATGGCATCTACCTGGAAACTTGTATCTAATATTTTCTGGGTCTAATGAAGAAATAAAGCAAGTTGGTTCTCATACTATCGCTGTTTCCGGAATCCATGTTGATTCCTAAGGAGTAGATTTTGGGTGTCCAGAAATGAGATGATACGCGAGCAAAAAACATGTTCTAAAATTCTACAAGAGATCTATGTCAGAGATATAGGCCTATAGTTTTGCGCATCTGCTCGACAACCCTTCTTGAAAACTGGGACTACCTGTGCTCTTTTCCAATCATTTGGAACCTTCCGTTCCTCTAGATACTTGCGGTACACGGCTGTTAGAAGGGGGGCAAGTTCTATCCCGTACTCTGTGTAGAATCGCTGGGCGGGACAGCAATATCGTGATTGTGATCGGCTTCTGAGCTGCACGATTTGGGCAGCAGAGGGGAAAGTGTTATCTAGGAACACCCATCCAATTTGTCCGGAGTTCACATGTCATGTAAGTCAGTGATCAGTACGCCTAACAGAACTGGCACCAAGGCTCAGATCTGTGGAATTTGTCGAATAATCTCTAAATGCAGCAACGCCTCAGATGCCATTTGGGCAGTGGACCTGCCACTGATTTTATTCGCTTTATCTTTCTGACTAATCCACGTTATCTCCCTGTATCCACATGTTGTATATGACACACAGATCTAGAAACTTTTTTTGCGTACAGAACCCATGTAGCGCCAGAGACACAGGTGCCAATAGTTTTCTCGCTTTCCAAGAGGTATCAAACCCTATAGCAGCAAGTTTCAGCGCTCTGAGCGGTCAGTTATTGAAGTCAGCCGTTATTTACCTAACGTCTGCAGTGGAAGAAGAGCAAAACGATGTCGAGATTCTGTGATTGAGTGTTCTTATTCATTTATTCACGTCCTAACTGCCCTTGTACCGGTGCTGTTTTATTGTCAACAGACTGTTAACGTACTTTTAGCTCCTTGTAACATTAAGATACACTTTTCAATAATCTGTTGTGCATGTCCACGTGTGTGTCGTTTATGGTGAAGTGGATTTGTATCTCGTAATATCGTTTATTTATTTGTAAATATTCTGCTATAATTTGTTGTCAGATTTGGCACGTTTCGCTATTGTCGAGCGATAATAAGTGGAGCAGCTATAATAATAATGAATGATAGTAACAGCAATAGTAATAATAAAAGAATGCCGGCCGCGGTGGTCTCGCGGTTCTAGGCACGCAGTCTGGAACCGTGCGACTGCTACGGTCGCAGGTTCGAATCCTGCCTCGGACATGGATGTGTGTGATGTCCTTAGGTTAGTTAGGTTTAATTAGTTCTAAGTTCTAACGGACTGTTGACCTCAGATGTTGAGTCCCATAGTGCTCATAGGCATTTGAACCATTTTTGAAGGCGAGTCAAACGTGGCGGATCCATAATTACTTCTGCTACAACCACGAAACAGTCTTCCTTGGTGACATACAGATATTTTTCAGCCTTTGACATCTACTCAAGCTTTTGAAGAAGCAACTCTGAAAGGACAAGAGGACCAACCACACAAATACTTCACAAAATACGTCGCGGCATATATTTTTGAACACATCTGCACACGTACAGATCACATGGCATTCATACATATGGACAAGTCACTAAACACAACAGTTAAAGAAATAAAGGTTTTTTAAGAATAACTGTTAAGATGTTATATATTGGCTGTCTTTCAGTGCACACGTCGTCTTCTGAATGAAAAAGTGTATCACTTTTCAACATAATCTCCCCCACGCTCAATGCAAGTCCTCCAACGCTTAGAAAGCGCAAAAATACCTTTAGAAAAAATTCTTTTGGTAGTCCGCAAACCACCCATGCACCGCGTGGCGTACCTCTACATCAGAACGGAACTTCTTTCCTCCCATTGCGTCTTTTGAGTGGTCCAAACATATGGAAATCACTTGGGGCAAGGTCTTGTGAGTATGGTGAATGAGGAAGACACTCAAAATGCAGGTCTGTGATTGTTGCAACACTTTGTGAAACGGGAGTACATCGTGAACAATGTGGTGTGCTGACCCATGACTAATCTGTAAACATGCTGCCATGTCATTTAGTGTCACTCGGCGGTTTACCTTGACTGTGGCTTCTGATGCTGCACTGTTCTGTGGAGTCACAACTCGATGTGCCTGACCTGGACGAGGAGCAACTTCCACTGAAGTCACACCATTAGGGAACTTCCTACTCCATTCGTAGACTTGCTACTGTGACAAACATGCATCACCATACTGAACCTTATTTCGTCGATGAATTTCAATATGTTTCACACATTAAGTATGCAAAAACCGAATAACAGAACGCTGTTGGTCCCTGGTGCAAGTCGCAAATGGGGCGGCCAACTTAATACTGACACTGCGGCGGTATGTGTGCATCTGCTCTATGCTGACACCTACAGGCCATTCTGCAAGCTGTTTGTAGCACGCTTGCCAACTTGCAGGATAACGGCGCGAAATTTCGATTTGTTATTACAAATTTCCGGTGCCCTGGGAAACGAGGCACCGGGATTAGACAACATTCCATTGGAACAACTGACGGCCTTGGGAGAGCCAGTCATGACAAAACTTTACCATCTGGTGAGCAAGATGTATGAGATCGCCGAAATACCATCAGACTTCAAGAAGAATATAATAATTCCAATTCGAAAGGAAGCAGACGTTGACAGATGTGAAAATTACAGAACTATTAGTTTAATTAGTCACCGCTGCAAAATACTGACACGAATTCATTACAGACGAATGGAAAAACTGGTAGAAGCCGACCTTGGGGAAGATCAGTTTGGATTCCGTACATATGTTGGAACACGTGAGGCAATACTGACCCTACGACGTATCTTAGAAAATAGATTGAGGAAAGGCAAACCTACATTTCTAGCATTTGTAAACTTAGATAAAGCTTTCGGCAATCTTGACTGGAATACTCTCTTTCCAATTCTGAAGCTGACAGGGGTAAAATACAGGGAGCGAAAGGTTATTTACACATTGTACAGAAACCAGATGGCAGTTATAAGAATCGAGGGGCATGAAAGGGAAGCAGCGGTTGGGAAGGGAGTGAGACAGGGTTGTAGCCCCTCCCCGATGTTATTCAATCTGTATATTGAGCAAGCAGTAAAGGAAACAACAGAAAAATTTGGAGTAGGTATTAAAATCCATGGAGAAGAAATAAAAACTTTGAGGTTCGCCAATGACATTGTAATTCTGTCAGAGACAGTAAAGGACTTGGAAGAGCAGTTGAACGTGCTGGACAGTGTCTTGAAAGGAGGATATAAGCTGAACATCAACAAAAGCAAAACTAGAATAATGGAATGTTGTCAAATTAAGTCGGCTGATGCTGAGGGAATTAGATTAGGAAATGTGACACTTAAAGTAGTAACGGAGTTTTGTTATTTGGGGAGCAAAATAACTGATGATGGCAGAAGTAGAGAGGCTATAAAATGTAGACTGGCAATGGCAAGTAAAGCGTTTCTCAAGAAGAGAAATTTGTTAACATCGAGTATAGATTTAAGTGTCAGGAAGTCGTTTCTGAAAGTATTTGTATGGAGTGTAGCCATGTATGTAAGTGAAACATTGACGATAAATAGTTTGGACAAGAAGAGAATAGAAGCTTTCGAAATGTGGTGCTACAGAGGAATGCTGAAGATTAGAAGGGTAGATCATCATATAACTAATGAGGAGGTATTGAATAGAATAGGGAAGAAGAGGAGTTTGTGGCACAACTTGATAAGAAGAAGGGACTGGTTGGTAGGACATCTTCTGAGGCATCAGGGGATCACAAATTTAGCATTGGAGGGTAGCGTGGAGGGTAAAAATCGTAGAGGTAGACCAAGAGATGAATACACTTAACAGATTCAGAAGAATGTAGGCTGCAGTAAGTACTGGGAGATGACGAAGCTTACACAGGATAGAGTAGCAACAACAACATTAGAAATTTAAGATTTCATTTGGCTCATCCTTGTAAATCTACATTTGCACTCACCAACATGTAATTAAATTATTTACATCTACTGGTTTTCTTATCATTGCAAGTTTACAAAATTTAAACCAATCATTACGCAAATGAAGTTTTATAATTTGCTCTTGAATGACAGTATGTCGCAAACGACATAATCTAGACAATATTTTAAAAGAAATATTCTTAACCTTGTTGGTCACTTGATTAAATATAATAGAAATGTAAGTGGAGAACATTTTTCTGCTAGCGGATCTGAAGAGGGTAAACAGGCACAAAACATAATCGCGAGCAAGCGCGCGCGCACACACACACACACACACACACACACACACCGGGCCACGTGGAGCGGCCATCTGGCGCAGGCCGATGTACTTTGCAGATGGACCTCGGGCCGCCCGGAATTTTGTTAGGCGCGCGCAGCGGGTCTGCTCCCGGCCGATGCTGTCTAAATAAATTACGGGGTCGCCCCGCGCTTGCGGTGCGTGACGTCCGACCCCTGCGTTATCCGGTAACCGTGCCGGCAGAGAAGGAAACCCGGAAGCCCACTCCGCCTCGCCCTAAAAGATGGGCAGGGATTCTGCAGGCGACTGTGTGGCCTCTTTTATGTCAGTTCCTTCTATCAGGTAAGCGCATTTGGAAGTTAGAAGGTTTATTTTCGATTTTACGACCGTGTTACCAGTTCTGTTGTTATGCTGTTTTCTGCGCGCGTTATCATAAAATAGCCGGCCGGTGTGGCCGTGCGGTTCTAGGCGCTTCAGTCTGGAACCGCGTGACCGCTACGGTCGCAGGTTCGAATCCAGTCTCGGGCATGGATGTGTGTGATGCCCTTAGGTTAGTTAGGTTTAAGTAGTTCCAAGTTCTAGGGGACTGATGACCACAGATGTTAAGTCCCATAGTGCTCAGAGCCATTTGAACCATTTTTATCATACAACACAACGGGTTGATCTACTTAAAATTTAAGTAGTGTTAATTGACAGTGTAATTGGCGACCTTATCTCATTATGTTACACTAAATGACTTGAAGTGTGTTCTTCAAGAACACAAGTGCAATTCAGAGGTAAAAAATTGAATGAGATTTACTGTCAAACTCAAAATCAATACAACTGCACTCACGTACACTGTCTGATCAAAGGCAACTAGACACATTATTAGTGGACACTAATATGAAGTGTCCAGCATGAGATGTTTACTCTGCAGCAGGAGAGCTTCTGTAAAGTTTGGAAGGTAGGAGACAAGATACTGGCAGAAGTAAAGCTGTGAGGAAGGGGCCTGAGTCGTGCTTGGGTAGCCCAGATGGTAGAGCACTTGTCCGCGAAATGCAAAGATGCCGATTTCGAGTCTCGGTCTGGCACACAATTTTAATCTGCCAGGAAGTTTCAATACGAAATGTGTTCATTTTTCCAATTTACGACGGCCTGAACTTTGCTGCGGATATTTTATATGAGGTGTCTGAACATCTATGGTGAAATGGCAGTCCATTCTTCCTCAAGAACCAAAACCAGAGAACTTAGTGATGGTGGACGGTGGGTCTGGAGCAACATCGACGTCCTAACTCATCCCAGCGGTGTTAAGTTGGGTTTGTGTCGGGATTTGGGCACATCAGACCATTTCAGGAAGTTATTGCCCACAAGCGATTGCCTTACAGATGCTCCTGTACGACACGTGGATTGTAATGCTCATACAATCCTTGCCTCCCACATGTTCCCCTACTGTACGTAATAAACAATGCTGTAAAGTGTATTCGTATCCTTCCGCATTTAGCACAATAATGGAAAGTTACCCAGAGAAAATAATTACATACCCTAACACCATCTCCTCCGTAGTTGACTCTCAGGATGGTGCTTGTGACTGAAACAACTGGTTTTCGGTTACAGCGGTTCTTTCAGTCTCTAGCTTGACTGTTAAATACACCCAAATTAACCGATTTCTGAAATAACTGAATTTCGGTTTCCTTGCTATTATTTCCAGTAACAAACACAGACTTCGAACACAGATTCAAATGTTGTAATGAGGCAAAGGAGTAGGAGAACGCGATGGACAAGGAGATTTAGGTGTAAGTAGGCTGTTTAAGTTTTCTTATTGGTAACGCCACGTAGCGCTCTGTATGAAAATCGCTGGCTGTGTTGTGTGCAGTCTGTGGCTGGTTTGTATTGTTGTCTGCCATTGTAGTGTTGGGCAGCGCCAGCTGGATGCTAACAGCGCGTAGCGTTGCGCAGTTGGAGGTGAGCCGCCAGCAGTGGTGGATGTGGGGAGAGAGATGGCGGAGTTATGAAATTTGTAAGACCGGATGTCATGAACTGCTATATATATTATGACTATTAAGGTAAATACATTGTTTGTTCTCTATTAAAATCTTTCATTTGTTAACTATCCCTATCAGTAGTTAGTGACTTCCGTAGTTTGAATCTTATATTTAGCTGGCAGTAGTGGCGCTCGCTATATTGCAGTAGTTCGAGTAACGAAGATTTTTGGTGAGGTAAGTGATTTGTGAATCGTATAGGTTAATGTTAGTCAGGGCCATTCTTTTGTAGGGATTTTTGGAAGTCAGATTGCGTTGCGCTAAAAAAAATTGTGTTTCAGTTTAAGCACAGTCGTGTATAAATTTTTCTAAGGGGACGTTTCATATGTCGACCCTTAGCCGAGGATACCTCACTGGAATCTTCTGATTTTTTTCTTGTAGTTTGTGTAATTAGAGTAGCTTTTGTTTATTGCTAGCTTGTAATTATAGAGAGAATTCCCTTTGTAGTTGTAGTTTTTCATTGTTGTACAGTAAAACAGTTGTGGCATTCATGTAGGTTTGCACCAAGTATTTCGCAGCTGCGCTTGCAATTAACTAGATAGTATTTTCAGTGCTATGTTAATGTGTTCTCTTATTATTGCTCTTCAAATTGTGCTTTTCTGTGTTGTGGTGTGAAATATTGTGACAATAATGGCGTGTAAAAAGCGTAATACTAGGCTCCTAAGTAAACTGAGAAATGACAGTGAAGACGAAAGCAGCGTGTTAGCGCCACTGAGTAATGAATTAACTAATGTTCAGAGTAGTAATTTGGTAATTGTGCATAGGGAAATGGAGTGGGCTGCAAAAAAATGGTGTAGACAGTAAAACAATTAGTGAACAGGAAAACATTATCGATCGATCGGTCGGCAACAGCTCGCCTCAGGATTCCGAAATGACAGGACGCAATCTTGCAAATACTGTACATTCAGGTTTTGCGTCCTCACCGTTTTCTCAAATAAGTCAAGACACATTTTCTGCTTTTCAAAATGCGAATATTGTTGGTTCAAATGCAGTGCTGAATAGCACTGAGGAACATGTTTCAGACACCAGTGCATTGTTATTACAGTTAATGCAAGAAATGGAACAAAGGCTACAAAAGTTTGACACAATGCTTGAACAAAATCAGAAACAAATGAGACAAATTCTTCAAAAGTTAGACACAATGGAACAAAATCTTCACAAGTTACACACAATGGAGGAAAATCTTCGAAAGTTAGATACCACATGATAAATGCGATGAAGTTGAAACTCTGCATACTAGGAAGAGTAACGGTTTAGACCACATTTCACATGTAAAACCGTTTATTGAGAGATGGTCTGCTATTTAATTTAGCCATTACTATAAAATTTTTCACTTCACATTACTAGTATGCTTTGTCAGACTTAGAATCTGTTAACATGCAACAATGTTTTGAAGTTAACTATCCAGTCTAGAACTTACAGAATTTATTTAAACAGTATTTACGATTGCATTGTTATAGTGAACAGACAACAGTTTATTGTGTGTATACATTCTTGCTTGTTAGTTGCACGATTACATAACGACTATCAGGCTTACATACTTAGAACATATAACAGGACTGCTAATGAGATTTTAATGCAACATTTTGGTTTACTTGAAAATACATTATGGATTTAATGTGCTTTCTGACAGATACCAGATGACACAGTGGTTAATTTATTTGACAGCTACACGATTATATCACGACGCTACTAATGAGTGACAACTTACAATGTTGCTTTTGTGGTGTTTCTGTTTTATATCTGCACAGTGTTTCTGAATTATTCTGGAAAGTAAAACATGTTTTAGTAGTAACTTTTGTGGTATAGCTACAATGAGACAGCCTTTTCCGTAGCACAACGATACGTTACAGCACAGTACTTTCTTCATCACGGCAATAAGCGTAATAACTAAGATATCTATACGCAAAGCATTTCACTTTTGTTTATCATGAGGTAAGTACACTGACTTCTACAGAACTTCGTTTTCGGAGGACGATAACTACGACACTTCCACACCACAGAGATTATCTTACAACAAGACGCACAGTTTAGCGCTACAGTACACGTATTTGAGTGATTAATTTTGTACTTAAAACATTTATTTTTAAAGATATTTGAAGTACAATGATACAAAGGTTTTCCGTGATACATTTCATTCCATTGCAGTAATCTGTAACACCTGAGGATATAATTACATTAATCCTCAGGGGGGTGCACGCTTACTTTGTGTACCATGTGTTTGGCAAGCACAAGGAGCCCTAGCTAATATGGTATTTGCTTATACAACTTTACACATCGGTATCATATTTCTCTAACACATATATTACACAGCTATCTGATCATTTAACTGGGAGAGACAAACAGTTTTTACTACATCAGTGACACATGTTTACACAATTACACAGTTGGATAACTTCACACTTACGAAATTGTATTTCGTCTTCTGTACTTTGTGAACTTTTCATATTTTTTCGGAACCATTGTGATACTATGAGAACTTAGAATGACATATTTTGTATGGGATCATGATTTTTATAGTACTTTTGAGGTAGATGACACTATTGAAATGAGCAGATAATATTTTTTAGGTTTTGAAATTATTGCAGAAAGCTATGACGTTTTTGAGATTTGACTGAGGTGTCATGATGTTATTATTACGACGACGATGTGAATTACGCTGCTGAGGAATGTTTAAGCTGACGCTATATGAGTTATTTGGTTATGCTACGTATCTGTTATGATGAAATGCTGAAGAAGTGTCGACGAATATGTTTATGTGTAATAAGGTAAGGAATAATAAGTAGTGGTTAGAGACTCTGGTTTGTTAAAAAGGATGTTGGAAACCGAGAATCGTACTTTAAAAGTTATGAAATGTGTGTATATGCGTGAATGTATCACTACGCTGGCGAAAATTTTTGGACACTATTATATTTAAAGGATTTTGTTTTTATAGATTTGTAACGCAAATTCTTGACCTGTGAATTCTTTTATATGAGACTGTCACTGTAGCGGAAACTGGTGTCGTAAATATTTCGGTAAGAAAGTTAAGTGACCACCTGCACGTAATGCGTCGTGGGCACCCAGGTGGGCGACAGCCACCTGGTAACAAGCCATTAGTGTGTGCCTTTCAGAGGCACAGGTGAAAAAAAAAGAGGCCATTATCCTCGATATTGACATTCCTTTGCAGAAAGCATCGCAAAAACTACACGATCATTACTTGGAAACATACATTCTTACATCTGCACACCTGACAATGACAAGCGTCTTTCTATGAGACGGTGGTCTCGCGGTTCTAGGCGCGCAGTTCGGAACCGTGCGACTGCTACGGTCGCAGGTTCGAATCCTGCCTCGGGCATGGATGTGTGTGATGTCCTTAGGTTAGTTAGGTTTAATTAGTTCTAAGTTCTAGGCGACTGATGACCACAGATGTTAAGTCGCATAGTGCTCAGAGCCATTTGAACCATTTTTTCTATGAGAGTCGAGAGAAGTTGTAGAAATTTATGAAATGTAACATGACTATTGAATGATATTTTTATGCTTTGCCTTTCATAGTTCCTTATTTCATTTGATATCTGGTTTCCAGCTGTGTTGCAGCATTGGTTTTATAAAATAAAATTAAATGCATTTGCTAAAGAGAACACTTTCTGTCAACAGATTTATTAAATAATCATTTTATGATCCACGTTCTTCGAAAAAGGAGCACTTGGAAAGGAAAGAACAATAAGAAGGGAATAATAACAGTTACTGCATACTTCATTTTCTTTTCAAGTACATGGTAATATTTTTTTTTTTTTTTACAATACGTTTTTGTGGTGCACCACTTTAATTTCATAAACTTTAAGATGTGAATGGACATTTCCCTTGTCTGCGTTGTTGTCTTTGTGTACTATTTTTTCTGCTTGTGGGTTTGTCATGTTTAGATATAAGTTATTACATTTATTGCTGCTTGCTTTGCTTACTTGAACTTTTTTTTGTCATTGCTGTTTGTATTAATTGTTTTGTGCTGCTGCATTGCGTCGTCCCTTAGTTTAGCATCTGAGCTCAGTAGGTTTAAGTTAGATTAAGAGGGGATAGACTATATAAGAAACTAACTATGATGAATTGGAAGAAAAGCATTGAGAAGCTATAAGAAAATGGTTTGGCCAATAAAGTAGTGTACAGTGGAGAAAAACTATTTTTGAAAGAGGATGTGAACAGAATACAGAAAGTATGCTTGGCCCGTTTTTTTTTTTTTTTTTTTTTTTTTTTTTTTTTTTTTTTTTGCTGGAGCAAATGTTGAATTAAGAGGGAGGATCAGTGGAATGAAGTTTTGGGTTGGACTGCAGTACCAAATGTTACACTGAAAACAAACCCTGTCCTTTCCTCCTGTGTTATTCTTCAGTGTGTTTATGTACCCTTGTGTATTTGTCTTTTCCCTGTCTTTGTGTGTTTAGCTAATAAGATTTATGTTTTAGAATTTTTCAAATACTATGTTATTTTCTTTGTAAATATGCTTAGACATTATTTATTCTGTTTTGTTTTAATGCTCATGTGTGAAGTTGATGTTTCAAAAGTTATTCTGATCTTTTATGTATTTACTTATGTCATAATTCCTGTAACACTGATGTATATGTTTATTTTTATTCTTTTGTGAAGCCCGTTTTACTACAAATGTTATCTGTATTGTTATGTTCTTTAATGATGTATTTTGTGCCTTTGTAATTGTATTTTTATGTTGTAAATTTATAATTGTATACACACCAGTTCTTCAAATTAAGTATCATTTCACTGCACACATTTCTGTTGGTCATAGTATATGACAATATGTGAGAAGTAGGGACTGTTAGTGTTTGCACATGTGTTGATAATTCAGTAAGGGACTGGTTAACAGCATTGCTCATTCTAAGGACATTTCAAAAACAATTTTTGTGAGTGCACAAGTGGTGGTTATGGACTTGTTATATTATCCGCAAGACTCTTCAATGGTGATTGTGCGCCTGCACAGTCAAACAGATGGCTGCTGGCCATCTCTACGAGGACTGAAGTGGGTGTGCACTTTTGATGGCCCACCAATACCATTATTTCTACAAGGACTGCAGTGGGTCTGCACCTCTGGTGGCCCACCAATAACATAATCTCTACCAGGACTACAATGGGTCTACTCTGTGTTGACCTACCTACGAATATTCTTCAAAACTTCGATTGACTCTGCTGTGGGTTTGCTCTGTTGTGGCCCATTACCTGTCTGCATGTCAAGAGTCAGCACTGTCTTATCGTTGGAAGGACAACACTACTTCTTCAAGACTGCATGGAAATCAACTATTTCCATTTGCATTTTCTTTTACTGCTCAGACATGGAGCAAAAACACTGCTATTTTACTGTGATGAACGATCAGGACTGTCTTTATGGACTGTGAGAAAATTTTAGCTTCTGACCAACATTGTATCAATAAGTGTGTGCATTTCATATCTTTGTAATTGTAATTATGAAAATTTTTTTCAAATCTGTATTGGCCACTGCCCAAAACAATTTGTAAAATTTTTTGTGGGGATCGTGGGGGCTACGTAAGTAGGCTGTTTAGGTTTTATTATTGGTAACGCCACGTAGCGCTCTGTATGAAAATCGCTGGCTGTGTTGTGTGCAGTCTGTCGTTGGTTTGCATTGTTGTCTGCCATTGTAGTGTTGGGCAGCGGCAGCTGGATGCTAACAGTGCGTAGAGTTGCGCAGTTGGAGGTGAGCCGTCAGCAGTGGTGGATGTGGGGAGAGAGGTGGCGGAGTTTTGAAATTTGTAAGACTGGGTGTCATGAACTGCTATATATATTATGACTGTTAAGGTAAATACATTGTTTGTTCTCTATTAAAATATTTCATTTGCTAACTATCCCTATCAGTAGTTAGTGACTTCAGTAGTTTGAATCTTTTATTTAGCTGGCAGTAGTGGCGCTCGCTGTATTGCAGTAGTTCGAGGAACGAAGATTTTTTGTGAGGTAAGTGATTTGTGAAACGTATACGTTAATGTTAGGGCCATTCTTTTGTAGGGATTTTTGGAAGTCAGATTGCGTTGCGCTAAAAAAAATATTGTGTTTCAGTTTAAGCACAGCCGTGTATAAATTTTTCAAAGGGGGCGTTTCATAGGCTACGACAGAAATCTGATTTATTGTCTCCAGCAGAGATTGCGAAGGTGAAGAAGACGGGCGTGGTGATAGCCAGTACGAAAGGACACAAGTTGATCACTTGGCAGGACCGACACCTTTGGATGGTATCAATTTTTACCCTGAAGCAACCACAATATTGCGGGTTCATTTTTTTATCCGAAGTTTATAGCTTGTCATTAATATTATATCATTCAAAGTTATCTTCTCTTCCAAGGAACATTGAGGATGTTTCCTCCTTTTCAGATTTCCCAAGTTTGTTTCGCCTCCTCCCGTTCTTAATACTTTAAAGCAAATGGAGCTCTGTACTTCACTGCTATCGCACTCTGTAAGATATTTCCACAAACGAGGGACGAAACCGTCCTGTAACATTACTGATGCCCGAAGACGACAGAGAGGAAGTACCGTATTTTTTCACCAGGTGATGGCAAGTCTTGCACAGTGCACGAACACGCGCACCACCTAACAGGCCACGCCACACGGCAACAGTTAACAATATTGTCTGCGCAACTCGTATCGACAATTGCGTTGTGTGGTTGGTGCTGGTTACTAACTGCCGGTGTTGTTATTAAAATAGGGCTGACCGCTTTACCCAGTTTCAATAACACTCCAGTACCTCAAACCAATGGAAATTTTACGAATAAGGGCTAATCATTTATGAAAAAAAGTTTTATTTAAAAACCAAAGATTTCAGTTTAACTAGCAAATTGCTATGCCGGTTTGATACCTGGTTATTGGTAAAAAAAATGAAAAACCTGTTAAAACGGAGACCAAACAAACACCGAATGTTGTTGTTGTTGTTGTCTTCAGTCCTGAGACTGGTTTGATGCAGCTCTCCATGCTACTCTATCCTGTGCAAGCTTCTTCATCTCCCAGTACCTACTGCAACCTACATCCTTCTGACTCTGCTTAGAGTATTCATCTCTTGGTCTCCCTCTACGATTTTTACCCTCCACGCGAACCTCAAAGTTTTCATTTCTTCTCCATGAATTTAAATACCTACTCCGAATTTTTCTTTTGTTTCCTTTACTGCTTGTTCAACATACAGATTGAATAACATCGGAGAGAGGCTACAACCCTGTCTCACTCCCTTCCCAACCACTGCTTCCCTTTCATGCCCCTCGACTCTTATGACTGCCATCTGGTTTCTGTAAAAATTGTAAATAGCCTTACGCTCCATGTATTTTACCCCTGCCACCTTCAGAATTTGAAAGAGAGTATTCCAGTTAACATTGTCAAAAGCTTTCTCTAAGTCTACAAATGCTAGAAATGATGGTTTGCCTTTTCTTAATCTTTCTTCTAAGATAAGTCGTAAGGTTAGTATTGCCTCACGTGTTCCAACATTTCGACGGAATCCAAACTGATCTTCCCCGAGGTCCGCTTCTACCAGTTTTTCCGTTCGTCTGTAAAGAATTCGCGTTAGTATTTTGCAGCTGTGACTTATTAAACTGATACCTCGGTAATTTTCACATCTGTCAACACCTGCTTTCTTTGGGATTGGAATTATTATATTCTTCCTGAAGTCTGAGGGTATTTCGCCTGTCTCATCCATCTTACTCACCAGATGGTAGAGTTTTGTCATGACTGGCTCTCCAAAGGCCGTCAGTAGTTCTAATGGAATGTTGTCTACTCCCGGGGCCTTGTTTCGACTCAGGTCTTTCAGTGCAGGGTCAAACTCTTCACGCAGGATCGTATCTCCCATTTCGTCTTCATCTACATCCTCTTCCCTTTCCATAATAGTGTCCTCAAGCACACCACCCATGTATAAACCCTCTATATACTCCTTCCACCTTTCCGCCTTCCCTTCTTTGCTTAGAACTGGGTTTCCATCTGAGCTCTTGATATTCATACAAGTGATTCTCTTCTCCCCAAAGGTCTCTTTAATTTTCCTGTAGGCAGTATCTACCTTACTCCTAGTGACATAAGCCTCTACATCGTTACATCTGTCCTCTAGCCATCCCTGCTTAGCCATTTTGCATTTCCTGTCGATCATATTTTTGAGACGTTTGTATTCCTTTTTGCTTGCTTCGTTTACTGCGTTTTTATACACTCATGGAAATTGAAATAAGAACACCGTGAATTCATTGTCCCAGGAAGGGGAAACTTTATTGACACATTCCTGGGGCCAGATACATCACATGATCACACTGACAGAACCACAGGCACATAGACACAGGCAACAGAGCATGCACAATGTCGGCACTAGTACAATGTATATCCACCTTTCGCTGCAATGCAGGCTGCTATTCTCCCATGGAGACGATCGTAGAGATGCTGGATGTAGTCTTGTGCAACGGCTTGCCATGCCATTTCCACCTGGCGCCTCAGTTGGACCAACGTTCGTGCTGGACGTGCAGACCGCGTGTGACGACGCATCATCCAGTCCCAAACATGCTCAATGGGGTACAGATCCGGAGATCTTGCTGGCCAGGGTAGTTGACTTACACCTTCTAGAGCACGTTGGGTGGCACAGGATACATGCGGACGTGCATTGTCCTGTTGGAACAGCAAGTTCCCTTGCCGGTCTAGGTATGGTAGAACGATGGGTTCGATGACGGTTTGGATGTACCGTGCACTATTCAGTGTCCCCTCGACGATCACCAGAGGTGTACGGCCAGTGTAGGAGATCGCTCCCCACACCATGATGCCGGGTGTTGGCCCTGTGTGTCTCGGTCGTATGCAGTCCTGATTGTGGCGCTCACCTGCACGGCGCCAAACACGCATACGACCATCATTGGCACCAAGGCAGAAGCGACTCTCATCGCTGAAGACGACACTTCTCCATTCGTCTCTCCAATCATGCCTGTCGCGACACCACTGGAGGCGGGCTGCACGATGTTGGGGCGTGAGCGGAAGACGGCCTAACGGTGTGCGGGACCGTAGCCCAGCTTCATGGAGACTGTTGCGAATGGTCCTCGCCGATACCCCAGGAGCAACAGTGTCCCTAATTTGCTGGGAAGTGGCGGTGCGGTCCCCTACGGAAGTGCGTAGGATCCTACAGTCTTGGCGTGCATCCGTGCGTCGCTGCGGTCCGGTCCCAAGCCGGCGGGCACGTGCACCTTCCACCGACCACTGGCGACAACATCGATGTACTGTGGAGACCTCACGCCCCACGTGTTAAGCAATTCGGCGGTTCGTCCACCCGGCCTCCCGCATGCCCACTATACGCCCTCGCTCAAAGTCCGTCAACTGCACATACGGTTCACGTCCACGCTGTCGCGGCATGCTACCAGTGTTAAAGACTGCGATGGAGCTCCGTATGCCACGGCAAACTGGCTGATACCGACGGCGGCGGTGCACAAATGCTGCGCAGCTAGCGCCATTCGACGGCCAACACCGCGGTTTCTGGTGTGTCCGCTGTGCCGTGCGTGTGATCATTGCTTGTACAGCCCTTTCGCAGTGTCCGGAGCAAGTATGGTGGGTCTGACACACCGATGTCAATGTGTTCTTTTTTCCATTTCCAGGAGTGTATTTTCTCCTTTCATCAATTAAATTCAATATATCTTCTGTTACCCAAGGATTTCTACTAGCCATCGTCTTTTTACCTATTGATCGTCTGCTGCCTTCACTACTTCATCCCTCAAAGCTTCCCATTCTTCTTCTACTGTATTTCTTTCCCCTAAACCCTATCAATTGTTCCCTTATGTTCTCCTTGAAACACTCTACAACCTCTGGTTCTTTCAGTCTGTCCAGATCCCATCTCCTTAATTTAGCACCTCTTTGTAGTTTCTTCAGTTTTAATCTACAGTTCATAACCAACAGATTGTGGTCAGAGTCCACAACTGCCCCTGGAAATGTCTTACAATTTAAAACTTGATTCCTAAATCTCTGTCCTACCATTATGTAATCTATCTGATACCTTTTAGTATCTCCAGGATTCTTCCATGTATACAACCTTTTTTTTATTATTCTTGAACCAAGTATTAACTATGATTAAGTAATGCTCTGTGCAAAATTCTACCAGACGGCTTCCTCTTTCATTTCTTCCTCCCAATCCATATTCACCTACTATGTTTCCTTCTCTCCCTTTTCCTACTACCGAATTCCAGTCACCCATGACTATTAAATATTCGTCTCCCTTCACTATCTGAATAATTTGTATCATCTCATCAAGCATTTCATCAATTTCTTCATCATCTGCAGAGCTAGTTGGCATATAAACTTGTACTACTGTAGTAAGTGTGGGCTTCGTATCTATCTTGGCCACAATAATACGTTCACTATGCTGTTTGTAGTAGCTTACCCGCATTCCAATTTTCCTATTCATTATTAAACCTGCTCCTGCATTATCCCTATTTGATTGTGTATTTATAATCCTGTAGTCACCTGACCAGAAGTCTTGTTCCTCCTGCCACCGAACTTCACTAATTCCCACTATATCTAACTTTAACACAAACTAAAATACCAGTATCGTTCTAACCAGTCGGTTTTTCTCATCCCTGATTCAGTCTTTATGCTACAAATGATGGCAACAATCATTGCCACAGACTATAGAGTGATTCAGCACTCCAAATAACTCTTTCTAGACATTGGTGTTTAATGGCGTCGCTCCACAGACCACTTCAAGCGTCGGTTAGCGGTGACTACAGAAATGCGTGCGATATGAGGAACTGTTCGGTTACTCCGGCCCATTCTTTGTAATTCCTTACGAACAAGCTATTGCTCTAGGTGATCTGCTGGTAGCACGTTAGAAATCACGAGGCACTCATTCTGCCGATTTCATTCGATTTTCTACAACCACCCTCCGCAATGCTCAGCGGCCCCTATCCATCACTGCAAGAGCTGTGTCGCCGCGTACTAAAGTCTTGGGACTGCAGTTCCAGAACGTTACCAAGTCAAACGGAAGTAATATATAGCGTTCCCCATCAGAGTGTTACATGCCCACTGCCATTACTGATCTATATAAACGATTTAGGAGACAATCTGAGCAGCCTTCTTACATTGTTTGCACATCATACTTTCGTTAGCGTCTACTACAGTCAACAGATCAGCTAAACCAATTGTAAAAGGGTTTAGATAAGACATCAGTAAGTTGTTAAATGCGGCAATTGACTCTAACTAATGAAAAGATGAAGTCATCCACATGATTACTAAAAAAAAATTCGTTTACACGATAAATCACACAAATCCAAAGCGTGTGAATTCAGCTAAATACTTAGAGATTAAGATTGTGAATCACCTAAGATGGAACGATCACATAAAAATGTTTGTGGGAAGGGTAACTGAAGGCTGCGATTTACTGTCGGAACACTTAGAAAATACAACACTTAGGATAGACGAAGGGCTTCGAGGATGTTCAAAGAAAAGCATATCTATTTGTACTATTGCGAATTGGTGCAAAGAATGTCACGGGTATAACAAACAATTTGTGGTGGCAATCATTAAAACAAAGGCGTTTTCCGTTGCAGCAGGATTTTTTCAACAAATTTCAACCTCCAACTTTCTTCTCTGCATGCGAAAACATTTTGTTGCCGCACATCTACATATGAAGTAATAATCATTGTAATAAAATAAGACAAATCAGAGCCCGCACGCAAAGATCTGTAGGAGAATGGAACGGTAGAGAAATAGCTTCGAAGTGGATCGATGGACCCTCTGCCAGGTTCTTAATTGTTAACTGCAGACTAGTCATGTAGATGTAGATGTAGAGGCAAAAATTGGAACAGGGAGCTTTGTCGTACTTACGGAGCGTAGTCGTCTGTACGATGTCTTACTCTGTAGCAGCGGTTTCAGTTCATTCACGGACACGACACAGTTCAAAGCTTATTCATATCAAAGCGTAGATCTAGTAGGATTCACATCTGGTATTGTGCACATGCATTGCTTCATCAACGACCCATCAACGACCCTTTCACACGCCGTAACTGCCTTAGTTCATCCAGTAATGAAAGCACATCGTACAGTTCGCAATAGCAGTCACTGTATTTCTATAATTCAGTCATTCGGTGCAGAACTTAATTAAAATATTTTAAACATGTCCACAAATACGAAAGCCAACCCATTAGTCATACAGTCACATCAACAATCATCGTCTTCTTGTCATTGACGCCTAAGATCTCTATTAGCAAAAATGCATTAAGATGCACTGGAACATATAAGTTAGGTTCAAGTAGGTGGTTTTGTGATCGTCATTTGATCCATTTTCCGTCTTTGCTTAGTTGGTTCAAAATTCATGGAGGTGTATTCCGATTCTGCAACAAAATGAAAGGCAGTTTGCTTTTTGCCATACGCATTTCTCATTTTATATTTCTGAAACAAATATTTTTGTTTTCTGTAAATAATAAATGCGTTGTATACTACACTACTGGCCATTAAAATTGCTACACCACGAAGATGACGTGCTACAGACTCGAAATTTAACCGGCACGAAGGATATGCTGTGATAAGCAAATGATTAGCTTGTCAGAGCATTCACACATGGTTGGCGCCGGTGGCAACACCTACAACGTGCTGACATGAGGAAAGTTTCCAAACGATTTCTCATACACAAACAGCAGTTGACCGGCGTTGCCCGATGAAACGTTGTTGTGATGCCTCGTGTAAGGAGGAGAAATGCGTACCATCACGTTTCCGACTTCAATAAAGGTCTGATTGTAGCCTAACGCGATTGCGGTTCATCATATCGCGACATTCCTGGTCGCGTTGGTCGAGATCCAATGACTGTTAGCAGAATATGCAATCAGTGGGTTCAGGAGGGTAATACGGAACGCCGTGCTGGATCCCAACGGCCTCGTATCACTAGCAGTCGACATGACAGCCATCTTATCCGCATGCCTGTAACGGATCGTGCAGCCACGTCTCGATCACTGAGTCAACAGATAGAGACGTTTGCAAGACAACAACCATCTGCACGAACAGTTCGACGACGTTTGTAGGAGCATGGAGTATCAGTTCGGAGACCATGGCTGCGGTTACCGTTGACGCTGCATCACAACAGGAGCGCTGCGAAGGTGTACTCAATTACGAACTTGGGTGCACGAATGACAAAACGTCATTTTTTCGGATGAATCCAGGTTCTATTTACAGAATCATCATGGGCGCATCCGTGTTTGGCGACCTCGCGGTGAATGCACATTGGAAGCGTGTATCCGTCATCGTCATATTGGCGTATCACCCGACATGATGGTATGGGGTGCCATTGGTTACACGTCTCGGTCACCTCTTGTTCGCATTGATTGCACTTTGAGCAGTGGGCGTTACACTTCAGATGTGTTACGACCTGTGGCTCTACCATTCATTTGATCCCCGCGAAACCCTCGATTTCAGCAGGATAATGCACGACCGCATGTTGCAGGACCTGTACGGGCCTTTCTGGATACAGAAAATGTTCGACTGTTACCCTGGCCAGCACATTCTCCTGATCTCTCACCAATTGAAACATCTGGTCAATAGTGGTCGAGCAACTGGCTCGTCACAATACGCCGGTCGCTACTCTTGATGAACTGTTGTATCGTGCTGAAGCTGCATGGGCATGCCATCCAAGCTCTGTTTGACTCAATGCCCAGACGTATGAAGGCCGTTATTACGGCCAGAGGTGTTTGTTCTGGGTACTGATTTCTCAGGATCTATGCACCCACATTGCGTGAAAATGTAATCACATGTCAGTTCTAGTATAATATATTGGTCCAATGAATACACGTTTATCATCTGCATTTATTCTTGGTGTAGCAATTTTAATGGACAGTAGTGTAATTACAAATATGTTGCCATATTGTTGTTTTTTTAAGTTGGAAACATCTTTTCAGTACATGTTTCGAGAGGGTGTATTGTCATTCGGTGTTCCGATTTCTGATGTTGTCAATCGATGTGTATCGTCCTGGCTATGTATTCAATGTATTTACTCGGCCTGAATTCGTTTGCTCGACTACATTTATTTCAACACCTCATTTCCACTTTTCGTTGTGTACTGACCTTGTCTGTTTACGGTGTGCAGTGTTTCCAATTGTTGCTGTGTGTTAATACTTCGTCTTTCGTTTGTATGTGGTGAGTATATGTGGTTTGGTATTCGCCGCCGGCCGGAGTGGCCGAGTGGTTCTAGGCGGAACAGTGTGGAGCCGCGCGACCGCTACGGTCGCAGGTTCGAATCCTGCCCGGGCATGGATGTTTGTGATGTCCTTAGGTTAGTTAGGTTTAATTAGTTCTAAGTTCTAGGCGACTGATGACCTCAAAAGTTAAGTCGCATAGTGCTCAGAGCCTTTTAAACCATTTTTTGGTATTCGCCCATTTGTTGTGTGTGTGTGTGTGTGTGTGTGTGTGTGTGTGTGTGTGTGTGTGTGTGTGTGTGTGTTTGTTACATGAAAGTGTGTTATTATTCGCTGAGTTGATTGTAAATGCAAATAACAAACAAAATAGTTTGTATATTAAAGAAATATGGATTGCACGTAGTTTACGGAACGAGAAACATACACCAGTCACATTTACAAACTGCGTAGACAAACCAGGTAAATATCAAGTAGCAGGTATATACCAGTTAGAATGTCAAAAATACAATTCAGTGTACCTGACAATAACAGGCGAAGATTTCAAAACTAGCTATAAAGAACACATCAAGAAGCTGGAAACTGCAAAATAGCTATTCTGTTTTTGCTAAACACCTGAACTCATATGCACCACAACACAAACAGAAGACGAAAGATAAACACATAAAGACAGCTGGCAACACTACACATTGTAAACATGTTGATTGAGTTCGCAATGAAAAGTGGAAGTGAAGTGTAGAAATAGGTGTGGTTCCAAAAAGTCGAAAGTCGGCCATCTGCAATACGTAGACGGAGTAAATACATCCCTAGGACGACACACATTCACTAACAACATCAGAGGTCATAAGAAACACCAAATGATAGTTTAAACTCATGAAACGTGTGCTGAAAAAGTTGTTTTCAATCTGAAAAAAAACTTAATATAGCAACATTTCTGTAACTGCTACTAAGTCTGCAAGACATCCTTGTCCTAACACACAATGGTTTATCAATAAAAAAATTTGTCGATGTTTCATCAACTCCACGAACTTGAGACAAAGTGGACATGAACGTCAGGTAACCGAGAACGTCACGTCCGCAACGATTCGTTTTATGTAACCATAATTATCTCGAATCAGGAACGGTATCCGCACAGGCGACAGCCACGTAATCGATGTAAGCGCTCTCACAGTTATGGAGGACTATCAGGAAGCGGAATCGTACTGTACAAAATACATGTGAAGATTGGCTAAAAGTTACGTGGTGTTTTTGAACCAAGACATAACGAATTCAGTTCTGCCACACTTATCCATGTGTCTCCAACCTTTCTTTGTGTATTAACGATGAAGTCACACAGGTTTTGGATGACTCTGTAAGTTTATTCCGTTTATAGTACTTCATCTTTCGCCAATGGTTCACAGGTTGTACACCGAAAAGTTGACACTTACACACTTCTCATTTTGATATCTCCTGTTAACCTCGTTGTTTCGATGGGAAACAAACTTCAGAGGCATCTTTTTCAATCATTCATGTAAAAGGTTATTTAATGAACGGAATGAATTAGTAGGCATATTTAAAACCTATATGACTACATCGCGAGGAAATGTCAGCGAAAAAAAGTGTGCAATGCATATAAATGGGAGTTCACGAGAGTGGATGTTATTCAGATTGGTCGTAGCCTTAATTCTGAATTATTGTCACAGCACTTCTGTGTATGTCGGTGTTCGTCGATTCATCGCCTAAAAGACAGCGTAGAGCTACGCTTTATTTTCGCTCTCCTGATAGCAACATGCAGTGACATTATTAATTAGTTTTCCGGCACCACTCCTAGAACTACTACTACTTGCCTTGCCCCATGGAGAGGCAATCGCTACATAACCGACGTTCTGTGCTAGATTGCTGACATTGGCAGCGGTCGGACACAAATCATGAGCTGGAAGATCCAGAACGTTCACGTCTTTGAGAACAGCCTATAGTTAGGGACGATACAAATTAAAGCGAATCAATGCCACTTTGTTGAGAGCGCCGGAGAATGTGAGTAAACTGCTGTTTTTCGAAATTTTCTCTTTGTAATACCTTTGACTACATAGAGATGCGTCGACCATGGATTGAGATTCAGAATATTGATTTTATTTGTATGCCTTATCAAATTTACCTAAGTACCTTGTAAGTAGGCTGTTTAGGTTTTTTTATTGGTAACGCCACGTAGCACTCTGTATGAAAATCACTGGCTGTGCTCTGTGCAGTCTGTGGCTAGTTTGCATTGTTGTCTGCCATTGTAGTGTTGGTTAGCTGTGAGTGAACAGCGCGTAGCGTTGCGCATTTGGAGGTGAGCCGCCAGCGGTGGTGGATGTGGAGAGAGAGATAGCGGAGGTTTGAAATTTGTAAGACTGGATGTCATGAACTGCTATATACATTATGACTTTTAAACAATATTAAGGTAAATACATTGTTTGTTCTGTATTAAAATCTTTCATTTGCTAACTAGTTAGTGCCTTCCGTAGTTTGAATCTTTTATTTAGCTGGCAGTAGCGGCGCTGGCTGTATTGCAGTAGTTCGAGTTCAAAAATGCGTCTGAGCACTATGGTACTCAACTGCTGTGGTCATCAGTCCCCTAGAACTTAGAACTACTTAAACCTAACTAACCTAAGGACATCACACACGGCCATGCCCGAGGCAGGATTCGAACCTGCGAGCGTAGCAGTCGCGCGGTTCCGGACTGCGCGTCTAGAACCGCTAGACCACCGCGGCCGGCGTAGTTCGAGTAACGAAGATTTTTGTGAGGTAAGTAATTTGTGAAACGTATAGGTTAACTTAGTCAGGGCCATTCTCTTGTAGGGATTATTGAAAGTCAGATTCCGTTGCGTAAAAAATATTGTGTGTCAGTTTAAGCACAGTCCTGTATAATTGTTCTAAGGGGACCTGAGAAGCTTAATTTCTGTCCATACATAACTCAAATTAAATATGGCCAAATGCAAAAAGCAATGTAGACAACACACTTTTGATTAGTTTGACGTTTGGCTTTATTCCATCATTCTGAAAGTGTTAAGCAATGATGCTATGAAAACCTTTATTCTGAAGAATCATCTGTTCTATCATGTGCTGGAGACATTGGTATTTGGAACATTATGGAACAACTTTTTAGTGTTCGTAATACGTGGGATGAACTGCACAAGCGTAATACGATAAAGGAAGACAGTTAGCCTGAATCTGTACATTACTGATGGTGTATTATGACGACAGTGTATAACTTTCAGTAGATACTTTTAAAGTTCACTGTGATGTACGTAAAATTTCAGTTTCGTCTTGTATTACAAATCCATTCGACACCAATCTCTTGAAATATGAAACACTACGTAGGTCAAATGATCACGGACACGAAAACAACTGGAAATGGAGTAAATTCGAGTATTTATACAAATCAAAAGTAGTGTGGGTAGACAGAAATATAAAATCTGCTACTCCTGAATACACATACATATTTTTAATATTTATAGCCATTCTACCTCGGTAGCTATGTCTGTTGTAATCATCATACAGATAGGACTTAATATTACCCATTTTCTTTTGTCGTTGAATTTTTATTTTGTTTTCACTAAAGATGCTTCACATATTCGTATTATGTATCATAAGTAATCTATAAAATAAAAGATAACGGTATAACTTTACATACTTTGTTATGACACATGTAGTGTTTCCTAAATGAAATATATTGCCAAAGAACGTTACATACCTCTTAATAAAATATGTATTTCCTGAATGAAATGAGCTCCCAGGAGGCAGTTCGTGTCTCATAAGAAGGTATGTGTACATTAACAACTGTCTTCTATTTCACAGACCCCTGATAATGTTTAATACACTCCTGGAAATTGAAATAAGAACACCGTGAATTCATTGTCCCAGGAAGGGGAAACTTTATTGACACATTCCTGGGGCCACATACATCACATGATCACACTGACAGAACCACAGGCACATAGACACAGGCAACAGAGCATGCACAATGTCTTCACTAGTACAGTGTATATCCACCTTTCGCAGCAATGCAGGCTGCTATTCTCCCATGGAGACGATCGTACAGATGCTGGATGTAGTCCTGTGGAACGGCTTGCCATGCCATTTCCACCTGGCGCCTCAGTTGGACCAGCGTTCGTGCTGGACGTGCAGACCGCGTGAGATGACGCTTCATCCAGTCCCAAACTTGCTCAATGGGGGACAGATCCGGAGATCTTGCTGGCCAGGGTAGTTGACTTACACCTTCTAGAGCACGTTGGGTGGCACGAGATACATGCGGACGTGCATTGTCCTGGTGGAACAGCAAGTTCCCTTGCCGGTCTAGGAATGGTAGAACGATGGGTTCGATGACGGTTTGGATGTACCGTGCACTATTCAGTGTCCCCTCGACGATCACCAGAGGTGTACGGCCAGTGTAGGAGATCGCTCCCCACACCATGATGCCGGGTGTTGGCCCTGTGTGCCTCGGTCGTATGCAGTCCTGATTGTGGCGCTCACCTGCACGGCGCCAAACACGCATACGACCATCATTGGCACCAAGGCAGAAGACACGTCTCCATTCGTCCCTCCATTCACGACTGTCGCGTCACCACTGGAGGCGGGCTGCACGATGAACACGGCCTAACGGTGTGCGGGACCGTAGCCCAGCTTCATGAGAACGGTTGCGAATGGTCCTCGCCGATACCCCAGGAGCAACAGTGTCCCTAATTTGCTGGGAAGTGGCGGTGCGGTCCCCTACGGCACTGCGTAGGATCCTACGGTCTTGGCGTGCATCCGTGCGTCGCTGCGGTCCGGTCCCAGGTCGACGGGCACGTGCACCTTCCACCGACCACTGGCGACAACATCGATGTACTGTGGAGACCTCACGCCCCACGTGTTGAGCAATTCGGCGGTACGTCCACCCGGCCCTTCCGCATGCCCACTATACGCCCTCGCTCAAAGTCCGTCAACTGCACATACGGTTCGCGTCCACGCTGTCGCGGCATGCTACCAGTGTTAAAGACTGCGTTGGAGCTCCGTATGCACGGCAAACTGTCTGACACTGACGGCGGCGGTGCACAAATGCTGCGCAGCTAGCGCCATTTGACGGCCAACACCGCGGTTCCTGGTGTGTCCGCTGTGCCGTGCGTGTGAGCATTGCTTGTACAGCCCTCTCGCAGTGTCCGGAGCAAGTATGGTGGGTCTGACACACCGGTGTCAATGTGTTCTTTTTTCCATTTCCAGGAGTGTATGATTACGTGAAACATGTTGGGTTGAGAACCAATGAACATTCAGTTGCAAAAGGCGTGCAATATTTATTCTTACCTAATAATAGATATTGTGCAGGACAAGTATATTAACCATTGCACAATATCGCTGAATGGAAAAGGAGAAATGGGGACTTGGATATAGTAACGAAAATGAGTGAGTGATAGAGACTGAATGAGAGAGAGACTATGAGTGGTACAAAAAGAAGGATGCAGAGACAGAAAGAAGGAGAGTGTGACGAAAAGAGTTGGAGGAAAGAATGAGGCTAAAAAAAAGAGAGAAGTGAATAGAGTGTGGAAGTGAGAATGATGCTGGAGACATGAGACAGACTGACTGAAAAAGAATGAGGTGTACTAAGCGAGAGTGTTGTACTTAAAACTTTCGCCTCTAGCCAGACCTGTAATAGACGATTAATATAGCTTCTTAATCCATTTGAAACGAAAGCATTCACTTCATATGTGGTGCAGTCTTCTTCTGAAATTAGAAAAATGACTCTGGCAAAGCAAAGGTCTGTCGAAAAATGAAAAATTTTTACTGGGCACGAAATAGTAATGTACCTTGGAGAAAATTTTCTGTACAAATATAAAAATGTTACAATCGAGAAAATATTTTCAATACTGTATTTCATAGTCTGTGTGTTACATTATTAATTTATTAAATACCATTAATCAGTAAATGACAAATGAATTATCAATAAGAACAATAAAAAATCTGTTACACTTTAAAAACATTATGAAATAGAAATTGCAGGGATCTAACACAAATTTCCATTTTCAAGAGAGGTTAAATTGTTATAAGACAGTAAAGAAATTAAGTTCGTTTGGAAATATTATGTGTTCCATTCTAGGAGACGTTCTTCTGCTTCAAGGTACGAGATCGTGTACAACCGAAGAAGTCTGGCTCAATACTCCATACGTTGTAAGTCTTAGAAACATAGGGTCCTGTGCCCTATTTTTGAATAGCGAAGGTAATCTATGTATATGATTGATTAATAACTAGCAAAAGCTCTCCAAAAATGACTGATGTGAATAACACGCAATTGGTTGTAGTTGGACATAAAGTTTTATAGCGATAGTCTACAGATCATACTCTCATTTCACAATTTATGTCAACAAACTTGTGCATTTTGGTGACTGTACTAATGGTGCGTAATTTTGGATAGTGTCGTTCCTAATTTCTGATAGAATTTACTCATCAGGAAAATTCATGATTGTATATGTATAGAAATATTGTTTCTTTAAGTAATATTTACATAAACCCAATTTGCTTATAATAAAATTAATTATCTGCAAAAATACAGTATTAGTCGTATTGGCCCTGTCGCACTCAAAATTTCAAATTACCTTAGCCACACTGTTTAAGGATCGGAACTGCCTTACGTGTTTTGATTTTACATCGTTATCAAAGTGGTACAAGTTACACCTTGATATTAAAAACACTACATATACTGAGCATATTGGTATATGGTACCTAATCATCTGTTATGATCAACAGTCAAGTGTATCCATCTGTTGTTCGTAACAGATGACTAGGTATCATGTACCAACATGCCCAGTATATGTAGTGTTTTTATTATGGAGGCCTTCGAAAATGATGTGTAATCAAATTCATACTGTAGTTCCAGTCAGCGAACAGTGTGACTAAGACAATTTGAGATTTTGAATAATGATATATGTGCAACTACATTGAGCCTATCATTTGCAATTTTTAAATTTTTACTTTTTCAAAAACTGTCTCTCAATCCCAGCAATGGCTTCCCCTGTCTTCTTCATGTTTCCTTCTGCTCAGTACTTTCTTATCTTCCCAGCCATCTCATGAAAAGAAATAAAAAGCTAAGTCGTTAAAGGGGACCAATTTTCATGTGGTTGAAACTGTGATGTTTACGTGTTGTCCACAATGAAAGATATCAAGAAAAAATCAACTATCAGCATAGAACACCACTGATGCACTTGAAGATTAGCAGAATTCTAAATTGGAGGAAGCACAAAGAGTTCAGATCTTCTTCTCGTCGGCAGCTTTGCCTAGGGAGGAAATAACCACATATCCAGAACTAGGGCACCATCCAAACATAAGCAACCTTACCCTATTGAATTTTATTCATTATAAAACTCTGTAAATGAAGAACTAACAATATTCACCAAACAATTTTAGTATCTTAAACAACACCTATATCTGTAGAAATCGTTAATATTTACAAATATTCCACAAAACACAACCTCATGTCTCATAGCAACCAAAACAGTACAAAACGTCAGGAACTGCTTGCAGTTCATAACAATTTCTTTTCCTTGATGCGATTCTTAAATTTGTGACTAGATTGAAGCACCAACCAGGAAACAATACATGTTCCCAGATTCACTATAAAAAAAAATGGCTCTAAGCACTATGGGACTTAACATCTGAGGTCATCAGTCCCCTTGACTTAGAACCACTTAAACCTAACTAAACGAAGGACATCACACACATCCATTCCCGAAGCAGGATTAGAACCTGCGACCGCAGCAGCAGCGCGGTTCAGGACCGAAGCGCCTAGAACCGCTCGGCCACAGTGGCCGACAGTTCACTATCCTCCAGGTAGAATACTTCCCCTCTAACAGAGAGTTTGCTGGACAGTGAGATGGTGAAGCAGAGATTTGAAGGCAGCGAATGATGCTGATCGGAATATGAGAAGGTGGAACAGAGAAGTTTTGAGGATGTCAGGGGATGAAATATAACAAGAATGAGGCAAACAGCAGATGAAGGAGACAGCAGATGAAGGAGACAGAAGATGAAGAAGACAGCAGATGAAGGAGACAACAGATGGAGGAGACAGCAGATGAAGGAGACAGCAGATGAAGGAGACAAGAGGAAAAGTGAAGATGAGGAAGAGATGTTGAATGTGACAGAGAGAGGACAGGGAAGCAAGTGGAAGTGGAAGAGTACAGAAGAGAAAGACAGAGGTGAGGTATAAGGAGGATAAGTTACGAAGGATGAACGAGAGAGAGGGTAATGCAGATAGAGAGTGAACCAGATAGAGGGTGGTTAACGTATAGACAGACTGCGACAGAGAGGGAGAGTGAGAGAGGCTGGGAGGGGGAGGGGACGGGATTTAGTAAGACAGAGTTTAGTTTTAGTTTGAAGCTGGCGCTTTAAAATATGTCGACTATTTTTAACACCAGTTACATAAACGAACTAATTGGCTGGAGGAAAATGAGTAAAATCATTCCATCTTCTCTACAATAACGTGTCGTCGAAAGTGCAGATGAAAGACGTCGGGAAGCAAGTCATTCCTGTGCCTCTTTGCAGTGCTTATAGCGGGCAGTGGTTTTAATTTTGGTCTGCCCCATAGAAAGGCAATGAAAGGCTGTCCACAAAGGCCGGCTGGCTTAAATGTTTCGGCGGCGACGCTGTGCTGGGAGCGCAGAGACGGCGAGGCGAGGCGAGGCGAGTGCTAATCAAAGCGGAGCGTCTGCTTCTGCGGCTGCGGCTGCGGGCTCCGCCCTTTGAAGTTCACGAGTGTTTGCTGTGCGGATGACATTGTTAGTGGAGTGGTCTTCAACTCGCGCTTTATGCATACAGGCGGGCCGGCCGGTGCCCGCGCCGCGGTTGTTGTGTATAGGCGGGGCGGGGCGCCAACGGCGACCAAGTTTCAAATGACGCACCTCCCACCCCTCGTGCGTCCGCCGCGCTCGCCGGCTAATTACCGGTTATGAGCGCTGCTTACGGCCGGTCGGGCCGGATGGTATTTACGCTCATCTCAATAAATGGAATTCCCGTCCCTGTGTTCTGCAGCCTGCGACCTCGCTCATCACCGCGCTGCTCCATATTGTCTTTCGAACGTTGCCTCCTGCAGATGCACGCTCTGGTATCTACAGATTTGATTCAAAATCGTGCAAGGTTCTACAACTGTCATTATTTTATGAAAACTACTTGCTGAGTTTTCCGCGTTGCTCGGATATACAGGGTGTTACAAAAAGGTACGGCCAAACTTTCAGGAAACATTCCTCACGCACAAATAAAGAAAAGATGTTATGTGGGCATGTGTCCGGAAACACTTAATTTCCATGTTAAAACTCATTTTAACTTCGTCAGTATGTACTGCACTTCCTCGATTCACCGCCAGTTGGCCCAATTGAAGGAAGGTAATGTTGACTTCGATGCTTCTGTTGACATGCGACTCATTGCTCTACAGTACTAGCATCAAGCACATCTGTACGTAGCATCAACAGGTTAGTGTTCATCACGAACGTGGTTTTGCAGTCAGTGCAATGTTTACAAATCCGGAGTTGGCAGATGCCCATTTGATGTATGGATTAGCACGGGGCAATAGCCGTGGCGCGGTACGTTTGTATCGAGACAGATTTCCAGGACGAAGGTGTCCCGACAAGGAAGACGTTCGAAGCAAGTGATCGGCGTCTTAGGGAGCAAGGAACATTCCAGCCTATGACTCGCGACTGGGGAAGACCTAGAACGACGAGGACACCTGCAATGGACGAGGCAACTCTTCGTGCAGTTGACGATAACCCTAATGTCAGCGTCAGAGAAGTTGCTGCTGTACAAGGTAATGTTGACCACGTCACTGTATGGAGAGTGCTACGGGAGAACCAGTTGTTTCCGTACCACGTACAGCGTGTGCAGGCATTATCAGCAGCTGATTGGCCTCCAAGGGTACACTTCTGCGAATGGTTCATCCAACAATGTGTCAATTCCAATTTCAGTGCAAACGTTCTCTTTACGGATGAGGCTTCATTCCAAAGTGATCACATTGTAAATTTCCACAATCAACATGTGTGGGCTGACGAGAATCCGCACGCAATTGTGCATCACGTCATCAACACAGATTTTCTGTGAACGTTTGGGCAGGCATTGTTGCTGATCTCTTGATTGGGCCTCATGTTCTTCCACATACGCTCGATGGAGCACGTTATCATGATTTCATTCGGGATAATCTACCTGTGTTGCTAGAACATGTGCCTTTACAAGTACGTCACAACATGTGGTTCATGGACGATGGAGCTCCTGCACATTTCAGTCGAAGTGTTCGTACGCTTCTCAACAACAGATTCGGTGACCGATGGATTGGTAGAGGCGGACCAATTCCATGGCCTCCACGCTCTCCAGACCTCAACCCTCTTGACTTTCATTTATGGGGGCATTTGTAAGAACTTGTCTACGCAGCCCAGGTACCAAATGTAGAGACTCTTCGTGCTCGTATTGTGGACGGCTGTGATACAATACGCCATTCTCCAGGGCTGCATCAGCGCATCAGGGATTCCATGCGACGGAGGGTGGATGCATGTATCCTCGCTAACGGAGGACATTTTGAACATTTCCTGTAACAGAGTGTTTGAAGTCACGCTGGTACGTTCTGTTGCTGTGTGTTTCCATTCCATGATTAATGTGATTTGAAGAGAAGTAATAAAATGAGCTCTAACATGGAAAGTAAGCGTTTCCGGACACATGTCTACATAACATATTTTCTTTGTTTATGTGTGAGGAATATTTCCTGAACGTTTGGCCGTACCTTTTTGTAACTCCCTGTATATTTATTTCAATCATCTGTTAGTCCGTCTCCTCTTTATCCCACTCTCTGGGCCGACCGGAGTGGCAGAGCGGTTCTAGGCGCTTCAGTCTGGAACCGCGCGACCGCTATGGTTGCAGGTTCGAATCCTGCCTCGGGCATGGATGTGTGTGGTGTCCTTAGGTTAGTTAGTTTAAGTAGTTCTAAGTTCTAGGGGACAGATGACCTCAGATGTTAAGTCCCATAGTGCTCAGAGCCATTTGAACCATTCTCTGGCCATGGCCACCTGCTCCCCCCCCCCCTCCCCCCTGACTCTCTCCTCCTCCCACCCTCTCTGTCTGCCTGCCCCTGCTGTAGGACGTGTATATTTCTATTGTCTATTGCCAAACCACAATTTATGAAAGATGTTTATATTTTATTAATAGGATTAAATAGGAATAATCAATATTTGTCATTTTGGAAATAATTGTGGTAGCAGGGAATGTCTGCACCAAGGTACTGTTGGCGGGTGAGACCGTACATTGATATAATTTGAAAAGGGCGGTAGACACCGCGTATGGTCACATTTTCAGAAAAGAGCGGGAAAGACCGCGCATTGATACATTTTGTAATGGTAGCATGGATTGTCTGCACCAGAAAGCATTGTTGGGGGGAGAGACCGCACTTTAGCTTTCGTAGGAGGTCAGTAGTGAGCGAGATGTGATGCGAGTCGGTAGCAGGTCTGAAGCGAGAGGTTGAGAGGAGCGGTGTGCCTGCCAGCCACCAGCTATGATTTACAAGAGATTATAAACGGATGTACAGCGATATCAGCTAACTATTATCGTAAGAGGAACTAATATTATTGAATTTTTTTCTGACAAACTCAAGACTACTGGAAGTGTGATTGCGCAATGCTAGTTATAAGATTATTATAAAAATTAAGTCCCTTTTACACGTTTGTAAAATCATTTCATTACCGACAGTAAATATTTGAAGAATCGCCTTCAGAAAATAATTAATTTTTGCCAGCAATATTGCATTACTGATTACAATCCATCCCAAAAAAGCCGTCAACGTAAAATTTTGCAAAATTTTATTGTTGGCAAGAAAAAGTTCAACTATGATTTACGTAACTTCAGTCAAATTAATTAAAGGATAACGTCATCTTTGCTATTAAAGAATAACGTCAGCTTTGGTAATAAATACAGCCACTTATTATTACAGCCCACCAGCAGCTAATAGAGTATAGTAAAACAGAGTAAGTATATTCATGTCGCAGTTCAATGCAGCAGTCAGATGGCGATCCAGTAATCTAAAAAAGATAAGGAACAGTTTTGGGATATTGCAGGTAACGACTGAGGGCCACGACGATGACACATTCTATGTTTCATCGAAATAATCAGCAGATCACTTTTAATAAGCAACATTTAAATTTGTATGCGAAGATTGCACTTATTATTATTGAGAAAGTGTGTTAATTTCAAAGAGAAGATTTCATTTGTTATTATTAAGCAAGTGATAGAAATCCGAAGGGAAGGTTTCATAGGTTATTGTAGAAGGGAGCGTTGCGTAACAAGAGATATAGAGGAGACGGGAAGGTTTCACTTTATTCTCTCTTCGCTCTCTCTGTTCCTTCCCTTCTGCACATCTACTCCTCCTCCCTCTAAGTCAGTCTCTTGCTCCTTCTCTCTCTCTGTTCATCTAGTCCTTCCCCCTGCATTCATCTGCTCCTCCCCCGCCCCCTGAATCCACCTACTTCTTCCCCTTTGCCCATCTCCTGTTACCATATCTAAGTCAATCTCTTCCTGCTCTCTATCTCCTCCTCACCCCGTTGAAGTCTCTCGACTTCTCTCACCTCTCCTTGTCCATCTCCTCCCTCTTCCTGTCCATCTGATCGTCCCCCGTCCCTCTGCGACCATCTCCTCCTTCTCCCTCTCTGTCTGTCTGTCCATCTCCTCTTTCCCCCTTTTCTTCCCAACTTATGACCCCACCCCAATAGGAGGTTACTGGTTTTTACACCGACGGCATTTCTTTCCAGGTAGTGACTAGTATAAATATACCAAGTTTGACTGAAATCGATCCAGGGATTTAGGAGGTGTCCCTTGTTTTGCGGGGTATTTATTTTACCAGACCTTACGTTTATTGAAAGTCGGCACATACCAACGTCAGATGGTGTCTTATGCAGTGCTACAGAAGCATGAACCACGCCATATTGATCGATCATGAAACACGCGAATTGAGAGGGGAATGCGTGCCTGGAGAACAGATCTTACTCGACAGTTAAGGTGTATGGGGAACCGCTAGTGTTGTGGCACGAAGCGCCGTGTATACTTTATTCAATATTATTATTAAAACCATCTTTTGCATAACTGGTACTATGAGGAGCCAACGGTTCGCCAGATCTTCACTACAATAATAACACACTGCAGTAAATCCGTAACTTCAATAAACAAATAATATGGTTCATTTATTGAAGATGTACAAAACGTGACGAAATGTTACGATATAAGCCAGAGATTTCGTCTCCGCGTCCGTTTGTCCAGGCGGTTATAGGAAGTACTCTGAGCCCGTACATGTGTGTGAGCTGATGACAGAACGTAATTAGATACTGTTCATGTATAATATTAGGCTTTAACATGGTCTCTGAACTTATTAATTTTGCGGAAGAAATCATTTTATAATACTAAACTGTCACTGTTTTATGGTGGTGGTGGTGGTTAGTGTTTAACGTCCCGTCGACAACGAGGTCATTAGAGACGGAGCGCAAGCTCGGGTTAGAGAAGGATTGGGAAGGAAATCGCCCGTGCCCTTTCAAAGGAATCATCCCAGCATTTGCCTGAAGCGATTTACGGAAATCACGGAAAACCACTGTTTTATAGTGTTTGCAAGTAAATAAATCATAATGGCAACCCGAAACTTATTTCATATAAATTAGCCAACCTCACCACTAATTAGAATCACAGGTCCCCTGCTTGCATCTTCTGCGGAATCCAGTGCCATATCAGATGTTCTTTAGAGACATCACCTACTAGAGTTCCACAGATTAAAGACAGGAGCAAAACCAAGGCGGCGATTCACTAAGATAATCCAAGAAAGGATCATCTTAACTTCTCCGTTGAGAAGGGTTAACCAACACGCTGTACGTCACTACATCAGTTTCTACCAATTTGCGAGTGAATTTAGTTTTCTACCCGTGGCTTTGACCACGTACAGACGTGTTACGTATATTACACATGTATTTAACATGTGTTTAACATATTTCACAGGTATTTGTACACACAGGTCATATGGGTTTCTAGCGAATTTCGCCCAGCAGTTTCTCTTTCACGCAGTTCATCACTTTGATAGGCAGGTGGTTCTTGCCCCCACCGCGCTTCTTTCCGGTCAGTAAGTCTAATAATATGCGTACGAAGTTCAGTTGAAATCAGCACAGTGGTTCAGGAGGAGATGTGGTACATACATAATTTTTTTCTAACATGTATGGACGTACGAATTTAGTGATTTTTAGGTCGTGTGGTGCTCCAAGAACTAAATTTGACGGGAAGCGTACCAAATTCATTGCACAACGAACGTTCAGTAACAATCACCACAAAACCATTTTGAAGGTAGGTTATGTAAAAGGTAAGTACATTTCTTCAGTAAAGGAAAACTGGACCTTTTTATGTTGTTAGTACGAATATGGATAAATTGTTTTTGGAATGACGGTCTTGAACTATCTCCTCCCATAAATAAACGCACCGCATCCGACCGAGAACTGTCTGCTGGCGTGACTGTATAAAAAATGGGTTTCTTTTAGAAGACACAGGCGTTCTTGTATAATAGATCCTTGGAATACTTTCGACAAGATTATGCAGAAGGCACATACAACATTCCATTATTATTTTTAATACAAATGGGAAATTGGGCAACCAAACGACTTTTCAAGTTTACGTGTGGAGTCTGTGAGACTCGAATCATGCCACGAGACTTCAAGACAATGTCGTCCATATAGTCCCGAAGATAGCAAGAGCAGATGAGTCCGATAACTGTCACACAATCAGCATAATAGCCCGTGCGTCCAAGTTGGTGAAAAGAGTAATGTACAGAATAATGGAACAGAAAATAGAGGATGTGATAGATGACGATCAGTTTTGCTCAAAGAAATGCAAAGGCACCAAAGAGCCGGTTACGCATAATTGCGCTAAATGGGGGTGGGGGGGGGGGGTGCTCGTAAAGCAGCTAACGACCTGCAATAAGAGTACCAAAATCAGTGTGATTATTACGAGTGTAAGGAGATTAAACAGCCAAATTAGTCAGTTCCCCAGGACGGTACCCGTGTACTCCAACTTTCACTGTCGAAGAGTCAATCTTATGTGCAAGTGTGAGAATCTTTTGCAAGTGTTTACACAGCGTGTATCTAATGATGAGATACCAGCCCAGTATTCATCTAGTGGAATGTGAGAAACCGCCTGAAAACCATACCTTGGCTAGCTGGCTCATCAGCCCTCGTTCGTAATCCGTGAGGCGGTTTCGACCCATACTCTAGGCTGGTCCTTAAGCGAAATGTATGTTGGCGGCAGTAGAATCGTTCTACAGTCAGCTTCAGATCCCGGTACTCTAAATTTACTCTGTATTGTTCTTCGAAAAAGTCGTCGCCTTGCCTCCAGAGTTTCATATTTGAGTCCCCCTAAGTACCTCAGTAATACCTGCGCGTCTCGCGAACGTACTGGTAACAAACCTAACAGTCTGCCTCTGAACTGCGTCGCTGTCTTCTTTCAACCCGATGTGGTGTGGACCTCAAATACTCCGGTAGTACTCAAGAATGCATCGCACTAGCGCCCTAGCCGGCTGGAGTGGCCGAGCGGTTCTAGGCGCTATAGTCTGGAACCGCGCAACCGCGACGGTCGCAGGTTCGAATCCTGCCTCTGGCATGGATGTGTGTGATGTCCTTAGGTTAGTGAGGTTTCAGTAGTTCTAAGTCTAGGGGACTGATGACCTCGGCAGTTAAGTCCCATAGTGCTCAGAGCCACTAGCGTCCTATATGCGGTCTCCTCCGCAGATGAACCAAACTTTCCCGAAATTATCCCAAAAAACCCAAGTCCGCCATTCGCTTTCCCTGTCACAGTCCTCACTTGCCCGTTCCAGTTCATACCTCTTTCCAACGCTACGCCAAGATATTTGAACGACATAGCTATGTCAACCAGGGCACTACTAATGCTGTATTCGAACGGTAAGGGTTTGGTTTTCCTACCAATCTGCATTAACTTAGATTTCTCAATATTTACTCCTAGCAGTCATCCATCCCACCAACTACAAATTTTGTCTAAGTCATCTCCTATCCTACTATAGTCACTCAACGAACACCCCAACTTCCTGTACAGCATAGTATCATCAGCAAATAATCGTAGATTGCTGTCCTCCATGTAAGCTAGAGCATTTATGTATATATAAAATAGTAGCGGTTCTGTCACACTTCTCTGGGGCACTCCCGACGATAGCCTGGTCTCTGACGCGTCTTTTGAAACAGTTCTGTTCACCCCATTACGCAAATCTCTAGGTCACTTAGCTCCGTAAGACGCAAGCGGTGTCTGTTTCTCTGTCATTTTATATTTCTTTTCGCCCTTCCGCAATTATACGCAGCATTTGGAGAACTGTAGAGCAATTATTGTTTAAATGCGTGTGAATTCCTAAGGAACCAAACTGCTAATGTCATCGGTCCCTAGACTTACACACTGCTTAAACTAACTTTTCCTAAGAACAACACATACACCCATGCTCCAGGGAGGACTCGAACCTCCGGCGGGAGGGGCTGCGTAGTTCGTAACATGCCTCCACAAACCGCGTGGCCACTCCACGCGGCAGCAATTACTGTGGATTGTTTGCATCCTCACAGCCCGCTTTGTACCAGATTATCTTGTATGTGTCTGTATATGATTCATTGCGTGCATGGCGATGCCTGCAGTTGGTTCCACATGATCACAGTTCGTAATGTAAGAGCTTGTAAGTAGGCTGTTTAGGATTTTTTATTGGTAACGCCGCCGCCACGTAGCGCTCTGTATGAAAATCACTGGCTGTGCTGTGCGCAGTCTGTGTTTAGTTTGCATTGTTGTCTGCCATTGTAGTGTTGAGCAGCGGCAGCTGGTTGCTAACAGCGCGCAGCATTGCGCAGTTGGAGGTGAGCCGCCAGCAGTGGTGGACGTGGGGAGAGAGATGGCGGAGTTTTGAAATTTGTAAGAATTGGTATCATGAACTGCTATATATATTATGACTAGTGAGGTAAATGCATTGTTTGTTCTCTATTAAAATCTTTCATTTGCTAACTATGCCTATCAGTAGTTAGTGCCTTCAGTAGTTTGAATCTTTTATTTAGCTGGCAGTAGTGGCGCTCGCTGTATTGCAGTAGCTTGAGTAACGAAGATTTTTGTGAGGTAAGTGATTTGTGAAACGTATAGGTTAATGCTAGTCAGGGCCATTCTTTCGTAGGGATTTTTGGAAGTCAGATTGCGTTGCGCTAAAGATATTGTGTGTCAGTTTAAGCACAGTCGTGTATAATTGTTCAAAGAGGACGTTTCACATAGACCAGTCTTATATAATTGTTCTAAGGGGACGTTTCAAGCTCTGCATTACCAAACAGAAGCAAATCATAGAATTCCGAGAGCTTTTTTTGGAACGGAGATATGGTGAGAATTGGGACTAAACATCTCCCAAAATGCAGTAGGTGCTCCGCTTCCCTCAGTAATGAAAAGTTTCTTTCTCGACCAGTCTCTGGTGCATGGTCGGAGGTGACGTGTCAAGATGGCCCTCAGTCCTGGACTCTTGGATTGTAAGTATGTGTAACACGCTTCTATAGCCCACTAGTAGAGAGGAACAAAGGTATTTAAATTCTTTGAGTTGATCCTAGAGGACCGCTAAACCTTTTCTTTCAGCTACGATGATAGGGCAAAAGTTCCACTCTTTTAGTCTTAGTCACCAACTGGGTTGGTCAGGGGTGTGTGCACGGACAGCAAAAGTGGTCAAGGTGACCGATTGCTGGAGATACTTTAGAAATCCGGGTTCGAGTCCCGGTTTCACACATTTGCTCATATGTCACGAATAGGTAGTAATATCTGTAATATCTGTACCTAACACAGCTGATGTCATAGAATTCGCAATCAGCGAGTACATTTCGAATTGTTTCCCACAGCTGTGGAACATGAACAACATCTGTTCTCTCAGACATGCAAGTAAGCACTAAAAGCCTGACAGACACGTTACGATAACAACATTTGTCTCGATTCCTCATAGCCTTATCATGGCGTAGGAATCCAGTTAATAATGTTGGCAAGCATTAGATGATGACTACAGTGGAATATGGTACAAGGGTGTAGACAATGTGTCATATGGAGGTTTTGGTAGGTCCGGGAAATGTACATGGATAGCCGTGTTTATTAAGGAGACCGTTTGCGACAACTGGGGAATACGGACTCGAGTTCCAGCCCGGCACAAATAGCTAGTACATCTAATAGGTAGTACATACTGATCACTCAAAACATTATGACCACTGTCCACCCCGACATCGGATGCCACGAGACTTGTCTGCTCTGCAAAGTAGGACAGATGACTATCTGTGGCATCTCTGCCAAAAGAGCACAATGCTGGTGCACGTGCAACTGTTTTGGAGCACACCATTCATCGTACGCTGTTGAGCATGGAGCACCGCAGCAGACCACCCCTGGAAGTTGACATGTTGACCCAACGTTATCGTCAGTTACGATTTCAGTGGGCACGGAACCATCGGATTCGACAATCGATCAATGGAAACGTGTCGGCTCTTGGGTTGCATCACAGTTTTGCCAGGGTAGGTCGAAGATCGTCGCCACAAACGCCGTCATCGAGATGAACGGCGGCTCGAAACATGCTGCGCGCCACGGACGCAGGATGCTTGGAGGAGTATTATGGTATGGGAGGTATTCTCCTCCTCTTGTGTGGGACCTGTGGTAGTAATCGAATAAACGCTGACAGCTGCAAACCACCTGTATCCCTTTATGCTTGATGTCTCTTTCCCGACACCGATGTTACTCTTCAGCAGTATAACTGTTCTTGTCTCGTAGCCAGAATCACACTACAGTGGTTTGAGGAGCATTATAGTGAACTCACATTAATCTCTGGGCGGCCAAATTTGCCTTATGCAAATCCTATGGAACCCATCTCCGTCGCTGTCGGGTGCCATCGCTGCGTACACATCAGCAGCTCATTTACGCGAATTACATGACCTGTAACTAACCTTCTAACGCCATATACCTCTACATAACCACCAACAAACTGTCGGAGTGCCAAAAACGGACAAACAAGCTATTAAGCAGGTGGTCATAAAGTTTTGGCCAATCAGTGTATGTATGCCTAAGACAGCCGATGTCAAGGAATTCGCAGTCAGCGAATAAATTTCGAACTATTTCTCACAGCTGTAGAACGTCAACAATGTCCATTATTTCATACGTACAAGTAAGCTCTATAAACCTTGACAGGCACATTACGATAACAATGTTGGTCTCGATTCCTCATAGTCTCGTTCTCCCTAGAGAGTGAATCCATTTAATAATGGTGGCGAGCATTAGATGACGAATGTAGTGGGCTATGGCACAAGGACGTATGCAGTGTGACTTACGGAGGGTTGGACTGGCCTGGGAAGCGTACACGGATAGCCAAAGCGATTAGGACCGGACTCGCAAAAATTTTCGTACGTCACTAATAGGTCGTACATTTATAACTAATGCACTGATGTCAATGTATTCGCTGAAAGCGAATAAATGTCTAATTATTTCGAACAACCGTTAATCATCAACAAGGTCTGTTCCTCAGATATGCAAGAAAAGTTACCAAATATTTGTTTTGTGTTGCTTATGTGAGTTAGCCAACTTTGTTTTGGTGATAGGCCACAGAAGTGTCTGCTTTACTATAGAATGTTGTAGTACCTTGTAAATTTCTGTTGATCATTCATTTCTCCTTTTCTTAATTTTCGTGCTCATGGCGTTTGAATTGTGATTTTAGGATACTTTTTGGAAGTTCTCTTGTTTTTCCCTTGGTGCCCCTTGAGTCTTAACTTCACCACGTGTTCATAACATGCATATCTTTGAAGAACTGTGAAGTTGAGAAGACAGACCACCGTGTGAAGACTCAAACGAATACTAAATTACATATAAAACTTTATTATTTGCTTACGTATTGGATTTTCTTAGTTAACAAATTTTATTCTTCAGCTGCTGACATGTTCCCCAGTCCATTGGCAGAGCTTAACGTGTAGTTCACAGTATGCAGATTCAGACATAATACGTACAAGATATATAAATTATAATTACTTATGTAATTTTACATTTTTTCAAACGTAATGAAACGCAGTCTTCAGCGACTTCTGTATTCTGTAATGCACTCTTAGAGATTAACTATGTTGCTTAAAAACAGAGTACACTGTGTAGGTTCAGAAGGATATATATAACACCAATTTTCAAGACTTCTGGATTCGTCTGGAGTTAGTACAGAATTCGTTTTCTGTATATTTACGTGCTACTCGTTACAGTCCTAACCGCAAACCTTCTTCTTAGAAGTGTATATAATAAACTACTGAACTGAGTTACTACCTGGACGTATTTTGGATTTTTTGAGATTTTTGTGCTTCTGAATTTATTTGACTTCGTGCATTTTTCGTAACGCACTCCCTGGCGTCATCAGTTGCAACAATTTGGATCCAAGTAATCAATCCATTTAATACAGGCCTTAAACTGAACAACATGATTGCCTGCACGCATAGAAAAACCATTTTGGCATCTGATTCGGATAACTCGTTTGAACTTTGATACTCTGCCACGCTATCTACGTTGCCCATTCTCCTTTAGTAGTTGTCCTCCTGTTCACACTCGACCAGCCGCTACTGATAGCTCTTGGCTGGTTTGCCTGTTTCTGCTGGTTCTTTCAGTTGCTCCCGATCCTTATCAACCTCTGCTCATAATGTTATGCAACAATAAAATAAAAATTTTATAAGAAGTAAAATAAAAATAAATTTGCTATCTTCTTTATTTTATTTTCGGGATACTAACTATTAAACAGATTGATATCTTATTAGCAAATAGATATAACACTTTTCTAGACACTTTTCTAAACTTGAAGTTGAACGCATGTCTCTCTCTAAATTTAAAACACACAAAGTTGGAAAGCAGGAAATAATTCTTCAAATAAAAGTAATTTCTTAATATAACACGTTTTTAAATTGGACTAAGAGACACTTCTGAAAATTTGTGATTGTGAATTTTTAACAGTTAGGAAATTACTTTTAAGATTTATAACGAAAAACATGGGTTACATGCAGTAAATAATACGTAGTTATGAGGTGAACTATTAATGCATAAATTATCTATTGCGTGCAACTCACATTTTTTATTATAATTATTACAAATATTTCCACAGCTATTTGAAGTTCACAATTACAAGTATACAGAACTCTTTCTATGGTCTTAGGAATTTGTATGGGACCAAGAGAATTTATATTTTTTTAGACTGATTTAAAAACATGTTATAGTAAACATTATTTTTATTTAAATAATTTTTTTGTCTGGTTTTCGTCTTTAGTCTCTCATTAGTCTATGGGTGAATAATGGGCAACTAATAAAACCAAGGTAATTATGGTTTTACATCTTCAACCATACAGGATTAACACGGTTTACTTCAAAATGTTTAACACATTAACTCAACTGTAGAGTAATCATTTGTACAGGAATCAGAAATTTGAAGCTACTTTATGCATGGTATTCAATTATCTAAAGAACCTGATTTAAAGTGATTACTATCGAGTACCTAGTGGTTAAATTACATATGGATGAATGAGTGTTGAAATCTGTTTATATACTGCTTTAATAACATTGACGTAGACCTGTTATTAAAAGCAGCTCTGAGGCGGGAATGTTTCTCCACCTAACCGGTGCCTAGATGACTGTGACGAAACCCCTGAAAACCACATTTGGGACGCCCAGTCAAAACGTAGAGGGAACGACCTTGGGTAGAATTCAGAGAGCAGTGGCTTCAAACATCTGAGAGTCCTGACACTTAACTGCAGAGCTGATTCAGTGCAAGCGCAGAACACATAATGATGTTCAGCAGCATTGGGGGCTTCGAAAAGTAGATTAATCCAGTCATCCCATTCTAAGACTATAGCACAAAAGAGCGGTGCATTGTCAGAAGAGAATAAATACATGTTCTAGGTTTCCCACAGACATGTTTCTGCTGCAGTTTGGATCACGGGGGACTGTACGACTCTTGTGAGAAAAACGTCTAAATTTCACACAAATTCACGGTGCAGTTTTGGCAGCATATGGAGCAAATGTAACGTAGCGTCCAGCCCTAGTCAAATGGTGCAAGGATGAACAAACGTAGATGATACTGATTGGGAAGGAAAGCCACTCAACAGGCTCTGAGCGCTATGGGACTTAACTTCTGAGGTCATCAGTCTCCTAGAACTTAGAACTACTTAAACTAACTAACCTAAGGACATCACACACATCCATGCCCGAGGCAGGATTCGAACCTGCGACCGTAGTGGTCGCGCGGTTGCAGACTGTAGCGCCTAGAACCGCTCGGCCACTCCGGCCAGCAGGAAAGTCACTGACATTGGCGGTAGACGACAATGTACAGGTAATGGAGCAACTTATTTGCAGCAATCGCAGTTTTTGCAACGATTAGGACGTTCCACAGTCTTTCTCGAGTGGTTCCATAATCTAGAACAAGATTTCATTTGTCGAGGAACTGAACGACTGGTTGAACCTTCCAACCTTTGTTCACAGAGACTTGACGACTACGTTGGAACTATCTGTGTCACTGTGAAGAGTTGTGAAGTATTAAATAAAGTTTATTTTGCCTGCGATAGTAATATGTAACATAGTTTCTCAACTCTCTTGTCTAAAGTTTATTGTGATAGTAAGATCAAAGTTCATTTCATGTATTAGAGATAAAATCAATGACATAAAAATTTATGAAATGTTACCTTCACATACCCTATTGTACTTGACAAATGTGATTAAAATTTATTGCACGGATTAGGAACATGGGCACAAATCATTAGCATTAAAGACCTGTACATGCACTGTAACTGTGGAAATTCAGTGCAAAGCAATGCCATCACGTGCTGCAATCAGAACCATTAGACGTCGTTGCACGGAATCAATGATCATTACAGTGTCCCCATTGAAATAATAAGAAAAGACTTAAAACAGTATTTATAAAGAAGAGACATTTAAAATTTGAATAATAAGTGGACACTCGCCGCTCAGGCAAACATACATTTTTCTCCATATTATAATAATTTCTCTGTTTAAGTTTCGAGGGCAAAGAATTATAACAAAATGATCTAAAGAGTCGACAAGATACGCTCTTTTGTAAATGTTTTAGTCGTCTTCACTTCTTTTCTTGTCGTGGTTGCATGTAGATGGACATCTTGCGAGTGCTGGCAAGTGTAAGCACATTTGTACTAATTAAGCAGATAATATATTGATTTAATATTATTGTGCACTTTTAATTTGTAAGAGGTGATCCCGATTTCATGTCCGCCTTCCTTTGAATTAACCTGCATTCGAGTAATTTACAGTGCAACAATTGCAGCGGCCGATGCAGCCAACGAAGCCATTACGTGGCGATATTAACTTGGTTAACGCAGATAAGAATAAATACTCTCGCGAATGCGTGGGCCGCAATTGTAATTAATAACTAAACATTTTTTGCTGTAAAGTGAGCTGACTAGCCGAGGAAATTAATATGAAAAGTTTATTCCATCGTTCAACTTATATGCTCAAATCTTAAGATTCAGCGAGTCTAACATTCATTAACGTAACAAATAATTTAAGATTAATATTTTAAAAAAGGAGAATTTCACAAAAGCATTTAATCGTAAATCAAAATTGAATGAAATATCATTTTTATTAAGGCCCACTACGTAAGTTGGCAACAATCAAAATAAAAATAATAATAATATATTAAATTACGACGGCCGACGGACGCGAGATCACCTGAATATGTTACTGGGAATACTCTGCCACGCGGATTGTAGGAACATCACAAAGAGCCAACTGTGACAGCAAGAAGACCTGAAAAAACAAGTTCGACCATTTCCCGGACATTTCCATGGGAGACGTTTCAGGCATACGGACTCGCTGGGGAAGCACTGGTACCCACTGTTCTTCAAAGAAGGCTTACACATTCCTTGCACATGTGGCCGGGCATTGTCCTGCTGAAACATGGCTTGTGAAACGGCCTGCTGAAGCGGCAGTGCCTTGGGCCTTAAAATCTCCCTTATGTTGCGCTAGCTGATCAGACTGCTCTCAAGAGGCGAGATGGAGTGTCACAGGCAATAACGCCCAAATCATCACACATGGGATTGGTCACTATGTCACTCAGCAATACAGTCTGCCTCATTGCATTCACCACGGCGGCGTCAAAGGCGTTTGTGGCCATTACTCTAAGACAAGTTGTAGTGTTTTCGGACGACTCTCACTTCATTTTACCCTTCAGCACACCAGTGACAGTGTTCACTTGCTCATTACAGTCTGTGGCATTGGTTGGTGATGGCCAGTCGAAGCCGACACAATGGCATGTGTGTCAACAGTCCAATCCAGTCCAGAGAAGACAGCATCGAATTGTCGACGCAGACGTGACCAAACCAGTTGCATTGCTCCGTCACGCTAACACTTTCGACGAAGCTGTTTCGTCTGCCACTGCCAAACGGACAAGATGGCGGTCATCTCACGATGAGATAGCATTGTGTCGTCGAGCATCCTGTCGGCTTGTGTCCAACCCTCTTCTCTAAACTGGTTTCACATACGTCTCAATGTTGAGTCAAAGAGCCCTCCACGAGCTGTAATGTCACAAAACGACAGACCCGTCTCCTGGAGACCAATCAATCTTGCCCCATTCGAATCCACTCACCTGCTAATATCGCACCTTGTGATTTTGGCGAAATATAGTGATACCTGGTTACCCCTGACACACTACACTCGGTGAGCGTTGTCTAACACTGACCTGTCCATCCACACAAAACACAGCGCTTTTGGGCCTAGGTGTTCGCCACGTCTCTGCCATTTAAATCACTTGTTATGTATGGTTCCGCTGTCCTACGCGTCCTCTTATTGCAGCGTATTTGCAGACCATTGCTTGTGAGTGTATCACTTTAAACAAACAGTAGTGTATCACAAACTACCTGTTACTCACACCTCCATACACTTATCAATAGTTTTGTTATGATAAGAGATGACGAGTAAGCAAGTTCAAGATTCCCTCAGCTTAGCCGCGAGTCCGTTGAGGGTAGTATATGTGTACAATATAACTGGTCAGCATTTCTACCCGGAATTTGCGAGTGTAAGTCGGACGTTCCTTGATCCGCCTTGGTGGGTCGTGTCGTCGGATTTCCTCCTACCCGTGCGCGGTGCAGCTCTCGTGAATGTCGTCCAATGCAGATTCTTCATTGGTGCATTGAATGTCTCTGTCGGTAGAAGCTAATTATCTGAAATTGCTGTCGATCAACTTTCGGGTATCTCTTTACTCGAAATTAACATTCAGAACCTTTACTACTATTAGATCAATAATGAAACACTCATGTCACAAACTACTCGTAACCGAAAGCATGGCTATCATCGAACAAGACAAGAAGAGCTCTTAACGCCGACTGCTGACATTGGAGCGCTGTCCGTTTGTCTTACTAGTTTCGTCACAGTTTGTGGATTTCCGATCAAGTCCGTACTTACTACGATATGCATCTATTAATGAACGGGTGTGAATTTTAACGAGGCAAAATTATGATAAATAGTTTAAAAAAAACATGGCTCTGAGCACTATGGGACTTAACTACTCAGGTCATCAATCCCCAAGAACTTAGAACTACTTAAACCTATCTAACCTAAGGACATCACACACACCCATGCCCATGGCAGGATTTGAACTTGCGACAGTAGCGGTCGCGTGGTTCCAGACTGTAGCGCCTAGAACCGCTCGGCCACTCCGGCCGGCTAAATACACTCCTGGAAATTGAAATAAGAACACCGTGAATTCATTGTCCCAGGAAGGGGAAACTTTATTGACACATTCCTGGGGTCAGATACATCACATGATCACACTGACAGAACCACAGGCACATAGACACAGGCAACAGAGCATGCACAATGTCGGCACTAGTACAGTGTATATACACCTTTCGCAGCAATGCAGGCTGCTATTCTCCCATGGAGACGATCGTACAGATGCTGGATGTAGTCCTGTGGAACGGCTTGCCATGCCATTTCCACCTGGCGCCTCAGTTGGACCAGCGTTCGTGCTGGACGTGCAGACCGCGTGAGACGACGCTTCATCCAGTCCCAAACATGCTCAATGGGGGACAGATCCGGAGATCTTGCTGGCCAGGGTAGTTGACTTACACCTTCTAGAGCACGTTGGGTGGCACGGGATACATGCGGACGTGCATTGTCCTGTTGGAACAGCAAGTTCCCTTGCCGGTCTAGGAATGGTAGAACGATGGGTTCGATGACGGTTTGGATGTACCGTGCACTATTCAGTGTCCCCTCGACGATCACCAGAGGTGTACGGCCAGTGTAGGAGATCGCTCCCCACACCATGATGCCGGGTGTTTGCTCTGTGTGCCTCGGTCGTATGCAGTCCTGATTGTGGCGCTCACCTGCACGACGCCAAACACGCATACGACCATCTTTGGCACCAAGGCAGAAGGGACTCTCATCGCTGAAGACGACACGTCTCCATTCGTCCCTCCATTCACGCCTGTCGCGACACCACTGGAGGTGGGCTGTACGATGTTGGGGCGTGAGCGGAAGACGGCCTAACTGTGTGCAGGATCGTAGCCCAGCTTCATGGAGACGGTAGCGAATGGTCCTCGCCGAGACCCTAGGAGCAACAGTGTCCCTAATTTGCTGGGAAGTGGCGGTGCGGTCCCCTACGGCACTGCGTAGGATCCTACGGTCTTTGCGTGCATCCGTGCGTCGCTGCGGTCCGGTCCCAGGTCGACGGGCACGTGCACCTTCCGCCGACCACTGGCGACAACATCGATATACTGTGGAGACCTCACGCCCCACGTGTTGAGCAATTCGGCGGTACGTCCACCCGGCCTCCCGCATGCCCACTATACGCCCTCGCTCAAAGTCCGTCAACTGCACATACGGTTCACGTCCACGCTGTCGCGGCATGCTACCAGTGTTAAAGACTGCGATGGAGCTCCGTATGCCACGGCAAACTGGCTGACACTGACGGCGGCGGTGCACAAATGCTGCGCAGCTAGCGCCATTCGACGGCCAACCCCGCGGTTCCTGGTGTGTCCGCTGTGCCGTGCGTGTGATCATTGCTTGTACAGCCCTCTCGCAGTGTCCGGAGCAAGTATGGTGGGTCTGACACACCGGTGTCAATGTGTTCTTTTTTCCATTTCCAGGAGTGTAGTTTTTAACATCCAGAGGCTCCTCCTAGTATTCATCCTGTCATAAATGACTTTAATTATTAAATATAAATAAACAAAAACGATGACTTTGGCGCCAAGATGGCGGTACTTCCCGTCATGTACATTTCCCAGGCTGACGCTTGTTGCTACGGTCCAGCGCCGAGCCCCACCCCACTGCGCGCGACATGTGGTCGCTTCATCATCTAGCCAGCCAGCGTGGGAAATGCTCTCCGACTCATGGCCGGCTATGGACTAAAGCACTTAATAACTGTCGTGAATACATCAATAAGAGGCAATAATTTATTAAAACTGGTAAAAATGTCTTCCTCACGTAGGAGGCACCTTACACAAGCGACATCAGATGCAATAATGTCAGGTACCCTCACGTGTGTGATGTTCTGGTAAAGATCGTGATGTGCGGATCCCCCCAAACCAGCTTACCCACTGCAGAACGCTGGATAAGGTGACATGCACAGTGTCACTGCCAAACAGTACGTGCGGAGGTGCATGGACAAGAGTGCGCATTTATGCTGTGCGCTACTGAGGTAGTTACACATTATACAAAATATCCACTTTGGACCAACATAATAATTTTTAACATGGTTTATAGTCCATGATGTAAGAAAAAGATGCTTCTTTCCCTGTTTCATCCTCTTAGAGGTCACTTTTCTTACTGTATATAAAAAAAAAAGTGGTTCAAATGGCTCTGAGCACTATGGGACTTTACATCTATGGTCATCAGTCCCCTAGAACTTAGAACTACTTAAACCTAACTAACCTAAGGACGTCACACAACACCCAGTTACTCTCTAAAGTAGCTTATATTCCCCCCCCCCCCCCCCCCTAGGCTTCAAGCTGTCTCCACAGAAAATTTCGTCGAAATCGGTAGTCCTTTAGTCATGGAAACGTAACGGACCTACTTTCGCATGTATAGTATTATTATGGATAAGTAAAATATTAAGTTTATAAAATATGATTAAACACTCCTGAATGTTGCCCCGTAGTTCAGCGGTACTCCAGGAGCCGTGCCATCTTACACTGTACCTGTTTACTGGTGTGTTTCTACTCCTATTATATTTTTCTGCTCCTATTGTATTTTCTCCCGTGTCAGCTTTCACAATGAGTGTCGTACACCCAGAATAGAGACTGAGGCACTCGAAAGCGCTTTACCAAAGTGAAGGTTCTAATTACGTTCACAAGATAGTTTGACCACCATTGCGTTAGTTTCGCTGCAGCCCCCCCACACACGTTTCGGTTCGGCTATCTCAATAATCGTGCTTAATACGGTCTGGGCCCACCGCGCTGGGACGCGCGGCGCTGTAGACGCTCGCAGAGGGGCCGTCTGCTGCTGCTGCCGACGGCGGCGGAAGCAATCAAGGCGCGGCCGGCGGTGGGGGGCGTCGGCAGCAGAGGAGGGGGAAGGGGGGGCGGAACGGCGCCCCGGGGAAGTCCCGTGGAAAAATCGGCCAATAAAGGCCGCATTCCCCGCCTTTATGTCCCGCGGCGCCCGCTCCGCCGACAATGGCTCGGCCCAAAATATTGTCAGAAATAGCTGGCGGAAATAACCGGCAAACAATTCTTGTCCCGCGGTCTCGGCCGCGCCAGGAGCCTACTAGATCCCCGGATTTTTCTAATACCCCGCCGCGGGCAGGAAGCACGGCGCGCGAGCCTCTGGGGAGATGCGTCCGCGAGCAGAAAGCCCCGCAAGGCCCGCGCCACCGCTACGGGGGCTTTCCCCAAACAATGGGTCACTCCCCTGCGCGCTGGGCTTTCTGGAGTGAGAAATTTAGCGGAATGTGCTTATAGTAAATGACATTAAGAACCGCGAATAATACTTCGTGCCTCGCGGAATAAGACGTGAATCCCTTGTGGTCCCTACGGAGCTTAATAAACGTACCAGCACGATTTTTTAAATACTCTCGTTCAAAAAAGGTTTCTTTCTTATGCGAGAACGAAGCCAGAAACTTATTGTTCGTCCTGCTATGAAAGATATCGATTAAATCGAAATTATTTTCTCCCTACTGGCAGGGAGTCACACAAGGTATAGTTTTAAGGCAAAACCGTAAGAAAAAGAGCGTACTGAAAAATGGGAGGATTTTATGAACCATCGGCTAATCTGACTGAACCCTGGCAATGTTGACAGGTATGATTTTGGAACTCTATTCTTGAAAACTTCAAATGGATTTCGCAAGCAACTATTGGTAACCATTTAATTTTGTCAGTATGAGGTATGCGACAGATCACTGAGTAAAATTTCACGTTACGATCAACGATCTGAAGAGAGTGAGACATACAGCACACCCAACTCCAACACCGACAGGAGTTTTTACTCCAGATACCAGTTTTACATCATTTGTATTTTATTGTTGTTGTTGTTGTTTTTGGGGGAGGAGACCACACAGCCAGGTCATCGGTCTCATCGGATTAGGGAAGGACGCGGAAAGAAGTCGGCCGTGCCCTTTGAAAGGAACCATCCCGGCATTTGCCTGGAGCGATTTAGTGAAATCACGGAAAACCTAAATCAGGCTGGCCGGACGCGGGATTGAACCGTCGTCCTCCCGAATGCGAGTCCAGTGTCTAACCACTGCGCTGTATTTTATTCAGAGATCAATAAGGAAGCGTTGTTTATACTCATTATTTGCTGCGACATCGTAGCTATTACAGAGCAGGAGTCACAAACAACTTTTAGTACCCATGCCTCATTCCTTCTCCTACAATTTCGTTTGCTAGGATCAGCAGTTCGCATGCTTTAGCTTATTACCATTTACAGCATTAATTGTTATATTTTCTCTCAGTTTTTCGTTGTATATGCTCTTCTGCATATATGTGTTAGAAGTAAGCACATAGCACTTCCACTAGCATTGAACATATTCAGTATTTGTATTGTGAAGAGCCACTGTCATGAAGCCATTTCATGTGTATTGTTTTGCTGTTGTGAGACGCATCTTTTGTTTGTTTTGGTAATGGTGGGGTAGTCAGCAGTTGGTGTGTGTGTTCCAAGACGCTACTTCAGGCAGGTGTTAAATGACTGTGCGCAACGAAAAATAATAAACGCTAAAAAGATTTGGCCCTGTCTGACTACCCTCTGAAGCAGATCTTAGGATCTCTTAGTGCTCTTTAACATATAAATTCCAACCTAAACAGTAATGAATGATTAAGGCAACTAATTGTACTAAATGATACACGTTGTTCCTGTTTACATTTACTGTATATTAAAAACAATCTTTGTTACAAATTTTTATATTTCCTAACTAAAATTACTAATCTGTCGAACAACTCTGCCCTTTTATTATGACTGCGAAATCTAATATAAATAAAGCGAAATGACTGACATAATCTATGTACCAAACACAAGAAGACACTACTTTTAAAGATGATCTACAATGGAGTGCAATGTCAGTGGAAATTAGTCGTACATCATCACAGCTGTTTAGCCTTGTAGCCCCTAATAAGCCAAAGTAATTAGCAATATCACCGTATGTACTGTGTCCGGTGGATCAGAGTGATGGTTCTCGTCCACGTCTGTGGTGATGGAAGAACTCCAGCCACAAAATAAACTCGTTCGAAGAGTTGAACGGCTGAAAGCGGTCCTCTGACTACTATACTCTAATACTGCCTTCTCCTCTCTGTGCTCTACAGACGAGAAACGCTAATTCCCAGCCACAAGGACGGAGTTCAGATAACGTCTCAACATAAGTATAGGCAGAAGAAGTGCTCTCAATCACTGAACGCTGCGTACTCAACGACGACTTCCAACCCGGAAGCGAAGTCCATAATCATATAAGTTCACAACAGTACAGTGCCTAACTGTTCTAACTATAAAATCTCGAGAGACTAAAGACAGGAAGTCCGCCCATACCAACAAGAAGTTGATACTGAGTGACCATCACACACGGGATCTCAAAACGGATGATCGCATCTCTCCAGCGCTGGCTCCCCACCATCGTAATTTCGAAAACGAATCATATTCCCGAAACTACGGAATATTCTCCCTCTCTACAGATTCTTCCGGACACCGAACAATCATATTTTAGTCTTTTTTCGTCCAGCGCGGAAAGTTTGCGAGGAAAAACCTATACTCGTACAATGGTACGCTTCTGAGCAAAAATCCTTGGAAATAACCCAGCCTCCGCGGTTTCCGAGGCGCCGCTTCTTCATTCCTCTCACCGGCGTCCAAGGTATTCAGCGTTTCGGAAGTATAATCCTTCCGGTCCGGCTACTCAACTGGCGAGTCGCGACTCTTTTGTTCTTAGGTGCTACGACGTCCGTTTGTCTATTTCCTGTGTTTAAGCGGGTCCAACACACCTGTGTGGGCCTGCCACCCAGGACTTCAGTTCCGCCAGCCGTTTCATTTCCTCTGGCGTTCCTATCTCTATTAGTATAGGCAATCATTCATTACACCGTTTTTATAATAAAGACACTCCGTCACCTTTGATGCAATAAGCGTTAACAATTATTTACAAGACGTGTGTGACAATGTCAGTCTCGTTTATATATTCATATGTACGATGTACAACCTATCACATGATATCTAATTGTGTCTGTAGATGACGGCAAAGTAGGTGGATGAGTGCTTCTGAGGTGCGAAATTGTAGGCACCCTACAGCGTGTGTGTGTGTGTGTGTGTGTGTGTGTGTGTGTGTGTGTGTGTGTGTGTGTGTGTGTGTGTGTGTGTACGTTTGTGGGTGTAGTTGTCCTTGTTTCAGTTTGTATGTGTTTTGTACAAGGAGCGAACTTATCCTAATTACTGTGTGTGGAAATTTCTGTTTGTATGTGTTTGTAAGGGGAGCAAACATGTCCTAATAACTGTGTGTGAAAATACCGCTTTACTGTGGTACTGGGGTGGGGTCATTGTCTAATTTGTGATATTATTTTGTGGTGTCTGGGGAGGTTGTTCTTTAAGTAAAATACGTTTCATTACTGTAAATAATATCTCGTTGGCCGGCTGGTGTGGCCGAGCGGTTCTAGGCGCTTCAGTCCGGAACCACGTTACTGCTACGGTCGCAGGTTCGAATCCTGACTCGGGCATGGACGTGTGTGATGTCCTTAGCTTAGTTAGGTTTAAGTAGTTCTAAGTTCCAGGGGACTGATGACCTCAGAAGTTAAGTCCCATAGTGCTCAGAGCAATTTGAACCAATATCTCGTTGCTGATGTTTGTCTGGTCATTTGTTATGTGTTTCTAATTACTACTTCTTGAGTTTGGAAATTTTCTTATAGTCTCAGGAGATCTTTCTTGTTACTGAATCTGCCCATTTTCGTGTCCCTTCCTATTGCCTCGTGAAGACTGGGTGTTGTGTGACCTTAGGTTCGTTAGATTTAAGTAGTTCTAAGTTCTAGGGGACTGATGACCATAGATGTTAAGTCCCATAGTGCTCAGAGCCATTTGAACCATTTGAACCTTCCTATTGTGGTAGGGTGGTGGTTTTTCTGCCAGAAATGTTCTTCAGATGTTGAATGGCTGGTGCCATATTGACACGCTCTTTTGTGTTCCTTCTATCTTATTTCAAAACATCTGGCTGTCTACTCAAAGCATACAGCGTCACAGCTGTTACACTGTAGACGTTAAGTTACATGTTTGCTACATAGGTTTGTAACAGCGTAGTCATGGTGACTGATGTCATTTGACGTCCATCCTACCTCTCTCACTTCGTTCGAGTCTCATTCACGAGTCAGAGTGTTAGAGGTGGTATGGAGTGTTGGAGGTTGTATGGATTGAGAGCACAACAACGTACCAGACTGTGCTTGGAGCAACGTCCGTTTCACCCACAATTAATCGTGTATTCGTTGACGGGTTCTCTTTAACGTGATGTACCACAGCTTCTTCATTTCGCGTGCGAGGCCTCCGCTTCGAACACCACAGTCATACCTGCTGACGGTTAAGGCACCCCATTCTCGAAGCCGTTGCGTAATTGTGGGGAAGTTGTATACGATGGAGCCGGATGTTGTGCATAACGATCTTGATAAAGGCGACGAGCAGTTCTTCCATTACCTTGAGCTTCGCCTCACAGAAGGATCAGGTTGAGGTATTCTGAAAACGTGTACTCAACCATGTTGCTGTAACACTCACAGACACGTGAAAGAGCTACGAATCAGATCAAAGACGTAGAACAGACATTAAATGACATCAGCAAATGCGACGTATGCACTCCCAACCAAGATTACACTGCTGCAAACCTGCCTAGCAAATATGTTTTAAAAGAGCTGTAGCATGGAAATGGTACGTTTCCAGACGTGGGTACGATTCAAAATATAATGTATTCACACCCGTCTACAAGCCCTAGGAGTCTGTAGCGCGGATTTCGGAACACCCTGTGTATACGACATACGATAAATAAAAATAAACATTAAATGACGCGGACGTGACTGTGATGTTGTCTTGTACTCGAGGTGAATGTGACAAAATAGTCTCCAAACCATTCTCAGTCCCTTGCTCACACAGTCCTTATCGAACTTCAGAGAGGGGCCATTCCAACACGCTGGCGTGCTAATTCCTGCGCCTAATCCCAACATAAATTTAACTTGGCTGCAGCATGTCTGCCCAACGTGCGTCCCAAATTCCCATAAGCACACCTCCTCCCCCTGCTGCAGAACTTCATAACAACACAACAGCGGTTTACCATTTGTATGTGATCGGAGGAGAGCTCAGACCACATTCAGTCTTCCGATCTCAGAGAGACTGTAGTGAGCTCTAAAGGTTACAATCTTTGCTATCTGTAACTGGGTTCATCTACACCTAGTCTGTGGACCCTAATACATCAACAGAAAAGAGAAAATACAGTTCCCTGCGCTACAGGAGAGGAAAAAATAGTTAAAATTCCATATTTGTTTGAAGAAATGGGACTATCTCAAATTCCATGGGGTGTAACGTAATTAAATACGAAGTTTTAGAATTACGAAATCAGCAGCCTGGAAGACGCGGCTGCCTTATAATATGTCACACTGGGAAGACTGAGGACGGGAGAGAGAGAGAGAGAGAGAGAGAGAGAGAGAGAGAGAGAGAGAGAGAGAGTGAAGGGGGGGGGGGGGAGGGAAAGACGAGCCTCATCTTGGTTCAGTCCTTGGCTGCTCAAGTTGTTGTACAGAGCCATATGTGATTCCTTAGGGAGGTTTATCACATTCATCTCGTGTAACTTCCCTAAAAGTGTGGTTTTCAAAACGCATATTTTTAAACTAGAACTACGTCAGTCAACTTTGGGCCTTTCAGGCACAACAATACGGAAAATATATAATTTTAAATTTTTCCCAAAATTAACCATCATTATGACAGTAAGAAATGAATAAAAGAAGAAAATGCCCTAAAGTAAACAATTAATCGTTTTAAGGAAATTATCCACTCTGGAACCACCGGGACATATAATTTTTAGACTCCCATGTTTCATGTGATACATCTGACAGCAATATCTCAAAATTTCCGTTAACTCACAATGCTTAAAACAAATTACAGTCCTGCATAACAAGCAAAATCGGGCCGAAAATTTAACGAATTTATATTGAAAATACATAGTGTCCCAATGCTTTCATTTCGAAACCACTCATTAAAGCGTTAGTACAAACTCAGCGTTAGTAGAAACTGTTTAAATGGAGCTCCCGAAACCGCATTTCGTAAACCGATTTTCCAATATTGCTTCTATGTGATCGTGTTAACACTTCAAAACCGATTCTGGAAATCCACTTCTTGTTGCCACTTTTCCCGTTCCGCAGTCGATTTTCGCTCCCATGTAAAAGCAACCTGTTTTGAAACGTGCTTGGGCTGTCTTTAAGTTTTTTCGCCTAATATGGATGGCGAAGCTTTTTGTACAGTGAAGGATAGGTAGAAAAATTACGCTGACGCTGTCTACGTCTCGTCTAATTGAAGAGAAATATCAATTGTGCCGATTAAATCAGAAACCCTAACAGCTGTTTTCCAGGCGCCATTCACTTATAAACGTAGTGTTCATATCACGATAACGTACTATCAGTGAATTCCCCAACATGATCACTACACAAAAAAGTTATACTACAATGACGTTATACAGTCTGCGAGCCCACTGTTGCTTTGAAGGTTGTAAAACACTGCTACAAATACAATGCACTGCATTCGTAGAACCACCTCAGTGCACCACAAGATGTCTCTGTCTTGCAACAGTATCGGTGGTTTCATGCGAAAGACACTGCTACTCACAAAAGAAATTAGTAAAACGGTGGTTTGAGGCAGAAACCACTGTTTGTCAAACGATTAAGAAATCGAGGCATGAAAGAAATCGAATAAACCTATTAATACGATAGGATGTGTTTTGCGAGCGAAAGATCTGCGCTAGCATTTTTAACGTTTTATTTCCTGTTTCTTCGAGGAATAGGGGGGGGGGGTGTTGTAATTTGGCAGAACTTTCAGATATCAAGCTCTAGCCAGTGCTGTTATACAGTAGTTTAATATATTTTCTTATTCCATTTTTAAAAGGTGCTGCAGTCTTCTTCTGAAATCACAAAGAACAATCTGGAAAATTGCGGTTTTTTCAAATGCGAAAACATGATCCAAAGTGCAAATCGAACACGTGACAAGGAAATTTAAAAGCGTTGCAGTAAAGAAAAAAGTATCTGTATTGTACTGAATGGTTTATCTGTTACGTTATTAGTCTACTACACACCAATGATGAGTAAGTGAAATTAGCTTAAGTGGAAGTATTACCATAAACCAGTTACAAGTTCATTACACTGTAAATAAAGGCTGTTGGAAACGAAGACAGATTTCCGTTCTCAAGGCACACAAAATAGATTAAACAGTTAAGAAACTCAGTTGATTCGCAGGTGTGATTCACAACGGCGAAGTATAGCTTAAGTGTCCACATGTTGTGTAAGTAGTTCTAAACGTATATAGCATTTAACTTACAAAAAATTCTGTACCTGAAGAATTAACAATATATTCCAAATAGTTTTAATACATTATACAGCAATTAAACGTTTCCTCCATACAGTTCCGATTTGGCACCATCCGACTTTAGTTTTTCCGACACTTAAAATCACCTCCGAAGATATCACGTTGATAGTATTGAACCGGTGTTAGCAGAGCTGATGTGGCTCCTTTAACGACGTCAAACATTCTACCGTGACGGTATCACCAAACTGTTCTCTCGTTGGGAGGAGTGTATTCGTAGCCAGAGTGGGTATGTTAGGAAATAAATATGTAGTCATAATGTGTCGAATGTTAATAGCGTTTATTTTTATTTAAAAAGCTTTCATTGTGTCCATACAAAGAACTCGGAGGCATTACTTTTCAGTACGCCCACGTAACTAGGCTGAGGTACCGATCAAAACGTATAATGCTGTAATATTTCTGGCTTAGTAAGGCATCATACTACGCTCCAAGAAGCTGTTCCCAGAGCAGTGGAGATGCAATAAGTATATAGATGACGACATGTGGTGTGAGGTGCCCGTGACAGATGTTAGATTCGGTACCATTCCCGTGAGAAAGACCGCCTACATAATGCTATGGCTCTGCGATTGGGTGCTGTGTTCGGAGCAAGAGCGCCAAAACGTTAAAGTATAGTTATTATTATTAGTTAAACTACTCATTGGAATGACTTCACTTTTTAATATAAATATCTCTCAACAGCTGACTATCAATCAGTCATTTTAGAATTATTAAAAACAATTTAAATGAAAAACAAAAGGCTGACGAAATTGCAGACGAAGCACTTCGGAAGCGTTCGGGTCACGCCTTTTCTGGTATGGCGCACGAAGTGTTTCGGGCTGTTCGTCACTCTGGATTAGGCAGTCGAGAAGAACAGACATCTTGTCTGTCGTAGGAAGTGTTTGCCAGTATTCAGTATTAAAAGATTCACTCCGGTAGTCATGAGGCACAGACACGTGCCACAAATAGTGTAAAGATACATTTTCGTAAACATTGTATTTGATCATGTACTTTGCTGTATCAGAAGGTGTTGTATTAAGTTCAAGTAGTCTTCTCGTGTAGCTATATTAAAGCACGCGAGTGGCATCCCAAAGAAGTGATACAGTATTTCAGGACAGAACTTCGCTTAAATTCAGTTTCACCCTCAAGATACATAATCTACGACCTGCGTGCTGTTTTCTGCGCTGGGGACATCAACTTGAAGACAGCAGGTTACTGAACTATAACGGAACCTTCGTATTCCACACAGTGCAGTGGAAACAACTAGGCGCCTCACGTGTACTGCATGCACAGAAAAAATGTGCTCAGTGACACGTCATCTGCAGTAATGCAGAGGAGGTAAAGGAGGATGATCGTTATTATAACATACAGTCAATTCATTCTTCTTTTCTTGCCTTAATGCGCTCCAATGTGGAACACCCCCTCCTATTAATGAGATTTCTGCTGATTAGCTAAGTTTTCTGATATCAAAAATGGCAATGTTACAATCTCGTCCCCTGTTGCATAAATTTTTGTGGGCACCTAAGCCGAAAATCAACAAATTTTTCTTTCCGGAAAAAGATGTATTTAGAACCTCTAATTTTGTTTAGTAGGACGTGCAGTAAAAATATGGAGCAGGTTCCCTTATCCTTTTCTGTGGGCATCAAGAATGTCACCATGTGAAAGGAGCTCATTTGAACGAGCAACAAACGTTTCCTTCCCCCGTTCTGTTTCAACTATTTAATGTTCCGCTTGTAATAACCTCGTAATGGACGGAACTTCGAACTCTAGCTCCCCCCCCCCCCCCCCCAATTCACACTACTCTAACCAGTCGGATCAGGAAAAACATCTGCTGACGTTCTGAAAGGCCTCAGCTATTTGCGCCGTTTCGTTCGCGAGTGCGCCGGCGCGAAACGCGCTTTTGTTCTGGTACCTTCCAAAGCTACTAGTCCTGAGAGACTACACCTTCTTGCTGTGTGTGACTTCTATTTCTGCGCAGCCGCCGATGGAATATTGGTAGACTATGGACTGCGGGAGCTCATCGGCCGCTCGCCACGGGAATTTCAGTTTATATCAACGTGGTCCAAAGAGGAAGCCACCGTGTGTTTTGGGCACTCTCTGGCGCTACGTTTTCTGACGGATGACGCATATCGGCATTTTCAGCAAACTCTTATATTTCTTTGAGTGAAGTTCCTTTGTGATTTTGGTTTAATTTGCTCATTTCCCATGTGTCACTTTCTTTTTTGCTGATAGTATTCATTATGAGGCACGTTTATATAAAGGAAATTAAGGTGTCACTTTCATGTTCAAGTTGTAACGAAAATCTGCATACCTTTGTCATCAGTTCGAAATAATGTGCCAGAGTAGATGGCGACATCCAGTTGCGATTAGCACGTCTGTTAACATAATTGGAATTCAAACTCTCACTGACCTAAAAGTCGGAAGCCCGATGTCATTGTGTTGTTTTATGGTCTAGTTAAATTCCGACCCTGCTGATGGTTGCTATACGGTATTTGTGCCAAATTTTAACCACCCAAAGGGGGGGGGGGGGGGGGCACGTCATATAAGGAATCTTTCGGAACATTTGAATATCTTTCTTGCACAGTTTGCGTTCGTGTTTCCTTTACATAGGAAATTTGCATTGTTTGAACTTACAACCACGTTTCATACAGGGTGTAACCCTTGCCAGTACAGATATTTTTATATGTGGAACATTAATATGTGCACACAGCAGTGTGATGGCTGTTTTTCCTCTGTGTCTAACAGACACTGCACATAATTTACTAGCTGATGTTTTCCGCACAATCATAACTGCTCCAGTTAGTGGACTACCCCTGTCAGAATAGATTTTCTGTTATGGTTCAACCCGTCCACACTACAACACCTGACGTGCTGACCAGGGGAAAGTGGCAGTAACGGCTTGCTCCTGCCACATGTACTTGGAGGTACTTCCCAACGCAAAAACTCACGACTTTAATAGCAATGATTATTAGTGTGCAAATGACGTAAATACAGGTTTAATGTTGTTCAATACGCCGCCTCAGTCACCAAGAGAAATACCTGCACTTACACTCGTTGCAACATATATGTTTGCAGCAGTTCTGCGTTTTCTCACGGTAGGCGGTCACCTTGAGCTGTTGTTCTTCAATACGACATGCACTTGCTTTACTTAATCACGCGCTCATCTGCTGTCTTCCAAACATTTACGGCTGTCAAGTAAGTCGACGTAATGCAGTTTGTAGAGTCATGTAGGTCGGAGCAACTACGTCGTCAGATCAGTCTCTTCAACAAAAAATTTCAAAATTGTTTATTAGGATTTGGAAGTTCTTGTAATGAGTGTTCAGTTTCAGAATGTGCGGATGGCAAATATGATCACAAGACAAAAAATTATTCACTCCTACTGAAATCGTTAGAAGCATGATTTAATACCGTGTAATTCCACTCTTGTAGTTGGTAACCGCTGGATTTGGGTAGGAAGTAAGTCCACAAGGTTGTGCAAGCAGATAGCATTGATAGCGCGACTCCACCAAACTGCGGGGCTATGACACCGACGTTTCACTGACTGTTCCAACATGTAGCACAGATTTGTTGTGGGATTCAAGTCAGGCCAATCAAAATGTAAAATTTGGGGAGATTGCAGAAACCAGTCACGTTTCCTTCCAGCCCGATGAATTTTGCTGTTGCTGTCATTATGTGCTCTTACGAGGTGACCGACTCCAAATACTCATCGTATGCAGTTCCCGTCGGTAATGTGCTAACAGTCGTTTAATGAACAAAGTAAGACCATATGGACTATCAGACAAATTGAGTGATTGGATTGAAGAGTTCCTAGATAACAGAACGCAGAAGTCTTCCGAAGTATGAGTGATTTCAGGTGCGCCGCAGGGGAGTGTCGTAGGACAGTTGCTATTCACAATGTACATGAATGACCTTGTGGATGATATCGGAAGTTCACTGAGGCTTTTTGCGGATGATGCTGTGGTATGTCGAGAGGTTGAAACAATGGAAAATTGTACTCAAATGCAGGAGGATCTGCAGCGAATTGACGCCTGGTGCAGGGAATGGCAATTGAATCTCAATGTAGACAAGTGTAATGTGCTGCGAATACATATAAAGAAAGATCCCTTATCATTTAGCTACAATATAGCAGGTCAGCAACTGGAAGCAGTTAATTCCATAAATTATCTGGGAGTACGCATTAGGAGTGATTTAAAATGGAATGATCATATAAAGTTGATCGTCGGTAAAGCAGGTGCCAGACTGAGATTCATTAGAAGAATCCTAAGGAAATGCAATCCGAAAACAAAGGAAGTAGGTTACAGTACGGTTGTTAGCCCACTGCTTGAATACTGCTCAGCAGTGTGGGATCCGTACCACATAGGGTTGATAGAAGAGATAGAGAAGATCCAACGGAGAGCAGCGGGCTTCGTTACAGGATCATTTAGTAATCGCGAAAGCGTTACGGAGATGATAGATAATCTCCAGTGGAATACTCTGCAGGAGAGACGCTCAGTAGCTCGGTACGGGCTTTTGTTGAAGCTTCGAGAACATACCTTCACTGAGGAGTCAAGCAGTATATTGCTCCCTGCTACGTTTATCTCGCGAAGAGACCATGATGATAAAATCAGAGAGATTAGAGCCCACACAGAGGCATACCAACAATCCTTCTTTCCACTAACAATACGAGACTGGAATAGAAGGGAGAAACGATGGAGGTACTCAAGGTACCCTCCGCCACACACCATCAGTTGGCTTGCGGAGAATGGATGTAGATGTAGATCTAGGTTCCAATGGGTATTCTTTCACTGCCTACAGAAATTCCTGTTGGGCTCTGAAGGGATTTTGATTCACTAGCCGCAAATGTGTCTCTGGTCCCTTAGAGTCAGAATCTTTCGTCGATCACAATTCTGAGAACGTGTTTCGTGGCTACTTGTGTTACAGTTCTGCCTGTAGACTCACTGAACAGTGCGCCGCGAGACACCAACAAATCCAGCAACTTCAGATATCGTATGGTCATGGACAAAGCCAAACACTGTTCCTCCTTTCCACCGCTCTGTGGCATGCCTACATTTACACATGCTTACGTTCAACACCTGTTTCAGATGTAACTGTCACACTGATCACTACATCCTTGTTTCAGTCGTTTCAAAATATTAATTGAACATAAGCACAGTTTTTGAAGACGATAGCAGGCTTTCAAATTTCCACTGCCTCTTAACAGACGACCCTGGCCGGACTATTTCTCCCTCGAACTCTGTACACAGCCCATGGGCTGTTAGCCACGCCCGGTGGCAGCCCAGTAGGGACGGCAAGACCCACTGGGGACGGCCGCAGAGCGTCCATAATGCACGCTGCCGAAATTGCAGCGCGCCACCAAGGTCGGAAACGCAATTCCGCGCAATTAATTCTCCAGCGGTCCCCGACCCAGTAGCACGTGGGCTGCTACACCACGTGACACCATCAGCAAGTCCCGCTCAACAGGAACGACGTTTCTCCGATCTTTCTCAGAGGAAGATCTATCTAGAAGCAGAGCGGGCTTATCCGGTCAGTTATCGGAGAAAGAAATTTGCTAATTCGCCGTGACATCGTGTCTGCTCGTGTGCGAAGCTGTTCCTGCGAGACCTGATGGTGTACATCACGGCCACATATTCTGTTTCTTCCCTTCTTGAAACAACATCTGGGCCACGCAGACGGTCTGTTACGGTGCTCTCCTTTTCCTTGGTGTTCCTGAAACGCCTGCGCAGCGTAGGTCACTAACGCACGCCTCTGCGGTGGTTCTGGTGGTGGATGATACACTATGTGATCAAAAGTATCCAGACACCCCCAAAAACATACGTTTTTCATATTAGGTGCATTGTGCTGCCGCCTACTGCCAGGTACTCCATATCAGCAAACTCAGAAGTCATTAGACATCGTGGGAGAGCAGAATGGTGCGCTCCGCGGAACTCACGGACTTCGAACGCGGCCAGGTGCCTGGTGTCACTTGTGTCATACGCCTGTACCCGAGATATCCACGCTCCTAAACATCCCTAGGTCCACTGATTGCAAAGTGATAGTGAAATGGAAACGTGAAGGGACATGTACAACACAAAAGCATAGACCAGACCTCGTCTGTACACTGACAAGAGACCGCCGACAGTTGAAGAGGGTCGTAACGTGTAATGGGAAGACATCTATCCAGACCATCACACAGGAATTCCAAACTGCATCAGGATCTGCTGAGAGGACTATGACAGTAGGATTTCATGGTCGAGCGGCTGCTCATAAGCCACACATCACGCCGACAAATGCGAAACGACGCCTCGCTTGGTGTAAGGAGCGTAAACATTTGCCAACTAAACATCGGAAAAACGTTGTGTGGAGTGGCGAATCACAGTACACAATGTGGCGATCTGATGACAGGGTGTGGGTATGGCGAATGCTCGGTCAACATCGTCTGCCAGTGTCTGTAGTGCTAACAGTAAAATTCGGAAGCGTTGGTGTTACGGTGTGGTGCTGTTTTACGTGGAGGGTACTGGACCCCTTGTTGTTTTGCGTGGCACTATTGTAAGGTGTCAGGCAAATCCAACACCTTCCATGAAAACTCTGACATGATAAGCAAATCCAGTAGGTTGTCATATAGCTCCGAATAAATCGTGACATTAAATTAACCAAAGTAATACGAGTAACGAGTGAGCAAATGGAATACCACAGACTAACACAAGAATGCCTAAATGTATGTCGTACCTTCCCACCGTGATACAGACGCAGTTCCGAGGGGAGAAACGAGAACAGAAGCCGAGAGCAGAACCGTGTTAAGCTAGAAGGTCCTACGATAAGGGACGGACTGGACACCCACGTCTCCAGCTAACCACTAGGGCCACACCACCTGCAGTTTTAGCGTGAGACTTTTTCGCGTCTCTGTTACGTTGCAAACTTTAAAAACATTGCCCCACCACGAAAAGTATAATGTTTCTCATTGGATAGACAGATTTTTGTAGGCGGAGCTTAAGGTTAACATTGAGACCCTGATTGGTCAGATGAAAACACAGCCAGATAGTTTTTTAAACCAGCTTTGGTAAATTGTAGTAAGGAGAAGTTAGGAGGTGAGTTAGTTCCGAGACGGCGAGCTGGATGGCTGCTGCGCCGGCCGCCGCCCCCCTGACGAACACCGACAAGGTAATGAACGCACGCGATGCCGCATAACAGCGCATAAAGCTTCACTCAGAACTGCAGAAGTCTCATCTGTTACACCTCCTTTTTGCGTAATACTAGTGTCGATCGTCAATTAAAGCTCATGGTGTTCACATTTACCACTTGAAGTAAAAATCTGAAACGCGATGATTTCTCTGTTATATAATTATTGAGAAGCGACATCAGCCACTGTAATTTATGACAAGTTAGATAAGTAATTAAAGATAATTGAGGGTCACTGTAGACCATTTTGATAGTTTGCTCTTTTGTGAAACTTAATTTAAACCTAGATTATAGATGTGATGTGGCGTAGGTCATCCTTCGATCCATTGTAGAACTTGGAAACCCATTCAGGGAATATTCGTTCACATTTTTGTTGAACGCAGTTGGTTTTTATCATCCTGTATTAAAATATTTCCTTTTATCAATAGTGCAGTTTACAAACAATGGGAAACTTAACTGCTTTTTCGACGCTATTTTACCAGATAACTAAAAATAGGAAAGCCTTGAACCCCTTCCACTAAATTTAGTTAGTATAAACATTCTTTTACAGGGAGTGCAGTGGAGCTGACGCTGAAATCATTAAGTATTTGGTTATATCATCGCTAGTCTCACTGAACTCTTCTGAATTCTACATGTCATTTGTGGTCTGGCGTCTCCTTACCAGCAACAGGTCCCATGTTCAAACTAGTCAATTCCCTAAAAAAACACGCTCAGAGCGTCGATGCGCGAAAGTGGTAGGGAGACACGATATAGAACAGGCAGACACCACCATGAATGGTTAGACTATCACTGCACAGGCCTAAATTGATGTTTTAAGCACCTTCTTGCTCCCCACTTTGAAGAGCAATTCGGGGATGGCGATTGCATCTTCCAACACGATGGACCACCTGTTCACAATGCACGACCTGTGTCGGACTGGTTAGACGACAATAACATCCCTGTAATGGACTGGCCTGCACGGAGTCCTGACCTGAATCCTAAACAACAACTTTGGGATGTTTTGGAACGTCGACTTCGTGCCAGGCCTCACCGACTGATATCGATGCCTCTCCTCAATGCAGCAATTGGTGAAGAATGGGCTGCCATTCCCCAAGAAACCTTCCAGCACGTGACTGAACGTATGCCTGCGAGAGTAGAAGCTGTCATTAAGGGTAAGGGTGGGTCAAACCCATGTTGAATTCCAGCATTATCAATGGAGGGCGTGACGAGCTTGTAAGTCATTTCCAGCCAGGTGTCCGGATACGTTTGATCACATAATGTGTTTTCACTGCTAGCGAGGAGAGGAGAGATTGTGGCGCGAAGTTTCTGGTCTCCAGTCTCTGCCCCAGTGTCTCGGAATAAATTTCAAATCTCTCCACAGCGTCTGATGAAACGAGGGCGTACGACACTGCTGATGGTGGTCCGTCCGTGGGATGGGAATTTTGAGCTGAGCGTCCCACATGTTGGTATTTGAGTGTACGAGGCTAAGTCCTGGTACCAGGTTTCACCCTCTTCCACCTCTTCTCCTCATCATGTAACACAAACATCACACTACAGTGTACGCCATAAACTTAGACACAGTCTACAAATACATATATGATACACGTATCACATGTCTGCAAGCAAAGGGGACACTGTGCGCAGAAGGAGAACACTCTTTCAGAACGAATGCTGAACACATCGCGTGGCATATCGCAAGTCAACAGTACCATACGACGTTTAATCTGGTATTCAGAAATATTTGATAGCCCTACGTTGGTGCATCATTTTACAGGAGACAACAAAACAGCACACAGCGTAGATGTTATAGGATACAAATTCTCTGTAGAGGTAGGAGAAAATTTTCAGCGCTCAGTGATGCTCTGGAATATCTTGACCAGAAACTTCTTTCCATTCCTCAGATACGACGTGTTTGAATAACCATCATTTTCAGTTTCCATAATATAAACAAAGGACCCGAAATGTATTTAACATAATGCGGCCTTAAGCGGTAGATGAGCACATACGACAACAAATTACTTAATCTACACATTACAGAAGCAGTCCACCGCAGCTTATAGGCGTACCAGCTGGTGCTGACACTTTAGTCTAAACTGCCAACATTGGTCCAGTTAGCAAGCTAATAATGAGACGGCGGATATTTGTTGCCATGACTTCGCTAGTCGTGTTGTACATGCCCTCAGGGCTATTTTCTTTTAGCTTGATCCTGTACAGCCAACGGCCTTGCCGCAGGGGTAACACCGATTCCTGTCCGATCACCGAAATTAAGCGCTGTCTGGCTGGGCTAGCACTTGGATGGGTGATCATCTGGTCTGCCGAGCGCTGTTGGCAAGTGGGGTGCACTCAGCCCGTGTGAGTCAAACTGAGGAGCTACTTAAACTGACATACGGCCGGAAGAGCGGTGTGCTGGCCACATGCCCCTCCATGTCCGCACCCAGTGACTCCTGTAGGCTGAGGCTGACACGGAGGCCGGTCGCTACCGTAGGGCCTTCCAAGGAGTACGGAGAGGAGTTGATCCTCGACCCTCCCACGGCGGTCACACATGGTGCAACCATAGAAAAAGCACAGTGAGGTACAGATGTCTTCAAAGTGAAGGTTGGTTTGAAATGGGAAAGGAGCTTTGCAGATAGTGAACACTGGCCTTCCTCTGACATATCTACGTCTACATTTACATCTACACTCAGCGGACCACTGTCCATACACGGACGGAGTATGGGGATAATTATTGCTTAAATGCCTTCATGAGTGCTGTAATTAATATACTCGTTTCCTCACGATCCCATGGAGAGCGATGTGTTGGGAGTTGTAAGAGTCATCAGTTAAAGTCGGTTCTTGAAACTTATTAAATGGGATTTCTCGGGGTAGTTAACGCCTATCTTCATGAATCTGCCAGTTCAGTTTCTTCATCATCTGTATGACAAACATGACAATTCGTGCAGCCCTTCTTGTAGACTTTCAATATCTCCCGTTAGTTCTATTTGGTTCGATCCCACACACTTGTGCAATATCCCACGATGGGACGCACAAGCAAGCAATCTCTTTTGTTGAAGGTTCTGTTGAAACGTCCCCTTAGAACAATTATACAAGACTGTGCTTAAACTGACACACAATATTTTTTTAGCGCAACGCAGTCGGACTTTCAGTAATCCCTACAAGAGAATGGCCCTGACTAAATTAACCTACACGTTTCACAAATCACTTACCTCACAAAAATCTTCGTCACTCGAACTACTGCAATACAGCGAGCGCCACTACTGCCAGCTAAATAAAAGATTCAAACTACTGAAGGCACTAACTACTGATAGGCATAGTTAGCAAATAAAAGATTTTGATAGAGAACAAACAATGTATTTACCGCAATAGAGTTCAAAAGTCATAATGTATATAGCAGTTGCGGCTCACCTCCAACTGCGCAACGCTACGCGCGGTTCACATCCATCTGCCCAACGCCACAATGGCGAGTATTACAACAATGCCAACCAGCCACAGACTGCACACAGGACAGCCAGTGATCTTCATACAGAGCGCTACGTGGCGTTACCAATAAAACAAACTTAAACAGCCTACTTACACTCTCAATAAACTTACGTCTGCCATCTGCTTTACCCACGAATGATCAGATATTTATTTGAGTTAATCGATTTCAGGTGAGAGTCACAAATATTGCAGTCGTAGATTACGTCTTTTCATTTTGTAAACTGCACCATTAATCATGCATCACTTTGAAATGTTACCGAGCTCCGACTGAATTTTTATGCAACTTCTTTCATTATATATAGCTGCTCTGCCTACAAAATTTGATTTTACTAGTAAGTGCGCGAAGTCATTAGTGTCCAACATGAACAGCAGGGGTACCAACACAGCAGTAGAGAATCTGGTAGGGACTCCATCGCTCCCTTGAGCTTTATTCACTTTTAATGTTTGCAGTTGGATCTCAATGCCCTTGATTAAACTGGGGCAATTCTTCTGTGTTTTCCTTTGTAAAGTAATACTTGAAAACGAAGTGAAGCATTTCTACTTTAACTTTGCTACCCTCGATTTTAATTCCTATCTCGGCCACCAGAGTGACTGGACAGTAATTTCGGTGTCATTAACAGCCTGCTACGGTTGCAGGTTCAAATCCTGCCTCTGGCATGGATATGTGTGATGTCCTTAGTTTAGTTACGTTTAAGTAGTTCTGAGTTCTAGGGGACTGATGATCCCAGATGTTAAGTTCCACAGTGCTTCAAAAATGGTTCAAATGGCTCTGAGCACTATGGGACTTAACATCTATGGTCATCAGTCCCCTAGAACTTAGAACTACTTAAACCTAACTAATCTAAGGACATCACAGAATACCCAGCCATCACGAGGCAGAGAAGATCCCTGACCCCGCCGGGAATCGAATCCGGGAACCCAGGCGTGGGAAGCGAGGACGCTACCGCACGACCACGAGATGCGGGTTCCGTAGTGCTCAGAGCCATTTGAACCACTAACAGTCTTTACACCCGACCAGAATTTCTTTGTCTTAACTGAACATACAATCATAAATAATCACTGTCAATGCTGAGTTCAGAAGCACAGGAATTGTTAAAATTGTCTCATTAAACTGGTATCGTGAATGAATTATTTCTCTATAGTGTCCGATCATATCCATCTGTAGTCAGGAACGTGTAACTAATAACACTTTCCTAAACTTCACGAATTTGTTTATAATCTTCTTGTTACAGATTTTATCACTTTAGCATCTATAGCAGATAGTATCTTCTTAAGCCCATTCATACTGGAACGAGTGGAAGCGAACCCCAGCGAATCTGAAATCGCTCACAACTGGCTAGTATTCACTACTATTCGCTTGTATCTGTGAGCAAGCGTTTATACTAGAGGGGACGGAAAAGCACAGGAGTAATGAAGCCCATGATCGTCGCATTATCATCTCGTGGCACTAATTAGCTAATCGGCACACAGGATACAACACTATATAGTTAGAACCTCGATAGAAAATTTTGATGCACAGAGGATTATTCTCCATGGTAAGAGCACACTTTTTGGCGAAGTAAATAAAATTTCGTAGCACAGAAAGAATTTAGATGTCTCAATTTGTAAGCAAACGTGAAATGCATGAAGGTAGTGAACTTAACACCGAATTGCCGCTGCAGTATTCCTTAACATTAGTTCAAACTTTTGCATATTTGTCGGTTGAGGCTTTTCGTCGACCTCTCATTACAAATGAGGAGTAAATTTTTACCGACGATCGACTTAATCTGAAGATAGCCAAGCATTTACACTCTAGTTATCAGTAACCGGAAACATTTACGTTAGTCGTGTTGCAGTAGTTGCCATGTATCAGATAATTTCTGTTATATTCTTTTTCCCGGTGCCTTTGTCCCGCATCGAAGCGAGATAGTCATGGTTAGTAACGGATTCGGCATGGTTACTTTAAGAGGTGGACGGATGCTGTTCTACGAAACCTGTTTCTTTTCTTTCGGCATATCCGCTGTGGATCTCGTGGATATACAATGCTTCTATCGGCAGCGTTAAATTCTCTTCCAAATACTCCAACAATCACGCAGTTCATGTCAGAAACAACAAAAGTAGACAAGATAGCAGACGGGAAGCTTTCTATAATGCCAAAGCCTAAGCGAAGAGGGCGCGAACTAACTTAGATGGTTTGCTAAAGGGGTGACGGTAATTTCCATGAATGAGTGCCTATCGAAGTAGCGGGGCCCAAACGATACATATCGAATGTGCGATTGTAAATCGATCATGCGACTCCAGTGGCGGGTACTGTGATCAATTATTTGTGATCGTCATTTTTATCTGTTTTCCGTTATTCCCTTAGTTGCTCTAAATTACATGCCTCCGCGAGTTATTTGTGAGTTGCTAGGGAAACCCAGACGATTTATGTCGTTAGTGACTGGGATGTCTGGTGTTCTTGACGTTTCCTCGGCGAATTCTCTAGCTTGGAAAAATCTAATTCCATGTTCATCCAGCGTAGAAAATTGTTCGACTTTTTGTCGCAAATATGGAGTACTATCGGACGAGGAAAGAAGGGACTATGTAGACTGTGGTGGTGCGAGGTGTGTAAAACTACGTAAGAACAGTTTCGATGCTGAAATAACGTTATAATTTCATTGCGTACTGTGCGGAAAACGATCGAATCAGAAAGAATACATGGTTCGACTCTTCCAAATTATCCATCCAGAACACCGTAATGGACTTTCACATGACGAAAACACCGACGACAAGTGAGGTAAGTTGACTCTTTTGTGATTACATGTATTTTTGTAACGCTCTTCTTTTGTCGTTGCTGCAATGACCACTGTAAACATACTTACAACAGCCACCACCATAGTCGCATGATCGATTTACGATCACACGTTCGATATGTATCGTTTGGATCCCTCTACTTCGATAGGCAATTATTCTTGGAAATTACCAGGGTGACAACCAGCGGAACTCGAGCAAAAAACACATACATATGAAAATGCGAAGGGAACACGACCGAATGCCATTTGTTCATAGAGTCCTAGCGTTAACAGCAGAGATAGTTCTCGTTTCCTGTTTCAGGTTCGCCTATGTTTGCTTCGTTGTAAATGGGGCTTCACATACAAGCAGCAACATACAACTTTGATATGACATCAACGGACTAAAGCTATTTTCCTCGTATCCTATCAATATGCGCCGAAAAATAATAATACGTAATGATTCTTTGAGCAATTAACGTTACGCACCTTCAGTCGACGAACTGTTGTGGCTCACGGATGCAGAAGCAGCCCTCTGAAGATCTGAACGTCTCGAGCATAACTGCAACTTCAGCCGATCGTTGCGCTGCGGCCTCTCCGTTGCTATGCAACGTATCGTTGGCTATTACGGTTTCTCCTTATTGTCGAGGGTTTGCTTTTATCTTTTCGTCTATCAGAGTCGAAGGACGCCTTAAAAATTGTTAATGAATGTAATTACTCCTCGTCAATTATAGTGTACGATTCCACTCGTCGGCTTTGAGCAATGACGTCATACCTAAGGCAGAGACGCTATATATGGGCAATCTTTGAAAGCAACTCATCAGATTCGTAAACAAACTTATGTAGCATAGAGTAAAAGTACAATCACAGATCACAGGATAAATTACTTACCCACAAATTAGGCAATGAAATTAATAAGAATAGAAAAATAGAAATATACGTGTCTGAAGTAAATTATTATCGTAGTTTATGCAAATAAGAAAACCAGAGAGAATCTTCAAATCCATTACAGTTTAGCGCAGGATGAAATCATAATACTGTGAAACAGTGTTAGTTTTTAATAATTATTATTGAATCTAACGGAAGTAGTACACAAGAAACGAAAATTCACAAAAAGCAGGGTCTAACAAATATTCTAATCGGTAACTGGAATTAAGCTATATAGGTCAGTTCTAGTTACCGATTTCAACCATTCCGCGGTGCATTATGTAGATCGTTTTTTCCAGCAGGTGTGTGCACTGAAGTGTAATAGGATTACTGCATGCGTAGTTGCCCTCTGAACTTCTCTGAAAAAGTAACTAATTTTGGAATCAATAAATAGAATTAACGTATGTAGGTCAATCTAGTTATCGACTCCAGTATTTCGTGAATTTTCGTTATGTGTGTACTGTCGTTATTCAGAATTTCTGTGTCGGTTTCTCCACATTTCACGCTACTTTTTCGTAAACATTACCGGTATTATTTACTTTATTTTGCAGTTGTTGTGTTACATTTCAGTTCCTCCCCACCCAGAAACCCCACTTTTCCGCGGTGGTCCCGTTACATTCAATGAATGCTGTTTTATAGTGTTACTAGTCCACCGTGCACTATACTGTTGTGAAATTTAAAGATTTTCTGTGATTTTCTTACTCGCAAAAATTAGGAGAACAATTTATTTCGCACATAGATGTTTCTCTTATTTTGTTCTTGTTTATTCAAGTTATCTTCAATTCGTTTCGTCATACAGGGTAATTCGTGGGTAAGAAAACAACCGCCGGGCGGGATTAGCCGAGCGGTCTGGGGCGCTGCAGTCATGGGCTGAGCGGCTGGTCCCGGCGGAGGTTCGAGTACTCCCTCGGACATGGGTGTGTGTGTTTGTCCTTAGGATAATTTAGGTTAAGTAGTGTGTAAGCTTAGGGACTGATGACCTTAGCAGTTAAGTCCCTTAAGATTTCACACACATTTGAACACAGAAAACAACCGCGTTAATTGTGAGTGTAACTTTATCGTATGCTACGCTCCGTTTTGTTTACAAGTATCATATACTGCTTTCAAAGATTGCCTCTATGTAGCGTCGTTGCCACTGGTATGGCGCCATTGCTCAAGCCCAATGAGTGGAATCGGACAGTAGAATTTATCCATAACTCCTACAGTAATTCGTGTTTTACGATTTGTGTAGTACATGGTCTTGCCATGATATAAACATGTCCTCAGCCTTACGGATGAAATGTATCACAGTACTGTACAAGGTCTTATTGGAGGTAGTTTCCTCTGGTCCTCCATCAGTGCTTTGAACTGATTTACACAGACATTTAAACGAAGACCTATCTACAATCTAATTTCAGAAAAGAAGCAACGTGGGATGTTTCAACAACACCTTGCGTTGTTTTATATGTTGCGAAGCCTTTAGTGCAACCACATAGCGGGTCCGATACTCTGTATGTTTGGATTCATTTTTTCAATAGGAGACAGTGCGTACCTTACTCGCAACTTCAAAGAACATTCGATCAAGTTGATCGTCGCTGTTGGTAGCCCTCTGAAAACGATTATTCGTGCCACGTGGGTTAGGGTTCGTAAGGCTTCAGCTGGGCTCGACGAATCACCCTTAAATATCAAGTCGCATTACACGGTGGAAAGAATATGAGCAAAATATAGCTGCTTCGGTTTTATATAGTCTAAGCCCGAAACATACGAATTAAAAATAAGATTTATTATAGCGTGTTGTATCGTACTTGGGCTACAACCACAGAAGGAGATTTTACTCCTTGCCACCTTCAACTATTTTTGGTGGGCTGAGGGAAACACTAAGAGAGGGGAACGAGCAGAACACTGAAACACCCCAATGGTTAGTGACAAAAACACACACATTTACTGTCGAATACTCGACTTTGTACAAATGGATTCAGTCAGCAGATCCTGAAGTACAACTACTATTCCAGAAGCTAAGGCTGGATTGTAAACAATGGTGACTGAAGACGGGATGGTGTGGACTAGCTAGAAGCAGACGACGCGGCGCGAAGTTCGGTACATAAAGGTGGCCCGGAGAACAGAGTTCCAGTGTATAAAGAAATACAGCAGAGGAAAGGAAATACACTACTAAACTGACTATAGCAGATGTTGAAAGTGACCACCAGTCATCTTTTGACACTTCTGGGTCATGGTAAGCAAGTTGCTGAAGACGGATCGAGGATGGACTGCTGGAACTGTGCAATCTCATCCGAAATGTATTGCGCAGTTCATGAGGGCTATGAGGATTGTTGCAATACAGCTTAGACTTGAGGGCTTCCCAAAATAATCGCATACTGAAAGATCAGGTGACCTCGGTGATCGGCTTGGACCACGACCAGACTGACCTCTGCTAACAACTTTATCAATTGTGAAGACTGTGTAAATGTTCTCCAACGTTCGGCCGGCAGTTGCTCCAAGCCGTTGGAAGATGGTGTTGGTGTAGTTACATGCATACATTCAAGCCCAATTGTATCCAGTCGTCCGGCCCACTTTTATTTGGGCGGGCCTGTACAAGGCGGTTCGCAGCTCGTGGTCTTGCGGTAGCGTTCTCGCTTCCCGCGCACGGGGTCCTGGGTTCGATTCTCGGCAGCGTCAGGGATTTTTCCTGCCTCGAGATGACTGGGTGTTGTTGTGTCGTCTTCATCATCATCATACATACCCGTTACGGTCTGATGAAGCCAATGGCAAACCACCTCCACTAGGACCTTGCCTAGTACCGTGGTGCGTGTCTCCCGCATCGGCCCCTACGCTCCACGGAGTATGGGACCTCATCATCATCATCGTAGAGGCGGTCTTCTCGGTAGTCGAGTTGACTTGGAACTGCCCACTTTGCTGTAGTGCCACCGCTACCACTTCTTGGCGCAGCAGTCGCTGGGTTTTACGTCGTCTCTGGAGTGGGTTCGCGACCTATTGACGCCTGTGGTGCTGGTTCGTGGTGTATGCTGTGCTTACGACACCGGAAGGTGTTTCTGCGGTTCCTAGTAGCTAGCGGTATTACGCACACGTTCTCAACTGAGAGATGTGAACCATACGGGGCTCGTGCGCTGTGTAGGAGTGTGGGCAAGTGAGCTACATTTGGGTGATGAATGGAGTCGTTGGGCTGTTGGTTACTGTGGATCATGCCGAACACAGGCTTCATAAAGCTACTCGGAGCTTTGCCTCAAGTTCTCCTTACGTCGTGAAACACGTTCCAGCAAGAACAGGAGGCTGACGAGAGTTACAGCACACTCCAGCCACATGTAGCAACGAATGTTAACACCCGAAACGGTCGTAGGATTGGTTGATCTGCAATTATGATGTGCCGTATAAATCTTTTTGAATTGTAACAATATTTGCCCTTGTGCTGTATTTTCTTCCAGTTGAAATGGGTAATCCTTACAAACAGTTATACAGGAGTTGAAAATAGCATACTGAATTGTTAGTACAGTTAAAATGCTTATATGTTGTGAAAGATGGCAGTGTTGTTTTGGAATGTTTGTCATATGAGCTTCTTTGGATGGCCGTACACGTAAGTAATATGTTAGTCCTCAGTTCCCGGAAGTCGTATTAGCAATAGCAATAGAGGGCGATATATATATATATATATATATATATATATATATATATTATATATATATATATATATAGGGGGGAGTTCTGCTGTGAGTGCGTGCGTTGAGCTTTCGATGAGTGGCGAGCTTTGTTCGCGGACATGTTGAATATAGATTGAATTTAATTTGAGATGCTCCCTGGTGTGACTGAGGATAGAGAATCATTTTGACATGATTTGATAGACAGACGACACGTCTGGAAAAGATAAAATGGCTATAGTTCTTATTTGCTGCAAGAGTTAACTGCGAAGTAGCGTGGTGTAAAGATTGTATTCTGACTAACAATATCTGCATTTCGTATCCATGGTGAATTATCGGTCACGTGTTCGGATTCTTCATTTTTACTCGTCACCCTGAGCTTTTCGTTAAAGTAGTTTATAGAAAAAGTAAATAGTAAATTTTTAACTGTACTTAGCTGTTTTTGCCTGTAGGTTTCATTATGTATGACAATGCAGCGAAAGATGATAGAGTCGTTTTAGTGCGATTCACTTCTATATTACTGAAAGAAACGTAATACAATTTCAATCTAATCTTTCATTAATTTGTAAACATTCACTTCCTGAGGTGCTATTCCAGAACAAGTAGAGCCTCGGCAGTTCTATTCGTAAGTGAGAATTTAAACTAGACCGGGGACGCAGTGAGTATTTGGAACGAGGAGGGAGGCGTGCCAGGATAATCCGTGCAGTTGTGTGAACCGCTGTGTTAATGTGACTTAGTGGGTAACGCACCTGCCTGGTACGCAGGAGACCTGGATTCGATTCCTGGCACTGGTACAAATTTTCACTCGCCGTTTCAGTCTATATACATAAAATCATATCTCTGTCAGACCAGTAAAGTCTCTGAAATCGTCATTACATTTCACTAAGTTTATGGTCAGAGTTTAAATACAAATCATTACATTAATGCACTGTCACGCCTTGCACTATTATCTGTACTATTGGAAAGTTACATAAATTTTTATTTGGCAAAGCAGCATAAAGAACTGTCAAGGCAATTAGGCTTTCAGTGATTTGTTTGACGATTATGCAGTGGAGCACTTCATATTCTTATTTATCTGTTTTAGAGTAGAGTTGAGTTATCCGTTGCAGGCAAAACACAATTTTAGAGCCTAAACGAACTTAATGCATTGGAATTGGGAAACAATATTCATTTCTAAAATTTTCATGTAATCTAACTGACGCATTTTCTAACAGGGCACAGTTTTCAATACGCGACAATTTGACAGGGTGTTGTGATTGTTTGATGCTCAAGCCATTCAGTGTACTGTCGATAGAAAGTCTTTATAATTTTTCATTAGCAGACAGTCAGTTGCAGTTTAGAGTAATTGGCACAACATGCATTGGAGATAATTTACATTTTTAATGTTCGTGTTCAAATGTAGGGCAGCAGAGATGATTCTAGATCAAAGTACACGGGCGACAGGGTAATCGGAATCTGAAAGTCACTGTTTTCCAATACACGTTTAATAGATAAAAAGTTTTAAACTGATTATTTTCATCCATTATTGATTAGTTTCACCGTTAAAGAACACATCCTTCTTCATAAAGGAAAACATCGTTAGGTAGACTTTGTTTAAATACAATTATTCACCACGATTGCACTTTCTGCCTGTGATGCCATTCTGAAGTAATAGCTCACTAGAATGTGTGTCAGTGCATGTTCTTCCTTTTCATCCTTTTACTGCCAACTTTGCCGGGCCTGGTGGTGAAGTGGTAAGAGGCGCGTCTGTAACCGAGGATTGCGAGATAGAAATTTTTTCAGCCTTTCGTTAACGTGGTCTTCACCTCTCAGTGCTTTCAATATCCACAAGGAACAACATGTGCTGCGGAGTGCACGTTCAATTGTAGATCACCTTTGCTTGGTACGATTACTGTAGTAGGTTACTGCATCTGGATGTCTCTAAATTAATGTGAAGAATGATTGTCAGTTAACGTTAGAATGATTTTCTCGTGAAACAATCATACACAATGACCACCTGATGCATAACAAAAACCATGGCCAGTTATAAAACGCTCTGTTGAATTTACGTGGAATTATGGTAAATGAAACCTGTTTTTAATATTTCTCTGAAAGGTTCGGTTAATCCTACAGTTTATTCTTACCATGGAAGCGGATAACTCGGCTTTGCTCTGTCTGCGCCGCAAAACTAATGAGCTGAAATAAATTACTGCGCGTTTTAATTCATTTACCACGCTGCATTAGGAAACTGAACTGCTTTTTGTCCTTGTTTTCAAAAATGATAACCACCGTTCACGCAGTGATAGTGCAAAATTTTTACCACACACATTTCTCATTTAGACACTGAGGATAAGCTTCCGTCAGATATTCCATAAGTAAATAAGTGGATAGTTTGTAATTACACTGAAACCCTTTAATAATGGGGAAAAACTGTAACCAACATAACCTATTACTCCTTCTCAACATTATCTTTCTCAGCACTGTTATTCAGCATACTGAATTCTTTTAAGAAACACTGTTTTAATTGATGTGAAAATTACTCTTTTTAGATTCCTAATGAAATATCTTGAAGGACATCTTCTTGGAGGAAACTAACAAGAATCTGAACACATGAATGATAAATCTCTGGATACCCACAAGTAGCTATTTTTAAACACAATGAAGTCTTTACAGTACAATATAGTTAGTCGCCTTGCACTTGCAGCAAAATGAACTCAATGAAATTACCTTTTTCCAAATGAGCTGTCTGTCTGTACAATCATACCAAATCATCCTCTATCATCAATCACATTTGAGAGCATCTCAGTTCTCTGTGTGGTACGTCCGCCATGTAGAGAACTTTAGTATAACTGTAAACACCAAACGGGAAGTGAACAAAAACACACTGAAGAAGCTCACTTGCCGAAACGTCGGTAGTTTTACATATTGGGAATCCGGTCGAACCCAGAAAAATTTTATTGATTGTGACAATAGCCACGGAAGCCTGCATTTCTATTCGAAGTAGATTCTTGGAATTTTTAAAGTTTGTTTCCTCAAGAGACAAGAACCGTTCCTTCGAGTAGTAGTCACGTATAATTTTACCGAGCGAGGTTGCGCAGTGGTTAGCATACTGGACTCGCATTCGGGAGAACGACGGCTCAAACCCGCGTCAGGCCATACTGATTTGGGTTTTCGGTGATTTCCCTAAATCACGAAAGGCAAATGCCTTCGTGGTTCTTCCGAAAGGGCACGGCCGATTTCCTTGCCTAATCCGATGGAACCGATGACCTCGCTGTTTGCTCCCCTCCCCCAAATCAACCAATCATTTCAGCCACTTATGATTTTCAGCATATCTCGAAGATGACTCGTGTGGCACAAAGGGATCCATTCCCTCGGATACACGGAGTGCCACCGCCCCCTCCCTATCCCCACCGTCTACCCTAACTCCCAGCGAAAGGAAAAATTATCGTGTAGACAGGTGGTTTTCTTTCAAGAAAATGATTTACGTGTAGGTATTACGAAAGTCTTTTTTTTATAGCTACTCATAAGTCGCCATTCGTCTTCCACAATATTAAAAATACACCACACCCAGGCCCCCACTACAAACAATCGCATGGGTGCCCTTGTTGTGACAGATTAAGTGATGATATTATGAAATGTTCATAAATGGCACAATACAGTGTTTAAGCGTCCTGTAAGATTTTGTGGTCTGCAAGGCTTTCCATCGACGGATTTGTTCTGAGAACCAACTGTTCTGCAATATTGTCATTATTATTATAACAGAGTTGTATATTTTATTAGTAATGTCACATTAAAAATTTGAACAGCATACTATCTTGACACTTACTGGCAGATTAAAACTGTGTGTCGGACCGAGACTCGAACTCGGGACCTTCATTCTGGAAGCATATTATCTTACTCAAAAATTTATAACAAGAAATGTATCTCCAAACACACTAAACTGAAACAATTTCGTTAGTAAATCGAAATATCCGTGTGCTTCAGAAGGACTCCTTCCGAACGGGAAAGCAGATATCGGACATGTGGAAAAAGAGAAAGAAAAGTTATAAGAAGCATCATCGAACTAAAATGCATAAACGAATATTTAAGGCATGGGAATAAATTAAAAAATCAAACAATACGAAGCTTTTCACAGTACCATTAGAAAATAGAGATTAGAAACGTACAGACATACTAGCAGAATGAAACCAAATAGAATTACATGACCAGCAAATGAATTTTATGAGACTAGGAGTAAAGAAAAACAGAGACTATGCAATGGTTCGGTGAAATAAGACGTGATCTAAAATTGGCAGCAGTCTTGCAAGGTGATTTCCGAAACAAGTAACTTTTTAGATGTAAAAGTTAACAGCGACAAGTTAATTACGGAAAGAACAAAAAAGGAAACAAAAGGAAATTAATTAAATAATAGCATAGATGAACGTTTCTAAGTACTTTTCAAGGTCCCAAATTAACTCATTCACGTAAAAAGGGCATCACATTAGGTCTACGCGATATTCGTTTTCAGCACATCTTAGGGCAACAATACCTTCAGCATCATGCAAACATTTTAAACTCTTTTGTTTGCACTTGCTTTGATGAAATAACTAAAGACTTATTCCATGTGTTTCAGACGTCTACATCTGTGTGATTATGAAGACTGTTCTTTAAATTGGAAATTGAAATTATGTTACAGATATCAGAATTTTCACACCTATTATGACCACTTCTATTAGGCTCACGGAAATGAGTATAAAATCTAAGAACTCCAGGTTTCTTTGTGAATTGTGTACATGGTGATATGGTTCTCTGACGTGTTTAGATAAACGAGAATCTCTTCGCTATTGACCTATGGAACGAATAGTGTATTCTCCCTCTCAGCCTAATGTAATAAATATCCCTAATATTCTGCAGGTATCCTAACTGTTCTAAAAATTACCATAGTTTTGTTTCTTTGATGCTGATAAACAGCAGTTTTACTCTCGCCTATCAGCAAAGCCTGTCAGTCGTATTGCCATAGTACACAGGGGCAAACCCAAAGATAATTTCTGTATACATCCAGATAACGTTCTACTTCCTTCTTTTCAAGAAACTCGCGTAAGAGATTATACACACAACGGAAACGTATGTTGTTTTCTAAAAATGTCGAATGTGTAATTTTTTGTTGACAGCTTCCGGTACTTAATCTAAGCTTTAGAAGAATCAAGAAGGGTCGTGCAGTAGCGTTCTCGCTTCCCGCGCCCGGATTACCGGGTTCAATTCCCTGCGGGGTCAGGGATTTTCTCTGCCTCGTGATGGCTGGGTGTTGTGTGTTGTCCTTAGTTTAGTTAGGTTTAAGTACTTCTAAGTTCTAGGGGACTGATGACCGTAGATGTTAAGTCCCATAGTGCTCAGAGCCATTTGAACCATTTTTGAATCAAGAAGTACATTTAGGATTCGTGTGCTACATATATCCATTCACGAGGACGAGTTAAGTGATGGTTAATTTATTTTTCACTAATATCGGTTTCGTTTCGTGCATTTGCCACAAGATTCTTTATATAGAATTCTCTAGGCAGAGTATCGATCCGCGGCTGCATTCCAACTCTTTAAAGTAAACCGTTTTTACTGCAGTATCTTAACTATAAAGGCTGTCACGAAAAGAACTCAAAATCACATACGCTGCGTGACGTCTCTCGGCGCGAAGCTCTGTTGCTTCTTCGCCTCACAGCAGCAATAAACGTGGCCAGTGTCAGCTGTACATTTAGGCTTCTCGTGTGATATCTTGTGTTCATGTATGGTTTCTGTATTCCGTGGAAAGGTGCATTGATTTGCGTTTTGGAGTGAGCGGAATGCAGGAGCGAGAGCCGATGTGTAGGTGTACGTAAACGAAGACAATGATTTCGAAAGATAATTGAAACTGTTGTACTGACGCTTTTTTACTGATATGTCCAACAGTGAAGAAGTCAGGAATAATATAAATTTTGCGTTAATTCATAAACTGAGAGTGATATTTGCGAATCGATTGTACGCCGTCCAGATGTGTGCACAAATTTCGATCCCCCAAGAAGGGGATACGAACCTTCACGGAAATCTACAGAAACTGATGATTTTAAAAAGGGCGTTCGTGCGTGGAACTGTACTTGGTTACTATGTCAAAGAACAGCATCCGATTTCTAGAACAGTACAGAGTCATCTCCGTCAGAAAACTAGCTATTCTGACTCACAGATTTCTATTTTTCCTCTACTCCGTTCACTTCCTTTTCAGTTCAGAAAGTGAATGACGGACGAAAATTTTCTATGGATTGCAAAGACACTGCAGCAGTAAGAGTAGTGTAGTTGTGTACAACTCACTGCTTGTTGAGGACAACAGGTTTGTAGTAAACTTAGATAAAACTTGAGTTCACAAAACTATTCGAACATCGACCTCGTCAGAAATACTGGCCTTAAAGTACCTCACGTCACTTTTTCACGCCGTATATCGGCATTTTTGGTGATGGGTGCAGCAAATAAAACCTCTCACACGGCAGGGAATATTCGTCTTACTGCCTGTACTCGCACTGATGCGCACAGACTCTCGTAAATAAATGTGCGCATGAGTGACACGATACAATAATGATGTCTCACATGTTACCAAAATTAATTTTACAGTTTTCTTAATTTTCTCGCTCGAAGTTTCTTCTAGGCCCAACAGAACGTTTATTCGACGGTGACATCTTTCGATACATAGACGACTCGTGAGAATTTACTTTTTGCAATTGCTGCACCATTATCTATACTAGAAATAGAGTTGTCAAATACTTTTTTGGAATTTTTACTCACATATGAAATTATTTCTAAGTGACAATGCTGTAAGATGGCTAGATTACCTTGATCTGACTAGCTCGGTGACGACAGCTATAGTAATGAGGACCCATAGAAACATACTCCGAGGAGCATAGGTGACGATGCGGGAGGCCCTCACCGCCTACTAGGCAAGAGGTGGTTTGCCATTGCCTTCTCCGACTTTAATGGGGATGATTGGTGATGATGAAGACGACACAACAACACCCAGTCATCTCGAGGCAGGGAAAAATCCCTGACCCCGCCGGGAATCGAATACGGGAGCCTGTATGCGGCAAGCGAGAACGCTAGCGCATGACCACGAGCTGCTGACTGACTACAGCTATAGGGAACAGTATCTAAAGAGGTAGGATTCGTTTGCTTCCTACAGTAGCTTTCGTAGGTGCTGTATAACGAATGTAACGCAACTGTCTTAAACCTTCTGCACATAATTCAAAATAAGATTGGAAGATTAAATTTCCAACAAAGTATATTGTTCCGATATTGCACATCGCCACGTGATACGCACGAATTTCGTCTCTCGCTCTGGTTTCCATGCGGTGCGAGAAACGACCTGTGGCGCTGTTAGTTCAGAGGCGCATCCAAAGATGGCACTGCGATGCGTCGAGACAGAAGACGCAGTCTAATATGGAAGTACGATAGCCAGAAGGAAGCGCATGCCTTCTTGGAAGCATAAACGTTTATATACCAGAACGTATTATTGTATTTCTAGCATTTCACCAATAAGCCAGACAAAATACTCGTATTACAGAACCACAAAGAGGAAACACCAGACCATTGTCGGTATTCTTACTCAAATCAAGAATATTTTTTCCCCCAGATGAAATGGGCTGATTATGTTTTACGGGTAGGTAGTGCAGGGACATGAAAACCTAATCTGAATACGAACATGCCTGTTCAAGACACAGAATAATTTACTAGCTGAAATGATAAAGTATTTTTCTGAAATTGTAAGTCCTTCTGTACAACTGTACAGAAATACTCTCACTATAATCATAACAACGAATCAGTTAATCACTTTCAGAGTGAGACTTAACAAGTTTGCTTCTCAATCGAAAGAAGGTGTTCTTACTGTTTGTGCGATTGTTTTTATGATGAACGTAGTGGTACTAAATACACCGGATAGGAGACGTTGTACAGCGAAGTGGACGACGATTGACGTAGGTAACATCATACATGTATACACAAATGTTATTACAATATCTATCATTAAAGCATTTATTCATTGCACTCATTACTTTGCTTGTAGCGTACGGAAACGCTGCCTATTCTTTCGGACATAATGCCTTCGGGATCCGTATGTATCTGTTATTTCTTCTTTTCGTCTTGATTCATAAAGAGTGCGGCATCAGAATGTGTCTGCTCTTTCGAAGTTGCCGGAGAACAGACGCCACATATAAAATGAATGTGAGCACGACCAATTAATTACCTCTGTGCAAATGCACACCATGCTGGAACTCTTACGGGAATCGGTGAAATGGTGCGAGTAATGAGGATAATGGGAAAGGGGCAATACATCAGTAGCGCGTGTTGTAAGTTCAGAATCTGGTTGTGATGAGAGGCGTGCTAAGGTAGCGCGTGCAGTGGCGATGACAACTGTGTCCGGATGGAGCAGTGGCCAGCGGATCTACCAAGTAAGCAGGGGACCTGGCTTCGAATCCCAGTCCGGCGGAAATTTTCAGCTTTCCCCATTCATTCATTAGCAGCTAATGTGAGTCACTTCCATAGGTCTTGATTCGTAATGAGTGCGGGATCAAAATGTGTCTGTTATTACGGACGTGTCCCAAAGAACAGGCACCAGTTCAGGACGAGCCTGTTCAGTTTAGTGCAGAAGCACCATTCTCTAACTCTTACGGGAATCGACGAAATGCCTGAAGTGATGAGAACAGTGGGCTGCGGATAGTTTGTGGATAAGATGAAAATTTGGATCTGACGGACTCGTGCTAGGGCAATACGTGGCGCTGCGGTGATCACTGTGTGCATATCTCTCTAATATCCCATCTCACTATGCGTAATAGGTAGAAATCAGTGCTCTTTCAAAACAGCACTCAACGATTCACTTTTCTCCATCTAAAATGTAATTCAGTACAGAGAAACAATGTATTGATGGCTTATTGCTTGCTGTTGTAAAATGTAACTAAATTTATTGAACTTTTCGTGCCATCTCAGAGCGTTTACTCACGAAGACGGTGGAACAAAATATCTGTAACAGTGCAGCGTGGTAGCAAAGGGAGCTGCCTTGTGAAAGATAATAAATGAAGTTACTTGGTTAGGACAAAATTATTCAAAGGTATCCCTACGGGTGTGTGTGTGTGTGTGTGTGTGTGTGTGTGTGTGTGTGTGTGTGTGTGTGTGTGTGCGTGTGGAGGCGCGCACGCGCGCTGGAGCTTCATGTCCCCTGCTAAGCCACTGGATCGATTTAAACCAAACTTGGTGCACGTATACCTTACTGTTAGGCAACAATATTTGCGGGGTAAGAAGCATCTACGTATCACAGTTAAGGACAAATGGCTTCAGAAACAATGAGATGTGTGAGAAGCTGCCGATACATGCATGACGTTTTAATTAATTAGTTCCGTGCTACTAACTCCATTTGCAAAAAATTTCGCTAACAATACCAAAGTATGCCGTTAAATGCACCTACGAAAACATGTCATGGTGCCACACACAGTTCGGGAGATATGACGTCAGAAATTCTAAGATTGGTGCGAAACTACCACATCATGCGTGACATTTAAATTAATTATTTCTTTGCTACTAACTCTATTCTCAGCAAATTTTGCAGACAGTATCCACATATGCCGATGAACTCACCTACAAAGTTATATCTTTGTCTGACAGATTTTTTTTCAATTTATTGGCTTTCAGGTCATTCCCATTCAGCCATCTCAATAGTAATCGTAATGTAAAATACGACGATACGAAAATGAGAACAACACAACATCTAGCCCCCGAACGAAGAAAATCCCCATATGCCGCCATGAACAATGAAATGCGTGAAGAATTGCCGCGTCATGCATGACGTTTAATTTATTATTCTTTGCTACTAATGTATTCGCAACATATTTCGCCGACAGTAACCACATATACCTACACAAATATATCATTGTACGACTGTCCGCCCTTGGTAGCTGAGTGGTCAGCGCGACGGAATGTCATATCTAACGGCCCGGCTTCGATTCCCGGCTGGGTAGGAGATTTTCTTCGCTCAAGGACTGGGTGTTGTATTGTCCTTATGATCATCATTTTATCCCTATCGACACGCAAGTCGCCGAAGTGGCGGCATCTAGAAAGACTTGCACCAGGCGAACGGTCTACCCGAGGGGAGTCCCTAGCCACACGGCATCGTACCACTCATAGTTCAAGAGATATGGCGTTATAAACACTGAGGTGCGCATAAAATTCCGCATAATTTATTCTTCTCTACCAAGACCCTCGTACGTTCGAGTCAGCTTAAGTAAATGACACCTGGCAGCGCGTTTGTCATCTTTAGTTTCAACTGCGAAGTACAAACGACTGTGGACGGAAACAATAGTCGCCTACAGAGCTATGAAGAGACGTTACGATTGAGTCGTTTACGAAATCGCGTTGTGGACTTGCGAAGCAGCTGTACTTAGACACTTCAACATTATGCGTATTTGTCTGTACGACTGCTTCATAGTTTCAAAAGTGTATTCTCGAATGGGCTTACATGGCAATGACATTTTTTGGGTAATACTCTATAAACAAGCTTTTTTGTTTTCGTTTCTGATAGAAAACTAGCAAAATGAGTACCCAGCCATTGTTGAGTTTGGCAGCTAGTACTTTCTTCGTTTCGTTTCGGCCTACTAGGGACCATGACGCTCGTTTTAACTCTCAGCTAGGGTCCTCTGCTTTTTCTTGCCCCATTATGCCTTCATCTTCTGGCTGTGAACCAGCTTCCTCTCATCCGTCGCCTTAGGTCGTGGTGCCTGTACACTTCTTGCTTGTGAGGGACAGAGGGAAGTCTCCCTGCAGGATGGCCTTCCCGTATTGAGTTCGGTTCTCGGTTGTCTTTAGCGGGATCTGCAGTTCCTCTGAGTCTGATTTAACACGTGTGATCCACTTGGCGTTTGACGCCTTTCCCATACTTATCACTGCGAGGATTCTATTGGTGAGCCTGTAGTGACTCAGGCGGGTCATGTGCCCATGGAAGGTCAGTCTTCTTTCCCTCATACATATGACTATGTCTTCCTGATGTTCGTAGAGCTCGTTATTGTGCCTGACTCTGTGGATGCCGTCCTCCTCTCTTATGAGTCCTAGCATTCTCCTTAAGATCTTCCTCTCTTTAAGCTCTAGTGTCCTGAGTTGGGGCTTTCGATTCATCAAGAGGCACCCAGAGGCATAGAGTGCAGACGGGCTTACTACCAAGTTGTAGTGCTTAAGCTTTATGTCCTTGGATAAGTAGTTGGAGGTACAGATGTTCTTATAGGAATGATAGGCCCTCTCTAACTTGATGCACCTGACGTCTACAGTCAAGGTTTCGCTCTCGCTTGCTGAGATCCATTCTCCCAAGTACTTGGCTGCGGGAACTCTTCACATTGTATTGCTTCCTAGTGGGATTGTAGAAGAAGCCTGCTTGATATTGGCAATGAACTCAGCCTTCTGAAGTTTCACCCTCAAGCCGGTTTTTGCCGCGATACTGTAGAGGCCCTGTATTAGGCTAGTAAACTCCTCCATGCTGTTGGACAATAGGGTGAGATCATCAGCAAGGGCTTGTACCCAGGCTTCATTGCTGCTTCTGTTGACAATCTGGAAGTCCATTCTGCATCGGTTCTAGGAGCTTCAGTCTGGAACTGCGCGACCGCTACGGTCGCAGGTTCGTATCCTGCCTCGGATATGGATGTGTGTGTGATGTCCATAGGTTAGTTAGGTTTAATCCCCGCAGGGGGCTCCCGTCTTGGGAGTATGTGGGTGGCAACCACACGAGCCCTTAGCTAAGCCTGGCATTACTTCCACTTACTTGTGTCAGGCTTCTCCTGTTTCCTTTCCTATCCGGCTTTCTTGGCCAACTCTTGGTTTCTTCGACCCCAACGGTATTAGGTTTCCGAGGCCCAAGGGTGTCTTTCACTTTCCTCTCTAGTATCTATTATCTACCCTTCGACCCAGCGGCGATGCTAGCGGAAGAAGAATCTTATATCCCAGGTTCTCATATGGTTCAAATGGCTCTGAGCACTATGGGACTTAACATCAATGGTTATCAGTCCCCTAGAACATACAACTACTTAAACTTAACTAACCTAAGGACATCACACACATCCATGCCCGAGGCAGGATTCGAACCTGCGACCGTAACAGTCGCGCGGCTCCAGACTGAGCGCCTTGAACCACTAGACCACCGCGGCCGGCCCCAGGCTCTCAACGAGCGTGGAGGCGGAAGAGGTCATGCCAGACGAACTGGCTGTAATGGCGCCGCTCAGCCATCATTGAGCTCGCAGGAGTTCGTTGCAGTTCTGGTACCTGAAGTCACATGTCACATACATTTGTGCCGTGATGGATTGTTCCAGAATCATCCTCGTAAGCTGTAATCTACCTTAAACAAATTCACACAAATGACAATTTCTCCTGTCATTTTCTCTAAAGACCAATGGCGATGGGATAAGGACTGGAAGTCTGGACCTGCACATTGGCCGCAGGTGTGTGATGGTCGCCTGCCTGAGAATCTGTGTGACTACTCGGGAATCCGGTCCTGAACTGTGACTGGGCAGGCCTATTTAGGATGACCGTTGCGTACCCTGAATGGGGAAAGCCCTAAAAAATGTGGGCTAAACATCGGAAGTCACACTTGAAACGGGCTGGGAATCCGCACCCAGTAGGTCACTCCTGATAATGCCGACGTAAACAAAAGAAGAATGAAATGATTATGACAATAGGGACATGGAATATCAGGACCCTCCTGGACGCGAACAATTACGGGCCAGAGAGAAGAACCGCTCTTATCACCCAAGAACTAGCTCGGCTAGATACAGACATAGCTGCTTTCAGTGAGACAAGACTCTCAGGTGAGAGACACATTAGTGAGGTACGTTCAGGGTACACCATCTTTTGGAAGGGAAAGGATGCAGGAGAACCACGCATCCATGGTGCAGGATTTGCAGTAAAAACTAAAATAGTGAAAGATCTTCGACTTACACCTGTCTCAATTAATGAAAGACTGATGACTCTTAGAGTACCCATTGGTTCAGACAGTTTCATCAACTTCGTCTCCGCATATGCTCCTACTTTAGACAGTGATGAAGACACAAAGAATCAATTCTACCACCATCTGAACAGTACTCTCTCTAAGATACCCATTAAAGATAAATTAATTTTACTTCATGATTTCAATGCCAGAGTGGGAAGGGACAACCGTTTTTGGAGAGACGTCATGGGTAAACAAGGGGTCGGAAACTGCAATGCAAATGGGTTGTTACTTCTTGGTCTATGTGTTGAGCATGAGCTTTTGATCTCCAATACCCAATTCCACTTCCCTAACCGCTATAAGAACACATGGATGCACCCACGCTCAAACATTGGCATATTATAGACTACGTTATTACTCGACAGCGTGACAAGAAAGACATTCTCATCATAAAAACAGCACTAAACATCAACGAGTGCTGGATTGACCATAGACTTTTAGTCAGCCGTTTGAGAGTACCAAAGTATCGCAAGCCACGATCCCACTTTTCAAATCCACCACGCAGAAAATTCAACATAAGCAACCTGAACAACAAAAACGTTCGCTCACACTTTCAGGACATACTGTCTGAACAACTTAACAAAGCTCCAGCAACCACAGATGATGTCGAACAAGAATGGACCACATTAAAGAACATCATCAAAGAAGCTGCTGAGAATGTTGTTGGTTTTAGTGCACGGAAAAAAGTGACTGGTTTGATGACAACCATGGAGAAATCCAAGAGTGTGAAACCTCGGAAGGCTCCTGGACGTGACAGCATCCCGAAGGAGCTTACTGAGGGTGGCGGCTTGCCTCTAAAAACTAGACTCTTCTCACTCATTCTATTAATGTGGCAAACCCGCAAGGTACCAGCTGACTTGAAGAACTCCACAATTGTCACCATCTTCAAGAAGGGCGACAGAAGCGTCTATGGTAACTACCGGGTATATCTCTACTCTCTGTCACTGGCAAAATTTTTGCAAGAATCGTTTTAAATCGCCTCCAGACACTTTCAGAGACTATGTAAGGTGTCAGGCAAATCCAACACCTTCCATGAAAACCCTGACATAATAAGCAAATCTACTAGTATGTCTCATAGCTCCGAATAAATCGTGACATTAAATTAACCAAAGTAATACGAGTAACGAGTGAGCAAATGGAATACCACAGACTAACACAAGAATGCCTAAATGCATGTCGTACCTTCCCACCGTGAGGCAGACGCAGTTCCGAGGGGAGAAACGAGGACAGAAGCCGAGAGCAGAACCGTGTTAAGCTACAAGGCCCTACGATAAGGGAGGGGCTGGACACCCACGCCGCCAGACTGCCTGTACGACTACACAACCCGCACGTTTTAGCGTGAGGATTTTTCGCGTCTCAGGTACGTCAAGGACCACCCCAGCCCATGTTAAAAGCTAGAGCCCTCCAGAAAAGCAGTATAGATCTTACGATAACACAAAAATGGGCCACTACCACCTGCAAGTTTTAGCGTGAGATTTTTTTTGCGTGTCTGTTACATTAGGACAATCCTCCAGCCCATGTTAAAAGATAGAGCCCTCCAGAAGAACAGTATAGATCTCACGATAACGCTAAACGGACCACACCAGCTGCAGGTTTTAGCGTGAGACTTTTTAGCGTCTCTGTTACGTTGCAAACTTTGAAAAACATTGCCCCACCATGAAAAGTATAACGTCTCTCATTGGATAGACAGAATTTTTGTAGGCGGAGCTTAAGGTTAACATTGAGACCATGATTGGTCAGATGAACATAGCCAGATAGTTTTTTTAAACTAACTTCGGTAAATTGTAGTAAGGAGAAGTAAGAGGAGAGTTGGTTCCGAGACGGCGAGCTGGACGGCTGGTGCGCCAGCCGCTGTCGCCCTGACGCTGCCTAAACACCGACAAGGTAATGAACGCACGCGACGCCGCATTTTTGAGCGCATAAGGCTTCACTCAGAACTGCAGAAGACTCATCTGTTACACCCCTTTTTTGCGTAATACTAGTGTCAATCGATAATTAAAACTCATGGTGTTCACATTTGCCACTTGAAGAAAATATCTGAAACGCGATGATTTTTCTTTTATATAGTTATTGAGAAGCCACATCAGCCACTGTAATTTACGACAAGTTAGATAAGTTATTAAAGGTAATTGAGGGTCACTGTAGACCATTTTTATAGTTTTCTCTTTTGTGATACTTAAATCAAACCTAGATTATAGATGTGATATGGCATAGGGCATCCTTCGATCGATTGTAGAACTTGGAAACCCATTCAGGGAATATTCGTCCACATTTTTGTTAAACGCAGTTGGTTTTTACCATTCCTTTTATCAATAGTGCAATTTATAAACGATGTTTTGTGAGTAGAATAAAATTTCCAATGGTAAACTTAACTGCTTTTTCGACGTTATTTTACCAGCTAACTAAAAATAGGAAAGCCTTGAACCCTTTCCACTAAATTTAGTTAGTATTAAGATTCTTTTACAGGGAGCGCAGTGGAGCTGACGCTGAGATCATTTAGTATTTGGTTATATCATCGCTAGTCTCACTGAACTCTTCTGAATTCTACATGTCATGTGTGGTCTGGCGTCTCCTTACCAGCAACAGGTCCCAGGTTCAAACTAGTTAATTCCCTAAAAAACACGCTCAGAGCGTCATTGCGCGAAAGTGGTAGGGAGACACGATATAGTACAAACAGACACCACCATGAATGTTTAGAACTATACTACCTGAGTCTCAATACAGGTTTCGATCTTCAAGAGGGACAATTGACATGATTTTCTGTGCACAACTACAGGAGAAGTGCAGAGAACAGCAAAAGCCTTTACTACTTGTTTTCTACGATCTAGAAAAGGCCTTTGATACGGTTCCCAGAGAAGCCATGTGGATAGTCTTAAAATTCTTCGGCTGCCCTGAACATTTTGTTGACTTGATTGAAGCTCTCCACGATGAGATGACGGGAGAGATCCTCTGCCAGAATGAAACAACTGGTGGATTCCCAATAACAAGTGGGCTTAAACAAGGATGCGTTCTTGTACCAACATTATTTGCATTGTATCTGGCAGCTATGCTTTACCAGACATCCGTAAACAATACAGCTTCGATGGAGGATTATTCAGCCAGTCCAGACTCCATTCAAAATGGTTCACCAGTACCACTCTTGTGACAGAGATGCAGTATGCTGATGACAATGCTTATCCAGCTCATTCACCTGCAGTGTTGCAGCTGTCAGTTGATTCCTTCAGCAGGGTATACGAACGATTTGGTCTCTCCATCAATATTCCAAAGACAAAGGGATTGGCGTAATCAACTCCTGGCTCCTCCGTTCCTGATTTCAACATATCCATTTATGATACACCATTGGCATCAGTGGACCATTTCCTCTACCTAGGAGGCATACTGTCATCTAACTGCTCATCTGGAAAAGATGTGGAGTACAGATTACGCGCTGCCCATGCAGAATTTGAACATCTTACAAAGCGTGTCTACCTGAATAAAGACCTAACACTGTACACCGAACTGATGGTGAACAAAGGTGTAGTCATTTCCACCCTACTATATGGTTGCGAAACCTGGACGTTATACTGCTGTGATCTGAAGAACTTAGAACGCTCCAACCAACAGAAGCTAAGATATATGATAAAACTGAAATGGGATGACTTCATATCCAACACGGCTGTTTCTGAGAAAGCAAAAATGTGTTGCATGGAAGCTCTTATCATTGGCCATTAACTCAGATGGGTCGGACATGTCCAGCGGGTGAAAAATGACAGACGTCCAAGCCAAATGCTGTACGGCGAAGTGAGTACAGGTAAAAGGCCACGAGGTGCCCCTCCCAAACGTTATAACGATCAGTACAAGAAAAATCTGAAAAAAACATGAACATCGATTGAGTAAGTGGCCCACACTAGCAGAAGATCGAAGTCGCTCGCGCTCAGTTACCTCAAATGCTCTCCAAAACTTTTAGCTGGAACGTCGAAGAAAGGAGAATGACAAACGCCGGAGACGTAAACTCCTTCAGGCTCAGCCACGTCCTCCACCTTCCATCAGCTGTAATGTCCGTGGCCGCCTGTTCCACGCTAGGATTGGATTGCTAAGCCATCAACGACACTTTCACGCCTAAACTGTGACAAAGGAAATCTCAGGAGAGAAATGAAAACTCGGATACGAGTATCAGATGACGACGAGTTAGGTTTAAGTAGTTCTAAGTTATAGGGGACTGATGATCTCTGATGTTAAGTCCCATAGCGCTGAGAGCCATTTTGAACGATTCTCTGACGATTTTCCCAGTCTGCTAGTATGTTATAAATATGTACATATAATGTTCTCAAAAGAATGCAAGTTAGTTAGAGACCGCGTATGGATCCTCAGAGTAGCAAACACAAAGGCTAAGATTCAGTTACAGTTGGTGCAGTGTCTGTATTTGACAGTTTCCGTATAATTCGATGCAAATGTCTCTCATGCATGTATGCATATCTAAGGAACAGAGGGTCTACAGCCGTATTAATTATGAAATATATTCGCAAATTGCGAATACGGTATTATGTCGTCCATATGGTTGACTATGGACACATGATCAGAGACTCGAATTCTTTCCAAAGCAAGGGAAACTGAAGAGAAAAGCACTGTCTCTGTCCCTACGTGGTGATCACACGAAAGGTGTGCGAGCACTGCTCGACAAAGACAATGTAGATTGAATCGGTCCACGAACCATGCACACGGAGTCAAATTGGTTAAGGCGAGAGCAGAGGGAAATCCGAGTTGTAGACCGGGTCCGGTACTTGTTTTCAAGTGTGTATAATAAACGGTACAGTTGACGTAACATCGTACTGGCATTTACACGAATGGTGTGAGAGCATTACGGGACGTATATAATGTGACAGAGGGATTTTCAATCCATCTGGGAGGTGTGCGTGGGTAGCCAAAGTCGTCGCCGGCATGGTAGTTCAGCGTGTTCGGACAGAATCATATGTTCTCAGAATACAACTTGTCTGCAGCTCTTGGTCTAGTGGCTAGAATGGCTGCCTCTGGATCACGGGGCCCCAGGTTCGATTCCCAGCCGAGTTGGGATTTTCTCTGCCCGGGGACTGGGTGTTTGCGTTGTCCTTATCATTTCATCACCATCATCATTCGTGACAGTGAATAGATTGGACTGTGTACAAAACTTTTACTGTGAAGCAATTGGGATTTTGCACGGGTACTGATCACCGCGGAGTTGAGCGCCCCACAAACCAATCATCATCATCAGTACACAACTTCTGACAAGGCTACAACACTTTTATAATGCAGGAGAGAATGATAATATAATCTACAGTACGACTTATTTGATAAAATAATAATATACCTCCTAGTAGCTAAATGCCTTTCTTTTAACAAAAAGTGAGCAAATTGTGAACTTATATTTCAACGCACGGAAGGATATCATCGGATGTATGAATGCGGAGTGATGACAAATTAACCGTGCAGATATTTACAGTACACTTCTGAAGTAACCTATACATTTTCCCAGTAGTCGCCACGGCAAGAAGCTAAATGGTTCTTCGGGGTTGTAAAAGCTTCCTAAACAGCTTGCGCCGACACCAAAGCCAGGGTGCTCCCTAAATCGAACTGAACAGAACAGAACAGAGCTTGACGAGAATCAATACCGCTATCGTGAATACACATTCGAAGTATAGCACCTCTTGTTGCCAAAAATGGCGAACGATTCCCATTAGCTGTGGCCTGAAACGACCTCCAAAGATAGGAAATGCGTGAGTGGAGACACAGAGATTAACCAAAAAGTTAAATTCCACCAATCGAAGGTGGCTATAGTAGCAACGCAGAAAGCGTTGCAAAGACAATTCCCGACTGAAAAAACACAGAAATATTGTGAGCACAAATGAAATTGCAAACGAAAAGACAACTCTCATAGTTGATATGGTATAACTTGGGGATCTATACTGTGTATCTGATAAGCAATTGTCTCTCCACAGAGTTCAACAACATCGCAGTTGTTTCTCCTCAAGTACGTCTAGTTCTCGCAGTAACGGGGCCGTCCCAGCCGTACAGCCATAATTCTTTACGCGGCACTTCACTCTGTAATAACTGCGGTCTGAAGTGTACGGCGTAAAGAGGACACAACGGCGCTGTAACACACCAAGTTTCATGCTCTTCTTAAGCTAAAGCAGCTTATCGAAGAATCATCGACCTAGCAAATTTCAGACAGTCGGCGTAGAAATGTACAAATTACGAATTGAATTGAACTGTTAAATAGTAATTTCGAAAAATTAGAAGGGAAATTTGTTTATTAAAAAGACAAGATTTTAACTTTTATCACATAGGGAGGGTCATTTAAACCGAAACGTCAAAATTTCTCTAGAAATCCGCATCCTGCATAAGGCCAGTAAAGATCAAACATTCTAGAGTCTTACAAAATGACAGTATCCTCTTAAGATGAACTTATTTAATTTTCTTATTTATTTAATAAAAAAAGTCAATGTTTGGGTGACTTATAATAACCTTAAAGTGATTGTATTTGTTGATCTGTCACGTAAGGGATTCCCTACAACACAGTATTATCTTTTCCCGTAAGCATAACTTTCTCTTATAAAAATACGATAAGAAGAATTCAAGATAAGCGCACATGATTAAAAAAAAATCACCACAGGAAAAAGAATGATAGTAGTATACAGGGTGTAATGGACGTAAGTGTGGATATTTTTGCACGTGGTACCTTAATATGTACACAAATGGCTGTTTTTTCTTTGCGTAGAACACTATTCCCACAAACACTTTACAATCTGCTGTACCCCGCACAGTCGTACTGCATCACTAAGTAGACAACGTCCGTTTTGCGTCCAAGCGTCCGCACTTCAACACATGATCTGCTGCCCAGGGGAAATTAACACTGACAGCGTGCTTTTGTCTCATGTACTTGGCGATACTAACCAAGCTACAAACATTAGATTCATAATGGCTATAATTATTAGTCTGCAAATGACGTAAATACTGAATAATGTTGTTCAGTACACCGTCCTCAGCCAGGAACAGGAATATATGCACTTATGCCTGTTATATCTTGTATTATAACACGCCTGTAGTCCTAATGACGGCTTCAGTTCGGCGAGTAAGACAGTCCACGCGGATCTGCATACGACGAAATGACATTTCTTAATAAACAGGAAAACTTCCCACCACAGATAATTTTGAAAACCGTGTAAGAATCAGTTGCTGTCGTAGAAGTAACATCTGTCGTTCCCCAAGGAAGTGTTATAGGCCCTCTGTTGTTCATGATCTATATTAACGACATAGGAAACAATCTAAGTAGCCGTCTTAGATTGTTTGCAGATGATTCTGTCATTTACCGTCTTGTAAAGTCATCAGACGATCAGAACGACTTACAAAATGATTCACATAAGATATCTGTATGGTGCGAAAAGTGGCAGTTGACCCTGAATAAGGAAAAATGTGAAGTTACCCACATAAGTACTAAAAGGAATCAGCTAAATTTTGATTACGCGATAAGTCACACAAATATGAAAGCTGTAAATACTTAGGGATTACAATTACAAATAATCTAAATTGGAACGATCACGTAGATAATATTGTGGGTAGAGCAAACCAAAGACTGCGATTGATTGGCGGAACTCATAGAAGGTGCAACAGGTCTACTAAAGAGACTGCTTACACCACGCTTTTCTGCCCTATTCTGGAGTATTGCTGTGAGGTGTGGGATCCGCATCAGGTGGGACTGATGGATGACATGGAAAAAGTACAAAGAAGGGCAGTTCGTTTTGTACTATCGAGAAATAGGGGAGATAGTGTCACAGACAAGATACGTGAATTGGAGTGGTAATCATTAAAACAAAGGCGTTTTTCGTTGCGACGGGATCTTCTCATGAAATTTCAATCACCAGTTTTCTCCTCCGACTGCGAAAACATTCTGTTGGCACCCACCTACATAGGGAGGAATGATCATCACGATAAAATAAAAGAAATCAGGGCTTGCACAGAAAAATTTAAGTGCTCGTTTTTCCCGCGTGCCGTTCGAGAGTGGAACGGTAAAGAGACAGCTTGAAGGTGTTTCACTGAACCCTCTGCTAGGCACTTTATTGTGAATAGTAGAGTAATCATGTAGATGTAGATGCATGTCTGTGAATGCGCATCTCCCGCTTTTTCTGCCCAAAGTATTTCCATGTTTGATTACGTTTGAGTGAGTGAGGGGAAGATACGAGTTTAGTAACCAATTGAAAGAAACACAAAGTGGTGCCCACGATGAAATCGTGCGTGTTCATTGCCGAGTGTTAAGCGAAGTACAATTCGTTGAAAACGTGTACGAGACTGTTTGCACAAGACCTGTAAGAGTGAAAGTATTTTGCCAAAACCTTCAACAAAGCCTGCGGTGCAAAACTTATTGTTAGACTGGTACGAAACAGACCATGTAGTCAATAAAAACCGTGACTGTACGAAAAGAGTCCGAGCACCAGAAAACGTGTATAGAGTGAAGGAAAGCTCGGAACGAAGTCCGACGAAATGCCAACGCAATTTATCTGTGCAAGTGGGATTACGAAATCATTGTGTGAAAGCATTATCAAAAAGGATTTGCATCTGTATCCTTACAAATTTAATGCTGTACTTGAGTTAAAAGCGTCCAGAAGAACTTCCACGTGTAGAGTTTTGCAGGTGGTATCTGAGTGAAGTGGAATCAGGACTTTAGATCCTCAGTTTTTCAACGTCTACGGAGGCGGCATGGTTAAGACTGTCAGGGTACATGAACTCAGAGGACCCGCGCCGTTACTAGGTTTTCTAGACGTCCCTGTTTCCGCCTCAGTCCCGGTTTCAGATTAAAGAAATCAGTGGCCCGAAAAATGCTTTAGGAACGGCAGTTTATCCATAATTTTGAATATCAGGGAAATATTCTCACACTGGCTATTTTTTCTCCAAATTCTTGCGTGGAACTCTATTTCAAGTCCAGCTGTTAAGTTCAATAACGAAAGTTATTTTTATCACAGTTGACTAGAACCTTAAGGAGCATAGTAGTGAAGCGCGGCAACGCTACTGAGATTCCATTATTGCCCCTTATCTCAGTTCAGTTTAATTCTAGCAAAAACGTGGTTCTCTGTCTGAGACTTAGCGCGTTTGATTTTTTCTTAAGGTGTTTGATTGATTCAGGTGAAATGAAAATGCCAAAGCGAAAAGGTTCATTCCTTGAAAAATCCTCAGATGTTAAGTCCCATAGTGCTTAGAGCCATTTGAACCATGTAAATCTCGAAAAATATTCAGATAAATGGCTCTTCATGAAACAAAGAAGAATAATTAGGAACTAGGATCTGTAATTTGTGAGTGTTATGTTTCCTTTTTACATGGGGGAAGAGCAGATATCAAGAATAATTAAGCTCGCGTAAACCATAATTCAAAAGTGTATTTTGAAAGCACTTAAAACGACCGTTATTTTGCTTTAGATTCATTTAAACACTGCAAATTAGAACAGCAATAGAATTAGCGAAGTGCTGTCACACAGTTATTGAAATCAGTGGACTGTACTTCTAGGTAAGCACCAAACTTCTTAATTACTCAGAAGCAGCAAAAACTGTGTTAATGGACAGAACAAAGTGAAAAGCATTTGTAAAATCAGTGTTAGCGCTTGAAACCGTCAAAAAAATGTGATAAGCTTCCCAAGGTCCGTTGTTTGGGTACAGCTACAGAAGCTAGTGGTCATAGAGCTGAGAAAATATTTCCATTAAATATTTAGTACTTTACACCGAAAAATGGTGTTCGAGTAAAATTACTTAGATTAACTTCTCTGCCAAGTGAAACTGCCTGTGTGATAAGTACATTTTGCTTCACTGGCTTAGAGGAAAACACGAGTGATACAAGCAAGTGCATAGCGTTTTACAATGACAATGCTAAGTGTATTTCATACAAAAATATTTACACTCGAGAAGGCAGATAACAGTATTATATACTGAACACCCAAAAACACTGCTGCACTTGCCTAATATCGTTACGGCCCCGCACGCAGAAGTGTTAACACGACATAGCATGGACTCGACTAATGTCTGAGGTAGTGCTGGAGGGAAATCACCCATGAATCGTGCAGGGTTGTCCGCAAGTCCGTAAGAGTACGAGGGGACGGAGATCTCTTCTGAACGGCACGTTGCAAGGCCTCCCAGATATGCTCAATAGTGTTCATGTCTGGTGAGTTTGGTGGCCAGCTGAAGTGTTTAAACTCAGAAGAATGTTCCTGGAGCCACTCTGTAGCAATTTTGGACGTATGGGGTGTCGCACTGTCCTGCTGGAATTTCCCATGTCCGACGGAATGCACAATTGACATGAATGGATGCTAGTGATCAGGCAGGATTCTTAAGTATGTGTAACCTGTCAGAGCCGTATCTAGACGTATAACTTCAACTGCACACGCCTCCCCCCTCCCCCCTCCCACCATAGCACAACCTCCACCAGCTTGAACAGTTCCCTGCTGACATCCAGGGTCCATGGATTCATGATGTTATCTCCGTACCCGTACACGTCCGTCCACTCGATACAATTTGAAACGATACTCGCCGACCAGACAATGTGTTTCCAGCCATTAACAGTCCAGTGTTGATGTCGATGGGCCCATGTGAAGCATAAAGCTTTATGTCGCGCAGTCATCAAGGGTACACGAGTGGGCCCTCGTCTCCGAAAGCCCATATCGACGATGTTTCGCTGAATGGTCCACATGCTGACACTTGTTGATGGCGCGTCACTGCAATCTGTTACGTCGAACGGTTCTCTTTAGTCATCTTTGGTACCGTTCTTGCAGGATATTTTTCCGGCCGGATATTTGATGTTTTGCTGGATTCCTGTTATTTACGGTATACTAGTGAAATGGTCGTAGGGGATGATCCTCACTTCATCGCTAGCTCGGAGATACTGTGACCAATCGCTCGCGCGCCAAATGTAACATCACGTTCACACTCACTTAAATCTTGATGACCTGCCACTGTAGCAGCACTACGCGATGTAACAACTACGCAAGCACTTGTCGTCTTAAATAGGCTTCGCCAACCGTAGCGCCGTGTTCTGCCTGTTTACATATCTCTGCATTTGAAGACGCATACCTATACCAGTTTCTTTGGCGCTTCAGTGTAGCAGTAACTGTGGTTTTGGAAGATGTCGGAGTGAGAGAACGGTATAAAGAGGAAAAATTTGCAGCTCTGAAAGTGAGTTTGCATCATCATCATAAATTTCACTCTGATTTTGAACATCTTTACGAAACATATGTGGATTATTTGAAAAATGCTCAGCGAACTTTAAGGAACTCTGTATTCTCAAATGTACGTTGCCTTTTTGGAATGAATTGACAAGGACAGTAACATTTCTTCAGGTAAAGGATTACCGGCAGACGATTGCGCATTGTTTGATCAGTTTTCCTTCATCAACCAGATCACTACATCACATCTCAGCACGAACAGTGATAATTAGCCTAGTAAATCATGTCAGGAGAAATGGACCAATTTCTTTCAACAATATGGATGCGTACAGCAGTATGCGCAATTACTGAACCTGTGTGAATTAATATGGAAAGAGTATTCTCCATCATGAATATCCAGTGAGAGAGGAACGATGCAGATTACTAGTATCAGATAATTTAAAATGTAATGTTTTAGTTGTATACGGCCAAAACTCTTCATTTTAACATACTTAAATATTTAATTTTTTGCCTCATAATGCAAAAATGTTAAAAATAGCTATATGATTTTATTATGTAGTCAAAAGTATCGTGATAATGAAATCCTTCCTTTGATTTTATTAAATGAATAATACATGGCACTACGTGTCATTTATTTATTTTTCTGTATCAGCTGGTTCAAATGGCTCTGAGCACTATGGGACTTAACATCTGTGGTCATCAGTCCCCTGGAACTTAGATCTACTTAAACGTAACTAACCTAACCGAGGCAGGATTCGAACCTGCGACTGTAGCAGTCGCGCGGTTCCGGACTGAGCGCCTTAACCGCGAGACCACCGCGGCCGGCTGTATCAGCTAAATGCAGCTTTGTGTCTTCACGCTGCAGTTAGCTGAAGTGATCCTCAGTGCACTGGTTGAAATGAAAGCGTTCAGAAGTGCGCGCGTTGGGCAGCGCTTCGATCCTTCAGCTGACTTGCCAACTATAAAGCGAATCACATACTATTCGTATTACACACAACAAACGAACTTTGTAATCTAGTGATCACAAGTTGCAATGTTGACCGTCTACCGTGTGAGTGGGCCCACTAATATGAACTATCTAGTATGAGAGCGCGATATACGTGTTGGAACTTTAACAGTGGCAACTATTTATTTACAGCTCGTACAAAATAAATTTGTGTTTCAAAGTTTTACTGACCTTCAAAGAAGTCACCAACACTGTGCATAACAAGTTGCCAGCGATGTGTAAGTCGTAGGATACTCTTAGCAGTGCCAGTTGTGTTGACAGTTCAAGCGGCGCGGTCTATTGCCCGACGAATTTGTAGCAGTTCTGAAGCGAATGTCGTGAAGTGTTTCTCTTAGTTTATAAATAGAGTTGAACTCACAAGGGCTTAAGTCAGGGGAGTGGCGTAGGTGGTATAGCACTTAGGAGACCCATCAGTCAGACAAATCAGTAACAGCGTGCACTGTACGTGCTTGAGCATTGTCCTGCAAAATGATGGTCACTGTCCCTTGCTGTTCATTTTTCGAACACAGCCTACGACCAGCTTAGAGACAGAAGTGGTGACACGTTCTGCAGGACCTGACCATCATTTTGCAGGACAATGCTTAAGCACGTACAGTGCAAGCTGTTACAGATTTGGTTGACTGATGGGGCTACTAAGTGCTACACCACCTACTGCACTCCCCTGACTGAAGCCCTCATGAGCTCAACTCAATTTCTAAACTGAAGGGAACACTTCACGGCATTCGCTTCACAACTGCTACATATTCGTCGGGCAATAGACCGCGCCGCTCGAACTGTCAACACAACTGGCACTGCTAACAGTATCCTACGACTTCCACATCGCTGGCGACGGGTTATACACAATGCTGGTGACTACTTTGAACGGCAGTAAAACTTTGAAACACGTATCTGTTTCGTACGAGCTATAAATAAGTAGTTGCCACTATTAAAGTTCCAACCCTCGTATATATTTTCCGTGTCTCCTAAACAATGGATCGATTTCAACCAAATTTGATACACATTTCACTTACAATTTCGGGTTAAGAACCACCTACTATCAAAGGGGCGTGGGTGGAGGCAAAAAGTAGTGTAGATCAAGAAGCACGAATTGGCAGACTTTACTCATCCAGTATTTTAGAATGAGAGCACTTTGTGAGTTGCAACAAACTTTACATACAATTTCAAACTTCAAAGAGACTTTTTCTCACTAAATACCCCCACGTAATTATGATAGTAAAAAAAGTTTATCGTTTACTACTTTTTTCGCTGTTCATGCGGTAAAACTGCCACTTCAAGTATTATGTATTAATTTATTACTTCCTTACTACTAACTGTATTCGCGACACATTTTGCAGATAGTGTCTACGTGTACCACTGAAAATACATGCGAAAGTTTGTCGCTGTACGAAACATAGTTCAGAAGATATGACGTCATAAACACTGAGATGGACCAAAACCTGCTACATCATGCATGACACTTAAGTTTGTAATTCTCTGCTGCTAACTCTATAAAAACTTCGCAGACTGTGTCCACATATGTCGCTGAAAGTACTTACAAATTTATTTCAATCTACGACGCATAATTCAGGAGGAATGACGTCCTAAGCAATGAGATGCGTGAAAATATGCCGCATCATGCACGAAGTTTTAATTTATTACGTCTTTACTATTAACTCTATTCGCATCAGTTTTTTCAGACGGTATGAAGTATACCACTGAATGTACCTGCAGAATTAAATCATTGTATGACACATAGCCCAGTATGGGGCCTACGTGACATACAGGCGCTGTGGCGTGCCTCACATCACCTGACACTACAGCTCTTACGAGTGCCTAGAGCGGGGAGCGACTTACATTTTCAGCCGAGTTAAATGACCGAGTTAAATAATTGATACAGTCATTCTGGAAAGGGCCTTACTACAAGTTTTGACAAAATATGTTAAGAACGGTGCTAGATTCTCTACGGGTAAAAACATCTTCCTGCATGAAAAGAACTTTATTCCACACGTTGTAAATGTGTTTCTGCGACTTCATACACGACGTCATTTTCGACAGAGGTTTTCCCCTGGAAAGGGCTTTGCTGCTGCAATGGGGATCATCTTCTTTCCATTGCTCAACTGTTGTTATTTCTGAACAGTGTTGGAAGAGCGTAGAGAAACTCCCTGAAATCTTTTAGGTCTCGAAGTATTAATTATTTTTAATTTTGAAAAGGTTTACACTGCAGCAGTAGCTACTAACAGGAACAAAATCCAAGACATAAGAAGTTTACTTGGTAATATTCTGCGTGAATATAAGCATTTCTGTGGTGCTTCGATGAAACAACCTGTACGTAACAATGCTGCTGCTTATGATGGTCAGCGAAACCAGTTTGTATTTTTATTGATTGGAGTTAGAATGCTGAGAAAATGTCTGGGTAAAAAGCGAGACAACTTAAAACACTACTAGAAATGTAACTTGACAATGAGAATGAATTATGTCCTCAAGGAAAGAAAATTGCTTTAAAATTTTGGATTTATTTTTTTCAAAGAGACTGCAAAATTTAGGAACTGAAGTAATGGCAAAACATCTGTTTAACTGTATTATTTAAACACTGGAAAGCCAATACTGCTCCAGTTCATGTATTCACCCGAAGAATGCTTTCTTTAGTTCCTGAAAACTTAAGATTTGGAAGCAAGATCCTTTCAAAAATGCCTGTATCAATTCATAACTAACCGTCTAAATAGCTGTAAGCTCTCTATAGTACACGAGAAATTTAAGACATGTGGTGGGTACCCTTAAATTGATTGACACATTCATTTCCTGCAGGTCCTGCATAGAGCCAAGTATTTGCGATGTATGGTGGGCAAGGCATCTATTGTGACGTCAGAATTCATTACGGGGCGCAGTTCAGGATATGTGACATCACAGGGATTGAGCTTTGTGATATTCAAACTGCAGGACGGAACTCGCAATGGATACAGGTGAAATATGAGAACAAATATGTGTGAAATATGTTAACTTCATGGGAAATACATGCGACATGTGTCGACTGCGGCAAAGCCGTGTGTAAAAAGCTCCTCCCAAACGCTTTGATCAGTTTCAACCAAACGTGGTACACGCATTACTATCTGGAAATAAATACTGTGGGGGTAAGGACCGGCCATCTCCTACTGGGATGGGCACGATAATGTGGAGAGAAGATGAGAGGAAGGGATGAGCGGACAGAGAGGGAGAGGAGGACATGGACAGACAGAGAGCGAAAAGTAGGAGATGGACATAGACATGTGAGAAAAAGTCAGTGAGGGGGAGGGGAAATGGACAGAGAAAGGGAAGATTAGGAGGTGGACAGAGAAGAAGAGGAGGGGATGGAATGAGGAGGGTGGGGGCGGGTGGAGGAGGAAATGGGCAGAGAGATGGGAAGGATAAAATAAACAGAGAAAGGAAAGAGGAGAAGGACAGGCAGAGGAAGTGGAGATTGACTGAGAGAGAGGAACAGGAGATAGACAGAGAGAGATACAGGTGGTGTTAGACAGCTGAGTAGAGGGGATGGAGATAGAGAGGTGGGAAAAGGAGATGATCATAGAAGATGACGGAGGAGATGGACATAGAGAAGGGGAAGGAGGACATGAGCTAAAAACCTGGAATAAATACATACCTGGGAAGGATAGTGCCAGGTCCAGATTACATACTAATTGCATAATAGATAGCTGTCTGAACTGCTTCTAGACAGCCACATTGGAATCTGTTAAGTTCTGTCTGTCTGATTAGATAGGTGTATTTTGTTTCTTGGGACATGAAGAAACACACTTAGGCCTTCTAGTTCACGAAAACGCTATTAAATTTGTGCATTGTGAGTTCGTGTACTTCTGAGTGCAGTTGAGCAGCAGAACAATAAATGTGAAAATGTATCTTTGCAAAAAATATTTTATTTTTGCTGTATCTTTCCCGCTTTATCAGACGGCAAATATGGGAACCCTGGTCATAATGCATAAGAAAATGGGCATCAGTACTTTGGGGATGCGTTGCATGATCTTAGAATTGGTGTTTAATGCACAATGTCTAGTGTCCCCATCGGAACATGATTCTTTCACCAAACTGTTAATGCTCACAAGATCGTCTGGAAACTGTTTCGTCCGTATGCGAATCAACTCACAGAAGATGAACGACTGTACGGTTATTTCTAGAAAGAAAGAGCAACAGGACGCACCATCTTGACAATCACGTCGCGACTTAGGAAAGGACAGTCAGCAGAGGGAGTGCAATATCCTGGTGATATAGATTGTCTGATCTCTGTCCTTATCAATTTTACCTGCTAGGAAAAGTGATGGGTCTGATATTCTCAAATAATCGTAAGATACAGGAAGAACAACAACAAAATATCGAAAAGACAGTTGCTGCTATGCGGCAGGCCGAGCTTTTTGTGAGTAATAAGCTGTTAATGTTATGATGCTGGAACCCCATAATTCAACTCTATTGAAGAAGACCAAATTATATGAGTAACAACTACTGATTCTTCCGAAAAATTTCATAATTTTAGCCACAAAAAAATCCCTCAAACAATGAATTCCAGCATGTTTATCCAACATTATTGCACACCAGACGTTAACTGCACATGCACGCTGACGTAGGCTGTTCGCCTTATCGTGATTATGATAAAAATACGTGGAAAAAACATGTCTGGATATATGTGTAATTGCTTGGGAAGCGTCATTGACATAAAGCGTTTAATCCATCTTAAAGCGAGAGTGATGAAATTCGTGACGGTTAGTTTATGTAAACACAATTAAATGACGGCAAAGAGAAAAGAAGAAGAATTACGTAAAGCTATCTAATCTAAGTCCTTGCACTAAGCTAAGGACATCACACACATCCATGCCAGAGGCAGGATTCGAACCTGTGACTGTAGCGGTAGCGCGGTTCGACACTGTAGCGCCTAGAACCGGTTTGCCAGTTCGACCATCACTGTAGAGCACCAAACCACCTATACATCCAATAGGGGTGGTGCTGAGGCTGAAAAAAGCTGACGTAAAAACGAAACTCAGGGAAACATGGTGTAATTTCAACCAAATTAGGTATACAAATGGTTCATTGTTTGAATACAAAAACTGTGGGATTAAGATACCCCTACTATCGCTAGGGACGGGGATGAGAAAGAATGACCCTTAAAAATGTTCGAAGCTGACCTGTTACTACTCTCTCAGACAAAGATCGAGGAACGACGAAGAAGTTATCCGAGTGGGGTGGAAATCGGTTGGTGTGATGTACATGTACAGGCAATTTCAGAAAAAATGGATCATTTATTTAAGAGAAAGAGTATCACAAGTAGAACAAGTCAATAAGGCGTTATTCCACGTCTGGCCCTCACGCAGAAGTTATTCGGTTTGGCATTGAATGATGTCCTTACTTACTGGATGTCCTCCTCAGGCATACCGTGCCAGATTCTATCCAATTGGCGCGTTAGACCGTCTCGTCAAAATCCCGAGCTAGTTGGAGGTCCCTGCCCATAATGGGGAGAGATCCGGCGACCCAGCTGGCCAGACTACGGTTTGTCAAGCATGAAGACAAACAAAAGAAACTCTAGCCTTGTGCGGGCGGGCATTGACTTGCTCAAATGTAAGGCCAGGATGACTTGCCTTGACGGGCAGCAATACGGGACGCAGAATATTGTCGGGGTGGTCTGGACGACAACCAAAGGGGTCCCGTTATGGCGCACCCGGTCATCACTCCTGGTTGTCTGGCGCAAGGCTGGCGACAGTCTGCTCTAGCCACCAACTGCTGTCCTGGGCGTCTCCTTATATGTCTTCGTTGGTCACTGGGGCTCAGTTCGAAGCGGGACTCATCACTGAAGACAATTCTACTACAGTAAATGATGGTCCATGCTCGATATCCCACAGGAGGTCATCCAGCAATGCTATCAATCAATGTCGAGTCGGCTAACTGCTTGCATAAGGACCAGAGGTGGGCCAAAACGATAATGACGTGACCAATTTGTGAGCCTATTTCTCTGGAAAGAATCGTACATTTCTTCTGAAATCGTAATCATGTATCTGGATAATTCCTTCGTGGTGCGCCTATTTTGTTTCCATAGTGTATTTGGTTGGTTTAGAATAGTTTACGAGTCGGAAGCTCAATCTGTCTCTTATTTGCGTTGTTCAGTTAATGAACCAAGACGCGAGAATGAACACCGCAGCGAGCCAGTAATTTTATGAGCGTGTTTCGGGACCGAACATCATTCTACACCACTGACTACAACAGAAACGAATTGGATTTACAGCCGTTCAGTGTTCTCAATCAAATATATCTCAGAGCGGATTCCCATCCCTCCTTACCAAATGAAAATGCCAAATTTTTATAAATGTACGTTGTGCGTAATGAATAATTAGAGTTATACTGAAAATATGGCTCTGTAGCAGGAGTAAGGCATCGTGTAGAAGTAAACCTTTAAAGAATGTTGCACGAAAACCTCGCGCTCATTTGTTTCTGGAGTACTGTTTATAAGTTGAAATATACAGGGTGTTTAAAAAAAGTGTCACATACTCCTGCAAACTACACTCCTGGAAATTGAAATAAGAACACCGTGAATTCATTGTCCCAGGAAGGGGAAACTTTATTGACACATTCCTGGGGTCAGATACATCACATGATCACACTGACAGAACCACAGGCACATAGACACAGGCAACAGAGCATGCACAATGTCGGCACTAGTACAGTGTATATCCACCTTCCGCAGCAATGCAGGCTGCTATTCTACCATGGAGACGATCGTAGAGATGCTGGATGTAGTCCTGTGGAACGGCTTGCCATGTCATTTCCACCTGGCGCCTCAGTTGGACCAGCGTTTGTGCTGGACGTTCAGACCGCGTGAGACGACGCTTCATCCAGTCCCAAACATGCTCAATGGGGGACAGATCCGGAGATCTTGCTGGCCAGGGTAGTTGACTTACACCTTCTAGAGCACGTTGGGTGGCACGGGATACATGCGGACGTGCATTGTCCTGTTGGAACAGCAAGTTCCCTTGCCGGTCTAGGAATGGTAGAACGATGGGTTCGATGACGGTTTGGATGTACCGTGCACTATTCAGTGTCCCCTCGACGATCACCAGAGGTGTACGGCCAGTGTAGGAGATCGCTCCCCACACCATGATGGCGGGTGTTGGCCCTGTGTGCCTCGGTCGTATGCAGTCCTGATTGTGGCGCTCACCTGCACGGCGCCAAACACGCATAAGAGCATCATTGGCACCAAGGCAGAAGCGACTCTCGTCGCTGAAGACGACACGTCTCCATTCGTTCCTCCATTCACGCCTGTCGCGACACCACTGGAGGCGGGCTGCACGATGTTGGGGCGTGAGCGGAAGACGGCCTAACGGTGTGCGGGACCGTAGCCCAGCTTCATAGAGACGGTTGCGAATGGTCCTCGCCGATACCCCAGGAGCAACAGTGTCCCTAATTTGCTGGGAAGTGGCGGTGCGGTCCCCTACGGCACTGCGTAGGATCCTACGGTCTTGGCGTGCATCCGTGCGTCGCTGCGGTCGACGTGCACGTGCACCTTCCGCCGACCACTGGCGACAACATCGATGTACTGTGGAGACCTCACGCCCCACGTGTTGAGCAATTCGGCGGTACGTCCACCCGGCCTCCCGCATGCCCACTATACGCCCTCGCTCAAAGTCCGTCAACTGCACATACGGTTCAGGTCCACGCTGTGCGGCATGCTACCAGTGTTAAAGACTGCGATGGAGCTCCGTATGCCACGGCAAACTGGCTGACACCGACGGCGGCGGTGCACAAATGCTGCGCAGCTAGCGCCATTCGACGGCCAACACCGAGGTTCCTGGTGTGTCCGCTGTGCCGTGCGTGTGATCATTGCTTGTACAGCCCTCTCGCAGTGTCCGGAGCAAGTATGGTGGGTCTGACACACCGGTGTTAATGTGTTCTTTTTTCCATTTCCAGGAGTGTAGATGAAAAATAATATGTTCGGAAACAAATTTCTGTTGATACATGGACCGCTGGAGATCCGTAGCTCACAAGCAGCGTTTTATTTACAGATGAGCCACGACTCACAAAGGAAGTGGTAGTAAATTAAGAACACACGAATGAACAGATGCAGAGGAGGCATTAAGATCGCTTCAGTATCAGTGTACGCAGTGGAACTGTCTGTGACAGATTTACAGGGCTATACGCTTTGCCAAAAAGATTATGCGTGATGAATTACCGTTGCTATTGGAGAACTTTACCCTGGCAGGAAAACAACTATTGAGGTTGTCTCCAAGTGTAAGTACTACCCCATTTTCCACGGATCGCGCGTCAGTATCTTACCGAAACGTTTTACTGACGATGACCTCTCTGTTAGTCGGGCAAAAATCCGTTGTTTTTATAGCTATAGGGACATTTGAAAGCAATTGCGTGTCCAGCACACATGCAATGCATATACGTTACAGAAGGGTGTGACCGATACGTGTGACGCAATCCCAATGGAGCCAGGTGTACTTGAAAGTGTGCATGATTCACTGTGATGAAGGGTTGAATTCTGTGTCAGGATGCAAGGTAACCACATGCGGCACTACCTAGAGTGTGTACTGCTACGATGGGCGTTCAATAAGTAATACAAAAAATTTGTCTCTGAAGGGAGGTTGCTTCTATTCAGGATTTCAATGTTGTTGTTGTTGTTGTTGTTGTGGTCTTCAGTCCTGAGACTGGTTTGATGCACCTCTCTGTTGCTACTCTATCCTGTGCAAGCTGCTTCATCTCCCAGCATGTACTGTAGCCTACATCCTTCTGAATCTGCTTAGTGTATTCATCTCTTGGTCTCCCTCTACGATTTTTATCCTCCACGCTGCCCTCCAGTACTAAACTGGTGATCCCTTGATGCCTCAGATCATGTCCTACCAACCGGTCCCTTCTTCTTGTCAAGTTGTGGCACGAACTCCTCTTCTCCCCTATTCTATTCAATGCCTCCTCATTAGTTATGTGATATACCCATCTAATCTTCAACATTTTTCTGTAGCACCACATTTCGAAAGCTTCTATTCTATTCTTGTACGAATTATTTATCGTCCATGTTTCCCTTCCATACATAGCTACATTCCATACAAATACTCTTAGAAACGACTTCCTGTAACAAATCTATACTCGATGTTAACAAATTTCTCTTCTTCAGAAACGCTTTCCTTGCCAATGCCAGTGTACATTTTATATCCTCTCTGCTTCGACCATCATCAGTTATTTTACTTCCTAAATAGCAAAACTCCTTTACTACTTTAAGTGTCTCATTCCCTAATCTAATTCCCTCAGCATCAACCGAGTTAACTCTGCTACATTCCATTATCATCGTTTTGCTTTTGTTGATGTTCATGTTATATCCTCCTTTCAAGACACTGTCCATTCCGTTCAACTGCTCTTTCAAGTCCTTTGCTGTCTCTGACAGAATTACAATGTCGTCGGCGAACCTCAAAGTCTATATTTCTTCTCCATTGATTTTAATTCCTACTCCGAATTTTTCTTTTGTTTCCTTTACTGCTTGCTCAATATACAGATTGAATAACGTGGGGGATAGGTAAACTTGGCTCCCGCCCTTCCCAACCACTGCTTCCCTTTCATGCCCCTCGACTCTTATAACTGCCATCTGGTTTCTGTACAAATTGTAATTAGCCTTTCGCTCCATGTATTTTACCCCTGCCACCTTCAGAATTAGAAAGAGAATATTCCAGTCAACATTGTCAAAAGCTTTCTCTAAGTCTACTAATGCTAGAAATGGTGGTTTGCCTTTCCTTAATCTATTTTCTAAGATAAGTCGTAGGGCTAGTATTGCCTAACGTGTTCCATTATTTCTACGGAATCCAAACTGATTTTCCCCAAGGTCGGCTTCTACCAGTTTTTCCATTCGTCTGTAAAGAATTCGCGTTAGTATTTTGCAGTCGTGGTTTATTAAACTGATAGTTCGGAAATTTCACATCTCTCAACACCTGGTTTCTATGGGAATGGAATTATTATATTCTTCTTGAAGTCTGAGGGTATTTCGCCTGTCTCATATATCTTGCTCACCAGAGTTTTGTCAGGACTGGCTCTCCCAAGGCTGTCAGTAGTTCTAATGGAATGTTGTCTACTCCCAGGGCCTTGTTTCGACTTAGGTCTTTCAGTGCTCTGTCAAACTCTTCACGCAGTATCATATCTCCCTATCATCTTCGTCTACATCTTCTTCCATTTCAGTAAGAGTGCCCTCAAGTACCTCGCCCTTCTATAGACCCTCTATGTACTCCTTCTACCTTTCTGCTTTCCCTTCTTTGCTTAGAACTGGGTTTCCATCTGAGCTCTTGATATTCATACAAGTTGTTCTCTTTTCTCCAAAGTTCTCTTTAATTTTCATGTAGGCAGTATCTAGTGAAATAAGCCTCTACATCCTTACATTTGTCCTCTAGTCATCCCTGCTTAGCCATTTTGCACTTCCTGTCGATCTCATTTCTGAGACGTTCAATACACAATATCATTTCCCATTCTTTTGACTACAGAACCCTATTTTTCAACATGGTGTGCGCTCAATGCGACAGAGTTACCTCACCTTCCTGGGAGGGGATCTATGCCCGCATGGTACCTCTCTACTGGTCGACGTCGGAGCCAGCATTTTGCTGCACGAATAACCTCCCGTCACCCACGTACTGATTTCCACAGTGTGAATCCTTCATTGGGCCAAACAGATGGAAGTCTGCTATTAGGGACCCTGCGGCCACACGCCTTTGAGTACTCCAACTGGCGGACGACTGTGTCAGCACTACTAACAACGACGTCCAGTTGAGCAGAGAGTGTCCGCACGTTCCAACACTGCACTAGTCACAGATGTGTACGCCCGACCGGCACCCAGGAGATTGGACTGGGTTGAGCGACCTTGCTGCCATGATAAACGACCTCGCCCAACGAATCACCGTTGTTTTTCTCACTACCAGGTCTCCGTCGACTTTCTGCAAGCGTCTACGAATATCTGAGATGCTCTGCTTTTCCACCAAAAGTCTCAATGACAGCTCTCTGCTTGGAATGCAGCTCCTTTACAGAGCCGATTTTGAAGGCTACGTATAACCAAGCCACGTATCGGAACTCCATGAAATTATGTAGCTGAAGCGAGAATATTCCACATTGCCCTACATAAAATTCCGCATTTTTCCGCTGTAAGTGATCGATAAATAAAGGTGTTGCATTAGTTATTGTACGTCCCTAGTACGTAACAGACAGATCGGAATGAGGGAACAGAATGGCCCATATCTAGATAGGTTTGGTCCCCGGACTTATCTTTACAGGAGCTTTTCTTCCAGTTTTGACGAATAGTACCTCTCGTGGGAGTATGTGACACTTTCTGAAACTACTTGTATGTTTTTTTGAAAACCTCTCGCTCTTCATTTAAACCAAAAGTCTTACGATAAACAAAGTTTTACAACAATTGATTTGTGAGTGAATGCGACGAAATGAGATGAAACACTTCGTCTATCAGAAATATAAAAACGATTTATTCCTTTCACCCTTGTTCGATATCTGAGAGTCGTACCCTGACGTATATTGTGGCTATCTTCTTGACGCCACAGTTTTAATGGTCAGCAATGTACAGAGTGATCACGAACTCCTATTACCCCCTATGCATTTCTCAGATGTAAATGAACTGTTGTAAAACATCGTTGGTGAGTCCACCTACCACCGTGGAGAAACGGATCGTAATGGGCACATTGGCTCACGAACGACTCCATGCTGGAAAATGAGAGATATTCAGCTTGTCTTTACTGTAAGGTTTCGGAAACCTTCTCTACTAAAAGTAATAGTTTTTCGATGGGAGGAAAGCCTCTTTGCAAATTACTGCCCATTAAGCTCGCTGTCGCAGATTGTACGTACCTGGCACGCCAACGTCCAAGGGCTTTTTTTCCATGGCCATTTCCGATGCGGTTCTCATCTTTTTGCCAGCAACGATCGTTCACTGCAGCATGGGAATCCAGGATAGGTTCACCTTGAGGCTTTCACCGGAAATTACCACTTAAAACCCCTGGACGTTGGCGCGCCAGGTACATATAATCTGCGGCCGAGAGCTCTACTCCAGCCTATCACCAGCTGTGGAGGGTGGAACTTTGACAATGCCAGTCACTTATGCCGGCAAAACGTCAGAAATATCACCAAGCAAACGTCGGCCGAAGAACCCGAAACTGAAGCCAACAGGCAGTTTGTCAACAAATGGTCACTGAAGCCACAACAATATTGTATTTCTGCTTAGTTTGAATAAAGCTGAATTTGGGGATACCGGTTGTCATTGAAGCTACCCATTTTCGGTTGCACGGGCTATTTTCGTCTCCAGTGTAACCTGAATGCTAAAACCGCTCAAATTAACTATTTTCGAAAGAACCATTTTTCGGTGTTTATTGCCACGTAATAAAAGTAGCATAATGCTAATTATGGCGATAAATAGAAGATCTCGATCAATTTGGGGCTGAGCCTGGCTGAAAGAACGGTCTCGTCGTCTCCAGCAAAGATGGCAAAGGGGAAGGAGATGGGTGCGGCGACAGCAGGAGCGAAATGTCACAAGGTGATGACTTTCTTGTATCCCCACTTTTGAACTGTATCAATTTCTCGCCTTGAAACAATCACAAAATTAAGGCGTCTCTTGTTACCCAAGTTTATGGCACGCAAAGAAAACTAGGTCTCGCAATCAAAGTTACTTTCTCTTCCACGGGACGCTCTGGATTTACTACCCTTGTACGATATCGCAAGTTTGTTATGCCTTCTCTCCTTTCTAATTTTCTAAAGCAAATAGAGCATTTGATTCCAGTCTTTCTGAGACTACTAACCCTGAGGGCAACCAGATATTAGTAGTAACCCCCCCCCCCTCTCCCCGTCATTTTAAACATTGTCGTCTAACTCAACTTTAGAATGAAAAGAATTTTCTTTGAAAGCTTTTATTTTTAAAATGACAGAAGATAAATCATATTTAGTTTTTATATGTGTCGTATCAAACCAAAAATTAATGATTTAGTGACACGATTGTTGGAGTTTAATTCTAAGAAGATTTTTTGTTAAAGAATGATGGAGCAATTTTCAGTGCATCATGAGTGATATCTCAGAAGAGAAAGCTAACTATCGACGTTGAAGATTAACACTGGTTACAAAACATGCTTCCTCTGCAGCACTCCTCGTCCTTGTGACTCTTGCTTGACCCTTTCTATGCACACTCATTTCAAATTAATCGAAGTAAAGTATGTGCACCGTTCTTAGGAGTTCTGTATGTACATCACTCGATTTCTCGATTCCTTACGTCTGTACTGGCAGAAATTGGAAGGAATGAAGCTGCCATGCTTTGTGCCTTCCCACTGCCATTATATTATTATTATTATTATTATTATTAATAATATTACTATTACAGTGTAGCTCCTACAACAACTTAGTAGCCGTTACGTAGTTACTGTTTTGTTGTGCTGTCTATTGGTTCGTTTCTTTTTACGAACGAAATAAGAAGCGATTCATAGTTAATTGTGGGAAGTATCTACAACTCGAACGAGATATTTTCATTAGATACCTAAGCATATGTGATCTACATGTCTCAGTTTTACTGTCATGGATGCAAGAAACGAAGTATCTATTTAGTGGGTGATCTGTGTGAGTAAGGTGTTGTTCATGCTTTGGTTTCACAATTTGTAACATGTACCACGCTGTGTCAGACGTTAATGCTGGTATTTGAAAAAAAAATGCAATTATTCAAAACTTATACAATCGGTAATGCAGTCTTATGAAATAGTGATAGTAGTGATTTTAAAAATAATTTACTGTCATGGCCATAACTCAATTCAACCCTTTCGTTTTGACCCTCATAAAATTACATTTTACCCTTCCGTGCGTAATTACCTCCAGTTGGGTACCACTGACATAGAATATTCTCCTTCATTGCTTCGTAAAATGCTTCCAAACTAGGCGTCGCCCCATTATTCAATACAACCCATGTCGAAGGACGACAGTGACTGTATAGAAAAAGTGCAAGAAAGTCTTGGAAACTATACATACACACGCACGGTGTAATAGGACACTTCAGAGAGCAACAGGTACGTCATTGTCTCTGTAATACGCCTTCGATTTTGACGTCATTTGTTCGTTGCTAGTTTGTAACTGTCGTCGTTATTAAAATATCACCCATCACTTTTCCCAATATTTCTAAACAGTGGCAATTTTGCGAAAGAACATTAATCGTATTTGAAGATACCTTTTATTTAAAAACAAAAAAAATTAGCAGTGCTACTGTGGTAAATTGATATGCCCCTTTCTTATGAGTCTGTCAGTAAAAAATGAAAAAATCTGTTAATACTCAGACCACGTAAATACCGAAATATACCAGCTACTTAGAACTAAAATAACGGTATCGGTTTTAACCGGTCGGCTTTTCCCTTTCCTGAGCCAACCTGGAAAGGTAAGCAGCCAGAACGCGAGCATATGAAAGAGAGAGAGAGAGAGAGAGAGAGAGAGAGAGAGAGAGCGGTTAGTAGGAGCGGAAAGGCTTTTTCTATTTGAGTACTAAATAAATCTAAACTGCGTTGAAATGCCACCGGAACGTCTTTCTCTTTATTACAGAGAGGGAATTGCTTCCTTTTTCATAGTCACGCGTACTTTTATTCCCTGTGGGATACATCAGCCGTGCTGTTTACAATTCGCCGGTGGGGTGAACGACCATTAAAGCGACAGGCAGGGCACTGACGCCTCGTGTGTTTGTTGCCATGGTAACAGCTGACAAAAGAGGCGTTACAGGAGGTCAACTCGTCTGTACAAATAGCGAAAAGAGCGGCACGGCATGGAAATTACATGAGAAGCACTCGCTACCTAAGCATACTCGAAAGCTTGCAGCGCATACAATGCCGGACTAAAGTACAAAGATTCGAAAGAAGTACTTACACAAGCACGTACAAAATGCAAGTGCACCAATATGAGATTTTGCTCAAGTGAATAAGACGTTATAGGATAAAGATAAAAGCTTGTAGTTATGCAACTTTGTTTTACTATCGCGCTAAGTTCGATGGAAAATACTTTTACACAGGTTATTCCCGAAGCAGGTGCTGGTGAAGAGATAATAACTGTCACAACATGAATGCGAGACATCTTTTGCAAACGTTGCAGGTACTCATTGTACGGTAGAGTCCAAAGCTATCAAAGTGGCCATACAGGGCAAATATTATTTTTCTACACATACAGCTCAATGTAAATGTCCAATATTTAGTTTGGTTTGCTATTTAAGACAGTCAAGAATCTTCTGCTGTGGTAGTTGTCCTAAGTGCTTTCAAACTGAAAGAAAAACCCTGCATGAAAAATTGCTACAAGGAGCATCCAGAAATCACTCACGTAAGTTATTAGGAAAACTGCAGTTGAACGAGACAAACGATTATGACATATTATTACGTGTTGATGGTCCAGCATTTGATACATTGGCTCTGAGCACTATGGGACTTAACATCTATGGTCATCAGTCCCCTAGAACTTAGAACTACTTAAACCTAACTAACCTAAGGACACCACACAACACCCAGTCATCACGAGGCAGAGAAAATCATTGACCCCGCCGGGAACCAAACCCGGGAACCCGGGCGCGGGAAGATTTGATACATTACTGGTTATGGTTGGCCCCATGCGTATTATTAAAGGTCTGAAAAAATGTGTGTTCCCTCGTAGCTGTAGGGTACGCTTGTTGGAAAACTCAAACAACATTCTTAGTTTTCCCGCTTTGGCTCACAAGAGTAACGCTGAACAGTTTTCTGCAGATAAAGGGATAATATTAATTGTTTGTGGTACACTGCATGGAGCATGGCATGTTAAGTGCTGCTCTCACGATTTCGACGAAAACTTACCTTCTAGAACCTGGAAGAAATCTATTAACGATGGGGCAAGAAATATCATACTAGTGAAAAGTCTGTACGAAGTGAATAGTAGTTCTCCATGAAGTAATGATCGTGCTGAAAGCACACTATCAATCAGTTAACATTAGTGAACAAGGTTATGGGCGCATAGACTCATGTCGTAATCAAATGCAGTAACTTTTATATCACTTGACAACTATTGCAACGCAACAGGTACAACTGCATGTAATACATGAAGTACACGAACCACATAATGCCAACGAAGTATCGTGGAACCCATCAGAAATGCAACGAATTCGGGACGTCGTTACTCAGTTCGGCTAGGAATCAAATATTCCTTGGAGAATACTGATGAGATGAATTGATACTGCAAGTTCCACCTTGTTACCCTTAATGGTTGAACACATATAAGAACACCTTTTCGAGATATGACTCACCAAGCGCACAATCGCAGGATATATTACACTACAGGCCATTAAAATTGCTGCACCACGAAGATGACGTGCTACAGACGCGAAATTTAACCGACAGGAACAAGATGCTGTGATATGCAAATGATTAGCTTTTCACAGCATTCACACAAGGTTGGCGCCGGTGGCGACAGCTACAACGTGCTAACATGAGGAAAGCTTCCAACCGATTTCTCATACACAAACAGCAGTTGACCAACGTTGCCAGCTGAAACGTTGTTGTGTAAGGAGGAGAAATGCCTACCATCACGTTTCCGACTTTGATGAAGGTCGCATTGTGGCCTATGGCGATTGCGGTTTATCGTATCGCGACATTGCTGATCGCGTTGGTCGAGATCCAATGACTGTTAGCAGAACATGGAATATGGAATCGGTGGGTTCAGAAGGGTAATACGGAACGCCGTGCTGGATCCCAACGGCCTCGTATCACTAGCAGTCGAGATGTCAGGGATCTTATCCGCATGGCTGTAACGGATCGTGCAGCCACGTCTCGATCTCTGAGTCAACAGATGGGGACGTTTCCAAGACAACAACCATCTGCACGAACAGTTCGACGACGTTTGCAGCAGCATGGACTATCAGCTCGGCGACCATGGCTGCGGTTACCCTTGACGCTGCATCACAGACAGGAGCGCCTGCGATGGTGTACTCAACGACGAACGTGGATGCACGAATGGGAAAACGTCATTTTTTCGGATGAATCCAGGTTCTTTTTACAGCATTACGATGGTCGCATCCGTATTTGGCGACATCGCGGTGAACGCACATTGGAAGTGTGTATTCGTCATCGCCATACTGGCGTATCACCTGGCGTGATGGTATGGGGTTACATTGATTACACGTCTCAGTCACCCCTTGTTCGGACTGACGGCACTTTGAACAGTGGACATTACATTTCAGATGTGTTACGACCCGTGGCTCTACCCTTCATTCGATCCCCGCGAAACCCTACATTTCAGCAGGATAACGCACGACCGCACGTTGCAGGTCCTGTACGGGCCTTTCTGGATACAAAAAATGTTCGACTGGTGCCACGGCCAGCACATTCTCCATATCTCTCAACAATTGGAAACGCCTGGTCAATGGTGGCCGAGCAACTGGCTCGTCACAATACGCCAGTCACTAATCTTGATGAACTGTGGTGTCATGTTGAAGCTGCATGGGCAGCTGTACCTGTACACGCCATCCATGCTCAGTTTGACTCAATGCCCAGGCGTATCAAGGCCGTTATTACGGACAGAGGTGGTTGTTATGGGTACTGATTTCTCAGTATCTATACACCCAAATTACGTGAAAATGTAATCACATGTCAGTTCTAGTATAATATATTTGTCCAATGAATACCCGTTTAACATTTGGATTTCTTCTTGGTGTAGCAATTTTAATGGCCAGTAGTGTACTTGTTGACCACCGCTCGTTCACAAAGAAACGACTGTTGGAAATTTTCGTAATATTATGATAGAAACAAACCCATGCTGCAGACAAACATCACCCTTCTTCCTCTTCAGCACGTTTCAGAACAGCTACCTTTCTTACCATATCGCACACATTACCGAACATCAGCAGAGCCGGAACAGAGTAGGAATCTTTGTTCTTGTACATAACTATAGGCGATGATGTCTCACTTTCCGTCTCGATTACTCCTCAGCGGAGCCACCGCTCTGCTTAAACAAATTGGTTTAGACAAAACATCCATGTGATCCCAGTGGCGACTGCACAGATTGTCCACTAGTGGGTACAGATAACACAGCAGTGTCTGATCGTTAGATGACGGACATTTAAAACATAGTAACTATGAGATTTAAAATAAGAACAGATAACATTCCCACGTTTTTACACTAAGTATGGAAACGCTGCTCGAAATGCATCCTTGAATGTAAATGCATATGCCAGCCGTGACTGTCAAGTTGTGCTGTTATATTTGACCACTAACGGCACCTGTGAAATGTTCTCAATATCATGCAAGAGATAGTCATGGTCGAGACATTGTTCTGTGTAATACAGTGTGTCGAGATTAAGTGAATGGAAAAGTGGGTAAATTGTTCGTGGTCGCGTGGTGGGTGCTTCCTTAATCAAGGAAGCCGACTTATTGTTTGTTTCAAGAGGCACCTCATCGAAGATTTTTACCGAATGCAGGGAAAGTGGTGAAACACCGTCCGCTAAGTGACAACGAGGACGAAGGGGTGTTGAGGAATCGAGGCAGACGATACCTGAAGAGAACTGCGACGAAAAATAAAGGGACGACAGCTGGAAAAGTCACACCAGAACTGAATGTCACATTCGCGAGCCCTGTCAGCGCCTGAAAAACGCAAAGGGAAGTCCGTGAGCAGGGAATTGCAGAGACATCTGGAATTCTAAAACCACTAATCAATGATGTAAAATGTCCATAACAGGAAAACATGGAGTGTTCAGCGATGGAAGAAAGTAATTTGGTTGGGTGAGTTTTGTTTCACACTGTTTCCAACTTCTGGTCGAAGTCCAGATTTGATAATGATTTTGGCAGCCATATTGTGGTACTCCATGGGCTCCATACAAGGGATTATGTGCCCATTTACGCTGATCAGGTCCATCTCGTGGTACAGTGTTTGTTCCGCAATGTCGATGCTGTCTTTCAAGATGACATGACCATGTTCAGACAGGTCGCATCGTCCAGGACTGCTCTTGGGACCATGAGGATGAATTGTCACTTCTCCGCTAGGCACCTCAGTACCAGATCTCATTATTATTGAGCCTCGCGGTCTGCTTTGGGGAGAGAGGTACGTGGTCGCCATCCACCACCATAATTTTTATCTGGCCGTGCCACTATTTTTTTCTGAAAGAGTGGTATAAGATTCTCTCTAAAACCATTTATGAGATGATTTATCCACTACCAAAAGACTGGAAACTGTTCTGATTGCCAACGGTTTCCTATGCCTTATTAGAAATGCTAATGTATTCTGTTTCTGATGTTTCTGTGTTTTTGTCCACCCCTGTATTTTTTCTATTGCGATCAAAAATGTTCAAATTTGTGTGAATTCTTACGGGACTTAACTGCTAAGGTCATCAATCCCTAATGTTATACACTACTTAACTTAAATTATCCTAAGGACAAGCTTACACACCCATGCTCGAGGGAGGACTCGAGCCTCCGCCGGGACCAGCCGCACAGTCCATGACTGCAACGCCTTAGACCGCTATTGCGATCATTATCAGTTATTTTGCCGCTGAATTAACAAAATACTCCTAATACGTACTGGTTCATTTCCTCATCTGATTCGTCAAGATTACGTGCATTCCATTATCCATGTATTACTTTTGATGACATTCATGATATACCGATTCTCATGACACGATCAATTCCGTTCAACCATTCTTCCACGTCCGTTGCCAGCTGTATTGATCTTATTTTCACATAGTGGGCGTAATTTTTGTACAAGGTGGCCAGAAACAGTCTGGAAAGTTTGTAAGGGTGTGCGCTAGGCCAGCGCACCAGGGTACGAGCGCAGGTAGTTCTACTACAGCGCGCATACTGGATAACGCTCTCCCGCTCAAGTCCTGCGGGTTGCGTCACCGACTCGCTAGGCGCTCAGTGGGCAGTGCGGCAATATGTCTTCGAATTTTTTTTCAAACTGTTGCATCCTTAAGCCCCCGTTTCGAGATGTACGTCTAGCGGTAACAGAGGTCAAGGATCACACTTTATTAATGATTGTAGTACAAAGTAATGTCACCAATTTCAGTTACACTATCAGCAAGTACACGAAGTCTTTTCATCCATACATGTATTTTTTCATCATGACTAACTTTTCTACAGTGCGAGTATACAATGTAAAAGGCGTATTGCTATAGACATAACTAGGTCTGCTTTGAGTCTTCGGGCTGATTCCACAATGCCACGTCTTGTAGGTAATGACATCTCGATCGGCGAAAGATTCACGTCCTGGTAGGGAGCCGTTTTCACAACGAACGATGTCTAGGGTAAACCAACCACTACCAGAACTTCCGGTAGCGACATCAAGAGTAAAATTAACCCTGCTGCCACGAAAGTATATAGGTCCATGGTAGTGGTTGGTTTACCCTAGCGATCGTTCGTTGTGAAAACGCCTCCCTACCTGGACTTGAATATTTCGCCGATCGAGATGTCATCGCCTACAAGACGTGGCATTCTGGAACCGACCCGAAGGCTTAAAGTAGTAGAAGCTCTTGCATACGCTAAAATGCTGCAACACACACATTTGTAGGTCTGTTAGTTATCACTAATTCAAATGCTCAATAATAGCTAAAAAGTGGTTTTTCCGAAAGTGGTAAGCTTAAGCTAGGTGTGCAAAAGCTGTGTGTCTTGGGTTCGAGAAATTGGAGAACATGTTTTTGGTGACATATTCTTTTGCCGGTTGCCTGAATTTCAGTGCAAATCATCTTGATTGGCTAATTTCAATGCTAAACAACTCGGAAACGGCGCAAGTTATCGAATGTTTTGCTTAACAGTCATTTCTCAGAGCGGCTTCCCTTGAAACATCCCCACGATCTTTTCAGACTCTCTTTGGTCACCACGTCCGCCCCCATAGCTGAGCGGTCTGTCATGCCAAGGGGTCCGGGATCGATTTCCGGCTGGGTCGGAGATTTTCTCCGCTCAGGGACAGGGTGTTGTGTTGTCCTCATTAGCATTTCATCATCCTCAGAGGAAGGCAACGGGAAACCACCACTGGAATCACTTCACTAGACGCTAATGTGGTGGACCTCTCGGACGAGCCTTCCTCCATGACAAGAACAGAATGTTTTTGATCACCCTGTACATAAATAAAGCTGAAGGTTTTCATGTACGTGTCCTTTCAAACCCTTGGATCGGTTTCAACCAAATCTGGTGCAGAAAGTGTTAGCATTGTATGGTTTATAATCCCCTACCTCCAGTAGGATACGACAAAACGTGTTTTGTCTAGCCCGTGGCATATAAGCGTACAGGCTGCCATGCATGATAGCCAGATTCTAAGAGAACAGTATCTGTCTGCATTACCGCCCTGATTTTCTGTGCAGCCTAGACGTCAGGGGTAAGAAACGGTCATCCAGCCTCAACGCGTAGGCTGTCCTGGACGACAAACATCATATGTGGGAGTAGTATTGACATTTATCGATCTAATTTATAGGCGCCGCATGTGAAGTTGGGCACAACGGAGCAGCGAGATCAGCAGAGGAGATGGATAGTTGGAGAAAGGAAGGATGGACAGAGGAAAGTGGGGTAATATAAGGACAGAGGGAAGTAGGAGGATATGGGCAAGGGGTGGGGGAAAGAAGATGCGTTCAAAGAGAGGGATTGAAGAGATGGATAAAGAGTAGGGGAAGAGGATATGGAGAAAGGGAAGGAGGAATTTAACATACAGAATTGGGTGGTGATGTGGGTAGAGAGAGCAGAGGAATAAGGAGGAAACATGTGCAGTAGCCGGCCGGTGTGGCCGAGTGGTACTAAGCCCTTCAGTTTGGAACCGCGCGACCTCTACAGGCGCAGGTTCGAATCCTGCCTCTTGCATGTATGTGTGTGATGTCCTTAGGATAGTTAGGTTTAAGTAGTTCTAAGTCTAGGGGACTGATGACCTCAGATGTTAAGTCCTATAGTGCTCAGAGCCATTTGATCATGTGCAGTACATGTGTCGATCGTGTACGGGAGTGAAGCTGTTAAGAAAAGGCTTGTAATAATGGTAACAACAATAACAACAGAATTCCAGCACGCCGTGGTGATGTAAGGCGCGATCGGCACAAGTAATGTGTAACGTGACCAGCGGGTGTCGGCCATCAGTCCATCCGCCGCTGCAACGGTATCAGGTTCAGGACGGCGTCGGCGTCGGGGGCGTGCAGACACTGGCTGTGCACACAGGCGGCGGAGGCGGCGGGGGTAGCGGGGGCGGACTCTTCGCCAGCGGCTTTGTGGCTCGCGCTGCGCCGCCGCGCTGGCTTTGTCATCAGTAATTAGCGAACACTTGACGCTCGCGACGCGTGGCAAAATTAATAGCGCGCCCCCGCTAATAAGACAACGAGCCGCTCATTATACACGCAGGCTGGCTGCGCGCCGCACGCCACAAACGCCGAACCGACAGTGGAGGCCTGCTCACACGCGAGCTCTGGAATACGCACCAGTCGTCGGCCGAGTCGAGGAGGGTGGCGCCTATTGTTGTGTGCCAGCTGACGTGTACCTACCGCACGATGTGCGAAGACTACGCGCTGAAAGCCCTGCGGCAGCAGTACTGGAGGTTAGAGGAAAATGCAGAGGTGTCCAGAAAAATGAACCCATTCTTTGATAGTCAATATTAACGGATCAAAATGACGAAATTGCTCTGAGCACTATGGGACTCAACGTCTGAGGTCATCAGTCCCCTAGAGTTAGAACTACTTAAACCTAACTAACCTAAGGACATCACACACATCCATGCCCGAGGCAGGGTTCGAACCAGCGACCGTAACGGTCACGCGGTTCCACACTGTAGCGCCTAGAACCGCTCGGTCACCCAGGCCGGCTAAGTAGGGGGAAGCAATATATTTGATACCTCATCCAGAAACGCACCCTCTCGAAACCTGGACAGCAAGCTACACCGCGATGCAGAGCGCCTCTCTTGCAGAGTCTGCCACTTCAGTTTGCTAAACATCCCCGTAACGCTATCACGCTTAGCAGATAACCTACTGCATAACTTCATCTGCATCGACATCTACATGGAAGGTTACGATGATCCTGATGATGATGTTCGAGTGGTACCGATGACCAGAAGTTCCAGACTGAAGCGCCTAGAGCCGCTCCGCCACAACGGCCGGCAACAAAATGACACACCGTACAATTCTTGTAAGGAGGGAAGGTTATTCCGCATGTTCAAAGTGATCCCCATTAGCACCACACAAAGTCGATGCCACTGGACAGTTGATCGAACTATGGCACTCGGTGTTGCTGGTGTGATAGCCGCGTAGGAAACCTCACTAGTTTCTCGTAGGTCGTTCAGTTTAGGTGGCTTGCGTTGATAAAATCCATTTAACAAGGTCCTAAAAAGATAGAAGGAAAGAGGTGTAAGGTATGAAGACCGTGATGGGTTTTCTCAAAAAATCCCTTTCGACCTACCCATCGCCTAGGTACATTTTCAACCAAGTAGGCTCTGACATAGTTGTGGCGTTGAGGTGAAGCGCCATCTTGTTGAAGGTAAATTATGTCATTTCCAAACAACTCTCGGGTGGCAGGTAAAATCGATGTTTGCGGCATATGGAGATACCCCTCACCAGTTTCCTACGTTCAAAGAAGAATGGGGCAATCGAAACGGGCAATGTCTGACTGTACCACGCATTTAGACCCGGTAAAGTAACATACTTGTCCATGTAAACGTGAGGGTTTTCAAGAGCCCAGTACCCGCAGCTGTGGCTGTTTACTGTACCGTTCAATCCGACCTGCGCCTCGGTAGACCAGATAACCATCCCTGCAAACCGTCCATCCTCGAGAAGCATGCCTTCAGAGCGCTTGCAATACTCCGTCCTTTGATCCCGGTCGTCCTCGTTCATAGCGTGCAGCGATCTTGGAAAGTACACTTTCCACTCTCCAGCCTTCACAATTCATCGTACACTTGATCGTCTTACTCGGCTTTTAAGTGCACCTTGCTTCTCAGATTTCTGAGGTGACCTAATAAAATGTTGCAACAGAGCAGCGATGGAATCTGGACTTGTTGATTGTTTCGTCAACCAGACCTTTCCTTATGCAGTTCCTCAACAATACCACCAGCTTCAAATCCTAAATACGATAAATTGTTGTACATGTTGGCGGCTGAGTTCCACACACAATACGAAATTGCCGTTTTACTTCCATGTTTCATACTTCCAGTACCACTTCAAAACGGTCTTGCGTTGAACAAACGACAGTCTTACTCCATTAATTGCTGCACTGTCATCTGATGGAAAACGTACGCCAGAGCGTTTTAAGTAAACACTGGACTACATTACAGCGGAGAACTGCAACAATTTATCATTTCGCTGCAAATATACTATCAAAGGGTGTTATATTTTTCAGGATCCCTCTGTACACAGTTGACCTAGGGATGTTTAGGAGTGTGGAAACCTCGCGTACAGACGTATGACACAAGTGACACCGAATCACGTGACCAGGTTCGAAGTCCGTGAGTTCCGCAGAGCGCCCCATTCTGCTCTCTCACGATGTCTAATTACTACCGAGGTCGCTGATATGGAGTACATGGTAGCAGGTGGCAGCACAATGCACATAATATGAAAAAGTATGTTTTTGGGTGTGTCTGGATACTTTTCACCACAAAGTGTGTTATCCCCGACGTGGCATGTTATGTCGTCATGTCAAAATCGATGGCATGTTTCAATGTGTTGTACTTTTCCCATTGGCATGTAATTGGAAGACAGAGATGGAGGAACTGCAAGATCATTCCGAGAGGAAGTGTGAAGTACGGCAATAATTTATTAATTATGAAATGAATATTAAAACTAAGGGAGCATTAGGCAAACAATAACAGAACTAAACCTTATAGGTAAAGAAACTTGGTAGTGTTGAGGGGTGAAATAGGGTAGCAGAAGGACAACTAGTAAAACGCAGCAAATGTAGCAAGGAAAACACGAGGCAGTCTGCTATTAACCTCGGTGTGTAAACTGAAGAAAAGAAAATCTACGTTTATAGCATTTAATGATTCAGGAAAGAACTTCTGTGACGGTTGACTACAGCACACTATATCAATAAAATAGAGAAAGTGAAAGGTTATCTACAAGTTATATTGAAACCTGAATGCTGTAATAAGAGTCGAGTGACGTGAAAGTAAAGCAGTGGATGGGGAAGGGGTGAGATAAGATCGTAGCATGGAATCCATGTTGTTCAGTCTGTACAACTTGCAACCAGTAAAAGAAATTAAGGAAGTATATGGAAAGAGAATTAAAGTTCACGGAAAAAAGTAAAATTTTAATGCTAGACCATAACATTTTAGGAGTAATTCCAAAGGAGATGTAAAAGAACGTGAAGGATAATGTCTTGAAAAGAGGTTGTCAGATGAGCGTCAGCAAAAGTAAACTAAGAATAATGAAATTAAATCAGGTGATACAGAAAGGATTTGATTATGAAACGGGACACTAAAAGTAGTCGATGAGTTTCGCTATTCGGACGGCAAAGTAATAGCTGATGGACGAAGTAGAGAGAATATCAAATGTAGACTGGCTATAAGAAGACAAGCATTTCTGAAAAAGAGCAACTTGTTAACATCTACATAGACAGTTCTGAAGGTAAGACATACACGTTGTTCCATGCTAGGACAATTGTACATCAAGAGTGGCGCATTGTCAGAAGAGAGTATATGTCCTGAGTTTCCTGTAGAAACATTTGTGCTGCGGTACAGATAACAGGAGACTCACGCTGTGGAGTGAAATGGCGTGGGAGGTAGAAATGTACTTCAGAGTTGAACTACTTGATACAGTACAAGTCTCGTGGGCAGAAACGTTAAACTGCACACACATTCGACGTGAGGTTCTGGCAGTATACAGACCAAATACAATGTCATCCCTTGCCGTAGTGAAATACTACCAATAATTTGACGAAGGCCCAACTGACATCGATCGGGAAGGAAGGGCATCGACATCGACTACAGATAATAACGTCAGGTAACCAGCGAAGTGATTCGCAGAAATCCCAGAGATTTTACGACAGTGAAGACGTTCGCACAGTGGCTCTCGAATGGCTCCGTGGCCACGGAACGGATTTCTCTCGTCGAACACTGGAAAAATTGGTAGGATGTTACAGCATGGTTACAACAGATTTTGTAACCATGTTGAAAAACGGTGTCTTGATCGGTATCATTCTTAAGTGTACTGCAACATTCAGCAGAAGTAACTTGGACAGCCAGAATAATGTTAAGTTATTTCTTGAAGTCTCCTCATATTTTTATAGGTCCTGCACACTTGAGTAATGTTGTAGGATGGTTCACATGAAAGTTTTGTAGTGTTACACAGCTGAAAATTTATATATATATAATATAATGACGGATGCTGTAGAAGCGATTTAAAATTTGTGCCAGTGCCCGAAATTAAATGTTTTATTTATGAGGCAGGTGTGCTAACCATTACAACACTGTAGCAGCATAGGTACCACCGCTTCATGGGATAAATTAGTTCAACAAACTCCCTGGCACAAACTTCAATTCATGTCTTCCGCTAGGACAGTTGAACCATTATTTTCGAAGAATATTCTTAAGAATTGATTTTATTTACTAGCGATTCATCAAGAACATTAACACATTTAATCACACTATGCAAGCCTGGAAGTGGTTGTCAGGGAGTAACTGATGAAATCATAACCAAATTCCTTTTAACAAATGGGAATTTTATTCACTTTAATAGTGCCTAAAAGCATTTTTAAAAAAACATTTAATATTATAATCAGAAAGCACCCTCTCAATATCAAAGTTACAATTTATTCAGAGGCAGAAAGAAATCAGTTTTGACAGTATGAGCTTTCGGGCAGAGAACCTTGCCGCTTCCTTTTGACACGGCCGTAGTTACGACTGCTCACAAAAGCCTCAGAAAGACTACACTGGTGCAAATCTGCAACACACCAGATCACTTTAAACTAAGAATTTGAACAATTTACACAAGCACACAAACTATGCATCCACCGTCGGAGGGATGGAAATGGTACAAAACACTAACAATTAAAATATTAACCTTGCCACCGAAGTTGCAACTTGATTTTAACTTCTAATAAAAGTCTTACGGTGAAAGGGTGGCAACTTTATGTACTAAAATCATCATTTAAACAAAAGCCCATGAAATGCAATCTTATATAAAATTCTACAAGGTTGGCCAAACAACAGTTAAGATGCCCTACAGTACACAGACAACGCCTCTCAAGATCAGAGGCAACAATATCAAAGATTCCAAGGCTCAAAACATATTTCAGGTATTAGGCCATTACACTCCAAGCAATAAATTCCTTAACACACCAAATCCGACAAATATGACAGAGGTAGCTACTAACGTACGGTAGATCGATAGGGAGATTACCAAACAATCCGAACCGCAGGTTGTTCTAACCTGCCCCTATTCCACAAGGGAAAAACGGACCACCCAATTTATAAAGAACCACCTTCCAGCGGGTGGGCAAACAGAAGAATGGTGGGACGACCCCAAAGCAAAACAACTGGTGACCTCACCAAGATAACAAGTAGAATTTAACAAGAGTAAATGAAACAATATATCACCAATGACTTAACTTCCAATAAACTACGATTTCTCGAGAAGACCTGGTGCAGCACCCCCAAATCGCTCTCCCGAACCATCCGCTGCCAGCGGCTTCAACGGACGCAGGGAGGCGCGCCGATCTGCAGTTTCACAGCGTCGCAGCTCGCACCGGCCAGACTGATGTCGTGGGTTGACTCCTGTTGCTCTCGTGTCGACCGCGAAGTCACTACCCCTCGCTATACGGCGCGGCCCACTGGACTGACGTGGCGACCTCACATGCGCCGCCCCTCAAGACGGACAAGTCATCCTGTGTCTCAGAGCGCGACCGACCAACCGATCGATCCAACCGCCAATGACCATTGCCTGAGCAAACTAGGGCAGACTGGAGGGCTAACGCACAGACTCAGATGCAGGAACTAAGCCCCGACCGGGCGACCACTCACTGAGTTCTCTTACTGCCGGAGTGGAAAGACTCTCATTTTACCGGCCTTAAAGGTTGATCCGAACGACAGACAGACACTAACTGCCTAACAAATGCGGACGAGAGACAGACTAGCAAGCTGGGGACGAGAGTGACCCAGACTGACCGACTGGCTAGATCATAGCGCCCCTTACATGCACTTGAACAGGTAACCTTTCCCCTTCCCCACCAGAGGGAGACACCAAAGCTGCGACTGTCACAGCGACGCCACCGCTAGAAACAGAGGGCGACTGCTTTACACTACGCGCTGCGGCCCGCTCTTCAAAACAGCAATTTTTACCACGGCGCAACAGTCATCATTACCTTGGATAAAGTTGAGAATCGTACGTCTCAATTAACGTTCAGTCATATCATAGTTAATGTACATGTTTAAATTTCTACTAGGTGAGCTCAGAACAGCGAAGTTTTGCACTGGGCGAGTGTGTCTGTGTCAGAATATTAACAAGAGTTATTGCCAGGGCATGAGGGGAGTATTGCCACATGATCTCAGAGCGAGGCACAGATCCGCAAACATTACTGTACTATATAACTAGGGACTGTGAGGTAACGCTACTTAATTTCACTGTCGAATTGGTGACCGAAGCTCGGCAAACAGGAATAATTACTTGATTACGAAAGCAAGGCAAGCAGTGCTGACGCGTCTGGTAAATTAGGACAGGTATGCTCGTACACATAGGGACATTATGCCAGAGGGACTCAGCCTCTTAAACTCTTAAATAGCGAGGTTTTCCGGAAGTTAAGAATACATTCTGTCTTGCTGCCTTTCTGTCCTTCTGACAAAACCAGAGGGAAAGACAGTCTGTTGAGTTTCAGTGAAAACACGGCAAGCAGATCGATGATGGTCAGCCTGGTGACTTCAACATTGACATGTAGGATATGTCAGCAGCGTAATGCATACCACGGCTTTGGTCTTCCTTTGGTGCTTATTGGTGAGAGGCCAGCCCTCCTACACCATGGGTCACTGTGGATGGTGTGCAAGCTGCCATCTCCACATCGACCAGGTGTTGAGTACCTGCGCAGCCTTCTGGCTAACTCTTTGGCATCTGCTGCCGTCGTAGTCAGTCCATGATGGATGACCAGGGCCTAGTCTTCACGACAACCGACAATCTGAATCACAGTCGGCAGTCTCCACCTACGTGCACGACAAGCTATCTTCGAGAGCCGTTCTGCGTCTTCGAGGAACGTCGGGTAGGCGGTGCCTTCCATGGTTCCTTGCTGCCACCAGCACAGCACGCGGACCTAGTTCACTGACATGCGCGAGCGACGTCACAGGTCGGTGATGAGGTATCTTCTTCACAGTATGTATTCTTACACTGAGCACCCGACTGCAACTCAGGAAGCACTTGTATCTCTGTTTACTTTCATCGATAAGTAATTGTTATTACAGATAACCAAAGTGTCATTGAGCCTCCAGGGGCGAACTGGCCAAGGCGCCCTCACGCTACGAGCGATCTCCTGTTCACAACGTGAACCCACCACTCAGGTAGCAAAAGTATGCACTCTGCTTGATACTAACCCCATTTTCTCAGTATCCCACGAATAAAGCGAAGTCTGCCATCTGCCTTATATTCAGCTGAGCTTGCGTGATCATCTTCATATCCTTTAAAATTCAGACACCCAAGTATTTGTATGAACTGGCTGATCATGATTGTGAATCACTAATATTGTTTCCGTAGGATGCAAATTTTGTATCGTTTTGACAAGCCAACGATTTGATTTTTCCGAATATTTAAAAAAAATTGATAAAATCGGCATCACTTTTCGATCTTATCACCACCTGACGAAATATTAGTGCACCTATTTCCCGACACTGGTTCATTACAAGAAATGGTCGTAAAGTTTTATTTATCACCTATAAAATGTAAAGCAGTGACACTGAGACTTGGTAATGGTGTTAGTCCCTCTCTGCTTGTTCACTCTTCAGTTCGACACATTTTCCTTATGGAATGCCGGCCGTGGTGGCCTTGCGGTTCTAGGCGCTACAGTCCGGAACCGCGGGACTTCTACGGTCGCAGGTTCGAATCCTGCCTCGGGAATGAATGTGTGTGATGTCCTTAGGTTAGTTAGATTTAAGTAGTTCTAAGTTCTAGGGGACTGATGACCTAAGATTTTATGTCCCATAGTGCTCAGAGCCATTTGAACCTTATGGAATCTTCCGAAATCTGACGATCAATGAGTGGCTTCATCTGGATGTGGCACACGTGAGAAATCTAGTGGACTTCGTTCCTGTGGGATTGTGGGCTCTATCAGAGCTAGAGGCAGTCTTACGCGTTGTTAGCCTCATGTCTGATCAGGATGAGATATTATCAAGGAGGTTAAAAATAAAGGGAAATTGCGTTATCTATGCCGAGTACACATGCCTTTAAAGCATATCGGCCATCTTTGTTAGTCTGTTTCTCAGTTAAAATCGTGTATAAAATCTGGCCCCTTCGCATTAACCCCTTGAACTGATGATCAATTCTAAGTATGTGCTGTGAAGCATTATATTTTCGTGCATGAATGCTCATCATCAGGCAGTAGGGAACTTAATTCGTAACATTATGATGTACATTGCGGCAAACAGCTGAATCTTATATTCTTGTTTTAAGTGAAATCGAAGAGCAGCACTACAATACGAACACTTTACGAAAACTCGACAATATGACGGAGGCAAGCTTCACTATCTCGGCGCAAGGGCATCTCCTTATCTTCTAACCTTCTTGATAACTGTTTTGCTAGGTTAACTTACCTCGAACCACCCTATTGGCACAGAAGCTGTGATTGCTTTTTATTTAGATTTGACAAGCGCTCTCTTTTGTCAGTTTTGTTGTAACTTTTGTTGGCTTTCTAAGTCTTGCCAGATCTGATCTCACAAAGGGAAGAAGTAATTCGTCGTCAGTAGCTGCTATCAATAGATAAAAAACTGTACATCTCCCGTACCTGGCTGATTCGAGTTGTTCCTATAAACTGAGTGTCGGAAATATACGGGTTGTCCTATTTGAAGGTGCGCCTGTATGACGCTCAAATGCTGCACCTTGATTCGACGTACGGCGAGAATGTTGATGCTATACTGAAGAGCCGACGAAACTGGTACACCTGCCCAATATCGTGTAGGGCACTCGCGAGTAGGCAGAGGTGCCGCAACACGACGTGGCATTGACTGGTCTGATGTCAGAAATAGTGCTGGGAGAATTGACAAGTTGAATCCTGCAGGGCTGTCCATAAATCCGGAAGAGTACGAGGGGGTGGAGATCTCTTCTGAACAGCACTTTGCAAGGCATCCCAGATACGCTAATTAATGTTCATTTCTGGAGGTTTGGCGGCGAGCGGAAGTTTTTAAACTAAGAAGAGTGTTCCTCGAACTACTCTGTAGCTATTCTGGACATGTGGGGTGTCGCACTGTCCTGCTGAAATTGTCCAAATCCGTCTGAATGCTCAATGGACTTGAATGGATGCAGGTCATCAGACAGGATGCTTACCCACGTGTCACCTGTCAGAGTCGTATCTAGACGTATGAGGGGTTAAATATCACTCTAACTGCATACGCCCATGCAGTTACAGAACCTCCACCAGCTTGTACAGTGCCCTGATGACATGCACGTTCCATGGGTTCATAAGGTCGTCTCCATACCTGTACACCTCCATCCACTCGAGACAGTTTGTAACGAGACTCGACCGATCAGACAACATGTTTTCAGTCATCGACAATCAAATGTCGGAGTTCAGGGGCCCAGGCGAGGCGTAAAGCTTTCTGTGGTGCAGTCATCAAGGGTTCACGAATGGGCCTTCGGCACCGAAAGACCATATCGAAAATGCTTTGTTGAATGGTTCATGGTCCAACACTGAAATGTGCAACAGTTTGCGGGAGGGTAGCAGTTCTGTCACGTTGAACGATTCTCTTCAGTCGTCGGTGTCCCGTTATTGCAGGATCTTTTTCCGGCGGCAGCGGTGTCGGAGATCTGATGTTTTACAGGATTCTTGATATTCACGGTACACTCATGAAATGGTAGTACGGGAAAATCCCCACTTCATCGCTACCTCGGAGATACTGTGTCCCATTGCTCATGCGCCAACTATAACACCACGTTCAAGCTCACTTAAATCTTGATAACCCGCCATTGCAGCTGCGGCAACCGATCTAACAGCTGCGCCAGACACTTGTCTTATATAGTCGTTGCCGACCACAGCGCCGTTTTCTGCCTGTTTACATGTTTCCGTATTTGAATGTGCATCCCTATACGAGTTCCTTTGGTGCTTCAGTGTGTATTTGAGCAGTGTACTACAGACATATGTGTAGCGAACAATGCTGCACGTTGCCAGTTAAGCGACTTTGAATGTGGTACGAGAACCCGTGGAAGATGTATAGAACATTGCACACCGGAGGTTACAGAAAAATTTTGGTTTGTAATGTAAAAGTGCCTGGTGGGGGAGCTGGTATAAGTATCCAGTACAATTAACTGAGATGGCAATAGGATGTGAATAAGTTAACCAAGAAACTTAGTTTTACGCTCAGGGGTTTCTCTCAGTGTGTTTACCTGCAAACATGAATAATTTGTACAAATAAATAAATAAATAAATAAATGGCTCTGAGCACTATGAGACTTAACTTCTGAGGTCATCAGTCACCGAGAACTTAGAACTACTTAAACCTAAGTAACCGAAGGACATCACACACATCGATGCCCGTGGCAGGATTCGAACCTGCGACCGTAGCAGCAGCGCGGTTCCGGACTGAAGCGCCTAGAACCGCTCGACCACAGCGGCCGGCGTTTAACTGCTGTCAATTATCGTGACGAAATCTTGGCGTCTCATTTGCAGTTGTTGCGAGGTGCTTTAGGCCTAGAGTTCGTATTGATGGACGATAATGTTTGACCTCACAATGCACAGGTGGCTGACCTTTTTCTTCGAAACGGAAAATATTGCGCACATAGCATAGCCTGTTCGCTATAAGATATGAATCCCATACAGCGCTCCTTCGGCCTATACTTGAGTATTGCTCATCAGTGTGGGTTCCGTACCAGATCGGGTTGACGGAGGAGATAGAGAAGATCCAAAAAAGAGCTGCGCGTTTCGTCACAGGGTTATTAGGTAAGCGTGATAGCGTTACGGAGATGCCTAGCAACCTACAGTGACAGACTCTGCAAGAGAGGCGCTCTGCATCACGGTGTAGCTTGCTGTGCAGGTTTCGAGAGGGTGCGTTTCTGGATGAGGAATCGAATATATTGCTTCCCCCTACTTATACCTCCCGAGGAGATCACGAATGTAAAATTAGAGAGATTAGAGCGCACACGGAGGCTTTCTGCCAGTTGTTCCTCCCGCGAACCATTCGCGACTGGAACAGGAAAGGGAGGTAATGACAGTGCCCTCCGCCACACACCGTTGGGTGGCTTGCAGAGTATAAATGTAGATGTAGATGTAGATGTAGATGTAGATGTAGAGCATGTCTGGGATGCACTAGGAGACGGCTTGCATCACATCAGCATCCACCAACCACTCTCGAAGACTGCGAGCAGCTCTGCAGTCGGAATGGGCGTTATTTCCTCAACATGAGACTGATGACATGATTCAAAGCATGCCTCATCGTTCTCATGCCTGTACTGCTGCCACAGGTGGTCACACCCCATACTGATCATATTAACCAGTCGTCAGAATGTGTGTGTGTAAATCCTTTAAGCTGCAAAAAACTATGAAAATTTTTGTGTATCGTTATGCATGTTGCGGTTGTCTACGTTCTGTATTCTTTACATTATTTCTACTTTACTGTCACCTGTTTATACTGTTTTGTAGCAAAATAAACGCAACCTTACAAAATTTCCGTTTGTTGCTTAAATTTGGGACAACAATGTATTTTATGGTGTTTGTTAATAAATGCATCTTAGTGACACCCTGAGGTTAATTTAATGTACGTTAGCTACCCGCTGTAAAGGTATTTGACGCCAAATGTGGCGTGGAGACACCAAATGTAGTGGATGGGGCGTCGGGGGTTGCCATATTAAAACTCGGCAAGAACTTTTCAAATGATTCATTTGTCTCCTCTACAGTGCTCTGTTCACCTCAGTCTGCATCACAGGGCCCCGCAATGCGTAGTTCACTGCCCCAGCGACCCAATGCAATGTGCTGCTGTGTGGAGCCGGCCTTGTACGCCAGCTGCAGAGTTCCGGTTACGTCAGGATGGCTACGCCAGCAGCCAACTCAGCGCCCACTGTCCTCGTTTTCTCTCCGGGAGCCACAGGCCGGCCCAGCTGTTGCTTCTTCACTCGCTGGCGTAGCTGAGAGCGTGGCGGCAACAACTGCCCGTTATCCGGCGTCAGAATCTGCGGCCCTCGCCTCGGAAGTCTCAGGCGTGTGTCGGGAGCCGAGACAACTGCCCGCGGTAGCGAGCCAAAGAGTTGCCCGGCACTGGCTGGCTGTGGATGCCGCGTCGGCCTCAGAGGGTCGAACCGATGACCCGTCACGTACTGGGATGCTAGCGCCCCATCTGTTGCTGCGTGTAGTCCGGCGGTGTGACAAGGCCCGCCATCCAAGAGACCGGCCACACTTGAATGACTCTCATTAGAAAACAACAACTATTTATCCAGAATGAGATTTTCACTCTGTAGCGGAGTGTGCGCTGATATGAAACTTCCTAGCAGATTAAAACTGTGTGCCCGACCGAGACTCGAACTCGGGACCTTTGCCTTTCGCGGGCAAGTGCTGTACCATCTGAGCTACCGAAGCACGACTCACACCGGGTCCTCACAGCTTCACTTCTGCCAGTATCTCATCTCCTACCTTCCAGACTTTACAGAAGCTCTCCTGCAAAGCACTTGCCCGGGAAAGGCAAAGGTCCCGAGTTCGAGTCGCGGTTGGGCACACAGTTTTAATATTCCAGGAAGTTTCTTAACACGTATTTATGCTTGGCTACACGCGTCTGTTTCGCTAATGCATCGCTTCGCATCACGTACGCATAACACTTATGTTGGACATTGTGCCTTTTCTGCCTGTGACTTGCGCCATGGAAACTGCTCTGTGCGCCCTCTCCAGCAGTTCTACCCCCCTGTGGCTTCTATTTGCCTTCGAAACTGCTGGTATGTGTAACTTACAGCAATCTGGCCTTCACCTGGCAGTAACTCGTGCTCCGAATAGCGTACAAAACTACGAGTAACTTTCCCTATCCTAAACGATGGTGCCGCTACACAGCATTTTCCTTTACAGCAACATAGGTAGGCTGTTTGCATTTCCGAATAAATCCAACCCGCAACGAGATCTGCTACCAGGAACTATGTGACCACCAGCAACAGGCAGAATAGATAGGGAAAAGTTGTAATTACAGATTCGCTAGGTTGTACATGGAAGAATTAACTTAGCTGTTTCTGTCAAGAGTGGGAAGGAATGACCACCTGTTTTGCATCTGACTTACATCACTTTCTATGAACTTGCGGCTAGATTGAGAAATATATATTGTGGGTTAGCACCACGGGGAAGTCTAGTAATACCAACCTTCGCGTTAATGAAAGTTTCAGTTTCACGGTAGTACTTCGATGTACTTGCTTTGTGAATCGTCGACGATTCTGTGACAGTAACCGCGGAATGTTCGCTCGTGGTGATGCACCTCCAGTGGTGGCGACCGTACATAAATCTTGATTCCACCGCCACCGTGACGTGCTATTAGCGCAACAATGCTGACGGAACTATATTTTCGGAAAGCGCCGGCGCAAGCAGAACTATTTGCCGCATTAATTTATGCGCATTGTTGTTGTTGCCGTTGTTTGTTGTTGAGCGCTATTGCTCGCGCGGCTGCGGCCGGTCCGGGCCCGGTGGCGGGGAGCGCCGGAGGGAAACAAATGGTAATTTGATGGCGCCGCTGGCGTATAAATCTTCATTAAGGCGAACTCATAAACAAACTTGTCAGGAGGATATTTCATTTGCGGCGCGCCGTGTAGTACACATCCGGGCGCGTGCAGTGCAGTAATTTCCGGCGGAAGGCGGGCGGGCCAGCCCGCGTCCTAATTACGGGACCGACGCTTTACATACGTGAAAATATGCCGGAGCCGGCCGCGTATTTACATGCAGCGTGCGTCGGCTGCCACAGCTCCGTCGCGGAATTCGCTCTGAAGTGCGCGCGCTGCAGTTTGTTCGGTCGGCGAACTTTTCACCGGGGACGAGCTAAAGCCGATAGCAGCTACGCGCTATGGCTGCCGGTACGCGTCTTCTCGTCTGCGGGCTGCTGCTGTTGCTACAGGGAAACCCTTTTCGTAGTTTGTCAGTTTTCGTGTGCCATGTGGGCTAACAAAAACCAAGTCCACCTGTAATTCTCAGCTAGATGAAGTGGATGTCCTCTTACTCATGTAAACTTGAAACTTGCTTGAGACGTATTACCGCTAGTGGTTCGTGCAAAATGTCACTAGCGTGGTACAATATCACGAAAACAAACAGACTGTTTTTCACTGTGTCGGCATGTTAGACGCGACTTGATATTGTTTCGATATTAGCTTTAGCTAGTGCACTAACACCATGTGTATTGTCTGTATGTTTGGATTTCGTCTATTTGTTTGATTTCAAAATGGCTCAAATGGCTCTGAGCACTATGGGACCTAACTTCGAAGGTCATCAGTCCCCTAGAACTTAGAACTACTTAAACCTAAATAACGTAAGGATATCACACACATCCATGCCCGAGGCAGGATTCGAACCTGCGACCTTAGCAGTTCCAGACTGCAGCGCCTAGAACCGCACGGCCACTCCGGCCGGCTTTGTTTGAGTAATTCAGTAATTCATTAGTATGTCGCAAATATTTCGCTGCCCCCCCTCCCCCCTCCCCGCGAATCACTTTCTGTGAATAACGGACATGGGAAGCAGCATAAACTTTCATTGCGAACATCACTCCAGCAGATCCAACTTTTTTCACACACTTTCATGTTAAATGTCTTAGTATCGTCGCCTTTTTTACCACCAGTTATAGCCTTTTGAATTGCAAGGATAATAATTCTGAATAAACTGAATATATTAGTTTTATGTATGTAATTTGAACTGTCTAAACATATTTAAATATTATAGTTAATTACTCAACATTGCATGGAATAAAATAAAATGAAAAAAATTATGGCAAAGAGAATCGAACCGGAACTGACGAGCTGCCAGTCGGTGTGCTCGACCATTGCGCCATAGTAGCAGCTGGTGATATGTCTCTCAAAAGCACCTCGTACTTTACTCTTAAATCTTTAGAGAGCGTTTTACCTTTACTTTGGTCCATTCAGAAAAAATTTTCTATGAACCTGAAAATGGTTTCTACCTGCTTCTGCTCACATAGTTTGAGGCAAATTGGCTCCATCCGATAGCCTCCTATTGTTAGGTTTAAATATGGAGTAGATGTATCTAACTATCTCACTTTTTCCTCCAAAGATCTACCGAAAAAGGGCCCCTTCAGCGCATCATTTACTCAATTCTCCATGTTGCTTGCACAGTACTTCACACACACTTCCAAACAAAAATGCAGACCTGGTGCTGTTAGAAACCAAACACCCTTATTGCCGTCAGGGATGATGCCACATAGGAGCATGCTCAGTCGAAAACAGACAGCTGCGAACCTCCGCTGACTTCGTAGTGCCGGTGACCAGCCGCTGTGGCCGAGCGGTTCTAGGTGCTTCAGTTTGGAGCCGCGCGACCGCTACGGTCGCAGATTCGAATCCTGGGTGTGTGTGATGTCCTTAGGCTAGTTAGGTTTAAGTAGTTCTACGTTCTAGGGGACTGATGACCTCAGATTTTAAGTCCCATAGTGCTCAGAGGCATTTTTGACCATCATTTCAGCACTCGATACCGGTTTCTGGCTGTCTCAGAGAGAGCGCTACAAAGCACATTTCCGTCCGTTTAATTTGCTTACCAGCTCATATTCGCAGAGAAACGGCGAAATTTTAGTGCAATATTTATAGTGTATTGTAGCATACTACCACATGATCATTGGCGGTCACTGTAGTATAATCCACATGAAATAGTGTCAGCAGCTGACCTGTCCAGTCCAATACGAAGAAAGAGTGCTCAATAAAATAATAATCATGTATCCAATCACATATGATATAGGTCTACAAATTTATAATTTCCATTTTTTTCCTTAATCATTTGATGTATTTTATTTTCTTTGCTATGCTACGGTGATTAATTTCCATCTTTCACATAAAATTTCCTCACAAATAAATAAAGATCGATAAAATTTATACGAAACACATGCATTTAAAATACTTTATTAAAAGTAACATTATAGAATAAGGCACTCCTACCATTATGATACAGTATTGTGTTATTCAGGTCGAATACAAAGACATAAATCTTAATGTGTTTCCTTTTTTACTTCAAATCTTCGTTGCGTTTTCTTCCGTGCAGTGACTAAGAACACACCCTGCGCAGCATGTATCAGTTTTCGGCTAACATGCTGAGATGCCATCGGCTCAGCTCTTCCGTTCCTTTTCTTATATTTTTAATGGAACCCTTCTCCCTGTTCCTCATTATCATAACCTAGATTATCTAGAAAACAGCTGACATTGAAGTCGAGAAAGTGCAGCTTGAAGTTCGTAGAGGCATGCAATACTTCGAAGTTATCCTGCATGTTTCTTACTAATTCTTCTACCGAACATCTTTACAGCTGCCAACAAGTTCATTGAAAACTATTTTAAAGACTATCCAAGATGACATTTAAATTCATTCATCTTCTCTTCAAATGTTTCGTGTTTCAGTGTTTACGAATGTTAGAGCTGACGAAAGCCGCCTTCTTTCATATTAGCTCCTGATAATTTAAATAAATTATTTCAAAATGAGAAGTTCTATGTGAGGTGAAACATTTTTTTTTCTTTTTTGAGTCATTGAGTAGTGCGGTTATCCCTCCAACTTTTGGCGTTCTAATTGGCTGGAATTCTGAGGCAAGTGCTTGTCTCTTGCTCGACTGTCCATTTGTACAGGAAACTGAGATCATTTCTCACATTCGAGACAGCGCCACAATCTCCATCCTTTACGCCAAAAGACGCAAAATACTCTTCTTTGAGAAAGTCTGAGATCGTACACTGCTGCTTTGTCACTGTAAGTTATTATAGCAGTATCAGAAGTCGTCAAGAGAATTAATATAACTTTGCAAATGCGTAAAAGTAAACGCCAGTCGAGCTATCACCCTTACTAATGTTCGCGTAAAAAACGACATATGAAACAGACTTGTAGGCTTCAACATTACAATTTCACTAAAATGTTTGTATATATTTTTGTAGCAGGTTTAACCGCAAAACTTCTTAAAATAATACAGTTATTATCACAACGATAAAATATAAGGAACGATCAAAAAGCTTCCGTTCGAAGGCTGAACAGCCCAGAATCGGTAACGCAATCAGGCAAACCGCCGAGAGGACTCAGGCAGTCATCTCGCTGACGCACCAGGCTGAAGATGCCCGTTTAGTAAAACAGCGTGACTGTCTCCTACCTGATCTGGCGTAACTTCTGCGTTAAGTCATTTGACATATGGAGACGTGGCTTATCGTGAAGCAACAGCACCTCTTGGCGCACCATTCCACAACGGATGTTTATGACAGACACACTGCCTTATCTTCATTGTCCGATGGATGTCTACCTGTGTTTGTCTTTTGGCAGCGAAGGAAAGGATAACAGCACGTTGGTCCACTTTAGACACATTTGGTAATGAAACTTCCTGGCAGATTAAAACTGTGTACCCGACCGAGACTCGAATTCGAGACCTTTGCCTTTCGCGGGCAAGTGCTCTACCAACTGAGCTACCGAAGCACGACACACGACCGGTGCTCCCAGCTTTACTTCTGCCAGTACCTCGTCTCCTACCTTCCAAACTTTATAGAAGCTCTCCTGCGAACCTTGCAGAACTAGCACTACTGAAAGAAAGGATATTGCGGAGAAATGGCTTAGCCACAGCCTGGGGGTTCGCAGGAGAGTTTCTGTAAAGTTTGGAAGGTAGGAGACGAGGTACTGGCAGAAGTATAGCTGTGAGTACCGGTCGTGAGTCGTGCTTCGATAGCTCAGTTGGTAGAGCATTTGCCCGCGAAAGGCAAAGGTCCCGAGTTCGAGGCTATGGTCGGGCACACAGTTTTAATCTGCCAGAAAGTTTCATATCAGCGCACACTCCGCTGCAGAGTGAAAATCTCATTCTGGAAACATCAAAAATGCACATAATTGAACATTCTAAGTGATGATGATGAGGGCCCATACTCCGAGGAGCGTAGGAAACGATGCGGGAGACCCGCACCGCCGACCAGGCAAACCCGTAGCGGAGGTGGTCTGCCACTGCCTTCCTCCGACCGTAATGGGGATGAATGATGATGATGAAGACAACACAACAAGACTCATTCATCTCGAGGCAGGGAAAAATCCCTCACCCGCCGGGAATCGAACCAGGGACTCTGTGCGCGAGAAGCGAGAACGCTATCGCAATACCACAAGCTGCGGACGAACATTCTAAGTACTTTTCCTAAAATCAGCAACCAATGATACACCAGATAACTCTTTACCACCAAGGAAAAAAATTTCCGATAGTTGTAATCACGGGTGTATTGCATAGTTAACTGGCAAATGTAATCCGCAAATTTATACATTCATATCCCAATTGGTCAGCCATCTGGACCAGCGCGTCTTGCATAGATAAAGGACCATCAGATGGTCTGAGCGGATCGTTTTTAATATCATCTGATCAGTAACATTCTGAAAGCCATAAAATGGGATCGATCAGTAAAGTGCGGAGAAGTTGCGTTCAAATTTAGGTTCTAGACATGGCGTCACTTTTTTCCCTCGTTGATTTTCCTGGCAGTAAGATTGGTTTCCCAACCGTAACGCCTGGGGATCCAGCAGCCCAAACGGCCATAAGCGCAGGAAGCGTCTTCATTGCCCCTCCCATCAAAACAGACTGCTGTGCTGTGTCGAAGTCCATAATACTGCGGAGAGACGCACTCCAGGTCAATTCTGTTCCTGACCTTACAAGATAACTCTTAATTACAGATCTTAGTGCAGAAGCTGCGGGCATATTTATTTGACATGAACCAGCTACGATCACCTTGGAAGCAGTCTTGCGTAGTATCAGATCAGCAGCAGGTAGATAGTACACTCAAGGCTGCTTGGTTCGCTTTCGCGTGTATGAGCTGCCAGTATCACCCATAAAACAATGCCGGTATGGTAAGAGTTTTGCCCCTCTTCACCCCCCCCCCTCCCTATTTCCGTTTATATCCAATACACCATATTGTGAGCGTGTGGGTGGTGCTATTCTGTCATTCTGTGCAATGGATTAATCTGAGATGTATCCTTTACTCTGTGGCTCCTGCAAGATGCAATTTCCACCCCCAGACTACTACAGAAGTAGTTCTAAAGAGAAATGCCTGAAAAACGTTCAGCAATAAATATCTTCTGCAGTCGTCCACTACAAGGAAATGACACAAATAACTAGCGGAATACTTGGGTGCTGGAGTAGTGCTAGTTAGTGTAAGAAAAACATGAAACTAACGAAAATTATTATTTATTTGGCAAAAATTCTGAGAAATCACAATGGCAGTTTTAGTTATGAACTTAACACGTTATTTCCGGGTTCTTTTCGGAATGTGAAGTTACCTCTTAAGGATAGGATGCTCTAACGATATTTCTATACAAAGTTTAAGATTGTTATTGACTTGGCAGAATGGCTGACAGCCGTGCCTACTCAACGTGAATAATTATCCGTTAGAATGTGCTAGGTACTCTCGTGGCTGTCACGTGTGAAATATAGTGAAGTGTACTGATGTGGTGGAAATATGGGGCTCGCAATACCTGTAGCGCACAATACCGTAAGCTGCGATGACTGCTGGCTGCGCCGCTAGCTGCTGACAAATAACTCTCGTTCTATCTGGATTGACCTTCGCCAATCAAACTCTCCCTACGCCTTGATGACGTCAAGCACTCTCATTCGCTCCTAGTCTAACTATTGGCGTGGTACACCGGTCAGATAACCAGTCCACCGCGATGCCACTCAAAAATTCGCTAGCAGGCGTTTAACTATAACTCTGTCCATTCACACCGCACAATAAGTGTGTCGGCCAACACAGTGAACAACGCTTAATCACATGGACTCAGTATAGAGTCGCACTACGATTCGCTCTCGATAGAGGTGCTCTGCCAGTGAAGTGCTGATGATAGACTTGTTCCTCTGTTTGAGTATACATACCAGAGCGCACGCTCTCGTTACGTGTTCTCGCTCCAAGAGCGACAACGAAATGGCCCCTCTCCACGCCAGACACGAAGGGGTCTCTTCCATTACTCCTTCAGCTCAAGGCGTTAGAAATATCGTCTGTCAATCAGCATTGCTCTTCTAAAACGCGAGAATGACGTTTCGTTTAAGGCGACCAATCCGGAAATCTGTAGTATCGGCGTTTGGCGTTTGCTGTCTCCCTGAATCTCTCTGAAACTGCGTGCTGTGTGTAAAGAATGCATAGGCTAGCCGCTCCCACACAATGTAGCGGAATTTGCTTTTAAGCTGAACACGGGGTCGTCCTTTCACTTGCGCAAACGCTGTCTGCTCCACGGATGGTCACCGGCCGACGTAGATGTGTTGGGACCGGCCTCCTGGCGTGCGGTTGCCTTTCTCGAACTAAAAGCTCCTGTGACCATCGTGTCTGGAATGTATGTGTGTACGCCAGCCGCGAGTATTTCAACCACGGTGCGCACTTAAGATTTATTAGTTATTTTCATATCGTTTACATGAATGCATGCAATATTGACTTTATCTTATCGAGTTTGGGTTCGAATGAAGCGTCTTGATGTGCGGAATATGATTGTGAGGGCGGAATATGTAAGCATTGAAGGTCAGGGAAGCACGACGTCTTACAATACGGAAAAACACGTTCTCTCGTCGTATTTTCTTCATTTTTGCTTACAATAGCTCATCTCGATCACTGAACAAAAATTTCCAGGGCAGGGCCAACCGCAGCGTGGCAAACCGCTTGTAGGCCGTCTTTGTGGGCCGCATGTGGGCCGAGGCTCGGGCTGTTCCGCATTTGCTCGGTCATTCTCTGAAGTTCTCGGCACAGCGCGACTTTTCATGTAGTTTTCAATGTGGTATTTCTAACTCAGCACAACTCTCTTCAGTCCGGCAAAATCGTTTCGTCAGCGCTGTTTACCCTTCACTATTTGTACATGGTACGAAGGACGTTCACAGTCCAGTGGCTGTTTGCACAGAAAGATGAAGTATAGCGATCTATCGTCACAAGTTCACTGCAGGTGTCAGGGATCATCTTATACCGTGTCGACTATAGTCCTCGACCCTTCCCAGGTATTCATACTTTTAGCTATAATCTTCTAGCGACGCAGCTGGCCAGAACATAATGGGTCAAATGGCTCTGAGCACTATGGAACTTAACATATGTGGTCATCAGTCCCCTAGAACTTAGAACTACTTAAACCTAACTAACCTAAGGACATCACAAATATCCATGACTGAGGCAGCATTCGAACGTGCGACCGTAGCAGCAGCGCGGATCCGGACTGAAGCGCCTAAAACCGCTCGGTCACACCAGCCGACCCAGAACATAATCACCTGCAAAAAAAAACCTCACAGAACTTCCAGTACTAGACATCAGATCATTTATACAGGGTGTCAGGGGTACAAGTGCAGATATTTTTATTGATGACAGTGTACTCAACAACGTTAGAGCAGTATTTTCTTCATTTGCAAACTGTTATAGTAATCCAGAATGAAATTTTCACTCTGCAGCGGAGTGTACGCTGATATGAAACTTCCTGGCAGATTAAAACTGTGTGCCCGACCGAGACTCGAACTCGGGACCTTTGCCTTTCGTGGGCAAGTGCTCTACCAACGGAGCTACCGAAGCACGACTCACGCCCGGTACTCACAGCTTTAGTTCTGCCAGTATCCGTCTCCTACCTTCCAAACTTTACACAAGCTCTTGTGCGAAACATGCAGAACTAGCACTCCTGAAAGAAAGGATACTGTGGAGACATGGCTTAGCCACAGCCTGGGGGATGTTTCCAGAATGAGCGTACACTCCGCTGCAGAGTGAAAATCTCATTCTGGAAACATCCCCCAGGCTGTGGCTAAGCCATGTCTCCACAGTATCCTTTCTTTCAGGAGCGCTAGTTCTGCATGTTTCGCAGAAGAGCTTCTGTAAAGTTTGGAAGGTAGGAGACGGATACTGGCAGAAGTAAAGCTGTGAGCACCGGGCGTGAGTCGTGCTTCGGTAGCTCCGTTGGTAGAGCACTTGCCCGCGAAAGGCAAAGGTCCCGAGTTCGAGTCTCGGTCGGGCACATAGTTTTAATCTGCCAGGAAGTTTGTTATAGTAATCATAGTTTTTGGGAGCAGTATGTTTTTAGGTTGGTTAACCCTTGGAAACAGCTCAGGTGCTGAAACGTGGACACATGGACGCAAAACCGTTGGTGTATAATGACAGCTGCTGTCTATTTAGCCACACAGCTACTGTGCTGAGACATCAGGTAGTAATTTATGTTATGTGTTTGTCAGACGACTGTTAGACGCAGAATAGAAACTGCTGACAAAATGAAGTGAGTACATATTAATGCACCAATGCTCACAATATATGCAGAAGCCTAATGCCCTGTATTTATTGTGAACGGCTCTGCTACACTCCCTGTGGTACTCCCGAAATTATCCTTACGCATCTGTAGTCTTTCTCCTGTTAAAACTGATGCATTGTGATGTATGTGCTTGGGAAATCCTGAAATCAGTGATACATTTGGTCCAATCATAAGTAGATCCTATCTTCTGTCAGTAAACTACAGCGTGGAACAGTAGCAAATGCCTTCCAGAAGTCAGGAAACGCAGCGTAAGCTGTCACTCTCTACGGTATTTGAAAAAGATTCGCCCTATTCCAATTATTCTACATGAATGAAGAGAGATACTCGGTGTGAATTTCAACTTACGTGTAACCCCGCCACAATTTTTTGTGAGTCAGTACGGTGATGTGCAAACTGAGTATTTGGGAAATGTAAGGGAAGAACCATGATTCTAAGCGTAGTTATCAAACTACTGCACATTTGTGTATGTATTCATGTCTACGTTACATCTACGTCTATACTCTGTAACGCACTGCAAACTGCATGGCAGAGCATACGTCTCACTATCACTCACTATGGCTTGTTCTCGTTCCATTCACTCATGGAACTCGGAAATAATGATTATTTACATGTGCCTGAGCACTCTGTAATTCATAGAACATTTTGTTTGATATGCTTATGGAGTTACACATAAGGTTTTTCCTAGACTTACGACTTCTAGTTGCTTTTAGAAAATTTCTAAGTAACCACGGGATAAATTGTGTCCATTTCGATGAATCTGACATTTCAGTTCTTTCAGCGTCTTGGTGCCATTCTCCCTTTCGTCAAATAAAGCTGTGACCATACGAGCTGCGCTTTCTATCTCTTCGATCTCACCTATTAGTTCTATGTTGTACAGGTCTCTCACACATTCGAGAAATATTTTATAATGGGTGGCACGAGTTTTCCGCGTGCAGTCACCTTTGTAGCAGTCACCTGAACGTATTTCCCTAGTATTGAACAAACGAACTGCGAAACACAAGTTTTACCAATGATTAACCTTATGTCATCGTTTTATTACATATTGCTACTAAATGTTACATCCAATTATTGGTAAGAGTTGACCAATTCCAACTCTGACTCACTGATGTTATCGTCATAGGATACTACGTTCTTTCGTTTTGTGAGACGCACAATTTTATATTTCTGAACATTTAAAGCACGTCGTCAATCTTTGCACCACTTTAAAATCTTATCAAGACATAACTTAATGTATGTGCTGGTTCTTACACCAGTACTGCATTATAGGTAACTACACAGGCTGCGATAATTCTGAGATTACTGTTAATATTGTCCGCAGTATCATAAATATACAATTTGAGCAGTAAGGGTCTCAAGATACTTATCTGCGGCACACCCGATGTCACTTTTACATCTGTCGATGACACTCCGTCCAAGATGACGTGCTGCGGTTGTCCTACCAAAAACTCGCCAGTCCAATCACAAATTTAGCTAGATACCCCATGCATTCGATTTCTGTGATAATAAGGGTAGGTGTGTGGTACTGAATCAAATACCTTTCGCAAATCGACAAAAACTGCATCTACTAGATGGCTTTGATCCATAGCTTTCAGTATTTCATATAAAGGTTATGTCCTTATAAAATCGGATGGATATTTACAAAATAAAAAATGTGTAGTACTATGCATTAATTTCGAAGGCTTCTATTTCAGCTCACCTCTCAAGAAATTGTCACTTGTTATAACGATCTTGGTTTCTTTTAGTTTAGCGGTTTGCTTTTCTGCTAGTTGCTTGACACATGGTCGTGCCTGGGAGAAGGAATGTGCTGGAAACCAGGTGGATTCATTTTATCCGGCAGCTGTGGCCGAGCGGTTCTCGGCGCTTCAGTCCGGAACCGTGCGCCTGCTACGGTCGCAGGTTCGAATCCTGCCTCGGTCATGGATGTGTGTGATGTCCTTAGGTTAGTTAGATTTAAGTAGTTCGAAGTTCTAGGGGACTGATGACCTATTATGTTAAGCCCCATGGTGCTCAGAGCCATTTCAACCATTTGATTGATTTTATTTCCTTCTGATTTCATATCAGCACCCTACGTTACACCTTATTTATAATCCTAACCATGGATTGAATCTGTGGATGATTGGAAGTACATCTGCGGTTATAGAATCAGCATAGCTTCCTTGGTTCTCATTCTAGAAGTGTGGGAACATCTGTTGAATGTAGTTGTCAGAGCTCACTTTCTGTTGTGTCTCAGCCTGAGACAACAGTTTGTCCTGCTCCTTTAGAAAGTGAGTCTTGCGATTGGACAGGACTACACACGCGCAAGCTGCAGATATTTCCATCGAAATCTTTTTCAGATTTTGTACGGTAAATTAGCGGGAAGCTTGAACAACAAGCTCTGGCGTTTTTAGAATCCACTCGGCTGGACAACCTTCCACCCAGGCGTTCTTTCTTCATTGTTGGCTGTCCTCCCCTCTCACAGAGTGACGTTCCCCCTGACCCAATCGTCTCAGAACATTTAGAAATTTTCTGGATTACTTAGCTGAGTCTGAAGGTGTGTTAAGTAAATCATGCTGCTTTCGAGAACACTCGAGATAAAACGTTTTGGTCGAGATTCCAGTTAGTCATTTCGTCTGGCAATGCAGGTAATCTCTGCAGTAATCAAACGGATTATTAATAGCGTTATGCAGATATATTTTCGTTTATGTCAGTTTTAGCGAAGCAACTTAGTTTTTGGATGGACGACTTTATTTCATTACCCACCCCAGTTAGGATTTTTACACTGTCATCTACAGATTTTTTGAGCAGAATAAATGGTCACATACCATCTTGGATGGTAACACTTTGCAGTCATAGGACTTATTGGGATATTCGTTTAAATAATGAACTTGTCTTCTAGTGACTTTCCTACCCATCTTTAGCGAGTGAGAGTTTTAGTGCGTTCACAAGAGCACCGGTGTCCCAAACTTCTGATAACATGATTCTGTGCTGAGAGTATTATGTCAAGCGAATTCTTTTCAAGAAACCAAACCCCTGTAAGAACCATATTATTTGGATGACTCTACTTTGTTAAAAGACAGCTAAAATAGAGACTATCTCGCTGATAGTAACTGTCCTCTTCCATGGTTATTTTCCCCATTGTGTCTACCACCACCCCATACCACCTCATGTGATTATTGACAATAGGTGCCACGCTTGAAAAATGCTTTTTAAATGATTATCAAAATTCGTTTCCTGATCTGTGACACTGCGGTGGCATAGTTAGATTCCGTAACTCATTACAGATAAATCATTGAGCAAAATTTCATTAAATTCTTTTTTATGGCATTGCATTCAGTGGAGCTTGCGAATGGAGGGGTATTGCCTGTTCATGATAAGAAGTACAGTTTCTTCAAAAAGTACATGGTACGAGGGCAATTTCCTTTTCTAACCTCCGATCGACCGTGAAATTAAAACCACAGAGAAAATCCGGTCAAGTTTAGCACAGAGGGTTTACGCAGTGTCTCTGGTATCCCAATCAGTAGTGTTATCGCACGCTTTTCATTTCTGAGTGCAAAGTCAGCGAATAAAGATTCTTAGAATAACAGAGTCTCTCGCCGAGTGTGAAGTGCCCGCCGAGAGATTCTGCCTGATTACATGCAGCGAACATAACTCATACGCCATGGGTTTCCTTCATAACAATGGTCTCTTGCACACTGCAGGTGGAAAAATGACGCTCCTTCAGCTCTTTCACTCGGAAATGTTTGATCGCCCACGATACAGTCTACAATTAGCTCTCTCTAATTATTATATTTCGGCTCACATAAACAGCTGGCCATAAAATCAAAATTTTAGCGCACACAGGTAACTGCAGACCAGGGTAGGGAATTGCCAGAAAGCGCAGATGGCTACACTACTGGTCACTAAAATTGTTACACCACGAAGCTGACGTGCTACAGACGCGAAATTTAGCCGGCGGGAAGAAGATGCTGTGATCTGCAAATGATTAGCTTCTCAGAGCATTCAAACAAGATTAGAGCCGATTGCGACACAAACAGCAGTTGACCGGCCTTGCCTGGTGAAGCGTTCTTACGATTCCTCGTGTAAGGAGGAGAAATGCATACCATCACGTTTCCGACTTCGATAAAGGTCGAATTGTAGCCTATCGCGATTGCGGTTTATCGTATCGCGACATTGTTGTTCGCGTTGGTCGAGATCCAATGACTGTTAGCAGAATATGGAATCGGTGGGTTCAGGAGGGTAATACGGAACGCCGTGCTGGATCCCAACGGCCTCGTATCACTAGCAGTCGAGATGACAGGCATCTTATCCGTATGGCTGTAGCGGATCGAGCAGCCACTTCTCTATTCCTGAGTCAACACATGGGGACGTTTGCAAGACAACAACCATCTGCACGAACATTTCGACGACGTTTGCAGCAGTATGGACTATCAGCTCGGGCACCCTTGACGCTGCATCACAGACAGGAGCGCCTGCGGTGGTGTACTCAACGACGTACCTGGGTGCACGAATGGCAAAACGTGTTTTTTCGGATGAATCCAGGTTCTGTTTACGGCATGATGATGGTCGCATCCGCGTTTGGCGACATCGCGGTGAAAGCACGACGTCATCGCCATACTGGCGTATCACCCAGCGTGATGGTGTGGGGTGCCATTGGTCACACGTCTAGGTTACCTCTTGTTTGCATTGACGGCACTTTGAACATTGGACGTTACATTTCAGATGTGTTACCGACCCATGGCACTACCCTTCATTCGATCCCCCGAAACTCTACATTTCAGCAGGATAATATACGACCGCATATTGCAGGTCCAATACGGGCGTTTCTGGACACAGAAAATGTACGACTGCTGCCCTGGCCAGCACATTCTCCAGATCTCTCACCAACTGAAATCGTCTGGTCAATGGTGGCCGAGCAACTGGCTGGTCACAATACGCCAGTCACTACTCTTGATGAACTGTGGTATCGTATTGAAGCTTCATGTACAGCTCTACCCGTGCACGCCATCCAAGTTCTGTCTGACTCAATACCCAGGCGTATGAAGGCCGTTATTACTGCCAGAGGTGGTTGTTCTGGGTACTGATTTCTCAGGATCTATGCACCCAAATAATGTAATCACACGTCAGTTCTAGTATAATATATTTGTCCAATGAATACCCGTTTATCATCTGCATTTCTTCTTGGTGTAGAAATTTTAATTTCCAGTAGTGTACTTTCTATGATTAGGGACTGGAAAATTGGTTCTACACTATGACAAATGTCTAAGTTCGAGCGGCGACTATGTAGAGAAGTAGAGTGAAGATGTAGCCAAATGTTGCAAATAAAATGATTTTGATTTTCACGTGGTTTCCATTTCGTGACTGAACGGAAGTTCAACAAAATGTAGCCTTCGTATATGGCAAATGAGGTATTTCAATAAAATAAAACTTCAGAGTCAGACAGTAATCACACAAATGATAGTATCAATGCGTAAAGCTAATGTTATACCCCGTCTAGTCAGATTAATGTGACCACCTGCCAAAAGCCTGAATAACCACCTCTTGCAGCGTGGACCACGGCGTGACTTGGAGGAAGGAAGTCACAGAGGTTCTGGAAGGTACAGACAGGAATGTGAAGCAGTGATAATTATAGTGCCGTGACGAACTCCATTCGCTTTCTCGGCTGAGGACCCATGGTGCCAGCAACCTGACTGAGGTGACCCGACGGATACTTGATTGGGTTTATATGCGGGGAAATGTGGTGCGTTTGGGAGTACGAAAAGCTGATACCAGTGCTCTTCAAAGTACGCACGCACACTGCGAGCTGTGTGAATCGTTGCATTGTTTTACTGGCAGTTAGCGTCATGCCGAGGAAAAATGAACTGCATGTAGGGGTGCACATGGTCTTGAAGCGTAGATGGATTCTTATCTTGAACCATTGTGCTTTCCAGTATGACGAGATCATTCTGGGAATGCCACGAAACCATTTTCCAGACAGTAATATTCCTTCCACCGGTCTGCAACCTTCCAACGATTGTTGCAGGGCCCAATATGCCAAAGGTTACCTGACCAATGGATTATCTGAAACGGCTACCAGTCGCTACACAGTGGACGTCAGGCTGCGGTATTGACGCGCAAATTTCAGACTTCCTTGCCGATCAACAGCAGTCACTGTGGCTGCATGAATCAGGAGTCTGCTGTGGAGGCCCATACGCCGCTATATTCCCTGAACAGTCGTCGAAAAAAAAAAGTTCAAATGTGTGTGAAATCTTATGGGACTTAACTGCTAAGGTTATCAGTTCCTAAGCTTACACACTACTTAACCTAAATTAACCTAAGGACAAACACACACACCCATGCCCGAGGGAGGACTCGAACCTCCGTGGAGACCAGCCGCGCAGTCTATGACTGCAGCGCCTTAGACCGTTCGCAACAGTCGTTCAAGAGACGCTGTTGGCAGCCTGTTTTCTCATCTGGAGGGTCAGTTACTCAACATTTGCACGTCTATTCTCCGTGTCCATCTCCGCAGCCCGCGTTCAAGTGGTTCAAATGGCTCTGAGCACTATGGGACTTACCATCTATGGTCATCAGTCCCCTAGAACTTAGAACTACTTAAACGTAACTAACCTAATGACATCACACAATACCCAGTCACGAGGCAGAGAAAATCCCTGACCCCGCCGGGAATAAAACCCGGGAACCCGGGCGCGGGAAGCGAGAACGCTACCGCACGACCACGAGCTGCGGACCCCGCGGTTACGCCTGTCATCTATGGCCTGCGGTGCACCACAGTTGTCTCTGCGCTGGGTTTGGATAGCACAAACTTGCCATGCGAGGCTTACTGTAACCGAGGCGGCACGCGACCAGATTACGAGCTTAATCGTTCCGGATGTGCTTCGACCCTTGGCCCGAAAGCCAATGATTGTGGCCTTAAGGACGCCAGATAAATTGGTCCATTTCTGAATTACGACAACAAAGGCACAGAAAGAGATTTTCACTCTGCAGCGGAGTGTGCACTGATGTGAATCTTCCTGGCAGATTAAAATTGTGTGCCGGACCGGGACTCGAAATCAGGACTTTTGCCTTTCGCGGGCAAGTGCTCTACCAACTTTATTTCAGGAGCGCTAGTTCTGCCAGGTTCGCAGGAGAGCTTCTGCAAAGTTTGGAAGGTAGGAGACGATGTACTGGCAGAAGTAAAGGTCCCGAGTTCGATTCTCGGCCCGGCACACAGTTATAATCTGCCAGGAAGTTTCAACGACGGCACAGTTTTTGCACTGTTCTCCATACAAGCATTATACACTCTCCGCGGCTACTCTTGCCACCTGGCGTCTATTAGTGATTATTTGACGTTGACGTCGAACACAGGGGATAGTCACTTTAATGTGACTGGACCGTGTAGAATGGAAAATGGGCATCTTTTGAGCTGAAATTAACCCCAGTTAATGTGGCAGATGTAGTCTTGAGATGTGAGAAGAATGTTTTCGAAACAGCGTACGCATTTTCTTCTTGAGATAAGTACGCAGCATTCGGGGTTTGTCAGCAGACGGCAGAGCGTGCCGTGGCCGTCCCCGCGAGCCGGGGCGGCCTCCGACGCCGGGCGGGGTGGGCCAATCTGCATGCGGTGCTCGGCTGCTTTGTTTATGAACGGCCGCGGCCTGCATTATTCATGGAGTTCTTTGGGCGCGTTTCACTTGGCGCAGCCGCCTGCTTCGACCCCTGGCGCCGCGACCGCGGCCGCACCGCGCCAGCCGCCACCCGCCTCCGCATAATTCCTTCGTTACGCCCGGCCGCGGCTCCCAGCCGCGCACAGTAGAAAAACGCCACCGAGTGGACCGTCGTGTGTTCCGCTGCAAACTGCTAAACGATTAGGGCCGAGAGCAGTTTTCGACATCTGTGCCCGCGTCGATTCTCTGCAAGCCACTGTGATCTGCGTGGCGGAAATAAAAATAGTCCTGACTGCCCCTCCCCCCCACTGAAATTGCTACACTACGAGGGAGAGCCAATAATGAAATTTTAAATTGAGCGTCGGCTGAAGTCTTTTAAATTGTACCACTTTCAGCATTTTTCTGACTTCACTGAAATCTAGTATAGAATGTCCGTTCAAAAAATTCCGGAACACTGGTAATTTCGCGCCAGTGGTGTGTTGGAGCGGAATGTTGTTGGCATCCCTGCACATCCCTCTGTTTAATGTTTATAAGCCCGAAGTTTCAGTGTTGTATAGTCCGCCCCGGTAGCTGAGTGGTCTTGGGACCCCATGGTGCTACAGCACCCTGACATTAACTGGCGAACGGTTTGGGGGTGTGTACATGCACCATTTTTACCGTCGTCTGTGTCTCCACTCTGGTATGTTTTAGTCTATGGCAAATTCCCGACTAATAGTCGACTTTATCGCATAGGACTGGCCATCTCCTCACTCTGCCCTGACTGTCAGCTCGAAGACACCGACGAGCACCGTCTTACGTGCCCCCACAAACGAAACGTATGGCTCCTCATCCAACGAATCGTGGGCTTTTACCTCCGTGCTCCGACAACGACGGTAGCCCCGGATTTCTTGTTGTTGCCCCAGACATTTCACTACCCTCTTGCTAACCACCACACACTCATCTGGTTCCGAGGACAGGCTTTAGAATACCTCTTTCAAAGTGGTCCGCAATAAAAGGAAGAAGACAGAATATGTTACGTTTTGTTGTATTTAATGTTATTCTAATAATTTTTGTTTACCTAACAACCTTTTGCATATGTTTGAATGGTACCTTGAAGAACTGTTGCATTGTATATATATATATATATATATATATATATATATATATATATATATATATATATATATATTGTTCAATAAACATTATTGTACAAAAAAAGAGTAAGACAAGATATGTTATATTTTATTGTATTTAATGCTATTCTAATATTTTTGTTTAACTAACAATCTTCGTATATGTTTAAATGGTAACTTGAAGAACTGTTGCATTATATATATACTGTGAGTTAGTTGAATTAAAAAAAAAAACTTGGTCAGCGTGACGGATTGCTGTCCTATGGGCCCGGGTTCAGTTTTCGTCTTCATCATCGTTTCATCCCCATTCAGTGCGCAGGTCGCCCAATGTAACGTCGAATGTAATACGACCTCCACCAAGGCGGCCGGACGTGTCCTGCAAGGGGCATCCCGGCCAATGACGCCAAACGCTCATTTTCAGTGTTGTATACTTGTTAGTTATTGTTAAGTGCTGTATTCAATAGAAAATTTTTGCGAGCAGTTCGCGAATTTCGAGATAGCAAAGTTACAGGAGCAACGCCTTAAATTTTGCATGGAACTCAAGAAGACCATACAGAGACACTAAATTATGCAGGAAGCCTACGGTGATGAGTGCTTAAGCCGTTGTAAGAAGTCCTGGTCTCCTGACCTTCATTGCTTACATATTCCTCCCTCACAATCATATTCTGCACATCAAGACGCTTCATTCGAACCCAAACTCGATAAGATAATATTAATGTTGTGTGAATTCATGTAAATGATATGCAATTAACAAGTAAGTGCACCGTGGTTAAAATACTCGAGACTGGCATACACACATGCATTCCAGACACGACGGTCACCAAAGCTTTTAGTTCTGGAGAGAAACTGCACAACGGGACGACCCAGCCTATGTTGGCCGGTGACCGCCCATGTAGCAGACAGCGTGGGCCCGAGTGAAAGGGGGGAGCAACCCCTTGTTAAAAGCAAATTCCGCTACATTGTGTGGAGCGGCCAGCCTACGCATTCTTTAAACATAGCACGCAGTTTCAGAGATTTTCACAGGGAAACCTCAAACGCCAAACGCCAATGCTACAGGTTTCCAGATTGGTCGCCTTAAACGAAACGTCATTCTCCCGTTTTAGAAGAGCAATGCTGATTGGCATTTCTGACGCCTTGAGCTGAAGGAATAATGGAAGAGACCGAAAGATATACCCCTTCACGTTTGGCGTGGAGAGGCGCCGTTCCGCTGTTGCTCTTGGAGTGAGGAACAAGTCACTCCTCAGTACTTCACTGGGAGAGCAACTCTGTCGAGAGCGAATTGAAGTGCTACTCTATATTGAGTCCTTGCGTTTAAGCATTGTTCACTGTGTTGGCCGACACACTTATTGTGTGGTGTGAACGGACAGAGTTATAGTTAAACGCCTGCGAGCGAATTTTGAGTGGCATCGCAGTGGACTGGTTATCTGACCAGTGTACCACGCCAATAGTTAGACTAGGGGCGAATAGGAATCCTTGACTTAATCAAGGCATAGGGAGAGTTTGATTGGCGAAGGTCAATTCAGATAGAACGAGAGTTATCTTACTTGTCAGCAGCGAGCGGCGCACACAGCAGTCATCGCAGCTTACGGTATTGTGCGCTACAGCTATTGCGAGCCCCAATATTTCCTCCACAACAGTACACTTAACTGCAATTCACACGCGACTGCCTCGACCATACCTAGCACCATTCTAAAGGATAATTATTCAAGTTGAGTAGGTGCGGCTCTCAGACATTCTGCCAAGTCAACAACCATCCTAAACTTTGTATAGAAATTTCATTAGCGAATCCTATCCTTGAGAGGTAACTTCACATTCCGAAAAGAACCAGGATATAACTCTTTCAATCATAACTAAAAGTGCAATTATGATTTCTCAGAATTTTTGCAAAATAATTAATAACTTTCGCTAGTTTCATGTTTTTCTTACACTAACTAGCACTACTCCATTACCCAAGTATCCTACTAGTTACGTAAGAAATTTTGTAAATTTTTGTGTCATTTCCTTACAGCGGACGACTCTAGAAGATATATTATTGCTGAAAGTTTTTCAGGCATTCTCTTAAGAATGTTAGGAGCGTCTTTCTGACTTCTGTAGTAGTGTGGGGGTGGTAATTACATCTTGCCGGAGCCACGGGGTAAAGGGTACATCTCAGATTAATCTGTTGCGCAGAATAACAGATCAACCCCTCACCTCACACCGTACACGGTGTTACGAATCTTTCACCCATCTTAAAATTGACCGGACGGAAGTTAAAGGTGACCCTCGTTCAGGACCCCCTTCCTCATCTACCGACGACGCTCATGTCACGAACGTCAATGAAATTGTGCGTGCCAGTCTAAACTAATTGTCCGAGAGTTTGAAGAAGAACGTAACATTTTAGTTGGATCATATCATGAAATCCTGACGCAGCATCTTGGAATGCACCTTGATGGCACCAAGTTCATCCCGCGAATCATCAGTCAAGACCAGAAAAACGTTCGCCTCGCTATCTATGAAGAGCTTTTGGATCGCTCAAATGACAACGAGATGTTCCGCAAGAGAATCATAGATGGTGATGAGATGTGGGTCTACGGTTTTGAGCCTGAGACCTCGAAAGGACAAAGATTTGCAACGATAGACGCAGACGCCTCAACGCGCACTCCAGGAAAAGCATACCAAGACTGCTTCTGAAAGTGCAAACGGCGTTGGAAACGCTGTATCAATTGTGGTGCAGAGAATTTCGAAGGAGGCCATGAACAATAAGCAAAACGTAAGCTTAAAAATATTTTGTGGACAAACTTGCGCAATTTTTGGAATAGATCTCGTATCTTTCTTCTTTAGTGTTCAACCCTGAGGTTGGTTTGCAGCAGAGCGCCATTCCTCTCTTCTGTGTGCTTTCCTCTTCTCCTATGGTATCTACATTTAATAACAACAATTTGTGGTCTGTTCCACCAGGCACATATGCCCAAGGTTTCGAAAATCACTTTTCCGCAATTTGCAAAATATAAAGCAGTTGGCAGAATGGTGCGTAGTGGTACAGTTCTTTAGCAGGTGTGATAGAGAATCAGACTTCAGCTGCAATTGGGCCTTGAATTAAACCCAATTGGGACAAGTGAAAATTTATATCAGACCAGGATTCGAATCGGGATTTTCCGCTTTAAACGATCTGTCACGTTTCCTTCTTCGGGTATCTAATCTACCCAAATTTTCGACTTGTAGCGTTTACTGTCCATTATCGTCATTGCTCAAAGCTTCAACTGACACCTGCAAGAGTTTATACATAGTGTGCATTCTCACTGAAGGTATCATTAATCGTCGTCACTGCACTTATGTATTATTTATGCGTGGGCTATCTGTTCTTTCGGACATGTTAAGGCAATCGTTCTTGTGAGGCGTGAAATCCGGGTTCGAGTACCGTCCGGCACAATTTTTCACTTGTCACCATTGGATTTATTTCAATGCGCAACTACGGCTGAGATTTAAATTTCTGTTGCATTATGTATACATAAGACTGCTATACCAAAAAGTTGTTGTCGGATCTAAAAGAAGGAAGGAAGGAAGGAAGGAAGGAAGGAAGGAAGGAAGGAAGGTTTGCTTTTACGTCCTGTCGACATCGAAGTCGTTAGAGGAAAGGACAAGCTCGGATAGTGTCAAGGATGGGGAAGGTAATGGGCCGTAACCTCTCAAAGGAATCATCCCGACATCTGCCTGGAGCGACTTAGGGAAATCATGGAAAACCTGAATCTGGATGGCTGGACGAGGACTTGAACCCTTGTCCTTCTGAACGCCAGTCCAGTGTGTTAGCCGCTGCGCCACCTTTTCTGACATGTTCGAAAGAACAGACAACATAAAATGAATAATCATAAACACGTCTTCTAAATTGAGCCGTTGGTATCATAAATTGTATCACGAAGACTTTATTTTTGGCTATAACAAGAAATATACAAATTTCTTGAGTAACGCCAATTTAATACATTTGCAGACAAATTTAGCCATTAATACAAATTCACTATCTGAAACTTTAGGTTACTTTTGTACTTACACCGATCAGTTTTACCATTATCTGCGCATTCAGGTTTGCAATTATCAACAGTATACTTTCTTCCTCACTCTTTCGTACACTGGATATGGAAGAATACACAGCATTTGAGGAACTTGCTTATTTGCTCCTCCCGGTCAACTTTGCAGCTGTTACAAAACCAGCTTGAAGACGTTTTATCACGTTTATTTTTGTTAGGCATTTTTTGTTTCTTTGAGATTCTTTGTCAAGGAGGTGCGTCTTTTAAGGACCACCAGTCGTCTAAACAGTGGAAGATTTTTCTCTGCTTCTTTTTAATTTTTTTAGAATTGGGGTAAGACATATATCTTGTGAAGTATACTGACACTCTTCTACTATAGGCTTGTGTAATAGGAATTGAAGGATTCAGTACTGCGTAATTTTCATTGGTTTGTCTTGATTTTATTGAAAATTCTTGTCTGTTCACTCAGTTATTCGACAGTTCTATCTTCTTGTTATGTACTGAATTTACTGGCAACGAAGTACGAGTCGCGAAAAATGTGTGGGTCTAGTGGCCAGATTCCAGTTTTGGAGAACCCACAGATAATATTTTCTGTGGTTGTATCCTCCCATGTGACAGTTCTCACTTCTACCAGCAGAGCAATAGCTGTCTGGCTAATATTGCTGTGAGGGTTTGTACGAACACACAGGTATCCTATGGACGGTGTATGAGGCAGACAAAGCACAGTTACGGTACATTGGCTACTTGAGGTTTAGCGGGTAACACACATAGAAATACAATTATTAGATTAAATCAGTGGTTAAAACATGAATAACAAACATTGTTTTAGACTGTATTGGTACAATATAAAAAAGAAGGAATGATACCACTTGTAAGACAACGCCATACTTTCTGGATTTACTTTGCACTGAACAGATACCAGGACGGTTTTACACTTTCTAGCCTACATTTCGAGGGTAACTCAAATATAAACGGCAATTATTTTTTATATATTTATTGATTAATCATTTACACAGCTCAAACGTTCAGTTTTTCTCTACATAGCTTCCTCCATGCTTTTCACACTTTTGCCAGCGGTTTGGAAGCTTGAATATTAGTTGTTCATAAAAAGTTTCAGGGTGCATCATCAACTACTTGTACACACGCTCTTCAACGTCTTCGTTGAATCATTCCCCTCCATCTGATTGTTTCAATGATGCAAACAATAAATGGTCAGTGGGGACAAATGTGGACTGTAGGGAAGGTGATCGATGGTTTCCCAAGTACACGTCCACCAACTTGTCCCTTTTCAGATTCACGATGTGAAGTTAAGCGTTGTCATATAGAAGGATCACATCTCTGATGCTCATTCCTCGTCTTTTGTTTCAGTAGGAGGCCTTTTGTGAGGTTAACAACTCGCTGTAATAAGGTGCACTCACCCTAAGTCGATCACGAAGAAAGTTAATGTGTAACACTACTCTGCAGTCACAAGACACAGTCACAACAACTTATCCCTCCTGAGAGCCGGGTTTTGGAATTCATTGGGTAGGATTCATCCTTTCTTCGTTCTTCTTGCTCCACATTTTGGATTCTGGATTGTAACGATGAACCCATATTTCATCACATGTGATGACTCGCCAAAAAATAAAAAAATATAAAAAATAAAAAATTCCTCATCTTCTGGCCGGGATCGATTCAGACGTCGCCCATAAATGTCCACCCTGAATTGTTTTTCCTGTTACAGTAACAAGTTCGGAACCCATCTAGTATGAATTTTTCTAAAGCAAAACTGTTCACTTGCAATGGTATCAGCACTTCATGCTTCTACCCATTTCTTCTGCGATTTCTTCAACGGTGCAACGGCAATCACTTTCAGGTACTCCATATCAGCGATCTCAGTAGTCATTAGAGATCGCGACAGAGTAGAATGGGGCGCTCCGCGGAATTCACGGACTTCGAACGTTGTCAAATGATTGGGACTCACTTGTGTCATACGTCTGTTCGCGAGATTTCCACGCTCCTGAATATCGCTAGGTCCTCTGTTTCCGATGTGATAGTGAAGTGGAAACGTGAAGGGACACGTACAGCACAAAAGCGTACAGGCCGACGTCCTCTGTTGACTGACAGTCTGTGGTGCTCCAGACATCGCTGGAGAGAAGACAACATGGTGCCTCTCATGCGTCCACCAAAGTAGTTAGACAAGCCATTGTCGGGGCACATTTCTCTCTGTCTCTCTCTCTCTCTCTCCCTTTGCTGCCACGCAAATGGAGTTCAGACGCCGTCAGAGTGTCCTACAGGGGACAAGTCCATTTCCTGACTCACAGTACTTGATGGTCGAATGAACAATACGTCTGTTACCCTGAGCACTAGTGGCATAAGTCTATTGAGATCCGGCAAGGCGTTGAGTTCGTCCCGTGGACCTTTAGATTCCACATTCGCATGACAGCCGTAGCATCCAATGTTAGAAGCGATATCCCGCAAAGACTGTCTGAAGCGGCCACGATATTACTGTTGTCGAATACCGACATTTCTTCGCACCTAGATCTACATACACAATCTGCAAACCATGGCATATGGTACTTCTCATTGTTCCAGTTCCACTCACGAATGGAGAGTGGGAAGAATGATTGTTTAAACATATGGGCTATAAAGTAGTGTTCGTCAGTCTTGCAGGATCTATAAATAGGGGTCATAGCATATTCGTAGAGTCATCATTTAAAGGTGAATCGTGAAATCTTGTTAGTGGACTTTCCCCCGATTTTTGGGGTATAGCTTCGTCTACCAGTTCAGTTCCTTCCTCAAGTATGTGAGACTCTGCTATGGGTCAAAAAACTTATAACCAGTCGTGCAGTCCTTATTTGTATGTGTGGCATACCCGTGTTAGTCCTATCTCGTGCTAGTTTCACACACTTGAACATTATACTAGGGTAGTTGGCACGAATGACTCTACAGCAACATATCTACATCTACATATATACTCCGCTAGCCACCAAGCGCTGTGTGGCGGTGGGCACAATTCACAACAAAGTCATGTTCACCGCCCCCCTCTCCGTTCCACTCACAGATCGCACGAGGGAAAAACGACTGTCTGAACGCCTCAGTACGAGCTCTAATTTTCTTTATCTTTGAATGGTGATCATGCGCGATATGAAAGTTGGTGGTAATAATATATGCTCTATAACCTCGGCTAAGATCGGATTTCGGAATTTTGTGAGCAATTTCTTTTGTTGAAGGACTGCATCGCTTCAGGATTCTACCAATAAACAGCAATCTAGAGTTGGCCTTGCCCGTTACTTGTGTAATCTGATCATTCCATTTGAGATCATTTCAAATAGTCACACCCAGATACTTGACGGATATTACCGCTTTCCGAGACTGGTCATTTATTTTGTACATTAATGGGGATTTTCGCCTTGTTATACGCATTAGGTTACCCCTACTAATATTGAGAGATAACTTCCAGTCATTATACCAAGCATTTTATTTTCTGCAATCCTCATTGATCTGTTCACAACATTCGTGTCATACTACTTTCCTGTATACTACAGCATCATCGGCAAACAGTCTAATACAGCTATCAATGCCATCAACCAGACAGTTTATGTAAACCGTAAAAAGCAGCGGACCTATTACGCTGCCCTGGGGTACACCTGACGTTACGCTTGTTTCTGTTGAAGTCACCCCATTCAGGATGACATACTGCTCTCTGTGTGTTAGAAAACTTTCTATCCAACCACATATGTCATCGGATAGACCCTAAGCGCGCACTTTTTGGAGCACGCGACAGTGTGCAACTGAGTCATATTCCCCCCCCCCCCCCCCCCCCCCCCCCCTCTGTTCCACTTGCGGATCGCACGAGGGAGAAAGGACTGTCTTAACGCCTCAGTACGAGCTCTAATTGCTCTCATCTTTGAATGGTGACCATTGCGTGATTTAAAAGTTGGCGGTAATAATATGTTCTACATCCTTGGCGAAGATCGTATTTCGGAATTTAGTGAGCAGCCCCTTCCGTATAGCGCGTGATAAGAAATCTCCTTTATATAGTGACTGCTTTTCTATTCTGCAATGAACTGCAGTGTATCACTGACTTCACCTACTACTGAGCCCATATGCTCTTTCCTTTTGACATCCCTACGAACTGTTAAACGGAGGTATTTGTACGAGTTGCTCGACTGCCTTTCTGACACGCTGATATTATAAACTGGTAACATTCTGACCGCAGCCCACCGGGACGTTGCACGACCCTGGTGGGGTTGCGGGCACGTGACGCGGTAACAAAAGTATGAAAGCGGAGCAGACACGGACGGTGTATCACCCTAGCGAAGATATGGGCTGCAAACGGGTAAATCCATTGAGATAAGCAATCTTGGCAGAGAACAGATTATTACCACGCAGAGCCTGTGTTACTGTCGTCAGCATATAAGGAAAGAAGTAGGACAGTGATACTACCACTAGGCGCTAAATGGTTGGACGACCACGAGTCTTCACAGAACGTGGGATTCGGAGGCTTGACTGCTCTGTGAAGTAGGATAGATGGTGATCTGTGCCATCTCTGCTGAAAGAGCAAAATGCCGGTGCATTCAGAAGTGTTTAGGATTGTTGAACATGGAGCTCCGCAGCAGTCGAACCTTCCGTGTTCACATGTTGACCCAACGACATCGTCAGTTACGATTGCAGTGGGAACGGGACCATCGGGATTCGACCATCGATTGGGACTCGACCGTCGGCTCTTAGAGTTAATCACATTTTTGCTACACCAGGTCGCTCGTATCTCCACAAAGGCCGTCGTCCAGGTGAACTGTGGATCGAAACATGGAGGACGTCACAGATGCAAGGTGGTTGGAGCAGTGTTATCCCATGGGAGACATTCTGGAGACATTTTCCTGTGTTTGCATGGGGCTTGTGGACCTGTGGTAATACTGGAAGACACGCTGACAGCTGCGAACCACCTACATCCCCGCATGCTTGATGTCTTCCCCGACGATAAAATATCTCAGCAGTATAATTGTCCGCATCTCGGAGCCAGGACCATGCTACAGTGGATTGAGGGTCAATAAAGTGAACTCAAGTTAATGTCTCGGTGACGCAAATTCGCCTAACGTAAATCATGTGGAACCTGTTTGGATCGCTATAGGACGCCATCACCGCCTACGCAAATCAGCGGTCCATTATTTGCGCTAATTTAGTGACCTATGCGTAGACAGCTAATGTCACATACCTACAAAAACCTACCAACAAACTGCCTGGTTCCTGATACGCAGAATCAGTGATATATTTCGTTCCAAAGACGCTTTGAAGTAATGGCCATAATGTTTTGGCTCATCAGTGTACTCGTAAGACACTACATCTTTTTTAAAATTTTGTTAGGTGTACAATTTCACTTTTATTAACTTTTAAAGCAAGTTACGAATCATTTCCCCACTTCGAAATATCACCTGTCTTTCAGACAGTAGGGAAGGCGTCCTAAGATGACATACCAAAAGTGAATTGAAGGTACATTTTTTTAAATTATAAGCTTTATTTTTGTAAGTTGATATTAAAATTTATTAATTACGCAGCGATTCCCGAAATAAAACTATATTATACTTTATATTATTATTGCAATGTATTATTAGAAAGATTACAAAACTTAATACCATGAGAGTCCTTGGGCAAAGTGCCATACATTTTTGTCTTCTATATACATTCATCTTTAGCTGAAAACGCCACATCTAAACATCTTTGTCTTTGTGGAAGCCTAGAGCATCTACTGAGAGTCTACGAGCACTTAATACACCTGAGAAGTGTTTCTTTAGGCTTAGAGCGACTAAATAAGTCACGACAGTACGGACAAAGAACATCATTATCATCATCATCTTCATCATCATCGCCAGTTTCGTTGCTTTGAGCTAACTCGGACATCAATCAGTGTAAGTGAAAGTAGCCTGCATTCAGAGTCTTTAATGTGCCTTACTATTTCTAGCTCTGTTGGTAGCGTTCGCTGGAACCGACCCAGCCTGTATCAACTCTGATAAATGCTTATTCTTGCCTTGTACTCTACTTCTTGAAGTAGCTTGAGAAACACCGAACATTCCTGAGGCAGGGTGCCAGCCCATTTGGTTGTTATTAACAACGTCAGCAGCCTTCTGCATGCTCTCTGAATGACATGACTGGCAACAATTTATTCTCTTACAGTGCAAAGCATTATTACTGAAATAATAATAATAATAATAATAATAACGCTAATAATGAACTACATGTTATCCACTGAGGTGATAAAAGCCATGTGGTACCTCCTAATATAGAGTTACAAAGAGTAGTGCAACAATTCGACGTGGCATGGACTCAACAAGTCGTTGACAGTCTCGCGCAGAAAATCTGAGCAATGCTGCCTCTGTGGTTGTCCATAAATGTGATAGTGGTGCCGGTGCAAGATTTTGTGCACGAACGGAAACGCTTGAGATTATATCCCAAAAATTTTCGATGGAATTTACGTCGAGCGATCTGGTTGTCTAAATGTTCAAAATGTATGTGAAACTTAACTACTAAGGTCATCAGTCCCTAAGCTTACACACTACTTAACCTAAATTATCCTAAGGACTAACACATACACCCATGCCCGAGGGAGGACTCGAACCTCCGCCGGTACCAGCCGCACAGTCCATGACTGTAGTGCCTTAGACCGCTCGGGTTGCCCAAATAATTCGCTAGAATTGTCCAGAGTGTTTTCAATCCAATCACGAACAATTGTGACCCTGCGACATGTTTGGGAATATGAAATCCATAAATGGTTGCAAGTGGCCTCCAAGTAGACGAACATAGCTATTTACAGTCAATGGTCTCTTTCGTTGGACGGGAGGACCTGGCCCATTTCATGTAAACACAACCAACACCACTATGGAGCCACCACCAGCTTGCACAGTACCTTGTTCACATTCTAGGCGCGCAGTCCGGAACCGTGCGACTGCTACGGTCGCAGGTTCGAATCCTGCCTCGGGCATGGATGTGTGTGATGTCCTTAGGTTAGTTAGGTTTAAGTAGTTCTAAGTTCTAGGGGACTGATGACCACAGCAGTTGAGTCCCATAGTGCTCAGAGCCATTTGAACCATCTTTGAACCTTGTTCACAACTTGGGTCCATGGCTTCGCTGGGTCTGCGTCACACTCTAACCGTATATGAGCTCTTACCAACTGAAATCAGGACTCATCTGACTTGTCTAACGGAGTATGAACCCATTAGCTTAGTTGACTTAACTTTTTGTATCACATTGCAGTGTATGATGCATGATTTTTTTACTTGGTTTATCTTAACAAGGTAACCCCTTAATCAAGCAATACTGTTTTTCGCTCGTCTAAGGTTCACCCTATAGGGTCACAAGTAATACCAAATAAGACCACTTTCGCTATTAGTTTAGTTTCTGAATAAACATTATTCTAACCAAATCGAAACTGTGTGGCCTACATTATTTATGAGATTTTAACTTAGTTCCCGATATTATTATCACTGCTTTTATATGTTACATTAACTTTGTATTTCGCCAACTTGCCATCAGCCAGGGAATTTAACCAAAGGGACGCAAGTGTCTAATTTAGGCCGTGTAATGCGACACGTGAGGAAATTAGAAATTTGTAGTAGGGTCTCATGGGACCGAACTGCTGAGATCATCGGTCCCTAAGCCTACACACTATTTAATCTAGCTTAAACTAACTTAAGCTATGAACAACACACACACACACACACACACACACACTCCCATGCCCGCGGGAGGACTCGAACCAACGACGGGAGAAGACGGACGGACCGTTACAAGGTTACTGGTGAAGTAACTGAATTGAAGCTTCGTAATTGTTACAGTGGCGGCGAGCACAGCGAAAAGACAAGAAGACCGATAAACAGGTTTTGGAAAAAATGAAGAGGTAAATAAGCTTTTTAGAAAAAAACAAGGAAAAGACTTACGTTCCTCAATTTGCATCACCTACCTTACCCCAACTGACACTCCAACGCTATTTAGGGTAAAGATGACAAAAAAAATAGGTAGGAAGATCCGTCAATCAATTTGTGAGTATAATCAAGGAAAGACGACCATACCTGGAAATGAAGAAGACAGAAAGGCAGAGGAACCATATGAGGAGCAATCATGCACCCCACCAGCCTTTGATTTGGGTTGAATAAGAGCAGCTGATGACATAAACAAAAGGTAAATTAGTAGTGGGAAAAATAATGTACAAATAGCTTTCAACGATAAGAAAAACCTCTTTGTTTATATAATTTTAGAATCAACACACGTATGATCAAAGTGATGCTATTATATGCTATATAATGCGATATGGAAGGGAGATGTGAACAGCAAGGCAGCTGACAGGAATGAATTGAAGATTTTCAGCCATAGTTTTACCACAGAATGTTAAGGGTATCATGACTGGACTTATTTACAAAGTAAGAAGCACTGAATCGATCGGGGACGAAAGATGACACGTCGAACATTTTAAATGCAAATATATGGATTAGGTATACAAGGTGGCCCATTGATAGTGACCGGGCCAAATGTCTCACGAAATAAGCATCAAACGAAAAAAAACAAACTACAAAGAACGGAACTCGTCTAGATTGAAGGGGGAAACCAGATGACGCTATGGTTGGCCATCTAGATGGCGCTGCCATAAGTGAAGCGGATTTCAACTGCTTTTTTTATTTTAAATAGGAACACTCATTTTATTACATATTCGTGTAGTACGTAAAGGTATATGAATGTTTCACTTTGACCAAATTTATTTCGCTTTGTGAGAGATGGCGCTGTAATAGTCACAAACGTATAAGTACGTGGTATCACCTAACATTCCGCCAGTGCGGACGATATTTGCTTCGTGATACATTACCCGTGTTGAAATGGACCGTTTACCAATTGCGGAAAAAGTAGATATCGTGTTGATGTATGGCTATTGTGATCAAAATGCCCAACGGGCGTGTGCTATGTATGGTGCTCGCTATCGTGGACAACATCATCCAAGTGTCCAGGCCGTTCGCCGGATAGTTACGTTATTTAAGGAAACAGGAAGTGCTCAGCCACATGTGAAATTTCAACCACGATCTGCAACAAATGATGAAGCCCAAGTAGGTGTTTTAGCTGCTGTTGCGGCTAATCCGCACATCAGTAGCAGACAAACTGCACGAGAATCGGGTATCTCAAAAACGTTGGTGTTGAGAGTGCTACATCAACATCGATTCCACCCGTACCATGTTTCTATGCACCAGGAATTGCATGGCGATGACTTTCAACGTCGTGTACAGTTCTGCCACCATTCACAAGAAAAATTACGGAACGATGACAGATTTTTTGCATGTGTCCCATTTAGCGACGAAGCGTCATTCACCAACAGCGGTAACGAAAACCGGCATAATATGCACTATTGGGCAACGGAAAATCCACAAAGGCTGCGATAAGTGGAACATCAGCGGCCTTGGCGGGTTAATGTATGTTGCGGCATTATGGGAGGAAGGATTATTGGCCCCAGTTTTATCGATGGCAATCTAAATGGCGCAGTGTATGCTGATTTCCTACGTAATGTTCTACCGATGTTACTACAAGATGTTTCACTGCATGACAGAATGGCGATGTACTTCCAACATGATGGATGTCTGACACATAGCTCGCGTGCGGTTGATGCGGTATTGAATAGCAACGTTCATGACAGGTGGATTGGTCGTCGAAGCACCATACCATGGCCCACACGTTCACCGGATCTGACGTCCCCGGATTTCTTTGTGTGGGGAAATTTGAAGGAAATTTGCTATCGTGATCTGCCGACAGTGCCTGACAACATGGGTCAGCACATTGTCAAAGCATGTGCGAACGTTACGGAAGGCGAACTACTTGCTGTTGAGAGGAATGTTGTTACACGTATTGCCAAATGCACTGAGGTTGACGGACATAATTTTGAGCATTTATTGCATTAATGTGGTATTTACATTTAATCACTCTGTAACAACATGCGTTCTCATAAATGATAAGTTCACAAAGGTGCATGTATCACACTGGAAAACCGAAATAAAATGTTCAAACGTACCTACGTTCTGTATTTTAATTTAAAAAACTTACTTGTACCAAATGTTCGTCGAAAATTGTGAGCCACATGGTTGTGACTATTACAGCGCCATCCATCACAAAATGAAAAAAGTGGTCCACCTGAAACATTCATACTTATTTACGTACTACACAAATATGTAATAAAAAATTGGGGTTCCTATTTTTAAAAACGCAGTTGATATCCGTTTGACCTATGGCAGCGCCATCTAGCGGGCCAACCATAGCACCATCTGGTCTCCCCCTTCAAGCTAGACAACTGTCGTTCTTCGTAGTTTTTTCGTTTGACGCTTCTTTCGTGAGACATTTGGCCCGGTCACGATGAATGGACCACCCTGTATACTAAGACACGGACGACTCGTAAAGATAGTTACTGAAGGGAAAATGTAGCAAGGGTCTTTTTTATGAGTTTTCTGCCTGGTATGATGCGACTCGCCACCATTTCTTGTCTGCCATCAACCTCCTCTTCTCAGAAGAGCATTTATACCCCACTCATTAATTATTTGTCGCATCTATTCCAACCTCTGTCTTCCCCTGCAGGTTTTTCTCTCTGTAACTCTCTCTCTCCAGCACCAAGCAACTTGGTCGACAGAAAACATTAAATGTTTCACAATTGCGTATACGGACAACTATCAGTTTTAGAATGGAATGACAACAGTGAAAATTTGTGCCGGACCGGTACTTGAACCTGGATTTCCCGCTTATGGCGAGCTTTCGCTTTACCACTTGGCTATCCATGGACGACTCACGGCCACACCCAAACTTCCATGTGTCGTCAGTAATGCGTCTACAATCTGAACTCGTTGATCCATCATACATATGCCCGTACTGGTGAGACATTTTACGTGGAAGTCGTTTGCCTGGTGTCTGAGGATAAATATGATATTGCAGTGCCTGTGTTATTCCGAATTACGTTGTAGAGTTCCTTGGTCCACGGAGAGATTAGATTAGATTAGTACTTGTTCCGTAGATCATGAATAACACACTTCGTAATTATGTGGAACATGTCAGGTTAATAAAAGGTGTCTATACAAGATACTACATTACACAAAATATTACATGACATTTAATATTTTTAATTTTTTTGTGGGGGTTGGGGAAATTACCCACTTACTATATCCAAAACTTCATCTAATGAGTAGAAGGAGTTCCCATTAAGAAATTCTTTTAATTTTCTTTTAAATGCTGTATGGCTATCTGTCAGACTTTTGATGCTATTTGGTAAGTGACCAAAGACTTTTGTGGCAACATAATACCCCCTTCTGAGCCAAAGTTAGATTTAACCTTGAGTAGTGAAGATCGTCCTTTCTCCTAGTGTTGTAGTCATGTACACAGCTATTACTTTACAATTCGTTCGAATTGTTAATAACGGAACTGTGCGTACTGTGTTTTGTCAAAGTTCAATGAGAGCCCATTTGCAGAGAACCACTTAATGATTTTCTGAAAAACATCGTTTACAATTTCATCAATTAATTCTTGTCTGTTGGGTGTGATAGCTATACTTGTACCACCGGCAAAAAGTACCAGCTTTGCATCTTCGTGAATGTAGAATGGCAACTCATTAATATATATCAATAACAGCAGATGACCCAAGACCGAACCTTGCGGCTCCCCATTCTTGATTGTTCCCCAGTTTGAGAAATCACCAGTTTTTTGCATATTATGTGAGCTGCTTATTTCAACTTTTGCACTCTTCCAGTTAGGCATGATTTAAACCATTTGAGCACTGTCCCATTCGTACCGCAGTACTTGAGCTGATCTAGAAGTATTCCATGACTTACACAATCAAATAGTGATCGATATTAGCAGAAGGCAGGTTTTTCTTCCTTGGTTGAGACACAGAAGTGATGTTTTACTCTAGTCTTACGAAGAGTAGAGTAACAGTCTATTAAAAGCTTTCACAGGAGTAACAGTATGATCGTGACTGTTTTCTACAGCTCAGCAAATTCTTTCCTCGTCGATGAAGCTGCAGAGTGCTCGCAGGGAACATCGCCACCACACACACGGCACAGGCGTATTGTTTGTGGCTACAAAGCTGCGGGATGTACCGCTTTTTATGCGCCCTGCACACGAACAACCGCGCGCATCTGGCGCGCCGGGCTTTAAAAACGCCGCACATTTGCATGCAACGCTACGGAACATAAATGGCCCGTGCTGTGTACAATGCATACTAATTCCCAATAATCGAAATTTGCGTCTTACCCGCGCCGCACCCCGCTAATTATGTGCGTGGAATGGCGGTACATGTATTGATTAATTCAACACATCTTTGGACGTTGATACGCTTTTTTGTAGCGATACACATGTTACGATTAACAGAGTTCGTCTTCTTGCGAAACACTGGTATAAATTTGTGTTTGCGCCAATATATCAACTTTGAGGCCTGATATGCGACATAGGTATTATCTGAGCACACCTGCGCATTAAATATACAGGGATTAATAAATTATATTAACAGACCTCGTGGGTTCGTTGATAGTGTATTGAAGAATAACTTCAGGTTGAGAAGCGATGTACGGAAATGTCAGACAACAGTGCAACAAAACGACACAATTAAGGAGGCCACTTACATTACTAGACCATACTTTCGGCGAAAGATGAAAAATGGTTCAAATGGCTCTGAGCACTGTGGGACTTAACTTCTAAGGTCATCAGTCCCCTAGAACTTAGAACTACTAAAACCTAACTAACCTAAGGACATCACACACATCCATGCTCGAGGCAGGATTCGGACCTGCGGCCGTAGCAGTCGCTCGGTTCCAGACTGTAGTGCCTAGAACCGCTTGGCCACTACGGCCGGAGAAAGATGAAAGATCTGCCTTTGTTCACCGACTACATAATCCCAAACGGCGATAGAGGTTCAGTGGATTTGATCTTACAGCGGCATCATTTGTAATGAAAGTGACAATATACGAGGGTGAGTCAAATGAAAACAAATTTGTAACCACAAATGGAAATTTCGCGCCGTTACCCTGTGAGTTGGTAAGCGTGCTACAAACAGTGTTCAGAATGGCCTGTAGGTGGCAGCATAGTGCAGATGCACACACATCGTCACAGTATCAGTATAAAGTTGGTCGCCCCACTTGTGAATGGCACCAGGGAAGAACAGCGTTCTGTTATTCGGTTTTTGCGTAGTGAAGGTGTGATACCTATTGAAATTCATGGACGAATGAAGGTTCAGTACGGTGATGCATGTTTGTCACAGTAGCAAATGTACAAATGGAGTATGAAGTTCGCAAATGGGGTGACTTTAGTGGAAGATGCTCCTCGTCCAGGTCAGGCATAACGAGTTGTGACTCCACAGAACATTGCAGCAGTTGAAGCCATAGTGAAGGAAAACCGCCGAGTGATACTGAATGACATTGCACCATGTTTACAGATTAGTCATGGGTCAGCACACCACATTGTGTATGATGTGCTCCAGTTTCACAAAGTGTCTGCAAGTTGGGTGCCACGTCAGCTGACTCCTAAAATGAGACAATGACGTGTTGATGCTTGTGAAGAACTTCTTCGGCGCTTTGAACAAGAAGATGATGGCTTCCTTGGAAGAACCGTTACTGGGGACGAAACCTGGGTTCACTTCCATTTTGCCGGCAGGACTGGCCGAACGGTTCTAGGGGCTACAGTCTGGAATCGCGCGTCCGCTACTGTCGCAGGTTCGAATCGTTCCTCGGGTATGGATGTGTGTGATGTAGTTCTAAGTTCCAGGGGACTGATGACCTCAGAAGTTAAGTCCCATAGTGCTCAAAGCCATTTGAACCATTTTTCCTTTCCCGTTCGGTCGGAGCCATTTGAACCATTTATTCACTTCCATTTTGAGTGTTTTTCTCATCCACCCTATTCATCATATCTTACCCCAAGTGATTTCGATATGTTTGTACCACTCAAAGAGCAGTGGGAGGTGCAGGAGTGGTTGCGCGGACTACCAAAAGAATTTTTTTCTAAAGGAATTTATGCACTTTGTAAGCGCTGGAGGACTTGCATTGAGCGTGGGGGAGATTATGTTGAAAAGTGGTACAGCTTTGTACCACTTCTGCACAATAAATTATATATATATATTTTAAATTAAGGTTTTCATTTGACTCACCCTCGTTTTTGCTGTAAAATCATGGGGCTTTAATAGACTTTAGACTTTCATCTACTGAACTGTTTCGTCTGTCCACATAATGTGCCGTTCGAAAATGGCAGGAGGGATGGAGTGTATAGCATTTAAGGGACGATATTATATCAGTATTAAGAGTGTTAGACGGAAAATATCCACTCTTTCCGGTACGATATTCAAGCATGGAAGTTTTCCGATACAGCTTCACAGCGCTGGAACCAACCCAGTTCTTTTCTGTGACTGCACTCACACTAGGAGACGTGGCATCAGTCACACGCTCTTTGCGTCTGCAAATTTGGGAGGAACATACAGCCGTTTATGCAACAGTTACGACGTCTGGAATTACAGTTCCGCATGAGAGTCGCTACCCTAATTTTTTTCAGCAATCCCACTTATAATAAATATACGTCTATTTTTACAAGCTGCCACGATATCCTTCTAGTAATAAAACGGCTTGGTAGCTATGACAAAATTCCTCTAATGCTGATACGTATTTTATACACAAAGCTACTTCATCTAAGGCATCGTAAATTTGTGTCGCTCTTGTTCCCATTCCTTTTCGTTTTATTTCTTAAATTTGTATTGTCACCAACGATTATCTGTGTCAAACTATCCTGTAAAATTTTAGACAACATGTGAAACACCTTTTCAAACTATCATTTGTCTACTTACATTCGTACCATAGTATTACTGTTGGTTGCTGTATTGTTCCCCTAAATTTGACTTTATATTAAAAAATTTTGTTGTTCACTATTTTACATACATGTAAATCAACAATAGGCTTAATTAGCTCTTTGTTAAACTTGTTTCTGTATGTTATATTTTGTCATCAATTTACGTCTTTCACTGTGTCAATTACGTACTTATCAGTGGCTAAATTATTGTTAGATACCGAAGGCCAAATACGGAACAAAAAACGGTGAGATAAATGCCTGCAAAGGTTCTGACACCATGTAAGATGGTAAATATCACCTAACCCTTCCACCTGTCTCACTGAAACCCTGCTTTTGCACACCTGGCATGCAAACTCACTTTTACGACAGTAACTGTGACATACCGGCGTGCTTTGGCCCCTACAACTTGAATGTTCTGTACTGTCGTTGTAGGGCGTCTCTGAATGTTGGTTCATACTCTGAATATACCGGGTGATCAAAAAGTCAGTATAAATTTGAAAACTTAATAAACCACGGAATAATGTAGATAGCGAGGTAAAAATTGACACACGTGCTTGGAATGAGATGGGGTCTTATAAGCACAAAAAAAAACACAAAAAACAAAAAAAAGCAAAGTTCACACAATGTCCGACAGTTGGCGCTGGACAGCATAACGATAGTGACTGCGCATGTATGTTACAGAATCGCATCATCCCCAGCCTGGCTGATAAACACCTGCTGTAACGTACTGTGTTTATGCAGGATGCCGCTCCCATATTGCTAGACGCGTGAAAGATCTCTTGCGCGCGTCGTTTGGTGATGATCGTGATGATCGTGTGCTCAGCCGCCACTTTCGTCGTGCTTGGCCTCCCAGATCCCCAGACTTCAGTCCGTGCGATTATTGGCTTTGGGGTTACCTGAAGTGTATCGTGATCGACCGACATCTCTAGGGATGATGAAAGACAACATCCGACGCCAATGCCACACCGGTAACACCGGACATGCTTTACAGTGCTGTTCACAACATTAGTCCTCGACTACAGCTATTGCTGAGGAATGATGGAGGACATATTGAACATTTCCTGTAAAGAACATCATCTTTGCTTTCTCTTAGTTTGTTATGCTAATTATTGCTATTCTGATCAGATGAAGCGCCATCTATCGGACGTTTTTTGAAGTTTTTATTTTTTTGGGTCTAATAAAACCACATGTCATTCCAAGTATGTGTGTCAATTTGTGTCTCTCTATCTACATTATTCCGTGATTTATTCAGTTTTCAAATTTATACTGACTTTTTAATCACCCGGTATTTTTTAATACAGCCTCTACAACCCTTCGAAGTTTGTTGGTTTGTTTTACCCACTAATTATGTGGCTGAAACTGATGGACAGTCACCGGTGAAATGTCTCAACAGAGAAATAACACAGCCAACCAGTTGAAAATAATTGTTTAATGTAGTGACCTAGATTTGGACATGTTTTCATCAGAATGAAATTTTAAAAGCCGTGAAGTTAGACTTCAAGAAGGCAGGAGTCATGGCTAAGATCCGATATGCTCAAGACAAAAATGAAAAACGTTCCAGTCTTTGGTACGCATACCTTACAAGGTGTTTCTCCGTGTTTGCTGAAAGAAAGCCAGGTTCAAAACTGTAAAATAACATGAAATCTGAAGGTAAAATAGAATTAGACACATGCAAAATGTAAATAACAGCAAGAACAGGGATTCCAAATACATACAGTTTCTATGATTTATATTTACAAGCCACATCTGTGTTGAAACATGTTTGGTAACTGCACATATACAACGTGTTCACAATTTCTATAGAGGCTTTTTGGGTTTGTAGATGGGAGTTATTAGATGAAGTTTTGATTAGGAACCTATGTACGAAAACGTGCCGTTTAGATATAAAATGAGTCTGAAGATCGCATATTTTCAGACTTCCCTTTTCAGGCTACGCATACAACTTGAGAAGAGGTGCAGCTGTCAGCTTCTGTTGTGGTTATGATATCACATACTTATTAATTTAGAGAGTTCCGTTTCAGATGTACTCACCCTGTACATCACATACTATTTCGATCTGATAACGGCAACGGCTACGAGAAACTGGTACGATCGCATCTAGGACGGTTGACTGTGGTGCTCCGCTGTGTCGACTGTGAAGAAAGCCATTGGCTGCTGTAGAGTGCATAGTGGGAGGTCATTGTCTCCGCTTGTCACGGGTTGTGAAACTGGCGATGTGGAAGTGATCCGATCTTCAAACGTATTTTACAGCCAAAAGGTACATTTCTGGACTTTCAATCTTCATTATAACTTTACCATCTAACTCTTCTCAAAAAATCCTAGAGTCTCAAGAGGAATTGTGAAATACCCCTTATAACTTTTTCACTAGAAAGAGAACAGCGTTTCCCCGAAAACTTGTGTGTATCCCAAACTATAGGAAGCCTGTATGCAAAGGTAGGCTTCCGCGGCCGTTGTCACAGTCAATAAAATTCTTATGGGTTTGAGGCCGCGTTGCCTACTACAAAATTCCGACGTTTCGGCGACTATTGCAAGACCTCTTCCTCAGTGTGTACTGCTAACTGCTACGCTGCAGTCGCCGCTCAGTTCCCTATACACCGATTTCCACCAATGGCAAGCAATAAAGGAAACGTAAATGGAAAACGCCTATTTCCGCAACACGCAATGAAAAGACCAATAAAAGAACACCTAATACCCTTCCTCCTCACCCTCATATCCAATGATAGAACCCCACCATGGTATATAAGTAACCAAACTAGTACCATTCAGCAGCTAGCAGTACACCATGAGGAAAGCGTCTTGCAGTAGTCGCCGAAACGTCGGAATTTTATAGCTGACAATGTGGCCTCAAACTAAGAAGAATTTTATTGGCTGTAAGAAGACTGTAGAAACTTTACTGGTAAAAAAAATATAACGGTTCGACGAAATGACCTAGTTACTAATGTAATCTCTGAACTTAAACCAACCGCTCACATAACATTAGACGGCATTCCAGCATTGCATGGAAAATGATTCTTCCTTCATACTTCAACATTGCTGCTTCGCATGCGTGGACTGTATGGCCTGCAGAGAATTTTTTTGCTTTCATTTAATCGGATTTTTATATTGTTCACAAATTGCAACACCTTCTAACCGTTTCACGCTAATTAAGCCCATAGAAGCATGGCCTTTTCCGAATCTACATTTGACAAAAAGCGAATCTGTTAGCTGGAGTCCAAATTTTTTGTTAGTCATGCGTTTTGCGTTGTTGTGGAGGTATTTCTATAGCAACTGTCATCCCCTGACAAATATTTCTTTATTTCTAATCAAGAAGTCATATATGTAGGCTTAAAAAACCCTAGTAAATCATTAGTAATTATATATCTTTAAAAAATTGTCAGCCACTATTTCCTCACCAGCTCTTGGGGGTTCAATTTCCAAACACAATGAAACACACATTTTTTTCTGACTGAGAAACCGAATGCCAGTTTTCGTAGTTCCAGATTCAAAATTCCATTAATTGCCTATTTCACACTCGTAGGAGTGGAATTTATTTCTTCTTAAACGGTACCTACAGAATAATATCCACACCCTCTCCAAACTTCCAGTTTCTATCCTTAGCAGTTTGAGCTGGGCGATAATGAGCCAGTGAATCAGTCTGATCCGACTTCACCCACTTAGGTGTTGAATTTCCAAAAAAAAGTACCCCGTTATTTAATTGCGAAGCCAAATTTAAATTTTTATAAATTTACCTTTAAAAAAGCTTTCATAATAAAATATTCCCATAAAAATCTCATCTCGTATTTCATCCCCTTCAGAAATCTGTTTTTGAAATACTGAAAGAGATATTATTTCATTTGAAACCGAGAAGTCAAATACCAATGTTTAATCTTTAAAAATATTTTATTAGTTCTCTAATACTGAAATATTTTCAGAAAAAACTTATTCCATCCCATGCTTAAACACGTATTTCTTTATTTCTGAACGAGTAACCAAATACCAATTTTCGCAGGTCTAGCTTTAAAATTGTCTTATAGCGACAATTTGGACGAATACCTATCATCTCCTATTTCATCCCCTTAAGGTTGGAAGCTCGAAAATCCCCTCTTAAACGATGCCTACAGTATAAAATCCACAACCTCTCAAATTTTCAAGTTTCTATTCTCTGCAGTTTGATCTGTGCAATTATGAATCAGCCGATCAGTCAGTCAGTCAGTCAGGACATTGGTTTTTATATACAGAGATTACTTATATTATGATGTTCGACAGGTGGTTAACTCTTAACAAAAGAAATTCTGGTGAACCAACATATGCAGGGATTTTATGTTGCACACCAACTCAAAAAGGTCTTAAAGTGAGCGATCTGGCTGATACTAATGCTGCTGCTGCTGCTGATCATGATTACGTACTGGCTGGAAAGAAGTAGTATGGGAGTAAGAACCACATAGTTCCTACAGGAGTTGTGGGTAGGGGTGAAAAAGATTGGACATGTCTGAAATCTAGGCTACCCTACAACAGCCGTATTATGCAGGTACTGTCAGAATGCATTCCACATGCTATACATGCTAATGGGTAAGGCTGAGATGACAGATTGGGGGGAGGGGGGAGGGGGGAGTAGGAAGAGGAGAGGAAGGAGGAAGAGATGTATAATGAGATTGGAGTGATGAGACAGACAGAGAAAAAGAGAAGGAGTGAACAGATAGTGGGAGTAGAAGATAGACAGCAAGAGGTGGGAAGGAAGAAAATGATAGACAGATGGGGAGAGAAGAAGATGGAGAGATACAAGTAGGAGGATGAGATGGACAGATAGAGATGGGAGAGGAGGTGATGGACAGACAGAGGGAGAGGAAATGGTCAGAAATAGGGGGAGGGGGGATGGATGGAGAAAGAGAAGGAGGAGGAGGAGGAGGAGGAGATATACAGAGGGAGAAGAAGGAGGGGATACACAGAGAGATAGGGAGGGATAGAGGTACAGAAAGAAGGAGTAGGAAGTGGTCAAGGGAGGCGGAATGAGGAGATGGACAGAGAGGCATGTAGAAAATAGAGTGAGAGAGAGTAAGAAGGAGACAGTGAGAAAGATGTGAAGCAGGAGATGGTGAAAGAGAAGGGAGAAGGAGATAGGCATAAGGACACATCTGCAATAAATGTTCCATATCTGTATGCAAGTGAGGTTGCAGGTTAAAGGCTAGTAGAACAGCAAACAAGAAAACAAATGTGCAATAAATGTAAAAGAACGTAAGTCATGTAGTAAGTGTCACATAGAAAGATCGGCCAGGTGCGAGTAGAAGCAGCGCGTTGACGGTGCCCTATAAATATAATTGTGCATAAAGACAGTTTATCCATTCCGATAATCGAGAATCTCTACGACGTTTGCTTGTTATCGACATTGATACTGCAAGATAAGATTTTGAGAGCGAGTTTTCGAGTACCAAAGTATGTGACGTAAATAAACGTTTTTTTTGGTTGCACTGATTTAGTAGTTTATATTAATTACACCGCCAAGGGACTAAAGACCTTAGTATGTGATCTAAATTTCAACTTCATGCGTCACCCGTTCCCGAGAAAAAGGGCCTTAAGAGACGGATGCACAGACAGTCAGATAACAAATGACAATTTTTGTGTTTGTCATATAATTAAAAAAGAAATTTCAGATTTTTTCTTCGCTTATAGTGTGAAAACTTCCTTCTTCTCGAATTTAATGATTCTGTGTCAATGGGACATACCGTATCGGTCAGATTTCAAGTATCAAATTACACTACTGGCCATTAAAATTGCTACACCAAGAAGAAAGGCACATGATAAACGGGTATATATTGGACAAATATATTATACTAGAACTCACATGTGATTACATTTTCACGCAATTTGGGTGCATAGATCCTGAGAAATCAGTACCCAGAACAACCACCTCTGGCCGTAATAAGCCTTGATACGCCTGGGCATTGAGTCAAACAGAGCTTGAGTGGCGTGTACAGGTACAGCAGCCGGTGCAGCTTCAACACGATACCACAGTTCATCAAGAGTAGTGACTGGCGTATTGTGACAAGCCAGTTGCTCGGCCATCATTGACCAGACGTTTTCAATTGGTGAGAGATCTGGAGAATGTGCTGGCCAAGGCAGCAGTCGAACATTTTCTGTAGCCAGAAAGGCCCATACAGGACCTGGAACATGAGGTCGTGCGTTATCCTGCTGAAATGTACGGTTTTGCAGGGATCGAACGAATGGTAGAACCACGGGTAGTAACACATCTGAAATGTAAAGTCCACTGTTCAAAGTGAAGTCAATGCGAACAAGAGGTGACCGAGACGTGTAACCAATGGCACCCCATACCATCACGCCGGGTGATACGCCGGTATGGCGATGACGAATACACGCTTCCCATGTGCGTCCACCGCGATATAGCCAAACACGGATGCGACCATCATGATGCTGTAAACAGAACCTGGATTCATCCGAAAAAATGAGGTTTTGCCATTCGTGCACCCAGGTGAATTGTTGAGTACACGATCGCAGGCGCTCCTGTCTGTGATGCAGCGTCAAGGGCAACTGCAGCCATGGTCTCGGATGTGATAGTCCATGCTGCTGCAAACGTCGTCGAACTGTTCGTGCAGATTTTTTTTTCGTCTTGCAAACGTCCCCATCTGTTGACTCAGGGATCGAGACATGGGTGCACGATCCGTGACATCCATGCGATGCGGACAAGATGCCTGTCATCTCGACTGCTAGTGATACGAGGCCGTTGGGATCCAACACGGCGTTCAGTATTACCCTCCTGAACCCACCGATTCCATACTCTGGTAACAGTCATTGCATCTCGACCAACGCGAGCAGTAATGTCGTGATACGAGAAACCGCAATCGTGATAGGCTACAATCCGACCTTTATCAAAGTCGGAAACGCATTTCTCCTCCTTACACGAGGCATCACAACAACGTTTCACCAGGCAAAGCCGATCAACAACTGTCTGTGTATGAGAAATCGGTTGGATACTTTCCTCATGTCAGCACGTTGCAGGTGTCACCACCGGCGCTAACCTTGTGTGAATGCTCTGAAAAGCTAATCATTTGCATATCACAGCATCTTATCCCTGTCGGTTAAATTTCGCGGCTGTAGCACATCATCTTCGTGGTGTCGCAGTTTTAATGGCCAATAGTGTATGTGGTACAAATGGCAGTATGTTTTGATTGCACTGACTCAGAAACTTAAATTTCTTACATCGCGAATCAATTGTCGGCCTTAGTATGTGATCATCTCGATACGCGTACCCATTCCAGAGAGTTTCCAACAACAGGATTGACAGACATACAGACGGACAACAAAGTTATCCTGTAAGGGTCCCGCTTTTACCGACAGAGTTACGGAATCCTAGAAAACACACATCTATGATACACAGCATCCAAGAATAATTGTTGACTCCATGTCGGTCGGTGACCATATTTTGTATCCATTTCGTAACATGAGGTGGGGCTTCTATATAGTCCTCAGTTGGTCCACGACTTTTTCCTATAGGGCACACTTTTATGCTATGGTCCAGAGTCTGCTCAGGTTCTCCATTGTCACAAACAGCACTATCCGCAGGTCCTCATTTATAAGGTATGGCCTTGCATCTTGTGTGATCACTTCGAATAGTTTAAAAGTTCCACATTTTATTCGAAATTTTTGAAGAATTTGAGATGAAGATTACTGACTTAGTTCATCCAGTCCTTTTTCGAACTTTTGTTCTCACTCTAAAGCTCTTGTTTTCGTTGGCAAGTATAACTTTTAATCTTCCCAGTGTTTTTCTGTGATCAAACGAATGACTTAAACGGACGGAAATGGAAAGTATTGCAGAATGACCTATCAGCACGGCATTTACCAAACTTTGTAGAGATGTTCATTGCATAACTAGAAATGAACAGCCTCTGAATGTCTTTTTAGATATATATTTGCCATGCCTGAAACACGTATTATGTCAGTTCTTGAAGATTGGTGGAAACTATACCCCTTCCCAACTTATCCCAGAGATTCTATATCAAGCCAGTCAAAATGTTTACACCACAAAGTGCTGTGTGGTGCGTTGCATTATCCTGCTGGAATATTGCAGTCGTACTACCCACAGCACATTATTATCCTTTCTCTGCCTCATGATGACTGAGTGTTGTGTGATGTCCTTACGTTAGTTAGGTTTAAGCAGTTCTAAGTTCTAGGGGACTGATGACCATAGATTTTACGTCCCATAGTGCTCAGAGCCATTTGAACCATTTGAACCACTGTCAAGTGGTTCCTTAAGTGAAGTTTACGCGGGTGTTCAGTGGACGCGTAGATACAATTCGCCATTTCTTTTCCTCTTATCTCGAATCTTGAAGAGATAACTTCCCTTACGGCAAATACGTCGAGCCTGGTTGGGTTAATACTAAAGTGCGTGTCTGGAGACTGAAAATTTGTGGGATTGTACCTATGTAGGAGCCCAGAACTTTCAACCAGCCATAACCTAGACTTCACCTCTCAATGACGTAAATATTCACCAAGACTGACACCTGATCCGGACTGAATGCTAATCTGTAGGCCCCTCTTTCTCCCAGTGGGGTAGGTTAGGGACACGCAAGTCGCTTACTGTTCTCTACCACGACACAAACAAAGGAAGAATTTAATTCACCTTTGTGTAAGAGAACCTTTAAAGCAACGAATGGTGTTGGGAAAAGTGTTACTGTGAGCCCTTTCAGGCGTTCCTCCACGCATTCAGCGTATGGTAACGAAGCAAGTGTAAGTAGGATGTTTAGGTTTTTTTATTAGTAACGCCGCCGCCACGTAGCGCTCTGTATGAAAATCACTGGCTGTGCCGTGTGCAGTCTGTAGCTGGTTTGCATTGTAGTCTGCCATTGTAGTGTTGGGCAGCGGCAGCTGGATGCTTACAGCGCGTAGCGTTGCGCAGTTGGAGGTGAGCCGCCATCTCTCTCCCCACGTCCACCACTACTGGCGGCTCACCTCCAACTGCGCAACGCTACGCGCTGTAAGCATCCAGCTGCCGCTGCCCAACACTACAATGGCAGACAACAATGCAAACTAGCCACAGACTGCACACGGCACAACCAGTGATTTTCATACAGAGCGCTACGTGGCGGCGGCGTTACCAATAAAAAAACCTAAACATCCTACTTACACAAGTTGCTACCTAAATTTTCGATGTTGTCGGGTTTTGTGTGTAGGCAGTTCCGTATTGAATCATTTTATATTACTGTGGGTTTTTACTGAAATCCAAAACCAAAATATGGAACTAATTTTCCGTAATCAGAAACTTCATTTCCTGTCTTACCTGATAAATCTAATTCAAAGATATGACCAAAAAAATGGTTCAAATAGCTCTGAGCACTATGCGACATAGCTTCTGAGGTCATCAGTCGCCTAGAACTTAGAAGTAATTAAACCTAACCAACCTAAGGACATCACACACAGCCATGCCCGAGGCAGGATTCGAACCTGCGACCGGAGTGGTCGCTCGGGCATGGATGTGTGTGATGTCCTTAGGTTAGTTAAGTTGAAGTAGTTCTAAGTTCTAGGGAAGTGATGACCACAGAACCGCACGGCCACTCCAGCGGGCAGATATGACCAAGTAGCCATAAATATTACACTATATCATTTAGTACCTTGGTTATGAAGAGTATGAAAAAAGGATTTAGTGTTTTTGCGATTTAATAGACACAATTCAACTATCCTTCCACATTTGTCTAATGAGTCGTTTTGTAATGTCCACCAGCTCTCCACACCACGGTTTCAGGAGTTGGAGAAATACAGGTATTTGCGGATGTCTGTTTCCTGTGATCATTCGCCAGGTTGTCTACTGATATTGTGGCGCTGATGTGATCGCCACAAACAGATGCGAGATTTATTAGTCAGCAGCGCACACTGCCACTCAGCGTCCCAGTCGAATCAAACGCCACACCACGCACGTCATTCTTGTCTGTGATACGGTGTCATCAGTTGAGGGTTTGGCAGTTGACCTAGAAATAAAGAAACGTAACGTGTTATGGGGCGTTGGGTAATACTTAAATGGTCCGTGTTTCGTTACGCCGTTATGGAAAGACACTTAAATTGTCTTTGCGTACTTCACACCTATCTATGTTACTTATAGGAGCCTGTAAACTGTTTCTGCTGTCAATCGGAAAGCGGTGGAGAACATACTGACCATAATTTCCAGTCTTCAAAGCCAAATTACTCTTTCTGCTCACTGAAAGAAAATGTCCCTACTTGATATTTACTCAGCAGGATCATGAACTATGACTATAAATATAGCTCGCAAGTTCACTTCCTACTTTTACTTGAAAAGCATTCAAGCATCCAGTCTAACATTATCCGAGGACAAACGCACGCATTCGTTCGACTGATGCCAACTGAATGACATCTCAGTGTGAAGCGATTGCCAGCTGCGGTGATCGTGTGGCCGTGCGGTTCTAAGCGCTCAGTCCGGAACCGCGTGACTGCTCCGGTCGCAGGTTCGAATCCTGCCTCGGGCATGGATGTGTGTGATGTCCTTAGGTTAGTTAGGTTTAAGTAGTTCTAAGTTCTAGGGGAGTGATGACCATAGATGTTAAGTCCCATATTGCTCAGAGCCGTTTGAACCATTTTTGTGAAGCGATTATTCAGTCTCTCTGGCTGTATTTATAAAATCAAGCGTGAAAGAAACTGATACAGGTATTGGTATTCAAATCGGAGATATATAAACAGGCAGAAGACGGCGCAGCGGTTGGCAACTCCTATGTACGACAAGAAGTGTCTGGTGCAGATGTTATTTTGGTTACTGCTTCTACAATGGCAGGCTATCAAGATTTAAGAGAGCTTGAACACGGTGTTATAGTCGGCGCACGAGAGGTGAGACGCACCATCTTCGAGGTATCGATAAAGTGGGGATTTTCCCGTACGACCATTTGACGAGTGTACCGTGAATATCAGACATTCGGTAAAACGTCAAATCCCCGACACTGTTGCAGCCGGAAAAAGATCCAGCAAGAACGGGACCAACGACGACTGAAGTGACAGAAATGCATCCCTTCCGCAAACTGCTGCAGATTTCACTGCTGAGTCAGAGTCAGCGTGCGAACCATTCAATGAAACATTATCGATATGAGCTTTCTGAGGTGAAGGCCCACTCGCATACCCTTGATAGTTTGATGCGTCGCTTGGACATTGGACTGTTGATGACAGGAAACATGTTACCCGGTCAGACGAGTCTCGTTTCGAATTGTATCGAGCGGATAGACGTGTATACGTGAATGGAGACAACCTCTTGAATACAAGAAACACTTCATGTCAGCAGGGGACTGTTCAGGCTGGTGGAGGCTCTGTAATGGTGTGGGGCGTGTGCATTTTGTGTTACAAGGGTTCTCCGGTACGTCTAGATACGTCTCTGACACGTAACACGTACGTAAGCATCCTGTCTGACCACCTGCATCCATTCATATGCATTGTGCATTCCGACGGACTTGGGCAATTCAGCAGGACAGTGCGACAATCCACACATCCCAAATTCCTACAGAGTGGCTCCAGGAACATTATTCTGAGTTTAAACACTTCCGCTGGCCACAAAACTCCTTAGACATGACCGTCATTGAGCATATCTGAGATGCCTTGCAGTGTGCTGTTCGGAAGACATCTCCAACTTCTCGTACTCTTTCGGCTTTATGGGCAGCACTGCAGGATTCATGGTGCCCTTTCCCTCCAGCACCGCTTCAGATTCTAGTGGAGTCCATGCCGCGTCGTGTTGGGGCGCTTCTGGGTGCTCGCGGGGGACCTAGACGATATTAGGCAGGTGTACCAATTTCTTCGGCTCTTCATTGTACCGGTTGATCAGTCACGATACAACTTTTTCAGCAACTGAAGCAAAGTTAACTCTTTTATATAAGAAATTAAAAGGATTGTAAATCGTTAGACGACAGAGCTAACAGTTAATAAGTATCCGAGAAAATGCTGCTTCCTGTGCCTAGGGTGATTCATAGAAGATACTGCGTTTGCTGGTCCGCTGCCCCCATATACCGGGTGATCAAAAAGTCAGTATAAATTTGAAAACTGAATATATCACGGAATAATGTAGATAGAGAGGTACAAATTGACACACATGCTTGGACGGACATGGTGTTTTATTAGAACAAAAAAAGTTCACAAAAAGTCCGACAGATGGCGCTGGGCAGCAAAACGACAGCAACTGCTACCGTGACGGGTAAGAGTTACGCCGATATGTTACAGAATCGCATCATCCCCACCCTGGCTGATAAAAGCTTGCTGGAACGTACGATGTTTATGCAGGATGGCGCTCCACCCCATATTGCTGGACGCTTGAAAGATCTTTTGCGCGCGTCGTTTGGTGATGATCGTGTGCTCAGCCGCCACTTTCGTCATGCTTGGCGTCCCTGGTCCCTAGACCTCAGTCCGTGCGATTATTGGCTTTGGGGCTACCTGAAGTCGCAAGTGTATCGTGATCGACCGACATCTCTAGGGATGCTGAAAGACAACATCCGACGCCAATACCTCACAATAACTCCGGACATGCTTTTGAGTGCTGTTCACAACATTATTCCTCGACTACAGCTATTGTTGACGAATGATGGTGGACATATTGAGCATTTCCTGTAAAGAACATCATCTTTGCTTTGTATTACTTTGTTATGCTAATATTGCTATTCTGATCAGATGAAACGCCGTCTGTCGGACATTTTTGAACTTTTGTATTTTTTTGGTTCTAATAAAACCCCATGTCATTTCAAGCATGTGTGTCAATTTGTACCTCTCTATCTGCATTATTCCGTGATCTATTCAGTTTTCAAATTTATACAGACTTTTTGATCACCCGATATATGGGAGCAGCGGAGCAGCAAACGCAGTGTCTTCTGTGAATCACCCTAGGCACAGGAAGCAGCATTTTCTCGGATACTTATTAACTGTTCGCTCTGTCGTCTAGCGATTTACAATCCTTTTAATTTCTTATACAAAAGAGTTAACTTTGCTTCAGTTGCTGAAAAAGTTGTACCTTGACTGCATTTAAACCTTGCTAGCTAGAATTCCTAGAACCGAACCACCAGCAGGATATGACATCTGAACTGCCTCTAAGATTTCTTGTACCTGTAGTTATTTACAATACAATCTTGAAGCCTTGTAAAGCTATGTTATTGCATGATTGTAATTGAGTGCTGCAATTAGAACTTTCTCTTACACATACAAATGATAATTAATCTGTCATGAATCAGGACGTTTTCATCAGGTTACCTTCCATTAGGAAAGCTGGTGCACTCAGCGACTGTGATATTACTTATAAATTATAGAGCGCAACAATCAATCGTCATTTTTTTGCAGGTTTTATTTGAAAAATTCAGATTTCGGCTAGTGCCTAGACATTATCAATGCACTATTTTCTAGTTTCGATTAATGTCAGTTCTCTGTTGTTCGGGAGTCAGTCACCGTTCTCCGAATAGAACTAAAATTCAAAGAACTGTGACTGACTCCCGAACAACTGCTGTTCATATTGTATATTAATGATCTTGCGTAAAATACTACCAGTATTCTCAGACATTTCGCATCTGATGCAGTTATCTACAACGAAGGACAATCTGAACGATGTGGCACAATTACCCAGCCAGAACTCAAAAGTTTACAAAGTGCTGCAAGGAATGCAAACTTGCTTACAATGTTCAGACGTTTAAAACTGTGGACCTTTCCAAACGCGAAAGCATAGTATCCTCCAAATGTAATATTAGAGAGTCAAATGTGGAACCGGTAAACTCATATAAATATCTAGGTGTAACACTAAGTAGCGAGATGAAATGGAACCATCAAATATGCTCAGTCGTGGGTAAAGCAGGTGGCAGACTCCAGTTTATCGATAGAATACTGGGGAAATGCAATATCTACTAATGATAGTGGTTATATATGACTGGTACGACCCAACTAAAAAATTTTTTGAAGTGTGTGAGACCAATACCATATAGGATCAACGGGGAATATTGAACGTATACAGAAAAGGGCTGCACGAATGATCAGAATTTCGTCTGGGCCACACGACAATCTCAGTGAGGTGTTGAAAAAATCGACGTGGCACACTCTTGGAGATAGACAAAAAAATTTGTGACAAAATTTTTTAACATACATTCAAGAAACAGCTTTAACTCGAGGAATGTACTGCAACTCCCGTGTATATCTGGAGGACAAGACAAGACAAGACTGATTACAGCATACAAAGAGGCGTTTAAACAACCACTCTTCCCGCCTTCCGTACTTGAATAGAATGGAAGAAAGCCGTAATAATTGGCACAGTGGGACGTACCCTCTGCCATGCACTTCACTTGATTTGCAGAGTACGGATGTAGATGTAGATAGTTTCTGGTAGATTTGGCAGCTATGTGTGCTACATTTCACAACCTGTGTACTTATATTTGGCAACTATGTGTGCTACATTTCACAACCTGTATACTCCCAAATTACTTACAAATTTCATGTACTCTTCCTTCTGTGCTGTGTAAATACAATAAATATCGTTTCATTATTTACAACTGTTTATGGTATTTCTGTTTTAATGGCCAGCATTGTGCAGGTAGATGCAGACAAGGATTTGTCCCCAGATTCCTGAAAGACTATTTGCAATGTAAACCTCACTAGGATAATTTGCTTGGGACTTTGCAATGGGCGAATGATTTGAGATAAATGCAAGCTAAGGAAGCGGCAGACGCTAGAGAGTACGATCTATGAAACCGAATTGGAATTCCATCTGGTCGTGCTGACTCAGTTGTTTCCAACTCTCTCAGCTGTTTCTCTACGCCTAGAGTGCCTGTTTTTATGTTCTTCATGATGAGGTCTGTGCGAAAGTCTAACGATGGTGTGTTTGTACGGTGCTCCTACATGAGTAATGTCATCGTAAGCGTGACACCTTGAGAAGTGCCAGCCAACCACAAAGTGGTCATGCCATCCGTACCTCTTCCCCTTCTTATTTTTTTTACTTCATTTTTCACTATTTGGTTTCCGCTTGCTGTCCATTACATGGTTCAGCAGGGTACAGACATGGATAGTAATTTTAAAACATTTTTGTATTTTACTGTTGTTATCAAAATCGGAGGCATCTGTGGCACATTGAAAGTTTGGGTGACCGTTAAGAAGAGGGTGTGCTAAGAAATAATGCTTCCGAATTCTTTATGTGAAAACTCTTAACGCTTTCTTAAAAAAAAGTAACATAATTAACGTTCTACATCTTTATTTTTCAAGTCTACATATTAATTTCTCAACACAGTCACACTGGCAGCGTACACATTTCTCCCAAAGAGGCGTCAGTATGTTGGTACCGTTAATGTAAATATTTGACTTCGTTGATAGAGCCACAACCTCACCTCCACTTGCACCGCTTCATCACTATGAAATTTGAGTCCACGGGGGTATTCTGCAAGTTTTGATAACGATAAAAATCGTATAGGGCCATATCTGGTCTGTACGGAAGATGATCGATGGTAGTGAATCCGAGGCGACGCAGATGTAGCAGCGCTCGTGTGGGCACTGTAATGCTGAATGACAGAGAGCTACATATGTGGTCGAAGTCTTCGAATTCCTGCTTTCGGTATTCAGAGATTTTAGCACGTCTACGTCACGCACCGCTATGTTATGCGCTACGATTCGGAGCCCTCTAGCGGCAGAGCGTTGCAACTAAACTCAGCGAAGTGGGAAAGTCGACGAAGTAATCTTAAAGATATGTATTAAATCAATCAATATTAAGAACAGATTAAGATATTCGGAGTCATTACTTTTCAGTGCGCCCTCGTAATACCTGAAAGAAATTGTCGGTTGGGGGGGGGGGGGGGGGGGCAGTGAGAGGCGGTCGTTAACAGACTGTGACCCTTCCTAGATCCGAGCCCTGGAGCCCAGCCTAAGAAGTGACGGAGCAGTTCTGCGGGCACCATTAGGCATAACTTAGCACACGGTAGTGTGGTGGGTGGGGCGGCGCTCGTCGCTTAGAGAGTCTGCTCGCGCCTTGCGGGCTCTCCTAGACGGGCAGAGGGTCCGCTTGGCTCTGGCGGCACGCCCCGTCCTCTCGGATGCATAAAACATGGCGCCGGCCATTCCGGAAAATTGCGTGCCATTACCGCGAACGGCCTTCTGAAGCAGTTTCTGGAACACTTCTAGCCCGCCGATGCATAACTCCGTGCGCGGTCTCCCGCCGCTATTTACCACCACCCAGTTGGCGCCGCGGCACCTGGGCGCATGGAGAGAGGTGCCTGCTGGCTTGATCGCCACACCTGGCGGTGCAGTCGCGGAGTCAAGTGCTCCGCGAGGCTCTGGGATTTCCCAATAGTATACGGACGGTCGCAAAGCCACCATTTATAACGTAGTTAACGTCACTACGGTAAATAAAAATACCTCGACTAAATATTAATATCTAGGTTTCTAATCCATTCCACCGCTGTGTTGATGGCATTCATAAAATCATTCCACGTGCACTTATAGCATCGTAGGACGCACTGCTCTCTTATATGTCTGATTGTTTCAGAGCACCATAGTCACAACTCGGAAACCCCAGAAGGTCTCACTTGTAGAGTGAGTCGAAAACAACGACCACATCCAGTGCGTATTTTATTTAATTTGACCCACAGTTTTCAGTCAAGTTCGACACCCACATTATGGCAGTTATAGTTCTTGAATGATTCCCGTTCTCGATAATTTCCGGTTTGTTGGCAGTTCTTGTTCCAGAGGTATCTTACCTTGCTGTTACTTGTTACTAGTTGTTCAGCATACAGTAGCTGGTGACTCAAAGTGAGCGTATTTCTTCGTAAGATAGGAGGCATATCGTGATGAATGGATAGATTCTTATCCTTTTGTATATTGACGTAATCTCTAAGCAGCGTCTCAGTTCTGCGAACCTTTTATGGGTAGATATTACTTAGCAGTGGTAGCCAGTAGAAGGGAGTTGGGCTGGTTGCACCAATAATGAAGCGTATCGTGTTTTTGAGCTGCGCATCAATGAGGCTGGTACGACAACTATTACACTACACTGAAGCACAATGCTCAGCACCAGAGAAAAACCAGTGCAAGAGCCGATATATGCAAAGTCTCCATTGAAACCACACTTCCTGCGACCCCCCCCCCCCCCCACCCTAACCCCCGCCCCACCAGGTCTTGTCACGCCGCCTCTGTACGGTTCTTAATCTTGGCTCATGTGTTTGGTAGATGTTTTTTATAGGATGAAATACGGTCTAGTTTGATGGGAAGATACCTGAGGTCCTTGTTCTGCCGAAGAATACTGTCATCGCATTGCAGCTCTGTGTTAGTTTCTTTGTAGTTAAAATGAAGCGCACAAACCTCCTCTTTCTGGTACTGAGCTTCAGTCTCCATTTTTTAAAATTATGAGTTAAGGGCAGCTAAGTCTTCTGTCAGTTTTTCCTTTGACAGACTAAGCTCTTTTGATTGACAAGCCAGATCAGTATCGTCTCCAGAGCAGATTTTCCTTGAAGATGTCTTTGGAACGTCAGTAATATTTAGGCTGAACAGGAGAGGAGCGAGGACTGAGTCATGTGGAAGCCCATTATTTAGTTTCATTACTGAACTTCTATTGTCGCCAGAGCAAACCTGAAAGTAACGATTACAATCAAGTCATTAATAAGATATGCTGACGTTCGGCAGTTATTTATTTTCACTAATTAGTAAATCACCCCTTCTCTCAAGACTTTGTCATATGCTGCCGTGAGATCGATAATGATCACAAATGTTTTTAGTTTCTCCTGGAAACTGGCCTCTATGACAGTTGTCACAGCAAGTAATTGGTCGTTGTATATTCGATGGGGCCTAAATCCCGCTTGTTTTATTTGGAACTGTTCTAAGATACACCCACTAACTTTATTGTAAATGAATCTCTCCAAGACTTTATACGTGCAACTAAGCACAGAAATTGTCCGACAGTTTTGCGGGAGATCTTGTGATTTGTTAGGTTTGAAGACTGATATAATTTTTTTCAAGTTCTTCGGAAGAATTATACTCTTCAAAACAATAGAGAAAAAGCGCTTTTCCCCTCAATATGGAATAAAAATTCTGGATGTATATTATCAGCCACGGAGCCTTATCACTTTTAACCTCTGCTAAAGCTACGTCTATTTGATCTAGGCTGGCTGGGGAAGAGAATTTTGGATCATTTGGAGACTGAGCTTTTGGATTTGTTAACTCTCCTGGAGGTATGCTGTTTATCCGTGGACGATCAGAACGTTTACACTACATGACTAGCAATATGACTGGCTGAAATACCAGCCATCTCATCAGATTCATTAAAGGAGCCACTAAACTCACCGGAAAAGACCAAGCCTTTCTAATTGAATGTTTGAAACTTTGGTTTCCTGCCTCTCAAAGTAGCTCACGTTCCTTGCATTATCAAAACTATGAAGTAGTTCATCTGCAATGCTCCTGCCTCCACTTCTGATAAACTGTTCGCGTCTTTCATCCAACGCTGGATATATCATTTCATATATACACGAAGAATATCTTTTTTAACAGATGCAAGAACAGCTCCAACAAAACGACTGTTGCTCTGGGGTTCTGGTGGAATGAAACAAATATTTTTCTCCATGGCGAAAATTGAAAACGTTACACAACGAGCGCCTTAACAAAACTCTACGAAGCTGACATTGCAGTGTTCCTATGGCTGCGACATATATTGACTTAAATTTTATCCTTACGCGAGCTTATTTTCCGCACCGAGAAGTACCAGTCCAGTAGGTGAAGAACAGCGTGGGTAAACCAGGGTTACTGGGAGTGGCTGAAACGCTAATGGAATTTTTGAGGTAGAGATCACAGCGTAGCATTCTACAAGAGTTCATATCTTGAGTTTCCATGCATCATTAACATTCACATTTTCGTACCACACTACACCATCACAACGTTACTAGATGGGCAAGATATTTCGAGGAGACTGGATGTATATGCGAGGAAGAAAACCACAGTATCGCCATAGGTCGAGAACGAGTCGTGGAAATTCGTACCATCTACGAAAGGAGCCCCAGAAAATCCACGCATTGTGCCAGCAGAGAAATCACTGTGTCGCAATCAAGAGTGTGGCGTGCATTGGGGAAGAGTCTGCAGTGCTTAAAGATTTCAAATGTGTCAGGTGCTAAAACCATCCGATAAATCGAAACGGAGACAATTATGCATTGCTTTTCAAGCGTGCATGGAGAATAATGGTTTCAAAGACAGACTGATCCTCTGACAGGATAGTTAAGATACATTTCATTTTAGTGGCAAAGCAAGCATTATATGAGAACATTGGCCACACAAAACCCGCATGCCTCTCAGGATCATGATCGCGACTCTTCGAAACTTAACGCTTTGTGCACCCTAACCAACCGAAGACTCTTTGGTCCTTTCTTGTTTGCAGAATCTACGACTACAGCCACAACGGATGTCGATATACTTCATCTCTGTTTGTTGTATCAACTGTATGTACTAGTATGCCCCTTCATTTTGCAGCAAGACAGGGTCTCGTACGCAGTCGCCTCTACGAAGATCTTCCACGGCGCTGGATTGGTTGTGCTGGACCGAATGATTTGCCGTTCCAGATGTGGCCTCCCAAGTCGCCTGACCTTACACTAATCGACATTTTGCTTTCGGGGATGTGTTAAGGACATGGTTTACATACCCCATTTCCGCAGGGCTTACAGCAGCTAAGACATCAGACAGACGGCTCTGCCAACTCCACTGATCTTGCTACGCTGAAACGGTTCTGCCACGAAATACAATAGCGGATGGAAATCTGCCTTGTCACAAATGGAGCCTACATCGAACCTCTATGTACGTCCATAGGAACTGTGTCTTTCTGATATAAATGCATTACTGCAGTCACAGGAATACATTCCTTTTGTTCTTTCATTTTGAATCCCTCTGTATTGATCGTATCTTCTAGCAACGTACGCTCCCAGAATTTTAATACCCTAAACAACACCGTTATGCGGAACGCCTGTCTTCTGGCTGCTGATACTGGGATTTCGTAACAACCTCCATGAAGCTTTCGCCATGAGTGAATGAAGCTGTAACGAAACGCACTGTTCTCGTTTGTAGCACCTCTATTCCCTCTATAAACACTATCTCGTAAGGACCCCAGACTGACGACCAGTATTCACGAATGGTTTGAATGAGTCTTTTTTAAGCTACTTGCTTTGTCGCTGAATTACGCTTACAGGGGATTCTTGCAGTGAATCTCAGTCTGGCATCTGCCTTACCTTACACTTTAAATCGCTATTCGCATACTCCTAGGTATTTAAAGGATGTGACTGTTTCAGCTGACTGTTGTGGAATTGTTTTCAAATGGTTCAAATGGCTCCGAGAACTACGGGACTTAACATCTGAGGTCATCAGTCCCCTAGAACTTAGAGCTACTTAAACCTAACTAACCTAAGGACATCACACACATCCATGCCCGAGGCAGGATTTGAACCTGCGACCGTAGCAGTCACGCGGTTCCGGACTGACGCTCCTAGAACCACTCGGCCACCACGGCCAGCTGCAATTGTGTAATCGTATAAAATGTGTATTTCTGACGAGTCACGCAAAACGAAGGGCTGTATCATTGTAAGCTGTACAGACACGAGCGAGCAGGCCGGGACGTTCCTCAGTTCACTACCACTACCGCCTCGCGATTATGACATGCATGTGCTTAGCATATTAAGGAGTCCAACATAATCTAAGAGTGCAACTAAAAGTTAAAATAACTTTATCAAAATTGGTCAGTGTATGCCTCAATATATTAATGTTAACAACGCAAGTTATTTCCACATCCGTCGATGACACTCCATGCAAAGCAACAAGCTGTGACCTCGCTACCAAGAGATCCTCAGTCCAGTCACAAATATCGTCTGAAACCTCTTACAATCGTACTTTTGATAATAAGAGTAGGTGTAGTACGGAGTCAAACGCTTTTCGGAAACCGAGAAGTATTTTATCTACCTGACCGCGTTGATCCACGTCTTTCAAGATCCAATGTAAGAAAAGTGTGGGTTGGGTTCCAAATGCTCTACTCATAGAAATCCAAGCCAGCTGTGCGTCAGATCGAACTGCGCTCGAATGACGTAAGTCTCCGTTAGTCAACGCTGCTTCAACTCTAGGCCACAGATCGTCAGTCACAGCAGCAGGCGAGTGGTGGCGTAGCAGTCTCTCAGCAACTGGTGACCAGATGTTTATAACAGTGAGAGATCTGGGGAACCTAGTGGCGACGGCCATACCCGAATATTCTCTTTATTGAGAGATGTCAGAACAGCACGTGCTGTATATGGTACTGCGTTAATGTGTTGAAGCATAAGAACAAATGGGAATCGATGGAAGTTTACAGTCACCAGCCTAAAAACGTCAGAATTGTAATGATTGCTTTCCAAATTACCATTTACGTTACAACCGTGTAACTGTGTTCTATATCCACTAGCACCCAATACCGTCACGTTAGGAACTGAGTCGATATGCTGATGACAGATGCAATCTGGCAGTAGTGATTACTGATGGATGCGGCATCGTTCGAAGATCGCGATGCCATAACAGAGTAGGTAGCTCACATCGATACCGCAGAAGATAGCGATGTCTCGCTGTATACTGCAGTAACAAATGGGAGAGGTGCTGGCTGAGCCAAACCCTCTCTACCAGCTTCGCAGCGTTACTGCACGTACACAGCAGAACAAAAAAGGCTCTGCCATATTTGTGACCTCCGATCAGGAAGACAACATCATATATTTAGGACACATGTGTTACTCGTCTCTTAGATTCTGAACCTTGTACTTCAAGAGAAGAGTTTAGTAAATGTGTGCATGAAGTGAAACTTCAATATTCAAAGACAGTTGTAATTATTCGGCATATTCCTGTGGCAATGGATTGTATAATGTTAAGTACATATTTTTGTAATTCTTGAAAGAAAATGAACTAATAATTCATATGTTGTAGTTTCATTCCGCCTCCCGGCGCACTCAAAGTACCCACATTTACAGCGAACGATTGCAGTTTCGTCAAGTCACAACAGTAGGTATATGTACATCTACATTTACACGCCAGCTGTGCGTCAGATCGAACTGCGCTCGAATGACGTAAGTCTCCGTTAGTCAACGCTGCTTCAACTCTAGGCCACAGATCGTCAGTCACAGCAGCAGGCGAGTGGTGGCGTAGCAGTCTCTCAGCAACTGGTGACCAGATGTTTATAACAGTGAGAGATCTGGGGAACCTAGTGGCGACGGCCATACCCGAATATTCTCTTTATTGAGAGATGTCAGAACAGCACGTGCTGTATATGGTACTGCGTTAATGTGTTGAAGCATAAGAACAAATGGGAATCGATGGAAGTTTACAGTCACCAGCCTAAAAACGTCAGAATTGTAATGATTGCTTTCCAAATTACCATTTACGTTACAACCGTGTAACTGTGTTCTATATCCACTAGCACCCAATACCGTCACGTTAGGAACTGAGTCGATATGCTGATGACAGATGCAATCTGGCAGTAGTGATTACTGATGGATGCGGCATCGTTCGAAGATCGCGATGCCATAACAGAGTAGGTAGCTCACATCGATACCGCAGAAGATAGCGATGTCTCGCTGTATACTGCAGTAACAAATGGGAGAGGTGCTGGCTGAGCCAAACCCTCTCTACCAGCTTCGCAGCGTTACTGCACGTACACAGCAGAACAAAAAAGGCTCTGCCATATTTGTGACCTCCGATCAGGAAGACAACATCATATATTTAGGACACATGTGTTACTCGTCTCTTAGATTCTGAACCTTGTACTTCAAGAGAAGAGTTTAGTAAATGTGTGCATGAAGTGAAACTTCAATATTCAAAGACAGTTGTAATTATTCGGCATATTCCTGTGGCAATGGATTGTATAATGTTAAGTACATATTTTTGTAATTCTTGAAAGAAAATGAACTAATAATTCATATGTTGTAGTTTCATTCCGCCTCCCGGCGCAGTCAAAGTACCCACATTTACAGCGAACGATTGCAGTTTCGTCAAGTCACAACAGTAGGTATATGTACATCTACATTTACACGCCGCAAGCCACCCAACGGTGTAGGCGGAGGGCACTTTACGTGCCACTGTCATTACCTCCCTTTCCTGTTCCACTCGCGTATGGTTCGCGGGAAGAAAACCTCCGTGCCCGCTCGACTCTCTCTACTTTTTCATTCGTGATCTCCGCGGGAGATATAAGTAGGGGGAAGCAATATATTCGATACCTCATCCAGAAATTGACCCACTCAAAACCTGGACAGCAAGCTACACCGCGATACAGAGCGCTTCTCTTGCAGAGTTTGCCACTTGAGTTTGTTAAACATCTCCGTAACGCTATCACGGTTACCAAATAACCCTGTGACGAAACGCGCCGCTCTTCTTTGGATCTTCTCTATCTCCTCCGTCAACCCGATCTGGTACGGATCCCACACTGATGAGAAATTCTCAAGTATAGGTCGAACGAGTGTTTTATAAGCCACCTTCTTTGTTGATGAACTACATTTTCTAAGGACTCTTCCAATGAATCTCAACTTGGTACTTGCCTTACCAACAATTAATTTTATATGATCATTCCACTTCAAATCGTTCCGTACGCATACTCCCAGATATATTACAGAAGTAACTGCTACCAGTGTGTGTTCCGCTATCATATAATCATACAATAAAGGATCCTTCTTTCTATGTATTCGCAATACATTGCATTTGTCTATGTTAAGGTTCAGTTGCCACTCCCTGCACCAAGCGCCTATCCGCTGTAGATCTTCCTGCATTTCGCTACAGTTTTATAATGCTGTAACGTCTCTGTATACTACAGCATCATCCGCGAAAAGCCGCATGGAACTTCCGACACTATCTACTAGGTCATTTATATATATTGTGAAAAGCAATGGTCCCATAACACTCCCCTGTGGCACACCAGAGGTCACTTTAACGTCTGTAGACGTCTCTCCATTGATAACAACATGCTGTGTTCTGTTTGCTAAAAACTCTTCAATCCAGCCACACAGCTGGTCTGATATTTCGTAGGCTCTTACTTTGTTTATCAGGCGACAGTGCGGAACTGTATCGAACGCCTTCCGGAAGTCAAGAAAAATAGCATCTACCTGGGAGCCTGTATCTAATATTTTCTGGGTCTCATGCACAAATAAAGCAAGTTGGGTCTCACACGATTGCTGTTTCCGGAATCCATGTTGATTCCTACAGAGTAGATTCTGGGTTTCCAAAAACGACATGATACTCGAGCAAAAAACATGTTCTAAAATTCTACAACAGATCGACGTCAGAGATATAGGTCTATAGTTTTGCGCATCTGCTCGACGACCCTTCTTAAAAACTGGGACTACCTGAGCTCTTTTCCAATCATTTGGAACCTTCCCTTCCTCTAGAGACTTGCGGTACACGGCTGTTAGAAGGGGGCAAATTCTTTCGCGTACTCTGTGTAGAATCGAACTGATATCCCGTCAGATCCAGTGGACTTTCCTCTGTTGAGTGATTCCAGTTGCTTTTCTATTCCTTGGACACTTATTTCGATGTCAGCCATTTTTTCGTTTGTGCGAGGATTTAGAGAAGGAACTGCATTGCGGTCTTCCTCTGTGAAACAGCTTTGGAAAAAGGTGTTTGGTATTTCAGCTTTACACGTGTCATCCTCTGTTTCAATGCTTCTGTTTGTCTGGGAGGTTTTGGCTGCGTTTAAATTTGCAGTGAAGCTCTCTTTGCTTTCGCAGTAGTTTCCCAACTTTGTTGTTGAACCAAGGTGGGTTTTTCCCGTCCCTCACAATTTTACTCGGCACGTACCTGACTAAAACGCATTTTACGATTGCCTTGAACTTTTTCCATAAACACTCAACATTGTCAGTGTCGGAAAAGAAATTTTCGTTTCGATCTGTTAGGTAGTCTGAAATCTACCTCCTATTACTCTTGCTAGACAGATAAACCTTCCTCCCTTTTTTATATTCCTATTTACTTACATATTCAGGGATGCTGCAACGGCCTTATGATCATTGCTGCGCTTACAGATTCGAAAAGTTTGGGTATGTTTTTATCAGAAGGTCCAAGATGTTATCTCCACGAGTCGGGTCTCTGTTTAATTGCTAGAGGTAATTTTCGGATAGTGTACTCAGTATAATGTCACTCGATGCTGTGTCCCTACCACCCACCCTAAACATCTGAGTGTCCCAGTCTATATTTGGTAAATTGAAATCTCCACCTAAGACTATACCATGCTGAGGAAATTGATGTGAAATGTATTCCAGATTTCCTTTCTGTTGTTCTGCCACCAATACTGCTGAGTCTATTGTGATACTTCACATAGTACCGGGAGTAATCTGAAAAGACGACACAGTTCCACTACTGTTTTCCCCGTTGGCCAGACTACTGTCGGTGCGCATCTGTCTGCTGCGGCGTCATGCCAAGGGAAATTGCAGCGATGTTCGCTGTACTGACATCCTGTGGTTCTCCAGATGTTGTTGTACTGTGCGTGTGGATACTTGTCTTCCTGGAAACAAGGCAATTTCACGAGTCAAGGTGCGTGAAGTGGTGGACGATTAAGCACAGTCAGGAAAACCAAATATGACCTCTCGGGCGCTAGTCACATGGAGCTGCTAAGATTCTGCATGGCGTTCGATATGGCACTCCTGACTCCACTTCTTTCATAGAACCATGAAAGTCGTTAGTAACGAAACGCAGACTCATTTGTCTTTGATAACTAGTTGACTGGTGACCAGTACTTTTTTAGTTCTCTTCATTTTTATTCATTCACGATGCTTTCTTTTATCCAATTACTTAATACTATACGTCTGTAAAAAAAATATTTTATTTTCGCAAGATCAGCAACTAAAAATAAAATTTTTATTTTCTTTAATATCAATAATTTTTGACTGTCAATTTATATTAGTAATTGCAACTAATATTTGTTACTTAAAATTTCCATTTGTAACTATACATGGTATTTAAAAAAGTCCAAAGAAGAGAGCTGCTACTAATAAGATTCGAACCAGTGATTTTACGGTTACAAAACTGTTGTGCTACACACTTAGATGCTTGTGAATACATTGTTCATTCAGAACTGTTTTGCACATACTACAGCTTTGAAACCTTATAATCTTCGAAGCCGGTTGATTGAGTTTTTGAAAATGTGTTTACTGCTTCAGAATAATGATGCCCGACTATGAACCTTAAAATTCTGTAATTGTAAAGAAAATCGTAAAGGGCTACTCCGCAGGGCCGCCATCAGATGGGACGTGTTTCTCATCGCAGAGCTCGCCAGACGTGTCTTACGTCATGGTTGCTGTATGATCTGAAACGACCTGCTGCATCAGACGGAACGTGTTCCTGAGCGTGATCAGGACTACAGAGTTCTCCAGCGGCAGTTGTCGGCCACGACTGGACGCAAATCACCGGTGTCTACAACAGAGAGTTGCTAGTAGTGCAATGGTTCAAATGGCTCTGATCACTATCGGACGTAACATCTGTGGTCATCAGTCCCCTAGAACTTAGAACTACTTAAACCTAACTAACCTAAGGACATCACACACATCCATACCCGAGGCAGGATTCGAACCTGCGACCGTAGCAGTCGCACGGTTCCGGACTGAGCGCCTAGAACCGCGAGACCACCGCGTCCGGCTAGTAGTGCAAAAATAGATAAGCTACAATCGATAACTAGAAACAAAATGTAGTATAAATCTCTTCTGCTATACATTATATTAAAAATGCGCTATTAATGTTTCATGTGCTCCAGGTCCACTTCTGTTGCTCTCTTTCTTATTTTTTGACTTCCCACATTGTACATGTTCCACATATTTAAAAATTTTGTTTGGTATTCCCTTGAATTCAATAGGTCCAGTGTAACATGTTTCACTTTGCTACCCACAAGACCACATCTTAGCCATGTTGTTCACTTTGTCATATAAAGAGTATTGAACGGCGAGGTAATCACCCGGTGACATAGACGGCAATCTTGTAAAACAATGGTCAATGTTCTCTGGTACATTGACAAAATCGAACAAAATCTGCTTTTGATGGAAAGTGCTCTTCTTTATCATAAATAACAGAGTACTGGAGACCATATTTCTATTAAACTAATTACAAACTCCCAGAATATTTTATAAAACAGAAAAATTTATAGCTAGCCAGACGAGACTTACAGTCTCTGCTTTTAAGCTCACGGTCATGTCACTTGTGCGACAGTTTCGTCATGGTAGTAGAGTTGAAGTTGTAGTACACAGTATATACAAATGTTTAAAGGCCGTAACTGACAGATGTCGTCATTTGGTACTTAACTGTAACATACTGTACAATAAACGACGCGTTTTTGTTAAGTTATCAATGGACCATAGCTTTGAAACGACATTCCTTCATAGGTTACAAGTTAAAAAGGGAAAATCATCAAGCACGGGAGGTCTATAACTACAAATATTCAGTTTCCTGCCATTTTATTACAACAAATCGCCCCAACCCGCGCCGTTCCGAGATATCCTCAGTGAGGCAGTGCTTTGAAGCAGTTTATATTCAAAGCACGTACACTGTAACATAAAAACCACCAAATATGGAAATCTCCTCCATATGACTTAATTAAATATTAAGTCTCTTATTTTTTTCATGTGACTTAGAACTTTGAGGAAAAACTTTGCCTTGGCAGATTCTTCCGTTCCCGCTTCACAACATATGTGGACATGAAATTCCGTTACTGACGTCACAAAATTCTACCAGATCCTCATTCACGAACGCTTTCACGTCATGTGGAAGAATGCCTTAAGGTCCCCATGTTAGACTGATAGCGAATATTCATCAAACTCATCTGATAGTAGAAATGTTCGAAAATCGAATTGAAAAAGTTGCTGCCTTGAGTGAACAGAGCAGTTGAAATGGACCTCAAGTAGTCCAACTGGCCTTTTATCCTTGGAAAGGATTAGCAGCTGTACCTTCGAAGTTGAAACAAGAACGGAGGTAATGGAACGGGGAACGAGACCGAGGCAGGAGTGAGGAATGGCTGGATGAAATGAGGAACGAGACTGACTGAACGAGACGGACGTGGGAACGAAAATGGTGGAACTGGAACGAGGAATGGCACTGGCTTAATGAGACTGAGCCGGGAATGCGGAATGGCGGGAACTTGAATGAGGAACGAGACCGACTGAGCAAGTCTAAAGCGGGAACGAGAAACGGCGGAACTTGAGCGAGCAGTGAGGATGGCTGAAGAGACTGAGGCTGGAGTGAGGAACGGTGGGAGATGAATGAGAACAGGGACCACTGAATGAGGAAGGAATGGGGAACAGTGAATCTGGAACGAGGAATGAGGCCGGACAGATGAGATCAAGAGAGGAACAAAAATTACCTGAAGTCAATGGCAAAGACCGTTCCTCGGTCTTTCGTTCGGTTTACTGAACATTCACTATTCATGTTATCCCTACCAATGCGAACAGAAATAGCTTGAGAAGAAGAACTACAGCTCCAATAGACTATAATCTGGACGTGGTCGTAATGTAACACATGCTGGTAGATGATTATCCTTCCACACAATCTTCTCGCAAAAAAACTAACACTCTAATGTGTGTAGTTAGTAAGGAAACTGCTGTGTAATCTTTCATTATACACATAATGTAGACTGTGTTACTACTACACATTCAGTGCCGTTGCACTGAAATGCTAATAATTTGCAGATCCAAGAATGTTGTATACTTCGTAACAATTTAACTTTTGTTGCTTACTACCTTCGTGGGATTGCAGTTTAAATAGCCAGCAGTGTGTATTGAGAACGAAAGCACCACTACCACATTTTCTTATTTTACTCCGGAACAATTTCTTTATCTTTGAAAAAGTGCCCTCCATTTAAACGTACTAGTCTTATCGCAGGAAAAACCTTAAAGTCAGTAACATTTAGAAACATGAGCAGTACGCTCGGTATCTTGTAAACAGACAGTATGTGGTACAATATCGAACGGATATCGGAAATCTAGGAATATGCAATTTGTCCGTTTGTCTGCACTCATGAATCATTGGATAGTAAGTTTGAATAAAGCGAAGTTTGTTTCGCATAGGATTTCGTTGTAGAGACTGATCACTCATACAAAAGTCGAAAGACGTCGTATCTTTTCGTACCTTTACATGTACTACGTTATTCACTTATGTTGATCGTTATTTCTGTGTTTTTGCACTAAGCGCTTGTGACGATTCCATGTTCTCTTACTTCATGCATCTTATAAGTTTATTCTATATTTATCTGTTTCACTTCGTCACTTCAACGTCAATTTACAGTTCGACTGTTAGCGAAAAAGACGCAGGCAGAACAAGTAAAGCTGATATTTCTGGAATGGAAGTATTCTTGAGTAATCGGCGGTTCTCTTCCTTTAGCGTGTCGGCTGAGACCAGTCGATCGTGGGTAGTAGTTCAGAGTGGTGCGACAGTCTGCTGTAGAAATCTTTGCAGACTGTTCCATGTGCTTTATGAAGCTTTAGGCTAAAATCACTGTTAGTCAAATTGAAAGAATTCCTAACAGTGTTCGCGTCGAAATTCACAATGAGAGTACAATATTTCAATGTGGAATTTCATTCGAGACAGAGGCAGAGAGTATATCTCATTTTTGTTCGGACTTATTGTTGACGATCCTTATCCACTTCCTGAGGAACTCTTAGTAATGAATATACACTGACAGAAAAAATTTGCACCACAGAGAAAGAGCTGTGCGACATAAAATAAAGCTGGACAGACGCGTTTCTACATCTGAAAGATGATGTCCACTCAATTTTCGCACCAGCCGCTTGAGAATGGTGCTAGTAGCATCACCATGAGGACGCAAATCATGTTTGCTTTAAATAAACGCTGTAGCGGTCGTGAGCGTTAGTTACCTTTGACATCCGACGTGATGATAGTGAAGAGTGCCTTTAAGGCGCAAAGACATCATTATTAACACCTCACTGAAGAAGATTGTGTAATACGGCTACGAGAAGCAGGAATGTAGGCAAAGTACGTGATTGCTGGCAGCAGTGGTCACAAGAATGTACAGTCGTAACAAGACTGGGCATCCAGCCATTCTTCATTCCTGCCACGGTCTCGTTCCTCATTTCAACTTCGAAGGTACAGCTATTAATCCTTTGCACGAATAAAAGGGCATTTGGGCCACGTGACACTACCGAGACGGAAGAAGATCGTATTTTGTGTACGCCTGCGGCGCATCGTGAAATATCTGCAGCAACAAGTTAGGTAGTAGTTGGCACCGCAGTGTCATAACTATTACAAATCGGTTACTCGATGGACAGCTCCTAGCTAGGAGCCCTGAACAGTGCATTCCACTGACCCCAAACCACAGCTATTTCGGACCTTAGTGGTTTGAAGCGAGAGCTCATTGGAGGACAGAATGGAGATCTGTTGTGTTTTCTGATGAAAACTGATCCTGCTTGGTGCCAGTGATGGTCGTGTGTTCGTTACAATGAGGTCAGTTGACGGTCAAAAATCAACCTGTCTGCGTACTAGAGTTATAGTCTGACATGTGATTTCGTATGGCAGTAGGAGCACTCCCATGGTTACCCCACGCACTCTGTCTGCAGATGTATACGTCAGTCTGGTGATTCGAGATGTTGTTCTGCCATTCACTCAGAGCATTCCACGGTGTGTTTTTCCAGGAGGATAACGCTCCACCAAACACCACTGTTGGAACGCAGCATTCCCTACAGAGTGTCAACATGTTGCCTTGAATTACTCGATCATTAGGTCTGTCTCCTGAGCCCGTAAGGGATATCATCGAACGACAACTTCAGCGTCATCCGACAACCGGCATTAACCGTCGCATTGTTGACCGGCGAAGTACAACAGGCATAACCACTCTATGCTCACCGACCAAGTGCAACAGACATAGAACTTGTAACATTATGTGATTGCCTTATCATTTTAAATCAATCACCAATCGAGCAGTCGCTCGGCAACAGCTACAGTTAGCAAATAATGTTGCGAGAATGTAAAAGGTGAACGACCTGTGACATAACTTGTTTATTGTCGAAGCGCCGTCAGAGATGCAGTGAGTTATTGACTTTGAAAACCGCGGCGCGAAAAACGTACAGAAGAATAACACTTTTACACATTTCTTTTTTTTATGTACGAGATATTCTCGATGAACAGTTACTCATTCTTCTCTTGTCTCTTGTAACTAGTGTCGGACGCGCATGTCTTGCCGCCGTATTATTATCGTTAAAAATAATATTATTGTAGTGTAAAGTAAAGTGCAATACTGCATAGCAGTAAATTTATTGTGCGACGTGTATGTGAAAACGTCAAAGGAATTATTGTCATTACCAGAAGAGAAGTGCCAGTCAAAACGGCATCCATGTTAAATTTTTCATTGCAGTGTAAGTTCTTCTATTAATTGCCATAAATTCATATTTAAATGGAATTGGTGAATGGACTATTTATTTAGTGTAGAATCTATGTCTCACTCCTTCATGGAGTTATTTAATGTTATGTTTCTGCCAAATAGAGAGTTCACAGTCACGAATTCTTTCGTCGAAATCGGACGGAAGTTGTATGCGGCGAAATATTTTCTCCGCGCCTCATTCTACTAGTAAACGTATGATAAACTACGGTACCTTAGGAAATTCATGTTGAGCTATCCAAAAGTAATTATATTTTGAATAGGTATTTACTCTCCTCTGCAATGCAACTTCCGACTGATCAGACGATCCAACAAGAGGCAGCCGCACACGGTCGGCGTTTGCAAATATATTTCCACCGCTGATTATAGCTATATGTTGCAGCACAAAAGAAACATATTGTTATAATTAACGACTACGAACGGGGACGTTTATAACGTACGTTTATGTATACACATTACGTAAACATATCGTTGTAAACTCCATCCCACGATCTGACATCCGGCGCCTGTCTAACACAATGCATGAACAGTTGAATGCTTTCACTCAACATTCTAGTGGTTACACTGGTTATTATTGTGCCAGCATTTCAGAAACTTCGATTCTCTTCTTTTTATGATGTTTTTCCGCAGTCCATGATTCTCATCCACACTTTGCAGTGTGCCCTGACACATGGTCTCAGAAATATCTTCCTCAAAATTAAGGCGATACTTAGATATTACATTGTGCAACAGAATTAAATCATCACTTTTTTAAACGCAATAATTTTTTGCCGTTGAGGCGTATGAGTTCGAAATTTGGATCACAGATGCCTCCAAACTACCCATGTAACAATGCAAAAGCGTGGTGCCCGGCGACGACATCATTGCACTCGGAGATGCTTCAAACAACAAAATGTCTACATACGTAATAAAAATCGGCCATAGGTGGGAGGTGGTAGTGGTTCCTTTCTCGTTCCGGACGCTCTAAGCACAGTATTCTGTGGACGGAGTCCAGACCGTCGGTTCCGGCTTTGGCCTATTTTTACATCTTTGCATTTGGTTTATTGGACGTCAGGTAGCCTCAGCAAGTTTATCATTAGTCATTCGTTAGTCAGACGCTAGCCTGGGTTACCATCTTGTGAAGTGAGTGGAGCTCTCGGCACCCTCTATCATGGCTCGCGAAAGTGTTTCTTGCCTGACATACTCAGAGGTCGATTCCTGGTGCACTGTCTGTGACTGGCCCTTGTGTTTTATTATTGCATTTGCTGTTTTATTGTATGTTCCTAATTTTTTTATGCAATTGCCATTCTTGGCGTTACAGCAGGTTTAAAAGGTTGTTCTGCCAAGTTAACCATATTTTGTCTCCCCCGTTTGGTGATCAGTTGCCTGTCTTTTTAAATTGACTTTTGGTATTGCATTGCTGTTTTACAGTTGTTTTTTAAATATTTTTTTTTATAATTGCCGTTCTTGGCGTTAAAGCCTTCAGCCGTGACTGTGGTTAATTGCCATAAAATTGTAAGTGGTATCACATTAGCATGTTTTTAAAACATTGTTTGCTGTGTCTGTATTTTACGTTCATTTGGTAAATTGTAACGTTCTGGAAGCACTATTAATTACACAGTTGTTTACTCCTTCATTGATAACGTGTGATATCTACATTTACGACGTTTTAAAATAAATATATGTTATTACAAAAGGGAACCAATTACTGATTACTGCCCCGTCCACAATCGTAACTGAATCCTGCCTCCCTTGACTACCAGGTTTCATACATATTGCAATAAATAAATAAATAAATAAATAAATAAAATAAACAAAATGAAATGGCTCTGAGCACTATGGGACTTAACTGCTGAGGTCATCAGTCACCTAGAACTTAGAACTACTTAAACCTAACTAACCTAAGGACATCACACACATTCATGTGCGAGGCAGGATTCGAACCTGCGACCGTAGCGGTCGCGCGGTTACAGACTGTAGCGCCTAGAACCGCTCGGCCACTCCGGCCGGCATACATGTTGCACATTGCCATCTTTGACTATAGACTAAATTAATTTTCCTGAGAATTGCGAACATCTTGCACCATTTTACATCGTCAAACACTTTGTATGGGCCGACACATTCTATGAAGGGGCACTGATTTTTCTTATGTTTCGGTTCCGTTATCAGCCGTAAAGTGAGAAGTGTTTCTCTGGTGCATTTACGATTCTTAAGGCCAAACTGATCGTCACCAAAGAGACTCTCACTTTTCCGTAGTGAAACGTTGAAATACCTCCACACGACCGGTAGAGTACGGCACGGTGCTCGCTGAACGCATTTCGTGTTGGGAGTAGCGAAGTTGCAGCGCTGTTAAATCCCCAAAGAAGCGGTGTCGGCGGCGGACATTATTCGCGCGCGGCAGTAGTAGTTCTGGGGACTAACGACACGGGGCACCTGCTGGCCGGCGGTGACTGCCGCTGGACGGATTAGGCGAGCGGCCGCCTCTTGCAAGTAATGGCGGCCCATTACGCTAATTGGAGCGGCGGGGACTCTGATTAGGCGCGGCTGGACGGCTTTCACGCGATGAGTAGCGGCGCCGATTGCTCTGCTCTCCCTCGACCCACGGCCTGCCCTGGTCTGGTCTTATCGCGCGGGCGCGACCGCAGTGCTAGAGGCCCGTGTGCCGGCGCCCACGCGCAGGCTGACGACACCCCTTCTGTCCTAACGACTCCGACTCGCCACAGACGAAGAGCGTATCTCACAGAGCGCGGTGTGGTACCACTCCAGCAGTCTGCGAAAATTACAAAATCCCGGGAGAATGTCACAAATAAATCCAAATTTGAAGATCCGTTCATTTTCAAATCTCACGATTTACGGTGCTTACACAGCAACTGACAAGAGGGCAGCGTCGTCAATCCCTGACATAACATACCATTTTTGTCAGACTGCAACAGCTGCTGCCGTCGGTATTGTTCGTTGTGGTGCTGTATAAGGTATTGGTGGTCTGCAGAGTTTTAACAGATGTGATGCTACTACACTACTGGCCATTAAAATTGCTACACCAAGAAGAAATGCAGAGGATAAACGGGTATTCATTGGACAAATATATTATACTAGAACTGACATGTGATTGCCGGCCGCGGTGGTCTCGCGGTTCTAGTCCGGAACCGTGCGACTGCTACGGTCGCAGGTTCGAATCCTGCCTCGGGCATGGATGTGTGTGATGTCCTTAGGTTAGTTAGGTTTAAGTAGTTCTAAGCTTTAGGGGACTAATGACCACAGCAGTTGAGTCCCATAGTGCTCAGAGCCATTTGAACCTTTTTTTTTTTGACATGTGATTACATTTTCACGCTTTTTGGGTGCATAAATCCTGAGAAATCAGTACACAGAACAACCACATCTGGCCGCAATAACGACCTTGATACGCCTGAGCATTGACTCAAAGCAAGCTTGGATGGCCTGTACAGGTACAGCTGCCCGTGCAGCTTCAAGACGATATCACAGTTCATCAAGAGTAGTGACTGGTGCATTCTGACAAGCCAGTTGCTCGCCCACTATTGACCAGACGTTTTCAGTTGGTGAGAGATCTGTAGAATGTGCTGGCCAGGGCAGCAATCGAACATTTTCTGTATCCAGAAAGGCCCGTACAGAACCTGCAACATGCGGTCGTGCATTATCACAGAGATCGAATGAAGGATAGAGCCAAGAGTTGTAACACATCTGAAATGTAACGTCCACTGTTCAAAGTGCCCTCAATGGGAACAAGAGGTGACCGAGACGTGTAACCAATGGCACCCCATACCATCACGCCGGGTGATACGCCAGTATGGCGATGACGAATACACGCTTACTATGTGTGTTCACCGCGATGACGCCAAACACGGATCCGACATCATGAATGGCGTTTTGCCATTCGTGCACCCAGGTTCGTCGTTGAGTACACCATCGCAGGCGCACCTGTCTCTGATGCAACGTCAAGGGTATCCGCAGCCATGGTCTCCGAGCTGCTGGTCCATGCTGCTGCAAACGTCGTCGAACTGTTCTTGCAGATGGTTGTTGTCTTGCAAACGTCCACGTCTGTTGACTCAGAAATGGAGACGTGTCTACACGATCCGTTACAGCCATGCAGATAAGATGCCTGCCATCTCGACTGCTAGTGATACGAGGCCGTTAGGATCCAGAACGGCGTTCCGTATTACCCTCCTGAACCCACCGATTCCATACTCTGCTGACAGTCATTGGATCTCGACCCAGGCGAGCAGCAATGTCGCGATACGATAAAGCGCAATCGCGATAGGCTACAATCAGACCTTTATCAAAGTCGGAAACGTGATGTTATCCATTTCTCTTCCTTACACAGGCATCACAATAACGTTTCACCAGGCAACGCCGGTCAACTGCTGTGTGTGTATGAGAAATCGGTTGTAAACTTTCCTCATGTTAGCACGTTGTAGGTGTCGCCACCGGCGCCAATCTTGTGTGAATGCTCTGAAGACCTAATGATTTGCATATCACAACACCTTCTTCCTGACGGATGAATTTCGCGTCTGTAGCACGTCATCTTCGTAGTGAAGCAATTTTAATGGCTAGTAGTGTATTTACTGCACTTTCCAAATTTGTGAAGTGTATAATAGACATCTTGCTGTATCTTACACTGAAGAGCCAAAGAAACTGGTAATCCTCCCTAATATCGTGCACATCCCCCGAAAGTATACAGAAGTGCAGCAACACGAAGTGGCGTGGACACGACTAATGTCGCATTGTCCTGTTGGAATTTTCCAACGTATATGAATGCAGGTGATCAGACAGGACACGTACGTACGTGTCACCTGTCAGAGTCGTATACAGACGTATCAGGGGTTGCATGTAAGTCCAATTGCACACGCCCCCACCATTACAGAGGCTCCACCAGCTTGAACAGTCCCCTGCTGACATGCAGGATCCACGGATTCACACCCGTACACATCCGTCCATCCACTCGATACCATTTGAAAAGAGTCTTGTCCGACCAAGAAACATGTTTCCAACCATCAACAGTCCAATGTCGGTGTTGCCGGGCTCAGGCGAGGCGTAAAGCTCTGTGTCGTGCAGTCATCGAAAAGGCCTTCAGCTCCGAAAGCCCATATCGATATCGTTTCGTTGAATAGGTCGTAGGCTGACACTTGTTGATGGCGCAGCACTGAAATCTGCAGCAGTTTGCGGAAGGGCTGTACTTCTGTCACGTTGAACGATTCTCTTATGTCGTCGTTGGTCCCTTTCGTGGAGGATCTGTTTCCGGCCGGAGCGATGTCAGGGATGTGGTGTTTTACCAGATACTTGATATTCACAGTACACTCGTGAAATGGCCGTAAGGAAAAATCCCCACTTCATCGCTACCTCGGAGATTCTGTGCTCCATCGCCGACTATAACACCACGTTCAAAGTCACGTAAATCTTGATAACCTGCCGTCGTAGCAGCAGTAACCGACCTAACATCTGGACCAGACACTTGTTTTATATACGCGTTGCCAACCGCAGCGCGATGTTCTGCCTGTTTACATTTCTCTGTATTTGAATACACGTGCCTATACCAGTTTATTTTGCACTTCTGTGTATTTTAGTTGTAGTACGACGCTTGTTGTCAGAACTCTCAGTCATTGTAAGGCTGACGAGTCTGAGGGGATATATGGCATCGAGAAGTGATTCTTGTTTTTGTAATTGTCAGGGGAACTCTGGGATGCTCTCCTTTTAAGGCACCCCTGTGTATCTCTGTGAACGATATCTCGATTGCGTACAGGAGCACAGAACTGTATGTTGCAGCGCACGCGTCAGTGTTTGGGCATGGCTTAGTTTTACAAGCCGTTGGGGACGATGCGAGTTGGAGTCGCATGTTTCGGTTGCAATAACGCCGCGGAAGCCTATAAGTGGGTTACGTTATCAGTGCGCACTGCTCGTCTGGACTGAATGACACACGAGATGCGTCGTTATAGGAGAAGCTGCTGCTCGCAAACCATATGGGTTGGAGAATGTTTTCGATGGGCCTACAGTTTTTGTTGGGGTGGTATTGAACATTACGTTTATGAAGAATGATGCTGACTCACATAGATTCGGATGATTATCGTAGCTATTGAAAGTATTGGTGATCTGGAGAGGTTTAATGGACATGACTAACTGTAGTTCTCAGATTTCTGGGTGTACAATAGGGATATTGGTATATCTTATTGTAGTACTGGTATATCCCTTGTTGTTAGGACTCGCGGTCATCGTAAAGTTTACGAGCGTCAGGGGTATGTGTATGGTGTAAAGGTAATGGCGTGCGTAGAAGTGTAAATGTTGTGGGTAACTTTATTATCGATAGTAAATGTCTGGCCTTGGAAAAAGAAGACATATTCACACTGATCTTACCAAACGCCGAGAATTGGTGTTGTAGCTCTCAAGGGTACCACACTGCCATAAAAGAAATTAGTTCACCCATTTAGAAGTTTCCAGGTTACTGAAGATTTATTGTTGCAACAGTGCATAGCGAGTATATGACATAACTACATTCACAGATCAATAGCTTCTGAGGTACCAGGTATCGACATATGCTGAAGCACCTTCCAAAGGCGGCAACGCAGGTGGTTACTCTGGCATCAATTCGATTGTACAAATGGCGAATATTATCCTCGGATGCGTTATGCGACGACTGTTCGACCTATTCACATCGTTCTGTGACAGTTGTTGATTCACGAGCCACACGGGTCACTTCTCGTCCCATCACATCCTACACGAGCTCAGTTGAAGAGGCTACAGAGATCGTGTTGGCCAGGGAAACTACCGTGCGTCTCAGAGCGCTCATCGAGTCTGACGGGTAGGGTACGGATGAGCTTTATCCTCCTGGTACATCACCTTCCTGTTACAAGAACGGCAAAACATCAGGTCTAGTAACTTTCTGCAAGTACCAAGCGCTGCTTAATATCCCCTCCAGGAACACCACAGTTGAACGAGAGCTGTAGTTTACTGCACAGCAGACCATAAGGCCTGCGGCGGGCCAGTGCGCGTTTGACGAATGTATTCTACGAGACTGCACACAACAGACCTGTGCGAACGGCCATCAATTACGTACAGTCAGCATCTTCTTTCATCGCTGACGACCACGGCGCGCCGCTCCATATCCCAAGTGATCCTCTGGCTGCACCAGAGAGGCTATACAAGTCGGCGCTGTGATGCGAGTGTGAATAAGGCTAGCCCCGTGCTTTTCCCCTTGTACCACGGCTAATAACTTGTTCACAACAGTTTGTGGCGACACGCCTGGTCGTACAAGCACTCTTGTCTCCGCTGTGGTAGCTGTACGACCCTGTCACTGCTGCCCTTACAGTACGACAATCCTGGCAGGCATCTCTGTTGTGTGGATTTACAGAACCTCGTCCAGGTGTATGATAATATTCACTTGACCACTGACACCACCAACGTTGAACAACTGGCGCAGCACGTCCAACTCGTGTACCATTTCTCCGAAAGAATCATCTACCACTCGGAAGGCCACAATTTGATTAATTTCAAACTCGTGTTGCAGGGAACACGAGTGCAACTGTGTGGCTTGTTTGCTTGCTCGCTTCACACGTTGGCACCACATTAAGCCTTCTGCCTGTAGGCATTCCTTTACTCCACCCGCTGTCGGACGACGCTGACATCAGTACATCCACTATCGCCCAGGTGGCATATGCTGTCACCGGATCAAAGCCAACGCCATCTTTTCAGGTGTACTAATTTTTTTCGGCAGTGTAGGAGGTTTAAACATGGCGCTCCACGGACGTGCCATTCTCCCGACTTTCATGAGGACCTCCATTGTCACGAAGAAGACAATCCGACGACGACTACTCGAAACGTAAGCCGAGCCATGCGCTCCTGTAAAGCACTTGGGTCAGAGTTCGTTGTGCACACTGTACATACCACCGAAGCGTTTCCCTCTGAATTTTTACATTTAAACTCAGACATTTTAATGGAAACTTTTCCCAGAATGTCACAACAGTGATATAAAGTGATTGTTATAGAACTGTTGTGACCAAATAGCGCGACACATAAGAACAATCCGTAAAGATGGTGAAACTGACCAAACAGATAAGATAAAATAATAATAATAATAATAATAATAATAATAATAATAATAATAAAATGGTTCTGAGCACTATGGGACTTAACATCTGAGGTCATCAGTACCCTAGAACTATTTTAACCTAACTAACGTAAAGACATCACACACATCCATGCCCGAGGCAGGATTCGAACCTGCGACCGTAGCGGTCGCGCGGTTCCAGACTGAAGCGCCTAGAACCGCTCAGCCACACCGGCAGGCAATATCTGGCACCTCACATACAGTCAAGTTGGTTACTCATTTACTGTATCGGGTCGGTTCGTCATCTTCTATTGTGGAGCACTTTCCATCAAACCAATGAAGCAATGGCCGACGCCATTGTTCGATGATAGCAGATCAATGTGAGAAAAATTCTTACGTAAAAATGTACACACTGAAGTGAGAAATTATTGGCAACTCGATCTCAGGGAGTTTTATTATCGATACAACATGTGGCGTGTTTCCGATGTCTCCTACATTGGCAACAACCCGCAACGTCGCACCGCTATACGGGTCATCGCTGTAGTTCCGTGGGGGTACCGCACGAAGTCAGCCGAACATGATCCAGCCTGCAGGAAGCAGGCTATTTGCGAAGGTGCGCACAAGAGCAATAGAGGCTGCCGCATTTACGGACCACCTCGCCATTTTCCTTAGGCAATCCGAGCGCACATAGCTAGACCAACAGCTATCTCGTAGTCATTCACCACGTGGTTGCAACTGCCTCGCCCGGCGACCGCACCTGTTCTTCTTTTCCTGCCCGTCCCCGTCGGTGGCTGCACGGTTTATGTGGGGGACGGGCAAGTGACGATGCCCGGGTTCGATTCCCAGCCGAGTCGGAGATTTTTTCCGCTTGGGGACTGGGTGTTGTGTTGTCCTTACGTTCGTATCATCACCATCGACATTCCTCTAGTGAGATAGGTTAGTGGGTACAGCAGGAAAGGTCTCTGTAGATCTCGTCCTCGCCGTCTTTCTGGCCAACTGCTTCTCTCCCCTCTTTCTGTTCGTCCATCGTCTTCTCCCACCTCTCCCTGTTCATCTCCTTCGGCCCCCTCTCAGTGTTCATCTGCCCCTCCTTCCACTCTCTATGCATCTATTCCTCTTTCCTTTCTCTGTCCATCTTCTCCAATCCCTTCACCCTGTTCATCGCCTCCTCTTCCCTTTCGCTGTCAATTTCCTCCTCCCATTTCTCTGTACTTCTCCGGCGTTTCCCTTTCTATCTCCTCCTATTCCCTTCCCTCTCCACGTTATCATCCTTATCCAGAAAGGAAGCTTGGGATTCTCATGCCCATAGTATTTATTTCCAGATCGTAACTAAAATGTGTACCAAATTTAGTTCGAACCATTCCAGGCGTATAGGATGAGATTTTTATCCGAGAATTTGCCCGCGTACATACACGTAAATGTATTTCACATGTATTTAACACATTTCACATATATTAGTATACATATTTCAACTGTTTCTGCCGGCCACGGTGGTCTCGCGGTTCTAGGCGCGCAGTCCGGAACCGTACGACTGCTACGGTCGCAGGTTCGAATCCTGCCTCGGGCATGGATGTGTGTGATGTCCTTAGGTTAGTTAGGTTTAAGTAGTTCTAAGTTCTAGGGGACTAATGACCACAGCAGTTGAGTCCCATAGTGCTCAGAGCCATTTGAACCATTTTTTGAACTGTTTCTCTAGCGAATTTCGCCCTGAAGTTACATTTTCACGCAGCTCAACGTTTATACCTAATCTCCTGAAATATGTACTGTAGAATGATACAATTTTGTAGGTACATCCAGTGTTATGTAGCTACTGGCTACTTTTGTGAAAGGTGTTAGTGATAAGCGGGTAATAAATTAAAACGTCATATTTATGCAGCAGTTTTACTGCACGAACAGCGAAAATGTGAGTTTAGTTGACAACGGTCGAATAATTTAGGTACAGATGTGGAACATTCATACCGGGTGATCAAAAAGTCAGTAAAAAAATTGACATACATAGTTGGAATGACATGGGGTTTTATTAGAACAAAAAAAAAAATGGCTAGACGCGTGAAAGATCTCTTGCGCGCGTTGTTTGGTGCTGATCGTATGTCAGCCGTCACTTTCGTCATGCTTGGCCTCCCAGGTCCCAGACCTCTGTCCGTGCGATTATTGGCTTTGGGGTTGCCTGAAGTCGCAAGTGTATCGTGATCGACCGACATCACTAGGGATGCTGAAAGACAACATCCGACGCCAATGCCTCACTATATCTCCGGACATGCTTTACAGTGATGTTCACAACATTATTCCTCGTTTACAGATATTGTTGAGGAATGATGGTGGACATAATGAGCATTTCCTGTAAAGAACATCATCTTTGCTTTGTCTTACTTCGTTATGCTAAGTGTTGCTATTCTGATCAGATGAAGAGCCATCTGTCGGAAATTTATTGAACTTTTGTATTTTTTTCGTTCTAATAAAACCCCATGTAATTCCAAGCATGTGTGTCAATTTGTACCTCTCTATCTACATTATTCCGTGATTTGTTCAGTTTTCAAATTTATACTGTCTCTTTGATCACCCGGTACATACGTACATACACACCTACATTCATTTCTTAAAGTTAGTATGTATGGATTCGGTATAAATCTTTCAATTGCCACCGATACTATTTCTCTGAATGTAAGCCACGTTTGATCTACAGTTATGTAGGTAGTTGGAAAGGATTGGAGGATATCCCTCTGGAAATTACTGCTTTGCGAGTGTCGACACAGGAGAGGGAAGACTGGCGGTATATGTGTCTACTGCGACGTGACAGCAAATCTCGAGGGCGACCTCACGTGGAGATTACAGGCAGAGGAGATTTCTGATTGCGGACGGGAACAGGCAGGGAAGAGAGTGTGTTGGAACGGAGCCGATTCCCGCTAGCGAGGCCGTGGGCCGCTCGGCAGGCATTATCAAACGGGCTATTTAGCAAATAACCCCTATTGTGCTCCACCGTCGCAAGAGTATTACGGCCTTGATAGCATTAAGCGTCCGATTACGGAACCATTAATTGTGTAAATTCGTTGTCAGGCGGCAGGCAGGATGCGGGGCGGGGCGAAGCGTTCGCGTCTCGGCGAGGTCGCGCCTCGCTGCCTGGCGGCGCTTTTCATCTGTCGCAAGTCGACCGCCGCGCCGCGGTGAGCAGAGCGGCAACCAGATTCCTGCAGAGAGGCAAACAGGGCTGCCTGAGGTTGCCCGCTCGCAGTCCCGGAGCCAGGCAAGTCTAATCTGTTATTCAGATTCCGCGGCTCGGCAGTTTCTGAGGAAATCGTTGCCATGGTAACCACCGCCGACGTCAGACGCCACTGTGTCTCCAGAGGTCAGCCGATCGAGTTCCTTCCACGTCCGCCCCTTCCCTCCGTCTCCCCCCCCCCCCCCCTCCCCATATCAAAGTGTTTGTGTCTGACATTTCCGGTGACGTTCTTTTGTGTGCGCCGAGCGTCTCGGTACACTTTCTACTGGCAAAAGTCGCCGGGCGGATGTGAATACGTAGTTATTGAGAATGAGCCACCTAGAGCTACTCGAACTAATTACACTACTGGCCATAAAAATTGCTACACCCCGAGGATAACGTGCTACAGACGCGAAATTTAGCTGAAACGAAGAAGATGCTGTGACATGCGAATCATTAGCTTTTCAGAGCATTCACAGAAGGTTGGCGCCGGTGGCGGCACCTACAGCGTGCTGACATGAGGAAAGTTTCCAACCAATTTCTCATACACAAACAGCAGTCGACCGGCGTTGACTGGTGAAACGTTGTTGTGATGCCTCGTGTAAGGAGGAGAAATGCGTACCATCACGTTTCCGACTTTGATAAACGTCGGATTGTAGCCTATCGCGACTGCGGTTTATCATATCACGACATTGCTGCTCGCGTTGATCGAGATCCAATGATTGTTAGCAGAATATGGAATCGGTGGGTTCAGGAGGGTAATATGGAATGCCGTGATGGATCACAACGGCCTCGTATCACTAGCAGTCGCGATGACGGGTATCTTATCTGCATGTCTGTAACGGATCGTCCATCCAGGTCTCGATCCCTGAGTCAACAGATTGGGACGTTTGCAAGACAACAACCATCTGCACGAACAGTTCGACGACGTTCGCAACAGCATGGACTATAAGCTCGGAGTCCATGGCTGCGGTTACCCTTGACGCTGCATCACAGACAGGAGCGCCTGCGATGGTGTACTCAACGACGAACCTGGGTGCACGATGGCAAAACGTCATTTTTCGGATGAATCCAAGTTCTGTTTACAGCATCATGATGGTCGTATCCCTATTTGGCGACATCGCGGTGAACGCACACTGGAAGCGTTTATTCGTTATCGCCATACTAGCGTATCAACCGGCGTGATGGTACGGGGTGCCATTGGTTACACGTCTCGGTCAGCTCTTGTTCGTATTGACGACACTTTGAACAGTGGGCGTTACATTTCAGATCTGTTACGACCCGTGGCTCTACCCTTCATTCGATCCCAGCAAAACTCTACATTTCAGCTGGATAATGCACGACCGCATATTGCAGGTCCTGTACGGGTCTTTCTGGATACAGAAAATGTTCGACTGCTGCCCTGGCAAGTACGTTCTCCAGATCTCTCACCAACTGAAAACGTCCGGTCAATGGTGGCCGAGCAACTGGCTCGTCGCAATACGCCAGTCACCACTCTTGGTGAACTGTGGTATCGTGTTGAAGCTCCAAGCTCCAAGCTCTGTTTGACAATGCCCAGGCGTATCAAGGCCGTTATTACGGCCAGAGGAGGTTGATCTGGGTACTGATTTCTAAGGATCTATGCACCGAAACTGCGTGAAAATGTAATCACATGTCAGTTCTAGTATAATATATTTGTCCAATGAATACTCGTTTATCATCTGTATTTCTTCTTGATGTACCAATTTTAATGGCCAGTAGTGTATTTCCAAACTAGGTGCGCATCTGCCTTGCAGTTGTAGTGCCGAGTGGTTGTAATTAAAGTGTAGCTACTCACAAAGGTCCAATGTCGGCTGTTATTTTCATTTGGCAAGGCAACTTGGTAGACAGATATTCTAGCGCGATTATCAGGAATCCATTTACGCCGTAAAAAAGTAGTTCCAATTTTAGCTACCAGGTGCAAATCTGGCGCTCTGAATGAAAGAGACCAATAGAAACCTTCCCGTTTCTAATGAATTAGGAATGGGTCGTGGGCAGAAATATTCAAACAAGTGAAAAAGGCATAAAACTTACTTTCAAATTAAAACTGTGTGCCGGACCGAGACTCGGACTCGGGACCATTGCCTTTCGCGGGTAAATGCTCTCCCATCTGAGCTACCCAAGCACGTTTCACGCCCCGTCCTCACATCTTTACTTCCGCCAGTACCTCGTCGCCTACCTTCCAAAATTTACGGAAGCTCTCCTTGCAGGACTAGCACTCCTGAAAGAAAGGAGACTGCGGAGACATGGCCTAGCCACAGTCTGGGGTATGTTTCCAGAATGAGATTTTCACTCTGCAGTAGAGTGTGCGCTGAAACTTGCTGTCAGAATAAAACTGTGTGCCGGACCGAGACTCGAACTCGGGACATTTACCTTTCACGGGCAAGTGCTCTACCAGGAGAGCTTCTGTAAAGTTTGGAAGGTAGGAGACGAGGTACTGGCGGAAGTAAAGCTGTGAGTACCGGTCGTGAGTCGTGCTTGGGTAGCTCAGTTGGTAGAGCACTTGCCCGTGAAAGGCAAAGGTCTCGAATTCGAGTCTCGGTCCGGCACACAGTTTTAATCTGCCAGGAAGTTATATATCAGCGCACACTCCGCTGCTGAGTAGAAATCTCATTCTGGAGAAAGGCATAGTTTATCATTAATCGTTGCTTACACAATTTGTTCAATATGAGCGCTTGAGAACACGTAAAATGTCATCAATAGCTGGTCTCAGCAGGTCCGGTGGAATCTGAACAATGTGTCCCTGTATACTATCCTTCATTATGAGGTAGAGGCCGTACGTGACCCTGGTAATCGCGTTCTTTTAGATATCGTCATTTCCGAATGTCACATGGATCAGAACAGGTGATCTTGCAGGCTATGCTTCTGGAAAACCTCTGGAGATAACAGCTTAGTAAAGGGCTCTATTAGGCAGTTCTTTCACTGCATGAAACAGTGTTTTCTACACAGCTGCCCTCTTTCAAAGCAGGAACCACATACTGAACAAGATCTCGATAAGGTGCGGACGTCACGGTACTCCTAAAAGATACTTTTCGGTGTACTCTTTTCAAAGAAGAACGGACCGAGAATAAAGGTGCTTGTGAAACAGCATCACACAGTCACATATGGCGAGTTCAGTGGATCTTCGTGCACAGCACACGGATTAACAGTACCCTATATCCGGTAGCTCTATGTATTCACTAAAACCTATAGTGCAGAATGTGCCTCATCAGTCCACAGCATATTGCTCGGCCATACGTCATCATTTTCGTTCAGTGCCTGAAACCGAAGAGCAGATGCGGAACGTTTCTGCTGATCACGAGCTTTCTATTGCAGCAACGTTTGTCTCTTGTTTCCGAACCAGTCTGAAATAAACCGCAAAACTTTCCATACTGTTGACAACCGGCCGGACAATTCTCGTAACTCCGCACGAGCACTACATTACCTGGGGCTCATGCTCCATGGTCACTTACAGCAACAGCACTACATTACCTGGGGCTCATGTTCCATGGTCACTTACAGCAACAGCACTACATTACCTGGGGCTCATGCTCCATGGTCACTTACAGCAACAGCAATCTTGTCAAAAACTTCCACCGCGACAGGACGCCTTCCTCTTCCAGAGGCCACACCAACTCACCCATGTTTTCAAATTTCATTGCAGCTTGCTTAATCAATTTAATGACATCTGTGCTCTCCTCACTCTTTTCAGTCGGCGGTATTCTCACAATGCAGCACTATAACTGCTGCCGTACTCATGAAACAGTTTCACTAAGATAGTATGGTCTTCTCGACAGCCGTACTGTTCACTCAAGTTATGGTCTGTCAAATCACAGTGTCGATGTCATGCTATTATACAAACAGTGTACAGCGCCAGATTGCCACCTGATGGCCACAACTGCTGTTAATTTGACTTCCAGTGCAAATTGGTTTCGCGTTAACTAATTTTCATGTCCACCAAGTTTCGCTGCCGTACATTGACTGTTCATATTATTTATGGATCATATGTTGAAAACAATAGACTGACTGGGTGAGATCAAGATATGTGAACACAAAATAAGCAGTCTTGCATATGCGGATGACTTTGTTGTGATGGCAGATTCGATTGAAAGTTTACAAAGTAATATTCCAGAGCTAGATCAGAAATGTAAGGACTATGTTATAAAGATTAGCATCTCCAAAACGAAAGTAATGTCAGTGGGAAAGAGATACAAACGGATTGAGTGCCAAATAGGAGGAACAATGTTAGAACAGGTGTACGTTTTCAAGTACTTAGAGGATGGCAACATAGTGAAAGAACTGGAAGCGAGGTGTAGCAAAGCTAATGCAGTGAGCGTTCAACTATGATCTATTCTCTTCTGCAAGAAGGAACTCAGTACCAAGACTAAATTATCTGTGCACCGTTCAATCTTTCGACCAACTTAGTTTTATGGTTGCGAAAGCTGGGTGGATTCAGGTTACCTTATCAACAAGGTTGAGGTTACGGATATGAAAGTAGCTAGGATGATTGCAGGTACAAGTAGAAGTAGATGGGAACAATGGCAGGAGGGTGTCCGCAATGAGGAAATCAAAGAAAAACTGGGAATGATCTCTATAGATGTAGGAGTCAGGATGGTGGGATCATGTTACACGCATGGGAGAAGCAAGGTTACCCAAGAGACTCATGGGTTCAGCAGTAAAGGGTAGGAGGAGTCGGGGCAGACCAAGGAGAAGGTACCTGGATTCGGTTAAAAAAGATTTTGAAGTAATAGGTTTAACATCAGAAGAGGCACCAATGTTAGCACTGAATAGGGGATCATGGAGGAATTTTATAAGGGGGCTATGCTCCAGACTGAACGATGAAAGGCATAATCAGTCTTAAATGATGATGATGACACTGACTACAGCCCATACTAGGCTTACGTGAGTAGCTGCACTTTCATTACACCCACACTGTTTAATGAAAGTATACACATGCATTCGTAGCAAGTAAAGATCCAACTATATACGGCGTAAATTTGGTTCTTTCTATCCCCAGTAAAGTGTTCGTTTACACATTAGTTTGCATTAAAGAGGGCGGAAGTAGGGGTGCCTGTTGAGGAAAATTATCTTATTCATTATTTAGAAAATCTGTTTCATAGTGAATAAGGAGTAGCCACGAAGTATTCCAAAGCGGGGAATGTTGTACATGGACGGAAAGACGTGAACGGTGTTGGCAATGTAACAGCGGTCCTGGCTGTCGCCCAACTGAAGGAACACTTGCTAAAAATTTGGTAACGCCGGTATTTGCATATTATGCAATCACGACTGTCGTGGACCTTCTATTGCGCCAAACCAGAATAATAGGCACTGGATTTAATCTTCCGTGAATCTCATTCAGAATTAGTGGATGTGGTTGTGGTTCGAAAATATATGCTGAAGTCGAAATTTCGTGCAGATTCGAATCTGCAGAACTTGGGACACCTTTCTTCTGTGTACGAGTGCAGCTGACGGTGAAGGCCACAGGTCCAAGATTCGAGTCCCGGTCGGCGACACAATTGTTTGAATGAGTGCAAAGTGAAAATTAACTCTGGAAACAGTCCTCTAAGCCGAGGCTAAGCCATGTCTCCACAATATCCTGTCTTCCAGGTGTGCTAGTCAAGGAAAGTGTGCAGAGGAAATTCATGACATTTCGAAGTTAGCAGATTGCGTAGGAGCGGAAGTAATTCTGTGAGACCGGGTCGTGGGTTACGTTTGGGTTAGCTCATTCGGGAGAACACTTGCCCACGAAGGACAAAAGTCCCGATTTTGAGTCGCGGTCCATTAGAAGGTTATTATCTGCCAGGTAGTTTCAACCCATCGCACATTCCGCTCCAGAATGAAATTTCGTTCTGGATATGCTAAAGTCACTATGTTCAATTATTCAACTTTTGTCTTGGTCTACTGAGGATTTGACTGATTGTGTGATAATTACTTTTAAATTTATTTAACGAATATTACGAGAAGTGTTTACTCTTTGAATTGACGCTGTCTTTGCAATATTATACGTCTGGCGCGTCGGTACTTTTTTTATTATAGGAAGTACAAGAGAATACACTGTCTGATGCAAATTTAGGGACCTAGAAGCACTTCATGTATTGAATACTTTGCTATAATCTCAGAATTTCGTGTTAGGTTCCTTTTCATGGATGGTTCACACAAACAAAAATATCAGAACTGATGTTGTTCAGAGTAAACGAGTTCTCCGCCGAAAAACTTTCAGAGGTTGTTCAGGAATATTTTCTGCTTATTTTGGTACAAGGGACCCACGATTTCCGGCGGCTCGTTACAGAGCAATAATTTAAATGATTTATTCTTTTTTTAGCTTACTCACAATTGTTTCTATGAAAATGCCTTCACAAAGGGAAAAAGCCTGCACTGTGCATCAACTAAAACGTACAGCACACAACACAGAGCAACTAAACGCTCTACAGAGATAGGCTAAAGTACTGTCATAGATTACCGTCGGTGCGGCAACAGCTCAACAAAGCGCCGTTGTGGCGCTTTTCCATAGAATTCAGTGAACCCATAGACGAGGTGTACCGAGTGATCGAAAAGTCAGTATAAATTTGAAAACTTAATAAACCACGGAGTAATGTAGACAGAGAGGTAAAAATTGACATACTGGCTTGGAATGACATGCGGTTTTATTAGAACAAAAAAAGTTCACAAAGTGTCCGACAGATGGCGCTGGACAGCAAAACTGCTACCGTGACAGGTGACAGGTACGCCGATATGTTACAGAATCACATCACCCCCAGCATGGCTGATAAACACCTGCTGGAACGTACGATGTTTATGCAGGATGGCGCTCCACCCAATATTGGTAGACGAGTGAAAGATCTCCTGCGCGCGTCGTTTGGTGATGATCGTGTGCTCAGCCGCCACTTTCGTCATGCTTGGCCTCCCAGGTCCCCCGACCTCTGCCTCTGCGATTATTGGCTTTGGGGTTATCTGAAGTCGCAAGTGTACCGTGATCGACCGACATCTCTAGGGATGCCGAAAGACAACATCCGATGCCAATGCCTCACCATAACTCCGGGCAGGCTTTACAGTGCTGTTCACAACATTATTCCTCGACTACAGCTATTGTTGAGGAATGATGGTGGACATATTGAGCATTTCCTGTAAAGAACATTATCTTTGCTTTGTCTTACTTTATTATGCTAATTATTACTATTCTGATCAGATGAAGCGCCATCTGTCGGACGTTTTTCGAACTTTTGTATTTTTTGGTTCTAACAAAACCCCATGTCATTCCAAGCATGTGTGTCAATTTGTACCTCTCTATCTACATTATTCCGTGATTTATTCAGTTTTCAAATTTATACTGACTTTTCGATCACCCGGTATATCGGCGAACTCTTGAACAAAAAACCTATCCACAGTAAAACCGCCGACATTTGCGCTGTCGTGCACTATTTCCAGTGCGGTACAGATTGTAATATTTCTGGCTGTACAGCCATCATATTCCGCTACAGGAAGTTCTTCCTGGAGTGACTGAGAAGATGGCAGTGGAAAGATGATTTAAAGTAATGTGAGGTATCGGTGACAAATGGTTTATTCGGTGCGTGTGTTGTGAGAAAGATCGCCTAAATTGTGATCCTCCTACGCAATAGGCTGATGCGTTCGGAAGTAGAGCGCCAAAATGATAAACTTCTGCTATTAATATTAGAAAAGCTAAACAGTGAATTTACTTGCACTTAATATAAAGGTATCTTTCAATAGCGCGCTATCATTCCATTATTTCAAAGTTGTTAACTACCAGCAGAGTAATAAGCAATTGCTAAATGTAAAGGCAGACGAAGTACATAGGAGATCTTCGAGTCGTACCTAACTTGGATGAAGAGCAAGGTGGTAAGGCTGTTAGATCATAGCTCGATCGGCAGTCTCGGAGGACGGATTTGTGAAGTTGTGCTTCAGTTTTCAAACAAATTTTCAACTGTGTTGTGGCTGTAATTTACTGACCAATTCTACAGTATCGTTTGAGCATGTCGGACTACGCTGAGTATTTCGATAAGGTATTTGTGCACGTGTCTTGTAATGGGTACGCCGCTGCTGCTGATAGAGAAAACGGTAGACGATATCCTAACCGCAGAGTAACAGATTCAAGACTGTTTATCGCGTTTTCACTAAACTGCGTAAGAATTGTGTAATTTCCAGTAATCACATTTCATCCGCATGTAAAAATGAAAGGAATATCGATTAAGTAGCAGAAATTGGTAGAACGTAATCCTTCATTAAGCTTCCACAGTATTTCAGCATGTATCTACGTTCCAAATATATGAATATGGGGACATTACGTATACACGGACTATACGGGATGATTCAGAGTTGTATAGGAGAAAGCCTACCTTGGTTATTTTGTGGTCTTGGCCTATAGGACGAAGTCGTACTTAGGGATATGACAGAAACGATTAAGAACGCCTACTAAACGTAAGTTCTAACATTCATGCCTTAACACTATGAGCTTTTCTTCATCTTCGATACGGTGAAGCAAATCTCTTCTACTGGGCAAGTACTGGTAGCTTCCAAGGAAAGCTTACTAGACAAAATTTTCTCGTTTTGATCCCTGCTACCTGCTCCCAAAATATGGAAAGCAGAGAGCTTTCAGTAGAAGAGATTCTCCTCGCTATAATGAAGATGAATAAGTGCTCATAGCTCTTAAAGTGTACATTTTAGAACCCATGTTTACTAACTTCTGTGCGTTAAATGATCGTTGCTTTCATATCCTTTAATACAATTTTATCCTATGGGCAAAGACAATTGATTCATCAGTATAGACTTTGTCCTACAGGACACGACTTGAATTACCCTTTATGCCCACAATTTACAGTGGATTCAACACATTCGAGAATTTGAAGATATATGCCTGTAATTTTGTTGTTGGCTAATAGCAAATGACTGGATTATCCCATTAATACATTCAGTGAGGAAGACATTCTCACTCATGTCATTGTTAGCAATATCGTAACTCACATCAGTGGTCCGACGACATCCAACATGGCAATGTGCTGAGACATATTTAAGAGTCTTCCTCAGTAGATGTGTGATTTGGTATGGTACATCATTAGTTGATTGTATCTGTCACGTTGTTGCACATCTTACAATGCCTTATTATCTATGAGTAGCACTTATTGAAAATGAGCTCCCAGCGTTATCGGAGGAGATTGCTTTGGCTACAGCATCTTGCAGCATGACTAGGCCCCTGTAAATTCTAGTGAATGGTGTGCCGCCAGACTGTTGGAGCACTGTGGGACTTCTTTGGTGTTTAGCGATGAATCTTCTTCTGCTTTGGGCGATCAGATCGACACATATGTGTCCATAGACGATATAGTGATAGGTCACAAGAAGCCAAAATTCTGAAGACCCATCCCCCACCCTTCCCCCCCCCCCCACCCACCCCCCTATCCCCCCACCCCCCGCGCCTGAGGTCATAGTGTGGAGAGCTATTGGAAGGGACAACAGGATTGATTTGGTAAGTGCTGAGGGGAGACTGAAAACTTGGCAGTATGTGGGAAGAACTGTAAACCCTGTTGTGGTACCCTTCATGACCAGGCTATGTGGATACTTGAATGACTCTCCTCGCGTCGTTATTTCTCAACCATAGCCCACTTCCGCAACTCAATGGGGTACCAACCTCCAGTTAAAAATCTACATGAAGTGATGCAAGGGTTGCCTGCCCTGAGGCGCTAGAGCGGCCACGAAGCACAACTTAACTGAATGGTTGTCGAAGTCTCCGACAGGTACATTTTTAACGTTCTCATCGAAGATACTTCGTTGGAACTGAGGGCGTTGCCGAACTGTGGGTCTTCGAGCAACACTTTGAAATTTTATTCATGCACATATAAATTTTGCACCCCACCGTGATGACGCTACAGGAGGATGCGAAACAGAGGGTCTGAAAAATCATGAACAACATTTGATGCTTGGAGTTACAATCAAATTTCGTTCAATGGTTTCGAACTGTCCCTAGTGGTTACACCCTGTATATCAGAGCAAAATTTGCAGTTTCACTGTACTCTAAAAGAGTGAAATAGCGTAGAATGGGGTTGAAGCCCCACGATGTCCTTGAATCGTCTGTGGTGTAACAGCAGTGTCAAGAACTTGGTCTCGTCATCCGTATCGATTATCTGAAGATGATCCTCGAAGGCGGAACACGTTATTAATATAAGAATAAGTTGGAACCAAGAATTTATAATTCAGATATTCCCAATTTCCAGCTTTATAATGGGTAAAAATAATGTACGTATCGTTTGACATTGTCGGCTGGGATAACACCTGGGGCATCGGTCATCGTAATTGGAAGTGTATTCTTTGTTCATCCCTACTGAACACTGTTCTTTTGCGAGCCGTGGCTGCTTTGCCTCAAGGGTGACTATTTAGAGTAGATAGTCGTGATGACTGCATGTGGAGCGTAGTGCTGCACTTGTGTTTTTGGATATGGTGAGTGGGAGAGGAGACGGTCAAAGCCGGTGATAGCAAACATCCTACGCCTTTCGCCTACCACTGGTGAGTCATCTAGCCAGAAGTCCCCGCCAGACGGACCAATCACCCTCTTCAGTACCAAAGTCCTCACTGCATTAGACAACGCAGAGGGATTCAGAACTTAATCGAGAGCGTTCTTACAAATTCTGTTGATGGGGAACCTTACGCAACCATCACTTCTCCCACCACTACCCAAATACACGTCGTGAAGAACTTTTTTCGTAACCAAAATTTCAACTGATCATCTCTGAGTCGAATTCTACCGCAGAAGTATGCCTAGAGGCTCCAACGACGCTACTGTTTGATTAATGTAACATGATGTACATCTACATCTACATATACATCCATGCTCCGCAAGCCACCAGACGGTGTGTGGTGGAGGGTACCTTGAGTACCTCTATCGGTTCTCCCTTTTATTCCATTCTCATATTGTTCGTGGAAAGAAGGATTGTAGGTATGCTTCTGTGTGGGCTCTAATCTCTCTGATTTTATCCTCATGGTCTCTTCGATATACGTAGGAGGGAACAATATACTGCTTGACTCTTCGTTGAAGTTATGTTCTCGAAACTTTAACAAAAGCCCGTACCGAGCTACTGAGCGTCTCTCCTGCAGAGTCTTCCACTGGAGTTTATCTATCATCTCCGCAACGCTTTCGCGATTACTAAATGATCCTGTAATGAAGCGCGCTGCTCTCCGTTGGATCTTCTCTATCTCTTCTATCAACCCTATCTGGTATGGATTTCACACTGCTGAGCAGTATTCAAGCAGTGGGCGAACAAGCGTACTGTAACCTACTGCCTTTGTTGATATGACATCATCGGCACCATTAGGAGACTGAAACAACAATTAAAAGCTTCGGAAGGGTGACAAGAATCTTCAGATGCAGGCCATAGAATGGTGAGATGAAGTCATAAAGGTAATAAACCGTAAACATCGTGAATGATAAATGTTATTTCAAAATTCGATTTTCGGTATTCGTAACGGACAATTTTGTTTTCTGCCCATTACTTTCCTGAAAGCCGAGTCGCCTAATTCCACTGTCATGCACGTACCGATAAAACATAGGCAGTTCACAGGTATTAAAACGCGCAGAGCGGCATTTAAGCATTGGAACGCAAATGGAACGCGAAGAAATCCTAAAACATGTGGCACAATGTCAAGTACTCTGTCATTCGCTTCACAATGGTTGGCAGAGTATGTATGCAAATGTAGATATAACTTACGTGAGTTCTCGGAACAGTAAGTTCATATGGCTAATAACAATTCCATGCGGCTCACAGCCTAACGGCCCTTTACGTGGATATCATTTCAGTTGATTCTTAGCTATAAACATTTCGTTGGTGTAGCTCCATAGTGTACCCGCATAATGGTATTTCTGAAGTTTTCTCTGAAAATCAAACCGACAACCTCCTGTACAAATATCCCAAAATATCAGGCAGTAGCGCACGGAAACTGTCAATACAGCCAGCGAAAATGCATGTCGTTGTGGTCAAAGCCGTGTGAAATTCCACAGACTTCAGAAACGGAAAAACCGACGGCAAGTAGAAATGGAATTACACGGTCGTTCAAGAATCTCAATGATTTCTACAATCCTGATGGGTTGAATATTATAGGTTCACAGTGACATAAACTTGTCGCATCCCTGTTCTGCTACGAATGATATCAGACGTAAAGGCACGAAGTCCTGGCCCTGAAGTTTATTTTTTTCCGCCACTTGCGATGTGTTTACTTCCTTTTAATCTGTCACCTCGTGCCCAATCGTGTGATGCCGTTCTGTAAATAGGGGCCCAGACATGTCATTAGTGAGATTCTCTCTTTATACTTAATCCCAACACAAATAAAACATAAAATTAGTTTTGCGCAACTTTCTGATGCCACACTGCAGTGATTACTGTTTCGCTCCGTTCCTGCACCGTGTTTTAATCCATTGCGCGCGTTGTTTGTTTTATTGTTTTTGCCACAAACGCGGGCCGTTCAGTAAGCATCGAAACCTGCACAGTGGGTGCTAATGAGTCCTCATTAGGGAGCCCCAGCTACAGACGCAGACCCCGCACGTCAACGCCACTCACTGTGGATAATGAGCAAGAAAGCATTTTCGCAGTTACCGCCGGAATGTCAAGCATATTGCGTATTTCAACGCCGGACAGTCTCCCCCAAGGCACAACACGTTGGGCAGAGCCACCGCTTTCTTGCCGAGAAAGGCATCAGGTTTGCTGCGTCAACCGAGAACATCGAAACACCTCGCAGTAGTAAAACACACGACGACTTGAGAACTGTCGTCACTTAGTCTTTCATTTACAAGCCCTCTTAATAAGAGCAGCTAATTATATCTGTTTAACCAACCATGTTTCAATCAATCCTTTGAAGCCAAAGGAAAAGTTAGTAGAGAGTAACGCCGCTGTCAAACAAATAGAAGGAACAACAGCAAAGTCAAAAGGAAACATTCGGATACATCGTCCATTTCTCTTCGGATCTATATTGTACAGAAGTTACTGCGGAGTTGAGAGCTACATTGCAGTAAAATTTTGTATAAGTAATTACGTACGCTATTACCACCCACGGAGACTATTCTCTTTCGTTTCTTCAACTACTTCCCCATTTTTTCGACGTGACGTTAAACTTTAATCTGTCATCATTTCTTCTACTTTTCTCCCCCGCTTTTCAGTGTATTATAAGAATCATTTCCCTTGCAATACCACGTGGAGGATTGCATTGTAGGGATAGTCAGCAACTGGCCAACTCCGGTATTTATGATGAAGTGTAGTAGCAAGAACATATAAAAATAATACATATTCCATTACATATTGTACATGTCACGGTTGACAAATGATAACAGATGGGACAGAAGCTACCGAGGAAAGAAAAAAGTATATCGAAAACGATGGAACCACTTTAAGGGTGGAAACTTCAAAATCCTTAGGTTTCCATATTGAAGAGAATTTGCATTGGAGAAAGCACAAGGAATTGGAAAATCAACTTAGTTCAGTCACATATGTCCTTAGAATCATAGCAAATCTTGTGAAGAGACAAATCAGTAAGTTGGCGTATTTTGCATATTTTCATTCAATAATGTCATATGGAGTGATGTTCAGGGTTAACTTACCTTTAAGACGGAAAAAGCCTTCATTGCGCAAAAACTTGCTGTAAGAATAATACGTGGTGCTCACCCACGATCATCTTGTAGACATCTGTTTAAGGACGCATTCTGAGAACTGCTTCCCAGTATTTGATATTATTCTATTACATTCTGTTGCATATTAATGATACGCGGTCATGCAAATAGAAATTTTGCAATCAAAGACCCATCCCAGATAATAATAATACAGTTCAATAATGCAGTCTACAGTGGTACAAAAACACTACATTATAGGAAAAATACTGTTTCCAAAAATGAGTCACTGGTATTAAATTTAAATTACTGAACACTGTAAGCATCTGTCTTAACGTCTCTTTATGCTGCTATATAGAGCGTTATAATATTATCTGTTGGTTAGTTAATGGGGGCAACGATGCACGACTGCTGCCTATGCTATATTTTCGGCAACTGGCATGCACTGTTATAGGAATTTTCTCCTCAGTTATCTGCAACGGACGGGTGTTACGCTTCCGAGAAATTCACATGCTGTTAAATAGCACCATTTCGAGCTCACCTCAGTGGCTCAAGCCATCTGCTAACGACACTCCGGCTGCCAATTTCTGTTCGGTAACCAACGGGGATTTGCGCATGCCAAGTTCCAAATTCATTGTTATGGAGATGTAATCGTTATAATGCTCTTTACGCTATCGTATTTCAATGACTACGTAAGTTACATGATAAAGTGGTGTGCAAAAAGGCGCAATGCTTATCGGGTGATGTGTCAGTGTCAAGTAACATAGCTCGATGAACGTTTGGCCATACATTGAAAGAACTGCTACAGTAGAGTGCAAAATGTAACTCAAAGAAATACGCAATGAGACTGACACACACAGACACAGTGGTTACGGTTACTACAAGCCACACCACAAGTTGACAAACAGGGCCAAATTTCTAGTAGCTTACTGTCGAGTTGAGATTTTCACAAATGTTTTATTCGTATCTTACAGAAACTAGAAGTACGGCAATAAACAGCCTTTTAAACACAGCGCTAACGGCAATCAAATAATTTATAGCAATACAACAATTTTAAAAAAATTTAAAAAACACAGAAGGTAGCAATACGGCAATAAACAACCTTTCAAAACACGCCGCTAACGGCAATCAAGTAATTTATAGAAATACAACAATTTTTAAAAAAAATTAAAGAACATTAGTAAACAGGCTACTATAGTAAACACAACTGCCACTCTCAAGCTGGTCACTGCACCGACTTTTAGCCAGCGAAAACTTGTTATAAGATGGCTTAACTTGCTGACGGAATTAGAGCTAACCTCGTGCAAGGACACATTACACCACACAGTCCTGAATGAGCGACCACATGATCAACCAACAAGAAGCATGAATTTACTCATAACCCACGACAGAATAGCGAAACAATTAAACTGCCAAAACTACACCTCCCATCGGACAGTAACGAGAGGAGGAGGAAAGATCACTGTCTTCAACTACACCGGTGCCAGGGACAGGAAACCCGGTCGCCGGAGGCCACAAGGCAGAAGAGACACTGGTTACACAAAACTATTACTTAATGATTAACCCTTCCACGAACTTAACTTGCAATTATACTCGAACAGACGGTACACGACCTCCGATAGCAGGGATCCACGCATCTGACCGCGCACGCGACAACACGCTGTGTCACCGGAGTTCACGTCTTCTCTGCAACGCTGACGGGTAGTGACCGCTCCTTCATGTTAGGTGTCTCCTTTTAAACTCCAGTGTTGGAACGGAGCATTTAAAGAAGCTTGTTAACGTCCCACCAAGGCGAAATGAACAGCAACAACTCCTGGGGCGATTCTGTATACAACCAACACGCGGGGAGCTGTTCCGTCAACTCGACCCGCTCGTTACACACGACCGACATACATTACGTAGCGACTCGGTACAACCAACCATGCCTGCTTCGCGCTGAAGAGCCACACTGCCTTCCCGTGTCCACCAGACTCTCTTGGGGCGCAACCCCCTTTACTTCCGCGCCACCACACGAGGTTCCCACCGGTCAGAGATCTCACTTCCTTCATAGCACTTTCCCGGAAGCAAACGCAGATATCGATAGCAGAGGGAAAAGACAACCAAGCAGCCACTTAATGACAGACAACATATCAAGCAAACATGTCAGTGGAAGAAAAGGAAAGCCAATGCAATCTAAACACAAGGTGTAGCATGAGTCGATACACGGCTCAGAGACGAACAGAAATAACAATCTTATTTAAACATTATAATTACTTTGAAATCAACGAGATCTAAGATGGTCCCCTAGGGCGTAGTTCTTCGTACGTTGTGGGGGTCACCACCAACGGCAACGTGTTCGCATGCTGACCACAAGTTTAGTAAGGAATTTCTGAAGTAAGGCGTTCCACACCACCACCAGCGCGGTTGACAACTGATAGACGGTCTTTGGCACATATAGGATTGTTGCAATACGTCTTCCCAGCGCATCCCATACGTGCTCCATGGATTTTAAACCGGGAGCAAGGGGCAGGACAGTCCATTCTCGAATGTACGCCCGTTCTAGATGCTCCTCCAACTGCCAGTTCGATGCCGTCGTGTATTACCATCTGTAAAAACGAAGTTGGAACCAATGAAGGCCTGAAATCACTCACATTGGGGAAGGAGTACAGAGTTAAATACCTTTAAAGGGTGAGTTTATGGTGTTCAAAGATATGGAAATCGCTACACCTGTGCAATTACATGCTTCTCCAGACTGTATCACCTGGACCACCAAGACGATCCTGTTGGTGCTGGACGTAATCTCCTATGGTGATAGGTGCAGACATGTAATATACACAGGAACATTGTCCACCACACAGCAGTTGTCATCCACCGTGGTTGAAGAATCGAACGCTCTACCACTAGAACATCTCACCAACCTTGTGGCGAGCATGGGAGCACGTAACATTACAAGCATTCAATCATTCTTCAACTCTCTCAGCGCCAAGCCCGTATGTTCTGCGAGCCAGCGTACTTTGTCGATTAAAAGCCGCTGCGCATTGTTTCCGCACCTCTGACTAATGATAGACAATGTTTATACTGTTACTTATGTGTCGTACGCACATATGGCGTGAATGTGCGTCTTGTTTTCGCAGTATATCGTTCGTTATATCATTGTTTTCACCTGTGGACAGAGCGTTGGAATTCTGTTTAAGAATCGGTGCGCCGTGGTTTATCTGATGAAGAAATTGCCGATTTTCTGAATTTTGGAGGCATGGTCTGCATCTACATCTACATGACTACTCTGCAATTCACATTTAAGTACTTGGCAGAGGATTCATCGAACCATAATCATACTATCTTTCTACCACTCCACTCCCTAACAGCGCGCGGGAAAAACGAACACCTAAACCTGAATTTTGGAGGCATGGTCTGCATCTACATCTACATCTACATGACTACTCTGCAATTCACATTTAAGTGCTTGGCAGAGGGTTCATCGAACCACAATCATACTATCTCTCTACCATTCCACTCCCTAACAGCGCGCGGGAAAAACGAACACCTAAACCTTTCTGTTCGAGCTCTGATTTCTCGTATTTTATTTTGATGATCATTCTTACCTACGTAGGTTGGGCTCAATAAAATATTTTCGCATTCGGAAGAGAAAGTTGGTGACTGAAATTTCGTAAAAAGATCTCGCTGCGACGAAAAACATCTTTGCTGTAATGACTTCCAACCCAATTCGCCTATCATATCTGCCACACTATCTCCCCTATTACGTGATAATACAAAACGAGCTGCAATTCTTTGCATCCTTTCGATGTCCTCCGTCAATCCCACCTGGTAAGGAACCCACACCGCGCAGCAATATTCTAACAGAGGACGAACGAGTGTAGTGTAAGCTGTCTCTTTAGTGGACTTGTTGCATCTTGTAAGTGTCCTGCCAATGAAACGCAACCTTTGGCTTGCCTTCCCCACAATATTATCTATGTGGTCTTTCCAACTGAAGTTGTTCGTAATTTTAACACCCATGTACTTAGTTGAATTGACAGCCTTGAGAATTGTACTATTTATCGAGTAATCGAATTCCAACGGATTTCTTTTGGAACTCATGTGGATCACCTCACACTTTTCGTTATTTAGCGTCAACTGCCACCTGCCACACCATACAACAATCTTTTCTAAATCGCGTTGCAACTGATACTGGTCCTCGGATGACTTACTAGACGGTAAATTACAGCATCATCAGCGAACAACCTAAGAGAACTGCTCAGATTGTCACCCAGGTCATTTATATAGATCAGGAACAGCAGAGGTCCCAGGACGCTTCCCTGATATCACTTCAGTTTTACTCGATGATTTGCCGTCTATTACTACGAACTGCGACCTTCCTGACAGGAAATCACGAATCCAGTCGCACAACTGAGACGATACCCCATAGGCCCGCAGCTTGATTAGAAGTCGCTTGTGAGGAACGGTGTCAAAAGCTTTCCGGAAATCTAGAAATACGGAATCAACTTGAGATCCCCTGTCGATAGCGGCCATTACTTCGTGCAAATAAAGTGCTAGCTGCGTTGCACAAGAGCGATGTTTTCTGAAACCATGCTCTAAATATTGAAGATGATTTGGGTAGCAGAGGTATGTTTGAAGGCAACTGCAGTACAACGTGTTCAGGCACAGAACTGTAAAATAGTGGCGAAAGCTGTTTTTCCATTTCCTCTTACTAGGAGTATCGATAGCATTTTGATTACACAGTTCATTTCAGGCCAAGAAAATGACAATAACTGACTTCGTTACCAATCTTGCCAACAACTCCAAATAACCAAAACGGACCTGTAGGCCGACTGACACAGTCGTTTCCTGTAACATTTACCAACTACAAGCAAAAAATATGCCTCCCGAGTATGTGATGTTTGTTCTTCAAAAGCAAAGAAAGAAAGTGGGAAAGCATCTCACATGGGTCACGTTATTAATGCGAACAGTGCTGTGTGGCGTTGTGTATGGAACCCTCTTTTGAAGTATTACATACGGAAATGCAGTATAAACCCATGTAGAAAGTGCTACTGAACTTAAATACGATATTCATCACTGATCATTAAGTATTTATAAACTCACTTTCTCTACCTATACGAGTGGATCATATTTTTTTTAATATTACGGGAACGATTACATGTATAATAATATTGTTTGTCCATTGCATACCGGACAGGATTTTGTTCGTAGTTCTGTATTAAAGAAGACAAAAATGGGCTTATGTGTATGTATTTTTCGTGATATAAATTTCTGAAAACAGCTAAAATAGCACGGATTTTACCGACATGGGCAAGTATTGGACCCGTACCGAGAGTGCTTAAGTGCACTTCATTCGAATTACACACGAAATGTTGAATCTCACAATGTTACATTACATCTGAGAAACATAAGAGCTCAAGCATAACTGACGCTGTGTTAGGGAATTGTAACTGAAGATCGTACACAAGCCAAATTTACCCGTTCACGACTTGGGACACAAAGCACTTTACTGAACTGCTCTCAGAATGCTCCATTGCATAAGGGGCTACGATTAACAATTTTATATAGCCAAAACAATGCCAGGCAGGGCTTCCCATTTTTAAAAAAGTTATGTTATGAAAATCATTGCAGTGAAAAGTTTCTGACCATTTTGCAGTCATTCGAATCTAGGATTCCACGCCCCCTCCGTCATAATTCCTGTATACCTAGCACCGCATGATCAAATTCATGAGGTCCACATTTAGTTAAGCACAATGACAAATATTCGTGCTTCAGTAGACAGGAGCGTTTTACAGACAGAAGAAAAGGGAACAATGTAGTACGTGTTGTTTAAAGTAGAGCAAAAAGTACAGAGGTTTGTAACTATTCTATGAAAGAAATATTTCTTTCAATGCGGTGGAAGGAACTTTATTTTCTATACTTACGTTTGGATTTTCCGTACTATCGCGAACTTCTGTTCTTGGCTGCTAAGCGAGAAGAGGTACGTCTACTTAAACAGCATTCAGGCTGTTTAATGTCTAAGATTAATATGAAACAGGTGGAAGAATTGCGAATAATATTACTTCGTCGTACTCTACCGTATAGGGAAACTTGCGTAGTTTTCTCTCACTTGTGACACACGCACTATCTGATCAAATGTATCCGAACACCCGTGTGCAGTGCGGAGTTGACCACTAGATGTCACGAGAGTTGGATCCGCCCAGATAAAAGGAGTCGGGATGTTGTGCTGTCAGCACAGAAGCAGTAACAATAGGATGGCTGGGTCAGGAGAGCTCAGTTACTTCGATGGTTGTTTGACGTCACTCGAGTAACAGATTCCTCTGGTACATTTGAACCTTTCTCAAGCTGCCCAAATCGAGTGTTGGTGACGCGAAAGAATAGCCACAGGTGAAGCAAAAAAAGGCAGACGCCATGTACTGATGGTCGTGAGGCGTCGAGCACTGCGGATGGAGGTTGTAAAGAATCAGCGAAAGAACTCACTCATGAGTTCAAAAGTGCCACTGTGAGTCCAAGTAGCACAACTTTTGCGAGTAGTCAGTTAAAACGTATTAGGTACGGTGGCGCAGGAGGTTCTCAACAGCCTCAAATCGCTGTAGCCAACGCTAAGCGACGCTCGAAGTGGTGTAACGGACGACACCACTGGACCATAGGTGATAGGAAACGAGTGATTTGTAGCGACGAATCATGCTGAGATCTCTAACAATCCGAAGAATAATGATGATGATTGGTTATTGGGGCGTTCAATTGCGTGGTCATCAGCGCGTGTACACAGTCCTGATTTATTCACAGTCCAATTTTTTATACAGTCTAATCGAGCCACTGTCACGAATGAGGATGAGGAGGAGGCAGAAATGATGAGGACAACACGAACACCCAGTCCCCGGCCGGGAATCGAGCCCACGACCCCCTTGATCCAGAGGCAACAACGCTAGCCACTAGACCACGAGCTGCAGGCCCAAAGGAAGTAATGGGATTCGGTGAACGCCAGTAGAACGTTACCTACTATTATGTGTAGTTCCAACGGCGAAGCCGACCGGTGTGGCCGAGCGGTTCTAGACGCTTCAGTCTGGAACCGCGCGACCACTACCGTCGCAGGATCGAATCCTGCCTCGGGCATGGATGTGTGTGATGTCCTTAGGTTAGTTAGGTTTAAGTAGTTCTAAGTACTAGGGGACTGATGAGTCCCATAGTGCTCAGAGCCGACGGCGAAGTAGACAGGAGGTGGTTTTACAATATGGAGCTGTTTTTCATGGTTAGAGTGTGGTCCACTTGTACTTATGAAACGTGAATTCCTGAAGGATATGAACACATTCTACTGCATCCTGTACTGTATACGCTACAGCAAAAGTTCGGAGACCATCATTGCCCCTATCTTAAAGGATCATCTGTGAGCCAATCGTTCGTGGACAGTATGATTCCCCATATGGATTGGACTGCCTAGAGTTCCGACGTGAACCAAAATGAACACATTTTGGATGAATTAGAGAGTGAACTCCAGTTCAACATCACTACCTTCTCTGGTTTCGGCTGTCGCTACTCCACAGACATTGAGATGCCTCACTTAAAGTGCCTCCAGCAGAGTTCAGGCCTTTATGAAGGGGAAGGGTGGATACACTCCACATTAATGTCCACTAATAACTGTTCCGATACTTTTATCATATAGTGTATGTGTTACAGTAGGTAAGAAAACTTCGTCTTCTCCTCTCGAATATCCTTCCCTGCGTCCAGTAACTGACTACTAATCCTTCTATTTGTGATTAGTAGATGAGTGCTCTGTCGCAAGCGCGTGTGGGGTGTATAACTAGCCTTGTCATTCGTAGGTCGTTACTAAAACCCGCCGAGCCGCTAACATCCTAGTCAAAGCAGACTGCGCACCAATAGCGCACAATCTGTTGTAGATTACTCCAGGCATGTGACGGATTGCAAAATAAAACGTCTAAAAGTGACAATTATTTCTCCATATCCTGATTACACGATGCTGGAATCCAAGCTCAAAATAATCCATCAAAATTGATCGTAAAAGCCAACGGCTTCCGTATTCGTGACCGAATTACAATTTGTCAGGTCCGAAGTACGCACATTCCTAGATTTACTTTATTGTAGCTACAATCAGAGTTCCAGTAACCATTCCTAACAGTACCCGACGCTGCACAGAGGACACTGGGGCGCACTTTTTCTATTGATGAAAGTCCACCGCGCACAAGTATTCCTAACGGATTTCAGACGTGGTTGCGGACAGCGTGGGAAAAGACTTCACGCCACACTTGCGCAGGGAGGAGAGTGGTGAGTAGGGTTGCAGATCACTCGGCCCTTCACAAACCGTTACCGATGAGTTTAATGACGCGCAGGGTCACAGTAATTTAACTATTTTATACAATCGCATGTAATGAAAAAGTGATTAAAACAAATGAATCGTTTTCTGATTTATGACGATACGTTTACTGGTTTTTCCATAATCAAACCATTTCTCACGTTACTGCTGCCGACGTGACGCTAACAGTGAGGACACCCTTAAAATGTGGTACATTATTGATTTCGACTCAAATAAACAAAAGTTGAAGACCCAGTTCTAAACAAAATTTTGGTGAACTATCGGAAGTAAAGAGAGTGTATGAGTTCAACTTCCTGGGAAATACCGTTTCCTCCACAAATTAAAAAGGCATATCGAAAACACTGAAAGATTCAATCACACAGAGTTATTCGTAAGTACCTGCAGGTCTTCATAAGACGACTGTGAGTAAACTACAACACGTACAGAAATCAGTTTTTAATTCACATAACGGGTACTCAATACGGGCACCATTTGTATCAAACGACGATACAGTGGCCAAACTCTTGCCATACATTTTCCAACACGTCACGCTCGATATCAATGACGTCATTAATTTTCCTTTGCTACGCATTTCCAAGTTAAAAGGTAGTTGAGGCGGGAACACTCGATATTTGGCAGAGCCTCATAAGAAGAAATCAGAGGGGGTTAAGGCAGGAGGACAGAGGGGTCACTAAGGAACAGCAGAGCTCTGATTGGGAACATGTCCACTCGAAGACTGAGGCAGTTCGGCACTGAGATAATCACGAATGCCTGAAAGAATGTGTAGTGGATCACAGTCTTGTTACAGAATGAATTCTCCAATGCTCTGCTGTAATACCGTGGTATAAGCCTTTGGTGCAGCGTATCGAGGTACACGAAACGAATCTTATTTGATGTAGGGTCAGGCGGGAGCGTGATGGGATCGAAGGCCCCAGTGAAAACGCTTTTGACAGTCAAAAAGGATGTTTGTTGATTCCAGTACATGACACACGGAAGGAAACACGCCTCTCTCTCTCTCTCTGTTGTCACTGGCTGGTGATGATTAACGGGCAGCAGCTGCGGAACTGGCGCTCTGAGTTGCTGACGAAAGTCACGTGGTCAGTTGGTCGCCTTTAGAGACCATGACCGCTGCCGTCAGCGGTGCGGTGCTTTCCTCGGCATCGTGGAGTCCGCATCGCCTTGCTGACGTCACACGATAGCGTGCGAAGACCGCTGTGCCCGCAGTGAGTTGCTACCCTCAGACGGGAGATGGACTACTGCTGATGCAGCGTCGGAGGCAGAGGCTAAGGACGGCAGGTCGACGGGACTGTAAAACCAAGATCCATCAAAGACTTAGTGCTGGCAGCAAGCGCAGCCTGGTGGCGAACCCATAGCTGCTGCTAGCGATGCCACAATCGATTCGCCGTCCAGCGTATTTCTGGCGTTGTGGTCGTGTTGCTGGTTGCCGGAGACGAGAAGCGATCCACTGCCTCGCAATCCACTGTTATTTGTACGCCTCTGTCGCCCATTTGTTTCACTAGAACTCGGTATCTAGTCACGTCGCTCGTAACAGGAGACCTCCACTGGTCTGGTGACATCGACCCGCTGGCTACACGGTTACTATTGTGCGGCAAAGTATACTGTTGTGCTCGGCTCTCCTCGCTTTGAAATCCACTTGCGTGCCTATACTGGGACGCTCATGTTGCAAGACTGATGGCTTCTGAGCAGCGCCTGCTAACGCAACGCTCCACAGTGGCTTCCACACTATTTATTACTTTTACTAAATATTTACAACTTTTTGTCAGATACTACAAAGCAGCACTACACCGGAAAGAAAAATGGTCCAGAAAATTTGGAAGAGGATGTGGCACAAAGGACGTTAACTTTAGGTGAATCTCAAATGTGTTCCACTATGTACTGTGGATGTCCTGCTCACATGCACATTGTGATTCAACTCTTCAGACAAATGAATGCGGCTTTGTAGCTGAAGACCATCTTACGTCTAATACTGCAGCTGCCTGAAGTCACTGAAAACGTCTGAACGAAGCTCATTGTTCCGAGTAGTCAGCATATGTGACAACTGCAACAGTTATGACTTTACACGAGGTTGTCGATTTCTTCGCGTTCCTAATGGATGAATCCTGCCCACTCTCCGCTTTCTGCTAACGGTCCCAACCATCCTGCTTTCTTCGCACCACACATGCAGTGAGTGTTTCACCACCCATAGATTGTTGTGTCTGTTGCAGCTCTTACCTGAATGGCTCTGGGCACTATGGGATTCAACTGCTGTGGTCATCAGTCCCCTAGAACTCAGAACTACTTAAACCTAACTAACCTAAGGACATCACACACATCCATGCCCGAGGCAGGATTCGAACCTTCGACCGTAGCAGTCGCACGGCTCCAGACTGCGCGCCTAGAACCGCGAGACCACCGCGGCCGGCTCTTACCTGATATCTGGTACAAAACCACCGCTGAACTGCCGACATTCACCACAAATAGCGAATTCAAGGACAAAAAACGCATGCATCGTTCTCTTCTACGCCATGTTGAGACACGCCTGCCCTTAGTGGTGTGTCCTGCAACTACGCCACGTTACGTATTATAAATTTAAACGTGAACAGATGCTCTAGCTACTGATAGGTGTCTCTTTGTGCCAGTCGTTCAGATATCTGCACAGATTCAGTGCATGGCGTGTGGCAGATTGCAAGGTGATGTTAACAAGATTACAGGCACTCCCATACAATTATACTGAAAACATCCGTCGAGGAAAGTTTCAACAAAATTACGTGTGTGGAACTTGACCAAATAGGTAAGAGTCGAATACTTCGTCCCTCCATCGGCAGCAGAAGTCCCAAAAATGTCTGCCCTTCTGAACCAAATATAAACAGACACGCTACTCAGGCACGGTCCCTGTGATTACTTGTGTATTCGAGGCCCACCAGTCCGTGTTCTAGAATTGTAATAATCAGACTACTTGCTGGTGAAGCTGTTCATAATTTCATACCCCGTATGACGTTACAAAAAGTGGGTCTAGGTTTCATAATGACGATATCTCTTAAATGTTAGGACAGCGGTACGATTATGTAACGTTTAACGTGATTATGTAAAGCAATCACGTTATATGTTTGCAACAACTGAGAAATTTCTTTCAAGAAAATGGATGACCGAAGAATGAAATTCGCCAACCAAAGGGATAGCAGCTTACGATAATAGTGCAGTTAACATTTTAGCACTAGTAACACACAATACACATGTCACTACAGAGCAGCATTAACGTGCAAGACGGATCAGGCAAAGTAGTGGATCACGAATACTATATTCGAAGGCATTTTATCCTTGTCACATTTCACTCCATTAACAAGTTCATAGTAACGAATTTCAGAATCGGTTTCACTTCTCCGAATGGTATCTATAAAACTGCAAAGTCGTGAGACCTTTTATGTAATATTTTATTTACAAATCACGGGAAAATGCATCGTCGTAATGCGCGCTTTAAGTCACTTGAAAGTGAATACTGTCAGAGAGAAGTGGGCTAGCAATGGCCGCCGTCGGTAAAGTGTGGTGCGAGATTTTCAAGAACCGCATCTACGACTGCTGCTTTACTGAGGGGGCGCTAAATAGTCACTAGTAAGTATAGATAGTGACAGATAAGCTGCCGCTGTTATTGGAAGATATTCCACAAGACACAAGGCAGTCCATATGGCTCCACCATGGCGTGTGTCCCAAGAGTTTCACACAGGTAATTACAGACCTTCTTAAAATAACTTTGGAGAGGTGGTTTAAAACCCATGTCTAAGTTCTTTAATTTTTATTTCGAATGTGATATAAGAATTCTGAAGGGGACAGTTGTATGAACCAGTTAATGATCTTCTGTGTAAGATTTGGTTGATTGCTTCACCACTAACGTAAGAATAAATACATTGTAAATTTCCGCCGCCAGTGGTTGCCGAGCGGTTCTAGGCACTACAGTCTGGAACCGCGCGACCGCTACGGTCGCAGGTTCGAATCCTACCTCGGACATGGATGTGTGTGATGTCCATAGGTTAGTTAGGTTTAAGTAGTCCTAAGTTCTAGGAGACTGATGACCTTAGAAGTTAAGTACCATAGTGCTCAGAGCCAATTGTAAATTTCCGATTCTTGAAGAATTTTAAAGGTGATACGCAAGTATACTTGCTAATTTTATTTAATAGAAAAATGGGTTTGAAAGTACTACATCAAAAAAGGATCTGGTTTATCTACTTTTTCGAATATAGGGAGGGTTACTTACTCTACATGACGCAAAGTGAGGTTGCTGCAGTTCGTCTAAACAAAAACCTCAGTCTCCTTCTCGTTTACATGAGTAACGTTGTAGGGCGCCAGGTACTGCTGGGAGTTTGTTCGATTATAACTCACTCAAATGGTATGTTGGCTAAAATGCATAATTTCTGTTTGATTGTGTGGTGTTTTACTCATTGTTTATGTAAATCAGTTCTGATTCGGTAATTTCCTTTTACTTTAGCATTGAGGATGGCTATTTATAGCTGAAATGTTCAAATGTGTGTGAAATCTTGTGGGACTTAACATCTCAGGTCATCAGTTCCCTAGAACTTAGAACTACTTAACTAACCTAAGGACATCACACACATCCATGCCCGAGGCAGGATTCGAACCTGCGACCGTAGCGGTCGCGCGGTTCCAGACTGGAGCGCCTAGAACCGCTCGGCCACCAGCGGCCGGCGGGACTTAACTGCTAAGGTCATCAGTCCGTCAGCTTACACACTACTTAACCTAAATTATCCTAAGGACAAACACACATACCCATGCCCGAGGGAGGACTCGAACCTCCGCCGGGATCAGCGGCACAGTCCATGATTGCAGCGGCTGAAACCGCTCGGCTAATCCCGCGCGGCCTTATAGCTGAAATCTGGATATGCAAGATTAATAAAAAAACGAATGAGATTGCGACTGACTGCAGTATTCCTGTGCTTCCTTATAATAATATACAGTCGCTGTTCACAGTGGTTACTTGTGGGGTCGAAGTTGGTGAAACATTATTGAGAAGGACAGCCAGTAAAGCAAGCCCATTAATGTACAGAATTTCGTGTTAACATCTCAATCATAACATGTTTATAAGAATAGAAACGAGAAAAAGTTAAATACCAACTGGAAAACATGTGAAAATTGCTATGTCTGTGCTGTCACAATTTACTTTGAATTAGTCTGACGAATTAGAAAACAAGTGCAGTGTTACGCGATTGAGTGAAGCACTGCACATGTAAGAAACTCTGTAGTATTCTCAATGAGTGGACAAGCAATTTGAATTTATGTCGCAACAAGACGGGAGAGGAAAGGGATGTAAACAGACAAAGAGTTTATGAGTGTAAGGGCGTGAGAAAAGAGGAGACTATGTGAGACATGAGAGTGGACGTGCGTGGGGAAACGAGGGTGAGTGAATGAGAGGCAGAAACAGAGGGGAGCGAATAAGAGAGAGAGAGTTAATGAGAGTGAGTGTGTGTGTGTATGTGTGTGTGTGTGTGTGTGTGAGAGAGAGAGAGAGAGAGAGAGAGAGAGAGAGAGAGAGAGAGAGAGGAGGGGAGGGGTTGTGAGAGAGATGGGAACAGAAGCTTTGGCTTTGAGTGGAAAACAGAAACAGGCCCGCATGCAGCGTCGTGCGACACGGAAAATAATTATTGAGGCGTGAAACGCGCTTCAAATGAATTGCCGCATGCTGTGCACGTGCTGAGGGAAGGGAACAGAGCGGCAGGCGGCCGCGTCCGGCGGCGACGGCAGAGCGAGTAGCGGGCGCCGTTTCCAATACGGCGCCCCGGGCGCTCGCCGCCATATGAACGTCAGACATCAATTTTACGCATCGAGCAAGCCAGCCAGCCAGCCAGGTGGCTGAAGACAATAGCCCGCCTCCAATATTCGCCGCGACGCGACGCTGCGCTGCGGACTTGGCTGGCTCCCCTCCCTCTGTATTGGACGCGGCCTTGTGTCACAGGCAGCTTCGCGTCGTAGCAGCCACGCCGTCACTTTGTCACAAAGTGTGAGGCGCGCCTTCTACTTCTTTGAATTCAGCGAAACCAACAAACGGAGGGTATAGTTCGCATTAGTGCTATCCACTTCTACTTACTAGAAACGAATTCTTAGAATCTCACTACCTCCCACGCCTCTTATGTGCCTTCTCCAATATGCAGGCAACATCCTTACTCCTTCGAATCATCTCTTCAGCTCCGCTTTAAGAACTTCATCTCCTAGTGTAAGAAGTCGTGTCTAATAACGCAAATGCCACATTTTTAAATGTTTTAAAAAGAAATACGTTCACCTAAATGTCGACGTTAGTTACCTTCTGTAATAATCTATTAACAAAGTTTATAGCGCTATTGTTCTGTTTGCGCACTCACTTAACTGAGTGATTTGTGTACACATTGGTGCGCAAAACCTAAGGACGAAAGTAACTCTGGCGTAACATAGCTCGATTTAACTTGGAATGGCCGGCCGCTGTGGCCGGGCAGTTCTATGCGCTTCAGTCCGGAACCGCGCTGCTGCTACGGTCGCAGGTTAGAATCCTGCCTCGGGAATGGATGTGTGCAATGTCCCAGGTTCGTTAGGTTTAAGTAGTTCTAAGTCTAGGGGACTGATGATCTCAGATGTTAAGCCCCATAGTGCTTAGAGCCATTTGAACCTTTTTTTAACTTGGAAAGCACATAGAAAGGACTATTACAGCAAAGTAGAGAACGTAAATTATATATATTATTTTATGGGTCGGATTGCTGCAACCAGAGCTGCACATGGTGAATGAAATATTCCGCAATGTCTGTTACAATACTCTTTAATAAAAGTCACGTATAGCTTGCGCATGAGTGGAGATACATCTTCAGGTGGTAAGTTTCTTCAGTTTCAGCTGAAGATGGCAAGAAGAGCCTGCGCCGGAATATTGTGGCAGAAAGCTACAAACATGCGGCAGTCCTCCCGAAATTTTGTGGAACAAGTTTCTTCATGTTTTTAAACGGTCATGGCGGGGTGACGTAAATGCTATGAGCCAATCACCTCCGTTCATTGTCAAAATGAAACCAAAAAGCATGCTAAAAGCAGTTGTCTGTGATGAAGTTGAGCGGTGATGATCATACAATGTAGGCTTTCACGGCCGCTGTTGTCTTCAGGAAATTTCCTGGATGTAATTAAACGGGTGGATGGGACGCTGGGCCACAAGGTATATAAAACGAACACTCACACGGATCGATACCTCCACAAGGAATCAAACCATCATCCTAGGCAAAAAATAGGTGTCATGAAAGTCTTGGTGGAGAGAGCCAACAAAATCTGCGAGCCGGCTTCCTTGCACGATGAACTAAATCACTTACGGTCAGCCTTCTTGAAAAACGGTTATACCAGCAATGAAATTGATCGAGCCCTCCATCAAAGAGGATAAGAAGCCAGAAGTCCAGAGCAATAACGGTCACCTAGTGGAAAAGTTTTCCTACCGTTCATTAATAAAGTCACGGACTGTATCGAGAAATTTCTGGCCAACTATGGGATCCAAACAATCCTCAGACCCACCAAGAAGACTAAGGAATATTTAAGAACTGCAAAAGACCCCCGACATCCCCTAGCAACACCTGGGGTATACAAAATTCCATGCAGTTGTGGACAAATATATATTGGAACAACGAAAAGTAGTGCAAACACCCGCTTAGCCGAACTTGAAAGGAACTGTCGCTTAGGACACATCGAAAAATCGGCCGTAGCTGAGCATGCTTATCGAGATGGGAACCACGAAATTAAATTCAATGAGACATTCGTTCTAGCACGAACGCCCAAATATCATGCCCGCATGTATAGAGAAACTATAGAGATTCATAAACACCATAATAATTTTAATACAAAAGAGGATGTTTTGAAGTTGGACAAAATAATATGGATGTTGACGTTGTAACAGCAGAACGACAATCGATTACTCTTAATCGAGAATGATGGCGCCTTCCAAAGATAGGCATACCGTAGGCATTACGTGACGAATGGAGGTGCCCTCTATGCGCTCTATAAATACCTGGAGCCTGAGTGGCAGTAGCCGGGTGACCTCAGAAGATGTCTCTCGCAGATGGAGACGAAACGTCAGGTGGAAAATTAATACATCGACCACGGCCTGTCAGCCCGGAAGTTTTAACTGAAGATAATGGTGACAGTTATTTAAATGCTTACGCTAGCGCCCTGCGCACTTTTATGACGTAACGGCACGGTGCGGCCGGTTTCCAGTCAGTTTGATCATAGACAACCGCCTTTAGCGCGCTGTTGGTTTAAGCTTCACGATGAACTGTGGGAACTGGATTGTGGCATTTACATTGCGTACCATTATTGCTTAAAAAGAAGTGAAGAAACTTACCACCTGTAGTTGCACTTCCACTCGTGCGAAACTGATCGTGTATTTTTATTGCAAGTGTTTTAACAGTCAGAGAGGAAGGTTTTATTTGCCATGTGCAACCGAAAGAAATACGCAGTTAGACCAAATGAAAAGACCCTTTTCTTAAAAGACAATAATTAGTAGTCAACGCGATTATTACTGGCCCCTGGACATTACAAAAAGCGTGACATAATTGTTAATAGTGTGTGTCATTACCACGGATGCCAATGCATCCTCTGAAATGTTGTACCACGCTGGCCACAAGGTTACTAAGGAATTCTTATGGCCGGCCAGTGTGGCCGAGCGGTTCTAGGTGCTTCAGTCTGAAACCGCTCGACCGCTACGGTCGCAGGTTCGAATCCTGCCTCGGGCATGTATGTGTGTGATGTCCTTAGGTTAGTTAGGTTTAAGTAGTTCTAAGTTCTAGGGGACTGATGACCTCCGATGTTAAGTCCCATAGCGCTCAGAGCCATTTTTGAATTCTTATGGTAGGGCCTTACATTCCTAGACCAACGCGGTTGACATTTGTTGTATAGTCACTAATGGTTGCGGGCGTGCTCCACTACGTCTACCAACGTGTCCCTCACGTACTCCATAGGATTTACATCGGGGGAACCAGACCATCCGCCGAAAATCCTCTCCTTCCAAGAGCTCCTGAACCAGCTTTGTTCAGTGTGGTCGAGTTCCCACCTGTCACCGTGTGACGGTACATAATCCACCCAGGAACACTGCCGAACGTGCTCATTCTTGTGAACCAGATACTATTGTCTGGGGAGGCATAATGTTGCGTGGGCGTACTAACATGCAGATTTTTGAACATTGTTTCCTCACAGGTCAACATTATTGTGACATTGTTTTCTTTCCCCTAGGTACGTCTTTAAAGGGATGCTTTCGGCCATGACCTTATTTTTATGGATGAAAGTGTCCATCCACATCGAAGTACACAGGAGGATGATTTCTTAAAACGTGAGAATATTCGGCGAATGGACTAGCTTGCCCGTTGCCCCAACATAAACCCAACCGGTCACGTGTCGGACGCGTTGGGAAGACGTGTGACAGCATGTGACGATGTACTAACGAGCATGCAGCAGTTTCCAATCACTCTGGTGGGATGCCTTACCACAAGGGCTCCTTCCTAAACTTATGAGCAGCATAGGATAACGTTGAAGATCGTGCGTTGCCGTCCGTGGTGAGTATACACCCTTTTAAGAATCGTGTCACGCCATTTGTAGTGTCCAGGGAACCATCATAAAAATCTCAGTGTCTTCAGAGTAATTATTTTCATTTAACAAAACGTCATTTCTGTTTGTGTCATTGCGTTTTTATTTCATGTACGTTCTGAACTGTAGTGTAGTTCTTTCTATGTACGTACCAAGTTAACAGGAGCTTTCCTTGAAATCTGAACACCAGAATATTTTGTAAATAAACAGGTAATTATAGTGTGTTTAAAATTAGTTGCAGCTTTTGACGTTTGGCTGACCGCAGGGGGACGAGACGCCATTGCCCAGGTAACACCAATGGCGAGGGCTGGTAAAGCGCCTCTGTTGCCACGTCATGACTAAGCAGTACCACGTGGTGACACGCATTAGATGCATCAACGTTTGTCAGTCCTCGTTGGAAAGTCGTATTTTCTCGCTCTGAAATGTTCTGTAGTTATTAGGTACTGTGAACAAGTATTTCGTGTTGGCGTTGTATTAATACCAGTGCAAATGGCTCTGAGCACTATGCGCCTTAACTTATGAGGTCATCAGTAGCCTAGAACTTAGAACTAATTAAACGTAAATAAACTAAGGACATCATACAGAGCCGGTCGGTGTGGCCGTGCGGTTCTAGGCGCTTCAGTCTGGAATCGCGTGACCGCTACGGTCAGAGGTTCGAATCCTGCCTCGGGCATGGATGTGTGTGATGTCCATAGGTTATTTAGGTTTAATTAGTTCTACGTTCTAGGGGACTGATGACCACAGATGTTAAGTCTCATAGTGCTCAGAGCCATTCGAACCATTTTTGACATCACACATATCCATACCCGAGGCGGGATTCGAACCTGCGACCGGAGCTGTCGACGGTTCCAGACTGTAGCGCCTAGAGTCGCACGGCCACTCCGGCCGGCTATTAGTAACAGTGCTGTACATTTGAATACGAGATCTGTAATAGAAGTGTCGTCCAAGAGCAGGTTCACTGTCTGAGAAGACAACCTTCTGTTGCAAAACATTCCTCGGAATTCGAGAATACTAAAGGACAAAATGCCATACCACGCTGTTGTGATGCATAAAGCTCAAACAGTGCAGACGAGGAATGCTAATATTTTGCTCTGGATAGAAAGAAATCTTTCATCAGCTAAAGTTTAACCTAGCACGTATAAAGCGAACTTAATGGAACTTTTAGTGATGTACAAGTCAAAATTCCACGCTAACACGACGACGAACTGGCTAACAGTAAAGGGCATAGTTTAACCAGCCTTCCTCAATGTCGTGATCATAATAAATCCGACTAAGTGAAAGTAATGTGGTAGAAAACAGAAAGAAGTTTTCGTTCACTAACGTTGAAACACTTACAAAAGAAGCGGTTGCAAATGTTACACGACACGACTGGCTTTGGCAGCCAAACCAGGAAGATATTTTAGGAGGTATTCATGAAGGACTGTGACTAGATTTGCGGAATACGTAACTTCTCTTGTTGCTATGTTAACATCTGCTTCTTTTGTCTCAACACAGCAGAGTTTAGAAATATTCTTCTCACTAACATTGTAATGCTGTTGAATATTGCAATAGTGAATTTTTAAACTAGCAACTGAGTGCAACTCAGGTCAATAGTTTATGAAACATCCCATTCTCAGTACCAAAAGAAACGTATAAATTCATTTATATTGATTCGTAATCAACAGCATTTCTCGTTCCACCAGCTATCTGTGGCCATCAATAATTCATTATTTGACTGAAATAATCTATAGTCTCTTGAATATCGCAGCAGATATGGAAGTTTCGCATATTAATCACATGGTAAAACACTATCGTCTTTGCACGCTATCATTTGCCAAAATCTTGTTTCGATATCTCAAAACCTTTATAAGATACGAATAATTTATGAATATTTCATTCTAGCTTTTTCACTGACGCTCGAGTTCTTGACGGAGCGGTTTACGTACATTCCATTTTCTCGAGATTGGAAACAGACAGCTGTATCCCTCCAAGTTTAAAGAATAATTCAATGTATTACCTGCATTTCGTCCACATAGTCATCTAACGTAACACGCGCAGTACCCAAATTCTTGGCGACACCTGGTTTTCATTGCAAACTTGGAATTTCTTGCATTAGTTTACCTATTATCGAAACATCGCAATGACTGAATGACTGTGACCATTAACGGAATGATAGGCGGTTCGTCATGAAACTGACTAATTAAACTACAAAATGTGAAAGAATGAGAGTTTACTACTGAATAGTTTCTTTAAAATCGTTTCAGAAAGATCGCACATCAGCCGGCTTGCTGTTTACGCAGTCAAGCGACCCGGCCAGATTCCGCGACGAATAATATACTGTGATCACTTGCTGATGCCCGCAGCACACGCTGGCAACTACGCTTTCCTCCACTCGCTCCGTACTGAACTCAGAGCCATTTGAACCATTTGGTGTTTTACTCGAAGGTGTTCCTTTAGTTTAGTGGACAGATGATATTCACTAATCGGGGGAGTGAGAGGGCGGGATTATAACATCCCAATCAAGCGAAGTCAACAATCCTTGCATTTCATGAGTGGTGTGCGGGCGCGCTTTGTCGTGGAAGAGACAGACACCCGTTGTCAGCGTCCCGCGACGTGTGTTTTGTATGGCTCTGCGAAGTTTCTTCAAAAATGGCTCTGAGCACTATGGGACTCAACTGCTGTGGTCATTAGTCCCCTAGAACTTAGAACTACTTAAACCTAACTAACCTAAGGACATCACACACATCCATGCCCAAGGCAGGATTCGAACCTGCGACCGTAGCAGTCGCACGGTTCCGGACTGCGCGCCTAGAACCGCGAGACCACCGCGGCCGGCTAGTTTCTTCATGGTCTCAGAATATCTTGCAGCATTTAGAGCTTCACCTCTTTCAAAAAAATCTACGAGTAGGACTCCTTTTCTGTCCGAGAACACTGCCACCATTAGTTTCCTCCCTGTTTGCTAATTTTCGAATTTGTTGGCTGAAGGAGAGTGAGTATGGCGTCAATGTATTGATTGTCCTTTGATCTCTGGAGTATGGTAATAAGCCCAAGTTCCATCTTCTATCACTATAGAGTTGAGAAAAGCGACGTCTTCAGTCTCAAAACGAGCGGTACTGACTGGTCATTTTGCATGCTTCGGTAAGAGTCTTGGGCAGCACCGCGCACACAACTTACTATAATTCAGTCGATTAACTACGATTTCATGAACAACAGGTAGTCAATTGTCGAATGGAGAACAGAGAGAGGATGTTCTTCAATTTTCTGTAGGCCTAACAGATCATCAGTCACAACAGACGGCATTCCGCTTCTGTCTTCATGGTGAATTTCCGTCCCACAATTGAAACTCCGTACCCATTTCGTCACATGCTCTCTTGACATTACGTCCTCTCCATAAACGTATAAAATTTCGTGATGAATCGCAATGGTGTTCATGCCCATTCAGGTAGCGAATACAGCATGCACTTTGCGTTTGGCGGGAGCCGGAATGAGAACGCTCATTTCTGACAGTCGTACATGTTCTATCGTACAAATTGAGTTTTATTAATAGTACATTCTTTTGTTGAAAATTTTACCAAATGATAAATTAAAAAAATAACGATATATATGTATAAAAGGAACTAAACATTTGCGGAGAAAAAAGTTCATATAAACTTAGGTCCGCAAATGTTTAGTTATGGAGTTACGGCTACTAAAAGATTTTGCCTGAAATTTAGCAACTTCGCCAATATGAAGCAATCGCAAAACTGTACGATGTTAAAGTAAACGACGATTTCCATTTATTTTGTTGTTGTTGGTCTGGTGAATCAAATAAAACATATCCCAGACGTGTATCTGCAATAGTTTTCCAGAACATCCAGAGAAGTAAAGAAGTAATTTCGTAAAATTTTTAATTTATTGACTACCCGGCACAGTTTGTTTTCTAAATTCCAGACAAATGCACAAAGTTTTCAACAGAAAATGTAGAGAATGTAATCTCGGAAAAATCATGAGAATAATGTTAACTGAAACTGTACGTAGTTTCACTTAAATACACTATTGTTATTATGTTCTTCCACTGAACAATACAGAAGACTAATTCGTTTCAAGATTAGGAAACGACTGAAAGAACTCACTAACAGTTGCGAACGATGACACAAAAGTTTCTACATTCTTAATGGAAAGAAAACAAATTTACTTTTGTAATAATCTTCGCTTCCTTGGATGTTCTGGAGAACTATTGCAAATACACGTCTGGGATATGTTTTATTTGTTTTGCCAGACTAATAACAACAAAAATGGTTCAAATGGCTCTGTGCACGACAGGACTTAACTTCTGAGGTCATCCGTCACCTAGAGCTTAGAACTACTTAAACCTAACTAACCTAAGGACATCACACACATCCATGTCCGAGGCAGGATTCGAACCTGCGACCGTAGCAGTCGTGCGGTTCCAGACTGTAGCACCTAGAAACGCTCGGCGATTCCAGCCGGCCAATAACAACAAAATAAACGGAAATCGTTCTTTACTTTAACCTCGTGCAGTTTTTCTATGGCTTCATATTAGCGTAGTTGTTAAATTTCAGACAAACTATTTTATTACCCGTAACTCCGTAACCAAACATTTGCGGATTTATGTTTACCTGAAATTCTTTCTTTAGTTTTAGTTGTAGAATAACATATTAAAATATTTGCATATCTTCATAAACAAATTCGTTTGAACTTGTTTCTTTCGTGCATTTATTACTACAATTCAAATTTCATACAGGAGGTTTTTTTAGGATTTGTAAAATGACTCTAGCGGGCATTTGATGTATGTTAACAGAGGACTTGTTAGTGCCATATGGTGAAGAAAGAAAGAAATACTTCTGTTAGATAACGATCGTTCGACGCTTTGAATTAGTAACAGTGATACCATGCCGCAGAGTTGGTGCCATTTCTTCGTCTGAAGTAGGTCTGCAGAGCGGAAATGGCAAATGTGCAGGAAAAGCACACACCGAGGCCAGCCGCGCAGCAGCCGCAGCAGCCGCGGCAGCAGCGCTTAAAGCAGAAGAAACCTCTAAACGTGCTGCGTCCTTCCCCACCCTCTGCACGGCCACCGCTCTCGGACCCTTCACTCCCGCGCGCCCATTCGCGTTTCTAGTCGCCTGCACAAGAATCTGGCCCGCCAGAAGGGCGCGAATGGGCGTCGAAATTCTTTCAGACGTCAGCGTCGTCGTCGCCGGCGGCGAGTGGCAGGACGGAGTCCGGGGCCGGAATGTAATGGGCCGGTCGCACCGGCACAATAAAAGGGAGCCGGCAGCCGTCAGATGGACCACCTAATGGCGCCGGCCGAAAGCGATCTGCCTGCGATCGTCGCCGCTGCTGATCAAAGCGGTCCAAATGAAACGAAAGCCCTCCCACCTGTGCCTGCGTTTGCGCCAGCCGCGGTTCACCATCTTTTCTCTGCCTTAGGTCAATACGTGCGACTTCGTGTACTCTTTGGAGAGCACGTGCAGAGCAATCGCTCACTGCAAGGTCGATACAGTGGCGCACCAACGTGAAGGGATCCTAGCACACAGAATATACAATGCCTGACAAAACTGTGCCCTAATCAGGATTTCAACATACACTACTGGCCATTAAAATTGCTACACCAAGAAGAAATCCAGATGATAAACGGGTATTAATTGGACAAATATATTATACTAGAACTCACATGTGATTACATTTTCACGCAATTTGGGTGCGTAGATCATGAGAAATCAGTTCCCAGAACAACCACCTCTGGCCGTAATAACGTCCTTGATACGCTGCCCTGCAGCTTCAGCACGATACCACAGTTCATCAAGATTAGTGACTGGCGTATTGTGACGAGCCAGTTGCTCGACCACCATTGACAAGATATTTTCAATTGATGAGAGATCTGGAGAATGTGCTCCCCAGGGCAGCAGTTGAACATTTACTGTGTCCAGAAAGGCCCGTACAGGACCTGCAACATGCGGTCGTGCATTATCCTGCTGAAATGTAGAGTTTCGCAGGGATCGAATGCGGGGTAGAGCCACGGGTCGTAACACATCTGAAATGTAACGTCCACAGTTCAAAGAGCCGTCAATGCGAACAAGAGGTGACCGAGACGTGTAACCAATGGCACCCCATACCATCACGCAGGGTGATACGCCAGTATGGCGATCACGAATATACGCTTCTAACAGGCGTTCACTGTGATGTCGCCAAACACGTATGCAACCATCATGATGCTGTAAACAGAACCTGGATTCATCTGAAAAAATGATATTTTGCCATTCGTGCACCCAGGTTCGTCGTTGAGTACACCTTCGCAAGCGTTTCTGTCTGTAATGCAGCGTCAAGGGTAACCGTAGCCATGGTCTCCGAGCTGATAGTCGGTGCTGCTGCAAACGTCGTCGAACTGTTCGTGCAGATGGTTGTCGTCTTGCAAACGTCCCCACCTGTTGACTCAGGGATCGAGACGTGGCTGCAAGATCGGTTACAGCCATGCGGATGACATGCCTGTCATCTCGACTGCTAGTGATACGAGGCCGTTGGGATCCAGCACGGCGTTCCGTATTACCCTCCTGAACCCACCGATTCCATATTCTGCTAACAGTCATTGCATCTCGACCAACGCAAGCAGCAATGTCGCGATACGATAAACCGCAGTCGCGATAGGCTACAATCCGACCTTTATCAAAGTCGGAAACGTGATGGTACGCATTTCTCCTCCTTACACGAGGCAACACAACAACGTTTCACCAGGCAACGCCGGTCAAATGCTGTTTTTGTACCGGCGCCAACCTTGTGCGAATGCTCTGAGAAGCTACTCATTTGCATATCGCAGCATCTTATTCCTGTCGGTTAAATTTCGCGTCTGTAGCACATCACTTTCGTGGTGGAGCAACTTTAATGACCACTAGAGTAACTCTGCATACATAAATGTGCCGGGTCCTGTTGTTGTGTTTGGTAACATGAAGTGATCTGATGGTAAACTGTAGTTGGAGTTACGAACGATGGCGGTCGAATCTAGCCTTTTTTGGAATCTACGTCACGCATAGACCGACAGCCAATGAGCAATCAGTAGTCTTCTGAGAACTCTGCTCTGAATGCTGTTGTTAATGCGAGCATTAAATATGATCATAGCGAGTTACTTAGTGAATTTCAGTTTCATTTCTTGCGATTTATCATCGCTGATGGTGGTGGTAAGTGATAAATTCTGCAAAAACAATCGAGAACGTAATTTGCAGGATATACATTTCTTTCAAGCGGAGAGCACGAGCATGCGCTTACCGCACTGTTGCTTGGAATCACCAAAAATGCCATTCCTGTCCGTGCATCGATATGCGCCAACCGCCATCGTTCGTGGACCGGACTGTAGTGACCTTAATCTGTATATGTGGCTGAAAATAGGCAACAGTGTCACAATAACCAATTAATCACAGAATCCTATAGTATTTTTAACACACTCGTAAGTACAGTGGTCAAACTGTGGTTAATTAAAGTAGGAAGAATTTCTCTCCTGAAAACATGTACAACGGTTTCTTTAACCTGACGCACCAGAAGCAAGCAGGACAGTATGGCCTTGTGGAGACAAACACAATGTTTATCCGCACCGCAAATACTGTATTTCTAAAGCTAGTGCCTGGCGAATCTGAAAGTGATCGGCGGGGCTCCAAGTGAAACGTTTGGATGTATTAATAGTGTTTTTTAATAATTTTTTAATGGGACTTAACTCCTAAGGTCATCAGCCCCTAAGCTTACACACTACTGAACCTAAATTTTCCAGAGGACAAACGCACACACCCATGCCCGAGAAAGGACTCGAACCTCAGCCGGGACCAGCCTCACAGAGTAATAGTTCTACTTGGAGGAATTTTGAATTGCGTAAGAGTCAATTTTCATTGAACTGAAGACTTGAGGATAACTTAGGAGACGAAAGGATTAGCTTGGTGGCGGGGGGTGCCACATTGTGATTAAGCAAAAGGGTTTTCTAAGGTTGTGCTTGATCCAACATGCTTAACAGAGGTAATGGTCACTGACAGCAAAGAACAGTAAGGCAGTTGCTGTTACTTATTCACGGACATTCGCGGCGCTGACAACTTCCAAATTTCGATAATCGATTTCCATGGGACAAGAGTAGGGCGAGAGAAAAATGGAAGAGTTACAGTTATTGAAGCAGGTGAACGAACATGCTGGTCAGCCTAAAACAGGACCGTGGGAGGGGTTGAGCTTAAGACGCACGTGCCAAAGATTTCAGGTATCCGGAAAGGTCTTGGTGTAAGCAAGTGTGACTACGAACGAAGCGTGATCGCGACCTAACAAGCAGCTGTGTATCACTGTCATAGAGTGGTGCTACAGCTGCAGATCGTGTCCCCACCGGCACACGGCACGTCCAGACGGTAGCTCGTCCTGTTCTCAAGTGCTCGCCGCTAGCCCAACACCCACTAGGGCGCATGTTCCGGCCAATCAGGAGTCTAGCTTCTGGGCGCAACACAATGGCCTAATCTGCTCGCGTCAAAAAGCACGCCCTGCGGATCTATTGTTTGTCCTTTTTTAGCTGACAGATATTCTAGGACGAACTCGAAGCTTCTATCCCGATCTTCCAGCAACCAACAGGAACAATTGCCACGAATTTGGCGGGAAAGACCGTTCCAATTTCGCGCTCCACGTCAAATACTCCAAGACAGAGAAGACTGGGGTCCTCTGCTACAATTTCTCTACTTTTTCTCCGATTCCCGCCTCCTCCTCCTTCCCCCTCCCCCTGATGTGTTCTATGCATTCCAACGGTTCAGACCTCTGTTTCTAAGCCGGAAGAGAACAGAAAATTCTCTTTAGCCGACAGCCAAACTAACACAATGGATTTCATGCAAGACGGGGAGTGTTCCTGAAATAGAGGCTGCTCATCAAACAGGAAAAGTTAGGGTGACATAAAAGACATATTCTACAGATCACATCGTATAGGCTCTTGTATGAGGAGAATACGATAAAGATTGCAATGAAAATGATAAACACCATAGCTAGTTGATACGATAAACTCTGTCCGCCCCCGGCAGCTGAGTGGTCAGCGCGACAGAATGTCAATCGTAATGTCCCGGGTTCGATTACCCATTGGGTCTGAGATTTTATCCGCTCAGGACTGGGTGTTGTGTTGTCTTAAACATAATCATTTCATCCCCACCTACACGCAAATTGCTGAAGTGGCGTCAAATCTAAATACACTCCAGGAAATGGAAAAAAGAACACATTGACACCGGTGTGTCAGACCCACCATACTTGCTCCGGACACTGCGAGAGGGCTGTACAAGCAATGATCACACGCACGGCACAGCGGACACACCAGGAACCGCGGTGTTGGCCGTCGAATGGCGCTAGCTGCGCAGCATTTGTGCACCGCCGCCGTCAGTGTCAGCCAGTTTGCCGTGGCATACGGAGCTCCATCGCAGTCTTTAACACAGGTAGCATGCCGCGACAGCGTGGACGTGAACCGTATGTGCAGTTGACGGACTTTGAGCGAGGGCATGTAGTGCGCATGCGGGAGGCCGGGTGGACGTACCGCCGAATTGCTCAACACGTGGGGCGTGAGGTCTCCACAGTACATCGATGTTGTCGCCAGTGGTCGGCGGAAGGTGCACGTGCCCGTCGACCTGGGACCGGACCGCAGCGACGCACGGATGCACGCCAAGACCGTAGGATCCTACGCAGTGCCGTAGCGGACCGCACCGCCACTTCCCAGCAAATTAGGGACACTGTTGCTCCTGGGGTATCGGCGAGGGCCATTCACAACCGTCTCCATGAAGCTGGGCTACGGTCCCGCACACCGTTAGGCCGTCTTCCGCTCACGCCCCAACATCGTGCAGCCCGCCTCCAGTGGTGTCGCGACAGGCGTGAATGGATGGACGAATGGAGACGTGTCGTCTTCAGCGATGAGAGTCGCTTCTGCCTTGGTGCCAATGATGGTCGTATGCGTGTTTGGCGCCGTGCAGGTGAGCGCCACAATCAGGACTGCATACGACCGAGGCACACAGGGCCAACACCCGGCATCATGGTGTGGGGAGCGATCTCCTACACTAGCCGTACACCTCTGGTGATCGTCGAGGGGACACTGAATAGTGCACGGTACATCCAAACCGTCATCGAACCCATCGTTCTACCATTCCTAGACCAGCAAGGGAACTTGCTGTTCCAACAGGACAATGCACGTCCGCATGTGTCCCGTGCCACCAAACGTGCTCTAGAAGGTGTAAGTCAACTACCCCAGATCTCCGGATCTGTCCCCCATTGAGCATGTTTGGGACTGGATGAAGCGTCGTCTCACGCGGTCTGCACGTCCAGCACGAACGCTGGTCCAACTGAGGCGCCAGGTGGAAATGGCATGGCAAGCCGTTCCACAGGACTACATCCAGCATCTCTAGGATCGTCTCCATTGGAGAATAGCAGCCTGCATTGTTGCGAAAGGTGGATATACACTGTACTAGTGCCGACATTGTGCATGCAGGCCTATAAGATTAGAGTTCCAATTCTCTGTGACAAGTAAAGCGGCCACCAGCTTGCGTTAGTGTCGTTTGGTTTAGTGTATTTACAAGGCCGGGGAAAATACATAAGGGGCGTGAACAGCATCATGTGTTGAATGATAGCAGCAAAGGATTGTTATATGTTGAGTGATTATTGTGAAGCATACAGAGATTTTGAGTACTCGTGTGAGACAGTATTATCAGCATTTCGCAAAGTTGGGGACATTGTGGGTCTCCATTTGGCGACGTCGTCCAATAGTGCGGTATCTACGAAAGTTTTGGAACAGATGAAAAGCGAATGGAGACCAAGGCGGGATTGTATGGAGGATGATTAATGACGGTGAACCCAAGGCGTCGGATTGTTGCAGATGTTGCAGCGCTCGTGTGTGGTCTAGCATTGTCATTCTGAAGAGAAAGGGCGCTCAGAGTGTCGACGAACTCTTAGGATTCGTGCTTTCAGTGTCTGAAAGTCTCGCAATACCTTGCTGAATTTACGGTGATGTTTTCAGGCATAAATTCCAGACCACTGTGACCATGATTTTCCCTGCTGGTGACATTGGCTTGAACTTTTTTTGGGTGAACTCCACTGATCTTCTCTCATTTTTGGGCTCAAAATGGTGAATGCAGAGTAGCGTCTGTCAATAAAAAAACGATAAAAATATTTTTATATTATTATTAGTTGGACAGATGTGAGTCAATTTAATTAAACGGTATGTTAATGGATTTTATCTCTGGTAGTAAATACGACTTTTAAGAAAGCACAGAATAATTGGTAAGAACTGATTGAGAATAGAACATGAATGTTTCTTGCTTTGCTGGCGGCAGTTTATTAAAATGACAAAACATGGCGCAGGAAGGACCTGTAGATGCGGCGTACTCGAGTGGCGGTCATCAGCAGTTGACAGGAGTTTCAAAGGGGCGTCTCTGTGGACATCCATTTGGTCGGCTGCTCAAGTGTTGCAACTTCCAGATTTGTGGTGACTTCGCGTGTCACCGTAGCCCCGATACTGAACTGTATGGAAGCGAGATGGCAGGAAAACTTGTCGTCAAGGTTGTGGTCGACGACACATGAGCATTTCAAGAAAGGATAGTGTATTATTCACATCGTAGCCCCTTCACACTTGCGCCTGCCCTCCGAGAACAAGCAATGGACTCGCTGCAACGTTCTGTGTCTTTCCACACCAATGGTCGGAGGCTGGCAGCCAGACCATGGAGCTACAGTACCATGTGTTGGTTGCCATTAACACCGTAAAACCAATGGCTGTGTTTGAAGCGGTGCCATGAGCGGGTAAGCATGGTCTACTAATGAATGACATCTCACTGTGTTCAGCGATGAGTAGCGGTTCTGCAATATTCCTGGTGACTGTCATTGGCGAGTATGCCGGCTACTTGTGGAGAACTCTCATTCATTAATTGCTCTGGAGAGGCACAGCGTTGTTAATCATTGCGTCATGGTATGGGAAGCACCGGTTATGACTCCAGGTCACAGCTGCTAGTGATCCAGGGAACTAAGATGGCACAATGATACGACACAGACTTCCTGTGTCCTCATTTGCTACATCCAATGCGACAGTACCGCAGTGTCATTTTTCAACAGGGTAATGTTTGTCCACACATGGGACGTGTCACTATGACATCACCGCGTGATGTTGAGGTATTACCATGGTCAGACAGAACTCTGTATCTACTTCCTATAGAATATGTGTGGGACCATCTCGGACGTCAACTCCGTCCCAGTGTCAGTATAAATGATATAAAGGGTCAGTTACAAAAACGACGGGAGTTTTTGACACAGGAGACTAAATTAACTCGATTTTGTGATCATTGACATAACATCACATACCATGTTATTGCGTGAAGATTTAATTCGTTTCTTCGTCTCCATCCGGGAGCTTCATCTTTCTTTTTTTTGTCAGGCACTGTAGTTTCCACGCTTTGCGTGTGGGTATGGAGTCGCTAGGTCGTACACCAATCTATGGATTAAATTTGTCTCTTCCAGTGCACCGGCTGTAATTCAAATTGACACAGTACTTTCAAATAATAATAGATCACAATTCAGGATTTAAGTTGGTAATTTTAACGTTTGACGAGGTATATAAAGTTACCAAAGACTCGAAATTTTTAGTCTCACGTAAAGAATAGCAAATTATGTAACATTGTGTACGGATCACAGAAGTAATCTGACTGAACACCTGCTTGCCAAACAGTCGTAAGGCTGTGTTCAACAACAGATGGGGGCATATGATGTCATAAATATTTAGGAACGCTGATTTTCATTTGAAGTTGTTCTTGGTTAGTAATAGACAGTTCTGATGGTACCAAAATATGTTGTCGAGTGGATGTTGTGTATACGTTAAGATGAAGCGTAAAATTGTAAGCAGTTAAGTATATTCGAGATGTGCATATGGCTGCTCAGTGACGCAAATGGTTACGTGTACTCTACGAAAGTTTTTTTTTGTTTTTGTAAAACAGACAGTGTTTATAAAAAGGACGTTTATCACAAACTCCTTCAGACAAGTAGAAATATTATTTAAAGTTAATATTATCTCCCTTGATCCCATAGTTCGATAGATTAAGCAAATTAATTAAAAGTTTGTGACTGATCGAGTGCATAATTAAGGGAGTGGAGCAACTTCTCTCATTAGCCGTGGTCAGTTTTAGCCAGCCAGAAAAGAGTAGGTTGGCCAATTATCAGGGAGTCGCAGTCTCGTTTTCATGTGTGTCACACTGTTCTGAAAATTTTGATAAAGTATTCAGTCATGTGTTTAAGGAAGAAACTGTGAGGCAGGGACGGTATGAAGCGGACATACTCGTTAATATAGAATTAAATTATTTTTTTGTGTAGTTAGTATTAAATTGAAAATTGCTGTTATTAATGTAAGACTTAACACCACGTGGTTTGCTGTGCAGTCTTTGCGTACACACTCCAGTTTGCCAGGAAGTAGGAGACTGTGTAATATTCTGGCGAGCAAACGTAATCATTGAAACCGTGTGAACATCACCACAAGTATAATTAGCCTTCCTCTCGTAGTGTATCCATACTCGTGGATAGCAGCAGAGCTATTGCTGTTGTTTTGATAAAATAGCCTGACCAGTAAATCCCGGGAGCCACCCGCAGTGGCCAAGCGGTTCTACGCACTTCAGCCCGGAACCGCGCGACTGTTACGGTCGCAGGTTCGAATCCTGCCTCGGGCATGGATGTGAGCGATGTCCTTAGGTTGGTTAGGTTTAAGTAATTCTCAGTTCTAGGGGACTGATGACCTCAGATGTTAAGTCCCATAGTGCTCAGAGCCTTTTGAACCATTTTTTAAAATCCCTGCTCACCTTGCCCAGACTCAAGTTGTCTGTCAGCAACTGCAAGGCACATTGATGCTTGTGTATCGATCCTACGTCACAGTACCAGTACCGACGCCTAACGGCACGATCTGACACTACTACCATCAACAACGCAAATTCCTTTGAAGTTACGTAGCCATATCGTTAATCGTTTTACATCTACATTGGCTCAAGTAGCGAAAGTTTAATTCTAATCACCCTCTATTACAAGAAGACGAAATCTTGACCCCGTGAAACACGAGTTCGAGGATTTAGGAATTATGGAGTTGGTGTCCGTAAAAGTGTTGTGTATCTATGAGTGGTCGGTTCATGAAAGAAATTGGTTATCTGAAAGTAGGTGGTGAGTGTGGACTGCAATGTGTGTGGCTGGCTGTGCCGAAGACAAATGAAATAAAACTGTCTATAGTTTCATCTGGTGCACCCATTCAGTGCACACTGTTATAATGTCTTAGCATCAACCAGCACAAATCAACTGCTGAAACGAAATGTCAATGCAGCCAGACAATATCGTTGCGAAACACTTAAGAACACATCTCAAAGTATTACTACGCCTATTGGAGGAGAGGTGGAGATCTGACCTTCATTTATCAAAAAATGGCTCTGAGCACTATGGGACTTAACATCTATGGTCATCAGTCCCCTAGAACTTATAACTACTTAAACCTAAGTAACCTAAAGACATCACACAACACCCAGCCATCACTAGGCAGAGAAAATCCCTGACCCCGCCGGGAATCGAACCCGGGAACCCGGGCGTGGGAAACGAGAACGTTCCCACACGACCACGAGATGCGGGTCTTCATTTATCGATTTGTTATGGACGTGTCCCAGATGGCACAGTGGTTAACACTCCTGCCTAGTAAGTAGGAGTTCCTAGGTTCGAAACCCAGTCCGGCACGCATTTTCACTCGTCACCGCTGATTCCGCGTAATGTATCATGCAGCTGATGTTAGTTTTCCTTCTCCTTCAATTTACATATAAAGACGCACATGTTCCTGGTGCCGAAAGCGTTTTCTGCTTCAGGAACACCGATATTGTTACGATATTGTTGCGCCGGTAGTAGACAACATTCCATTAGAACTACTGACAGCCTTGGGAGAGCCAGGCCTAACAAAACTAGACCATCTAGTGATCAAGATGTATGAAACAGGCGAAATGCTCTCAGACTTGAAGAAGAAGAAGATAATAATTCCAATCCCAAAGAATGCAGGTGTCGACAGATCTGAAATTACCGTACTATCAGTTAAATAAGCCACCACTGCAAAATACTAAGACGAATTCTTTACAGACGAATGGAAAAACTGGCAGAAGCCGACCTCGGGAAAGATCACTTCGGATTCCGTAGAAATACTGGAACTCGTGAGGCAATATTGACCCCACGACTTATCTTAGAACATAGATTAAGGAAAGGCAAACGCACGTTTCTAGCATTTGTAGACTTAGAGAAAGCTTTCGACAATGTTGACTGGAATACCCACTTTCAAATTCTGAAGATGGCAGGAGTCAAATACAGGGAGCAGATGGCAGTTGTAAGAGCCGAGAGGCATGAAAGGGAAGCAGTGGTTGGGAAAGGAGTGAGACTGGTTTGTAGCCTATCCCCGATATTATTTAATCTGTATATTGAGCAAGCAGTAAAGGAAACAAAAGAAAAATTCGGAGTAGGAATTAAAATCCATGGAGAAGAAATAAAAACTTTGAGATCCGCCGATGACATAGTAATTCTGTCAGAGACAGCAAAAGAACATGGAAGAGCAGCTGAACGGGATGGAGAGTGTCTTGAAAGGACGATATAAGATGAACATCGACAAAAGCAAAACGAGGATAATGGAATGTAGTCGAATTAAATCGGGTGTTGCTGCGGGAATTATATTAGGAAATGAGACACTTAAAGTAGTAAATCAGTTTTCCTATTTGGGGAGCAAAATAATTGAGGATAGTCGAAGTAGAGAGGATGTAAAATGTAGACTGCCAATGGCAAGGAAAGCGTTTCTGAAGAAGAGAAATTTGTTAACATCGAGTATAGATTTAAGTGTCAGGAAGTCGTTTCTGAAAGTATTTGTATGGAGTGTAGCCATGTATGGAAGTGAAACGTGGACGATAAATAGTTTAGACAAGAAGAGAGTAGAAGCTTTTGAAATGTGGTGCTACAGATGAATGCTGAAGATTAGATGGGTAGATCATATAACTAATGAGAAGGTATTGAATAGAATTGGAGAAAAAAGAATTTTGTAGCACAACTTCACCAGAAGAAGGGATCGTTTGGTAGGGCATAATCTGAGGCATCAAGGGAACACCAATTTAGTACTGGAGGGCAGCGTGGAGGGAAAAAGATCGTAGAGGGAGACCAAGAGATGAATACACTAATCAGATTCAGAAGGATGTAGGTTGCAGTAGGTACTGGGAGATGAGTAAACTTGCACAGGATAGAATATCATGGAGAGCTGCACCAAACCAGTCTCCGGACTGAAGACCACAAGAACAACAACAACAACAACAACAACATTGTTGCTTCATCTGGTGCTTGGGTACGCTTAAGGCTGACAATATTAGAAGAATACCAAAAGTCAATATGGTTGTGTTTGTAGTGATTGCGAACTTTCAGCCTGTGCCAGTCAAGAAGCCGACAGGTTGTCGTGATAATGAACCGCTGAGAGCTCCGCGGACGTGTCCCAGCCTGACTGTTCGCCAGCTCCTTTGCGGTGCGGCGCGACTACGCGCCGGCAGCCGCTCACTGGTGGGGCATTACGCGCAATTACGGACAGCGGCGGGTAGCTGGAATAAATTTAACGAGCCGGTGTTAGGAAGTATCCGGCCCGCGCGTCGTTCTTAATTTGCAGCGACCGCGGAGGCTAGCGCCTTTGTCCGCCCCTCGCCCCTCGCGAGGCCTCTGTAAGCCGGCCGCCTTCCTGTCTCGATCTAATCAGAACAAGAGAACGAGTTGCGGCGCGGCGGGAGGGGGCGCAGGCGGGAAGCTTTGTTTCCACGCAGCCTCTTCCCTCGCAATCCTTCAGAGAGATAACCGAAGGAGGAGCGACTGCCGCTTATAAGGTACTTCACTCTCCGCACCTCCTGGTTTACGAATTACTAGAAACGAGCTTCTCGGTCTCTCCGCGCATTCTCCCCTCCCAAGTCATTTCTACCCGACTTTCTTTTCTCCGATAGTTTACTCCATTTTCCTTGTCGGAGTCGTTCTACTCTGTAGGCGAACAGGCCACAGTGATACTGCATATGCAGTGTCCTGCTTGACACAAAAAAATGGCTCTGAGCACTATGGGACTTAACTTCTGAGGTCATCAGTCCCCTAGAACTTAGCCGGCCCCTGTGGCCATGCGGTTCTAGGCGCTTCGGTCAGGAACCGCGTGACCGCTACGGTCGCAGGTTCGAATCCTGCCTCGGGAATGGATGTGTGTGATGTCCTTAGGTTAGTTAGGTTTAAGTAGTTCTAACTTCTAGAGGACTGATGACCACAGATGTCAAGTTCCATAGCACTCAGAGCGATTTTTGAACCCTAGAACATAGAACTACTTAAACCTAACTAACCTAAGGACATTACACACATCCATGCCCGAGGCAGGATTCGAACCTAAAACTGCAGTGGTTGCGCGGTTCTAGATTGTAGCCCCTAGAACCGCTCCGCCATTCCGGCCGGCCTGCTTGACACAGTCACGACGTCTAAATAACTGGGCGTAGCGTTACAAAGCGATATGAAATTGTAGAGCATGTGAGGATCGTGGTAGGCAAGGCGAATTGTCGGTTTCGTTTTTATTGTGAGAATTTGGTGACGTGTTGTTCATACGTAAAGGACACAATATGCAGGGGATAGTGCGACCTATTTCTGAGTACTGCTCGAGTGTCTGGGATCTGTACGAGGTCGGATTAAAGGAAGACATTGAAGCAATACAGAGTTGGGCTGCTAGATTTGCTACCAGTAGGTTCGATCAACACGGCAAGTCATACGGACATCCACGAAAATTATGGAAACTGAAGAAATCAATAAAAAAAATTTGGTATGGCTAGGAATTGAAACCGGGTGTCCTTGCTTAGTAGGCAAGAAAGTAGCCCTTACACCATCACAGCACTACAACTAATATTGATGCACGGATTACCCTAGCCCTGTGCCCTCCCTAACACAAACTTCATACATTCGGCTTCTTTTTCCCTTCTTAGATCGTCACCAATGACTCTTGCCGTCTGGGTTCAGAGGTCATCCTCAGTTCGTACAGGCGGTTGGCGGAGTTGGTGAAGGTGGAAAGCCTCGCTCGCGGGGTGGAATCAGAGCTAACTATTTGTAGTATCGTTCCGAGAACCGATCGCGGTCCTCTGGTTTGGAGCCGAGTGGAAGGCTTAAACCAGAGGCTCAGACGATTCTGCGGAGAGCTGGGGTGCAAATTTCTCGACCTCCGCTATCGGGTGGAGAAATGTAGGGTCCCCCCTGAATAGGTCAGGCGTGCACTACACGCCGGAAGCGGCTACGAGGGTAGCGGAGTACGTGTGGAGTGCACATGGGGTTTTTTTAGGTTAGAGAATTCCCTCCCTAGGCCCGACAAGACGCCTCCTGAGACGCGGCAAGGCAGGAGTAGGCAAAATGCAACAAGGAATAACAAGAGGAAAGGCCGCTGGTCCTGATGGGATACCAGTTCGATTTTACACAGAGTACGCGAAGGAACTTGCCCCCCTTCTTGCAGCGGTGTACCGTAGGTCTCTAGAAGAGCGAAGCGTTCCAAAGGATTGGAAAAGGGCACAGGTCATCCCCGTTCTCAAGAAGGGACGTCGAACAGATGTGCAGAACTATAGACCTATATCTCTAACGTCGATCAGTTGTAGAATTTTGGAACACGTATTATGTTCGAGTATAATGTCTTTTCTGGAGACTAGAAATCTACTCTGTAGGAATCAGCATGGGTTTCGAAAAAGACGATCGTGTGAAACCCAGCTCGCGCTATTCGTCCACGAGACTCAGAGGGCCTTAGACACGGGTTCACAGGTAGATGCCGTGTTTCTTGACTTCCGCAAGGCGTTTGACACAGTTCCCCACAGTCGTTTAATGAACAAAGTAAGAGCATACGGACTATCACATCAATTGTGTGATTGGATTGAGGAGTTCCTAGATAACAGAACGCAGCACGTCATTCTCAATGGAGAGAAGTCTTCCGAAGTAAGAGTGATTTCAGGTGTGCCGCAGGGGAGTGTCATAGGACCGTTGCTATTCACAATATACATAAATGACCTGGTGGATGACATCGGAAGTTCACTGAGGCTTTTTGCAGATGATGCTGTGGTGTATCGAAAGGTTGCAACAATGGAAAATTGTACTGAATAGCAGGAGGATCTGCAGCGAATTGACGCATGGTGCACGGAATGGCAATTGAATCTCAATGTAGCGAAATGTAATGTGATGCGAATACATAGAAAGATAGGTCCCTTATCATTTAGCTACAAAATAGCAGGTCAGCAACTGGAAGCAGTTAATTCCATAAATTATCTGGGAGTACGCATTAGGAGTGATTTAAAATGGAATGATCATATGAAGTTGATCGTCGGTAAAGCAGATGCCAGACTGAGATTCATTGGAAGAATCCTAAGGAAATGCAATCCGACAACAAAGGAAATAGGTTACAGTACGCTTGTTCGCCCAATGCTTGAATACTGCTCAGCAGTGTGGGATCCGCACCACGTAGGGTTGATAGAAGAGATAGAGAAGATCCAACGGAGAGCAGCGCGCTTCGTTACAGGATCATTTAGTAATTGCGAAAGCGTTACGGAGATGATAGATAAACTCCAGTGGAAGACTCTGCAGGAGAGACGCTCAGTAGCTCGGTAAGGGCTTTTGTTAAAGTTTCGAGAACATACCTTCACCGAAGAGTCAAGCATTATATTGCTTCCTCCTACGTATATCTCGCGAAGAGACCATGAGGATAAGATTAGAGAGATTAGAGCCCACACAGAAGCATACCGACAATCCTTCTTTCCACGTACAATACGAGACTGGAATAGAAGGGAGAACCGATAGAGGTACTCAGGGTACCCTCCGCCACGCACCGTCAGGTGGCTTGCGGAGTACGGATGTAGATGTAGATGTAGAGGTTGTATGATATTGGAATAGCACCCCAGCGTTGGACGTCATGGGGAAATCCTGCCTGTACCTCAGGCTTTGGGAGCTCAAGTGGGAATCCCTGGAGGAAACAAGGCATTCATTTCGATGAACATTACTAAGAAAGTTTAGAGAAACTGTATTTGAAGCTGACTGAAGAACGATCCTACTACCACCAACATACATTTCGCGTAGGGACCACGATGATAAGATACGAGAAATTAGCGTTCATACAGCGGCGTTTAGATAGTCGTCTTTCCCTCTCTCTGTTTGCGAATAGAACGGGAATAGAAATCACTAAGAGTGCTACAGGGTACCCTCCGCCATCCACAGTACCTTGTCTAGCAGAGTACATATGTTGTAGGTGTACATGTAGAGTACTCATAGTAACATGTACGTTTAGTTTGTACTATGCTTGTCTTCTTAGAGTATGTGCCGGTGAGTACTTCTGGTACCACAACCTCCTTCCTCTCCCACCCTCTCTCGCTTGTCCATGTCCCATCCCCTAAACAGTGAGTGGAGAAGGACGAATGTCGTCAAAAATATAAATTATCATTGAAGAAGTCATATTACTGCCTTAAGCTGCTGATGAAATTATTTATTTATATAACCAGTTTCGTTTGATTGACCATCGACAGGTTCCTGTGTACTGATTATATCAATACGTAAGTAACATTCGGGGCTTCGAATATGATGATGAGAGAGGACAAGTTACTCTCTCGTGTACTTTTTGTACATGGAACATTATTAAAGATTTTGTTACAACCAGATGCACCTTGAGCGAGACTCTAGAAAGTTAATGGCCTGAGCAGAAGTTGATGGAGCCTGGTAGGGAGCTAAAACCATGAGGTATTTTTATGGTTCTTAGCTCACAGAAATGGCACATTGGGAGTTGGAAGCAACTGGCAGCAAGGCCATCCCTCAGTAGATCTTGCCAGAAAGGCCTACAGCCATACAGGGCAGGCAGAGCAGCCCCTCATTGAGACAGGTCTCCAGCAGAACAATGCCATGATACCTGCATTGGTGCCAGCCAGAGCCTGGGCTGGGGGCGATGGAATGAAGGAACGCATCTACACAGTGGAGTCATAAACTAGACATTGCATGCAGAGCCAAATGTAATAAAAATTCACAAGTTTTCATGTTTGCCGATACTGCAAATAGGCCTGTGACCCACTTCCATCCGCTACGGTAGCAGGTTCGAATCCTGCCTCGGGTATGAGTGTGTGTGATGTCCTTAGGTTAGTTAGGTTTAAGTAGTTCAAAGTTCTAGGCGACTGATGACGTCAGAAGTTAAGTCCCGTAGTGCTCAGCGCCATTTGAGACAGTCACTTTCAGCGGCAGCCTCGGTTGTCTAAGAAACTCCAGCATCTGAGAAACATTTAGAGAAAAAGTCTTTATTACACTTCATAGCTAAGACCAACAAGCGCCAAGGCACACGCGATGTAGATAAAGATCTTTAAGATTGTATATGTTCGCTTTTTGCCATGAGAACCGACGCGACTTCGGAGAAAAACATCGTCCCCCTCTGCGAAAACATAAAAAAACAGTAATTGGCGTTTTCTTTATCTTTCAGTGATGCAGGTTTCTTAACTCTTGTCCTGGTTCGATAGGAATTTGTGCTATCGTGTTGGAGGGGAAATTTAGCGCCTCTAGAGCCCTATGATTGGCTCAACACGGCGTGTAGGTGGTGTCGTTCAGTCACGTTGTGGGAAAACGGTTTTTTTTTCTGAAGAGGTGCGAAGCTCTAGGGTAGTGGACTTTGGTCTGGTAAGGCAGTCTTCTGGTTGATGCTCTTGCATGTGTGGTTGGTGCTTGGGACCTGTCCTGACACTGACTTCACTTGCGAGTAGTTTAGACTGGGGAGCCTGTGGTGAAGTTCTTACTGTACCGACAGTGTGACTTCAAACGTCTCGGACTAATCGTTTGCCGAGGGCGCACTTATTAGCTTGGTTTACCAGTCTTGACGTTTGGTATCCTTGTGCGCTCTGTCATATGAGTAAGCCAAAATGGGTCCTTGGTCGCGTCGTGTGTCACACATTGAAATCTACCGTAATTTCAGGGCTCTGATAGAGAGTAAATTGAGATCCGTCTGCCTGATCGCTAGACTGTAAGATTTTTGCATTTATTTCGTGGCCGCGATCGATTCGCAGGTGCCGCCGCATGTCTCAAGTCCTGCGCCGCACAAGTTACATCGCTACACAAAGCAAACACGGTAATGTACTATCGCTCCAGCCTTGTCAGGACGTACAGATCTCAATCACCAGTTGCTCTCAGCTGCATCTATGCAGAGAACTTATAGTCCATTTGTTCAAACAAAGTCTGCTCAGCATCAGATCAATTCAGATTACGTTATCCACATTTTTAGGGCCAGAGTGCTTGACTCACTTCTCGCACTCAGGATCTTTGTCCATTGTCGTCTTAAAGCAACTGTTAGTCGTTTATGGTATTCAATCAAGAACTTGTTTAGCACAATTTTGTCTGTTTTGGGAAAATAAATGTTATTAATAAAGTAAATTTTGCGTGCATTCTCAATCATTCTTTATATTGTCCCCACAGCATTAGCTTTCAACGAATTGTTAATTGATGAAAATGTTAGCGGTGACACACACGTCATGTCACCGTACTCAATCAAAAGTATTCAGGGCATTATGTTAGGCGGTATAATAAAGAAAAATTGATCTTTTTCGCCATCTTTGGTAGTACCAGTGGTCAGTGATCGAATTTGCAGTCGCTTCGATGTGGTATCGGTCTGTTCCCAATGTTAACGCCACTTGCATTTGTAACATGAATGAGTGCACCACCTACCACAGTTTCTATAAACTGACTATGTTATTTATATTATGACATGGTAACAGGTAACTGCGCAACTGCGAAGCATTTACGTTTTTGTGGAATGTCTTGTCTGTAGTGAATTACATCACTGCCTTATGATGACACACTTATTTTCAGTGTCTAAATCATGAATTTACAATCTGACGTATATCGATTAATATGATGCGGTGAATACTTTTCTGTGACTACGTGACATTTTATTACGTGTAGCGCTAACAAGTACGTGATTATTATTTTAATTGGTATGAAGAAATCCGATGATCGTAGGTCAACCGAAACTGGTTTTGCAAAAAAGTTGTACAAGCCGTAACACTACATTTTTCAACTATTTACTAGTTGTAAGGTAGTATCTTCTGGAAACATACTGGGTCACATTTTTTGGACGGCGCTTCTATTCCCTTTACCTCAACAGAACACTAGTTATAAGTTATGTGCTGGTTCAGAATTAACTGCGCAACTCAAGCGACATCTATCACGTAAAGCGTGAACACTGAAATACCGCAAGTCCAAATATGTATCCCGAGGCCATTGTAATGCTATGAAACAACCAGCAATAATCGCTCCTAACATAGCCCATAATGGCAGCATAGGTCATCAGCAAGAATGATGCAGCTACTGTGTTGCCAACATATAAAAGTGTGCATATGACATTTTAGACGGGGAGTCCAATTCCGGGAGTTCGGCCACCTAGTGCATGTTTTCTTTTTAACTGACGCCACTTCAGCGACTTACGTGTTGATGACAATGAAATAATCATGAAAACAGCGCACACAAGTGGAGATAACCCACTTACAGACCAGGATTCAAACCGAGGACCCAGTGATCGAATCACCAACGCTAACTGCACGTCCACCAGCTGCTGACTGGACACATGTAGACTGAATACGGCACTGGCATACCTCACTGCGCGGGCGCCCTTAGACCCCTCCGGCGACCACAGAATCACGCTATGTGAGACCGTGTCTGCGGCCTTCTGCGGCACGGGGCTGAAATGGTTCAAATGGCTCTGAGTACTATGGGACTTAACACCTATGGTCATCAGTGCCCTAGAACTTAGAACTACTTAAACCTAACTAACCTAAGGACAGCACACAACACCCAGTCATCACGAGGCAGAGAAAACCCCTGACCCCGCTGGGAATCGAAGCCGGGATCCGGGCGCGGGAAGCGAGAACGCTACCGCACGACCACGAGCCGCGGACGGCACGGGGCTGAAACTCAACCGGTATCTGCGTAGTTAATAAAGCAATAAAAAGTCTACTCATCCTTAGTGACGACTTTTTCACAATTCGTTTGGGTGAAAACGGGTTTACGATGTCATAAGCTGTTCAAGGAATACGAGGGCATGCTGAAAATTAATGGATCCGAATTTTATTATCTGAAAAGAAAAAAGTTTTTAAATAGAACAAACAGTATTAACATTATACGTCTTTATTCTTCACATCTACACATTTATTTTTCAACATAGTCACCCTGGCGAGGAACACTTGTGTCCCAACGAGAGATAAGTTTCTTGATAGCGTCACTGTAAAATGATTGACTTCGTTCACTGAGCTACAACCTCACTGCGTGTTGCACCGCTTCATCACTATCAGGGTTAAGTCCTCGAAGATAAATTTAACCTTTACAAAGAGACTCTATGTGGGATGATAGCGAACCCAAGGCGTCCGATGACAGCACCTTTGTTTTCCACGCACCAACGTAGTTACGTAACCAACGGCCATGCTATCAATACAATCTACATCTACAGACATGCTCCGCAAGCCGCCGTACGGTGCGTGGAGGCGGGTTCCCTGTACCACTACTACTAGCCGCTCCTTTCCTTTCTTTTCCAGGGAAAAATCGACGATCTATATGCTCATGATGATTCCTAATTTCTCGTGTCTTACCTTCGAGGTCTTTACGCGAAATGTATGTCGGCGGCATCTTTCTCCAGTCATCTTTAAATGGTTGTTCTCTAAATTCGATAAAATCTTCTCGCTTTTCAAGCCGCGTAAATTCCAACAAAATTCGTGAGCTTTTGATGGCTAGCTCCGCCATCGTCGTCAGGAGTAAAACTACTTGAGAGAGTAGTTTTACTCCCGACGGCAATGGCGGTTCTAACCATCGAAAGCCCGAGAATTTTATTGTAATTGACGCGGCTTGAAAACCGAGAAGATTTTGTCGAGTCAGACCACCGCGAAAGATTCCGAGGACCCAGCTTTTTAAATTGTGTCAGTAGTGTTCCTCGAAAAGAACGTTCCCTTCCTCCATGGATTCTCATTTGAGCTGCCGAAGCGTCTCCGTGCTTGAATGTCTTCCTTTAAACCGACATGGTACAAATCCCAAAAACTCGAGCGCTACTAAAGAATGGGTCAAACCAGCGTCATATATGGAGTCTGTTTTACAAACATTCCCAATAGTCTGCCAATAGACAGAAGTTCCGTACCACAATGTCCACATGCTCGTCACATTTCAGCACACTTCTAATACTGTGTCGCATCTTGACGGGTTTGTTTTACCTATTCATCCGCATTAACTTATGTTCTTTCTTTCTTTCTTTGTCTGAGCCGTGTCCCGCAGTTACGCAGGATCGGCCATGGTTAATCGGACGTGGCATGGTAAATTTAAGGGGCGGCCGGACGCCTTTCCTGCCGTCACCCCGTACCCCCTGGGAAGGAATTAGTGTACCCCAGTTGTCCGTGTCTAAAGTAAGCCATGGAATAGTGCGAATGTTTGCAAATGCCTACGAGCCGTGTTACTGAGGCGGAACGTGGGGACCAGCCCTGTATTCACCTAGGGGATGTGGAAAACCGCCTAAAAACCACATCCAGGCTGGCCGGCACACTGGCCCTACGTCGTTAATCCGAAGGGCGGATTCGATCCGGGGCTGGCGCGCCTACCCGGGTCCAGGAAGCAGCGCGTTAGCGCTCTCGGCTACCCTGGCGGGTCATCCGCATTAACTTGCATTTTTTTTTTACAATTAGAGCAAGCTGCCTTTCTTCATACCAACTAGAAATTTTGTATAAGTCATTTTGTATGCTCCTACAACCACTCAGCTGCGACACCTACAATTCGGAGCTCCGTAGCGGCAAATGCGTAGACGCCAAGACTAAAGATATAGTGTGTTAGTAATGTTAGTTTTATTTAAAAGGCGTTAAGAGTAGTCACATAATGATTCGGAGGCATTACTTTTCAACACGACCTTGTACCCGAGGTGAACGGCCTAGGTGAATCACCTTGTCGACGAGGAGCAAGCAATGAACTACGGCCAGTGCACCAGCGTGTGAAAATGGCAGTGCGTATGCACGCAATTCAGAGCAGACCACCCCAAAGCTACACAGCGCACAGCGGTGAATGTAGCCGGTCAGTAAAATAGACAGGGAACACAAAGCATTTATTGAAAGTCGCGCATTTCATTACAGCCTGTTATTAATGTTTGGAATCGAAAGCAGGAATAGATGTACTTCAGTTCAGAAGTGTTTCCACGAAAACACCTTTCCGTCGTCCCTTCGAATAGACACAGAAATAGAGTCGGAACCGCTGCGTCAAAAACGCTCGCATATTACAAAAATGTAACAATGATTCTGTTTCGCTGTCGTTTCCGAGCAGTAAAAAATATCCATTGCGAATAAGTTTCAGCAGAAAGGAACGAAAAGAAATTCTCAGCGAGCGGGTCTGGTAGAAGAAAAAAAGAGCGAATAAATAAATAGCGAGCGTGTTGCCGGGATTGGGAAGGAAGCTGGCGCTTTCTCTTTTTTAATTGCTGGTCTGGGGATAGTGCGCGGCCGGACGGAGCGGCGAGGTCCGGTCCGGTCGCAGATGAATGCGGGGCTCGCCACAAAGGAGACAGCCCGCCTTTGATTTACCGCGAAACGCTCCGCAAAAACAGCCCGCCCGGCCGGCGCTGCGCCTAGCCGCGCGGCGCCCTGAAAGCATAAATTTGTATAACGCTCTCGGGCGCGGCAAAAAGTGTCTGAAAGGACCGCGGGCGGCCACCAGCCCGCCGGAAAGCCATTCCGCAGAAGGGCGGCGGCGACGGCAAAGTTATCGCGCGTTTTTGATATTAACTACACATTACTCAGCGCAGGACGGCGGCGCGCTGCGCGTGGGCTAGCCGAGTGCGCTCGTGGTGGGAAGTGCCCACTGCCCCAGACCGCCCGAGTAAGAAGACGGGGAAGGAAACGAGAGCAGCGGCAAGGAAGCGAGATTACTGCGTGGTTTAAATGACAAAATATTCGTCAGAACGACTATACTGCAGTAGTTTTATTCAGTCCAGAGACTGTGCTGATACAGCCTCCCACGCTACTGTATCCTGTGACGGCTTCTTCATCTCCGGCCGGCCGCTGTGTCCGAGCGGTTCTAGGCACTTCAGTCCAGAACCGCGAGACTGCTACGGTCGCAGGTTCGAATCCTGCCTCGGGCATGGATGTTTGTGATGTCCTTGGGTTAGTTAGGTTTAATTAGGTCTAAGTTCCAGGGGACTGATGACCTCAGATGCTTAGTCTCATAGTGCTCAGAGCCATTTGAAACAATCTTCATCTCCGAGTAACGACCGCATCCATTTGAACTCACTATTCTCTTTGTTTCCCCTCTAAAACTTTTAGCCCGCTCCCTCCGTTCATACACGCACACGCACACTCACTCACTCACTCACTCATTCACACACACACATACACACACACACACACACACACACACACACACACACACACACACACACACACACACACACACACACGAAAGCGCGCGCTTACCTACAATATCAAATTGACGAATCCTTTATCTCTGTATCCGTCCTATCAACCTATCACTCCTTTTAGTCAAGGTATGCCATGAATTCCCTTTATCTCCAATTCTAAACAGTACCTCCAGATGAAGTCTAAGTCAAAAAATGGCGGAAAAACAAAGATAAAAACGAAAAGATGAAGCATTTCCATTACGTTAATGTAAGGACAGAAGTAAGTCAGCATTTCATTCGCAGTTTTGCTTTTGTTTTTAAATTTGAAGTTCATGGTCATACAAACAGCTGCAGTTCGTTTCAAATACTGTAACTCCCATCACTTTATTCCTGGCCATTCATGTTAACGCCAATCTTGATCAAAATACTTTCTCACAAACAGACTGTACTATATGTTAATGTACGAATATAAATAAGACACCAGATTACTTGAAGTTCGTTTTTTTTGTAGGAATTTATTTGTTTTATTTCGGATTTTTATGTTAACTCCTGATTATATGGGTAGATCACATAACTAATGAGGAAGTATTGAATAGAATTGGGGAGAAGAGGAGTTTGTGACACAACGTGACAAGAAGAAGGAATCGGTTGGTAGGACAGGTCCTGAGGCATCAAGGATCACTAATTTAGTATTGGAGGGCGGCGTGGAGGATAAAAATCGTAGAGGGAGACCAAGATGAATACACTAAACACATTCAGAAAGATGTAGGTTGCAGTAGGTACTGCGAGATAAAGAAGCTTGCGCAAGATAGAATAGCATGGAGAGCGGCATCAAACCAGTCTCAGGACTGAAGACCACAACAACAATACGTTAACGACAGTTTTTATTAAAGAATCTGCCAATACATTGACTGTAATACGTGAAAACTAAAACAAATAACATCTGTGAGCAAAGTAGGTATATATTATATCTTTGTGTCAGTATCTTTGTAAGACGTAACCGTTGTATAGCACGTGCTAGATGCTGGAAACAGACAGGCGGATACTAACAACAAAAGCCGCCCATAATGTCGCAGAAAGTACAGAACTAAATTCTAGATCCAAATCTTCAGATAAACAATAGTCGTGGCGTTCCATTAAAGCATGTTGTCACAGAGTCAGCATCCAGCATTATGCCTGAAACAGTTATGTAACATCCTGTACACCATCTGATGATGTTTGAAAAAGGCTGGAAAACCGTTTCGTGGAGTGAATAAATAACTATTTGAAAAAGCGACTGGTTGCAATTTTATGTATTTACCACTACTGAATTATCCTAATCGGACGGAAATAGGCACGTGTGATGTACAGATACAGGCAAACAAATTATTATAATTTCAGAAACGATTGTATGATTTATTAAAGAGAGAGAGCTTCACAAACTGAGTAACGCAATAATGCACTGGTCCACCTATCGTCCAAACGCGAGCAGTTATTCGGATTGGCGTTGATTAACTGATTTGTTGGATGTCTTCCAGAGGGATAGCATGCCGAATTCTGTCCAAGTGGCACGTTAGATCGTCAAAATCCCGAGATGGTTGGAGGGCCCTGCCCATAATGCTCCGAATGTTCTCAGTTGTGGAGATATTCAGCGACCTTGCTCGCCAAGGTAGGGTTTGGAAGCACAAAGGCAAGCTGTAGAAACTCTAAATGACGATCGCGGGTGAACACAACATATTTTTCTTATTGCTGGATTTTGCACAGTCAATGTCTTCTTTGTAAGCACCGGACTACTCCAGAAAATTATTGAATGGAAATATACGAAATATGTCAGGAGGATGATTCGTTTGTTTTCGGATGTGCAATTGTACAAAGAGCGAAAGTAAGTGAACTTAATTGTTTGAAATAGTCAGTAACATGTTTTCTCCAGTTCAAGTTTTCATCAGTACGTAAATCAAAAAATTTGGAATACTTTGTCCTATTTACTGGTTCCAGCTTATGTGCTACATCAGTTGTTAATATAACATTTTTGCTTTACTGAACTGAATGAGGTATGATTTCTCAAAATTAAAGGAGTGTCCATTTTACGAGAATCACATCATAACTGTCTGAAAAATATCATTAACAATCTCTTTATGTTTCTTTCCCTCTAACAGGATGTATTATATAATTAGCGTCACCTGGAGAAACTACCAATTCTTCTTGTTGAATTTTAAGTGGAACGACAATCACATACACAGTAACACATAGTAGTTGACCCAAAATTGAACTTGAGGTACTTCCTTCATCATTTTTGCCCCAGTCACTAAAATCTGATGCCCTTGCAACATTGCTTGAGTTATTCAGCACAATTTTTGCAAGGTTCAAACCAGCCTTGTATAATGCCACCAACTCCATAAAACTTCTGTACTTCTTTTTAATTTTTTTAAAGAATGTAACCTGATCCACCGAATGAATCACCTTGGAAAGACAACAAAAACACGAAGTCACGACAGTATTCATGACAGTTTCAAGGAGAACCATAACACAACTGACAACGAAAGCTGAACGAAGGCAAGGAGAGCAATGAGCGATGCGTTCAATACCTTTGATACAAATATGTTTCTATCCGATTAGAAACCCTAAGACGCTTTGGTCACACATAAAATCAGTTAGCGGATCGAAATCATCTTTTAATCACTCAGTGACCACACTGGCACCGATTACAGAGAGAAGACCAAAATACTGAATCGTTATTTCAAAACCGTTTCACCGAGGAAGATCATAATAAGGTCCGTCCTCTCAATCATCACAGCAACGCTGAAATGGCAGAGATAGAGATGAGTGGTCACGAAATAGAAAACAACTGGATCGTTTACTAATGGAAAGGTTTCTGAACTATATGAGATACTAAAATTGGAATGATTACGTAGAGCGGTTCTAGGCGCTTCAGTCTAGAACCGCACGACCGCTACGGTCGCAGGTTCGAATCCTGCCTCGGGCATGGATGTGTGTGATGTCCTTAGGTTAGTTAGGTTTAAGTAGTTCTAAGTTCTAGGGGACTAATGACCTCAGATGTTAAGTCCCATAGTGCTCAGAGCCATTTGAACCATTTGATTACGCAGAAAATGTTGTGGGGAAGGCAAACCAAACAATGCGTTTTATTGTCATAACACTTAGAAAATGCAACAGATCTTCTAAAGGCACTGCCTATACGACGATGATAAGTCCTCTTCGTAAGTTGTTCTGGGCAAGTTGGGATGCTAATAATTAAAACGAAGGGGTTTCTCATTGATGAGAGATCTTTTCACGTTATCTCAATCACCAGCTTTTTACTCCTAATGAAAAAATATTTTGTCGACGCCTACCTACACAGAGAGAAACAATCATTTAATAAAATATGAGAAATCAGAGTTCACACAGAAAGATTTAAGTGTTCGCTTTTCCCGCGCGATGTTCGATAGTCGAACGGTAGAGAAATAGTCTGAGGATCATTCGATGAATCCTCTGACCTACATAACTATTCTTCGAATTGTAGATGTAGTTACCTGTTAGATTCTACAGAGACGTCGTGAAAGAATACTCTCTCCGCTTCCAGCACCAGTTTATAGCAGAACGTTGGAGCAACGAATGGTAACTAGCGACTTGGAAAAGCGCTCGACATTTCCATTTTAAAGAACGTTCTTAGGATAGATGCACGTAATTGTAGTCCTACATTGCTGATGTCTATCTGTTGTAAAATTATAGAACATGTTTAATGCTGACGTACTGTGACCTTGTAGGTGAAAGCAAATATCCTCTGTAAAAATAAACATGGATACCACAAACAGAGATCATGCGAAACTCACCTCGTTCTATTCCCCCAAGAAATCCACATCGCCGTTAACATCGGGATTCAGGTTGATTTCATGTTCCTTGAAAGCATTTGACAAAGTTCCGCATAGCCGTTTAGTGGAAAACAATGCAAGCTCACCGCGTATCGTACCAAATTTGTAACTAGATTAAAAACTTTCTTGCAGAGATAACACGGTACGTGGTCCTTAACAGAGCACAACCTAAAGACGTAAAGGTAATTTCAGAAGTGCCCAACATCTTCCTCCATTACTATACCGAAGGTTTTGATACCTCAGGACGCGTCCTATCAAACGATCCCTAATTTTACTCAGGTTATAAAATAAATTTCTTTTCTTTTCAAATTGATGCAGCACCCGCACATTATCCCATCTACCCTTCAAACTCTAAGAATTCTTCTGAATGCATCACATTCAGAAGTTTCCATTTCTTCCAGTCTGAACTGCTAATAGTCCACTATTTATTTACGCTCAGCTGTACGCCGCAGACAAGTATCTTCCGAAAGCACTTTCCGAGAGTTAAATTTATGTTGGATGTAAACTAGTTTCTGTTTCAGAAACCCTTTTCTTATCATTGCACTCTGCGTTTTCTATCCCCTCTACTTCGGTCATCTTCACTCATTCTGCTGCCTAAATAATAAAACTACTTTTAGTGTCCGATTTCCTAACATAACTCCCTCAGCATCTCCTGGGTTAATTCGATTACATTTCATTATCCTTGTTCAACTTTTGTTGATGTTTATCATACCGCTTCTCTCCATAACGCTATCCATTCCGCTCAATTGCTCTTCCAACTCCTTTCCCATTACCGGAAGAATTACAATATCATCGGAAAACCTTAAAATTATTGTTTCATTTCTCTGAAACTTAATTTCGTTTCTAAATTTCTTAGTGGGCTTCAACATCGTAAGTCTCATTGTAATCTCGACTTATTACAATTAGATCTAGAGGTGAGGAATTGAAGGAGTTGTGACATTGCACCCTTTTCACACCTAATATTTTCCTCCTTACACCGACATACATATTACTATTTTGTTAATACACAAATAGATCGATTATGTGCGGCACTGAGTACCGTAACTTGTTAACTGGGTTTCTTTTTGGGCCTACTCTCACTGCCACGTTTGCGTATTTTTGTGGTAATCCTGAAATGTTTCTTACATAGGCCACTGCATTTCGCGTAGACGCAGACCCTATTGCGGTTGGAGTGCCTAATATCTTGCTAATGCGTAAATTTTGGGCAAGTTTGTGTCACTGATACTATTTTCTATTAGTTTAGACCTTTGTCGCAAAGATATCCTGGAAAGTAGTAATTCCTTTGCATTAGAATAGTACAGTTTTTTAGTGGTCTCATGAATATAACAGAGAAACATAAGAAGGAAATTAATCAAAAATATTATATGCACTCACATTAATTCGGACCGTCTGGTGATGTTAAGCAGTTGTGCGGATGCAAAGTTTTCATCAACACAAATTCAAAGTGCATTTTCGACCATAAGAAACTTTCTTGACAGTTGTTCGATAAGCAGCGAGGAAGGTAAACGTTTGAGGACGCTATGTCAGAAAAATAAATGTGTCAGTGATTGTTTTCAAGTTAGGTTTTTGGATAGGATCTTTTGTGAAATAACCTGAGTGTAGATGGACATTCTCTTACTATAGCAACACTTGTTACAGTTTCACAGTCACTTTTCCTATGATGCGGCCGCAAAGAGTCTCAGTTGTTGGGATCTGATGCTAAATACGATGGACACATCCGCGGGAAGCAGTTCTTAAGACAGAACATCATCTGTGTGTCAACAGGTGCATAACTTTTCACCCTTTGCTTAAGATATTAGTTGGACGTGCTGTAAAGTAATGCCTCTGAATTTCTTATGTGAAAACTTTCAAGGCTTTTTAAGTAAAATAAATCTTGTTAATTATTAACATTTTCATGCTTGATATCCATATACTTATACCTCTATATAGTCACATGGCGGCGAACATATTGCTTCCAACGAGAGACCAGTTTGTTGACACTGTCACTGTATTAATGTTTGAGTTTGTTGACGAAGCCACAACCACACCTCTGTTAGCATCGGCTCATCACTGTCAAAGTGAAGTCATCGAAAGTGTTCTTTAAGTTTCGGAAACAGATGAAAATTGGATGGGGCCAAGTCCGGACTGTACGAAGGATGATCGATAACAGTTGAACCCAAGGCTCATGTGACTTCTGGCATTGTCGTGTTGAAGGAGAGGATGCTTCATTAGGCGAGCTCTTCAGCAATAAGAAATTCGTTCACAGCGCACTGTTCGTCATGCTACAATTCAGAACCCCCTACCGACAGAGGTTTGCAAATATGTAGTCATGAAGGATAAAGATGTTGGATGTTAGTAACATTCGTTTTATTTAAAATAGCTTTGAGGGTTTTCATATAAAATTTCGGAGGCATTACTTTTCATTACGCTATCATATTTTCCTTTCACGAAGTTAATGCACAGTGGTCCAAATCTTCATCTGAGCGTCCTGATTTAGGTTTCCTGTTAGTCCCTTAAATGTACTAGAGCAAATGCTGCAATCTTTTCTTTGATAGGGCACAATGGATTTCCTTCACAGCATTTCCAGTCACAGTTTCTGCTTTGTCTCTAACGAACTCGTAGTCGAAGGAAATTTTAATCTTATTTTTCCCTTCCTTCATTTTCACCCAACATTGCCCATTGAATTTAAGTGCCTCACGAACGCTCACGGTCGCAGTTCATCACATTTACGAGTAATCGGTTGAACCATTCTGGTCAAGCATAAAAAAATATTATTCAGCAAAACTCTTGAATGTTGCGAATATTTCACGTCGAAACAATCCTAATTGATATTGGAAAGGCTATTTTCTGACGTTATTTCTGCCATGCACTCACCCTAGACACGCCAAAAAGTCTACAAAAAATGGTTCAAATGGCTCTGAGCACTATATGACTTAACTTCTGAGGTCATCAGTCACCTAGAACTTAGAACTAATTGAACCTAACTAACCTAAGGACATCACACACATCCATGTCCGAGGCAGGATTCGAACCTGCGACCTTAGCGGTCGCTCGGCTCCAGACTGTAGCGCCTAGAACCGCACGGGCACTCCGGACGGCTAAAACGTCTACAAATGACTCCACTGCCCGCAGTCCTATATTAAATCAAAACAATGAAAACAATGTCAAATTTTGGAATTTTTCCCGTGTCACTCAACTTTTATAATCCTTAAATGATTATCCTCGTAACCCTCAAATGTCCAATATCCAATAAACTACCGCAAGACCTGTTTGGTTGATTGGTAAATATACTTACAGCAATCTGTGTAACAACACGCAAACAAAATACCCATAAATTTATGCACCAACCTATTTTTTGAGCTTTATTGTTAAACAAAGCCGAAGAAGCTGTTGAATAATCCTTAGTACCACAAACGGTTTCGCAATGGCAAAGTTGAATCATCAGATATATGTGAAAAGAAAAAAAGGAGACTGAAGAAAAACTGAAATTTTTTTAAACGAGAGATCCAATGAAATCAAGTTGTAACTTCAACGATGTTTAAATACTAAATGTACGAAGCGGACAATAACCCACGAGAGAATCGGGTACGCAGTAACCAAAATACTCCTAATTTAATCAGTTACAGCGGAACACTGAGATTATTGGACGGCCGAATTATTCTCAGTCATGTTGTACTAAAACATCCTTAAAAGGACCGGTAGTCAAAATAAGAGCTGCGGAATGAAGTACACGGCCATGGTAAATACCTCACCTTTAATGAAAACAAGACGGACGGAAGATAAAACGAATGGCCAGGGAAACAAAATAAACAGACGGCCAAGAATCATAGATCTTACCTTAAGCATCCAACGTGTGACGGCAGAACAAAAATGGTTCAAATGGCTCTGAGCACTATGGGACTCAACTGCTGTGGTCATTAGTCCCCTAGAACTTAGAACTACTTAAACCTAACTAACCTAAGGACATCACATACATCCATGCCCGAGGCAGGATTCGAACCTGCGACCGTAGTAGTCGTACGGTTCCGGACTGCGCGCCTAGAACCGCGAGACCACCGCGGCCGGCTCGGCAGAACAAGCAGCGACCAATGACCAAGTGGTTCAAATGGCTCTGAGCACTCAGGGACTTAACATCTATGGTCATCAGTCCCCTAGAACTTAGAAACTACTTAAACCTAACTAACCTAAGGACAGTACACAACTCCCAGTCATCACGAGGCAGAGAAAATCCCCGACCCCGCCGGGAATCGAACCCGGGAACCCGGGTGTGGGAAGCGAGAACGCTACCGCACGACCACGAGCTGCGGACACCAATGACTAGCTAAGCTCTGGGCTCACGGGCAAGTGTCAATTTGCCAGGGAAGCGCGAAGATGTCCGGGAAATGAGCGGCGCGGCTAGGTAAAAAAATGTGAATGTCGTGTGACTAGGGCCTTCCATCAGGTAGACCGTTCGCCGGGTGCAAGTCTTTCAATCTGACGCCACTTCGGCCACTTGCGCATCGACCGGATGAAATGATGATGATTAGGACAAAACACAACACCCAGTCTCTGAGCGGAGAAAATCTCCGACCCAGCCGGGAGTCGAACCCGGGCCCTTAGGATAGACATTCTATCGAGCTGACCACTCAGCTACCGGGAGCGGACTGCGCGGCAAGGTGAAAGACAGTTAATAATAAAACCGGAGTAAGAGTGTTGGGACATGCCCTTACATGGGTAGTGCTGTATTAAGAAAGTAATAGAAACATATGGAAGTAAAATGATAATACGCCCGCCCGGTTGGCCGTGCAGGAAGGAGCGGGAACGAGCGCCTGGTCCCCGGCACGAATCCGCCCGGTGGATTTGTATCGAGGTCCGGTGAAGCGGCCAGTCTGTAGATGGTTTTTAGGTGGTTTTCTATCTACCTCGGCGAATGCGGGCTGGTTCCCCTTATTCCACCTCAGTTACACTATGTCGGCGATTGCTGCGCAAACAAGTTCTCCACGTACACGTACACCAACATTACTCTTCCACGCAAACTTAAGGGTTACACTCGTCTGGTGTGAGACGTTCCCTGGGGAGTCCACCGGGGGCCGAACTGCACAATAACCCTAGGTTCGGTGTGGGACGGTGGAGGGGTGAAGTGGACTGGGGTTGTGGTCTTGGGGTTGTGCACCACTGCGGATGCGGCGGGGACGGAGCCTCTCCGTCGTTTCTAGGTCCCCGGTTCACATATGATACAATACAATACAAATGATAATAAATGAAATATAATAGGTGAAAAGTTATTTATTACGATATAGACTGTCAAAATTAGTAAGTAGAATTAGAAAGTACAATCCGGTGTTTCAACTCCATTTGGCTATTAAATGTACGAGGGCTTTACGGAAACTAATGTCCGATTGGACGCGAAATGGAAACAAGAATGAAAGCCCGATAAAGCGTTGCATACTTGAGTCGGTCAGTGTGTCTAGTATAGCTGTCGATCGGATAAGGTCACTCTTTTGAGTTCTGAGACCACAGTAAGAACGTAAAGATGCCTAGAAAATAGTGACTTTCGTCAAGTATGTGGGTGAGAGATTTCGCGTATGTCATGCAGCCCACGTAACACAACTGTCATGCGTTTCATTCTTGATGATAATTAGCGCCCGCTCTCTGCAGGAGAAATGAAGGTTTTGACACAGACATTGAGCTGCAGACCAGCGTAGAGAAGTGGCGAAAATTACAGGCAGCTGCCTTCTATTACGAGGGTGTTCGAAAGTTGATACAACCCCACGAGCGACGGCTAAATCGGAGCGGCGACTATATGGAAAAGTAGCTGTAACGTGTGATAATCTGTTGCAAATAAAACATTTTTCATCTTCACAGTGGTTTCTCTTTCGCGACCGATCGGTTCTTACTTTCCGAATAGCCCTCGTATATTTCCAGTATCAGTCCCTACACCGCAGAAACTCAGTTTCGTCAATTACGTTGAAACTACGACGTTTACTTTGGCGATGAAAATTGTTGAAATTACTTGACAAATTATTTATTGTATGCCTGGCTTCGTGAACCTGAGCACTTAATGCTCATTTAGAGTTCGTCAAATTAAAGTACTCACAAAACCTGATCTCAGCATTCCTAACAATTTGTCCGATTTTTTGTTTAACAAGAGTGTCTTCGCACAGCTATGGTTGCCCACAATATAAAGTTTCTTGCTAAAATGGTTCAAATGGCTCTGAACACTATGGGACTTAACTTCTGAGGTCATCAGTCCCCTAGAACTTAGAACTACTTAAACCTAACTAACGTAAGGACATCACACACATCCATGCTCGAGGAAGGATTCGAACCTGCGGTCGCGCGGTTCCAGACTGTAGCGCCTAGAACCGCTCGGCCACCCCAGCCGGCTTTCTTGCTACGTTTTAAAAGTCTTTGTAACATCTTCTCGTGACACTAATAAAATGAAAAGAAATTAAATAAACTTCTTAAATTTGTGTAAATGTTATTCTCTTCTCTTGATATCTTAAACAGAAATGCAATTCAGCATGGTAATGGATATTAGTAATTGCTTCAACATTAAGGAAATATGTTTCGTTTATTAAGTCCTTCAACCGTTAGTTCGTGTCTCAGTTTCTTGCTGAATACTTTTTTCAGCTTCATTAATAATTACGTTCCAATATTCACTTGACGCTCGTATGCGGGATGACATTGCACGGTTCTGCAGAAACCATCACGGCTACCGTAGCGGCCCCGGGGCCCACGATTTCCTTGCGATACTTCGCCCCTAGCAGCTACCACCTACTTGTTGATAACAACTCTATAAAGATCACAACAAGAAACTGTGGAGCTACATGTATCTTATACTACAGCAATCTTTTGTGAAAGGATGATTAGCGTATTGCCAAATGATACTTAGTGATCTTTCAAAGAGAGGTCCCGATGATACTCTATTTCGATGTACGTTAGGAATTCCATGGCCGTTATCTCCTTTCTTGTTAATGACACAGTTGACAATTTCCGTAAATGCACACAATGATGTTGTTTTGCATGTAGGGATATGCTACCTAATAGGGAACCAGCAATCAGGAGATTTCTATACACACTGATGACCCAAAACATTATGATCATCTACTTAAAAGCGTCTTGGTAAACTTCTGAAAAGCAATTCAGCAGCTATTCTGCGTAACATGGATTCGGGCTAGTACTTGATAGGTTTTCAGAGGTTTGTGCCACAAGATGCCTGCGCACAGGTCACACATTTCCCGCAATTTACGGGCGGCTGGTTTGTGGGCGCGGAGCTGGCGCCCGATAGCATCCAAGCTGGGTTTCATCGGATTCAGATCAGATATATTTGATGGCCAAGACATCAACGTGAGTTCACTATCGTGCTACTCAAACGACTGCAGCACGATTCAGGTCTTGAGGCACGGACAGTTATCCTGCTGGAAAATGACAGATGTTGAGGAAGAGATCAAGCAGAAGAGATTACTACCAACAGTCCACAGTTGTCATGGTGTCTTCTATTACTACCGCAGGTCCCAAGGAAGCCCAGGTGAATGTCCACCATGACATCATACTGCTCCGACTGGCCTGTGTACCGGAGTCCGGCCATCCCGATTTAGGTTTTCCCTGATTTCCCTAAATCGCTTCAGGCAAATGCCGGAATTGTTCCTATGAAAGAGCCTGGCCGACTTCCTTCCCACCCTCCCCTCATCGGATGGGACCGATAAACTCACATTTGGGTACCCTACCCCAAACAAGCCACCCAACCAACAGGCTTCTGTCTGTGGCGCACTGCATATTTCGAGCAACCGTTCGCCTGGATGACGGCTTATCTACGCACGACCATCAACCTGATTTAACAATAAACAGGGGGCGACCGGGCGACACGATTCCATTGATCCACAGTCTAATCTCGATGATCCCGTGTCCACTGTTATCATAATTGACGATGTTGTTGGGTCAATATGGGAACACGCAGGGTCCTCTGCTGCGGAACACCATGTTCAGCACTGTGCACTCAACATTGTGTTTCAAAACCATTGTGCCGGAGCCAGCACAATATCTGCCACGGATCGCCGCCTGGTCTGCTTTAGACGGAGGGCAAGTCTCCGATCCCTGTGTTCTGCGATGAGGTATTCACGTCCAACTTGTCGCCTCCATGTGGTTTCAGCGTTCTTCAACGACGTTCCATAGATGCTCACGACAGTAGCACCCGAACAACCAATCAGCTTCCATAGATGCTCACGACAGTAGCACCCGAACAACCAATCAGCTTCACCGTTCCCTGATCCTCGCTCCCGGCCACTGGGCCGCTACAATGTGGTTTTTTTTTTTTTTTTTTTTTTTTTTTTGGTGAAAGATGCTGAAGGCGGCGTATTTCCGCATTTGCACCACTTATCGTCGCTAGAATGCTTCGTCATTTGTCGCTGCTCCGCTCAGATACTTTCCTTACCGCGTCACGTGTCCTCAGCGCCACCAGGGGCCATACAGCTTCGCAGTCGGCAATAATCACAATTACCGTATGTTGATAATTTTTACTTATGGACCGTCAGACAGCAACTGAATAAAACACAATTTTAGTGCCATACGCGTTTATTTTCTGCAAGGCATCATCAGTGGCCTGGAATATGTACATACGTTTACTATTTAATTTACATTTTTGTCGCTGTGCCTGTAGGTTATAAACAGTTCTGGTGGTTAGTATTTCCTATTAAGTAGTAATGTTTTGAACTGTACTTACAGGTTGCGTGGACAATTTCTTACATATTACGCTCCTGTTGCATTTTTGGTGTTGTTCTTCTTCTTATGAATGCCAATTTGCGGTTTTTTCCCCACAAGCCACAGCACTATGAAATGAACGCTTGTTTCAATGCAATGTTTTGATTTCTGTTGCCGACTGTCAAATGTTTTTGCCAAAGATCGAATGTTATTGCCAAACTTTCGAGTGTAATTATTGAAGTATCTGTGATCTGTTCGTGTATGCATTTGTGTATGCGTTTGTGTGTGTGTGTCTGTGATATAATTTTTTGTGGTGTGTGTGTGTGTGTGTGTGTGTGTGTGTGTGTGTGTGTGTGTGTGTGTGTGTGTGTCCAGATGGTGAAGGGGGAAGAGTTTTTCTGTTTTATTATCATTTCCTTTATTAAGGGTAGTAGGGAGCCTGTGCATTTGTATAAGATGTTTGTCATGGTTGCTTATTCTCATTATTTCATTTCTTGTTCCATGTTTGGAGGATGATGGTTATGGTGTTTTAAATGCTCTGCAAATGTGGAATGGTTTGTTTCGTACTTCCAATATCTGATATGTTCCTTGTATCGTGTTTCAAAATTACTGCACACAACTTTGACATTGAAGTTTACATATTCCTGATTGTTGGAATTTGTCCCTCTTGGTAGCTGGCTGGCTTAGGTGTGATTCGAGGGTTTGCCCAGGCTTATATTCTATTTTGACTAATTTATTGTCCGGGCGCGCTTGTAAACAGAGTTGTTTAGTGCCGCCGGCCGGAGTGCCCGTGCGGTTCTAGGCGCTACAGTCTGGAGCCGAGCGACCGCTACGGTCGCAGGTTCGAATCCTGCCTCGTTCTAAGCGCCGAAGAAGTTCTTCACAAGCATCAACACGTCGTTGTCTCATTTTAGGAGTCAGCTGCCGTGGCACCCAACTTGCAGACACTTTGTGAAACTGGAGCACATCATATACAATGTGGTGTGTTGACCCATGACTAATATGTAAACACGCTGCAATGTCAGTCAGTATCACTCGGCGGTTTTCGTTCACTACGGCTTCAACTGCTGCAATGTTCTGTGGAGTCACAACTCATTGTGCCTGACCTGGACGAGGAGCATCTTCCACTAAAGTCACGCCATTTGCGAACTTCATACTCCACTTGTATACACTCCTGGAAATGGAAAAAAGAACACATTGACACCGGTGCGTCAGACCCACCATACTTGCTCCGGACACTGCGAGAGGACTGTACAAGCAATGATCACACGCACGGCACAGCGGACACACCAGGAACCGCGGTGTTGGCCGTCGAATGGCGCTAGCTGCGCAGCATTTGTGCACCGCCGCCGTCAGTGTCAGCCAGTTTGCCATGGCATACGGAGCTCCATCGCGGTCTTTAACACTGGTAGCATGCCGCGACAGCGTGGACGTGAACCGTATGTGCAGTTGACGGACTTTGAGCGAGGGCGTATAGTGGGCATGCGGGAGGCCGGGTGGACGTACCGCCGAATTGCTCAACACGTGGGGCGTGAGGTCTCCACAGTACATCGATGTTGTCGCCAGTGGTCGGCGGAAGGTGCACGTGCCCGTCGACCTGGGACCGAACCGCAGCGACGCACGGATGCACGCCAAGACCGTAGAATCCTACGCAGTGCCGTAGGGGACCGCACCGCCACTTCCCAGCAAATTAGGGACACTGTTGCTCCTGGGGTATCGGCGAGGATCATTCGCAACCGTCTCCATGAAGCTGGGCTACGGTCCCGCACACCGTTAGGCCGTCTTCCGCTCACGCCCCAACATCGTGCAGCCCGCCTCCAGTGGTGTCGCGACAGGCGTGAATGGAGGGACGAATGGAGACGTGTCGTCTTCAGCGATGAGAGTCGCTTCTGCCTTGGTGCCAATGATGGCCGTATGCGTGTTTGGCGCCGTGCAGGTGAGCGCCACAATCAGGACTGCATACGACTGAGGCACACAGGGCCAACACCCGGCATCATGGTGTGGGGAGCGATCTCCTACACTGGCCGTACACCTCTGGTGATCGTCGAGGGGACACTGAATAGTGCACGGTACATCAAACCGTCATCGAACCCATCGTCCTACCATTCCTAGACCGGCAAGGGAACTTGCTGTTCCAACAGGACAATGCACGTCCGCATGTATCCCGTGCCACCCAACGTGCTCTAAAAGGTGTAAGTCAACTACCCTGGCCAGCAAGATCTCCGGATCTGTCCCCCAATGAGCATATTTGGGACTGGATGAAGCGTCGTCTCACGCGGTCTGCACGTCCAGCACGAACGTTGGTCCAACTGAGGCGCCAGGTGGAAATGGCATGGCAAGCCGTTCCACAGGACTACATCCAGCATCTCTACGATCGTCTCCATGGGAGAATAGCAGCCTGCATTGCTGCGAAAGGTGGATATACACTGTACTAGTGCCGACATTGTGCATGCTCTGTTGCCTGTGTCTATGTGCCTGTGGTTCTGTCAGTGTGATCATGTGATGTATCTGACCCCAGGAATGTGTCAATAAAGTTTCCCCTTCCTGGGACAATGAATTCACCGTGTTCTTATTTCAATTTCCAGGAGTGTATTTGCTGCTGTGACAAACATGCATCACCGTACTGAACCTTCATTCGTCGATGAATTTCAATAGGTATCACACTTTGACTACGCAAAAACCGAATAAGAGAACGCTGTTGTTCCCTGGTGCCAGTCACAAGTGGGCCGACCATCTTGATACTGATACTGTGACGACATGTGTGCATCTGCACTATGCTGCCACCTACAGGCCATTCTGCACGCTGTTTGTAGCACGCTTACCAACTTACAGGGTAACGGCGCGAAATTTCGATTTGTTGTTACAAATTTGTTTCCATCTGACTCACCCTCGTATATTGTCACATTCATTACGAATCATGCCACTGTAAGATCAAATCCACTGAACCTCTATCGCCGTCTGGAATTATGTAGTCGGTGTACAAACGCAGATCTTTCATCTTTCTCCGACCGGAGTGGCCAAGCGGTTCTAGGCACTACAGTCTGGAACAGCGCGACCGCTACGGACGCAGGTTCGAATCCTGCCTCGGGCATGGATGTGTGTGATGTCCTTAAGTTAATTAGGTTTAAGTAGTTCTAAGTTCTAGGCGACTGATGACCTCAGAGGTTAAGTCGCATAGTGCTCAGAGCCATTTGAACCATTTTTCTGTTAAGTGCCTGCGGGCTTCCAGGAGAGGACTGCGCAAAAACTACAACGCATACGCAAAACAAAGAGTGTCGCACTCCAGACGGTCCATAAGTAAAAATTATCAACATACCGTAATATTACACGCAACTGAAGAAGACAGGAGTAGAAAAGTTGAAGATGTCAGTAATCGCAATGTTTTGGCTCATAGTGTGTTCACTATCGGTTCTTCTAAACAGGACTATTTTTTTTTCGAATCTTCTTCCAGATATCTAAATAACGAACGCAAGTGAATCGATGTGAGAGAGTATCATTGAGGAATCTTTTTTGACGTGGGTTTATGTCGCATAAATCCACAAAATAGAGTCTGTCATTCGTAGTTCCAAAATTTTTAACGACGCTGTGCCAGAAATCCGTTCCAACTGATCTACCACTGTCGCAGAGCATTGAGTGCCGCCTGTGAAAAGACCACGCACGCTGCTGGTTGCTCGACCACAGTGAGGAAGCTCCTCGGAGAGCGTCCATGGCTGAGACTGGAGCCACGCGCCGTGCCGCCGCTCCAGAAGAAACGCGGCGCCGCCGGCGCTGCCTCCGGCTCCAGTTCCAGCGCGGGCAGAGGCGCGGCGCCGCTGAATATTCATGGCGGCCGCTCTCCAAGTGACGGAGAATAATTGCCGTGATTTAATTTTGCGCGTAACCCCGCCTCCGCCCCCGCCTCCGCCCCCACGGCGCGTCGCCTGCGGCCACTGGACGGGCGGCCGCGTCTCCTCTGGCAGTTACGTCCAATTTCAGCGCCGTCTAACGTTCTCCAGAAAGAAGCGCGCAAGAAACTTCTCGCGGAGGCGGCGCCGCGCGGTCCTAAATAAGCATTCGTCGTCTCTTCCAGAGAAAACCTGGACAGGCAACTTTTCCAGCTGCGCTCGTCGCACAGTTTCTGTCTTCCTGCCGCTCCTAATTACTACTCCAGGTAGCTCTCGGATGCATATCACTGCCCTTTTCCCTTAAAAAGTTAAAAGTGGCAGCAGAGAATAACATAATGAATTGTACAGCGTTAGTCACAAGTACCTCCGCAGTTGTAGTAGACGACAACGTGTGAAACTACATGACATCCAGGAACATCAGACATGAAGTAGTAAGTGCTATCGACAGGGGATGTCAAATTCATTCCTTATGTCTATATTTCCAGAAGGCTTTCGACACCGTTTCTCACAAGCGTCTTCTATTCAAACTGCGTGCCTACGGAGTATCGCCTCAGTTGTGCGACTCTATTCGTGAGTTCCTATCAGAAAGGTCACAGCTCGTAGCAATAGACGGTAAGTCATCGAGTAAAAACAGAAGTAATATACGGCATTCCCCAATAAAGTGTTATAGGCCCTCTATTGTTCCTGATCTACATTGACGACAGAGGAGACAATCTGAGTAGCCGTCTTAGATTGTTTGCAGATGATTTACCGTCTTGTAAAGTCATCAGATGATCAAAACGACTTGCAGAATAATTTAGATAAGATATCTGTATGGGGCGAAAAGTGGCAACTGACCCTGAATAAAGAAAGGTGCGAAGTTATTCACATGACTACTAACAGAAATCAGCTAAATTTCGATTACGCGATAAGTCAGACAAATCTGAGGGCTGTAAATTCAACTAAATATATGAGGATTACAAATAACCTAAATTGGAACGATGACATAGATAATATTGTGGGTAAAGCAAACCAAAGACTGCGATCCATTGGCACAACACTTAGGGGTGCAACAGGTCTACCAAAGAGACTGCTTACACTACGCTTGTCCGCCCTATTCTGGAGTACTGCTGTGCGGTGTGGGATCCGCATCAGGTGGGACTGATGGGTGACATCGACAAAGTACAAAGAAGAGCAGCTCGTTTTGTATTATCGCGAAATAGGGGAGATAGTGCCACAGACATAATACGTGAATTGGAGTGGCAATCATTAAAACAAAGTCGTTTTTCGTTGCGACGGGATCTTCTCATGAAATTTCAATCACTATTTTTCTCCTCCGATTGCGAAGACATTCTGTTGGCACCCACCTACAAATGGTAAAACGATCATCACGATAAAATAAGAGAAATCAGGGCTCACACGGAAAAATTTAAGTGCTCGTTATTCCCGCGTGCCGTTCGCGAGTGGAACTTTAGAGAGACAGCATGAAGATGTAAATTTTGAAATTTTCCCGGCGAATCAATTGTTCAAATAGATTTTGGGCTTGCAGCCGGTCGTCGTAAACTTCTTCGCACGATATTTCGGCTGGACAACTGCCAGCGGTTTGTAAACCAACTGTTTTTTGGAGGTACGTCGATGATACTTTCATAGTCTGTCCCCACGGAGAAAAAAAGTTAATGAAGTTTTTTCATCATCTTAACTCCATCCATGGTAAATCGAATATTCTTATTCGATTTACCATGGAACTAGAGAAAGATGGTGTCCTTCCATTCCTGGATGTTCTGGTTAAACGGAAGAGTGACGGCTCGTTGGGACATTCTGTTTACCGTAAGCCGACTCACACTGATTTGTACCTGCATTCTTCCAGTTGCCATCACCCATCCCAAACCATGGGTGTACTTAAAACCCTTGTGCACAGGGCACACACGGTGTCGGATGCAGAGAATTTGCCTAAGGAACTTGTACATTTAAGAACGGTGTTCAGGGACAATGGTTACTCGACCCGGCAAATTAACAGGGCCTTCTCAACTAGAGCCAGGAACCGGGATGTTGATAAAGAAGAGAGTGCGCCAGCCAAGTCTCTAGCTTTTCTTCCCTTCGTTGGTAATATCTCTTTTAAAATAGCAAGGATTCTTAATACTTTTCATGTGAAAGTTGTTTTTCGTCCGCCTTCTAAGATTTCAGATTTGCTGGATTCGGTGAAGGATGATCTGTTGCTGCGGAAGGCGGGAATTTACAAAATACCGTGTCAATGTGGTATGGCATATATAGGACAGACAACACGTACTGTGGAAGAGCGTTGTACAGAACATCAACGTTACACTCGTCTACTGCAACCCAGTAAATCTGCAGTTGCGAAACATTTTATTTCTAACGGGCATTCAATGGAGTACGACAAAACTTCGATTTTGGCCACAGCAACAACTTTTTGGGACTCCATTATTAAAGAATCCGTTGAAATACGCATTGTTGGAAATTTAATGAACCAGGACAGTGGTTACCAATTGAATAATGCATGGAATCCCGCCATCACAGAAATTTTCTCGAGACGAAGACGCCAGAAGACATCGATACCTGTGGCCAGCGACAATACCGACGGCACCTGAGTTTCGCAGTTCCACCAGCGAGGGCGCTGTTGCTGGGCGGTGTGGTCCTTCTGTCTCCGCGACTGTAACGCATGCGCGGCAGTACTATCAGCGCACTATATAAGACGGAACGGAGAACGTCTTCGTCAGTCCTCGTTCGGCTCACCTGAAGATGGCTGGCAGCTGTCCAGCCGAAATATCGTGCGAAGAAGTTTACGACGACTGGCTGCAAGCCCGAAATCTATTTGAACAGCATGAAGATGGTTCACTGAACCCTCTGCCAGGCACTTTATTGTGAGTAGCAGAGTAATCACGTAGATGTAGGTGAGATCAGCGGAGAAGGCATCTTTGGAAGTTTCGATTGGTAATATGCTCCGTGGCATAGTAGCACAGCGAACCACTAGAGTGCAGACGTGTCAGTACTTGTAGACAAAATATCCACTCCGTAGAGTCGCATCGAATTACACCCTCCAGATATATTTATATGACCACCTACAAAAAACCCCGAATAACCATGATCTGCGAGACGTGTAGGAAGAATGTCAATCAGGTTATGGAAGGTACGACAGGGATTTGGAGTCGTGCCGAGTCGAGTGCCGTGGCCAGCTGCTTAGATTTCTCGGTTGTGTATCCATGGCACGTACGCCACGATCGAGGTGGCTCACAGATTCTTGGTTGGGTTCAAAACCGGGGACTATGGTGACCAGGGATATATGGTGGTTTTATTTTTGTGCTCTTCGAAGCACGCACGCACACTGCGGACTGTGCGACGTCATGCATTGTCCTACTTGTAGATGTCATCATGCCAAGGTTCAAATGGCTCTGAGCACTATGGGACTTAACATCTATGGTCATCAGTCCCCTAGAACTTAGAACTACTTAAACCTCAGATGTTAAGTCCCATAGTGCTTATTGCCATTTGAACCATCAGCTGCCCCTCACTATGTCGTCTAGAGCACACCTGCATTTCGATGTGTAGGCTTCAAAAACCACGCGTGAGCTTTTCATATTCTCTCGCACTGTTAGTCCTACAGAATAAATAAACAGTACCTTTCGTGAAGAAAATTTAATGTAGTAAAATTTTGTTCTGGGATATGTTTTCGCTAGAGGACGCAGTTTCTGAGTTATTCCCAGAAAAACGTACATCAGTGACCTTCAGACCCACTCCCTCACTCTGCCCCGACCGTCAGGATTTCTAATACGTTGCTCATGGCCCACCCTTCAGTCACTACTCAAAATTTTGCGATTGCACGAATCATTTCCCATATTCAACGTTTTTTGATCTTGAATGACTGACCTTTTACGTCGCAGGCTTAGTCGAGCACTTACTAACTGTAAAATTCACGTTTGCATAAATTTTATCTATCAATTTTGTGAACTTTAACAGCATAAAATACACAATAAGATCGCTGTATTCGTCAGACTTTCTGACAAAAAAACTACTGTGGCTGTACGTTTTAAGCTTCGATCTAATAGTCAACGTAATTAGTTTTAGGGCAAAATTTACGAAAGTCGTTTTCCTTTGATTCCCCGGCGGCCCGTGGTGGCAGAGTGGTTCTAGGCGCTTCAGTCTGGAACCGCGCGACCACTACGGTCGCAGGTTCGAATACTGCCTCGGGCATGGATGTGTGTGATGTCCTTAGGTTAGTTAAGTAGTTCTAAGTTCTAGGGAACTGATGACCATAGATGTTGAGTCCCATAGTGCTCAGAGCCATTGAGCCATTTTTTGATTCCCCTCACGAGGACGTTTTAAACAATCATGTTAACGAAATAGTCAACAATGTTAGTGGCCTAATAGCACACCCAACAGAGAGCAAAAAAGGTAAAACACAGGGACAATTCCTGTAGTAGGAAATTTTTATGCAGTGGTAGGAGGAAGTGTGATGAGTAACACAAGAAATCCTGACGGATGGCAGCTGAATGTGGGAGCGCGGTTTGAAGCTCTCTTTTGTACGTTTTTCCTGAATAACTTAAGAACAACGGTCTCTAGCGAAAACGTATCTCAGCACAAAAGTTAGCTACATTAAATTCCCTACAAAAGAGGTACTGTTCATTTTTTCCATAAGACTAATTGTCTGCGCGTAGCGGGCGAGAGAATACAACCTTGCGCGTGAGTTTTGAAGGCCAGTCGTAACATTGAGGGTTGCATAAAACGGCGTCTTTAGAGACAACTGAATCACCATGTACGTATACAGGGGTGGTCAGAAACAGTATGAAAAGCTTGTAAGAGTCCTGCAGTGTAGCGTGGGCTGAGAAATAATTGTTAACAGAAAATTCAATACGTTGCGCCTTTTCCGAGTTAATTAGCACTGAAACTAGCCAACCAGGCCTTTGCGCGCACACATTCAAGAGACTCGACACACACAATTAATGGCAGTTGTTCTCATAAGTGGATAGTAGATCACGAGACTGCTCAACCTTTGGCTGGGTTGTGTCGCTCTTTTGTTCGGTTTTAGTAACCAAACAATGATTGTCTCTGGTGCAACGGAGTAGTTGGCCAACTTGAACGCCAATAAAATCGAAAACGACGCAACGTATCGAATTTTTCCTAAACTTTTTTTGTTGCACAAACTACCCAGTAACACCTTTACACGCTTTCCAGAGTGTTTGCGATCACCCCATATTATATATATATATATATATATATATATATATATATATATATATATATATATATATATATATATGGGGTGGTCACAGACAGTCTGCAAAGCTTGTAAAGGTGTTGCAGGGTAGTTAGTTCGGAAAGATAATTATTCAGGAAGAATATATATATCCCAGAGAAGTTGCGGCAGATCTTTTGGGCTGTAGAGGGTGTATTGTGGACAGAAATAGTTGAGAGGAGCCCATGTCCGGACGAGTCATGCAACGACACAACAAAACGTCGAAGTTACAGCCGACAGCGCCTGCCTTTAGGCCACACCTTCGGCAGCAAACGTGACGTTGTACGCTGACAGACCATAGGCGGAGCGTCTCTAACTGTCGTTTGTTATTCACTGATGGCAACTCATTTGCGATGATCACCCCTGGAGAAGTTGGAACTAACTGCTGCGTAGAAAGGCCTTGTCTCTTATGAATGCAATGTTCTGCTGCCTGAGTGGATGACTGTTTCGGACTCGGATTTTCAGCTGAAATTTCCTTTTCTCATGGAACCCTGTAAAATAACCACAGCAGAAAAATAAACTACAGATGGAAATCTGTGTCCGAAACCATCATCCATCAAGGCAACAGAGCATCACATTCGTACAGAAACAAGGCATTTCTTCGCAGCAGCTAGCTCCGTCTTCTCCATTGACGATCTTGGCAATCAGTGGCGATCACTGAATAACAGAAACGTTTACGAAACCTTTCACCTATATTGCATAAGCGTGCGAAGTCACTTTCACGTCTTCCCGTTTCCCGCCAGAGGGGTGGTCTAGCGGCAGGCATCACAGCCTACTAACTTGACGCTCTGTAGCATATACGTCACTGCCTCTTTAGCTGCTGAAACGGCATGTGTTTGGGACAACTACTCCGGGGAGTGTTGCAGTGACCATTTAATTCTTTAAATTTCATCCACGTAATTTTATGTAGCAATATAAGGAGCTCTCTGAGCACTATGGGACTTAACATCTTAGGTCATCAGTCCCCTCGAACTTAGAACTACTTAAACCTAACTAACCTAAGGACATCACACACATCCATGCCCGAGGCAGGATTCGAACCTGCGACCGTAGCAGTCCCAAATATAAGGAGCATAACAGGTAATAAAAGTACTGATAAGTCAAACGGCAGAATTATAGCGATGTAGCTCCGATAGCAATTGCATTATTCTACAATATCAACAAAATCGCGAATGCAAAACTCGTTACGCTCTATGCCCTTTGTTTACGTAGTTGCATGCGCAGGCTAACATGAATCAGGATTCATAGTATTTATCATTCCTCGGAGATGAATTAGGACTGATAATAACGAGCACAATTAGCCTACATAGAAAAATTGAACTTAACGTTAATGCCAATGGAACTATGGAAACGGAATCGTCAAGACTCTACAAAGCAACAGGTTTAGAAACTAGACTAGGAAAAGAAAAAGTTATTTTTAGTTGATTTTTCATGCCTGGCATGTATTATGCATGTGCAATGCACGTCCTTCGTAAGTTACTCATGTTAATATGCCCGTACACAGATTCAAGTTTTTGTCTTGAGACAACGATATACACTGCTGGAAATTGAAATAAGAACACCGTGAATTCATTGTCCCAGGAAGGGGAAACTGGGGTCAGATACATCACATGATCACACTGACAGAACCACAGGCACATAGACAAAGGCAACAGAGCATGCACAATGTCGGCACCAGTACAGTGTATATCCACCTTTCGCACCAATGCAGGCTGCTATTCTCCAATGGAGACGATCATAGAGATACTGGATGTAGTCCTGGGGAACGGCTTGCCATGCCATTTCCACCTGGCGCCTCAGTTGGACCAGCGTTCGTGCTGGACGTGCAGACAGCGTGAGACGACGCTTCATCCAGTCCCAAACATGCTCAATGGGGGACAGATCCGGAGATCTTGCTGGCCAGGGTAGTTGACTTACACCTTCTAGAGCACGTTGGGTGGCACGGGATACATGCGGACGTGCATTGTCCTGTTGGAACAGCAAGTTCCCTTGCCGGTCTACGAATGGTAGAACGATGAGTTCGATGACGGTTTGGATGTACCGTGCACTATTCCACTATTCAGTGTCCCCTCGACGGTCACCAGAGGTGTACGGCCAGTGTAGGAGATCGCTCCCCACACCATGATGCCGGGTGTTGGCCCTGTGTGCCTCGGTCGTATGCAGTTCTGATTGTGGCGCTCACCTGCACGGCGCCAAACACGCATACGGCCATCATTGGCACCAAGGCAGAAGCGACTCTCATCGCTAAAGACGACACGTCTCCATTCGTCCCTCCATTCACGCCTGTCGCGACACCACTGGAGGCGGGCTGCACGATGTTGGGGCGTGAGCGGAAGACGGCCTAACGGTGTGCAGGACCGTAGCCCAGCTTCATGGAGACGGTTGCGAATGGTCCTCGCTGATACCCCAGGAGCAACAGTGTCCCTAATTTGCTGGGAAGTGGCGGTGCGGTCCCCTACGGCACTGCGTAGGATCCTACGGTCTTGGCGTGCATCCGTGAGTCGCTGCGGTCCGGTCCCAGGTCGACGGGCACATGCACCTTCCGCCGACCACTGGCGACAACATCGATGTACTGTGGAGACCTCACGCCCCACGTGTTGAGCAATTCGGCGGTACGTCCACCCAGCCTCCCGCATGCCCACTATACGCCCTCGCTCAAAGTCCGTCAACTGCACATACGGTTCACGGCCACGCTGTCGTGGCATGCTACCAGTGTTAAAGACTGCGATGGAGCTCCGTATGCCACGGCAAACTGGCTGACACTGACGGCGGCGGTGCACAAATGCTGCGCAGCTAGCGCCATTCGACGGCCAACACCGCGGTTCCTGGTGTGTCCGCTGTGCCGTGCGTGTGATCATTGCTTGTACAGCCCTCTCGCAGTGTCCGGAGCAAGTATGGTGGGTCTGACACACCGGTGTCAATGTGTTCTTTTTTCCATTTCCAGGAGTGTATATCAAAAACTACGCACTGCATTAAAAACTCAGGAAAATATGACTTCAATATTTTAAAAAATGCGATCCCGAGGTACCAATGAGACCCACCCTACCCCATCGTCGAGGTACTGGGTCGGGTAACTCCGAAATCTTAAATAGAAGTATCTCATTTTTATTGTAGATTCTGGTTCTGCGGGATAAAAAGACGTAACTTTTGTCCGTAATACTTTTGTCGTCTCGCAATAGATGATGCTGTAATCGACAAATAACACAGTTGAGTTGCCGGCCTGGGTGACCGAGCGGTTCTAGGCGCTCCAGTCTGGAACCGCGCGACCGCTACGGTCGGAGATTCGAATCCTGCCTCCGGCATTGATGTGTGTGATGTCCTTAGGTTAGTTAGGTTTAAGTAGTTCTAAGTTCTAGGGGTCTGATAACCTCAGAAGTTAAGTCGTATAATGCTCAGAGCCATTTGGACCACAATTGAGTTTCAAAACGGTCTCATATCAAGAAAAATGCATTGGCTCAAAAATACCAAAAGACGTGTGTGTGAAAAACGTCTCAGTGTTTTGAAATTTTCTCCGTGCAGCTGTTTTGCACCATTCATTCATTATTTGACTTTATCTGATTGTGTGGATGTTGTCCCTCATTTCTTAATTTTATTTAAACTAGTGTTTTTTTATTTTTATTTATTTATTTATTTATTTTTTATTTTTTTTACCCGATGTGCTTTGTAATTGTATTTAACGTTCACAACTCACTTAGGAAGCATGAGAACCAAATCCAACTTTCATCAGTCACCTGTGTTTGCAAGTTAGTTATCTCATTGCTTTTCCAATCATTAAATAACACGTCATACGGTAATGATAGTGTGTGGTGTATTCTGTTTTGTGTGTTGTGTAATGATGACTTCTCAGTCGATATTTTAAAGCTGATGGACGAGGAATCTATAAAGCACTTAGATAAAATATTATCAAATGGGTCTCACAGCCGAACGTTACCAAGAGATTAGAATAAACCAAAATATTCCTTATACATAAGAAAGACAGTAATAAAGATAAAAGTAACTATCACCCTACCAGCGCTCCGTTAATACCTTATAAAGCCTTCGTTAGAATTTGGACTATCTGATTATGTGCTACACTTCAGCTGGCTAAACTCATTGAGAAAGCTGTTTTCCAAACAAGATTTAGTAAAATTTCCTATTTGGTCACCCTACATCAAACAGTTACTAGAACAGATGAACACCATCCTCCTTTTTGCCTTGTTTTCACAGATTCTGAGAGAGCAACCTATTTGATGAGTTACCTGACTGCGCTTGCGGCTCTAACACAACAAGGAGTAGAACAAGACTATATGAAAATCGTATATATCAAATACAAAACTTCCACAGGTTTCGAGAATGTTGTTGAAGAAACCAACGCATTTCCCAGTGAAAAGGGTGTAAAATAAGGAGACTCTAAGCTTCCAAAACTATTTTCAGCAGTTCTAGAAAAAACGTTGTCTAAAGTTAGCTGGAAAACAAAGGGAATCGACGTTCTGGAATAGAAATGAAATAACTCGAGATTTTTTGATGATTTTTTTTTTGCAAATAATATAAAAGACCTTCAAATATTAGTTAACAAACTTGGCTCAATCTGCCCTATAGTTGGTTTACAAATGAACTACAATAAAATCAAGGCCATAATAAATGAATGAACACCGGAGGGGAATATGAGTGTATGAACTGGAACTACACGAGTACAAAAGGTCACAGAATATGTCTGTTGAGGTCAACTTGTAAATATGATAAGCGACTTAAAACCAGGAATATTTCGACGTATTAAACTTGGTTCGCAACATTTCGGAAAATATTCTGCAGTTTTCAAGTCGAACATGTCACCTGAGCTGAAGAAAACTCTTTTGGACGAATGTATACTACCAACAATAATTCATGGGTGTGGGACATATACATTAAGAGTGTTCATTGTCGGGAAACTCATTATATCGAAGAGAAATGGAAATATCAGTGTTGGCCTAAGCGAAGAAAGACAGAAAGAAAGCAGCAGATATTACATGTACAACAAAGGCCAGTGATCTAACGGAATAAGTAAATAACCTGTAATGGCAATGGGCGGACATGTCGCTTCAAGGAAGTATGGCAGATGGTCTAAACAATAGGTCTACACCATCAAGTGATGGAGTTGGCTGATTATTATGTCGATGATATGGATGGTCTTGTAAAGAAATGAGGTTCGTTGTTTTGACCAACATTGTATCGATAAGTGTGTGCATTTCATTTCTTTGTTATTGTAATTATGAAAAAATTTTTCAAATCTGTATTGGCTACTGCCCAAAACAATTTGTAAATTTTTTTGTGGGGAGCATGGGGGCTATGTAAGTAGGCTGTTTAGGTTTATTTATTGGTAACGCCGCCGCCACGTAGCGCTCTGTATGATAATCACTGGCTGTGCCGTGCGCAGTCTGTGTTTAGTTTGCATTGTTGTCTGCCATTGTAGTGTTGAGCAGCGGCAGCTGGATGCTAACAGCGCGTAGCGTTGCGCAGTTGGAGGTGAGCTGCCAGCAGTGGTAGACGTGGGGAGAGAGATGGCGGAGTTTTGTAATTTGTAAGACTGGATGTCATGAACTGATATATATATTATGACTATAAAAGTAAATACATTGTTTGTTCTCTATTAAAATCTTTCATTTGCTAACTATGCCTATCAGTAGTTAGTGCCTTCCGTAATTTGAATCTTTTATTTAGCTGGCAGTAGTGGCGCTCGCTGTATTGCAGTAGCTTGAGTAACGAAGATTTTTGTAAGGTAAGTGATTTTTGGAATGTATAGGTTAATGTTAGTCAGGGCCATTCTTTTGTAGGGATTTTTGAAAGTCAGATTGCGTTGCGCTAAAAACTATTGTGTGTCAGTTTAAGCACAGTCGTGTAAAATTTTTCTAAGGGGCGTTTATGGGACTTTTATGTGAACATGAGAATTTGTGTTAATTAGTGCACGATATTTTAAGAGTGAATATAACGTGGGATTCTTACAAACCTATTTTTTACTCTCTTTACCATTGTTCAAGTTAAACTTTCACATGTTCCATATGCCCATACATGTTAACTTGAGAAGTGCATCCTTACGTGTAATATATTTGAATTAGTAGCATTTAAAGCCCTCAAAAAATGAGCTGCCTTCGACATTAATGAAATTTTTATTTTAAATCAAACTTACAGCTGTTCAGTTGTTTTAGTGTTGCTGTTGAACCTTAAGAGAAGTGCTTGTGAAGACGGAGACTTTAAGATAAAATTCTGCTATCACACTAGATCAGATCTTTTCAGTTTATTGTATGTTGTAGGACACATAGCGCAAAATCATTTAACACCCCACGAGTTACGTCTGTAAGGTATGATCCATACATATGTTCAGCGAGTATCTGTATGAGGTCTGTTCTACATAGTTTGTCAAAAATTGTTCAAATGGCTCTGACCACTATGAGACTTAACATCTGAGGTCACATAGTTTGTCCCAAGTCCGTTAGGACTATGGCTACGACAGTAAAACTCGTGTATTATGTTCACAAAATCACTGTGTTTATTGAAAATAGTACTCTATGAATCAAAACAGAGCTGAGATCGTTTTAAACGTGTTTTCAAACACTAACTGCAGTCTTCTTTAGGAGTTGCATTTAGTACTGCAGTATGATTTTCTTGGATGTCCTTGACTGGATCATAACGGAGTCCTTTCTTCGAAAACTTCATCTTGGGTAACTGCTAGAAGTCGAGTGGAGCCAAATCCGGCGAATACAGTGGGCGATCCAAGACTGATCCATTTTCTTGCTGAAATTCGTGCACAGTCATCGCTTTATGGGCTGGTGTGTCCTCATGGAAGAGCAACCTAAAACCTGCCTCCCGCTATTTGGGTTAAACCAGGCGAATTCTCTCATACAAACTCTGCAGGAACCAAAAAACTGTTTCCTCACTGCTCCACTGCCATTTTCCAACGACTACACGATACATACATTTACATTTGTGGCCAAGATGCCTGATCCAGTAGTGCTTTGACTCTCTCCAAAGCTGTTTTTTGAAGTTTGAGGATTCTAACGAAGCATCTCGCACAAGACAGCATCGGAATTTAGAATTTCACATAAGCAGTTCTAATAGAACTGGGTCACAATGTGTAATGATTTTTGTTTCGGTTTTGTATAAATGTTGTTAAACACCACTTTGATTAATCCGTTACACTGTCTGAAAGTTCTTGCAACTACCAAACCTGAAAATAAATAAAGTTAGATTGCGTTTATTCACATACGGGTGCCATATTATATAAAGTGATGATGTTTCAAGGTATTAAAAACCAGTGTCATATTCTTTTGAAATCTTGCAAGTTAAACTATGAGGGAGTTGGACCTGCAATACAGTTCATTGAGCTCGGAACACCCACAACTGATTTAGAAAACTGACAAGAGTTTTGAGAGGTGCAATACCCAAAGACATAGTAGCAACAATGTTTTACTTTCTTCGGTCGAACGGAAGAGAAGGAAAGCCAACAAATCGGGATGACCCCAGCAACTTCAAAAAATAGATACATCGGTTCGTAATAGAAGCAAAATCTTCAGCATTAAACGATTTTCGTTTCGTGTTGAGAGAATAAGAAATGTATGAGTTTCCATTGTCTTTTGTAGTGACCGCATTATTATTTCGAGTTAATCCATTTTCCTTGTTAAGCGTTTCGTGTTTAAGATTTTTCACTGTTTTGTAAACTGACGATGGAGGAAGAAGGAAGGAAATGAAAAGGAAGGAACTGGTGATACCATCTGTGTCGGAAGTTAAATGCGGAATGACGAGTGACGAGTAAAACTGTGTGCCAGGCCAGGACTCGAACCCAGGCTCTCCTTCCTACTAGACTGTTAAAGCAGTGCGCCAGCTGAACACAGAATTAATTGCAAATGTACGGAATGTTTCTGCACGATCTTTGGCTGACTCTCATTCTCACGTAGAGCCCCCACGTATGAGTACACCCCGTCCAAGTACTCCGTGCTCATTAATTTTTGATACCCGGTGAAGGTCGAACGTAGAAGTGTATCTGCATTGATGTTTGTCGATTTATAGCACATCGCGGCATCACATATTCGTATATTTTTTCAGCGTACTTTATTTTCTTTTTCCCTGTTATTTTAGATAAAAGAAATTATTCAGGTAGTGAAGGGAGACGAAAATTTAATAGTCATGGGTGACTGGAATTCGTCAGTAGGAAAAGGGAGAGAAGGAAACATAGTAGGTGAATATGGATTGGGGGGAAGAAATGAAAGAGGAAGCCGTCTGGTAGAATTTTGCACAGAGCACAAGTTAATCATAGCTAATACTTGGTTCAAGAATCATAAAAGAAGGTTGTATAAATGGAAGAATCCTGGAGATACTAAAAGGTATCAGATAGATTATATAATGGTAAGACAGAAATTTAGGAATCAGGGTTTAAATTGTAAGACATTTCCAGGGGCAGATGTGGACTCTGACCACAATCTATTGGTTATGAACTGCAGATTAAAACTGAAGTAACTACAAAAATGTGCTAATTTAAGGAGATGGGACCTGGATAAACTGAAAGAACCAGAGGTTGTAGAGAGTTTCAGAGAGAGCATAAGGGAACAATTGACAGGAATGGAGGAAAGAAATACAGTAGAAGAAGAATGGGTAGCTCTGAGGGATGAAGTAGTGAAGGCAGCAGAAGATCAAGTAGGCAAAAAGACGAGGGCTAATAGAAATCCGTGGGTAACAAAAGAAATATTGAATTTAATTGATGAAAGGAGAAAATATAAAAATGCAGTAAATGAAGCAGGCAAAAAGGAATACAAACGTCTCAAAAATGAGATCGACAGGAAGTGCAAAATGGCTAAGCAGGGATGGCTAGAGGACAAATGTAAGGATGTAGAGGCTTATCTCACTAGGGGTAAGATAGATACTGGCTACAGGAAAATTAAAGAGACCTTTGGAGAAAAGAGAGCCACTTGTATGAATATCAAGAGCTCAGATGGAAACCCAGTTCTAAGCAAAGAAGGGAAGGCGGTTAGGGGGAAGGAGTATATAGAGGGTTTATACAAGTGCGATGTACTTGAGGACAATGTTCTGGAAATGGAAGAGGATGCAGATGAAGATGAAATGGGAGATACGATACTGCGGGAAGAGTTTGACAGGGCACTGAAAGACCTGAGTCGAAACAAGGCCCCGGGAGTAGACAACATTCCATTAGAACTACTGACGGCCTTGGAGAGCCAGTAATGACAAAACTCTACCATCTGCTGTGCAAAATGTATGAGACAGGCGAAATACCATCAGACTTCAAGAAGAATATAATAATTCCAATCCCAAAGAAAGCAGGTGTTGACAGATGTGAAAATTACCGAACTATTTCATAAGTCACAGCTGCAAAATACTAACGCGAATTCTTTACTGACGAATGGAAAAACTGGTAGAAGCGGACCTTGGGGAAGATCAGTTTGGATTCCGCAGAAATGTTGGAACAAGTGAGGCAATACTAACCTTACGACATATCTTAGAAGAAAGATTAAGAAAAGGCAAACCTACGTTTCTAACATTTGTAGACTTAGAGAAAGCTTTTGACAATGTTGACTGGAATACTCTCTTTCAAATTCTAAAGGTGGAAGGGGTAGAATACAGGGAGCGTAAGGCTATTTACAATTTGTACAGAAACCAGATGGCAGTTATGAGTCGAGGGTCATGAAAGGGAAAAAATTTGGCTCTTAGCACTATGGGACTCAACTGTTGTGGTCATCAGTCCCCTAGAACTTAGAACTACTTAAACCTAACTAACCTAAGGAAATCATACACATCCATGCCCGAGACAGGATTCGAACCTGCGACCGTAGCAGTCGCACGGTTCCGGACTGCGCGCCTAGAACCGCGAGACCACCGCGGCCGGCCATGAGAGGGAAGCAGTGGTGGGGAAGGGAGTGAGACAGGGTTGTAGTCTCTCCCCGATGGTATTCAATCTGTATATTGAACAAGCAGTAAAGGAAACAAAAGAAAAATTTGGAGTAGGTATTAAAATTCATGGAGAAGAAATAAAAACTTTGAGGTTCGCCGATGAGATTGTAATTCTGTCAGAGATTGCAAAGGACTTCGAAGAGCAGTTGAACGGAATGGACAGTGTCTTGAAAGGAGGATATAAGATGAACATCAACAAAAGCAAAACGAGGATAATGGAATGTAGTCAAATTAAATCGGGTGATGTTGAGGGAATTAGATTAGGAAATGAGACACTTAAAGTAGTAAAGGAGGTTTGCTATTTGGGGACCAAATTATTGATAATGGTCGAAGTAGAGAGGATATAAAATGTAGACTGGCAATGGCAAGGAAAGCGTTTCTGAAGAAGAGAAATTTGTTAACATCGAGTATACATTTACGTGTCAGGAAGTCATTTCTGAAAGTATTTGTATGGAGTGTAGCCATGTATGGAAGTGAAACATGGAAGATAAATAGTTTGGACAAGAAGAGAATAGAAGCTTGCGAAATGTGGTTCTACAGAAGAATGCTGAAGATTAGATGGGTAGATCACATAACTAATGAGGAGGTATTGAATAGAATTGGAGAGAAGAGGAGTTTGTGGCACAACTTGACAAAAAGAAGGTACCGGTTGGTAGGACATGTTTTGAGGCATCAAGGGATCACAAATTTAGCATTGGAGGGCAGCGTGGAGGGTAAAAATCGTAGAGGGAGACCAAGAGATGAATACACTAAGCACATTCAGAAGGCTGTAGGTTGCAGTAAGTACTGGGAGATGAAGAAGCTTGCACAGGACAGAGTAGCATGGAGAGCTGCATCAAACCAGTCAGGAGTGAAGACCACAACAACAACATTTTATTTTAGGGAAAGCTAATATTGAATACTGAAATTCCTGAAACTGAATAAACGTCACAAATGGTATACCTCTTCTTATTTGTCGCTAGTCCGCGATTTAAAGTCTAATCCTTTTTTGCCCTCTGTGTCGCTTTGTATTTTGAGGAAGGGACAGTTTACAGTGTGACGATGCAGCCCCAGTGGTTTACCATTTTATTAGCTCTCCAGCTACTATTCCCTCTCCCCCCCCCCCTCTCCAGGCCCCTGTAAGCTCCCCCCCCCCACCTCCCATGCCCCGCCCACTCCCCGACCCAGAGGCCTTGCTCGCGCGGACCTACGAGTCCTCCGCGGGGGAAATGAACGCCACGCCGTCGCAGCACACGGAACTTGGGGGAGGCGATGGGGTGGGCCCCGTCAGCTGTCGTGGGCGGCGCGCTTTTTAGCGAGGGCGGCGGGCCGGCCACGGCAGCGCCCTTTCATCGCGGCGCCACTGAGGCGTGCGCCGACTGTTCCTTCTGGAAGTTTATTCCGGGACAAGTTCTCATCCGCCAGCGGCCGACCGTGGAGAGCGAGAGGGAGGCAAGGGGGGGGGGGGTGGAGAGGGAGAAGAAATATCAGATGTGAGTCGCTGGCCAGGGCTGGCCGATCTATAAAAGTGTATGAGTCTCCTCGAGTCAATATTGACTCTGGAGGCTACCCGAGCGGAAACCACTGTCACCAATTCCATCCCCGTAATTGAATCTTTCCGCAACAAATTCTTGCCGCTATTGTTTTAGACAATACTTCAGCTCTCGGGCCGCAGATGTTGCTAGCCTTCGGATGATGCTATCTTGGTTTAGATACTTTCAAGCTGAACGGCATGGGGGATAAGATAATCTTTTCACCTGCCACTGAATAGCGAAGTCATTGTACATAGAACTGCATATCCTTTTCCTTAACCTGATCAGTCCTTATATAGCACATATGCTACATCTAGCTTTTATCTTTTTTCTAGCTAACCAAATTATCTAATATCGCTGTGACTGACTGAAGCGTGTACTTTGCAATACGTGTTATATGGGCATCACTTGTTTTAGTTTCCGTCAGCTCCTAGTAGCTTTTAAGCATCGCAGGACACAAAGATATTGAGCATCTTGGGTTGGAACTGAAAGGTATTGTCCACCGCGTGCTAGAGAAGTAGGTGCCTAGCAAAAATATAGGGGAGGGAAAGGATCCACCTTGGTACAACAAACATATTAGGAAGTTGCTGAGAAAGCAGAGAATTCTGCACAGTCGTTTTAAACGTAGTCACTGCCCCACTGACAATCAGACATTATGCGAAATGAAAGCAGCTGTCTAAATGTCAATGAGAGATTCTTTCAACGAATTTGAAAGCAATATTTTATCTGCAAATTCTAAAAATAATCCTAAAACATTTTGGTCGTACGTAAGATCTACGAACGCTACAAATAATTCAATACCTTCTCTTGCTGACAGTACGAGTAATGTAACGGATGATGATAAACAGAAAGCGAAATTATAAACCTAGCTTTCAAAAACTCGTTTACGGAAGAGGGCTACAGCACCATTCCCCCTTTCAATTATCGAACAAAAGCAAGGATGGCTGACATCGTGTTTAGTGTATTTGGGATTGTTAAACAGTTAAGATCTTTAGACGCCAGGAAGCCATCTGGCCCAGACGGTATCCCCGTAATATTATATGTTGACTATGCTACAAATATAGCACCGTTCTTATCCATCATCTATCAGAGGTCACTGGAACAGCGGAAAGTTCTACGGGACTGGATCATGGAAATCTATAAAAAGTGTAGAAAATCGGATGCACATAATTACCGGCAATTTCACTGACATCGATCTGTTGTAGAATCACCTTTCTAGACTCTGAGAAGCTCATATGCAGAAAGCAGCACGGTTTTAGGAAACAGCGGTCATGCGAGACAATGATGGCACTCTTTGTACATAATATACAACAGGCTCTAGATACCGGCTAACAGGCTGATGCCATATTTCTCGACTTTCGAAAAGGCATTCGACTCAGTTCCGCACTGTCGCTTGCTCCAAAAAGTGCGCGCTTACGGTCTATCCGATGACATATGCGGTTGGATAGAAAGTTTTATAACAGACAGAGAGCAGTATGTCGTCCTGAATGGGGTATCTTCAACAGAAACAAGCTTAACTTCAGGTGTGCCCCAGGACAGCGTAATAGGTCCGCTCCATTTTAGGATTTAACGATGTGGTTGATGGTATCACATGGAAATTGTGAACAAATCAACGAGGATTTGCAGAAAATAAATGCCTGGTGTAATGATTGGCAGCTATCTCTCAATATTAGTAAACGTAACCTAAAAAGGCGAAAATACCCATTAATGTACGAGTAAAAAATAAATGCCCAGTCTTTGGAAGCAGTAACATCCGTCAAGTATCTGGGTGTGTCTATTCGAAATGATCTGAAATGGAATGACCAGAGTACACAAATAACGAGTAAGGCAAAATCTAGATTGTGGTTTCTTGGTAGAGTCCTGAAGCGATGCAGTCCTTCAACAAAGGAAATTGCTTACAATACGTTAGTTCGTCCAGTCTTAGAGTATTGTTCGTCTGTATGGGACCCTTATTGTAGGGTCTCAATCAAGAGATTGAAAAGGTTCAAAGAAGAGCGGCAAGATTCGGTACATTTAGCCACCGTGAGAGGGTTACAAATCTCATAGAAAGTCGGAAGTGGGATACACTTTCAGATAGTCGACGCGCTAAACGTAAGGGGCTGCTCTCTAAACTCCGAAATCCGATCTTCGCCGACGCTGTAGAGCACATATTATTACCACCAACTTTCAGATCGGCGAATGATCACAATTCAAAGATAAGGGAAATCAGAGCTCGTGCTGAGGCGTTCACACAGTCTTTTATCCCTCGCACAAACCGCGAGTGGAACAGAGGGAGGGGAAATACGACTTTGGCGCGAATTGTGCCCTCCGCCACACACCGCTTGGTGCCTAGCGGAGAATATATGTGGATGTAAATGCAGAAGCATCTGATTGAAGGAAGCTGTTTCTTGCAGTGCCAGCATGTTTCCGAGAAACGAACATAATTACTTTTTGTTTTTAGTAATTTTGAATTATAATGTGGTCAGAATATGAGGTAACAAGCTAAAAGACATGGGAATGCTGAACAATAATGCCAGCGAACATTTTATTCTGTTCTCAAAACGGTTGAGGTATTGCATGTCACGCGTATTACTCGTATTATTGCCGTAAGCTGCCATCGTCCGACGTTGTCCATACATGGAATACCCTCTGCGTCAGCATGACAGAGCCGGACCAAACACGAGCACTCCGGGATCTTCAGGAATCCGGCGTCTTGGTTTCACTATCGTCGATCATACAGACTCGACTTCTCCCCGTCCGATTATCATCAGTTTTCAAAACTTAAAGAGCATCACCGAGGGCTTCACTCTGATGATGATGAAGTGATGGAAGCAGAGGCGAGATTGTGGCTCCGTCAACAAAGTCGAACTTACTACAGTGACGGTCTTTCGCTGGGAGAAACGTATCCGTCGCCTGGGTGACACCGTTGAGAAATAAATATTTAAACATGAAGAGTAAAGACGTACAACACTGATAACGTTTGTTTTATTAAAAAAGGTTTAAGAGTTTTCACACAAGAAATTGGGGCAGTACTTCTCAGCACACCCACGTACACTGCGATATCGAGGAGGCAGTGCTTGTATCCTCAGAACAAAAGAGCGATACATTTTTTCGCTGTAGCGCTTGGGAATCAAGAAGAAGAACAGAGTAAAGAGAATAGAAGGAATAATGACAAAGGTGATGCAGTTCGAATGAAGGATTGCCCAAGAACACCAAAGTTATGCCATAACCAATAGTATGTATGTTTGATGCCGAACTGCTAACTGAGATTACGAATGAAAACCAGAAAAGTCGCTTCAGATGCGGATTACCTTGATGTAAAGGATTCACATTTGTGCAGTGAATTAAATACAAATTAGACATCTGTATCGCAGGAAGAAAGAATTGCTTTTTTACAATTCCATAAAAAACAGAAGAATAATGATATAATTTGTAATTTTATTTTCAGATAGAAAAAGAAAATAAAGTTGTTGTCTGTTTATAAAGGAAAACCGTAAAATTAATCTCTGGAAACATGTTATTACTAGGATTAACAAATGTATTTGAGCCTGATATAGATTAATTATATGCCGTAATATTTTGTAGAGACACAATAGTTTTACCGTTATTTTGTCCCATACCAAACCTTTGATCAGCAACGCAAACTTTTCAATTGCAGAATCTAAGCTGAAGACTAAAAAGGTTAAAAAAAGTTAAACTGAAACTTTTGGAAAAATGACAGAGATATTTCGAACTAGTGACCGGTGTGTATAATTCGGCCTTAGGTTTTATGTCATCGCAATAAAATAAATAACATCCCGAAAAATTATGACTATTTCGTAAAATATTCAACGGCTTCATTGTCATTAGTGACGTACTACCAAAAATTTCATGAAAACTTTCAGTGAAGACCACAAAGTGATATATGTGTTAATACATAACATAGGGCTGGCTGACATCAAAATAAAATAGTTTGTCAGACATGAAGAAGATAAACAAGACCCTTAGAAAGATATCAGGAGTTTAAGGTTTCTTCCACGACACGGTCACTGGAGATGAAGACATGCTCTGGTGAAACTGGAATATGCAAGGATGTCAGCCGTGTTCTTTTCAAAGGAAACTTCCCCACCATTCGCTTTTATCGGTTCTAAGAAACCACAAAATTCTCAAATACAGACGATAGGACTGGGTTTGAACCCCCATCCTCACCGTAAGGGAATTAAATTTCAGTGAGAAACAATGTAATCTTTGATATTTATCGACGACAATGTAATCGTGTCAAATAAGGCAACAGATTTGCAGTAGCATTTGAACGGAATGGATATTGCAACAAAAACAAAAGAGGGGTTATGGTGTGTATCCAAAATAAATTAGGCAATGAGAAAAAAACAGTTTAGGAAATGAGCCAGTAAATGTAGTACATGGTCTAAGTAATGAGGAATAAAAATGCAGACTGGCAAAAGCAAGAAAAGATTTTAAGAAGATAAGAAATTCCTTAGCAACGAATTTAAATGCAAGTGCTAGGAAGGCTTTTCTGAAAATGAAACGTGAACGACAAACAATACTGGTAACAACAGAACAGGAAACTTCCTGGCAGATTAAACAGAATATATCGAAATGCAGTATCACAGTAGTATGCTAAACAGTATAAGTATAGATCGGATAATCAGTGAAGAGATAGTAAATTGAAATGAAGATAAAAGAGCTGTATAGCACCAGTTGAGTTAAAAAAGGAATAGATTGATACTAAAAGTTCGTTTGGCACATGGAGGAAAGAGGGTGGTAAAAATTGCGCAGGTACAGCAAGACCTGACAATGAGGCTGTTGAATTAGATGTACGTTCTAGTATTATGCAGAGATGGAAAGACTTGCACCAGGTAGACCAGCGTTGGGAAATGCACTGAATTTTTCCTTAGGACGGAAGATTACAAAAGTGCCATCAGTCACTGAAGTCGTGTTACTGAGAACCTTCCCTTTTTTTATAACAACTTAATTTTTATGAAAGTGTACTGAATTTCACACTTCACGTTTCCATAACAAAGCAGACTATGACTTAAAGGAAGCTAGATGGAGCTTCTGGTATTGGCTCAAAATCTTTCTTGTTGGTTATGTCGTTTGCATGTGGTGCACTTTTTATGCATGGAAATGCAGCCTTATGTGTAAATCTTCACCGCAGTTCATTGAGTTACGCCTCTTTCCTTGGAGACGCGACGTAGAGACTTGAATACACTCCATTGAAATACTATACGCATGGTATAAACGGTGTCATCACCCGCTCCAGATATACCGCGTCTTGCCTTGATACAGCTCTGCCAGTGTCTTTAAACTTTCGTTGCCGTGTTTTGGCACTCCTTACATGTGGCAAACCTCGACCCCGGGCACTGAACTGCCTTGCCTGAAACTACGAAACATACCGTTCTTTCGACTCCACAGACGCCATTGTGACAGCAACAATACTATATTACGCAATGCAGTAACAGACAGGAAAAAAGGAATCAGATGCTGTCAAAACGCTTGTGGAATTGTATCAAAGATAATTACGTGACTTATGCAGGCATTTGCAAAGAAGTGATTACGAAATTTATTTGCAATTGTGAATTCTTTTGCCGGGTATTGTATTAAGTATGGAACTATTACTTAGTTGTGGCAAATGAAAAGTTTTGCCGGACCGGAAATCAAATACAGATTTTCCACTTATCTCGAGCGATCGCCTTTACCTTCTCGGCTATCCATGAACGCTTCCCAAAACGATCCAGAACTCCATAATCCTTCATTGCTCACAATATTACTTGGATTCTCGTGACAGAGTTAATGAAACAATGCGTTGAACGTTCGTGTTATTATCGTGTTATTGTCTCAAAAGTGTTAAGGAGACAAATTTGTTCAACATTAGTGTTATTATGGTTGTTCTGCCCGTATAGGCTTGTAATACTTATTTTATAAAATATTTTCGATCAGACATGCGTGTATGCACGGATAGCCGAGGTGGTTACCGAGTAGGGAGGCACAGTGATTAGCATACTGACTTCGGAATCGGGAGTATGGCGATTCAAACCGGCGTCCAGCGTCCTGATTTAGGTTTTACATGATTTCTCTAAATCGCTCCAGGCTAATACCAAGAAAACTGCTTTTAAAGGGCACGGCCTGTTCCCTTCTCCATCCCTGACACAACCCCAGTTTGTTCTCCGTCTCTAATGACCTCGATGTCGACGGGACGTTAGACCCAATTTTCTTTCCTTTCTTCCTTCCTTCCTTCCTTCCTTCCCTCCTTCCCTCCTTCCTGCCTTCCTTCCTTCCCTTCTTCCTGCCTTCCTTCCTTCCTAGATAAATAAAGCGACTGCTCGCGAGAAGAGGAAAATTTGATTTCGACACCTGGTGTGGCACAAATTTTCTTCTGTCACCAGTATGTAATACTGTTATACCTTGTTAGGTGAAATATGTGAATATAATGTGAACTGAGCTACCATTTGCAGCAAACCGCATATATGTGTCTAGTATAGTACGTTGGAAATAAATTTCAGCAATGAGGTAAAGATTTTACTCTCATTCTGTAGTAAAATTCATACCAGTTTGAAGTTTGTTGCCTCTTTTAATGACCAGCATTGTATTCATTCGTCCTGAGTACACGGTTTCCCTGTCTTAGCTGGCTATACAGACTGGCCTGCTGTGAAGACTGGTTGCTCACATCAAGAAGCAGAAAAAAATGGTTCAAATTGCTTCTGAGGTCATCAGTCGCCTAGAACTTAGAACTAATTAAACCTACGTAACCTAAGGACATCACACACATCCATGCCCGAGGCAGGACGCGAACCTGCGACCGTAGCGGCCGCTCGGCCCCTGACTGCAGCGCCTAGAACCGCACGGCCACTCCGGTCAAGCGACAGGTGCCTCGTTAATGAGAGCAGTCGGCCATCCATTCACCTCGGTACTGAAGTCGAGTGACAGACGTGGAGCAGAGCCCTAGAGATGGCGGTAACAGGGCAATTGCACGGCGTAAGTGGCAGCCAGCAGAGGCGAATGTGGACGCGGCGCCGGGCGGAAACTGGCACCATCCTGGAATACACGGCACTCCACATACGTGGGATTCAGTGCACTCCAGCCACCGGCAGCGCCAGCAAAGGCACAGCCCAACTTCTTCTGCATCTCATCTGAACATTGCAAGACGCGACATTCCCACTAGTAACCAGTTAATAGGCTATTGCAGTTTGATTACCATGTCACAATATTGCATGAAACTTCTAAGAGCTGCTGAGGGTGGTGAGGCAGCAAATTACGGGTCATGTCCCGGGCGGTTGTAATAAAACTGACATTATTACGACTGCGGCAGTGCGGGCTATACACATCGCAGGGTGCTGAAACGCCGTTGGTATGTTCGCTAATCAGCGCACTAGCGGAGAATGTTTAAAAATGTAATAGTTCCATTTTCTGTCACCAGATGAAAATATGGCGCTGTAAGCAATCAAAATGTGGTGTTTGTACAGGAAAGCCGGAGGAACAATCAAACAAATGATAATGGTGGTTCTGCTATGTTTATTAAGATACGGTGGCAAGTTACAACATGTGTTCAATAGAGTCTCGCGACTCAGCAACATGGCCACAGGTACTCGCAGCACATATACGCCGTAACAAGAGCAATATGACTTAGTATGCTACTATTCAGATCAGAAACAGTCCAGATACATCCATTACAAAGACGGTCTTTCAAATACCCCCATAACCAGAAACGTACTCCGTCTTCAGGCCACGAGTGGCCTACCGGGAGCCGGCCGCGGTGGTCTCGCGGTTCTAGGCGCGCAGTCCGGAACCGTGCGACTGCTACGGTCGCAGGTTCGAATCCTGCCTCGGGCATGGATGTGTGTGATGTCCTTAGGTTAGTTAGGTTTAAGTAGTTCTAAGTTCTAGGGGACTAATGACCACAGCAGTTGAGTCCCATAGTGCTCAGAGCCATTTGAACCATTTTTGAGCCTACCGGGACCATCCAACCGTCGTCTCATCCTCGGTCGAGGATGCAGATAGGAGGGGCGTGGGGTCAGCACACCGCTCTCCCGGCCGTAAGATGGCATTCTTCACCGAAGCAGCTACTGTTCGGTCGAGTAGCTCTTCAGTTGGCATCACGAGGCTGAGTGCACCCCGAAAAATGGCAACAGCGCAGGGCGGCCTGGATGGTCACCCATCCAAGTGCCGACCACTCCCGACAGCGCTTAACTTCGGTGATCTCACGGGAACAGGTGTAGCCATTGCGGCTAGGCCGTTGCCGGTCCCATAGCCAGAAGTCATACCGATTTAGGTCGAAGGATGTGCAAGGCCTAACGTCTAGAAAATGCCTAGAGACGGTGCGGTCGTTACCGAAAGTTTCTCGAAGCAAATCTTTCACCAGGTAAGTGACATGTAGCGTCGCCCATCTTGTGTAGAAATAGTGCTGTGGACACAGTTGCATTCTCACAAAGCTGGAATCACGTGTAGCACAAAGAGGTCCTCATAACGTGACGATGTCACTGTACACCTAAAAGGCCCGCGAGATACCATCCTTCCTGGATAAAAATGGCTGAGAATGAAAGAGCTTGTTCAACCACACCATACGGTCACGGAAGATGAGTACAGTGGACGTTCGTTCACAACAGTATGTGGATTTTCGCCACAGTACAGAGCTCTGTGGATTCTCGCCACCGTACAGAGTAAAACGTGCTGTTCCATCCAAAGTAGAGTCCTCAGCTACTTGTCATCCATTTACACGAGTGCCAAAAACTGAAGAGAAGTCGCAGCTTCGTAGCCCATCTTGGGGCATCCTTTGGTGCACATTTTGAATCCCGTAGGGATACCAGTGTAAAACGCTCCATACAATCTCTTGAACTATTGACCAGGGTAGAGATAACACTGGTGGGCTATAGCTACAGCAAATTCATAAACAACATCCTTGGGAATGTGCCGCCTCACTCTCCCTGTTGCATCACGCAACCCACCTGTTTCTTAAAATTTTTTGATCATAGCCTACAGCCCATTTATTAGTACCTAACCTCGTCGCAGCTGCTTCTGTCGGCGATATTCCCGCACTAAGGCACTGCTACTGATGCCGTTCCGATAAAACAACTTTACCAGAAGTGCATGGTCTTTAGCCATTGTGTTTCGTACGGAAAACTTCCACCTTCTTAACCAGTTATGCGAATAGTCACTTCACAAAGGAAATCAACCCCACGTCAGCAAGAGATTAAGGTCCTCCTGACGTCAGAACAGGAAACATTTCACAGTCTGACTGCTTAAAGCGACATACTATCACCTGGTGGCGGAAAGTGGAATTACTACTTTTACAGCATACCCCACGAATGCATCAACTAAAGAATATACCTGCGATGTTCCAGCCTTCTGCAGTATATAAAACACGCACAGCAGTGTACGTGTTTATTGAACCGGGGATCCAAAAACGCCCTCAGTGGTGCACAACCCCACAACAGCCGACAGCAGTCCACTCACCCCACCACTGCCCCACTCCGAACCCAGGGTTATTGTGCGGTTCGGCTCCCAGTGCACCCCCGTCACTACCCCAAGGAACTCTCATACAAGACGAGTGAAACCCCAAATGTTTGGACCCTGTATTGCAGGGTAACTACGGTATTCCCTTTACCCCGATGGACAAACAGATGGTCGTTAGGCAAACGTATATCCAAAACACTTGACACCCTTACGTCAGTGATCACTAAAACCCGAGATGTGACCCTTTGAAAATCCACACTTCCACGATCGGCTTTTTGGAACATATTGCTACGGTGCACTGTATTACACGGATGAATTTCCCACAGGGAAAAATTGTGAAACTGCTAGTAGTCATGGAAATATCAATTGTAACTGAAATCTTGAACGACTCGGTCGTTCAAGTTAATACCTAGCGCGCTAATTTGCAAGAGAGAGTCGTGAGACAGATCTGAAACGAACTGACGCGGTGGATTGACGGCCACCGCTCTCGTACACAATGACGCTGAGTGTGGTGTTTAGACGGTTTTCACGTTCGTTTAGGTAAATTATGGGCTGGAGAGTAATTTTCGCCTCAAAAAATACGATAAACAATCATTTACAATGAGATATAACGCACTATAAAAGATTATATATTACGCACAATGACGGTGCACACAACTTCCCATCTGCAGGTTAAACTGGAGCCGGTGACAACAGAAGGGCAAAGTTAAAATACAGAAATGAATCTGCAAAATTTGAGAACAGCATGTCCCATACGACGGGACAAACACTAGAAATAGAAGGGTTATAGTACAGTAGAGAAAAAGAAACATACTACTCGTAGAGAAACGAGTTTGCAATAGTAAGGCGTATGATATTAAAATAAGGCAATAATTGAGGAGTGTAGTGAGTCCCCCCGTGTTACCCAATTTGTGCATAGAGTACCCCTTCATTAGTTACTCTACCCAACTATCCAACTCTTAGCAGTATCACAGTTCAAAAGATTCCGTTCGTTTCCTATTGATACAATTTTCATCCATTTACCGTTTTGACACTGCGGTCTTATAATTCCCCCTTACACCGCCTCTGGCGTTGCGATTTCCGAGACTTGCCTGCACGCTCCTTTTAACTCGAGCATTTTATACATTTCCTGACAAAAGAAGTGGAGCTACCAGAAATGGGTGGGTGGCAGAGGGGGTCAAGACGGAACTTCCTGAGTTGATAAGGTATGTGATGGAAATGACTGTAATTACAATATCTAGTCTAATTTACAAGTAACTTGGAAAAATAAACCGACTAATCAGTATGAGGTCGCACCCCCTTCTGGCTTTGATGCAGCCACTGACTCGGTTGGTAAATGGATCATAAAGCAGTTGTATTCCTTCCTGAGGCAAGATAGCCCACAAGTGATGTAGCTCGTCTTAATAGCCTGGATACTGCCACTAGGTAGGAGTTGACGTCCGAACTTGTCCGACACATGCTGCGTGTGCAAAAGATTTGGGGATTGGGCTAGCAACGGGAGTAGCTCACAGGCAAACACACAGTTCACAGAGACACGTGCCATTTGTGGACAAGAACCCTCCTGCTGAAAAATTGGCACTGCGATACTGTCAATGAGACGTAACATGTGAGGACTCAGGATGTCTGTGATGTACCTTTGTGCCTTCAGCGATCTTTCAGTCACTACCAGCCGTATCCTGAAGTCAAAACCGATGGCTCCCCTCACCACGATGCAAGACCACAGCGCCTCTCCAAAACATTGGAAAAATTTGGTGTGTCCCCAAGTGTCGCCATACTCACCCATGATGGTGGCCCGAGGTACTTCAGAGCCGTGATTAATCAGCTAACACACTGTGATGCCCAACATCATCATCATCATCATCATCATCATCATTTCACAATTTCCGGTCATAGTAACATTCCAAGGTCAGCCGTTTGTGCTGTGGCGTGAACCGCAGCCTACGCAAGTACGGTAGCTCCCAAGTCCAGCTGCTGCTTGTCTCCGATCAGTGCTGCGGGATGACATAAACTCTTGCTGGGAGTCCATTACGTGTGTGTTCGTTGGTTGATTTGCGGGAATGGACCGAACTGCGAGGTGGTCATCCGTCCCATCGGATTACGGAAGGATGAGGAAGGAAGTCGGCATTGCCGTTTCAAAGGATCCATCCTGTCATTTGCCTGAAGCGATTTAGGGAAATCACGCAAAACCTAAATCAGGATGCCGTACGTGGGTTTGAACCGTCGTCGTACCGAATCCGAGTCCGGTGTGCTAACCATTGCGCCACCTCTTTCGGTCCATTATGTATTCTCTGAAGATAGGTGGAGAAGTGTATGTGGATAACGTGATTGGTGCAAGGAAGCGATTTTCTTTTGTGGTAGTCAGATGTTACCGTGTACTCCAACCTCCGTCCATTGTCACATCTGAATGCCACATAAATCTGCGTACTGTACGAGTTGACCAACTGGACAAACGGAGACCCACAACGAGGCCCCTTTCAAACCCTGTCAAATGCTGATCTACATCAACATCTACATGACTACTCTGCAATTCACATTTAAGTGCTTGGCAGAGGTTCATCGAACCACAATCATACCATCTCTCTACTATTCCACTCCCGAACAGCGAGCGGGAAAAACGAACACCTAAACCTTTCTGTTCAAGCTCTGATTTCTCTTATTTTATTTTGATGATCATTCCTACCTGTGTAGGTTGGGCTCAACAAAATATTTTCGCATTCGGAAGAGAAAGTTGGTGACTGAAATTTCGTAAAAAGGTCTCGCTGCGACGAAGAACGTCTATGCTGTCATGACTTCCATCCCAACTCGTGTATCATATCTGCCACACTCTCTCCCCTATAACGTGATAATACAAAACGAGCTGCCTTTTTTTGCACCCTTTCGATGTCCTCCGTCAATCCCACCTGGTAAGGATCCCACACCGCGCAGCAATATTCTAACAGAGGACGAACGAGTGTACTGTAAGCTGTCTCTTTAGTGGACTTGTTGCATCTTCTAAGTGTCCTGCCAATGAAACGCAACCTTTGGCTCGCCTTCCCGACAATATTATCTATGTGGTCCTTCCAACTGAAGTTGTTCGTAATTTTAACACCCAGGTACTTAGTTGAATTGACAGCCTTAGGAATTGTACTATTTATTGAGTAATCGAATTCCAACGGATTTCTTTTGGAACTCATGTGGATCATCTCACACTTTTCGTTATTTAGCGTCAACTGCCACCTGCCACACCATAAAGCAAACTTTTCTAAATCGCTTTGCAACTGATACTGGTCTTCGGATGACCTTACTAGACGGTAAATTACAGCATCATCTGCGAACAATCTAAGAGAACTGCTCAGATTGTCACCCAGGTCATTTATATAGATCAGGAACAGTAGAGGTCCCAGGACGCTTCCCTGGGGAACACCTGGTATCACTTCAGTTTTACTCGATGATTTGCCGTCTATTACTACGAACTGCGACCTTCCTGACACGAATCCAGTCGCACAACTGAGACGATACCCCATAGCTCCGCAGCTTGATTAGAAATCACTTGTGAGGAACGGTGTCAAAAGCTTTCCGGAAATCTAGAAATACGTAATCAACTTGAGATCCCCTGTCGATAGCGGCCATTACTTCGTGATAAAGAGCTAGCTGCGTTGCACAAGAGCGATGTTTTCTGAAGCCATGCTGATTACGTGTCAATAGATCTTTCCCTTCGAGGTGATTCATAATGTTTGAATACAGTATATGGTAGTTAAATGGATTACTCCTACTACCCTTCTTGAACACTGGTGCGACCTGCGCAATTTTCCAGTCTGTAGGTACAGATCTATCGGTGAGCGAGTGCTAAGTAGGGAGCTATAGTATCAGCGAAATCTGAAAGGAACCTAATCGGTATACAATCTGGACCTGAAGACTTGCCTGTAACAAGCGATTTGAGTTGCTTCGCAACCCCTAAGGTATCTACTTCTAAGAAACTCATGCTAGCAGATGTTCGTGTTTCAAATTCTGGAATATTCCATTCGTCTTCGCTGGTGAAGGAATTTCGGAAAACTGCGTTCAATAACTCCGCTTTAGCGGCACAGTCGTCGATAACAGTACCATCGGCACTGCGCAGCGAAGGTATTGACTGCGTCTTGCCGCTTGTGTACTTTACATACGACCGGAATTTCTTCGGATTTTCTACCAAATTTCGAGACAATGTTTCGTTGTGGAACCTATTAAAGGCATCTCGCATCGAAGTACGTGCCAAATGTCGCGCGTCTGTAAATTTTAGCCCATCTTCGGGATTTCGCGTTCTTCTGAACTTCGCATGCTTTTTCCGTTGCCTCTGCAACAGCGTTCGGACCTTTTTTGTTTACCACGGGGGATCCGTTCCATCTCTTACCAATTTATGAGGTATGAATATCTCAATTGCTGTTGCTACTATATCTTTGAATTTGAGCCACTTCTCGTCTACTTCGCATAGTCAGTTCGGAAGGAATGGAAATTGTCTTTTAGGAAGGCTTCTAGTGACACTTTATCCGCTTTTTTAAATAAAATTATTTTGCTTTTGTTTCTGATGGATTTGGAAGTAATGGTATTGAGCTTAGCTACAACGACCTTGTAATCACTAATCCCTGTATCAGTCATGATGCTCTCTATCAGCTCTGGATTATTTGTGGCTAAGAGGTCAAGTGTGTTTTCGCAACCATTTACAATTCGCGTGGGTTCGTGGACTAACTGCTCGAAATAATTTTCGGAGAAAGCATTTAGGACAATCTCGGAAGACGTTTTCTGCCTACCACCGGTTTTGAACAAGTATTTTTGCCAACATACCGAGGGTAGGTTGAAGTCCGCACCAACTATAACCGTATGAGTGGGTATTTATTTGTTACGAGACTCAAACTTTCTCTGAACTGTTCCGCAACTGTATCATCGGAGTCTGGGGCTCGGTAGAAGGAGCCAAATATTAACTTAATTCGGCTGTTAAGTATAACCTCCACCCATACCAATTCGCACGGAGTATCTACTTCGACTTCACTACAAGATAAACCACTACTGACAGACACAAACACTCCACCACCAATTCTGCCTAATCTATCTTTCCTGAACACCGTCTGAGACTTCGTAAAAATTTCTGCAGAACTTATTTCAGGCTTTAGCCAGCTTTCTGTACCTATAACGATGTCAGCTTCTGTGCTTTCTATTAGCGCTTGAAGCTCATGGACTTTTCCAGCGCGACTACAAGAATTTACAACTATAATTCCGACTGTTCCTTGATCCAAGCACGTCCTGTAATTGCCAAGCACTCTTTGACATTGCAGCCCATCCCGCACTTTTCCGAGGCCTTCTAACCTAAAAAACCGCCCAGTCCACGCCACACAGCCTCCGCTACCCGTGTAGCCGTCAGCTGAGTGTAGTGAACTCCTGACCTATTCAGCGGAACCCGAAACCCACCACCCTATGGCGCAAGTCAAGGAATCTGCAGCCAATACGGTCGCAAAACCGTCTGAGCCTCTGATTCAGACCCTCCACCCGGCTCTGCACCAAAGGTCCGCAGTCGGTTCTGTCAACGATGCTGCAGATGGTGAGCTCTGCCTTCATCTCGTAAGCAAGACCGGCAGCCTTCACCAAATCAGATAGCCGCTGGAATCCAGAGAGAATTTCCTCAAATCCAAAGCGACACACGACATTAGTGCCGACATGTGCCACTACCTGCAGCTGGCTGCACCCTGTGCTCTTCATGGCATCCGGAAGGACCCTTTCCACATCAGGAATGACTCCTCCCGGAATGCACACGGAGTGCAAACTGGATTTCTTCCCCTCCTTAGCCACCGTATCCCTAAGGGCCCCATTACGCGCCTAACATTGGAGCTCCCAACTACCAGTAAGCCCACCATCTGCGATTGCGCGGACCTTGAAGGCTGAGAATGATCCTCTGAAACAGGGCAGGCAGCTGCATCTGGCTCAGCCAGAGACAGTGCCTGAAACCGGTTTGTCAGACGCACCGGGGAGGGTTTCTGATCAGCCTCTGGGGACGCCTTTCGCTGCCTGCCACGCCTGTCTCAGCAAAGTACGCGGCATATCTACTTCCGTCATAGAGACTACTTGACATATGTCGCTGTTCAGGTCCCTAATGTCCCACACCGTAGATGACTGGATAGCGCACAGGCTTGTCATGCTGGTGGGCCCAGGTTCGATTCCCTGCTGGGTTGGAGGGTTTCTCTGCTCAGGGAGTGGGTGTTTGTGTCGTCTTCATCATCCTTATTTCATCCTCATCGACGCGCAAGTCGCCTAAGTGGCATCACCTCAAAAGACAGGCAATCAGGTCAAACCCCCAGGAGGCCTTCGCTACGCGACATTTCATTTCATGCATTTCCTTATGTGGCTATGAGGCCTGCTAACAGCACATATACCGAAAACACGGATTGTGTAGTGTACTGCATTTACTCAGTTTAATAACTTTTCTTACATCACGATCACACTTTTATTATTTCTAAAAGCAAATCACGCATTTAGACATACAGTCACTTTAATTTTTTTTTACCTCCAGGACTGTGCACTTTTGTGCCGCTTCCTCCTATGTTTTCTTTTCTGCATAAGGCGAGTAAAAGTTTAGTGTCATTTGTACGTCAATAGAATATTGATAAGCGGATGCTCAGTGCTTGAGTATGCGTGGCACAAACTGAACTCTCTTGACAACTGTGATACTATAGCTATTGCATAGCGCTTTCGCGGCATTTTTGTAAAATTGTCATTTTATAAACAGTTGTAGTCACAGTATCACAAATAGTTTTACAAGGTTTTTAGTATGTCAAGATTGATCTTGTGTCCCCGTTTATTATCTTCATCACCGGCCCCCCTTTTTTTAAATTGCGTCATGCCGTTTTACAATGCTTGTTATTCACCGAAAACTGCTTTACGGTCATACAACCATAGAAGATTTCACTTACGTTATTTCGTGTGCGCCAGTCCTAACCAATTCCTTTCCCACCCTCTGGTAATTTATGTAATTTTTAATTTTATAGTTTTTCAGTTGTCTTACGCAAGTCACAACCTATGGCTGTAATTCAGCTATACCTATTTCTGTAACAGTTTTCTTAGATTCATGGTGAAGAAAAAGGAATAAAAAAGAAATTCTGACATGTAAACTAAGTAAAAATGGAGAAAGTCATCTAAGGTAGCACAATCGCCAGTGTTCTATTAGCCTCGTTACTACCCTGGTTTTCACATGATTGTTTTATGGACAGTGCTTTAAATTGATGTTGAGGGTTAAGACGTCTTCTCTGTGGAAATGGTAAACTAAATGAATATAAGTGTAACAAAAATCCGAAATCACTGAAGAAAATAATTCAACAGTAATGGGTCGTTCAGATAAATTAACTACATTAATATGTGGGTAACAACAATTGACCAGTAGTTCAGTTATTGAACTCAATGCTTCATTACAGCTATAAATGAAGAAAGCTTAAAGTGTCGGCTGCACTTCGCATAGTCCGTAAATGATACAAACTGGTCATTTTATACTCCGTCACGTGACTTAGATGGTGGTCTCAGACCTCGACACAGTAGAGATAGGAGTGTGCGCCATGTATACACTGAATTGACAAATGTCATAAGATACTTCTAAATATCGCGTCGGTCCTCCTTTGGGTCCGGCGTAATGCAGAAACTGGACGTGGCATGAAGTCACCAAGTCGTTGGAACTCCCCTGCACAAATACTGAGGCATGCTGCCTCTACAGCTGTCCGTAATTGCGAAAGTGTTGCCAGTTCAGTGTTTTGTACACGAACTGACTTCTCGATTGTGTCCCATAAATGTTAGATGAAATTTATATCTGGCGATCTGGATGATCAAATCGTTCAATTTGCCCATAATGCTCTTCATACAAATCGCGAACAACTGTGACCCGGTGACAACGAAAATTGTCATCCATAAAACTTCCTTCGTCGTTTGGGAACGTGAAGTCCATGAATGGCTGCAAATGGTCTCCAAGTAGCCTAACTTAACTATTTCCAGTCAATGATCGGTTCAGTTGGACCAGAGGACACCGTTTATTTCACGTAAACACAGTCCACACCATTACGGAGATACCACGACCTTGCACACTGCGTTGTTGACAACGTGGGTCCATGGCTTCGTGCGGCCTGCGCCACACTGGAACGCTACCATCAGATCTTTCCAACTGAAATCGGACTCATCTAACCAGGCCATGGTTTTCAAATCGTCCAAAGTGCGACTGATATGGTCGCGAGTCCAGGAGTAGGGGGCGATGTCGTGCTGTCAGGCAATGGCAGTTTCGTCGGCCGTCTGGTGCCATAGCCTATTGACGCCAAATTTCGCCACACTGTCCCTAACAGATACGTTCGTGGCACGTCCCACATTAATTTAGCGGTTATTTCACTCGCTTTTGCTTCTCTGTTAGTGCTAAAAACTCTATGCAAACGCCGCTGTACCCGGTTGTTACGTAAAGGCCGTCGGCCACTACGTGTTCCGTGGTAATGACTGACATTTTTATTCTCGCCACATCCTTGACACCTTCCATCTATGAATACTGAACTCCGTAATAATTTCCGAAATGGAACGACCCATCCGTCTAGCTCCAACTACCCTTCCGCATTCAGAGTCTGTTAATCCTCGTCGTAAGGCCATAATCACGTCGGAAACGTTTTCACATGAACCATCTGAATACAAATGACAGCTCCGCCAACGCACTGCCTTCTTACACTGAAGCGGCAAAGAAACTGATAGAAATGGTTCAAATGGCTCCGAGAACTACGGGACTGAGGTCATCAGTCCCCTAGAACTTAGAACTACTTAAACCTAACTAACCTAAGGACATCACACGCATCCATGCCCGAGGCAGGACTAGAACCTGCGACGGTAGCGGTCGCGCGGTTCCAGACTAAAGCGCCTAGAACCGACCGGCCACAACGGCCGGCAAACTGGTAGAGACATGCGTATTCAATAACAGAGATACGTAAATAGCAGAATATGGCGCAGCTGTCGGCAATCCAAATATATGAAAACCAGTGTCTGGCACAGTTTTTAAATCGGTTGCTACTGCTACAAAGGCAGATATTACAGGAGTGCTAGTTCTGCAAGGTTCGCAGAAGAGCTTCTGCTATGTTTGGAAGGTAGGAGACGAGGTACTGGCAGAATTGAAGCTGTGAGGACGGGTCGTGGGTCGTGCTCGGGTAGCTCAGTTAGTAGAGCACTTGGCCGCTGAAGGCGAAGGTCCCAAGATCGAGTCTCGGTCCGGCACACACTTTTAATCTCTCAGGACGTTTTAAGATTTGAAGACTTTGAACGTGGTGTTATAGTCGGTGTAAAAGCGATGGGAGATAGCATCTCCGTGGTAGCGATGAAGTGGGAATTTTCTTGTACGACCATTTCAGGAGCGTACCGTGAATATCTGGAATCCGGTATAACATTAGGTCTCCGACACCGCTGCGGACGGAAAAAGATTCTGCAAGAACTGGACCAACGACGATTGAAGAGAATCGTTCAAAGTGACGGAAGTGCAACCCTTTCGCAAATTGCTGTTGATTTAAATGCTGGGTGATCAACAAGGGTCAGCGTGCGAACCGTTGAACGAAACATCATCGATATGGGCTTTAGAAGCCAAAGGCCCACTCGTCTACCCTTGATGACTCCACGACACAAAGCTTTACGTCTCGCTTGGGCCGGTCAACACCGACGTTGGATTGTTGATGACTGCGAACATGTTACATGGTCAGACGAGTCTCATTTCAAATTGTATCGAGCGGATGGACGTGTAGGGATATGGAGACAACCTCTTAATCCATGCACGCTGTATGTCAGCAGGGGACTGTTTAAGCTGGTGGAGGCTCTGTAATAGTGCTGGGTGTGTGCATTTGGAGTGATGCTGGACCCCTGATACGCCTAGATACGACTCTTGACAGGTGACACGTACGTAAGTATCGTGTCTGATCACCTGCACCCATTCATGTCAGTTACGCATTCCTACGGACTGTGGCAATTCCAGCAAGACAATGTAACACCCCACACGTCCACAGTTGCTACAGAGTGGCTTCTAGGAACACTCTTCTGAGTTTAAACGCTTCCGCTGGAAGTCAAGATCCCCAGACACGAACATTATTGAGCATATGTGGGAAGTCATGCAACATGCTGTTCAGAAGAGATCTCCACCCCCTCGTACTCTTACGGATTTATGGACAGCCCTGCAAGATTCACGGCGTTAGTTCCCACCACAACTACTTGGAGTCCATTCCACGTCGTGTTGTGGTACTTCTGTGCGCTCGCGGGGGCCCTACACGATATTAGGCAAGTGTACCAGTTTCTTTAGCTCTTTAGTGCATACATTGTGTACACGATACTATCGCCATCTCAATAAGAGTGTATCATTATCCCGTGAGTTTGGTCACCTATTTGCATATGTACCTGTGATCTGAGGAAGGAAGTGCCTGCATGTCGCGGAAAGTTAGCATTTGCCCAGTAACACCAAGGATCTCTCTAACGGCCAGTGATGTTCGCTGGTAGCAGAGTGCCATCCAGTTCTTTAGATTCCGTGTGCCTGCACGCGTCGTACGGAAATCCTCAGCGCTCTCCTTCCTCCAAGGTGCTCAGAGGGCCTCCAATTACCTCGCTGGTCTCTAAATATTTGGCCATTATGCTTCAAAGACGCCGCTACAAATACGCTAAAGCAGCGTGGCTGCACTCGGCAACGCCACGCTACGCCAGAGAGGCAGAGCCGTGGCGCTCCGGACGGTGCTACAAAAATTGGGAAAAATAAATGAATAAAAAGGACCTTTCAACAAAAAGGAGTGCATGAATTATGCAAATTTGGCAGCCGCCCTCCAAATTTTGCACGTTCCGTGCCCCGCTCCCTTTCGCCCCTCGCCACAGTCGGCGCGCAGCAGTGGTGGCGTTTTATTTAAATTTAGGCGGGCGGCAGTGGCGAGGTGCGTGGCAGGGGGTGGGCGGCGCCGCCCCCCGCTAAGCGCCGTGCCCGCCCGCCCGCAGTAATTTATAGGCGAGCCGCGGGCATTAATCACGGCCGATAGCGGCCCGACCCGGCCCAGCACTCGCCGCCCACGCGCCGCCCATGGACGGCGCCTCAGCACCAGCGACGACGACACGCTGGCCCACAATAGCTCTCGCAGCTGTCCGCATTCACCGCGTCAGCCGGCAGCTGCTTTGCCGGCCCGGACGTGCGCTATAACTTGCTTGCACCGATTCGTATAGCGAGAAGGCACTACAGGGATAGTATTTCGAGTATACACTAAGGTGACAGTACTCATGCGATCGCGTATTGTGTACATAGTTCTGCGTAGTCAGCGCGTACACAAGTTTCCCACTAGAGCGCGCCCCGCTAAGCACAACAGCGCAGGCGCAGCGCTCGTCCGTCTCCGCACTACGAGATGGCGCTGCCGTAGAGACGGACCAAATTCTGCTTCCGCCGATCCGCGTATTAATATGTAACGCAGCCAATGAGATTGCTGCTAACGTAGAACCTTTTCTCCTCGTGGATCACACTCGCACAGTGATAAATGTACGCGTGAGGTATTATAGCGAGTGTACAGACCTCCGATTAGTCAATCTGCATTTTTCTGCACCAGCCTATACCAGTCTGCATTAGTCTTTACCAGTATATAGTCAAGTTTCAGTCTGTGCCTAATAAGATTACCATGTTCCTGTACATAGTCATGAAGATAAATATATAGACACTTTTGTCAAGTATCAGAGATATAAGTGAGAATAAGATTAACGTACCAATAACCAAGGAACTTCAGATTGTCAATTTTCTGTTTAAAGTCGGTCACCTTCAATCTGCTACTCCAAGCGTGCAAGTGGCGTTGCTATCGTCTGACCTAACGGCAGTAGATAAACACGCCACGATAGGACCACGAGACACATTGCTGACACTCGCCTACTTCGTTAGAGCGACAAGTCAAATAATCTGATGGTGCTTGTACTGAAGGTCTTACAGTACGCACAACACATAGCGATATCCACTTATACAGATGGCCGTCGTGTATCGTGCAGAAGGTATAAAAAGTCAATACAACTGGTGGCTCCGGCATTTTTTTCTCCAGTGATTCATGTGAAATGGTTTACGATGTTGTTTATGAAGGCCACAAGACAGGAATTAACAGACTTTGCAAGTTGGATGGAACTTACAACTAGACGCATGGGACATTCGATTTCGGAAATCCTTAGTGGATTCAGTATTGTGAGATCCATAATGTCTAGAGCGTGCCGAGAATCCCAAATTTCAGGCAACGCACTGCTCGACGATCTTAGCTGAACGAGTGTAGCGGCGTTTGCGTAGAGTTGGCATCTTTAACAGAAGAGCAACACTGCGTGACGCAACCACAGAACTCAGTGTGGACGTACAACGAACGTGCGAGTTAGGACAGCACGGAGAAATTTGGCGTTAACGGGCAACGCAGCCAAAACCTCTCAGACAAACAGAAGCTAAACGATGTCAAAGTTAGCGTAAGGAGGGTTATGCGCGAAGCGTTCAGTGAATTCGAAAGTAAAATTCTATGTACCGACTTGACAGAAAATCCTAGGAAGTTCTGGTCTTACATTAAATCAGTAGGTGACTCTAAACATCATATCCAGACACTCCGGGATGATGATGGCATTGAAACAGAGGATGACACGCGTAAAGCTGAAATACTAAACACCTTTTTCCAAAGCTGTTTCACAGAGGAAGACCGCACTGCAGTTCCTTCTCTAAATCCTCGCACAAACAAAAAATGGCTGACATCGAAATAAGTGTCCAAGGAATAGAAAAGCAACTGGAATCACACAACAAAGTCCACTGGACCTGACGGGATACCAATTCGATTCTACACAGAGTACGAGAAAGAACTTGCCCCCATTCTAACAGCAGTGTACCGCAAGTCCTTAGAGGAACGGAAGGTTCCAAATGATTGGAAAAGAGCACAGGTAGTCCCAGTCTTCAAGATGGGTCGTCGAGCAGATGCGCAAAACTGTAGACCTATGTCTCTGACGTCGATCTGTTGTAGAATTTTATAAGTTTTTTGCTCGAGTATCATGTCGTTTTTGGAAACCCAGAATCTACTCTGTAGGAATCAACATGTATTCCGGAAACAGCGATTGTGTGAGACCCAACTCGCTTTATATGTTCATGAGACCCAGAAAATATTAGATACAGGCTCCCAGGTAAATGCTATTTTCCTTGACTTCCGGAAGGCGTTCGATACAGTTCCGTACTGTCGCCTGATAAACAAAGTAAGAGCGAGCCTACGAAATATCAGACCAGCTGTGTGGCTGGATTGAAGAGTTTTTAGCAAACAGAACACAGCATGTTGTTATCAACGGAGAGACGTCTACAGACGTTAATGTAACCTCTGGCGTACCACAGGGGAGTGTTGTGGGACCATTGCTTTTCACAATATATATAAATGACCTAGTAGATAGTGTCGGAAGTTCCATGCGGCTTTTCGCGGATGATGCTGTAGTATACAGAGAATTTGCAGCATTAGAAAATTGTAGCGAAATGCAGGAAGAACTGCAGCGGATAGGCCTTTGGTGCAGGGAGTGGCAACTGACCTTTAACATAGACAAATGTAATTTATTGCGAATACATAGAAAGAATGATCCTTTATTGTATGATTATATGATAGCGGAACAAACACTGGTAGCAGTTACTTCTGTAAAATATCTGGGAGTATGCGTACGGAACGATTTGAAGTGGAATGATCATATAAAATTAATTGTTGGTAAGGCGGGTACCAGGTTGAGATTCATTGGGAGAGTCCTTAGAAAATGTAGTCCATCAACAAAGGAGGTGGCTTACAAAACACTCGTTCGACCTATACTTGAGTATTGCTCATCAGTGTGGGATCCGTATCAGATCGGGTTGACGGAGGAGGCAGAGAAGATCCGAAGAAGAGCGGCGCGTTTCGTCACAGGGTTATTTGGTAACCGTGATAGCGTTACGGAGATGTTTAGCAAACTCAAGTGGCAGACTCTGCAAGAGAGGCACTCTGCATCGCGGTGTAGCTTGCTCGCCAGGTTTCGAGAGGGTGTGTTTCAGGATGAGGTATCGAATATACTGCTTCCCCCTAGTTATACCTCCCGAGGAGATCTCGAATGTAAAATTAGAGAAATTAGAGCGCGCACGGAGGCTTTCAGACAGTAGTTCTTCCCGCGAACCATACGCGACTGGAACAGGAAAGGGAGGTAATGACAGTGGCACGTAAAGTGCCCTCCACCACACACCGTTGGGCTGCTTGCGGTGTATAAATGTAGATGTAGATGTACGACAGCAGAGGAATTCCACAAGTCCCTCTGCTGACAGCCCGACATCGACTGCAGCGCCTCTCCTGGGCTCGTGACCGTATCGGTTGAACCCTAGACGACTGCAACACCGTTGCCTTGTCAGATGAGTCCCAATTTCATTTAGCTGATAGCAGGATTCGAGTGTGGCGCAGAGCCGACGGAGCCATGGACTCAAGTAGTCAATAAGGCATAGTGTAAGCTGACAGTGGTTCCGTATTAGTATGAACTGTGATTACGTGGAATTGCCTGGATCTTGGTTATGTTTGGCTAGTGGGACACTACTAGCACCCATTCATGAGCTGTGTGTTCCCAAACAACGATGGAATTTCTATGGATGATCATGCCACAATTGGTTGCGATTCGTTTCAAGAACATTCTGGTCCATTCGAGCGAATCAATTTGGCACCCATGTCGCCAATATAAATTCCAGAGAACATTTATGGAACATAATCGAGAGGTCAGTTAGTGCGAAAACTCCTGCACTTGCAACACTTTCACCGGTTGGGGTGGGCGAGCGGTTCTAGCCGCTTCAGTCCAGAACCACGAAACTGCTACGGTCGCAGGTTCGAATTCTGCCTAAGGCATAGATGTGTGTGATGTCCTTAGGTTAGTTAGGTTTACGTAGTTGTATGTCTTGTGGACTGATGGCCTCAGATCTTGAGTTCCATAGTGCTCTTAGCCATTTGAACCATTTTATTGACGGCTATAGAGCCAGCATGGCTCAGTATTCCTGGAGGGGACTTACGACGACTTGTTGTGCCAATTGCACGTCGAGATGCTGCACTAAGCTGGACAGAGGAATGTCCGGCACGATGTGAGATGGATCACATGATTTTTGTCACCTCAGTCTAAGACGTGCGGGGTTGTGTGCCAATGAGTGGTACATCTGTGGTTATCTCCTCCAGGAGAAGCAGTGCGCAGGCAATGCGTAGTACTGTAGTGAGCGGCAATTCAGTGATGTCCGTGTATGCGTGGGGTGCTCGCCTCTTTAGGTAATTGTCTGAAGAAGAACACTGGTTTCGTTTCCGCACTGTCACTGCTTACCTGGACTGATGGCTTAATCTGCAGGCAGAGATGCCTTTAATTGTTAACTGAGACCGTGAAGATTGAATATTACCGCGTTTCCTTACAGGAGTAATAACATACTATACACGCAGCCAGAAAAGGATTGATTTGATACGTTAACTTGAACACCCCTTCATGGAATACGTCTGTTGTGTTTATAAATGTCCGTTACTGGGTAGCCTAAGTTATTGGAGTATTAGACGTGCACAAATTATTCACTGTATGAGTCTTAAAGCCGATGGACGTGGTGGTATCGAGTAATTTACAGTAGGTGATGTTATTCTGTGCCGCCTAATACTGGTTGCAAATCGCCATAGTCATTCTGAATTTCACACTATCGCCTACATGTGTAGGCCTGACACGGCAGTGTGTATGGGAAAAAGTGATGTGAGAGCCAAAGCTTGTACACTGCCTGATATAATAACACAGAAATTTGTAAAATAATTTTTGCTAGCACCCGAAAAGTTTGATTTAGTACTGTATGTCATCCGCGTACAGATTTACTGTGAGAGTAACTGATCATGAACACCGTCGTGTGATTACTATGGTGAGTGGAACCGAGAATGAGGAAATCCTTTTTAATGCTGTCGTTGTAATTACCTTGTAATTTGTGACTCGCGACAGCTATCAGTTGTAAGCCTTTTGCTTTCAAATTGTTGATTATTTTTCTTTTTAAGATTTTGAAAGGAAAGTCTGACTTATGAGGTGTTGAATGGGCACTGGAGATCTTTGCCTTTGAAATGATCTGATGTCTGTTCGCACTGATTAGGGAACCACGGATGTTAGCAACACCGTGCAGGCAGATGATGATGATGATGATGATGCTGTTGTTTGGTTTGCGGGGCGCTCAGCTGCGAAGACATCTGCGCCCATACAGAGTCCCAATTTTTACGCAGTCGAGTCTAGCTACTGTCACGATTGATGATGATGAGTATCAAATGATGAGGACAACGCAAACACCCAGTCCATGGGCAGAGAAAATCCCCAACCAGGCCGGGAATCGAACCCGGGACCCACTAGACCACGAGCTGGGGCGGCAGCGGAGTGGCGACGCTTGATTTTGTTCACCGAGGTTCGGCAACAGGAAACTGCCTTTCTTGGGCGGAGCCTTGCATTTCAGAATGTTTTAAACCATTGTCATTGCATCAGAGTGAATATTTGCCTGCGGAAATGGTCTGTTTAAAATTTTATTGTTTAACCGTTATGGAATACTAAAGAAGTTCATTTACATGATTAGAGTATGATTCAAAAGAGAAGGATTTACAAATTTTGCAAGGACTTGTTGTCGAAAAAATTTGTTCTTGTGAACGATTTTTAATTTTACACTACTGGCCATTAAAATTGCTACACCAAGAAGAAATGCAGATGATAGACGGGTATTCATTGGACAAATATACTAGAACTGACGCGTGATTACATTTTCATGCAATTTGGGTGCATAGATCCTGAGAAATCAGGCCTTGATACGCCTGGGCATTGAGTCAAACAGAGCTTGGATGGCGTGTACAGGTACAGCTGCCCATACAGGGTCACCACGATACCATAGTTCATCAAGAGTAGTGACTGGCGTATTGTGACGAGCCAATTGCTCGGCCACCAGTGACTAGACGTTTTCAGTTGGTAAGAGATCAGGAGAATGTGCTGGCCAGGGCAGCAGTAGAACATTTTCTGTATCCAGAAAGGCCCGTACAGGACCTGCAACATGCGGTCATGCTTATCCTACTGAAATATAGGGTTTCGCAGGGATCGAATGAAGGGTAGAGCCACGGGGTCGTAACACATCTGAAATGTAACGTCCACTGTTTAAAGTGACGTCAGTGCGAACAAGAGGTGACCGAGACGTGTAACCAATGGCATCCCATACCATCACGCCGGGTGATACGCCAGTATGGCGATGACGAATACACGCTTCCAATGTGCGTTCACCGCGATGTCGCCAAACACGGATGCGGCCATCATGATCCTGTGAACAGAACCTGCATTCATCCGAAAAATGACGTTTTGCCATTCGTGCACATACGTTTGTCGTTAAGTACACCATGGCAGGCGCTCCTGTCTATGATGCAGCGTCAAGGGTAACCGCAGCCATGGTCTCCGAGCTGATAGTCCATGCTGCTGCAAAGGTCGTCGAACTGTTCGTGCAGATGGTTGTTGTCTTACAAACGTCCCCATCTGTTGACTCAGGGATCGAGACGTGGCTGCACGATCCGTTACAGCCATGTGGATAAGACGCCTGTCATCTCGACTGCTAGTGATACGAGGCCGTAGGAATCCAGCACGGCATTCCGTATTACCCTCCTGAACCCACCGATTCCATATTCTGCTAACATTCATTGGATCTCGACCAACGAGAGCAGCAATGTCGACATAGGCTACAATCCGACATTTATCATAGTCGGCAACGTGATGGTACGCATTTCTCCTCCTTATACGAGGCATGACAACAACGTTTCATCAGGCAACGCCGGTCAACTGCTGTTTGTGTACGGGAAATCTGTTGGAAACTTTCGTCATGTCAGCACGTTGTAGGTGTCGCCACCGGCGCCAACCTCGTGTGAATGCTCTGAAAAGCTAATCATTTGCATATCACAGCATCTCCTTCCTGTCGGTTAAATTTCGCGGCTGTAGCACGTCATATTCGTGGTGTAGCAATTTTAATGGCCAGTAGTTTATTCTTTTCAGTGCGGGGCGCCAAGGACGTAGCTACAGAGGTTCCAAACCAACACATTATCATCGTCATGGTCACTGCGAGGTGGTTGTATGAGGCGGAGAAAGGCTCGGTCATTGTGCAGCAGCGATTCGGAGCGAAACCGTCGCTGGCCCTCGCCACATCGAACCAAACCTTGCCCGCCGCCGCCGCCATCACCCCCACTGATTCGCAGCGCGAGGGGAGAGCGAGGCCCTGAAAGCAACATCTCAATCGTACGATTTCCGCCTTAATAATGCTCCCTTCCTCGGGCGCTCTCAAAGAGCGGCCGGGCCGTCCCCAAATTGCTTCATTTGCTGCGCACGGGAAGTGAAACAATTCACCCCTTTCAGGGCTCCTCTGCTTCGCCCCCTCGCGTTGCGTGAATTACGCAGCACACTGCTCTCGGCCCTTTGCTCGCTCCCCCCCCCCCTTTCCCCATCTTTTTTCTTCTTCCTCATCCCCCTACCCTTTTTTTTTTATTCCGAAATAAAATGTATGGCTCCTTTGGAAGCCCATTATGGCGAATCTTTATAAAAAGTACTTAACTGCACTCGTGGCATCGAATATGAGACTGGGGGCGTTCGTCCCCCATTGCTGCCGTTCCGTTCGGCACGGAAGCCTCTCTCCCCTCTGCTTTCAAAAGATTACTCATCAGCGAGCTGGATTACGTCCACCTGCAGTCTTAATTTAAATATTAAGTCGGGTAAAGGTGGGAAGGGAAGGTGGTAGTGAGGCGGGAGAGCTTTAATGGAAAATATTAAGAGCAAGGGTCAAGATTATTCCAAGATTACTTTGCTCGCGCTTTTCCCGCTTCTGCGCTTTGAAGCTGCAGCGACTTGTTAGTTCCCGGCAGTTGGGCTGAAGGAAAGCGGCTCTAAGTTGTACAATTAGTTGAGCCATTAAGCAATGAAATGCCTCGTGGGACGTAAATGAGCAGGCAGTGCGACGGGCGGAAATGGAATTTGAGTCATTATATTGTCTGCTGAAGCAGAACTGTTACTGTCGTGTATCAGTACAAACGATCGAGATAATGATGCGCGAATATTACACTGGTCTCACGATTCTTTGACAGGACTTTTATTCCAGAAATTTAGTATTCACGTCATTGTCAGCCACAAAATTATACAGGTCATGTTCAGAAGGTAGAAAATAATTGCATGTGTTGTTTCACGAATCAGACTGTTGATGGCAGTGGTGACGATGGATTTTGGCCGCTCGACGGTGTGGTCGCCAGCGTCTCTACTGGATGTAATCACACACATCTCGAGATCTCAACGATATTTTATGTATTTATTTATGCAACAGCTTTAATGTGTCCATACCAACCACAGCTGCTTGGTTACAGAACGAGTCAGTACATAGTTTACAAACTGCTGATTGGAAGATGTATAAACGAAATATATACATATTATAAAAATGGACACTCGTATGTGTGTATGTTCTACATCTGCTCCTAAATCATTGGACTCATTTCAACAAAACTTGGTACACACATCTGTTACCGTCAGGAAACAATCGCGGTGGGGATGAGTACTATCCACCTATCACAGCTCGCGATATATGATGTCATAAATGACGATTTGTGAGAAGATCTTCCTCGTCACGCATGACATTTTAATTTATTATCTGTCCTATTATTAACACTATTCGTAATAAAGTTCGCAGACAGTGTTTCGCTAAATGCACTTACGAAATTTTATTATGGTACGATACAAAGTTCAAGACTTATGGCGTCATAAACACTGCAGCATTTTAATACATTTATTCCTTACTACCAAGACTTTCCTATAAACTGAAGGTAATCCCTGACAGTTGACAGCGCTTTTAACATCTTTCAAATGTGAAGCGCAAACTACTGTAGACGGAAACGGTAGCCGTCTATAAAGCAATGTAAAGGCTTTTCCACAGTCGTTTATAAACTCGCGTTGTAGACACGCAAAGCAGCTGTGCCTACCATACAGAAACTGTTTCACAACTTTGAAGGCGTTTTGATGAATACCTGGAAACGAATTTTATTAGATGCTACACAACAAATCCAGTTCAGTTTTTTTCTGTTTTGGTTTCTGCTAGAAAATTTGGAAAGTGGATACCCAGGCAACGTCGGTTTTAACAGCTAGTAACTGATAAAACACGAAAAAGCTGTAGGACACTATGCGAATAACACATCACAGAGAAAAGTTCTCAACTATCACGAAGAATTCGTGTATACAGAGTGATTCTTTTTAAGGTTTAAAAAAAACCGAATGGCTTAGATAACGCTGAGGCAAGTAATTTAATATAAGAAGCATGGGGCCGAAAATGTCGGGAAATACCCAAAAGGTGGATGAGAAATATTGAACTTGTGACGTCACCAAATAACGTACCTCGCCGCAGTGCTGCCATTGGACTTCGGAATGAAGGGAAGACAGAGCGATACGGTGTTTGCATTCGAGCGAACGGTGCCAATTCGGAACACCTTTTGTAAATAAGATCGTTTGTAAACGTAAAAATTACAAAATTATTTTCCTCCCTGTAACCAAGCAAACACTGTTCTTATTTTGTGTTTCTTTCCACTCCCCACTTTTTCTTTGTTCACAGACATTACTTACTAAAGAAAACGTATGTCTCTTATTGGCAAAGACTCAATTCGGGAGATTATATTCAACTACTTGTGACGCAATCCAGTAGGTGTTTGTTGTACTGTACTTTGCGATAAACCAGATGAGGCCGCGAGACAGGTAAAAAGGTAATAATATATCTTACCTCACTGTAAACACATAATTGTCAAACGCAGTGAAAATGATACTGTCTGTATGGTGCAAGATACGAACCCTGGGCCCGAAACGCTGAAATCGCCCCCGTAGACCCGGCGTCACACCGACGTGAATACTAGACTTGGGTTGGCAGTATCAGATGCTACAGACCAACAGGCTCAACGGCTGCCTCGTTGCGACGAGATACGTCGTCTGGTGGCACCAGATGTTCAACATCTGTCATTGGGTTATTTTATTGGTTGATAAGAACCACCGTGCAGAACAAAAGTGTGCCACAGGAAAACCTTTCAACGTCCATTTTAATACTTCGAGATTATTACTCCTTTTGTTCAGTTCTGCTTGAAACCCACTGAAAATGAAAGCTGCCGAATAACGCACTTTTTTCTCTACAATGTTTAAGAAAAGGATAACCAAGAGCATAACTAGCGTTCTTTCAATTCATCTTACAGTTACTTCTGAAGAAATCAATACTGTCAACGATCAGTATCTGTTCTAAGAAGAAAATTAATGTGACGAATACCGAGGAGTACATACTAGCAGCTTTCTACAGAATGTCAGGCTACGTCGTTTCAAGTAGTCTGTACTCACACGGTGTCTTCGTAATTGAAGAAAACACTAAAGGTCTTGAGATGCTACTTGATGCAAAAAGACTCAACATAATAAAAAGATGAAAAGTGCGTATCGTTTATGGAAGGCTGACTATTTAATAAAAAGTAGGAGCCGAGCCATCTGCACGGAGCTCATTGACTTACTTTCCCCAAAACGTTAGGACAGAAACCCGAAACTTCACAAAATTTTATAATGCTTGTTACGTTGTTAAATGTTTTACCTAGGATGGTGGACACTTCTTCATCCAGCTTGAGGATTGTCATTATACCTGCACGTGAAACACGGGCAGTAAAATGCGTTGTACATAAACTGTATTCCACAAGCTTCACATTTTTCAGGTGGTGCAGCCGGATGAGAAAACTGTGTGTCGATGTGCTATGTCCCATGCCAAACCTGATTAACATAACTTCTTTCCGCCGAAGCGGTTGGTATGTTCTCCGTGCCTGGGTGATTTCACTGACAGAAATTTCTTGATTACCACATATAACCAATCATCTTGCAGCTAACTGATAATCGTTATGTCCGACAATGAGATTACCGCGTCTTAGAGTACGGCTCACCCAACCACAATGCCTCCTGTACATGCTTCTCTTTCGGTTGCATCATTTCCACATCTCTTGACGTTTCCTGGTATCTACCGAAGTATCTCAGCTCTACTTGCTTTTGTATACGTTCCAAAAGCACTTTGGACAGGCTGAATCATTTTTGGCTTCTAGTGGATACAATTGCTGTATTGACTACGGGACATTGAGGGAGTTAGAGCAGATGAGAAACTTTCTATTGCAGTGCCTTCCTATCTGCTCCAGTGCTTTAAAATACTTCATGTATCTCGGCATCATAATTTGTTAGAGGTGAACTCTAATTCCCCAATCACAGAAAGCAACCGACTGTATTATCCTGCTGAGATCCGTCCGTATACACACAGTCAAATCACGTTAATGTGACTACAGCACTTGTTTGACGTGAACGTGCAATGATCACTCTCAGATGGCAGGTGGCACCACAATCTGAAGAAAGGTACGTATAGTGTGTCAACTGGACGTTGAAAAATGTGCAGCCGTCTTCGTAATGCAGAAAGGCAGCTATTGACCAAAGGTCCGAATTAACATGGTAATCGGCTTTCGGGCCAAGGGTGGAAGCATTTCCGAAACGGTCGTGTTTAATGTACATCGTGCATAACAACATGGCGCTACCCAAAATATGCTCCTAAAAATATGTGGTGTCCCAGGGGCCACAGATGACAGGGGTGAACTACGGCTGCAGAGATGTGAATAGACGTGCAACTGTAGAGAAACTGATCACCCAGATCAACCTAGATGCTACCAACAGTGTGTCCTCAATGACCGTTAAGCGAACGTCATGGCGTATAGGCATCTGCAGAAGGCACCTAGTTCATACATACAGGGAGACAATTATTGAACTAAATGAAATGAAATCGTAGTAACTTCTGAACGGTTTTCGTTAGGACGTTCGAACTGAACGGTTGGCTGCTGGCCGTGATGGGAATTAGTAGGCGCATGGTATGGTTGGTTTAGCGACGAAGCCCTCTTTCATTTGGATGGGTTCGTCAGTAAGAAAACCTGGCGCATTTGGGGGACTGAGAATCCGCATTTCGCGATCCAGGAGTCTCTTCACTCTCAACGGGTGACTGTGATATGCAGTGTCCGCTCATGGAATAATCGCTGCGAAATTCCTCGATGGCACTATGACAACCAAACGGTACCTGAAGGATTTGCAAGATGATTTCCTTTCTATTATCCGAAGTGACTCTGATTTCGACAAGATGTCATTCATACAATACGGAGATCGACCGCATCGAAGCAGGCGAGTGTTTAATGTCCTGGAGAAGCACTTTGGGGACCGCAATCTGGGGTACCCAGAGGCCGTTGGCGTGGGGCTCGGTTGGCCAATATGTTCTCCGGATCTCAAGACATACGACTCCTTTTTGTAGGGCTCCATTAACGACACGGTACACACTAGTAACCCCAAAACCATTGTTGAGCTGAAAACAGCCATTTAGGAGGTCATCGACAGCATCGATGTTCCGACACTTCAGCGGTTCATGCTGAATTTCCCTATTCGTCTGCGCCACATCATCGCCAGTGTTGGGAAGTATATCGAACACGTCATAAGCTAAATCCGAATATCTGTAGTGACGTTTACTATTGAATAAAGTGCGTGAACGCCATAGTTAGTAACTAATTTACGTTTTTTTCATATAGTACAATAATTGTCGCCCTGTACATGCTGATTGCTGTTCATTGGCAACGAAGGTTGGAATCTGCGCTCCAATACTGCAATTGGACCTCCACTCAGTGGCTATAGAAGGCCTTTTCAGGCGATTCACGTTTTGTGCTTCATCGGACAGATGGCCATTGGCCCGTACGGTCGTGAACAAACGTCGGAAGGATCCAGGGTGGAGGAGGGAGCGTTAAGGTCTGGGAAATGTTTTGTCTGATTCCCTCGGTGATCAAGTCATTCTGAAAGGCAGAATGGATCAATAAAACTATGCGTCTATCCTTGGGGAACATATTCATTCCTAGATCCAGCTCGTTTTCTCCTCAGCACAACGCCATTTACCAGGAAGACAACGGAACGTCTCACACAGCTTACAGCGTATGTGCGTAGATCGAAGAGCAACAGGATTTTGCCGTAGTCCGCTGACGACCGAAGTCCACAGACTTAAACCCAGTCGAAAATCTGTGGGACCACCTGTATCAGGCAGTTCGCCTCATGGAAACTCAACCGAGAAACCTCGCGCAGCTGGTCTCGACACTGGAATCGGTTCGGCTCCACATCCATGTTGGTACCTTCCAGAACCACACCGACACTCGTCCTGCACTCTCGAAGCTGTCAGTGCGCCAGAATGCGGTCTTTCAGGCTTTTGACATGTGTTTACATTAATGTTACTGAAAAGTGTATAACGCTAAAGTTTTTGAGATAATCTTAAAACTGACGAAAACTAGATTTCCAAAATCATCTGGAGTATTAGATTTTGGCATTGCGTCCAGCTTAAAATCATTTTTTATCTGTAAAGACGCCAAGGAGGTGGTTTATTCCACCCCTAGCTGCTTATTATGAGGTCTGATACAGCCACATCTTTATATCCATGAGATTTAAACCTTTTATCCCGTTGGCTTAGCCAGGCAACATAGCCCACGAAGCTTGATATAAATAGAGTCAGTACTGTTCAAAAATTGTGCGTCTCTTATCTAAATTCATGTCACTAGGACAGAACACTGGAATTGTAATCAGTAGGACGGTGGTTCTAGCACCCGTCCGGAAATCGATTTTGACTTCCATGGTTTCTCTAATTCCCTTAACGCAAATGTATGGCTTTTCTGACAGCTACACGTCCAACTCTTTTCCCCATCTCTGCTCAACAAGAGCTCCGGCTCCATTGCTAATGGGATGCTGAATCCTAATATTCCTTTATTTAGAACGCCCTCTTACGAAGATCAGTTTCGATCTTTTGTTTTGGTGCAAACGTCAGCACAGTAGCACGTTGACAGAAATAGATGTTAATTACAAAAATAAATTACACATACATCTACACTCGGCGAACCACTGTGAAGTCATGGGAAAGGATTCGTCTTAGTGTACGAGTTATTAAGAAATTTTTTCATTCCATTCACGTATGAGTAGCGGGAAGAATGAATGCTTAAACATCTCTATGCGTGGTGAAATTAATCTAATCTTGTCTTCGCAATCACTGTGGGAGAGGTGTGCAGAGGGCTGTAAAATGTTCAGCAGCTCATCACTGAAGTTCTGTTCTAAATACTTTCTGAGTAGATTTTCACGGAATAATTTGCATATATTTTCAAGCGTCAGTCCGTTCATTTCCTTCAGTATCTCCGTGACATTCTCACATCGGTCAGACAAACCTGTAAACACACATGTTGCCTTCTTTATATCCGTTCCATTAGTCCAGTTTGGTACTAGTACCACACACATGAGCAGGATTCTAGATGGGTCGCAGGAGTTTTTTGTATGTAGTCTCTTGTATAGACTGATAGCGTTTCCCTAGTATTCTCATACCGAGCCGCCGTACACCACCTGTGTCACCAATTACTGAGCCCGAGTGATCGTTTCACTTCATACCCCAAAAACCTCTTACGCCCAGGTACCTGCATGAGTCCAAATGGCTCTGAGCACTGTGGGACTTAACATCTATGGTCATCAGTCCCCTAGATCTTAGAACTACTTAAACCTAACTAACCTAAGTACATCACACAACAACCAGTCATCACGAGGCAAAGAAAATCCCTTACCCCGCCGGGAATCGAACCTGGGAACCTGGGCGTGGGAAGCGAGAATGAGTCCATTGATTCCAGCTGTCACTCATTGATATTATAGACATCGGATTCTACGTTTTTCATCGTTTTGTTAAGTGCATATTGCTTTTATTACTCCGCGACCGGTTTCGTTATAAATGAACATTATCAAGTAATATAATGCGTCTTAACTCAGAAAAGAGAAAGAGAAAATGCTAAAAGGCATACTCTACTCGTAGAACACGACGAGCACACTGAGATACTTCGTTGCACAAGCATAGTCATCAATGTAAGCAGAGAACATAACATGCTGCGCTGTATTAGACTCTTCAGGCAAGGCCGCTCAACGAAAAAAATAATCATACGGACAAACCGCTTGGGATCTAACGCGGGCGATATATATACATGTTAAACAGTGAGTAGCTGTGATTTAACAAACTGATCGTAACTGACAGGTATAAAAAATACTACAAAATGTCATGTCGTCATTACATACGTACATCAGCTGAATTACTGAACTCGATAGCTTTAGTCGCCTGTTGCTACCAAGAACGTAGTGTCTATCGAATAGTGTCTCCTAGAGGTCTGCATCCATTGCTATCAGGAAGAGGTTCAATAAAGAATGCGAGAAACTACTAGTTCTCTAATTAACACTTACAAAGAGGTAGTGATACGCGTCTGTATCTAAATTCATATTTTAATGCTAACATAAACGGTACTGTTGGGAGACGGCAGATATAGGGGTAATGTGGTGAGTTTTAAGTACCCAACAGTCAAGGCTAATGTTTTCGTACCATTTTCCGCATTCCAGGCAGGCTAAGTGCAAGACGCAAAACATTTATTGTCGATGATTCTCATGAGGATCAGACTCCAGTTCACCTCAGTCGATAAATATCAATGCATACAGTCATTTCAACAAGAAAGTGTACACCGTTATCTGTGTAAAATAAGATAATTGTTATAAATATGTATTTATATGAAAATAAATGATATTACAAATTGCACAATTACCTAATACTTAACCTAATCGCACCATAAATGATTATAGCTTTATACCTCTTTGGTATGGTTTTCTGCGTATTTTCTCGGTAACAATCTCCATATCGTCCTGATTTTATATGGCAGCTGCTTCGAAGTGTATATTAGGTTTTTTTAATATACGATTGATCATTTGCGATCGGGTTTACATCCGGTGACATTGCAGACCAATCCATCGTGGGCAGCCCATTTTCTTGTTTCCACGCTGTGCAGAGACGGCTGCGATGTTTCGGTTCGTTATCCTCTAGAAGCACGCAGTTTGCCTCGTTCGAAGCAAATAGCTTATAAGAGGACCTCAAAAGGAGTTGTGATAAATATTGCGCATTTTTTCAGCGTTTAAATTGGCTGTAAATAACTGCAAATAGCCAAAACTGCAATCTACAAAACAAAATATTCAATTCTCACTCTGTTCATGTATATACTATGCAAAAACACGTCCAATGCAGATTCGAGCCTACTACCAGAAATTTCGCTGCTCTCGTTACATGTAACATTATGGAGTACACATTCTTGTGGAACTGACTATAAACAAACCTACATTCCGACAACTGATTTGGATCTTATGTTGTTTAACGAATATTGCAACTTTTTTTTGTTTCAGGTCAGACCTACAGGCAAATAGGTCGGCATTTATACGCTGGATGGCTGTGCACATGTTCTTTATACTTGCTCTTAGCAGTAACCGAATTTTTCCAGCGTGTAAGTGATACTCACAATTCGACAAAAGAGTGACTACATGGAGGTCCGTTCCATCTGTGCAACTGAATGAAAGGCAGTTTTTTTTTCCCTACGCGTTTAGCTTCTTTTATTTTTGTAGCATCTTCAGGGGCCTGACACATGTTTCTTTTTATACATATAATAAAATTATGCAGTAGTTACAATACGTTGCTATTTGACACAGTAACTCATTGCAATTACTAGATAACATATTTATTATACGCATAAAGAGAAACATGTATTATAGGCCACTGAAAATGCCTCATAAATAACAGAAGCGGAACGCGGATGGCAAAGAAACAAACTGCCTTTCATTTCATTGCATAGGCGGAACACACCTCCTTGAATTTTGAGGCAACTAAGCAGTGACGGAAAACAAAAAAATGGAAGTAGGTACCTCATTATCATGTAACGAGAATAGGAGTGAAAAAATGGTTCAAATGGCTCTGAGCACTATGGGACTCAACTGCTGTGGTCATCAGTCCCCTAGAACTTAGAACTACTTAAACCTAACTAACCTAAGGACATCACACACATCCATGCCCGAGGCAGGATTCGAACCTGCGACCGTAGCAGTCGCACGGTTCCGGACTGCGCGCCTAGAACCGCGAGACCACCGCGGCCGGCATAGGAGTGAACCGTGTACCGATCCTTGTGAGACCTCTGATACTACGTACACTGCCCTCCACAAGTTTGGAAACACCCTGCTGCGTATTACAACGGAGCAAGATGGAAGTGATCCGTGTGAGTTAGTTGTTAGAATACGGAACAGCAAGCTCAAATACCGGTTAATAATGAAACGTACAGAGTTGTACACTTAATTATTGTACATGTACATACATATTGGAACTTACTAGTATTGCTCCGTTTTACGTAAACCGACGGTACCTGTCCAAGCAGTTCTACTAAACACGCCAGGTGGCGCGAGCAGACCGCATGGTTATGTAGAGGTGCGTTGTTTAAATTTCTGTTCACTTGTGGTTGCGTTTGCATAAAGGTATAACACGCCCTGAAAGTAATTGAAAATGATCCCAAAGTGCCAGATTCATTATGAATCACGGGTTATGATAATCACTTTGCACCGAGAAGGCAATAGTGTCCGACAAACAGCAAAGAAACTGATGATTCCCATCAGTGGAGTTGTCAAAACCATACACCAGCACCGAGAAACAGGCTCCTATGGAGATCGTCCTCGCGCAGGAGCTCCCAGGAAAATATCAGAACGCCAGGAAAAAGGCCGGCCTCTGTGGCCGAGCGGTTCTAGGCGCTCGAGTCCGGAACAGCGCTGCTGCTACGGTCGCAGGCTCGAATCCTGCCTCGGTCATGAATGTGTGTGATGTCCTTAGGTTAGTTAGTCTTAAGTAGTTCTGAGTCTAGGGGACTGATGGCCTCAGATGTTAAGTTCCATAGTGCTTAGAGCCAGAGGCAGGAAAAGTATTTGGTAGAACTAGTAAACTTGACAGCTTAAAAACTGTCAGTGAATTGACTGGTGAACTAAACGAAACGAGGGATACACCGGTGAGTGAGTTAACAGTGAGACAACGCCTGGCAAACAACAACCTCCAAGGTTATGTAGCTACAAGGAAACCACTGTTGCGCCCTGTTAACAAGAACTAAAGGTTTCAGTGGGCTAAGACACACCAACATTGGACAGCGGGGGATTGGGAATGAATCTTATTCACTGATGAATCCAAGTTCGAAATATTTGGAAGTAAACGCCGTCAATTTGTACGAAGTTTACCCCATGAACGCTTGAATCCTCACTGCGTAATTCCAACTGTAAAGCATGGAGTGGGTTCTGTGATGGTACAGGGATCCTTCGGAGAGAATAAAGTTGGAGATTTTGTGAAAATAGATGGAAAAATGAACCGAAAGGATAATCATGCCATTCTCCAGCGAAATGCTAAGACATCTTTTTTGAGTATGACTGGGAAAGGATTTGTCTTGCAGCAAGACAACGACCCGAAACATACGTCTCGCTTGTGTCAGAAGTATGTGAAGTCTCTAGAGGTTCGTAAAATATTGAAAAACATGGAATGACCACCCCAATCCCCTGATTGTAACCCAATCAAACTGCTACGCGATGAACTGGACAAGAGGATCCGAAAACGGGAAATCATGAGTGAGCCACTATTGTGGTAGATCCTGCACCAAGAATGGAAGTTAATTCCAACTGCAACCTTGGCAAAACTGACGCAGCGCATGCCGAGAGTGTGCAAGGCAGTGACGAAAGGAAGGGGTGGCTATTTCGAGGAATTTAAAATTTAATTGTTTCATCTTCCTGTGTATTATTTGAGCTTAATAAACATCTGGAAAACAACAAAATGCATTTTATATTGTATTTCCTTTCCATTATCTATAATTACTAGGTGTTTCTATACATATGGAGTGTACTGTACCTCCATTGTGTTATGTGCTCGTCTCGTTCCGATAGGCTGTTAACATCTGAAGAACGTGAGAGTGTACTGCTCCGGCCATCCAGAAATCCATTACATCATGTGTTGATGTATTGGTATACAACTAGGGCGTCTGAGAGATTCTTCGGCTCTCAGCCGTCACGTAGCAACAGGCGTATGTCCGGAATCTCCTCGGAACACTACACGGCGTAAACAACGGAAGCTCTAATGAAGTGTCTGCCGCGGCAGCACGACATTCTTCAAATAGTTGTGTGGGCTTAAAGCGAAAGGAGCGAGCGCTAATGGATCCACCAAGCTCCAAGTTTCCTCTGCTGCACGAGTTCACGTCAGCTGTCGTCCCCTCCAGCTCTGTGGCGAATCAATGGCTATCTGGCCGGACAGCTCCGTTTCCATTTGGTGCCACCTGTGACGTACGATGATGCTTCTGCAATCTCAATACGAAGTCACAAAACAGAGTGAAACGTAAAACAGATGCAGATCCAGGTGTGACACACAAACTGATGTCTGAAACATGTTATGGAGAGCATATGATGAATCATACTAAATGACGCCCAGGAGGAGACTCTTAGGTATCTGTTCGATGGCGTGGACATGTAGGTAGCTAACAAACTCAGATGGTGCCAATACATAGCTGAGTTAGCTAAAACGCTCAGTTCTGCTTTCTTTGGGCTTGGACATTTCTCTCATTGTGTTGACATGCAGACTGCTTTGCTGGTATTCTTACCATGTTTTCATTCAATAGCCTCGTGCGGCTCAATCTTTTGGAACAATGATGCTGGAGAAAATAATGTATTCATTCTACAGAAGCTTTCAGTAAAGACATTGGTGAATCGATAACGACTATCTTATAGACACCTATGTGATTTTCGGCTTTCCCGGTATGTAATGATTTGGAAACGTTCTCGGCTATTTAACCGGGTGAACTGCAACTCCTGGCTGAATACTTGAAACCGTTTCCAAATTACAGAAGCATCTTCAGGGAGCTAGGAACTCTTACCATTACGTGCCAATATATTTACTCCCTAGTGGTGTTTTTGACTGATAACGTGAATAAATTTAGAATGAATTGTGCACTTTGCAATCAAAATACTAAATGTGTAATACTTGAAGATCAGATGTTCCTACCTCGGGTTCAAAATGGACTCATGTCTGCAACATGGCCGGTAGTCAGCAGGCCGAAACTTGAAAGTACCCATATTTTCAAAAACAAAGTATTCTTATTAGCCATGCTATCCATAATTATCAGAATGTCTACACTCTAGGTTGCGAATGCCGCGTAACTGCAGTATTCATGTTGAACAGGTTCCGACGGGGACATCCAGTGACACCAAATTCGACCTTCCCATCTGCCCCATTCGGGGGGGGGGGGGGGGGGGGGGGGGGAGAGAGCAGTGTCAACTTTGAAATATTGAGTAGGAGCTTCTTTTTTATTGCGGATACTGATTGTCCGGGAAAAATACGTAACGTTCCTATTCAACATATTTTTCATTGCGTGACAGATGGCTGTGTAATAAAAAATAAAATAAAAATTAGAAACCCTTGAAAACGATAATATTTCGAGAAATACACGTCAGATTAGGGGCCCAGGAGGCCAGAAAGGAGGTTTGACGAGAAACCTGTTTTTATAGCAAATAAATAAATTAGTTCTCGGCAATCGAAAGTTTCAGAAATGATCAAAGAAGTTTTTTTCAAGTACTGCATGAACACAAATTCCATCCAGATCATTTATCGTTGCATCAAGAAATACACGACGACGACTTTCACAATCACTGGAAGGTTTGCAATTGGATGCAGCAACAGCTTATTTCACGGATGTTTTAATCTGATGAATCGACGTTTGGAAATCGTGGTCAACTGAATCGGCGTAATATGCATTACAAGTCAGTAGACAGTCTCCACTGGTTAAGGCAAGTGGGATATAATCTGTGAATGGAATTACACCATTAGTATGGATGAAGTAATGTACTATGTTCTGAATAATCAAATTTTCTTGCTATAATAACCGGTTTCTGAATGGAGGTTTTAGAATACTTGCCTTTCTAACCTCCTGTGATTCTACAATTATGAGGAATTCTTGAGATATCATCATTTTTCTAAAGTTTATAATCCGTTTCTGATTTTTGTCGATTACAGCACCGTCCTTCAAGCAACAAGAAAAAAAATGTTAAATACAGAAGTTACGTATTTTTACCAGAGAATCTGAACACGTAATAAAATGTGGGTATTCCTATTTAAGATTTTAAAATTGGCTGCTTCTCGCCCGTTGTGGGTGGGCAACGGATCGGGTTTGGTGTCATTAGACGTCCCCCTTCAAGACGAACAACTTTGAATATAACCTTTTTTATAAAAAAATTCTATTTGGAGCTTTCCAGATATTTTCAAAAACGGGTTTAAATATCTCGTTCTGTATACGGTAGTTGATCGTATTATATGTAAAGTTAAACAAATGCTTTCTTTGAAATGTTAGAAATACGAGGTGAGTAGTTTAACAAGAGAAGTAATGTCTCCTAACATACAAATACAAGTACATACAATTTGAAGTAATTCTCACAATCATCACGGTTTTTAACGGAATAAGACGTTCGACTAAATTATTGAAGCCAGTGACGTAAGAGCAGGAGACGAGGGATGGTTTACCAACTGCGAATCGGGAGCTTACTGGTTAGGAAGGAAAAAAAAAATTTTTGCAAAGTTATGGCTGTAAAAATTGTAACAGCTAGGGCCTGTGATGTGCACTGGAACAGAAGAAAATCACAAAAACGTTACACAGTGTTAATTTATTCAGCTATAAAGCCGTCAGCTAAATGTGACTGACTATCGTAATCAAAAATAATGTAGTACTGACGAACAACACTGAAAACAATACCTCTCGTAGTGCAATAGCAATGAAATTGCAAATTTTAAACAGTATAAAATATAAGGAGAAAAAATAGAAATGATTAAGATTAAAAAAGAGTCCGTGTGTGTGTGTGTGTGTGTGTGTGTGTGTGTGTGTGTGTGTGTGTGTGTGTGTGTGTGTGTGTGTGTGGGAGGGGGGGGGGGGGGGGTTGGTATTGAATGATAGCTTTATGAGGACAGAGAACAGAGTTCCAGTGCAGAGAATATCTATACAGTTATTACTTGTTTTCCTTGAGTTATGGCGTTTTGTATTTGATAGTTTTTCAGATATTAGTTTTTTTGGGGCTGACAGCTGTTACTTTTTTTTATTTTTTCTGTGTATCTGGTATTAAAGTTTCTGCTTGTCTGTTCTATATAAACTGATTTGCAGTCTTGGCACGTCAGTTGGTAAATACCAGGTGTGTTGTGTTTGTACTTGCGTTGGTTGCTCTTAGATTTCTCTGCACCGAGTCGGTCTGTCCTTCAGGCTACTTTTAGTCCTTTTTTTAATATGTCCCCTATTCTATGGGCTGGTTTGCTGTTGTAAGTGAGAGTGTACCATATGCTTCTTGTTATACGCTTTTCTTGTTCATGAGTGCTTGGGTGTGTTTTCTGTGTGTTTGTGTTAAGCATGTTTATGTTCTGTGTGTCTGGGTTTGTGAGTTGGTGACTGGTTGGTTGTTTTTGTGTGCTGGGTGTCCCCTTTATTTTTGTTTATTTTTGTAATTCAGCTTCTCTACAACGTTTGTATCATATCCATTATCTACAGCTTTTTGTTTGATAGTTTGTAATTCACTTTTGTAGGTGCCTTCGCTGAGTGGAGTTTTGTTCAGTCTGTGCGGCATATAACAGAAACCGTCTAGTTCGCGGGTAATCAAAAGATTAGGGTATTTTTGTATGGCTCTGGTGGTGAATGTGACTTGCCCGTGTATGGAGAATTGGTGTTGGTTTTTGTCTGTGTGTACTGTGAGGTCAAGATAGTTTGACATTTTGTCATTTTACATTTCTGCGATGAATTTTATTTTGGGGTGAACTGTGTTTATGTCATTGGAGAGTTGGTGGAGGCGACTGGGTGTTTCACATAGAAGACGTATGGTGTAGTCTATGTAGGAATAACAACATGCTATGCTGTATTTCTCGGGCCTTACTATTGTTTCAAATATTTTGTTTTCACTCTGATTGGGGAAGATGTTGGCTAGTAGTCGTGACTGGTGACACCATCTGAAGTCCATCATGTTGTGAGCAGAACAGTTTGTCAAATGAGAAATTGTTTTCCTGTGTGATTAGCTTTGGAATGTCCGCTATTTCTTTTATGTGGGGTTGTAAATGACATTCTGCTGTTTAATAATGTTAATGGTTTCAGTGGTGGGGATATTTGTGTACATGGACATGATGTCAAATTATGTGATGAGTGGTGGGTATGTGGATGTCCTTGAATTTTTGTATCAGTTCTTTTTTTGTGTGCATCTGTTTTTGTACACATAATGTTTCTATAAGTATGTGTGTATTTCTCTGGTTAGGAGATATGTGGGTGCACTTCTGAAATTTACCACCAGGGTTACCGAAATGTCCTCCTTGTAGAGCTGTAATAGGCTGTACATTGTAGGTGACTTGGGTTTCTTGTATTTTAGCCATTTCACTTTCTGCTTGGTGAATGTGTGTGTAATAGTTTTTAGAACTGTGTGTATTTTTATGGTATATTTGTATTGGGTTACTGGTTAGCTTTGTTATGTTGTTGTCTTCTAGAAATTGTAAGGTTTTTTTCGTATTCCCTCTGTTTTATTACTATCATGTCCGCTCTCGGTAGCTGAGTGGTCAGCGCGACAGAATGTCGATCCTAAGGGCCCGGGTTCGATTCCCAGCTAGGTCGGAGACTTTCTCCGCTCACGGACTGGGTGTTGTGTTGTCCCAATCATCATCATTTCCTCCCATCGACGCGCAAGTCGCCGCAGTGGCGTCAAATCGAGAGACTTACACCCGGCGAACGGTCTACCCGAGGGAAGGCCCTATTCATACGACATTTACATTTTTTTATTACTATCATGGTGTTGCCTTTGGCTGATCTCGGTATGAGAGCCCATTGTTTTTAGATTTGTTCATTATTTTCCCGTATAATTTTTTTTCTTCAATTTTTGTCCATGTCACTGCAACTAACTCTCTTGTTAGGTCTGCATTGGAATTTGATTAATTGTTTCTTTCTTGCTGTTTTCTTACGTACTCACTTTCCGTGATAAGATTTTCTACCGTCTTGTGTGTAATGTGTTTGTTGATGTCGTATTTAGGTCCTTTTTCTATAAGGGTTATTTCTTGTTTAGTCACTGTATATTAGTAAGGTTGACCAGGCGTTTGTAGAATGTGTGGTGTGTTTGTCTTCCGTTTTCAAGTATAATGATTTTGTTTAGTTTCAAAAGTGAGTCTGTATGTTGTTGTTGTTTCTCCAATTTGATTTTTATTGGTGTTTCTGTGTTTCGTTTGACTGGATTCATTACGTCTCTTGTTTGTAAACAGTCACACGAAAAGTTACTTACTGCAATCCTTCACAGTGAAGATATTAGGGAAGCCAACAAAAGTAAGTGAAACGTATTGCAAACAAGCACACACACACACACACACACACACACACACACACACACAGCTGCTCAATCTTCTGCAAGATGATCAGTCGTAAACATTCGAAGTAAATAACGTCTTATATGATTGCGGATGCCGAACTATGAAATCCAAGAAGTCTGCAGCATGCGATATGGTAATGACACACTGCATTTCGTTCATTATCAGAACTCATCGGTTCCCGTCTACACGTTAGGCTGAGCGCCTAACACTTGGCAAAATTTTAAAATGAGTTTAACAATGTTCTGACTGTCGTCAAAGGTGGTGGAGAGGCTTTTGTTTTAGCAGATGGTTGTCCGTAGGTCAGTATATCGTGGGGTAACGGAATTTAGGAGGCTGTCACACCGTCGATCTTACCTCCATGGCAAATACAGTTGAGAAGGTGACGCTGTTAGAATTAAAGGATTTTTATTTTGTTACACTTCAATAATCATCCAGTGAAATCAAATTAAGAAGAAGTGTTGTCAAAAAGGTGTTTAAAGTTGAATACAGTTTGAAACTGAAGATAGTGGAAATTAACACAGATTTATATTTCCAAGGCAGACATGAAAGAAACCCAGTTATTTCGCAAGTATCGCATGTTCGATGGTAAGATACTTTCTTTTTAAAGGTGCACGACCGACGAAGTAGGTATTAAGACTGCACGTTATGTGACTAGTTTTAAGTAGATTTAGGAATATGTAACATCTTAATTGTCACAAAATTCTATTACTAAGGAACTAACAAGACATTCCAAATAGCCTTAACATACAGCAGTTAAATATTAACCCTACGACTTATCCTACAAGGAAAGGCAAACTGAAGTTTGTAATGTTCATAGACTCAGAGAAAGCTTTTGGCATTGTTGACTAGAATACACTGTTCAAAATTCTAAAGGTCACGGGGATGAAATACAGTGATTGAAAGATTATTTACATCTTGTACAAAAAACACACGGCAGTCATAAGAGTCGAAGGGCAAAAAAAGGGAGCAGTGGTTCAGAAGGGATTGAGACAAGGTTGTAGCTTCTACTCGATTTTATTCAATCTCTACATGGAGAAAGCAGCAAAAAAAAAAAAAAAAAAATTAAAGTAGGAATTGAAGTTCACATAGAAGAAATAAAATCTTTAAGGTATGCGATAATATTGTGTTTCAGTTGAAGACAGCAAAGGAACTGGAAGAGCAACTGAAAGAATGATGCTAGATGAAGAGGAACAAAACAAAACGAGGGTAATGTAAAGTAGCCGAAATAAATCAGGTGATGCTCCGAGTGTTAGACTATGAAATGAGACACAAAGTGGTAGACGAGTTTTATTACTTACCCGAAGTAGACGGGATATAAAGCGAAGACTGGCAATGGCAAGAAAAGTATTTATGAAGAAGAGCAACTTGTTAACAGCATATATAAATTTAATTTCTGGGAACCGTTTTCTAAATATATTTGCCCAGATTGTAGCTTTGTATGAATGATAAACGTGGAAGATAGGCAGTTCAGACAAGAAGAGAATAGAAGTCTTAGAAATATGGTGCTACGGAAGAATGCTGGAGTTAACGAGGGTAGATACGATAACTGATAAGGAGATACTGAATCTAACTGGAGAGAAAGGAAATATATGGCACAGTCTGTTTAAAAGGAGGGGTTAGTTGACAGAACATGTTCTCAGACATCAAGGGATCATAAGTTTAGTATGGAAAGAAAGCGTGGGGCAAAAACTGTAGAGGGAGACCAGGGCTTGATAAAGTAAGCAAGTTAAAGTGGCCGTAGGCTGCATGACGATTTCGGAGATGACGAGGCCTGGAAAGCGTAGAGTAGCATGGAGGGGCGCAACAAACTACCCTCTGCATTTGAATAGCTTTTCTAGAAATAGTCAATTGCAAGTAATGTGTTGCTTTCTAACATTTGTCTCTTTCTAGAAAATCCACTTACATTCAAACTGATATAATTAGGATGGGATGTCTTTGTGAGCCCTCTCATTGACTGCTGGCACATTACACAAAATGACAACGAAAAAAGTAAACGGGTTCTGATGTCTAAACGTGACCATGGAGAAGCGACAATTTGCACGCTAGTAGTTGCCAGCGGTGGAAGGGTACGGTCGTCAGCTTTTCTGCAGCTGCCACGTTCTCTCACACGCTGGCTGGAGTCCCCACAGGAGAAGCGTGGGCGCTGATCTGTGTGGTATCGCGGACGCGAGCACTCACACTGATTGCCGGTGTTAACCACAGGGTGTGTCGCAAAGCAGAGAGATTGCCCTGCAGCCTGCCCGGAAATACATTCGCGTGATCACTTGCTACGAGGCCTTGCGAGCGGACTTTCAGGCTGCTAATATAAACGTATGGATAGCTATGGCGGAAATTTCAACAAATTCAGTAGCAAAACCTTACCTGCCTGTTGTTCAAACAATCAACCAAACAATTTTTTATGACAGTAATCTGTTACTCTAACTGATATTACCTGGATTCTGTTCTTCTTTTATTTTTCCTTCTTTCGGTATTCCACACTTTCGGCTGTGAAGCACTTTCAGGTGTCTGAAATACGAGTACATAGAGTCCGCGCAGTATACAGTGGCCAATACGCAGTGATCAGTTTTCGTCCACAACGCTGGCTCAGTTCATTCGTTTGTTCGGAAGCGGGGACCTCCAAGTCTTTCGGCGATAACAGAAACGAGACGCAAGGTCTGCAATCTTTCTGAAATGATTTTACGGAAACTATTCGGTAAAAAAACCATTATCTGCCAGGTTCATGATGATGGGCCCATCATTTCGTTAATGGCCACCGTTATTGTGATATTTACGTGGAAGTAAGACACTTCGCGAAATTGTAAGAAGTTTACGAAGAAAAGGAGAGGTCGCTATGATTGTGCGTTTGGTGCATATTACATAGTATGTTGCTGCGTATGAAATTTAGCTAACATATTGAATTTTCCATTAGACTTAGGTAGAGCTAGCTGTCACCAGTCTCGAGAAAACTGATCTCACGTAACACACACATTGCGATCGCGCATCGCCGGCGATAAAGCCAGAGTGAAGTATCCTCAACATTCCTCATATTTCATGGACTGTTGCACATATCAAAATGAGATATTGGCAAAGGCTAACACTCAAAAAGGATAGTATTCTGCCATATCATTATTATACAGAACTTCATTATCTACCCTGTTATTCGTGTAACTACAAACGTTTTCGATGAAAGAAGATAATTTCTTAGGGTTATCGATAGCTCGTGAAACGAGAAATGTTATGGGTTTTTGAACAACTTAAGTGAAGACTTTGCACTTTTTTGTACTACCGACGTGCTTTTTTATAGCCTACTGACCTTATTTTTCCTCAGTTCCTCACTTAATGAATCACTGTTTCAGAATACTCTCGCAAATGTGAATGCACAATATGTTGGTGAGGTAAGACTCTGTAAACTCCACTTAGTTTGAGAAAAGAAGCGAAGCTTAACATGAAAACCAGAGAAATGTGCAGGTTTTACTTCAGATTCGAGCCTATGACGCTTTTCTGGAAGTTAGAAATGGTTAACAAGCCAGGCGAAATGAATCGCTGCACTTTCGGCGGAATTCTATTTAAATACTATCCAAAGCGAAGGTGACAGATCTTTCCAAATGGTCACCATGCAGATGTAGGCGTGGAGAGGCCTCACTTAATACTTAGAAAAAATGTGAGCGTAGGCTTGAGTTTAGAACGGCACTACCCCTCCAGCGCTTCGCATGTCCCCCACAACCTCCAACACTACTGCTCTCACCTCGTGTGCCCTTTCTACTGCGCACATAGCGGCCACGATGTTCTGCGCGGTCTCTACCAGGTATAACATTGTTGAAGTACAAATAAATAAAGACCATTAGTTGTTTAGTTGACAGGACAAGACTTAAAATAACAGAACTTACACGTTATAACTCGTCAAAGAGATATACTTGCCGAATGTTACAACTTGCTTTCGTCATTTCTTATTAATATGCGGTTGGGGGAGGGGGGGAGGGGAGGGGACATTAACATATACTGTGAACACAAAGAGTCACCTTTTCGAAACGCAGTGATAGTCTCCCATTGCGACGCGAAGTTTGAAATTTGACTCAAAGGGGCCTGCAATCTTTGTCTGTAATGGTGAAAAAGAGTGGCAGCTTGCAACGTCACCTTCGGGCTCAGCGACGCTTCAGGTGTCCACACATGAGAAAAAGAGGCCGGAGCTCAGAAGTTCACGTAAGGTGTAAGGTGGGTTAATAACGCCATATTGGACTGAAATTTCGCCACAATTTTGCCCAAAGACACCATGGACATTTCACATGTTGGAGAGGTCGCCACACCCCACCTCACATTTCCTCTCGATGTCTCGGCGATGGAAGTCAGGGTCACGACGCTCAACGTTGTAATCCACGGTTTTCCTGTGAGTGGCCGAGGGAAACATTTCAGGTATACCGCAGCTTAGACTCAACAAGAAACGACCTCATGGGGTGGTATGAATGATCTCAATACAACCTAACCTTCCCACACATTTCGCAGTCGTAAACGACAGTTTGAAGTGCGATGTGCCGCAGGACAATGTTCTTGACAACGTTTGAGACTGCTAACAGTCCCATAACGATTCAACGCTTCTCTGAGGACATCATAGGCCTGTAACAATATTGACCGTTATCTGACCGTTTTGGAGTGTGGAGCTCTGGCATCGGGATGGAACCACTAGCGATCTTTCAAAATCATTCGAGGATATTTGAATGTGATATGAAGGAGCAAAGAGTGTTCATTATTTCTGAGTCGTCCTGGTTCGCGCCTTCGGGGCAGCATTGCTACACACGTGAAAAAAACGTAGAAGATGTCTCCAAGGCATCCAGATCGGCAACACCCTCAGTGCCACCCATGCACCTTTGTTGAGCTCTTAAAAACTGTTCCTGCACAGAGACAGCCAGTCACTGGTTCAAAGGCGCCGGTGTGACAGGCAGCTATTTCGAAATCATTTTGACACATCTCTTCCGAATGACGCTACATTGCTGAGCTTGCTCCTTCTGGCCGCATGCAAAGTCTAGGGAGTGTGAAAAAGGTGCCTGTCACGCTGGCACTGAACAATACACAACGGCTGTCTGTGCAGGAACATGTTTCCAGTGCCCAACAAAGGGGTCGCGGGTGGTACCGAACAGGGGGTTCTTTGAGGGACCCTTTTCCGTTAAAGTCATGTGATTCCCGTGATCACAATACAGGAAGGCACGAAATAGGAGAGTGCTGAAAAGGCAAAAACATGCTTTGCCGCTTCTGATGACGGGATCACGCTTTTATTTCATAGAATGGTTTTGAACGCCAAATGGGTGCGATCATGTTCAATGTGGTTCAGATCCACGATGTCCTTAGAGAAGGGCTGAATCATCCAGGGGGTGTCAGCAGTGTCAAACACTCTCAAGAACGTCGTACTATTGCTCATCGCACGGCGATATGTCGTTTTCGACGTCGAAATATGTGGAAATCAACACCCAAAGGGAAGGGGTGGTTTCATTGAGTCCCTTTATGCCGCCCTCTAAGGTACTTTTGTGTCGTTTCTGAGGGGTGGTGTATCCGAAACTTTTCCTCTGCTGCCCACGGCAGCCGTAGTAGAGGTATCAAAAGAAGTGATTAACTGTAGGTAAGAGGGGGTGTGGTAAGCGTCCGGTCGTGCGACACGTCCACGGTAAAATCGGGCAGAGTTAGGAATAAATTTGGTGCTAATGTGACGTCATTTATTCATCTCACACCCCACATGAACTTTGAGCTCAAGCCTTTCTGTCGTACGTGTTGGCACCTTTGTCTGAAACGTCGGCAAACAGAGAGCGACACCTATGGCTGCCACACTTTTGCATCGTTACAGAGCCGAATTTCAATTTCCTGCGTCACAATGGGAACAGCTGCAAACTTCAGAAAAGTAGTTGTGTTGCACGTTGTAGCGGTAAATGATACTTTACGTTATATCTGCGCAAGGAACACTTGCTGTAATGTTGGTTGCAATGAAGTTGGTTAATGTAATAAAACATATTGTTACTAGCTGATAATAACCCATTTCGATGGGGTTTTAGTCTTCTGTTAGTATTTTTATAAACATAATAATGGACAAAAAAGTGCAGTGAGACTTTTTCATTCTCTTTCAGACAAGTGTCTTACATAGAAAGTGCGGCTTGTTTCAGCGCTTCGTTGCTCTATATATTCCTTCACTGTATCAACGAGTAATAATAAGCCATGTCTCCGCAATATCCTTTCTTTCAGGAGTGCTAGTTCTGCAAGTTTCGCAGGAGAGCTTCTGTAAAGTTTGGAAGGTAGGAGGCGAGGTACTGGCAGAAGTAAAGCTGTGAGTACCGGGCGTGAGTCGTGCTTCGATAGCTCAGTTGGTAGAGCACTTGCCCGCGAAAGGCAAAGGTCCCGAGTTCGAGTCTCGGTCGGGCACACAGTTTTAATCTGCCAGGAAGTTTCAATAATTTCATTGTCCACAATTAATACGGCCACTTCGTTTGACTGAGGCGCACTGAACCGTCTTTCGTGCTCGCCTGTTGATCTCTTATCAGCTGAAATTATTATTTTGTAATTACCTAGACCATTATTTCAATTTGATTTTTAAACATTCACACCATTTCATTATTTTTATGTGGGAAATGCACTAGATCCAGAATTATACTTCAATTATGTCTAGTGATGGTCAAAGAGCGCTGATAGGGTTCATCACCTTCGTTTCCCACAAAGTAAACTTGTAAAAATTTCGGCGTTTCGTCTGCAAATGGTAACAATTTCCCATTTTTATGGTAGACTTGCCCGTGTATTCTAAACAGTGGATTAAACCCTTCCACATCGATTATGTAATGTCCCTCCAAATGATATCATTTGGAAGTACGTTTTATGGCGTCTTTTCTTTTCGTTTTTTTCTTCAAGAAGTTTTTCGATATCAGAATTTCACCTTTCATATATTCAAAGAATTCAGGGGGGAGGTAATTTTAGTGCTGGAAATGTAATTTTACAACTTGAGCAGCATATCCTTGATGTTTCTCCTTTACATTTTTTCACCTTACGATATTTACATAGTTTATCCATGCTTCTTATTGTTTTACTTTGATGTTCAGTATATTTTACAGTGGGATCGTAATGAAATGTCTCATTTTTAATACAGAGACCTCCTTGCCTCCTTGCTCATTCAGAATTTGAAGATGTCTTCAGTGATTGTGGCACGACCTGATTTCCCAAGTGAAGATTATTTAATACTTCTGTATTCTGTTCATTTATTGCTATCCGACCTTTTCCTTGTTTTTCTATATAACTGCTTTCTTCTCCGATTTGTCTCCCTAACTTTTTCAAGTTGCTCTTATGTTAGGTTATTTCTTCTTCGTTGACAACTTTGTCGTAACACTGCTAGACGAGCTTCTCTATCTTGATCGGTTTACTTGTTCTTTTGTCTTTTCAACGCCACACGGCGTCACGAAAAGTTTCTTTTACGTTTAGGCATTTTGCTCCAATATTTTTTCAAGTTCTTTATTATTGCACACAGATGTTTAACGTCGAACTGGAACTGATTACAGTTTTCGCGATCAATTTTTCCTTTGTTATTTTCTCCTGCGGTTATTATAAATGATTTTGAGATGGTTAAAAATGAATGTCGGAAATTAGTATGCTAAATATCAGTGCTCATAATAAACTTTGTCAGGCAATGTATTGCAGTGTTTGAAAAATTCGACTTGCTGAGCTTGTTTCAGATTGTAGCACTTGCGACTCGTTACAGTATCTGATGAAGTTTAGAGCACGTTACGTAGACAACTATACAGTGTACCATGGTTTAAAGCCCATAAAATAAAAATTACTCGCGACGAAGGAGTGACTGTCTTGCATTTAAAAGGAGTACATTGGTTTTCAAGGTTCAAACCCAACAATGACCTTCGCTACCATAAAACTTTTTCTTTTCGTTTTACTCTACTATCATTACGAGACCAAAGCTTTACTCTACCATACCAAGCGTGAAAGCAGATCAACCATATCCACTTGGCATAATCACTTGAATCAAAATTTGGGCTGCTTTATTAATATACAATCAGCTAGGCGGGATTGTTATAGCATCTGACACCCAATTGCATTTTAACAACGCAGCACCACGCAAGTTTTAACCGTAGCCCCAATATGTGCGTCTGGCGGATTATTCCTTTTACTTCATCTTAATTTTTACGCTGTCGACTAAACAACTGTTGGTTGTTTTATATTTGTATTTTAACGACGATGCATCTTGTACGCATTCCAGACAACTGAATATGGCTCGTAGCGGATATTACGCATTTATGAAAAAGACGACAATACAAGGACATTCTGATCCAAGACACAACAACCAGTGTGTTAATTATTGTCACTCAAAAATTTTGTTTCGTTTATGAACGCTGTTACAAGAAAAATTTGCAAAATCTTTTGTTCCCTCGCTAAAGTCGTCTGTTATAGTGACGAAACTGAAAAAGAATACGACGAAATTATGGCTGAAATATTGCATTAAGTCTTTCAGATAATCTTCATTGAAAATGAACACAAGGCACAGGTACTAAAATGATAGCCACACACACACACACACACACACACACACACACACACACACACACACACACACACACAGAAACAAGGAAACCCACAGCTGACCATCAGCTGAGGCTGCTCTATAGAGAAGCCTCTGAAGCAAATGGAATGCTAGTTACATTGTACTATACCCAATATGGGGAAGAATCAGTCTATCTTCTGGAAATAGTTCACTGTAAGTCACGGGAAGAACGAAGCGTTCTGTATTATTAGAAGAAATGGGGAGGTCGTTCTTGCCAATAACAAGACGTTGCAGCACATGTAAGTTGAACTGTAGTTGCATCTACCTGACACCAATGTGATTGAGATTTATGGAGCATATTTTTTGTGTGATGACATTTATGGAGACCGAAGAACGCCACTGTAGAAATCAGTATGAATGTGAAAATTAAAATAATAATAATAACAATTCGTAGAGAATGCAGTAGTGTATACGGAAGTGGTATCATTACGATACTGTCACAACATGCACAGTGTCTTCTATACGATCAGCGGCTGTTGAAAATATTGAGAACTAAAGCATAAGCAAATAAATGCGGTGTATCCAGAGAAAATAGGCGAAAGTAACCTCTGAAATCGGAACGATCTGAGGTGTAATGTTTAGGCAATTTCATTATGCAAATGCGGTTCAAATGGCTCTGAGCACTATGGGACTCAACTGCTGTGGTCATCAGTCCCCTACAACTTAGAACTACTTAAACCTAACTAACCTAAGGACATCACACACATCCATGCCCGAGGCAGGATTCGAACCTGCGACCGTAGCAGTCGCACGGTTCCGGACTGCGCGCCTAGAACCGCAAGACCTCCGTGGCCTGCTTCCTTTTTGGAATGTGAATTTTCCCCTCAAGGATAGGATTTGCTAATGAAATTTCTATACAAAGTTTAAGATTGTTGTTGACTTGGCAGAATGTCTGAGAGGCGCGCCTACTCAACTTGAATAATTATCCGTTAGAATGTTGCTAGGTGCGGTCGAGGCTGACGCGTGTGAAATGAGTGTGGAGGAAATATGGGGCTCGCAATAGTTGTAGCGCACAATACCGTAAGCTGCGATGAATGCTGTCTGCGTCGATCGCTGCTGACAAATAAGATAACTCTCGTTCTATTTGGATCGACCTTCGCCAATCTAACTCTCCCTATGCCTTGATGAAGTCAAGGATTCCTATTCGCCGCTCGTCTAACTACTGGCGTGGAACACCGGTCAGATAACCAGGCCACCACGACGCCACTCAAAAATTCTCTCGCAGGCGTTTAACTATAGCTCTGTCCGTTCACACAGCACAAGTGTGTCGGCCAACACAAGTGAACAACGCTTAATCGCAAGGACTCAATATAGAGAGTCGCACTTCGATTCGCTCTCGACAGAGGTGCTCTCCCAGTGAAGTACTGAGGAGAGACTTGTTCCACGCTCCAAGAGCGACAACGGAACGGCGCCTCTCCACGCCAGACGTGAAAGGCTATATCTTTCGGTCTCTTCCACTACTCCTTCAGCTCAAGGCGTCAGAAATATTGTCCGCCAATCAGCATTGCTCTTCTAAAACGTTTCGTTTAAGGCGACCAATCCGGAAATCTGTAGTATCGGCGATTGGCGTTTGCAGTCTCCCTGTGGAAATCTCTGAAACTGCGTGCTCCGTGTAAAGAATGCGTAGGCTGGCCGCTTCCACACAATGTAGCGGAATTTGCCTTTAAGCCGAACACGGGGTCGTTCCTCCTTTCCCTCAGGCGAACGCTGTCCGCTCCACGGGCGTCCACCAGCCAACGTAGATGGGTTGGGTCCGGCCTCCTGGCGTGCGGTTGCCTCTCTCGAACTAGAAGCTCCTGTGACCGTCGTGTCTGGAATGTATGTGTGTACGCCAGCCTCGAGTATTTCAACTACGGTGCGCACTTGCGATTTATTAGTTATTTGCATATCGTTGAAATGAATTCATACAACATTGACTTTATCTTATTGAGTTTGGGTTCGAAAGAAGCGTCTTGATGTGCGGAATATGACTGTGAGGGCGGAATACGTAAGCAGTGAAGGTCAGGAGACCACGACGTTTTACAGCAATAATTGTGTCTTCTTTAGAGAACGAAATACCGTGAGGTTCGAAAGGATGGCAAACTGGATTAGGTAGTGGTGGTTGGCGATTTACGAACTGCAGACAAGGCGGGGGCTAGGTGGGCGCCGCGGATATTTGCGTGGGTGGTTGCCGCGGTGGTAACCGCGTCCGCGGCTCGGCTTGCACGTAATATCCTGTATTGCGTGGCCCCCATTATAAATTAATTCGGGAATAACCTTGGGGAGGATATAATGGCAGATGGGCGCGCTGCGTTAATTTCCCGTCTCATGTCGCAGGAGATTAGGGAGGCGGAGAGGCGAGCTCGGTCCCCACGGTGCGCCGTGTCGGATAGCGCGCCTCTTCCAGCTCGCGCTCCAGCTCCAGCTCGCGACCTCCGGTGAGGATCTGCTTCTCCAGTACTCCACCATCAAATGTTTCCAAACTCACCTAAATTTTCCATGCCCTTCGCTAGCCATTTCCGGTAAACAATACTACAGTTAGAAAATGGCTAATTAACCCTTTCGTGTTTAACCCTTCGGTGGGTGCGCATGCGGCAGATAGCCGCAAGATTTAGTTTTCTGTTAGTATCACAGATAGCGTTTCAATTATGTCCACGTCCAGATACGGATTTGTTGTTCTCAACGGATGTCACCACTTGCTACATTTGGGCGATACATGCTCTCAGTAGTTTGGTCGCTATTATTGTTTGAAACGTGAGTGTTGCGTTTGCGGTGTGCATGCCGCTACGCGCCTTGTGATGTAAAAATTTCCTACACTTGTGTTTTTCTTTCTCCTCAAGTCAATCTTTCTTTTATATTAGCATAGCCGAGCACTTCTAGGCGCTACAGTCTGGAACCGCGCTACAGCTACGGTCGCAGGTTCGAATCCTGCCTCGGGCATGTGTGTGTGTGTGATGTCCTTAGGTTAGCTAGGTTTAAGTAGTTCTAAGTTCTAGGGGTCTGTCCCACAGCGTTCAGAGCCATTTGAACCATTATATTAGTATATAAAGGTTATTACAATCGTATCAAACTTCACATATGCAATTTTCATTACTTTTTACAGTCTTGGATATTGATTTGCTACAATACATAACTTTTACAAGAACACGTGTTTCATTAGATCTCACAAAAGCGTGGAAGTGGAGAAAAAGAGGGCATTTGAGAGGCACCGCCTAATTTTGCGTCTGAAGACTACGGGAAAGTACTGCGAGAATTGTCAGAAGAAGAATTACAAGAATTGCCAGATTCGTGTGAATGTGAGTCGGAAGAGGACGTTATTTAAGAAGAAAACCATAGCAGTGACTCCGAACAATCAACAGAGGAAGCAGATGACCAGCTGGATGAAGAGGGGAGACAACAAACAGACGATTACCGATTTTACGTAGGAAAAGATGAAACTATTTGGATACGTGAACCGCTTCCTTCTTCGTCTAAAACGAAGGCCACGAACATCCTAAAAGTTTTGCCAAGTCCAAATACAAGTGCTGAAGTTACGGAAAAAGAAACTGCAGCATTTTTCGTATCTGTTACTGATAAAATGATTATTTTTCGTTAGGTTAAACATTTAAAACTAATTGCGGTGCAAAATCCGCAACGCGCCCACTCATGGAAGTATGAAAGGCGCTGCCACCGAAGGGTTAAAATTCATTTTTTACATGGTGAATCACTTCAAACGTGCTCCGCAGGTATTTAGGACGTAAAAGGCTCTATCGACACCTGGTTTTCGCAGAACTGAACTGTAGGCAACGATGCGTATTTGCAGCCAATATACAGATTTTGAGTCGTTGAACAAAGTGCAGTTATTTATGACAGTTAAAACTTTTAAATGGGGTAGTGCCTATTGATATTAAAATCGGAATGATAGCGTAAATGATAATGACAATGGTATTTGCTGCACGAAACTAGTGCAGTTAATTTACAAGTTGTCACAGCGTGAAAAATGTAAACACCGACAGCTGTTTGTTCCATCTTATTGCTTAGATGACCATGTTGTGTTTGTTTACATTGTGTTGTGTGTACACTGCTATTGCATTGGGACGCGCCTGATATTTGTTGTGTGATAGAGAACGTAGTAAGACCTGCTTGGAAGACAGTATTCCCCAATGAGAAAAAAGCGGACATGTTGAATGTGCAAAGTATGCAGTTCGTTCGTGAACTGTGTACGCTAGAACATATTCCAGTAGACATCAACCTCTTAAGACAATTACAGATGACGTGAGTCCGTGTATTACTGTTGCCTGCGCTGTAGCTTCCACTGAAATTCTACAACTTGTGCATGGCAAACTGCAGTCGTGTACTAACGCTGTTGGTGGTAATTTTGAGCACAGGCTTTGAAGGAACATTGGTTCTTTACTTGTCAGACTCCATAGAGGTTCAGAATTTACCTTTGTCCTAGGTAGTGTCCTATTTAGCAACACGACAACTCCGAAGACGTGTTAACATCTGCATAGGGCTACACTTACACATCCTGGTGGAATTGACATTCGTTTGTGCCACAACATGGAACAAACAACTGTCCGTGCTTATCATGTTCAAAGTACAATACACCAATGACGTTCTAATTTATGTTGTTGTTGTTGTGGTCTTCAGTCCTGAGACTGGTTTGATGCAGCTCTCCATGCTACCCTATCCTGTGCAAGCTTCTTCATCTCTCAGTACCTACTGCAACCTACATCCTTCTGAATCTGCTTAGTGTATCCATCTCTTGGTCTCCCTCTACGATTTTTTCCCCTCCACGCTGCCCTCCAATGCTAAATTTGTGATTCCTTGATGCCTCAGAACATGTCCTAACAATCGATCCCTCCTTCTAGTCATGTTGTGCCACAAACTTCTCTTCTCCCCAATCCTATTCAATACCTCCTCATTAGTTGCGTGATCTATCCACCTAATCTTCAACATTCTTCTGTAACACCACATTTCGAAAGCTTCTATTCTCTTCTTGTCCAAACTATTTATCGTCCATGTTTCACTTCCATACATGGATACACTCCGTACAAATACTTTCAGAAACGACTTCCTGACACTTAAATCTATACTCGATGTTAACAAATTTCTCTTCTTCAGAAACGCTTTCCTTCCCATTGCCAGTCTACATTTTATATCCTCTCTCCCTACTTCGACCATCATCAGTTATTTTGCTCCCCAAATAGCAAAACTCCTTTACTGCTTTAAGTGTCTCATTTCCTAATCTAATTCCCTCAGCAGCACCCGACTTAATTCGACTACATTCCATTATCCTCGTTTTGCTTTTGTTGATGTTCATCTTATATCCTCCTTTCAAGACACTATCCATTCCGTTCAACTGCTCTTCCAAGTCCTTTGGTGTCTCTGACAGAATTACGATGTCATCGGCGAACCTCAAAGTTTTTATTTCTTCTCCATGGATTTTAATACCTACCCCGAATTTTTCTTTTGTTTCCTTTACTGCTTGCTCAATATACAGATTGAATAACATCGGAGAGGCTACAACCCTGTCTTACACCCTTCCCAACAACTGCTTCTCTTTCATGTCCCTCGACTCTTATAACTGCCATCTGGTTTCTGTACAAATTGTAAATAGCCTTTCGCTCCCTGTATTTTACCCCTGCCACCTTTAGAATTTGAAAGAGAATATTCCAGTCAACATTGTCAAAAGCTTCCTCTAAGTCTACGAATGCTAGAAATGTAGGTTTGCCTTTCCTTAATCTTTCTTCTAAGATAAGTCGTAAGGTCAGTATTGCCTCACGTGTTCCAGTGTTTCTACGGACTCCAAACTGATCTTCCCCGAGGTCGGCTTCTACTAGTTTTTCCATTCGTCTGTAAAGAATTCGTGTTAGTATTTTGCAGCTGTGGCTTATTAAAGTAATTGTTTGGTAATTTTCACATCTGTCAACACCTGCTTTCTTTGGGATTGGAATTATTATATTCTTCTTGAAGTCCGCGGGTATTTCGCCTGTGTCATACATCTTGTTCACCACATGGTAGAGTTTTGTCAGGACTGGCTCTCCCAAGGCCGTCAGTAGTTCCAATGGAATGTTGTCTACTCCGGGGGCCTTGTTTCGACTCAGGTCTTTCAGTGCTCTGTCAAACTCTTCACGCAGTATCGTATATCCCATTTCATCTTCATCCACATCCCCTTCCATTTCCATAATATTGTCCTCAAGTACATCACTCTTGTATAGACCCTCTATATACTCCTTCCACCTTTCTGCTTTCCCTTCTTTGCTTAGAACTGGGTTTCCATCTGAGCTCTTGATGTTCATACAATTGGTTCTCTTATCTCCAAAGGTCTCTTTAATTTTCCTGTAGGCAGTATCTATCTTACCCCTAGTGAGATAAGCCTCTACATCCGTACTTTTGTCCTCTAGCCATTCCTGCTTAGCCATTTTACACTTCCTGTCGATCTCATTTTTGAGACGTTTGTATTCCTTTTTGCCTGCTTCATTTACTGCATTTTTATATTTTCTCCTTTCATCAATTAAATTCAATATTTCTTCTGTTACCCAAGGATTTCTACTAGTCCTCGTCTTTTTACCTACTTTATCCTCTGCTGCCTTCACTACTTCACCCCTCAAAGCTATCCATTCTTCTTCTACTGTATTTCTCTCCCCTATTCCTGTCAATTTTTCCCTTATGCTCTCCCTGAAACTCTGTACAACCTCTGGTTCTTTCAGTTTATACAGGTGCCATCTCCTTAAATTTCCACCTTTTTGCAGTTTCTTCAGTTTTAATCTACAGGTCATAACCAATAGATTGTGATCAGAGTCCACATATGCTCCTGGGAATGTCTTACAATTTAAAACCTGGTTCCTAAATCTCTGTCTTACCATTATACAATCTATCCGATACCTTTTAGTATCTCCAGGGTTCTTCCATGTATACAACCTTCTTTTATGATTCTCAAACAAAGTATTAGCTATGATTAAGTTGTGCTCTGTGCAAAATTCTACCAGGCGGGTTCATCTTTCGTTTCTTAGCCCCAATCCATATTCACCTACTACGTTTCCTTCTCTCCCTTTTCCTACTGCCGAATTCCAGTCACCCATGACTATTAAATTTTCATCACCCTTCTAGTTCTAGTTTAGTCTTTTTAAAATAAACACACATTTAAAACTCGTAGCGCTCTTTGAATGGGCTGCGTAGGCGGATTACTGCCTACCATTCCGATTTGTGAAATCGTATATCAATGGCGCCCTGTGCTATCCAAATAGTTGCCGTACAAGTTTTAGGTGATTCAGCCCGCGTATAGTCAGTTTGAAAAACGAAAAGGTCTAAACCTGTCTACTGTAATGGCCAATAATACACTTTCATCACCAAAGAATATTAAGTTGGTCAAACCTGTAAACCAAAGAGGTGGAATACATATGTCGGACAAACCTACAGTCGTCCTTATGATTTTATTTTATTTAGTTGCAACGAGTTTCAGCCCTTAAATGCACCATCTTCGGGCCTGAATGCATACTACAGTAAGGATAGCATTATCAACTTATCAATCAAGCTACGTACAGATCAAAACAGAATGAGAAACAACGGCAAGACTCTACAATTGAATTAACACCGAACATTTAATAGAACGAATAGATACATCCATTGTTACATGTCTAAAATATACCATAACACGTTTCGTTTCAGTACATTGTACAATTACACTATCCATTAGAAACTTCTTTAAATAACTATTTAGGATTTTTATTGGACAGTCGGACATAAATTATCTGCACAACCTACTGAAAGACAAAATAACTGTACATGGTGATTAATAGAGGAAATGAATACCTCATAAACAAGTAAAGGGGAGGAGCATGAGCTACGTGGCGTGTGAGAGAATAAAATGTTAAGTTGTACACAGTTGGCGTGCATACATTATGTCATATCTATAAAATGAATGTCGAAGACGCGCTATAAAACCGAATGTAAGACCTACTTCACAGCATAGCATACGTTGAACGTATGAAAGACGCCCACAACAAACTGTTCATGATGAAAACATGTACTGGCATTAAACAATCACACACAGGAATACAAAGTAGCCTGCAAGGATGCATTGTATCATAAAGGATGACTCAATAACATATATGAAAAATCATAAAAGCTTACTGAGTAGCACACCGCTCAAAAAGTACTTATTTATTTCTTCGTGATCACTTTTAATCGGTGTGCTACTCAGCAAGCTTTTCTTGCAATTCTTTATGTATATGTGCTGTTCTTAGCTTCTATCAATCGATCGATATAAGCTCTTCGGCATTTTATTTACTTGCTCGCTGAGGCGCTTTCGAGTCTTTGGGGAATCAGTTTGTCTTTAGACCAATGGAAAACCCTTGCGGGTTAGAAGTCCCGGCGCCGTCTTGGATTTAAATAAAATGGCCGATCAAAAAGTTTCCGCTTGAAGGCCATACAGTCCAGAATCGGCATGCCGATCACCCAAAATCGCCGTGAGCATTGAGACTGTGATCCCACAGACGCACCAGGTCGAAGCTACACATTTGGTAAAACACCTAGTCCTGTTGCATGAAGAAGTCGTTAACTGCCTGCTGCACACTTCGTCCGACAGGAATGGTCGACCCTTCAAGGCCATTTTCAAGTGTTCGAAGACGAGATAATTGCAGAAGTCAGGACTATGGGGCAGGCGCTCGACTGCCTCTTACTTGAGTTGGTTGGCCTGCCAGATCGACCGGCGTCTTGTGTCGAATCGCGACCAGCACGGAAGTTAGTACACCATTCCACAAAGCTGATTATCGACAGACATGCGCCCTATAAACGTTATGCTCTCTCGGATCTATGTCTATGGTGTTTCTCCTCATCAACCAAGGAAAGAATAACATCACGCTGGTTCTGTTTGGACGCATTTGGTAAGAAAGTCGCCATAGTTTACGTTTCCACATTGAGAGCATGCCGGAATGACACGAATGACATACTAATCCCTTGATTTCATATCAGTGCTTATTTAGCGGCGTCGGGGTCGCGCTACATTGCATAGCGCTGCAGCAGCGTCCTAAAAAGGAAACCTTTGCATCGCTCCTTGTAGTACTCCCTGGTCTGTGTTCTGATGTCGAGGCGGCGTTCTCCGTATCCCTACTCGGGATGAAGACTGCATTTCTCTGGTGGCGATACCTGCTGGCTTAGAGATGCTACAATAATGAAAGGAGCGGGTGCGATAGTTTCAATCACTTGCTTTGGTGAATCTTTGGTGAGGTGGCTACATTATTTCGGCACTGCTTGTTCACGATTGCTCCGCGATTACTCCGCGCGTCAGTATTCTTTCGCGCAATAAGATGGAAACTCGTAGATTGCTTCAACATGATTGAACTGAAGCTGATTATGAATTAGTATACTACCTTTTCAATTCGTCTTGCTACAGATTCAGAGTTGTCATCATCTTTCTAGTCATCGAAGAATTATTGCTTTGCATAAACTCGTATACTCTGATCGTAGTTTTCTGATTATTCGTTGGGAAACTGAATTGTATATCTGCTGCTGTGAGGGCCCATGTGAGTTACTTGTATTTGGTACAAAAATGATGTGATTATTAACTAACTTCATCTGCATTTATTCCCGTTCAAACCATATCATTCTTTGTTTGTTATGGTGCACGTTACACAACCGCCACTTTGTTGTGTATCGTGGATTCGCTTCACGGTCCAAGAATATTCTGGCGTATCGGGGATCACATACTGAGCTGCTGTCACAAAGCATCAGTAATAACTATCTTCCCTTTGCTTTCTATCAGGTTTCGGGTGCAGGTAAGTCAGGTCAAAGGGCGCTGTTTCGATGATTGATGATTGCTAAATATAGTGCGAAGTCGTCTCATACATTACTGTGATGCTAGATGGAAATGACATTCGGATATTATGTTATGATTCTGAGGGTTTAATTACTGTTTTGTGTTTGAAGACAATGATCACATTCGCACAGTTCGAAACTGTAATCAGAAAGGAAACACTCTTTCAGTTTTGAGTCATAGTCTTGCGTAATCACTACTTAACTTCATATTCAAATGATTGATAAGCCAAATTTTTTGTCGTATAGACTATGTTCTTCCGAGTTCAGCGTACGTCATTCGAACAAAAGTTGATTTATATTCGTGGGAAAAGCAATCTTCTTTTTTTTTTTAAATTGAGGGTACAAAGAGCAATGGACCGTCAGTAAGTGACAAGAAATTGTTTGTCTTAGAGACTGAGGAAGTATAATCTTAGGGGCAACCTACAATATTTTCAACGGTGTAACATGTGCGGAAAGGTGTTATTACAGTAAGAGGTTTTAGGAAAATAGAGCTTGTACTAAGATTTATCTGTTAGATCTCAAGGAATCTTGTCATGTGCTAAGATGTATATAACTTTTCAGATCATTTTCCGAGACTTAACTAAGTAATTGAAGTAATTGACAGCTCTCCGAAATAAAAAGTTCCATGTGTACTGACCCGGTAAAATCCCTCAATCGTTTATATTTACTTTTACTCCAGATTTGGAACGGAAATGGGGTTGTTCTGAATTAGAGTTACAAATCTTGTCTGGCGGTATATCTACAGCAGTCACTGCGGTTCTTCTGTGTACCCTGTATTCTCCGAACGACACAAAGAAACTGAACAGGGTAACGACGTTATTAGAAAGGAACTCGACGCTACCTTCTCTTCCTTCGTACTTTAGTCCGCCATTCAAAGGAGAGGCAGTCTGCGCTGTGTGTATGTGATTCAGTGGCAAAGGAAGAAGACCTGACTAACTCGCTCGAGATAGCATCATGAATTTCTCGGAAAAGGCAGCAAATAAACTCTTTTGTAGATAAATACGGCTACATCCCCTTATACTATTCCTAGAAATTCATATCTCAAACATTATTTCATTTTGGAGCTAATTTTTATGTCATGCACAACAATATCGTTGTAGCTTCATTTTTCAGAATCCGCGAAGAAAAGTCCGATACAGATTTTTAAAACATTACACTCTTCCTGCATACAATGCGAAATCGCATTCCTAATTTCGATAGTGTACACTCTTTCTGCCATTCATGACTTCCGATTGTCGTTCAGATATTTCCAGCTTCTCTCTTATCTCTATAGTACTAACTGGCATAGATAATGCCACATGAAAACTGTTGGGAGTTTTCGCTCAGCAGCGCTTCAGATATATATCCAGTACATCGCGTGATTACAACGAATTTTATATTACAATAGCTTTCTTTGTTCTTTTGGTTTCTGAGGCATTGAACTGAATGAAATAAATAAGTTCTGCTTCTCACCGTCTTCCCTATCATCACACCAGAAAAACTCACCGGATGATATGCTGCTCTCCGGACCATGGTGACGTCTGATTCTTCTTCAGGTACTGCAGGGATTCGATTGATGACTGAAATTAATTAATGAAGAGAACAGGAGGAGATTTTAGACCAGTAACAGACAAAAGAAAATCAGATATATTCTCGTAAACAGTGAGAGATTAGACGCAGATACAGACAGTAGCTAGCCAGTCCACAATTTCGCAGTACACAGGGGATCCGTACGCTTGTTGTGCTCCAAGCTACAACACACAAAAACGAACAAAGATAACGGTAACTACTCTTAACCCTAGAGAGCGCTTTGGTGCATCTTGGTAAAGACGAACTCTAGGATTCGAATCAAAAATTAAGATTAAAAGTCACGTGCAGAAACACGTTGCGAGCACACGGATAAGGACAGCACGACACAGACTTGGGAACTGACTGTAGTATCCCATCCTCGTCGCCACTGTAGAGTCATGGTCTTGTACCGCAGGAAAGCAAGGGAGAGGATGTTATAGGTGGGCAGTACCCTCTTTCTACAATACAAATGCACGGGTGGATTAATACAGGGTGTCCCAGCTATCTTGTCCACCCAAAATATCGCTGGAACAATAACAGCTATTGGAAAACGACTTTCACCGGTATCAATGTAGGGATGGGGCGCATGAATGTACATATTTGCAAACGTTCTAAAACGAAAGCATATGTGTTTTTTTAACACAAACTTATGTTTTTTTTAAATGGACTTCATACAGTTTTTCTTCAACAATCCATAGCATGACAAAGCACACACACAACGGCGTTGATTGCATCGAAATATTTCCATTACATCCCGAGAAACTGAGACGCGAAGTTGACGCTTGAAACAACCGACATGCGCTGCTAGCGCACGTCCTGAGGCTCAGGCGTGAATCCCATGCTGCCCGTAATCGCGATGTGATTGACATGCGTAATCACACTTCCATACTTATCAAGAGGTCCGAAACGAATAATACGGTCTGCTGCCATCAACTCTCATAAGCACATAATGGTTTCCCTCTATCGCATTTTACGTATCTACGTACACAATATGAACCAGTACCGATCGGAGTACACCCGTCAGGTTGTCTTCTTTATCCTGCACACCCAAAATAAGGTTTATCTAATGCGTTATATGACTCATTGTACTTGTCGCGCAGCGCCTGGCTCTATCTAGTCAAGTGTCCAACGTAGTTCCCACTACTGCCACAGTTACCACTTCGCCTTGTTTATGATTTGCGACCCATGCAAACTCCTGTACTCCACCACCCTCCGAGCATCCCATTTGTTGTTGCTTTGGCGTGCAGTACACCGCTTGCCTGTGTATGCATCAGAGTAATCTAGTGACGGCACGGAGGTAGTACACATTGTGAATAAACGTTTTTTTGTGGAACTTATACTGTACAGTATAATGTACACACATGAAGATATGGTAGAAATGCTGCTGATCTATGGAGAATGTACGTTGACGGGAAATACGTTATGAGATTGCTTGTTTGTTGATAGTACTGTTAGCGAACGTTATGATTATTAAGTTAATATATCTGTTTTCTACCCTACTCTACATACCTGTACTGTACCCTGTTGTAGGTGGACGAAATGCTGTTCAGGCAGAACGACTGTACAGAAGACGATTCCCTGACAACCATCGCCTTCGCGCCGGATGTTTGGTCGCCTCATATCTCGTCTACGTGAAACGAGAAGCTTAAATCCAAGACCTCGACATCGTCCTAGAACACGCACAGATGAACTTGCTGAAGTTCCTGTGCTCGCTACCATAGCTGTGAATCCTCAAATCAGCATACGTCAAATTGAACGTGAAGTTGGTGTGTCGAAATCAAGTGCACAGCGTATTCTTAAACGTCATAAATTTCATCTTTATCATGCTTATTTACACCAGGTTCTTCATGTAAATGACTTCCGCAATAGAATAACATTTTGTCGGTGGGATCAGCAAAACTTCTGACTAATCCTAATTTTTTGCAGACGTTCTCTTTACCGACGAGGCATCATTCTCCAACAAAGGAATTGTCAATATGAGGAATATGCATTAATGGTCCGCAGACAATCCAAAGTGGCTCCATCAGGTAGAGCATCATCGTCCGTGGAAAGATAATGTTTGGTGTGGGGTTATTGGAGATACCATTATCGGACTTTCTTTATAAATGGCATCCAAAATGGCAGACAATACTCTAGATTTATACGACACAATCTTCCTGTTCTCTTGGACACCGAACCTCTGAACCGGAGAATGGTCATGTGGTATCAGCATGACGGATACCCTGCACACAGGTGGATTGGACGAGGTGGCCCAGTTAGGTGGCCTGCCCGATCTCCGGACCTTACACCGCTGGATTATTTTCTTTGGGGAGCAGTGAAGGATTCTGTTTACCAACATGAACCAACAACACCAGAGGACATGAAGCAACGCATTATTGATGCTTGTACAGCCATCAAAGAGGAAACAGTAGCACGAAGTAGGGCATCCTTCATCCGCAGAGTGACCCTATGTATGCAAGCCAATGGGCATCACTTTCAGCATGAGATGTGAACGCTATGTTTAGTGTGTAGTGCTGGTATCACAGTGGAAGTTTCTACAAAGGGTCATTTTACCCAGTGACGTTGAGAAACATTTGTTTGCAACAATTTGTCATTTAACGCATTAGATAAACATAACATTGATAATTACGTGATAATAAAACTAATTGGTTAAACATGTTTACATTCATCTTCTATGTCCTAACTGAACTTACCAAATCAAAACATTTTTACCTAAACAACGGTAAAACTTTTAGTCCACTTGGTCGTTTCACTAAAACCATCAACATGAATTTTACTATTACGAGTGAATGATTAACTGTCACTTACGCTAGATCTAGAGTAAAGTAAAGTTTTAACCCTGAACGGCATTACCTTTTTAGTAACGGATTAACGATAAGCGAAGTTAACTTTGTGACTAACGTAGCGGTACACAGATATGTTACAGAACCGCATCACCCCTATACTATGGGATGAATACCTGCTGGGATGTACGACGTTAATGCAGGATGGCAGCAGACCGTATTATTCGTTTCGGACCTCTTGATAAGTATGGAAGTGAGATTACGCATGTCAATCACATCGCGATTACGGGCAGCATGGGATTCAAGCCTGAGCCTCAGGATGTGCGCTAGCAGCGCATGTCGGGTATTTCAAGCGTCAACTTCGCGTCTCAATATCTCGGGATGTAATGGGAATATTTCGATGCAATCAAACACCATTGTGTGTGTGCTTTGTCATGCTATGGACTGCTGAAGAAAAAATATAGGAGGTCCATTCAAAAAAAACATAAGTTTGTGTTAAAAAACACATATGCTTTCATTTTAGAATGTTTCCAAATATGTACATTCATGGGCACCAGCCTGCATTGATACCGGTGAAAGTCGTTTTCCAATAGCTGTTATTGTTCCAGAGATATTTTGGGTGGACAAGATAGTTGGGACACCCTGTATGTTTCTTCGTTTACATGTAGGTGGTTCTTAACTTGGCCGGTCGGGGGGGGGGGGGGCGGAGGGGGGGGGGGGGGGTGCGAGCTGTTCTAGGCGCTACAGTCTGGAACCGCGCGACCGCTACGGTCGCAGATTCTGATCCTGCCTCGGGCATGGCTGTGTGTGATGTCTTTAGGTTAGTTAGGTTTAAGTAGTTCTAAGTTCTAGGAGACTGGTGACCTCAGAAGTCAAGTCCCATAGTTCTCAGAGCTTATTTGACCATTTCTTAACTTGAATAGAGTCCATGTTGGTGGTACAAGCTCATCAGTAATAGTCCGCTGGCACACAATACGGGTAATCTTGCTATTACAGCTTTGGTCTCACTGCTGGTCCCGCTATGTACTGTCGTAACTTGCGATGTGAACTGAGTCCGCTCGGCAAGTAACTGACAGACGCCAATCTGGAACAGTGAGTCAGTGAGGCCCTCCGATCAGCGGCGGAGAACTAAATACTTGCTGTCGACAGGGCGTTGGTAGCGTGTTGCTTGCGGGTATATCTCTGGCCTCTCTCGTGGTAGACGCACTTCATCCAGCACCTGCTAACGATCTTCGATCGACGTCTATGCCGACCGGAGTGCTGGCGACAGCTTATGCCAGCACAGTAACCCTTTTGTGATTGATTCGACACATATGTCCCACTAAAGTGGTACGCAGTTCGAGAGTTCACACCTCTTTATCTCATGTCTGACAAGTACTAGCATGTAGCGAGACGCTTTCGGGATATAGGTGTTTCGTATGTGATAGTCATATTCAGATGTTACGTTGGATATCTGTGTGCGATATTTAATGTTTTTCATCGGCAGGAGAACAAATGTGTTTTTGCACTTATTTGATATACTTTATTCCACAATTGCCAACCTGAAAAAACCATCCTAAAATTAAAAATGATTCTATGAAAAGCCAATACAAAAATACTACTGATCATGGGATGGTTATATAGAAGGCCTGACCAATCAAATGGACCAGGATGTGTTTATAGGTGGCACAGTGCTTCAGTTTGTAAGTAGGCTGTTTAGGTTTTTTATTGGTAACGCCACATAGCGCTCTGTACGAAAATCACGGGCTGTGCCATGTGCAGTCTGTGGCTGGTTTGCATTGTTGTCTGCCATTGTAGTGTTGGGCAGCGGCAGCTGGATTTGAACAGCTCGTAGCGTTGCGCAGTTGGAGGTGAACCGCCAACAGTGGTGGATGTGGGGAGAGAGATGGCGGAGTTTTGAAATTTGTAAGAATTGATGTCATGAACTGATATACATATTATTATTATTAAGGTAAATACATTGTTTGTTCTCTATCAAAATATTTCATTTGCTAACTATGCCTATCAGTAGTTAGTGACTTCCGTAGTTTGAATCTTTTAGTTAGCTGGCAGTAGTGGCGCTCGCTGTATTGCAGTAGTTCGACTAACGAAGATTTTTGTGAGGTAAGTGATTTGTGAAAAGTATAGGTTAATGTTAGTCAGGGCCATTCTTTTGTAGGGATTATTGAAAGTCAGATTGCGTTGCGCTAAAAATATTGTGTATCAGTTTAAGCACAGTCGTGTATAATTTTTCAAAGGGGACGTTTCATATGTCTACCCTTAGCCGAGGATACCTCACTGGAGTCTTCTGATTTTTTCTTGTACTTTGTGTAATTAGTGTAGATTTTGTTTATTGCTAGCGCGTAATTGTAGAGAGAATCTCCTTTGTAGTTGTAGTCTTTCATTGTTGTACAGTAAAACAGTTGTGGCATGCATGTAGTTTTGCACGAAGTATTTCGCAGCTGCGCCTGCAATTAACGAGATTTATTTTCAGTGCTACGTTAATGTGTTCTCTTATTTTCGCTCTTCAAATTGTGCTTTTCTGTGTTATCGTGTGAAATATTGTGACAATAATGGCGTGTAAAAAACGAAATACTAGGCTCCAAAGTAAACTGAGAAATAACAGTGAAGACGAAATCAGTGTGTTAGCGCCACCATGTAATGAATTAACTAATGTTCAAAGTAGTAATTTGGTAATTGTGCATAGGGAAATGGAGCGGGCTGCAAATAATGGTGTAGGCAGTGAAACAATTAGTGAACAGGGAAGCATTAACGATCGATCGGTCGGCAACAGCTCGCCTCAGGATTACGAAATGACAGGACACAATCTTGCAAATACTGTAGATTCAGGTTTTGCGTCCTCACCGTTTTCTCAAATAAGTCAAGATACATTTTCTGTTTTTCAAACTGCGAATATTGCCGGTTCAAATACATAGCCGAATAGCACTGAGGAAAATGTTTCAGACACCAGTGCATTGTTATTACAATTAATGCAACAAATGGGACAAAAGCTTCAAAAGTTAGACACAATGGAACAAAATCACAGACAAACACAGCAACAGTTGGACACAATGGAACATAATCTTCAAAAGTTAGACACAATGGAACAAAATCTTCGGAAGTTAGACACCACACTTGAACAAACACGTGAAGATTTAACTACTGAGTTACATAACATTGAATCGAAATGTCAAAAAATCGGTAATGACGTAAAAACACAAATTTGTGAGCATTTTCAACCTATTTTTTCGCGGCATGAAAATGCATTACAGGATCACGAAGCAGCCATAAAAGAATTGCAAACTATTGTTCGTGAAAATCACGACACCTTGCAAGCTAAAATGGACTCAGTTGCATCCACCGATTCGGTTACGCAACTTGCAAGAACTCAGGAAAACTTAAAGGACACAGTAGATTCGATTTCAACACAAATGGACACTCTGAAACTTGGTTCAGAAAAACACACTGAGAAATGTGTTCACTATCGGAGAAAGTAGCCGAGCTTTCGGATCAGGTCACTAATTTATCTGCAAAGGTAGATGATGATCTGAATGACACAAGACTTGTAGATATCACTGACACAGAAGAGTATGAACAAATTAAGAAATTCAAACAGAATCAGAAGCAAATTAATACGCAATACAAAAGAGAAATCCGGGAAGTACAAGTTCAGTTGACGCAGGTAATACAAAAATTACATATTTCAGAGGACACTCGCGCTCCAACACGGGAAGAGGAACTTAGAAACACAGAAAAGCCACAAAATAATAACACAGGGCATTTCGGAAATCATGAAAGAAATTGGCAAGGTGCACCGAATTTTGAGATGGAACCGCCGACACGACGTAACAATGACCGATATGCTACTTACCGACACGATGATTTTGACTATAAGCTGTTCATTACTACACGTAAATTCAAAACATTTAAGAATTCTGGCAACGACATTCATCCACAAGCGTGGCTCCATCAATTCTCTCATTGTTTTCCTCCTAACTGGTCATTAGAGCACAGATTAGAATTTATGTGTGGCTACTTGGAGAATGAACCAGCTGTAAGAATGCGATCGGTCATTCACGATTGTCACAGTGAAGGAGAATTTTATCATGTCTTCCTCTCAGCATATTGGTCTCAAGCTACATAAGACCGAGTAAAACATAGCATAATGATGATGAAACACTTTGAACAATCTGAATTTTCCAGTCTTGTCAAATATTTTGAAGACATGTTGCATAAGAAACAATATCTTTCAAACCCATATAGCCCTTCAGAACTCATCCGCATTTGCCGGCCGAGGTGGTCTCGCGGTTCTAGGCGCGCAGTCCGGAACCGTGGGACTGCTACGGTCGCAGGTTCGAATCCTGCCTCGGGCATGGATGTGCGTGATGTCCTTAGGTTAGTTAAGTTTAAGTAGTTCTAAGTTCTAGGGGACTGATGACCACAGCAGTTGAGTCCCATAGTGCTCAGAACCATTTGAACCGCATTTGCATAATGAAATTGCCTGAACATTTAAGGAATATTATTTTGGCAGGGCGTTGCAAAGACGACATTGAAGCTTTTCAGGGACTCTTACAAGAATTAGAAATTGACACAGACAGTCGCGGGATGCGAAAACAGGAAAACAATCACTACAGTTCACATCCGTCACAATTCCGTGACGACAGAAACAATAACTGGACACGACAAGTCTATTCTTACAACGCAAATCGTGACCAAAACAGACACCACAGATATATGGCGGAGTAATAATAGTTACAGAGAAAGATCGCATTTCCGTAGTAATGACTATCACAGAGACAATCAGAGAAACAGACAATATGGAAACCAAAATAGTTATTATCAAGGTAGACAGAATAACTTAAGACGCAACGGTCCAGCGCGCAGTTACGATTCACGGAGAAATTCTCCACCACGTTACCGACAAGAAAGAAACTATGGAATCTACCGACATGACGACAGACGATATGATCGTAACGACAGACCTGAATTGCAGCAGAACTGGCGGGATTCAAACAGAGCAGGGCCCTCTCGACAAGGTGATTTTGTAGAAGTTAGGTCTCCTAATCCCAATAACGGCGCGCGCCAACAAAGAGAGAGACAATGACTCGCACCGCAGGCAGCCGCGTGCGCCGGCTGGCTCACAGAAAAATAACTTAGTCGCTAACCTTGAGAAAAATTCCAGTATTCTTTACCGACGTATAAAACATGATAATTGCTTTTCAGTTGACAGTCTGCGTACTAGGAAGAGTAAAGGTTTACACCACATTTCACATGTAAACCCGTTTATTGAAATATAATCTACTTTTTAACTTTGTCTTTGCCATAAAACATTTCACTTCACATTTCTAGTATGCTTTGTCACACTGAGAAACTGTTAACATGCAACAATGTTTTGAACTTAACTATCCAGTCTAGAACCTAGGGAATATTTTTGAACAGAAATTACGAATGCATTGTTATAGTGAACAGACGACACAGTGTTATTATTTGTACATTCTTGCTTGTTAGTTGCACGATTACGTAACGACTATAAGGCTTACATAATTAGAAGATATATTGTTAATGAGATTTTAATTGAACATTTTGGTTTGGTTGAAAAGAAGTTCTTTACTTGAAGTACTTTCTTTGAAATTAAAGATGACTTAGCATTTGGTTTCTTTGATAGCTACACGATTATATCACGTCGCTACTAATGTGTGGTACAATTTACATTGTGCTTTTGCAGTGTATCTGTTTTATGTTTTATATCTGCACAGTTTTTCTGAATTCTTCTGGAAAGGAATACATGTTTTACTAGTAACTTTGTGGTATAGCTACAACGAGACAGCCTTTTCTGTAGCACAACATTACGTTACAGTATAGTACTTTCTTGATACGGTAAGGTACGTAATAACTGCGATATCTATACGGAAAGCATTTCACTTTCGTTTATGATGAGGTAAGTACATTGACTTCTGTAGAACTTAGCTTTTGGAGGACGATAACTACGACACTTCCACAGAGATTATCTTGCAACAAGACGCACAGTTTAGCGCTACAGTACACGTATTTGAGTGATTAATTTTGTACTTATAACATTTATTTTTAAAGATATTTGAAATACAATGATACAAAGGTTTTCCGTGATACATTTCATTCAATTGCTGTAACCTGTAACATCTGAGGATATAATTACATTTATCCTCAGTACACGCCTACTTTGTGTACCATGTGTTTGGCAAGCACAAGAAGCCCTAGCTAATACGGTACTTGCTTATACAATTTTACACATCGGTACCATATTTCTCTAACACATAAATTACACAGCTACCTGATTATTTAACAGAGAAACCAACTTTTTTTTACTACGTCAGTGACAAATATTTACGCAGTTACACAGTTGAATAGCTTCACACTTATGAAATTGTATTTTGTCTGTACTTTGTGAACTGTTCATATTTTTTTGGAACCATTGTGATACTATGAGAGCTTTGAATGATGTATTTGGTATTTTTAAAGTACATTTGAGGTAGATGACACTTTTGCCATGAGCAGAGAATTTTTTTTAGGTTTTGAAATTATTGGAGGAAGCTACGACGATTTTGAGAATTTGACTGAGGTGTTATGTTGTTATTATTACGATGGCTATGTGTATTATGCTGTTTCGGTATGTTTATGATCAATAAGCTGATGCTGTATGAGTTATTTGATTATGCTACTATTTGTTATGATGAAATATTGAAGAAGTGTCGACGAATAAGGTAAGGAATAATGGGTAGTAGTTAGGGACTCTGGTTTGTGAAAAAGGATGTTGGAAACCGAGAATCGTACTTTAAGAGTTATGAAATGTGTGTATATGCGTGAATATATCACTATTCCGACGAAAATTTTTTGGACACTGTTATATTTATAGGATTTTATTTTCTACACATTTGTAACGCAAATTCTCAACCTGTTAAAATATTTTTATATGAGACTGTCACTGTAGCGGAAACTGCTGTAGTAAATATTTTGGTATGAAAGGTAAGTGATCGTGACGTAATGTGTTGTGAGCGTCCAGGTGTGCCAGCCGCCTTGAGAAAAAGTCATTAGTGTGTGCCTTTCAGAGGCACAGGTGGAGAAAAAAGGAGGCCATTATCCTCGCTATTGACATTCCTTTGTAGAAAGCATCGCAAAAACGACACACTCATTACTTGGAAAAGATACTTATTTACATCTGCACACCTGATAATGACAAGTGTCTTTCTACGAGAGTTGAGAGAATTTGTACTACCTTATGAAATGTCACATGACTATTGAATGATATTTTTATGCTTTGCCTTTCATAGTTGCTTGTTTCCTTTGAATTCTGTTTTCCAGCAGTGTTACAGCATTGGTTTTATAAAGTAAAATTAAATGCATTTGCTAATGTGAAAACTTTCTGTCAACAGATATGTTAAATAATAATTTTATGATCCACATTCTTCAAAAAAAAGGAGCACTTGGAAAGGAAAGAACAATAAGAAGGGACTTGTAACAGTAACTGCATATATAATTTTCTTTTCCAGTACTTGGTAATTTTTTTTAGAATTAGTTTTTGTAGTGCGCCACTTTAATTTCATAGACATTAAGATGTGAATATACATTTCCCTTATCTGCATTGTTGTCTTTAGTTTACTATTTTTTTCTGCTTGTGGGTTTGTCATGTTTAGATATAAGTTATTACATTTACTGCTGCTTGCTTTGCCAATTTCCATTTTTTTTGTCCTTGTTGTTTGTGTTAATTGTTTTGTGCTGCTGCATTGCGTCGTCCCTTAGTTTAGCATCTGAGCTCAGTAGGTTTAAGTTAGCTTAAAAGGGGGTAGACTATAAAAAAACTAACTATGATGAATTGTAAGAAAAGCATTGAGAAGCTATAAGAAAATGGTTTGGCCAAAAAAAAGTAGTGTACAGTGGAGAAAAACTATTTTTGAACGAGGATGTGAACAGAATACAGAAAGCATGCTTGGATAGGATTTTTTTTTTTTTTTTTTTTTTTGGCTGGAGCAAATGTTGAAATAAGAGGGACGATCTATGGAATGAAGTTTTGGGTTGGACTGCAGTACCAAATGTTACACTGAAAACAAACCCTGTCCTTTCCTTATGTTATCCCACTATGTGTTTGTGTACTCTTGTATATTTGTGTTTTTCCTGTCTATGTGTTTATTTGATATGAGTTATGTTGTGGAATTTTTCTAATAATACGTTACTTCCTTTGTAAAGATGCTTAGACATTATTTATTCTGTTTTCTTTTAATGCTCTTGTGTGAAGTTTATGTTTCAAAAATTATTCTGATCTTTTATGTATGTACTTATCTCATAATTTTTGTAACAATGATGTATTTGTTATTTCGATTCTTTTGTAAAGTCTGTTTTACTACAAATGTTATCTGTATTATTATGTTCTAATGATGTATTTTGTACCTTTGTAATTGTATTCTTATGTTATAAAATTGTAATTGACACCAGATCATCAAATTAAGTAACTTGTAAGTTACATTTCACAGCACAAGTTTCTGTTGGTCATAGTATATGGACAATATCTGAGAAGTAGGGACTGTTAGTGTTTGCATGTGTGTTAATAATTCAGCAAGGGACTGGATAACAGCATTGTTGGTTCTAAGGACAATTCCAAAAACTTTGTGAGTGCACAAGTGGTGGGTTATGGACTTGCTATATTCTCCACAAGACCCTTCGATGGTGATTGTGCACCTGCACAGTCGCAACAGTTGGCTGCTGGCCGTCTCTACGAGGAATGCACTGGGTCTGCACCTTTGATGACTCACTAATACCATAATCTCTACTAGCACTACAGTGGGTCTGCTCTGTGATGACCAACCTACCAATATTCTTCAAAACTTCGAGTGACTCTGCTGTGGGTTTGCTCTGTTGTGGCCCATTACCTGTATGCATGTCAAGAGTCAGCACTGTCTTTCCGTTGGAAGGACAACACTACTTCTTCAAGACTGCTTAGAAAGCCACTACTTCCGTGTGCATTTTCTTTTATTGCTCAGACATTGAGCAAAAACACTGCTATTTTACTGTGATGAACGATCAGGACTGTCTTTATGGACTGTGAGAAAATTTTAGCTTTTGATCAACATTGTATCGATAAGTGTGTGCATTTAGTTTCATTGTTATTGTAATGATGAAAAAATTTTTCAAATCTGTATTGGCCACTGCCCATAACAATTTGTAAATTTTTTTGTGGGGAGAATGGTGGCTATGTAAGTAGGCTGTTTAGGTTTTTTTATTGGTAACGCCACATGGCGCTCTGTATGAAAATCACTGGCTGTGCCATGTGCAGTCTGTGGCTGGTTTGCATTGTCGTCTGCCATTGTAGTGTTGGGCAGCGGCAGCTGGATGTGAACAGCTCGTAGCGTTGCGCAGTTGGAGGTGAACCGCCAACAGTGGTGGATGTGGGGAGAGAGATGGCGGAGTTTTGAAATTTGTAAGAATTGATGTCATGAACTGATATACATATTATTATTATTAAGGTAAATACATTGTTTGTTCTCTATCAAAATATTTCATTTGCTAACTATGCCTATCAGTAGTTAGTGACTTCCGTAGTTTGAATCTTTTAGTTAGCTGGCAGTAGTGGTGCTCGCTGTATTGCAGTAGTTCGAGTAACGAAGATTTTTGGTGAGGTAAGTGATTTGTGAAAGGTATAGGTTAATGTTAGTCAGTCTCATTATTTTGTAGGGATTATTGAAAGTCAGATTGCGTTGCGCTAAAAATATTGTGTGTCAATTTAAGCACAGTCGTGTATAATTTTTCGAAGGGGACGTTTCATAAGTTTAGCGAAAATTAGATCAAATCACAGTCTTCTGCATACAAAGAATGTCTGAAATAAAAAATTGTATACATCGTAGACACTGTTTGAAACATTAGTGGTCACGTAAGTAGTTCTGCTGGCTTGTACTTAATTTGTATGCAGTGGGCTACATATGCCCCTGGTAACTTAACAGAATGTAGAAAACATAGGTGTTTCGTATGTGAAAGCCATCTTATGTTGGGTACCTGTGTGCGATATTTAATGTTTTTTATTGCCAGGAGAATGTGGTTTTGTAGTTATTTGTTGTACTTTATTCCACAATTGCCAATCTGAAAAAATCATCCTAAAATTGAAAATGTATCTATGAAATGCCAATGTTCACACGAAAATATGGACCCAGTTAGGTTCGTTGGACATCGCGTGTCTCATTTCACCGATTTTCAAAATTGGTCAGACAAAAAAATTTTTGTAGTAGTAGTGTATTATTTATCACAAAGGATGACAGTTCTTGATCTTTTACTTTCAAATGCCGGCCGCGGTGGTCTAGCGGATCTAGGCGCGCAGTCCGCAACCGCGCGACTGCTACGGTCGCAGGTTCGAATCCTGCCTCGGGAATGGATGTGTGTGATGTGATGTCCTTAGGTTGGTCAGGTTTAAGTAGTTCTAAGTTCTAGGGGACTGATGACCACAGATGTTAAGCCCCATAGCGCTCAGAGCCATTTGAACCTTTACCATGAAAGGATTAACACTGATAAAACGGCGAGTCTGATTTCTCACGGTGCAAAAAACACGGCCAGCTTTGTCGTGAGGATTTTACCGCGATCCATACTAATATCATAAATGCGGAAGTGACTATGTGTTAAGTTTCACGACTAAACTGCTCGTTCGATTTTGATTACATGTGATACAGACATAGCCTGAACGTTGAGGAACAACATAGGTGACACCAGAAAGTGTGTAGTATAAGATTACATGTCGATTTGAAGCACATAACAGGAAATATCTAACAATAAATATGTAAATAATAAACAGAAGAAATATTGAAGTTAATTGATGAAAGGAGAAAATATAAAAATGCAGTAAATGAAGCAGGCAGAAAGAAATACAGACGTCTCAAAAATGAGATCGACAGGAAGTGCAAAATGGCTAAACAGGGATGGCTAGAGGACAAATGTAAGGATGTAGAGGCTTATCTCACTAGGGGTAAGATAGATACTACCTACAGGAAAATTAAAGACACCTTTGGAGATAAGTGAACAACTTATATGAACATCAAGAGCTCAGGTGGAAACCCAATTCTAAGCAAAGAAGGGAAAGCAGAAAGGTGGAAGGAGTATATAGAGGGTCTATACGAGGGCGATGTACTTGAGGACAATATTATGGAAATGGAAGAGAATGTAGATGAAGATGAAATGGGAGATACGATACTGCGTGAAGAGTTTGAGAGAGCACTGAAAGACCTGAGTCAAAACAAGGCCCCTGGAGTAGACAACATTCCATTGGAACTACTGACGGCCTTGGGAGAGCCAGTCCTGACAAAACTCTACCATCTGGTGAGCAAGATGTATGAGACAGGTGAAATACCCTCAGACTTCAAGAAGAATATAATAATTCCAATCCCAAAGAAAGCAGGTGTTGACAGATGTGAAAATTACCGAACTATCAGTTTAATAAGTCACAGCTGCAAAATACTGACGCGAATTCTTTACAGACGAATAGAAAAACTAGTAGAATCCGACCTCGGGTAAGATCAGTTTGGATTCCGTAGAAATGTTGGAACACGTGAGGCATTACTGACCTTACGACGTATCTTAGAAGCTAGATTAAGGAAGGGTAAATCTACGTTTCTAGCATTTGTAGACTTAGAGAAAGCTTTTGACAATGTTGACTGTAATACTCTCTTTCAAATTCTGAAGTTGGCAGGGGTAAAATACAGGGAGCGAAAGGCTATTTACAATTTGTACAGAAACCAGATGGCAGTTATAAGAGTCGAGGGACATGAAAGGGAAGCAGTGGTTGGGAAGGGAGTGAGACAGGGTTATAGCCTCTCCCCGATGTTATACAATCTGCATATTGAGCAAGCAGTGAAGGAAACAGAAGAAAAATTTGCAGTAGGTATTAAAATTCATGGAGAAGAAATAAAAACTTTGAGGTTTTCCGATGACATTGTAATTCTGTCAGAGATAGCAAAGGACTTGGAAGAGCAGTTGAACGGAATGGATAGTGTCTTGAAAGGAGGATATAAGATGAACACCAACAAAAGCAAAACGAGGATAATGGAATGTAGTCGAATTAAGTCGGGTGATGTTGAGGGTATGAGATTAGGAAATGAGACACCTAAAGTAGTAAAGGAGTTTTGCTCTTTGGGGAGCAAAATAACTGATGATGGTCGAAGTAGAGAGGATGTAAAATGTAGACTGGCAATGACAAGAAAAGCGTTTCTGAAGAAGAGAAATTTGTTAACATCGAGTATAGATTTAAGTGTCAGGAAGACGTTTCTGGAACTATTTGTATGGTGTGTAGCCATGTATGTAAGTGAAACATTGACGATAAATAGTTTGGACAAGAAGAGAATAGAAGCTCTCAAGATGTGATGCTACAGAAGAATGCTGAAGATTAGAAGGGTAGATCACATAACTAATGAGGAAGTATTGACTAGGATTGGGGAGAAGAGAAGTTTGTGGCACAACTTGACCAGAAGAAGGGATCGGTTGGTAGGACATGTTCTGAGGCATCAATTTAGTATTGGAGGGCAGCGTGGAGGGTAAAAATCGTAGAGGGAGACCAAGAGATGACTACACTACGCAGATTCAGAAGGATGTAGGTTGCAGTGGGTACTGGGAGATAAGAGGCTTGAACAGGATAGAGTAGCAAGGAGAGCTGCATCAAACCAGTCTCAGGACTGAAGAACACAACAACTACAAATGCTCTTTGTATGAGCTATTTATTCTATGACTTTTGAACTTTATTATAATTGTGAAAGAGTCTTACAGTTTCATACGTTACACACAATACGATTCAGTGTATTAATACAATGCTCATACAACCCTAAAAGTGTTTAATCCATACTTGCATCAGTCCCAAGCACTTCGTATTTTAGCCACTGAGTGTCACGCATCTCCTATAGCTTCTCAAACGTTTGAAAAGACACAACAGTGGCGTCATTGAAATTCTGTGAGCCAAACAGAGAGATATTGTACCGTTACAGGTAGAACGTTAAAGCCTGTACGCGACGATATGCGAGCACAGCTAACAGACAAATACGTGAGGGCAGCTAATATCACTGCACATACAAATACTATAAAATTGGGGCTGCTCCGAACTACAAACAATTTGTTTCTTTCGTCCTTAGGTAAACGCTATTTAATTATTTTAGGAGCACCACATGTTAATTTAGTACCGTCATCGCCAATTATCATAAAATAATATCTGCATGCGTCAATGGCTCGTGGTCTTGTGGTTAGCTTTACTGATCCTCCGGATTTTCTCCGCCATGGACTCTCTCTCCCCCTCCCCCCCCCCCCCCCAACTCTCTCTCTCTCTCTCTCTCTCTCTCTCTCTCTCTCTCTCTCTCTCTCTCTCTCTCTCTCTCTCTCTCCGTGTGTGTGTGTGTGTGTGTGTTTTTTTCTTATAATAAATATCAGTTACCGCATTGACGTCAAATGACTGGCACCAAGCAGGCAAAGATGCCAAACGGGGTTTCCTGACCAGTAAACTCAAGACCACATTTTAATGGCACGCAAGCGCAGCTGCGTGTAACAGCTGGAACATAGTGCTCACTCAGTCCTCAACATGTTTAATCGATACTTTCATAATAATAACATTAAACGCCAAACCAACGCTGTCGATTAAGTTTTCACAACTAAATCGCTGAACCGATTTCAATGAAATTTGGTATGGGGATACCTTGAACCCTGAAGAAGACTTTAAAATTGAAAACAAAAATCGACCACTAAAAGAAATCGACTCCTAAGAGGGCTATGCTGGGCTTGCCTCCGCGTCATGCGTTGGGGCAATTGTGTGTGTGTGTGTGTAGCATCGGGGAGGGGGGGGGGGAGCGGGGGGAGAGGGAGAGGCAGGGCCTCTGCATATCACGAGCTGTGCTTACTGGCATTACAGGACTACTGAAATTGAAATGCGAGCGCGGCTGCGGGTATCAGTTACTGACTCGATAAAAATTAAACTTCATTGTTCATCGTTGCTTCCCAGTCGTGGAAACGAACAAATCAATGGCAGAATAGCGGATACTACAGGGCCAACCGATGGCCACGCAGTAAATTCTACAACGTACTACAATGAACTGAGGCTATTAAGCACTGCAACGAAGTGAGCCCGAGAGGGCGACTCTCAGTAGTTTGGAAACTCGGGTCCTCTCGCACTTTACGTCCTCCGAGAACAAAAAGTCCCTGCTGCCAACATGAGTGGGTTGGCAGTGCCGACGGTCGCTTAGGCTTTGAGCCGAGGGGCTGTCCGACCCACATACGCACAGGTTAGCGTTACTGGGGTTGTGCCAGGCGTCTGGTCGTGGGATGGGCCAGCGTCCCTCCTCGCACCGTCGCCTTGGTTTGGATTTTAGCAAGCCAATTTGTTTCAAGTCATTTTTAGGAATTTATGAAGTAACTGACTGGTGATCACAGAAATTCCTGTGTACCCATCATTTGACAGTCATGTGCTCAGGCAAGCTATCTATAGTTAGAGACAGCTTGAGAAAATTACTTAATGTATAACCAAGCCAATTGAATTCACTGTCTTTTTAATAAATCTGAGTGTAGCCCTGTGCCTCCTACCATTGTGCATGTACTCTTATAAGTAACCTGAATCTATCAAATTCAAATGGTTCTGAGCACTATGGGACTTAGCATCTGAGGTCATCAGTCCCTTAGAACTTAGAACTACTTAAACCTAACTAACCTAAGGATATCACACACATCCATGCCCGAGGCAGGATTCGAAACTGCGACCGTAGCGGTCGCGCGGTTCCAGGCTGAAGAGCCTAGAACCGCTCGGTCACACCGGCCGACTCTTACTTTATAACGACGATTATTTCTCCCTATGTAGGTGGGCGCCAACTAAATATTTTCACACTTTGAGGAGAAAATTGGTGATTGAAATTTCATGAGAAGACCCTGACGCAACGAGAAACACCTTTGTTTTAATGACTGCCACCCCAATTCGCATATCATATCCATGGAACTCTCTCTCCTATGTCGCGACGATACGAAGAGAACTCCCCTTTGTTGTACTTTCCAATGTCATCTGTCAGTTCTATCTGATGCGGATCCCACACCGCACGGCAATACTCCAGCAGAGGGCGAACAAGGGTAGTGTAAGCAGTCTCTTTACAATATGACTGGCGGGTAATGGCACGTCTTCTGCGAGTTCACATACTCTGACAGACCGAAACAGGCCTTACCTGAAGAAACGAAAAACTGGGAATCCAAAAATCACGTTTCCACCTCACTCAGAAACAGCAGGTAGTACTCAACACTGGAAAGTAGCTCTGGACGTTTTAACTCAAGCACAACAGAAAATTTGTGAAATATACGGATTTTATTTATTCATGTCAGAACCATTACCAAGTTATGTATTACAGTGTGCAGGACACACACACATAACGTATATACAAAGAAACACAACACAGAATTGGAGATAACAGTACATCAAATACAAAAATAGGATATACATATTGTGGTTTTAAGCTAGAGCTAGACATTTCTTGTGCATAAATGTGTGACGCCAATTGTATTTGGGTTTGCTACCGTATGGTCCCCTACCGGGTGTTTCCGTAAGAACGTACAAAAATTTCACGACGTATAACATGCTCCACTGGACCATTCGAGGTAGGGAATCTGGTGAGGGAGAAGGCAGCTTAAGGAGGTAATAGGAATAAAATGAAATTATTTTGTACTTTTTTATTTACAATAGTTACAGTTAGCTGCAAATACCATCAGTAACGCAATGAACGTACCATTTGTACTGTAGCTTACAAAATGTGCTGATACTCATAGCCATCAACCTCAATGCAAGAATGACATCGGGAAGCAAGATTCTGACGCACCTTGGATAATACCCCCTTGATGTATATCGAATCACCATCACAGGAAGCTGCAATTCTGGTAACTAATTCCATTTCAGTATCCACAGGGGTTCATACACAAGTGAGTTTAGATATCCTCTTGGTTATTTCCTATGAGGATTCAGGTCAGGTGATATCGCAGGAGATGCAATTGGACCTTAGAAGGCCATGCAATTGGACCTTCCCTTCCAATCAAACGACCATGACATATAGCAATGAGATGGTTGCGAACATCTACTGTTAAGTGAGGCAGTGCACCGTCATGTTGTATCCACATCCTATCACGGACAGCCAAGGGTACTTTCTCCAACTCAGGTAGAACTCTTTACACTTGGCTCAACCACAGGTAGCCGTTCAGACGGTTAGGTAGAAGATATGGCCCAACGAGATTCTCACCTACAATGACGGCCCAGACATTCACAGCAAAACGTACTTGATGGTGTGACTCTACTACAGTGTGAGGGTTTTCCTCATCCCATGTATGGATGTTCCTGCAGTTAGAAATACCATCACGATCAAACGAGGCTTCTCAGCGAACAGCACGATTTGGAGGAAATCTCACAGACAAATCCATTGTTAGAGCAACCACTGACACAATGCAACCCTTGGTGCAAAGTAAGTCACAAGCATTGCATGGACTCTTCGTGGCTGCCACGGGTGCAATTGTTGTTCGTAGAGTACTCGCCACACGCTAGTACGACAGCGCCAATTTCACATGCAATACGATGAGTACTTGTAGTGGGATCCGCTGCAACACTTTACATCACCTCCTGTTCAAAATAGGGCGTGCGAGTGGCCCTTATGTTGCCATGTCTCTCGTTTCTTCTTTCCAATGAACCAATCTTCTGCATTCGTCGATCGAGAGATACAAACACTCATCGGAACGGATAATGCCTGTTAGGAAACCGTTCCCTGCACAGTCTTTCAGCAGCGAGAACATTGCAACGTTCTTCCTCATACACAAGGCACATGTTAGTGAGTTTTGCGGAACTATAGCGGTACTGATCCATCATGTTGTGCTGTACGTGTCTGAATAGCACTGAGTAATGAATGGGCCAGTCGTTGATAATAGCGCATTCTGTCATGGGACAATGTAAATACAACAGAGCCACCTTAAGGACAACTAAAGTAAACAAAACCTGCATCTTAACTTCTTAGTAATCAGGCTCGTCCTCATTGTTTACTTGCACGTATAGAGAATGTTCACGCAAATGGATAGCACAGTACATACAAAGCTGAATGCATGTCTGTTGTGAATAAGCTGGAAAACAGTAATGCTAGACAAACCTGTCTTCTTAGACCCAATGTTTACTACCTAAGATTGTTCAATGGAGTATTCTCCAAGTCCTGTTCCATTTATGCACTCTCTTATGTGAACACCCTGTATAGTCCATTTGGCGGAGCACTTTGGACGAGTGTACATATGGAGCGTGGTTCACAGTACTCCGCATTCGTGGAGCTTTGAGTCTCCGGCGTAGCCACATTTCTTAACAGTAACTCTCGATCTTGCGGTGTCCGTATGCAGACTGGATAGCACCTTCCAGGTTCCCCAGCTTTCATCGGATCCTGTTCCTCTTTCGGCTCCATCCACAGTTGATTTGAAATCTTCCTCAAGAGGTCCATTCTGGTTTTAGGTTCTGGAGAATCTGTTGTCGATATCAGGAAACTTCGTTACAGTTTTAATCGCTGGTGAGCTTGTTGGAGACCGTACACGAGGTGTCGCTCCGATCCTGCTGATTTAAGTCGTTCTTTAAATGCTGCTGCATCTACAGATGGCTGGAGGGGCGATGCCAGCTAGATGGTGGATGCAGTACATAAGTGTGAGCTTCAGACATTTTGTGATGACTCTGCTTCTCTAGATGAGGCCGTCATCGACCTGCTTTTCGTTTGCTGATCTGTACCAAACCGCGCACGTGTACTCGCTATACTCGCCGGCAGAGTGACAGGTTGGTTTTGGTTTTGTTTTGTTTTAGGGTACAAAAAAAAAGAACCGGTGTCGTACGCGCCCAAGTCAAAACTGTAGAACACAAAGACACACAGAAGTTAAATAAGACTATACGTCAGTCCCAATTGAATGGTTCTTGTTGTTGTCTTCAGTCCTGAGAATGGTTTGATGCAGCTCTCCATGCCACTCTATCCTGTGCAAGCCGCTTCATCTCTCAGTACCTACTGCAACCTACATCCTTCTGAATCTGCTTAGTGTATTCATCTCTTGGTCTCCCTCTACGATTTTTACCCTCCACGCTGCCCTCCAATGCTAAATTTGTGATCCCTTGATGCCTCAGAACATGTCCTAACAACCTATCCCTTCTTCTAGTCAAGTTGTGCCACAAACTTCTCTTCTCCCCAATCCTATTCAATACCTCCTCGTTAGTTATGTGATCTACCCATCTAATCTTCAGCATTCTTCTGTAGCACCACATTTCGAAAGCTTCTATTCTCTTCTTGTCCAAACTAGTTATCGTCCATGTTTCACTTCCATACATAGCTACACTCCATACAAATACTTTCAGAAACGACTTCCTGATGCATAAATCTATATTCGATATTAACAAATTTCTCTTCTTCATAAACGCTTTTCTTGTCATTGCCAGTCTACATTTTACATCCTCTCTACTTCGACCATCATCAGTTATTTTGCTCCCCAAATAGCAAAACTCCTTTACTACTTTAAGTGTCTCATTTCCTAATCTAATTCCCTCAGCATCACCCGATTTAATTAGACTACATTCAATTATCCTCGTTTTGCTTTTGTTGATGTTCATCTTATATCCTCCTTTCAAGACACTGTCCATTCCTTTCAACTGCTCTTCCAAGTCCTTTGCCGTCTCTGACAGAATTACAATGTCATCGGCGAACCTCAAAGTTTTTACTTCTTCTCCATGAATTTTAATACCTATTCCCAATTTTTTCTTTTGTTTCCTTTACTGCTTGCTCAATATACAGATTGAATAACATCGGGGAGAGGCTACAACCCTGTCTCATTCCTTTTCCAACCACTGCTTCCCTTCCATGCCCCTCGACTCTTATGACTGCCATCTGGTTTCTGTGCAGACTGTAAATAGCCTTTCGCTCCCTGTATTTTACCCCTGCCACCTTCAGAATTTGGAAGAGAGTATTCCAGTCAACATTGTCAAAAGCTTTCTCTAAGTCTACAAATGCTAGAAACGTAGGTTTGCCTTTTCTTAATATTTCTTCTAAGATAAGTCGTAAGGTCAGTATTGCCTCACGTGTTCCAAAATTTCTACGGAATCCAAACTGATCCTCCCCGACGTCGGCATCTACCAGTTTTTCCATTCGTCTATAAAGAATTCGCGTTAGTATTTTGCAGCTGTGTCTTATTAAACTGATAGTTCGGTAATTTTCACATCTGTCAGCACCTGCTTTCTTTGGGATTGGAATTATTATATTCTTCTTGAAGTCTGAGGGTATTTCGCCTGTCCCATACATCTTGCTCACCAGATGGTAGAGTTTTGTCAGAACTGGCTCTCCCAAGGACGTCAGTATCTCTAATGGAATGTTGTCTACTCCGGGGGCCTTGTTTCAACTCAGGTCTTTCAGTGCTCTGTCAAACTCTTCACGCAGTATCTTATCTCCCATTTCGTCTTCGTCTACATCCTCTTCCATTTCCATAATATTGTCCTCAAGTACAACGCCCTTTTATAAACCTTCTATATACTCGTTCCACCTTTCTGCCTTCCCTTCTTTGCTTAGAACTGGGTTGCCATCTGAGCTCTTGATATTCAGCACCTGGTTCTCTTCTCTCCAAAGGTCTCTTTAATTTTCCTGTAGGCAGTATCTAACTTACCCCTAGTGAGATAAGCTTCTACATCCTTACATTTGTCCTCTAGCCGTCCCTGCTTAGCCATTTTGCACTTCCTGACAATCTCATTTTTGAGACGTCTGTATTCCTTTCTGCCTGCTTCATTTACTGCATTTTTCTATTTTCTCCTTTCATCAATTAAATTCAATATTTCTTCTGTTACCCAAGGATTTCTAGCAGCCCTCGTCTTTTTACCTACTTTATCCTCTGCTGCCTTCACTACTTCATCCCTCAAAGCTACCCATTCTTCTTCTACTGTGTTTCTTTCCACCATTCCTGTCAATTGTTCCCTTATGCTCTCCTTGAAACTGTGTACAACCTCTGGTTCTTTCAGCTTGTCCAGATCCCATGTCTTTAAATTCCCACCTTTTTGCAGTTTCTTCAGTTTTAACCTACAGGTCATAACCAATAGATTGTGGTAAGAGTCCACATCTGCCCCTGGAAATGTCCTACAATTTAAAACCTGATTCCTAAATCTCTGTCTTACCATTATATAATCTATCTGATACCTTTTAGTATCTCCAGGATTCTTCCATGTATACAACCTTCTTTTATGATTCTTGAACCAAGTGTTAGCTATGATTAAGTTATGCTCTGTGCAAAATTCTACCAGAAGGCTTCCTCTTTCATTTCGTAGCCCCAATCCATAATCACCTACTATGTTTCCTTCTCTCCCTTTTCCTACTGACGAATTCCAGTCACCCATGACTATTAAATTTTCGTCTCCCTTCACTACCTGAATAATTTCTTTTATCTCATCATACATTTCATCAATTTCTTCATCATCTGCAGAGCTAGTTGGCATATAAACTTGTACTACTGTAGTAGGCATGGGATTTGTGTCTATCTTGGCCACAATAATGCGTTCACTATGCTGTTTGTAGTAGGTTACCCGCATTCCTATTTTCCTATTCATTATTAAACCTACTCCTGCATTACTCCTATTTGATTTTGTATTTATAACCCTGTAGTCACCTGACCAGAAGTCTTGTTCCTCCTGCCACCGAACTTCACTACCTGCCCGATTAAGGGATCTGACATTCCACGCTCCGATCCGTAGAACGCCAGTTTTCTTTCTCCTGATAACGACATCCTCCTGAGTAGTCCCCGCCCGAAGATCCGAATGGGGGACTATTTTACCTCCGAAATATTTTACCCATGAGGACGCCATCATCATTTAATCATACAGTAAAGCTGCATGTCCTCGGGAAAAATTACGGCTGTAGTTTCCCCTTGCTTTCAGCCGTTCGCAGTACCAGCACAGCAAGGCCGTTTTGGTTAATGTTGTAAGGCCAGATCAGTCAATCATCCAGACTGTTGCCCCTGCAACTACTGAAAAGGGTGCTGCCGCTCTTCAGGAACATATGTTTGTCTGGCCTCTCAACAGATACCTCCGTTGTGGTTGCACCTACGGTACGGCCATCTGTATCGCTGAGGCACGCAAGTCTCCCCACAAACGGCAAGGTCCATGGTTCATGGGGGGCCAATTGACATAAGACAACTAAAAACAGAGACATGGAGAAAGGGCTAAAAAGGACACCATACATAAACTGAGGTCTAAAACTAAAAATTAAATGACCTTAGCCGTATTGCTTTGGCGGATAGAAAGTAAAACGAGGTCGACAGCCTGCGCTTCATTTGCTAAAACGTCCGGTAACTCAAATGGCAAACCCAAACGGGAACGTAAACAGTTAAAAAAATGGGCATTCCTTCAGGAAGTGGTGACAGTTAAAACTTGGGCCAATGTGTAGAAAGTGGTGGGGTGGCACCACTTATCAGGTGACTATGGCTAAAAAGGCAGTGCCCAATACGCATCCTTGTTAAAATGCCCTCCTCCCGGTGGGAGGGCCGAGAGGAGGTCGTCTAAGCCGCTGGGAGAGGACTCAATTGAAAAGTCTGTGTCCCTGGATGCACTCCGTGGCCTGATACAGGGTGACGGGCTCGGCTGCAAGTACTGAGTAGTGTGCCGGAAGCCGGTATCGAAAGACACGGGCGGCAATGACGAAGGCACACCCGACCCCATGTACAGTCCGAGAGCCACCAATGTATACAAAGGTACTATCGCGAAGTTCCATGCGAAGCTCGTGAACCTGAAGGTGATAGAGCGAGGCTGCAGTAGTGTCCTCAAGAATCGAATGAAGTCCAAAGTTAACACGGGCCGCTCCACGAAGCCAAGATGGTGAAGGGTTCACACACATTGGGAAAGGAGAAATTAAGCCGCCGTAGCGAGTGACGAAAGCGGACTCCAGGACGTAGCAGAGAAGACGGACGCGCCTCATACTGCTGATCAAAGGAATCGAAGAAGGAGGCATACGGTAGGTGACCACGGATGGCAGTCAAACGGCATGCATACCTGCTGAAGAGAATGTCACAGTGGTAGGATATTGGTAGTTCACCAGCTACAGCATACAAACTCTCAATCGGTCTAGTGTAAAAGGCGCCAGAGGCCAAACGAATGCCATGAAGATGGATAGTGTTGAGACAGCGTGAGAGGGAAGAACGTGCAGACGCATAAACAAAGTACCAATAGTCGAGTTTCGAAAGGCCAAGCGACCGGTACAAACGGAGGAGGGTGGTTCGATCGGCACCCCAAGAAGTACCATCGAGGGCACGTAGGACACTGAGGAACCGCTGCCAGGTAAGATACATGGGAGGACCAAGAGAGTTTCCTATCGATCATGAGCCCCATGAATTTCGTAGTGTCAACGAAGGGAAGGGCAACAGGCCCAAGATGTAAAGATGGTCGGAAGAACCATTTGCGCTGCCAGGAATTCATACAGACGGTTTTGTCAGGGGAAAAACGAAAGCCATTGATGATGCTTCGACTCAAAGCTCTCTTAATTGCCAATCGCTCAGAAAAAAAGATTTGAGATTTCCTCGGACTTCGTTTCAGTTCTTCCTTTACGCGAACAATGTTTTCTGAAGTTCCATCCCAAACGTAGTAATACAGCGAAGTACTCGAAACAGACCATGTGGGAGACGCGTACGGGTGGACATGTGACAGCAACCGATTCGAGCACCGAAATCACGGTTTCCAACAATGTCTGTGATAGACAGATCTCCTGTTCATAACAAGGTTAACTGCGTGTCCGCATTACAAATATCTTCTTGGATAGTTCTATTTTACCTATCCTGTACATCAGCATGATGGGAATCCCGCAGACACTTCCGTCCAACAACCAAGTTCTCAGGAATGTGGTCACACATTTTCCAGATTCCATGAACGAACGTGCGAAGAGTTCTCTAAATCACGCGATCTTAATACCACAGTGAATGTGCAGGAGCGTTTGGAACAGCGGGTGGAACGTAGGGGTCACCATATCTGCAATACGGTAGCTCCGCGGGGTACAATTAGCTAGGATAATACGGTATTAGCGTGTTGTCCCCTGGAGGTGAGTAATTGTTTGTGCAGTATGATTATTAGCCGAAGGATACACAAAGTGAGACATAAAGGACGGACATTTAATATATAATCTCGTTATTTGTGCTTAGAAAAAAAAATTATTTTGACATTTTACAAAATCAATTCTTGAAAACATCTCCCAGGTGACGGCCGTTTTCAGCGATGCACTCACTTCTCAAGCCGATCTCGAAAGTTTGCATCCACTCTCTCCAACATTACTCTGTCTATTTGAACGACTTCCACACGAATTTATTCCTTCAGGTCTTCAAATCTACGTCATTAATACGCATGACTTGAGGTAACCGCTGAAAAAGTAGTCGCACATGGAGAGGTCTGGGGAACGAGGAGGACAACTGATGCCACCAAATCAGGAAACGACGCGACCACAACAGGAAGTCTCAGTAGCTTCCATCAACATTCTTTCAGTGTGAGCTGTGGTCCCGTCCTGCTGAAACCAAACTCGCCTGGTAGGAATACGCTTCTTTCTTAGTTCAAGAAGGAAGAATTCGGTGATAATTTGTCTATAACGTTCCGAGGTTACAGTTACGATGTTCCCACTAACGTCTTGGAAAAAGTGTGGACCAGTAACAACTCTACGGGTTACAGCACGCCAAAGAGTCACCTTGGGACTATGTAATGGTTTCTCATGCATTAGTTTCGGATTTTCAATGGCCCAGTAACGAAAGTTCTGCTGATTTACCGTGACATTCAAATGAAAATGAGCTTCATCACTCATAAACAAAATAATGTTATGTTGCTGAAGCATGGCCTCCAATTCTTGAGAAAAATTTAGCCATTGTACATAATCTCCTGGGTTCACTTGTCGCACCATGGACATTTTGTAGCGATGAAATCCTAGATCAATATGAAAAATACGCCTTACTGAACGATTACTGCACAATATCACGTAACAGATCGACGAGGACTATGCAGAATAGGTTGCTGACCTCTTTCAACATTTTATGCAGTGCATAATGAGCGAGGAGCCCCTAACGGTTTCCTATTCATCAGCCCAACGTAAAAAGGTGTTACGAGTGGGGACAGTGTCATATCTCACAAGATCGAAATGGCGTCGAAAATCCCGCTCGACTCCAAGGATAGACTCATTATTATACACAAAACTATCTTAACAAAACACACCATGTTGCACAGTCCACGGCTCCCTGATCTCAACTACATAAAGTGACTGTAGCTACCAAACACATGACCACTTCAGTCACCACACTTCCACTATCTGAGCCTGAATACTATCTGTGTTCTAAAAAGTCTGTCCTTTCTGCCCCACTCTGTACTTCAGTATATGAATAGGCAATGCACGTTACTTGAGTAGAAGTTTCGTGACCGAAACGAACTAATAAAATAAGTTTAGTTTTCATAATTTCACGCTTGCGTATGACGTTCGCAGTTCTGTTTCGTCTTCATTGTAGCATTAAGGTAAGTTAGATTAATTGCCTGATTGATTGAGGTGGGTATGAGGCTCAATGGCGAGGTCATTTACCTCATAATTATTGTGTGATGTCCTTAAGTTAGTTAGGTTTAAGTAGTTCTAAGTTCTAGGGGACTGATGACCATAGATGTTAAGTCCCATAGTGCTCAGAGCCATTTGAACCATTTGAACCTCATCATTCAAAAGTTACGAAGGTAGAGGTGTCTGTGAAAAGTGGGCGGATCCAGTCCAGAACTATGAAGTGAGGAAGCTAAGAACATACACAGTAGAATGCACTGAAGAGCAGGCCGAACCTAAGAACTGAAATAATAGCGGATAAAAGAGCGGTCTTTGCAAGGGGGAGTGTTCATGGGTCCTGGACCCACAAAATATGAAGAGAGGCTCTAATCATGACCACCTTGCCCCTGCTCCAGGAGGAAAGGAAGAAGGAAGACCTTATAACTGAAAATTAAAACCACTTTCACGAAGGAAACTGAGGAATCGTCTGCTAAGATTGAAGACAAGGAATCTGGAAGGCTGTACTTAGTACGAAGGGCAAAAAGAAAGGGACAATCTACAAATACGTGAGATACCGTCGATGTGGCTCCACAGCCACATTGTGGGGGTGGCTCATTACACAAGAAAAGCAGTGGGTGAGCCTAATACGACCGATACTTTGACGGTATAAGGCAGTGGACTCCTCCTGAGAAGAGTGGAAGGAAGAACACAAAACTGCAGTAGTCTCCAAGTTTGTGCGGAGTTCATTATTGCGAGCATTAAGCACCGGATGTCATTCCGCTTCTGGGCAAAGTGAGGTTTGATATACATCCTCATGTGTGCAGCTGGAGACATGAAGGGGAATGGGGGTAACTACCTGCTTCTCTAACCAAACGGTCAGCCAGTTAACTACCTGGGATGGCCACATGACTTGGGGCCCAGAGAAAGATAACTGAGCAGGCTGCACAGCCAAGGGCAGAGGGAGGTCTTGGATGGCAGAGACCAAAAGGTGACGAGAATAGCATGGGTCTATAGCCTGCAAAATGCTCATTGAGTAGGTACTGTGGAGGGAGGCCTGAGTAACAAAATAGAGGGCTCTGTTAATGGCTAGCAGCTTTGCTGTGATCACACTGCATGATCCCGGCAGTAATTGGTGTTCCATGCCAGTAGGAGACGAAAAAGCGCATCCCACCTGATCTATCGTTTTAGAACCATAAGTATACAGACGCATTCCAACCGCCAATCCCACCCGAGAGCGGGAGCGATTGCAAAGAGGACGGGGTACACAGGATGGTCAGAGAATCGTCGAATGACGATTAAGATCACTTTATATTTCATTATGATCAAACCGAGTTCGTTTTCCGAATCTGACGACATACACAAGTAGCACTGAAGCGTATTGTGGTCTGCGAGCGTAATCTTAATAGTCTGACTAATAATCACAGTACTTCTCAAGTCATATACTTAAACTCTTCTGTTAGACTAATTTTTAGTACCTTTAAACCTTTTCCTTTTCATTCGACTGCTACAAAGGATGAAGTGAATGGTAGTTAGCGTCATACAGGTTCCATTCATTTAATGTGCCGCCGCCTATGTCAGAGGTCAACGTGCAACAACGGCAGGGGGCAGCACTAGCAATGGAGCGTATATAAAGGGTGTCGGGGGGGGGGGGGGGGGTGAGAGGGACGCAAAACAGTGCAGTATTCATCGTAATGCGAAAATGGAGCGATTTATCGGTTATCCAAACGGGCATAGTCACTGGCATACGGACCAAGACTGGAATCATTTCTTAAGGCCTAAGTCCGTGAACTGTGTGTCGCCGTGGTTGAAGTATACCATGCACAGTAAAATGGCACTGTCGAAAACCGGCACCGAGGCAACTGTGGTACAGCTCGTGCCTTTCAGGTAACGAGGGTGAACGACGGCTGCGTAGATGCACACTGGTGAATACACTTACAACGTCTGAGCAACTGATCACCCAGACGAGCTAAGAGGCTACCAACAATGTCCCCTCAACGACCGTTCATCAAACATTGCTGCTTTTGGGTATCCGCAACTGGTCCCTGGTTCATACATCTACGCTGACTGTTGGTCAAGGCGACGGAGGTTGGAAGTTGCACGCCAGTACACCAACTAGACGTCCAATGAGTGGCGATAGGTGGAGATTTCAGATGAAAGATGGCCATTGGTGAGAAACCTCTGCAAGGAAACGCCCTGCAACAATCGTCGGAACGGTCCAGGCCGAAGAAGTGAGTGTTGTCTAGGGAATGTTTTCGTGGCAGTCTGTAGGTGATACCATCATTCTAGAAGGCATGATGGATCAACGACAGTATGTAACTATTCTTGAGGATGATGACCTTCGCTATATTCAGTTTAATTTTCCTTGGGACAATGACATCTATCAGCAGTACAATGCAACGTGTCACACAGCTCTCAGTGCATGTGCGTGGTTGGAAGAGCACCACGGTCAGTTTACCGTACCCCTCTCAAGGATTTAAACCAAATCACAATCTATTGGACCACCTCTATCAGGCCGTTGCGTGGTGGAACCTCAACCCTGAAACCTAGCAGGGCTGAACATGTCATGGGAGTCGTCATGGCTCAACATCTTTGTGGATACCTTCCTGAACCTCACTGATAATCTTCCTGCAATTCGACGTTGCAGAAAGAGTTTACTCAGGGTTTTTACACGTGGTCACGTTAACGTAACTGGATGGTGTACATCCTTCTGCAACCGTGCTACACTGATTAACTCCAGTGGAAGACTCTGCAGGAGAGACGCTCAGTAGCTCGGTACGCGCTTTTGTTAAAGTTTCGAGAACATACCTTCACCGAAGAGTCAAGCAGTATATGGCTCCCTCCTACGTATATCTCGCGAAGAGACCATGAGGATAAAATCAGAGAGATTATAGCCCACACAGAAGCATACCGACAATCCTTCTTTCCACGAACAATACGAGACTGGAATAGAAGGGAGAAGCGATTGAGGTACTCAGGGTACCCTCCGCCACACACCGCCAGGTGGCTTGCAGAGTATGGATGTAGATGTAGAACTCCGCTTGTTGTTATTTGAAACATGAAATTAACACATCTCTCTGACCTCTACAGATGCAATTTTAATTCATCGTAGGAATTTGCACAAAAAAAAGAAGAAAGAAAGAAAAAAATTGGCGAAATAATAGATGATTGAAAATATGGACATTCGTGGACCCCTCTTTTTTGGCCGAATAAGTACTAAACGTCAACGTTTACATAGTAGGCTAAGAGAATTCAATCTGTTTCAAGGGAGACCAAAAATCATTAAAATCGGATGGAAATGAGCGACGACAACCTTGGCGAAAAACATAGTTTTGAGAAAAACGTGTTTAAAGTGACAAAGCTTGAAACTTAGGGGATATCAATGATGCCTGGACCATAATAACTAACTATCACTATCGCCTGATATTGAGATTTCTTTATTGCCTTGCCAATTAGTGAGAAGCGTACAGAACAGAAAATAATGTGCTCAGTTTTAGGGTATTTTTAAAAGATGTCTTGTACTGTTCAAAAAGTTAATTACAAAAGCATTAGTTATCTAAGAATTCCTTGACAAACGATTACATTGCTGTGCTCCAACCTTTATTAACACAAGCGATTTCAGTTAATAGACAGTTCTGCGTTCAAGTTATCTGTTTTAACGAAAGACGCAATATCACTAAATACAGTATCACGAGATAGAGATACACACACGCGATACTAATAATTACAAGAATATAAAACCATTGTCAGTAATACATTACAAGAATATAAAACCAGTAATACATACACAGAATTAGGAATATGCTAGTAAAAAGAAATACAAGAACGAATTCTCTTGATTCTACGAAGTTTTCCCTTTTCTCTCTTTGGACCGTTGTTTTCAACCATTTAATTGTATGATATGTAAACTGTATAAGATAGAAACTGTAAAACATGTTACCTTCATAATATTGGACACAGAAATACATACGTAGTATAGTGAGATGTAGCTACGCGAATACTAACGCCCAGTACAAACAAAAATTGCCCTTTCGACTCCAGGTCTCCCTTCCCAGGCTCCTCTCCCGTGTATAGTGTAGGCCAATGGAGAAAATAATTGTCGTAACAAATAACAGTATCATACCTTCTACACAAAACACGGAAAGCTAATCTCATGACGAAAATATACATCTTTAGGCTAATTCTTTTAAGACATGCTCGAAGTGTTTACCGAAGCCACCCCACTTTAAACAGCCAAGTAGGCGGACATCTTTTTCTATTTAAATGTTTCCCATCGTCTATTATTTTCTTCTTAATTACAGGCGAAAATGTATTTTGCTTTCCAAAAAATTATTTTCTGTACCACATGTTTTTCTAATTGAAAACAGTTATGTAAATAAGGAGAGGGTAAATAACAGTACTGAGCGAAGTACAGAAAAAGGTGAAGAGTCCTCCTGTGCAGCTTCGTTACCATTTTTTAATAACAAATGAGTCAATATAGTTACCAAGCCAGTGGATCGCTCTGTAATGATAATAAACAAATAAATAAAATAAATAAAAATAGAAAGCCATATCCTACGTGCCGAAAGTATGCAGGTGTATAAGCAAAATCTGGGGACGTGGTTCCAAAAAAGGCTCGTTTCATATGTGATGTACAAATAAAATGTATCACATTAACGTCCTGCATTACCATCGTGGATAAAAAGCCGAGTAACCGCCTAAGGATCAAGTGTGAGTGTTTCGTCCGGCGGTTGTTGCTACACACTGTGTTTTCTGTTGCACTTTTGGTCTCTGCATATCACCCAGTTTTTTTTCGCTCTTTGGAAGGTATTTTCGTAGAAACAAAGTTAACTGTGATAATAAACCCAATAAACGAAAATTACAATAGTACTACATAACGTGACGCCGCAGCACACAGGTTGCTTATACGACAAGACTCATAAAATGTACCTGAATTACCAGCAAAATTTTATATACAAAGTTAGTCATCATCACGTCATAAGAAAATTTCTAGACTAATATACATAACATTATCATACCATGGCTTATCTACATGGCTTCTCTGCCAACCGCTTATGAGCCATTGAATGAAATACCAGCTAGTATCCACAACTTTAAGCCGTTATAGATATCCCGTAAAGCTCATTTAGATCGTTTGCCAAATTAATCAGTAATTAAAGTGGCAGTATAGCAGAAACCAGCTGTTCTTACAAACTGACAAAAACGCACACCAAATAGGAACCGTCTAAGCTAAAACTAGCCGAATCCTTCACGGAATAGACGCACCAATGTATTAAGGAGCTTAGCAGGTCTTCCACCTGCATACGTGAACAACCGCGTTTAATGTAACATCAACTGACGCTGGCTAACATTGGAAAAGAGAGACACTACCACTTTGAAGAAAGGATCGGGAAAGGTATTAATGTGATAAGTGTCTCATTAAACTAATATCGCACATGAACTGACTAAATGATACTAGTCGCGAGAACGTAATAAGAGAATTTGTGGAAGCCATGCAACGTGGCAATAACTACGCATTACCTGACTCTAAAGGGACATGGTCCAATGCTATGGGGTATCTTGTTATACCCATCGCAGCTAGGTAATGTGTAAGTAATAGCGTGTAGCATGACTTCCAGAAACGTTTTTGTTATATTCTTGCGACAGCTATGATCAGGTCTTTATCTATAGAGAAGACATACATTCTGTCTGTTCTATGCAGTCGTATTAAGCTCAGTCTGAAATGTCATAAAACATGAATAGATAACTCATATACATATTTAATCGATTTATAGATCCTAAGTTAAATGGGTCTCATAGAAGTAGAGTAAATAAAAATTGTGAAATATATTTTCATTTAAGGACTATCGGTAATAGAAGAAATCTCGTCTAAAACATATAAATGTAAAACACAATGAGATGCAGATGGTAAATACTCGTATTAGGTTATTGTAGCCGTGCATTATCAAATACAGTTACAATACACTTACAATATTCATTTACATTTAACAGTTTTTAGTCAGATTTTACGTAACAATCATGTTATCTGATATTATTCAGACCTAGACGTACTAAGAAATTCATCACTGATTAGCAGGAGCTGGTCACAAATAAATCCTTTAAGCTCCGCTTAAACTGTACTACATTATTAAATTTTTTGTGGCAACGTTATTAAAAGTCTGTGTTCCTGAATAATGGACACTTTTCTCGACGAAAGTGTGTCTTTAAGTCTTCATGAAGATTATTCTTATTTCGGTTTGAAAGAGAGATATGTTATGTACGACAAATTTCGTTAAGGAATAAATGAATGTCGAAAAGCAGTAGTTAGCACCTCAATTTCCCTCATCAGGCTTCCGCAGGATTTTCTTCAGTTCAAGGCAGGAATCATTGTTATTATGCACTTCTGGACTTTGGGAACTTTAGCTTGCCTTGAAGAGTTACCCAAAAAAATGGTTCAATATGACATACGAAATTAAAGTAACGAAGTTTCTTAGAGGTTTTATTATTATATCGCCTTTGCATTGCAAACAAAAAATTGTTTGGGCGCATCAGTATTTTTGTAGGAATATGCTTCCAACTGAATTTCTTACCAGACTGTAACTCCAAAAATTCAACACTGCCAACCCCGTCTATGCGTTTTTTGTCGTATGTTAGACACATACTGGAAGGAAATATAATTTCTTAACTGCGTGTAGTATGGTTTTTTAAATTTTTTTTAAGGCAAACAGAAATAACTTCTTATATTGAAGCAGAGTAATCAGCCCTTACATTACAGTGTCTAAAATGTGCTGGGTAGGGATTACTGTCTGTATTTATTATCAATAATAAAAGAAAAAAGCTTGTAGCAGTAAGTGTCAAACGACTTTTTTCTTTCACCTCATTAAGATTTATCGTGCAAACCATCCATGGTACATGAAACTATCTAACAACATTTACGATACTTCTCTCTTAATCTATAGTCCTGAGCGAGCAATAATGGTAAGTAATCATTCTCACAGGAATTAACGTAACTTACCTTCCGTCTGCCGACTGTTCTAGCCTGCGAAAGGAGGAGAAGGCAGTATCTCTCGGACCACCCGATCGTCTCGAGCTGATAGCTGTAACTGGCTCCGTTCGTATAGCTGTCCGTTGCTAAGCAACGTCTCTTTGGCTGACACGTCTGTTCTTTATTGTTGGCGCTTGTCGTTTACTCTTTACTGTTACAAGCAGGAGGAACGAACGCCTTAAACTTTTATTAATCAATGTGTTTGTGATTAATATCTATTACTAATATTATTCCACGTTCCAAGATTTGTGAATTACACTTTCTTACTGGCGCTTCTCAACCTGCAGATTGGTTTCTAGCCGGCCGCGGTGGCCGAGCGGTTGTAGGCGCTTCAGTCCGGAACCGCGCGACTGCTACGGTCGCAGGTTCGAACCCTGCCTCAGGCATGGACGTGTGTGATGTCCTTAGATTAGTTAGGTTCAAGTAGTTATAAGTTCTAGGGGACTGATGACCTCAGCTGTTAAGTCCCATAGAGCTCAGAGCCATCGGAACCATTGGTTTCTACACCGTAGTTCCTTGCATGGTCTTACTGCAAGCCCTTGTGCTCCTCCAACCTTACAATTGACTTAGTCAGTTAGTTATAGGGAGACTTTTCGCTTGATGTAAACAATCGTACGTGCAACTTGGCGTTTTCCACATAAACAACCGAGAAAAGCTGGAACTGTCGTAAATAATCGGTGGAGTGGCTTACTGTTAAACCCCGAGCATTTGCCTTTTTAGTCTGATAGTCAGTTAGTCACCGAGCCACACCAGCTAACTCATTAACAATCTTGAATATTACCATTCCACTGCTTATTCGCACCTTCCTTATTACACATGTACATCTGTACACCGAACGCGATCTTGTGGCGAGTACGTGCGAGTTTTGGCACCATCATTGTTCCGGTGTAGCCACAAGCGCCGGAACGAAGGCGAAGAACGGAAGACCAAAGAAGGCGTTGAAAAGACGTTGGCCAGTGGTGCGCAAAATAGGACCGCGCCATGCCAGGAACGACCTCTGCCAGGAGGGAACATAAGCGCTGCTCCTGCCAGACTTGGCGGCTCACAAGGAGACGGCACGACCGGGGGGTCGGGGATTTCTCCGAAATTTTGGGTGGTGGAAGAAGATTCCTAACATCTCACGTCGTTAAAGTATTAGAACGCACTACTCGGAAAATCCCGCGAAAAATCGGTCCGAAATTTCTTAGGTGACTTATGAGTAAATAATGTTAGTCCATTGGCGAGCCGCCGTCTGGCCTAAAAGGTTACGCCAGAGGTCTCGGGTTCGATTCGTCCCCTGGTACTTTTTTTCTTCTGTTTCATTTTATTTTCTTCTGTTTAAAGACAGCACGATTTACGAGAATAATCATGAGTCAAAAGGTTCCAGAATGAGATTTTCACTCTGCAGCGGAGTGTGCGCTGATATGAAACTTCCTGGCAGATTAAAACTGTGTGCCCGACCGAGACTCGAACTCGGGACCTTTGCCTTTCGCGGGCAAGTGCTCTACCAACTGAGCTACCGAAGCACGACTCACGCCCGGTACTCACAGCTTTACTTCTGCCAGTATCCGTCTCCTACCTTCCAAACTTTACAGAAGCTCTTCTGCGAAACTTGCAGAACTAGCACTCCTGAAAGAAAGGATACTGCGGAGACATGGCTTAGCCACAGCCTGGGGGATGTTTCCAGAATGAGATTTTCACTCTGCAACGGAATGTGCGCTGATATGAAACTTCTGTAAAGTTTGGAAGGTAGGAGACGGATACTGGCAGAAGTAAAGCTGTGAGTACCGGACGTGGGTCGTGCTTCGGTAGCTCAGTTGGTAGAGCACTTGCCCGCGAAAGGCAAAGGTCCCGAGTTCGAGCCTCGGTCGGGCACACAGTTTTAATCTGCCACGAAGTTTCATGTGGCTAAGCCATGTCTCCGCAGTATCCTTTCTTTCAGGAGTGCTAGTTCTGCAAGTTTCGCAGAAGAGCTTCTGTAAAGTTTGGAAGGTAGGAGACGGATACTGGCAGAAGTAAAGCTGTGAGTACCGGACGTGAGTCGTGCTTCGGTAGCTCAGTTGGTAGAGCATTTGCCCGCGAAAAGCAAAGGTCCCGAGTTCGAGTCTCGGTCGGGCACACAGTTTTAATCTGCCAGGAAGTTTCAGTCAAAAGGTTGCTTCACAAACACGACTGTTGATTCAAGGCCATATCCAAATGCAATTAAAGGGAGCGTAATTTTCAGTGTTGTGCCTGGCTGAGTACCAGTTCTTTTAGATTTAGACTAAATATATATAATCACTTGATTAAACTGGGTTTGGAAGAAGAAAATTTGGGTAATATTTGAAAATAGAAACAACTTCGTTAATGACATAAGGTGACTTTGTTAGTAATTTGATCTATACGATCTGAAATTTTCAGGGGAATTTCGTTTGCGTTTTCTTGTGGAAAGAGTCACTGAGATGCAAAATTGAATACTGAAAGGGGTATGTGGATGATGCGTAGTATTTTTGGGCAGGTACACAGACAAGAAAATACACTGCTACAACATTTGAACTCCCAGTCTAATAAAATTTAGCTCTCCATGGAGCTAAAAAGCTTTGCTATAAATTATTTGGATTCTGATATACAGATAAGCGCTAGGAGACACTTATTTAGCGTTTACAGAAAAACCACAGCTGCGAGTACAATAGTCTCTGAAACCTTCCGGCACCCCTCTTTCCTTCCATGGTGCATTGTCTCATATAGTTCCACAACCTGCATTTGCGTTTCAAACCGAATTATATACTATTAAAGTTATCGCTTCCAGTAATGTTTGAAGCTGTGCTATGGTAGGTAACATTCACCTAAAAAAGAAAATTCGTCGAATTAATCCACTTCTGTTCGCTGGTCAAAAGGAACTAGCCCCTAGTTACAAAAACTGGTGCACTGCCCAACATGTTGGGAAAATTACAGAAATCGCCTCAAAAACCGCAATGTCTCGCAAGTGCAGACCTGCATTTTACAATAACAGCAGTATATTCAAATTTTTATTTAATAGCAAAGACACCCTGCAACATTTGTCACAGGGTTTTGTGTATAAATTCACGTGGAAGTACTGTGGTGTAGTGTTTGTAGGCTAGTGAGGCAGCATTTTGACAATAATGCTATAAGAACGCAAGAGACCCTGGAGACTAAGTAAAACAGATTATATTTTTGCGGCAAATCTTTTAACAGAAAACCAACCATAACACGTGCAGTGTGAAGTTTTATAAACTACTGGGAAAAGCACAAAAACGAACTTACTGAAATATTTGAAATAATAAAATATTTTATTACAGTTATAAATTAAATTTTACTTTTCGTGCGCTGTTAGACTATACACATGTAAAACACTTTACTTTCCGTTTTCAATTAAACGAAGTTATTTCTGTGGATCACAAACATTGGCACTGCCCTTTATAAACGCTCTGTTAATGTCATCATACTTCGTACGTTCCGTACGAATAATATCTGTGTACGTCACACATCATATCATCTGTGTTTGCGACGGTGGCTTCAGACGTCGGAATCTGGTTGGTGACCAAATAGATTTTGCGTAACACAAGGAGAGTCATTCCTACTGAATAATGCTGTCACTTCTTGCCAGGCATCAACAGAAAATTCAGTTACTGAAGTTGATAATATATTATTAATTTCAAAAATTCTTCTTACTTTGACTCGACTGACTGCGCCGAAGTATTTTCGCGACCAACGTCGTTTGAATTAGCACTCTGATATGTGGTGTCATCAACGTCACACAACGCGACCTGTGCTCGTCACTAAGTATCAGGTGCTGTCGACCACTTAAATGAAGCCGTTCTCCACAAGGCTATTGATCACTACCAACTATGAGTTTTCCTGACATCCTTATTATTACTTGGGATGAAATTAATACTGGGAACAGGGAGCGTGCGTTAGGTTCCCTGACAGATATCCATCCCAGCAAATATATTTAGTTAGCTTGCATCAACTTCATCGGAAAATTACAATGAAAGTAATATGCTGTCAGAAATATTTTGCGCGCAATTGAAATCTAACTGAAATATTACGCAAATTTAGGGAATGTGCCAAACGCATTCCAATCTGGCAAAGTCAATATCGACTTCGCACCAGCAACTGCTCTGCTATCTGCGAATGTCCCTACATAATTAATGGAACACGCTCTTTTTCTTTGTAGAACAAAACTACGAGAAACAGAATAATTTTTCAAATTATCACCCAATAAATTAAAGTAGATGTTGTTGTGGTCTTCACTCCTGAGATTGGTTTGATGCAGCTCTCCATGCTACTCTATCCTGTGCAAGCTTCTTCAGCTCCCAGTACTTACTGCAACCTACATCCTTCTGAATCTGCTTAATGTATTCACCTCTTGGCCTCCCTCTACGATTTTTACCCTCCACGCTGCCCTCCAATGCTACATTTTGTGATCCCATGATGCGTCAGAACGTGTCCTACCAACTGATCCCTTCTTCTAGTTAAGTTGTGCCACAAACTCCTCTTCTCCCCAATTCTTTTCAATACCTCCTCATTAGTTATGTGATCTACCCATCTAATCTTCAGCATTCTTCTGTAGAACCACATTTCGAAAGTTTCTATTCTCTTCTTGTCCAAACTATTTATCGTCCATGTTTCACTTCCATACATGGCTACACTCCATACAAATACTTTTAGAAACGACTTCCAGACACTTAAATCTATACCCCATGTTAACAAATTTCTCTTCTTCAGAAACGCTTTCCTTGCCATTGACAGTCTACATTTTATATCTTCTCTACTTCGACCATCATCAGTTATTTTGCTCCCCAAATAGCAAAACTCCTTTACTACTTTCAGTGCCTCATTTCCTAATCTAATTCCCTCAGTATGACCAAACTTCATTCGACTGCATTCCGTTATCCTTGTTTAGCTTTTGTTGATGTTCATCTTATATCCTCCTTTCAAGACACTTTCCAAGTCCTTTGCTGTCTCTGACAGAATTACAATGTCATCGGCGAACCTCAAAGTTTTTATTTCTTCTCCGTGGATTTTAATACCTGCTCTGAATTTTTATTTTGTGTCCTTTACTGCTTGCTCAATATACAGATTGAATAACATCTGGGAGAGGCTACAACCCTGTATCACTTCCTTCCCAACCACTGCTTCCCTTTCGTGCCCCTCGACTCTTATAACTGCCATCTGGTTTCTGTACAAATTGTAAATAGCCTTTCGCTCCCTGTATTTTACCCCTGCCACCTTCAGAGTTTGAAAGAGAGTATTCCAGTCAACATTGTCAAAATCTTTCTCTAAGTCTACAAATGCTAGGAACGTACGTTTGCTTTTCCTTAATCTTTCTTCTACGATACGTCGTAGGGTCAGTATTGCCTCACGTGTTCCAATATTTCTACGGAATCCAAATTGATCCTCCCCGAGGTTGGCTTCTAGCAGTTTTTCCATTCGTCTGTAAAGAATTCGCTTTAGTATTTTGCAGCCATGACTTATTACATCTGCCAACACCTGCTTTCTTTGGGATTGGAATTATTATATTCTTCTTGAAGTCTGAGGGTATTTTACCTGTCTCATTCATCTTGCTCATCAGATGGTAGAGTTTTGTCAGGACTTGCTCTCCCAAGACCGTCAGTAGTTCTAATGGAATGTTGTCTACTCCCGGGGCCTTGTTTCGACTCAGGTCTTTCAGTGCTCTGTCAAACTCTTCACGCAGTATCGTATCTCCCATTTCATTTTCATCTACATTCTCCTCCATTTCCGTAATATTGTCCTCAAGTGCATCACCCCTGTATAGACCCTGTATATACGCCTTCCACCTTTCTGGTTTCCCTTCTTTGCTTAGAACTGGGTCCCCACCTGAGAGAAATCTGGAGAATGTGCTGGCCAGGGCAGCAGTCGAACACTTTCTGTATCCAGAAAGGCCCGTACAGGACCTGAAACATGCGGTCGTGCATTATCCTGCAGAAATGTAGGGTTTCGCAGGGATCGAATGAAGGGTAGAGCCAAGGGTCGTAACACATCTGAAATGTAACAATCACTGTTCAAAGTGCCGTCAATGTGAACAAGAGACGACCGAGACGTGTAACCAATGGCACCCCATATCATCACGCCGGGTGATACGCCAGTATGGCGATGACGAATACACGCTTCCAATGTGCGTTCACCGCGATGTCGCCAAACACGGATGCGACCATCATTATGCTGTAAACAGAAAATGGATTCATCCGAAAAAATGACGTTTTGCCATTTGTGCACCCAAGTTCGTCGTTGAGTACACCATCGCAGGCGCTCCTGTCTTTGATGCACCGTCAAGGGTAACCGCAGCCATAGTCTCCGAGCTCATTGTCCATGCTGCTGGAAACGTTGTCGAACTGTTCCTGCAGATGTTTGTTGTCTTGCAAACGTCCCCATCTGTTGATTCAGGGATCGAGACGTCGGTGCATGATCCGTTACATCCATGCAGATACGATGCCAGCCATCTCGACTACTAGTGATACGAGGCCGTTGGGATCCAGCACGGCGTTCCGTATTAGCCTCCTGAACCCACCGATTCCATATTCTGCTAACAGTCATTGGATCTCGACCAACGCGAGCAGCAATGTCGCGATACGATAAACCACAATCGCGATAGGCTACAATCCGACCTGTATCAAAGTCGGAAACGTGGTGGTACTCATTTCTTCTAGTTAAACGAGGCATCACAACAACGTTTCACGAGGCAACGCCGGTGAACTGCTGTTTCAGTATGAGAAATCGGTTGGAAAAGTTTCCCCATGTCAGCACGTTGTAGGAGTCGCTACGGGCGCGAGCCTTGTGGGAATGCTCTGTAAAGCTAATAATTTGCATGTCACAGAATCTTCTTCGTTTCGGTTGAATTTCGCGTCTGTAGTACGTCATCTTCCTGGTGTTGCAATTTTAATGACCAGTAGTGTACGTTTGACCATCTCTGCTTGAATATAATATTTTCTTACAAAACTTGAATTATTGATTGTGCGACTCCATGGCGTGTTGTGTGCACCACGACCAAATAGTTCATAGAATTGGAAGGAAAATCAGCATTCAACGTATTTTTTTTTTTTTTTATTGTCAGCAAAATCGATTTTCTGTCTCTTAGTGACCGTCCTCAAAGGAAGAAGTCAAAAATTTTCACATAACAGTGAGAGTATAAAACCGAAAATCACAACTACATCTGCATATGAACATAACAGTTGGTAGTAACATATCTGTAATATACAATTAAAATTGGTAGGCACTGGTATCAAGCTATAAGCTCAAGCTTAGAGTGGTCACATAAACTGAGGCCGCTGTTTACATGCACCTGTACAGCAGACCTGGGTGTGACAGAGCTTGGAACGCCCTCTATGTGACATGTGTCACGTGAAGACTTAATATTACTGGTTTTGCAATGTACTAACACAAAATACCTCTTGTGATTCGCGACCCATGAAGTAATTCAAATTTAAAATGTACGTAAAAAGCGTAGCAGACGAAGGGGGAAGGAAACATCTAAAATACACTGACGTATTGTTATTAAAAAAAACTTACAAAACATAATACAGATCGATATTAAGTTGTCAAAGTGCAGGACAAGTAAAAAAGAAAAGAATAATATGTGAATAACATGAAATGAGGTATAACACAGTTTTTTTTTAAAAAAAAAAACATAGTACCCAACATCTGGTGTGGGATGTTAGAAGTACAATGTTCGTGATTTACGTAAACTGTTACGTTAAGACTAAGGAGTCAAATATAAAAATAGTAATATTACGAAAATGCCATTACGTAATAATTAAAATACCTTGAAACATAATATTCATTATAAAAAAGTTTTGAAGGTGTACACAAATAATTTTGTTATCATATTTAACCGAAATTATGATGTTGATCTCGTTTGTCCCTTTGGACAAGCTAACATTATTATGACAATCCTTATACGCTTCCGCATAAGCAATGGGTCAGAACCCAAACATATATTACATCAAATATACGCGGTTGCTTAATGTAAAAGATAGCACCCTCAGTTTGGCGTGGGAAGTTAGAAGTATATCGTTCTTGATTTACGTAAAATATTACGTTAAAATTGAGGAGTGACATATATAAGAAATAGTAATAGTACGAAAAATGCCACTAAGTAACAATTCAAATACCATGAAACATTACAGGTATGTTCCTATCAACTGTTATGTTCATACTCAGATGTAGTTGTCATTTTCGGTTTTATAGTCTCTCATCGTTATGTGAAAATTTTTAACTTCTAGCACTGAGGATGGTCACTAAGCGACCGAAAATCGATTTTGCTGACAATAAAACAACAAAATACGGCCAATACTGATTTTCCTTCCAATTCTATAACTTGAATTAATTTACTTGACTCAGTTTACCAGTGTATTCATTTACCTTTCAAGTTTATCCCGGTTTTTCTCAAGATTTCGAATATACTGCACGATTTTACTTTGTCAGGCCCTTTTTCCACGTCGACAGATCCTATGAACGTGTCTTGATTTTTATTCAGTCTTGCTTCCATTATCAACCGCAAGGCCGCAAAATGAAATCGAATTGCAACTGTACTGCGATGAGGAGGTAGGACCAAACAGAGGAGCTGAGGTCAACATCGCAGATAAAAGAGGGGAGATAATTAAAGCGCGACGTCAGAGGGGACAATAGGGGTGGGAACAATGGGCGACCAGCAGGTGTGGCGCGGACAACAGCCGCACAAAGCGGCCAGCACGCGTGGCCGGCGACAAACGCGGCGCCGCCCGCAGCCAGCAGCGGCTGCCGCCCCCCGCATGGCGGCGCTCCGCCGCTCCCTGCAGGCACTGGGCGCCGACCTCACCGTCTGACCGCTGACGCCGTTGTCACCGCCACCCAACTGAGCAATTCAAAATGAGAAAAATCTAACGCCGTTTAGAACTAGAGGGATTCGCAGTGAAAGGTTCCTTCTGTTTAGTTATGCATCGTTACCTTTTGGTATCTCTCTTCCTCTGTTTCATTCTATGCTAGAGCGAGCCGGACGTGTGTGTGGTCAAGTCGCCTCATTGACACGTGCTTGCCCGCTTGATACGTTGCTCGGAAGGATTGAATTTAAGGGGCCGGCCGGACTTTTAGTTAAATGATCTGATGATTATTATGTTAATATTGCGCAACTGATAACGTGGGGGAGGGCTCAAACAACCAAGTGGGCAAGTCAGTAAAAGCCACGCTCTATCATGATCTATAAGGACGCCACTTTGTTGGGAACATTGCTCTCTACACACGACTGCGGTTTGTAATGGTCATTAAATTCTACATCTACATCTACATTTATACTCCGCAAGCCACCCAACGTTGTGTGGCGGAGGGCACTTTACGTGCCACTGTCATTAACTCCGTTTCCTGTTCCAGTCGCGTATCGTTCGCGGGAAGAACGACTGCCTGAAAGCCTCCGTGCGCTCTCGAATCTCTCTAATTTTACATTCGTGATCTGCTCGGGAGGTATAAGTAGGGGCTGGCTCTGAGCACTCTAGGACTTAACTTCTGAGGTCATCAGTCCCCTAGAACTTAGAACTACTTAAACCTAACTAACCTAAGGACATCACACACACCCATGCCCGAGGCAGGATTCGAACCTGCGACCGTATCGGTCGCGCGGTTCCAAACTGTAGTGCCTAGAACCGCTCGGCCACTCCGGCCGGCATAAATAGGGGGAAGCAATATATTCGATACCTCATCCAGAAACGCACCCTCTCGAAACCTGGCGAGCAAGCTACACAGCGATGCAGAGCGCCCCCTCTTGCAGAGTTTGCCACTTGAGTTTGCTAAACATCTCTGTAACGTTATCACGGTTACTAAATAACCCTTTGACGAAACGCGCCGCTCTTCTTTGGATCTTCTCTATCTCCTCCGTCAACCCGATCTGGTATGGATCCCACACTGATGAGCAATACTCAAGTGTAGGTCGAACGAGTGTTTTGTAAGCCACCTCCTTTGTTGATGGACTACATTTTCTAAGGACTCTCCCAATGAATCTCAACCTGGCACCCGCCTTACCAACAATTAATTTTATATGATCATTCCACTTCAAATCGTTCCGCACGCATGCTCCCAGATATTTTACAGAAGTAACTGCTACCAGTGTTTATTCCGCTATCATATAATCGTACAATAAAGGATCCTTTTTCTATGTATTCGCAATACATTACATTTGTCTATGTTAAGGGTCAGTTGCCACTCCCTGCACCAAGTGCCTATCCGCTGCAGATCTTCCTGCATTTCGCTACAATTTTCTAATGCTGCAACTTTTCTGTATACTACAGCACCATCCGCGAAAATCCGTATGGAACTTCCGACCCTATCTACTAGGTCATTTATATATAATGTGAAAAGCAATGGTCCCATAACACTCCTCTGTGGCACGCCAGAGGTTACTTTAACGTCTGTAGTCGTCTCTCCATTGATAACAACATGCTGTGTTCTGTTTGCTAAAAACGCTTCAATTCAGCCGCACAGCTGGTCTGATATTCCGTAGGCTCTTACTCTGTTTATCAGGCGACAGGACTGGGGTTTGTAATGACCACTAAACCCATGACATGCAGTTTATAGCTCATTTATTGTCTAGGTCCCAGATATCTTACAAACGTAATATGACATTTATTATCTACACTCCTGGAAATTGAAATAAGAACACCGTGAATTCATTGTCCCAGGAAGGGGAAACTTTATTGACACATTCCTGGGGTTAGATACATCCCATGGTCACACTGACAGAACCACAGGCACATAGACACAGGCAACAGAGCGTGCACAATGTCGGCACTAGTACAGTGTATATCCACCTTTCGCAGCAATGCAGGCTGCTATTCTCCCATGGAGACGATCGTAGAGATGCTGGATGTAGTCCTGTGGAACGGCTTGCCATGCCATTTCCACCTGGCGCCTCAGTTGGACCAGCGTTCGTGCTGGACGTGCAGACCGCGTGAGACGACGCTTCATCCAGTCCCAAACATGCTCAATGGGGGACAGCTCCGGAGATCTTGCTGGCCAGGGTAGTTGACTTACACCTTCTAGAGCACGTTGGGTGGCACGGGATACATGCGGACGTGCATTGTCCTGTTGGAACAGCAAGTTTCCTTGCCAGTCTAGGAATGGTAGAACGATGGGTTCGATGACGGTTTGGATGTACCGTGCACTATTCAGTGTCCCCTCGACGATCACCAGAGGTGTACGGCCAGTGTAGGAGATCGCTCCCCACACCATGATGCCGGGTTTTGGCCCTGTGTGCCTCGGTCGTATGCAGTCCTGATTGTGGCGCTCACCTGCACGGCGCCAAACACGCATACGACCATCATTGGCACCAAGGCAGAAGCGACTCTCATCGCTGAAGACGACACGTCTCCATTCGTCCCTCAATTCACGCCTGTCGCGACACCACTGGAGGCGGGCTGCACGATGTTGGAGCGTGAGCGGAAGACGGCCTAACGATGTGCGGGACCGTAGCCCAGCTTCATGGAGACGGTTGCGAATGGTCCTCGCCGATATCCCAGGAGCAACAGTGTTCCTAATTTGCTGGGAAGTGGCGGTGCGGTCCCCTACGGCACTGCGTAGGATCCTACGGTCTTGGCGTGCATCCGTGCGTCGCTGCGGTCCGGTCCCAGGTCGACAGGCACGTGCACCTTCCGCCTACCACTGGCGACAACATCGATGTACTGTGGAGACCTCACGCCCCACGTGTTGAGCGATTCGGCGGTACGTCCACCCGGCCTCCCGCATGCCCATTATACGCCTTCGCTCAAAGTCCGTCAACTGCACATACGGTTCACGTCCACGCTGTCGCGGCATGCTACCTGTGTTAAAGACTGCGATGGAGCTCCGTATGCCACGGCAAACTGGCTGACACTGACGGCGGCGGCGGTGCACAAATGCTGCGCAGCTAGCGCCATTCGACGGCCAACACCGCTGTGCCGTGCGTGTGATCATTGCTTGTACTCTGCCCTCTCGCAGTGTCCGGAGCAAGTATGGTGGGTCTGACACACCGGTGTCAATGTGTTCTTTTTTCCATTTCCAGGAGTGTATATTCCCCAAAGCTTACAAATTAAATAAATGCAGCAAGCAAAGTTAAATCAAATAACTTCTAGTTCTACCTCGCACTGAAGAAGCTGAAACTAACAGGCATCTCGTTTCTACTTAAGCAGTGGGAAAGAGGATGGGACTACGTTGATGCCCTTGTGGTCCTTCTGCTGAGACAGTGATCGAAATTCGCACCCAAGGTTACTATTAGGACCGAATAACAAAAATTCTCTTTGGCGGAAAAGCGGGGGAACAAAGCAGTCACGCCGGCCGGTCTAGCCGAGCGGTTCTAGGCGCTAGAGTGTGGAGCCGCACGACTGCTACGATCACAAGTTCGAATCCTGCCTCGGGCATGGATGTGTGTGATGTCCTTAGGTTAGTTAGGTTTAAGTAGTACTACGTTCTAGGGGACTGATGACCTCAGAAGTTAAGTCCCATAGTGCTCACAGCCATTTGAACCATTTTTGAAAACAGACACAAACATCTCCCATGTTTACTAAGATGGTATCTGTCCTTTCGGACATGTAAATGTGTGCCCCGACCGGGACTCGAAACCGGGATCTCCGGCTTACATGGCAGACGCTCTATCCATCTGAGCCACCGAGGACACAGAGGATAGCGCGACTGGAGGGATGTATCTCTGGCACGCTTCCCGCGAAACCCACATTCTCAACATATTGTCCCGCACTACATTCGTAGTGCCCACGCCCATTATACTTATTACTTGCGGTGCGTTGCCGATTCCCGTAAGAGTTCGGGAACTGTTTGTGCATTCGTACAGAAGAAGAAGATCGGGCACACATTTTCATCCGTCCCCTTTGACGCATGTCAACGCCTGTACGCAGCTAAGAGTGTTCATTTCATTGTAATCTCCCATATTCACAAAAGAAAGCAAACTCTTATAAAATAAAACATCCTGTGAAATACGGCAGACACAAATAATCAATTAACAGCACACGTAATCATCCTCACCTTAACTAATTTCAAAGAACGAACTGGTAGCTCGCTGGTAGTGCAATTCGGCACCACGTGGGTGACCCACACCAACAGCTAATTTCTTTGTACTCATCCCTCTGTTCGTTCTTGCTTTCTATACTTTACAAATATTCACACGCTCAACCTATTCTTTATCACAGTAGTTAGGACGTGCTGCTTGCAAATGGGGGCTAAAAAGAAACTATGAACGAAATTTATGAGATGGCCTAGAAAAATTTTACATCGCACACGCATCTGCTACCAGGTTTCACACGGAATCGTTATCCAAATTACTCAACAGCCGTTACGACCACTTGTTAACTAGGCGGGATGAGGCCCCCAGGTTATTTTAACATTGCAAAAAAAAATGCTGTTTCTAAAAGTGAAACTATACAGTTTTTTTAGAGCTATTGCTGCTCTCGTGTTCTGAAGGCACCAAGTGATTGCAGCACTATAAAGGGATAACGCGAGCCCCCATGCTCGCCTCTGAAAAAGAAACCCTAACTGAAAACTTTAATTGTAAAGGCAAATTTTCTAAAAAAATAAATGAATGGCCGTAACGACACGCTAACTATTTCAGTCCTGAAAAAGAGCAGATTAGTAACAGTGTAAAATATAATACCTCATCCCACGATGAAATTGGCGGCAAAGACGGAGATTGCCCTCGATTCCGTCCGCTCAGTTCAGCCACTACCCCAAGAGTGACTATATCATGGGGGCTCTCAACGGCCGTTCCCTTACATGGAGGGGAGGGGAACCTGTTGCCAATCCCGGACTACATCCTGGCAAACAGGTGCATCATCTCTGTCTTTACTCCAGGCTTAGGTTGCCACTAACCGACATACAGGGTGACCACATCTCGGCCTTGGTACTACCAACACACGAAATCTTAATACAAACCCCAAACTTAATCATGCCAAGGCAACGTAGTGGGATTAGGGAAAGGAAGTGCTTTTATGTATTTATGAATTGAATTTAATAAACAGGTAGTCGTCTTCTTCACTCGAGATATCACACTATTTAAACTAAAAAAAAATTTGAACGTATAATGCAACCAAAACTAATTGTAATGAGATGGAACAAACTGTTCCCTCTCAGCAGTTAAAATTGAAACCCCATTTGCGATGATGAGCCAAAACATTATGACCACCTGCTTCACAGCTTGTTTGTTCGTCGTTGGAAACGGAATACAGCCCTTATTCTGCGTATCAGGGAATCGACATTTTGTTGGTAGTTTTGTGCAGGTATGTGGCTTTAGTCGCCTACGCGAAGGTCGTATAATTGACGTAAATAACGGGTCGCTGATTTGCGTACGAGGTGATGGCGCCGGTTAGTGACCCAGATGAGGTCCATACGATTTACGTCGGATGAATTTGGTCGCCGAGACGTCAACGTGAGCTCTCTATAATGCCCCTCAAACCATTGTAACATGGTCCTGGCAACGAGACACAGTCACACTGAAGGGTCGAAGAAACTGGTATAGGCAAGCGTATTCAGATACAGAGATATGTAAACATGCTGAATACGGCACTGCGGTCGGCAAAGCCTATATAAGACGACGAGTGTCTGGCGCAGTTGTCAGACGGCTACTGCTCCTACAATGGCAGATTATCAAAATGTAAGTGAGTTTGGACGTTGTGTTATAGTCAGTGCACGAGCGATGGGACACAGCATTTCCGAGGTAGGGATAGTGGCGATTTTCCCGTACGACCACTTCACGTATGTGCCCTGAATGTCAGGAATCCGGTAAAACATCAAATCTCCGACATCTGTGCGGCCAGAGAAAAAACCTCCAATAACGAGACCAACGACAACTAAAGAGAATCGTTCAAAGTGACATAAGTGCAACCCCTCTGCAAATTGCTGTAGATTTCGTGCTGGGCCATCAACAAGTGTGAGCGCGCGAACCATTCAACGAAACATCATCGATATGGGCTTTCTGAACCAAACACCCACTCGTGTATCCTTGATGACTGTCTGACACAATGCTTTACGCCTCGCCTGGGCCCGACAACACCGACATTGGACTTTTGACGGCTAGCAACATGTTGCCGGGTCGGATGAGTCTCCTTTCAAACTGTATCGAACCGATAGATCTTTTCAGATATGGAGTCAACCTCACGAATCCATGAACCCTGCATGTCAGCAGGGGACTGTTCAAGCTGGCGGAGACTCTGTACTGGTGTCGGGCGTGTGGAGTTGGAGTGATATGGGACCTGTGAGAAGTCTAGATACGACTCTGACAGGTGACACGTACATAAGTATCCTGTCTGATCAACTGCATCCATTCGTGTCCATTGTGCGTTCCGTGGCCGAGCGGTTTTAGGTGCTTGTCTGAAACCGTGCGACCTCTACGGTCGCAGGTTCGAATCCTGCCTCGGACATGGATGTGTGTGATGTCCTTAGGTTAGTTCGGTTTAAGTGGTTCTAAGTTCTAGGGGACTGATGACCTCAGGTGACCGTCAGGTGGCTTGCCGAGTATGGATGTAAATGTTAAGTTCCATAGTGCTCAGAGCCCTTTGAACCATTGTGCGTTCCAACGGACTTGGGCAATTCCAGCAGGACAATGGAACACCCCGCAAGTCCAGAAATGCTACAAAGTTACTCCAAGAACACTCTTCTGTGCCTAAACACTTCCGATGCCCTCCAAACTCCCAGGACATGAACAGTATTGATCATATCTGGGATGCCTTGCAACGTGCTGTTCGGAAGAAATCTCGACTCCCTCGTACTCCTCGGATTTATGGGCAGCCTAGCAGGACTCATGCTGTCAGTTCACTCCAGAACTGCTTTAGACATTAGTCGAGTTGCGACACTTCCGTGAGCTAGCGGGAGCCCTTCACGATATTAGGCACGTGTACCAGTCCTTTGGCTCTTGAGTTATTCTGCTGAAAGACGACATCGCCGTCGAGAAAAACCTCAAGCGTGAAAGCATGCAGGTGGTTCGCAGCTGTCAGCGTGACTTCGAATACTACTTCAAGTCCAATGCAAGCGCAGGAGAATGCCTCCCACAGCATATTACGGCTCCCCACAGGTCGTGTCCGTGGCACGCTGCACGTTTGGAGCCCTGGTTCACCTCGACGACATCGTTCTTGGAGACGACCATCGGCCTAATGTAGCAAAACTTTAGTTCACCTGAAGAGCCGACACGTTTTCATTGATTGACGATCTAATCGCAATAGTTTCTTGCCCACTGCAATCGTAATTGATGATGTCGTTGGGTTAGCATGTGGCCGCATAGGGGTCGTCTGCTGCGGAGTTCCATGTTCAACAATGTACGGCGTACGGTGTTATTCTGAACACCAGCATTGTGCTCTTTCGGCAGAGATGCCACAAATCACAACCTATCCTACTTTACAGAGCAAACAAGCCTCCCAACCCCACATTTCGTGATGAGTCGTGAACGTCCAACCATTTAGCGTCCAATGGTAGTTTCACTACCCTTCTATCTCTTTCCGTAGATGCTCACGACAGTAGCACGTAAATACTCGACCAGCTTCGCCGATTCCGGGCTACTCGTTCACAATTTATAATAATAAGCTGACCTTTGTCAAACTCGCTTATCTGAATGAATTTCCTCATTTGCAGCTAATATCATTCAGAAGGACATTCCCTGTACGTGTCTGCTCCACTTTCGTACCTTTGTTGTCGCGTCCCGTGCACGCAACGCCATCAGGAGGCATCCAACGTCTGGGTGAGCAGTGATTATAATGTTTTGGCTGTTCAGTGTGGATGGCGCACCAGAAACACAACACTACCGTGAACTGAAACGCCGACGAACGCATGTCGGTATTCGTCGCCGAAGGAGACTACGATGTACAGGGTGTTTCAGCGTAGCGGTTACAACTTTCAGGTGTGTGTGTGTGTGTGTGTGTGTGTGTGTGTGTGTGTGTGTGAGAGAGAGAGAGAGAGAGAGAGAGAGAGAGAGAGAGAGAAAATGGCTCTGAGCCCTATGGGACTTAACATCTGTGGTCATTAGTCCCCTAGAACTTAGAACTTCTTAAACCTAACTAACCTAAGGCCATCACACACGCATCCATTCCCGAGGCAGGATTCGTACCTGCGACCGTAGGTTCCGGACTGAGCGCCTTAACCGTGAGACCACCGCGGCCGGCAGAGAGAGAGACAGAGAAAGAGAGAGAGACAGAGAGATAGAGAGAGAGGGAGTACGCCTAGACGATGGAAAACAAAACAGCTAGAAATAGCAAGATATGGTCGGAAACGCTTTCTTGGCGCAGTAGTTGGACTGGCTGGAGTTGACCCTAAAGCAGCTTTTGAGCGGTAGGATTGTGTAGGAAGGCCAGAAAGCAGCGTTCACAGCTGAAAACACGCACAATCTTTCATTTAAATAAAAGCCAACGATGTTGTGACGTCAGTAAAATAGCTTTTACAAACGAGTAAGAAATTGAACAGCTAGTCGAATATTAACGAGGACATGAGATTAGCAGTTGGCGTGAGCAAAAGATGTTTTAAACACTTAAGAAAGTAAGCAATCCATCAGACATTAATAGGTACTTGAAGTCAGCCAAGTTGCATATTGATACTCAAAACTTTAACAAACCAAATGGTTCAAATGGCTCTGAGCACAATGGGACTTCTGAGGTTATCAGCCCCTTAGAACTTAGAACTATTTAAACCTAAGTAACCTAAGGACATCACACACATCCATGCCCGAGGCAGGATTAGAACCTGCGACCGTAGTGGTCGCGCGGTTCCAGACTGTAGCGCCTAGAACCGCTCGGCTACTCCGGCCGGCCAAAACTTTAACATCTACAGAAATTTTTCAACTGACTTTTAAGTTTAATATTGTACCTTCCCGTCTCCTGTATACCTCTTTTGTTAATGATAACCTTCCCTTTTACAATAAACTATGAAACCTTCCCTTAGGATTTCTATCTCTTGCTTAATAATAACAAATGAAATCTTCCCTTTGAAATTTAGTCTCTTTCTCAATCTTCGCATACAAATTTAATTGCTTCTTATTAAAAGAGATTTTCTGATTATTTCGACGAAACATAGAATGTGTCGTCGTCGTGGCCCTCAGTCGTTACCTGCAATAACCCAAAACTGTACCTTACCTTTTTTACTGTTACTGGATCGCTATCTAACTGCTACATCGAACTGCGACATGAATATATTTATTCTGTTTTACTATACTCTATTAGCTGCTGGTGGGCTGTCATAATAAGTGGCTGTATTTATTACCAAATATGACTTTATTCTTTATTAGCAAAGCTGACGTTATTCTTTAATTAATGTGACTGAAGTTAAGTAATTCATAGTTACACTTTTTCTTGACAACAATAAAATTTTTGCAAAGTTTTATGTTGATGGCTTTTGGGATGAATTATAATCAGTAATGCAACATTGCTGGAAAAAAATTAATTATATTCTGAAAACGATTCTTCAAATATTTGCTGTTGATAATGAAACGATTTTGCAAACTTTCAAATGGGACTTACTTTTACAATAATCTTACAACTAGGTTTGCGCAAACATACCTTCAGTAGTCTTGAGTTTCGCAAAGAAAATAAATCAATAATATTAGTTCCTCTTATGATAATAGTTGATGTCTCTGTACATCCGTTTATAATCTCTTGTAAATCATAGTTGGTGGCTGGCAGGCACACCGTTCCTCTCAACCTCTCGCTTCAGACCTGCTACCAACTCGCTTCACATCTCGCTTACTACTGACTTCCTACGAACGCTATAGTGCGGTCTCTCCCGCCAATAATGCTTTCTGGTGCAGAAAATCCCTGCTACCATTACAAAATGTATCAATGCGCGGTCTTTCCCGCTCTTTTCTTAAAATGTATCCGTACGCGGTTTCTCCCGCTCTTATTAAAATTATATCAACAATACTTTGGTGCAGATATTCCCTGCTACCACAATTATTTCTAACATGACAAATATTAATTATTCCTACTTAATCCTATTAATAAAATATAAACATCTCTCATAAATTGTGATTTGACAATAGAAATATACACGTCTTACAATATCATAACTGACTGCAGCGGATTTGGCAAAAATTAACAGTAGCCAAACAAGCGACGCGTCACGTTCTTTGGCGACGTATGTTCAAACCGGGAGAAGATAGACTGATACAATTCAGACCCGAGACAGGCCAGATAGCCCGACGGACGCGTGCAAACTCGTCGCTCAGGGACGTGCTGGTGGGTAGGGCGGGTCACGTACGGCGTGAACAAAAACAGACTGACAACTTACCTTTGAAAACTAGCAGCACAGCACTGCTTTACAAAAGGCGCCAGATATTTCACTACATTAGTATTTAAGAGCCAAACATAAACTACATTACGACTACATAAAAAACAAAAAACATCCGCCCAATTATAGACTATGGAGATAACCAACAAAGCACGTAACGACTGGGTATCTACATCTACATCCATACTCCGCAAGCCACCTGACGGTGTGTGGCGGAGGGTACCCTGAGTACCTCTATCGGTTTTCCCTTCTATTCCAGTCTCATATTGTTCGTGGAAAGAAGGATTGTCGGTATGCTTCTGTGTGGGCTCTAATCTCTCTGATTTTATCCTGATGGTCTCTTCGCGAGATATACGTAGGAGGGAGCAATATACTGCTTGACTCTTCGGTGAAGGTATGTTCTCGAAACTTCAACAAAAGCCCGTACCGAGCTACTGAGCGTCTCTACTGCAGAGTCTTCCACTGGAGTTTATCTATCATCTCCGTAACGCTTTCGCGATTACTAAATGATCCTGTAACGAAGCGCGCTGCTCTCCCTTGGATCTTCTCTATCTCTTCTATCAACCCTATCTGGTACGGATCCCACACTGTTGAGCAGTATTCAAGCAGTGGGCGAACAAGCGTACTGTAACCTACTTCCTTTGTTTTCCGATTGCATTTACTTAGGATTCTTCCAATGAATCTCAGTCTGGCATCTGCTTTACCGACGATTAACTTTATATGATCATTCCATTTTAAATCACTCCTAATGCGTACTCCCAAATAATTTATGGAATTAATTGCTTCCAGTTGCTGACCTGCTATTTTGTAGCTAAATGATAAGGGATCTATCTTTCTATGTATTCGCAGCACATTACACTTGTCTACATTGAGATTCAATTGCCATTCCCTGCACCATGCGTCAATTCGCTGCAGATCCTCCTGCATGTCAGTACAATTTTTCATTGTTGCAACCTCTCGATACACCACACCATCATCTGCAAAAAGCCTCAGTGAACTTCCGATGTCATCCACCATGTCATTTATGTATATTGTGAATAGCAACGGTCCTATGACACTCCCCTGCGGCACACCTGAAATCACTCTTACTTGGGAAGACTTCTCTTCATTGAGAATGACATGCTGCGTTCTGTTATCTAGGAACTCTTGAATCCAATCACACAATTGGTCTGATAGTCCGTATGCTCTTACTTTGTTCATTAAACGACTGTGGGGAACTGTGTCAAACGCCTTGCGGAAGTCAAGAAACACGGCATCTACCTGTGAATCCGTGTCTATGGCCCTCTGAGTCACGTGGACGAATAGCGCGAGCTGGGTTTCACACGACCGTCTTTTTCGAAACCCATGCTGATTCCTACAGAGTAGATTTCCAGTCTCCAGAAAAGTCATTATACTCGAACATAATACGTGTTCCAAAATTCTACAACTGATCGACGTTAGAGATATAGGTCTATAGTTCCGCACATCTGTTCGACGTCCCTTCCTGAAAACGGGGATGACCTGTGCCCTTTTCCAATCCTTTGGAACGCTTCGCTCTTCTAGATACCTACGGTACACCGCTGCAAGAAGGGGGGCAAGTTCCTTCTCGTACTCTGTGTAAAATCGAACTGGTATCCCATCAGGTCCAGCGGCCTTTCCTCTTTTGAGCGATTTTAATTGCTTCTCTATCCCTCTGTCGTCTATTTCGATATCTACCATTTTGTCATCTGTGCGAAAATCTAGAGAAGGAACTACAGTGCAGTCTTCCTCTGTGAAACAGCTTTGGAAGAAGACGTTTAGTATTTCGGCCTTTAGTCTGTCATCCTCTGTTTCAGTACCATTTTGGTTACAGAGTGTCTGGACATTTTGTTTTGATCCACCTACCGCTTTGACATAGGACCAAAGTTTCTTAGGATTTTCTGCCAAGTCAGTATATAGAACTTTACTTTCGAATTCATTGAACGCCTCTCGCATAGCCCTCCTCACGCTACATTTCCTTCGCGTAATTTTTGTTTGTCTGCAAGGGTTTGGCTATGTTTATGTTTGCTGTGAAGTTCCCTTTGCTTCCGCAGCAGTTTTATAACTCGGTTGTTGTACCAATTACATACTAATTACGTAGCAGGAACAGTTATTAAGCACTATTTTTAAATGGAAGAAAATTCAAACTCGTTGCTTTCTAATACGTGTTTTGCAGTAAAACACCAACCATAAGCAACGAATCGGGCATCTCTTACTAAAGTAAACTCCATTATTTAAAACTGCTAAGCAACCGAATCTCAGTTACCAAACTCAGCTTAACAGGCTGCCCATTAAAAACTACAGTGGAAAAGTGCATTCTTATTTTAGCACAATTTACCACAGAATATCTCAGGGCCAATCAACTAACAACCCCAGCAAAATGTTTTACAAATATTTAACTAGAATGATTACAATGAAAGGGCACTCTGATTAACTTAGACCAATTCTACTAAAATGTCTGGCAAATGCTTAACTAAAATGGTTATGGCGAAAAGGCACTCTGATAAAATTAGGCTCCACTGTATTAAAAAGGAAGACCAACTCGCAGTTCAGCCCGCAACGTGCACCACGTGGTAAGCCACTCGGAATATGACCAATCACACAGGCTGTTTTCATTAACAAAGCTCCACTAGCTCTGTGACATAGACCTCGCAACTCAACACATTTTACAAACAACTGCGACTAACACCTGTAATGAAAAAGAGCTGCTTTCATTAAGATGAACTTTAGTTCTTTCAGAGCGAACCCCCATGAACAGCAAACACAGCAGACGTTCCGGGAAGGAGAAACTAGTCGCAGCACTACCACTTTAACAAAACAAGGCGCAGAGGCCACAGAAAGACTCTCACCAAAATATTTGATTTATCGGTAGCGATGTGGCACTCGAAATCTCCACACGCTCAGTCCCATCGCCACCACAGCCAACCCAAACCCCGTCTTTGCGGATGAGGCTCTGCATAAGCCATTTACTATCGGCTCCAGACAGCCGAGATAAACCGGTCTCGCGCCCCCCAAGTTCTACTTCCAATTCGCCAAGCAAAGTCTGACCGTCCTCCTTCATGCCAGTCAGAGCTGTTCGCGCAGAGAACCACTAAAGATGGTGCCACGCTACCGCTATCTAGTGACCGATTGATCGATGCTAGCCGACACGGCTCAGTAGTGACTACACAAAACACAAGAAAGGAAGGCACAAACAGGGTGAAAAAACATGTTTAATCATGTTGAAACGTCCCCTTTGAAAATTATGAATGACTGTGCTAGTAAACGTCAACGTTATTTGATACAAAAACAGCTGAGTAAAACTGAACGTACTCAGAAAGTTCTCTGTTAACTTATACTGATCATCACTAAACTGACACACAATATTTTTAGCTCAAACTTTCAATAATCCCTACAAAAGAATGGCCCTGACTAACAATAACCTATATCTTTCATGAATCACTTACCTCACAAAAATTTTCGTCACTCGAACTACTGCAATACAGCGATCGCCAATACTGCCAGCTAAATAAAAGATTCTAACTACTGAAGGTACTAACTACTGATAGGCATTGTTAGCAAATGAAAATTTTCATAGAGAACAAACAATGTATTTACCTTAATAATGTTCAAAAGTTGTCATATACACTCCTGGAAATGGAAAAAAGAACACATTGAGACCGGTGTGTCAGACCCACCATACTTGCTCCGGACACTGCGAGAGGGCTGTACAAGCAATGATCACACGCACGGCACAGCGGACACACCAGGAACCGCGGTGTTGGCCGTCGAATGGCGCTAGCTGCGCAGCATTTGTGCACCGCCGGCGTCAGTGTCAGCCAGTTTGCCGTGGCATACGGAGCTCCATCGCAGTCTTTAACACAGGTAGCATGCCGCGACAGCGTGGACGTGAACCGTATGTGCAGTTGACGGACTTTGAGCGAAGGCGTATAGAGGGCATGCGGGAGGCCGGGTGGACGTACCGCCGAATCGCTCAACACGTGGGGCGTGAGGTCTCCACAGTACATCTATGTTGTCGCCAGTGGTCGGCGGAAGGTGCACGTGCCCGTCGACCTGGGACTGGACCGCAGCGACGCACGGATGCACGCCAAGACCGAAGGACCCTACGCAGTGCCGTAGGGGACCGCACCGCCACTTCCCAGCAAATTAGGAACACTGTTGCTCCTGGGATATCGGCGAGGACCATTCGCAACCGTCTCCATGAAGCTGGGCTACGGTCCCGCACACCGTTAGGCCGTCTTCCGCTCACGCCCCAACATCGTGCAGCCCGCCTCCAGTGGTGTCGCGACAGGCGTGAATGGAGGGACGAATGGAGACGTGTCGTCTTCAGCGATGAGAGTCGCTTCTGCCTTGGTGCCAATGATAGTCGTATGCGTGTTTGGCGCCGTGCAGGAGAGCGCCACAATCAGGACTGCATACGACCGAGGCACACAGGGCCAACACCCGGCATCATGGTGTGGGAAGCGATCTCCTACACTGGCCGTACACCTCTGGTGATCGTCGAGGGGACACTGAATAGTGCTCGGTACATCCAAACAGTCATCGAACCCATCGTTCTACCATTCCTAGACCGGCAAGGGAACTTGCTGTTCCAACAGGACAATGCACGTCCGCATGTATCCCGTGCCACCCAACGTGCTGTAGAAGGTGTAAGTCAACTACCCTGGCCAGCAAGATCTCCGGATCTGTCCCCCATTGAGCATGTTTGGGACTGGATGAAGCGTCGTCTCACGCGGTCTGCACGTCCAGCACGAACGCTGGTCCAACTGAGGCGCCAGGTGGAAATGGCATGGCAAGCCGTTCCACAGGACAACCTCCAGCATCTCTACGATCGTCTCCATGGGAGAATAGCAGCCTGCATTGCTGCGAAAGGTGGATATACACTGTACTAGTGCCGATATTGTGCATGCTCTGTTGCCTGTGTCTATGTGCCTGTGGTTCTGTCAGTGTGATCATGTGATGTATCTGACCCCAGGAATGTGTCAATAAAGTTTCCCCTTCCTGGGACAATGAATTCACGGTGTTCTTATTTCAATTTCCAGGAGTATATATATATATATATATATATATATATATATATATATATATATATATATATATATATATATATATATATATATATATCGATTCATTATATCCATCTTTAAAAATTTCCTTGTTCTGGCGGACACACGTCCAGATTGCCCGCTTATAGTAACCTCTCAAAACTCTCTCTCTCCACATCCACCACTGCTGGCGGCTCACCTCCAACTGCTCAAAGCTACGTGCTGTTCACATCCAACTGCCCAACACTGCAATAGCAAAATTCCAACAATGAGTCTAACCAGCCACAGACTACACACAGCACAGTCAGTGATTTTAATACAGAGCGCTACGTGGCGTTCCCAACATAAAAACCTGAACAACCTACTCACAGTGTTAAGTACAGCAGAAACAGAAACCAAGATGTACGAACAAAAACAGACAACGTTCGTCATGAGAAAGGATTTCGAAATTGCCGGCCGCGGTGGTCTCGCGGTTCTAGGCGCGCAGTCCGGAACCGTGCGACTGCTACGGTCGCAGGTTCGAATCCTGCCTCGGGCATGAATGTGTGTGATGTCCTTAGGTTTAAGTAGTTCTGAGGTCTAGGGGACTAATGACCACAGCAGTTGAGTCCCATAGTTCTCAGAGCCATTTTTGATTTCGAAATTACGACGCCGGACCAAAATGCAAGCCTCACGTCTCCAGTATATCAAAGATTTGATAATTTGGGAAACACCGGGTGTGTTCCCCAGCAGCTCCTAAGACGCATGCAACGAGATCCTCAAAACTGCTAACGGAAGTTCCGCATACCGGTATCCTGATGTGTCTCCAGAGGAAGTGTTTGGTAATACATCGAGGACAGAGGGACAGCAGCCGGACATGAAGTACTTGAAATAATGAAAACTGAAACCAATAGCTGTAATGTAATTCAGTAGTAGTTTATTCAAACCAAACTGTCAGTTTCGACACGTAAAGCGTCATCTTCAGGTCCTTGGATAGCGAAGTTTAGTGAGAGTACTGACAACAAGAATCACAATTTGTGACAAACTGGGATAAACCACATCATAAAATTACGTAATAAAAATATAATATTGGTATCCATACAAAACAAAATTCAGCATCTAATCTATATTGCTTGTGTATCTGTGTCGTACGTGTGGGCACCCCTCATTTACGTTACGTCACTGGAATGTCTGATTATTGTATAAAAAAACAACATAAATCAGATGCTAAATTTTATTTTGTGTAGATATCGGTAGCAGGTTTTTAATATGTAATTTCGTGATGAAATTTATCCTCCTTTTAGTCACAAACCGATTTTTGTCGTCAGTACTCTCATTATAAGTTACTATCATGTTTTACATGTTCCTATATGCAGGAGCCTGAAGGTGACGCTTTTTCGCGTCGAAATTGATAGTTTGTCTTGGCTAAACGACGTCTGAATTACGGTAAAGCTGTTGGTTCCAATTCTCATTATTCAGGTACCTAGAGGGAGCAGACAAGGCAAGTGAGATCTGTCCACCCCGGCCTATCCAATGTTGACGAGATAATGCATAGAGGTGGCAAAGCACATCAAGGCTGTAATGTGAGAATGCGTGGCAGAAGGCATGGCAGCAAGAATGTGAGCGTCATTCAGTAGCTGCGGCTATACTTACTAAAGAAAGATGGGATAAGCTGCATTCGTCAAACGTTGGGACAAAAAGTACAGCCTAATAAGGTGGTCCCTGACGACACTGGCCCATACATTAACTGAAAATTATCTCTGGGCTGCACAGGTTCATGTCTTATGTGGACTCTCCTACGTTCATACACGGATGTTATGTTGGCTGAAGATTCCGTCCCGCGTGAAGGGATCCAAATAGTAAAAAAAAATGGCAGCTGAAAACGAATATCTGTAAATATCACCTTTACAAAGGCCACTCCTGGAGCAAAAACGTCTTCGTCCAGTAACTGCACTTGCTGAGTGGACGTTATCATGCAGTGTCGGCCAGATGCTGCTGTGGTAAATCCTGACATGATTGGTGATAGCGTGCTGGCACCAGGAATGTTTTGTACCAGTTCCAGCACAGACTCATCGTTGACTGCTGTTGTTACTCTTGGATCATGTTGTGTCTTCGCTGATGGATCCCATTTCTGACAGCCTGCTGTGCAAGCATGCGAAGAAGGTGCCCCAGGGAGTTTGCCTCGTGTGGCTCCTTTGCGGGTACAACTGCTGTGCATCTCGCCCACTACAATCAGCGGCCCTTTTTTCCAGATGCATTCCAGATAGCTCCCGGTTCGTGTAACGTGCCATGTTACTTCCACTCTATCAGCAGCCGAAATGAAGCTACACAGTGAGGGCAGCCACGTCGACTGCGCACGTGTTGCTTCATCTGACGCTGAGGTCATTACCTTCTCCCGCCTACTCCAACCAAAGCCGCCCAACATGTTAGCTGTGCTAAGAACAACAATATTTTTTTCTCACCCTATTCGTGTCCTTCCTTTCTTTTGTGACGTCACAACCTGCTTCAGGAAGCGTTTCTTATCATACATTGCTATGCAATTTTCCATCTTGGTGTACTCTGTTTCTCCTGAAAGTTTGTAACCACTGTGACGAAACACCCTGTGTATTACTTCGCGGTTTTTCTGGTCTGGTAGTTGGAATGCCGGGACTGTCATGCCAGCATAGAGTCGATGCACTCAACGCCACGCAGGGTCTCGACCGCCCTTTCAAATTAGTGCCCGAGAGGGCAGACTTATTGTTAGCTCGGCCTTGAAGGTTTGTACAACCTCGTCGCATATACTGAATGCGGAAACGGGCCTGTCTACAGTGAGCGCGTGTCCAAACTCACAACTGAACGACTTCTGGAATACGTCGAATTGGCAGCGCAGCGAATGTTGTTGCGGTTTCCCTTGACGCGGCAGCAGAAAGAGGGGCGCCGACAGGGGTGCAGCCAATGAGAACACTTGTTTCTGTTTTGCGTGCATCATGAAGGCCATTTTGGTGTGTGGACTGTCCAATAAGAACTGACGTTGCCATATTGCATTTGTGATCGCCATCCTGGTTCACATGGGAGAGGTCTCAGTCATGGCCACCCGACTCGCCTATTATTTGGAAGTCGCTTTTGTACAATCTATCATACAAGTCTCTCCGATATTTTGGCTCAACACTTCCCTATTTCTGAGAAAACTACCCCTAAAGTCCATGACGCTTACAATTGACGGGATCGAGAAACATATGGGGGCCACAAACGCACATTTTCATGGAGATCGAGGAAAGAAACTTTTTAGACCGCTGCCTGTGTACCCATAAGGTAAGCGCTGTTAAACGAAAGTGCGGCCAAGACACAGTCTTCTTTCAGCAGCAGCAGGCTCTCCGTCTGCTGCACCCCGTTAGTCGGGCCACGTGCGAGTAGTTTGTGTGTATATACATGCTGTGTCTGATCTTTCGAACATGTCTGGGTTCGACGAGAGGCGTGATAGGGTTATCCGTGTAGTTGCGATGACCTCTGTATCTGACACAACTTTTAAGCTTTCCCCACTGATTTAAATCAATGTCCACTTGTACCCCATGTCTATAACACCTTAGTGCCTTACATTGTGTTTACTTCCTCGCCGTTTATGGGTTAGTTTAGATTTTCCATCCAGCTCGCTATGGCAGATTCCTATAGGCAGGACACGATTAAGTTTTCGCTGAACTATGTGCCTACAGAGTAGACCAACTCAGGCTGGGTCCATAGCTCGTTGTGGGCATACATTTTTCCATCTAAGTCAGTATCGTTTATGTATATATGACAACTGCGACAGGGTGCATTGACGTGGTCAATACGCACGCCGACACCCCTATGTTTCAACACACTGACGGTCACATCGGAGCACTCACAGTGGACCACGTATGACTTTCTTAGCATCGTGACTTCACACGACGCACAAACTTTACTGATCGCGCACGCACTGGCTCTTAGCCACGTAGTTACGGTTCCTTTGTCAGTACAGAGACGTTATTTGAAATTAGGTACGACTCCCTCACTGCATTCAAGTACAGGGTTTGGTTCGGGCTCGTCAGCGTCTGTAACAGGTCGATGGCCATCTACGTTAGTACACAACTAAAGCTGTAGCGTTCATGTTCGTTAAGACTTACGAACTTTTTACTAATCGCGACGAAATCCACCTTTCACGACCCTGTGATTATGTTAAGAAACCTCCCAGCACCGCTGGCCGGGGTGGCCGAGCGGTTCTAGGCGCTACAGTCTGAAACTGTGCGACCGCTACGGTCGCAGGTTCGAATCCTGCCTCGGGCATGGATGTGTGTGATGTCCTTAGGTGAGTTAAGTTTAAGTAGTTCTAAGTTCTAGGGAACTGATGACCTCAGAAGTTTTGTCATATAGTGCTCAGAGCCATTATTGAACCTCCTGGCACTCTTCGTTCACCTTGGCCGATTACATTTGAACTACAGTTATCTATGCCAAGTGACACTGATCCCACTTTTGGCGACGGCGAAACGACTCTACGATTAACCATAGTGGCACCGCCCGTGTTACGTGATTGTATCCAAATACGCGGTGGAGAATTGTGTAAAGAGCGGTGAACCATTCCTTATTTGACCCTGATGCACAAGATGCGTGGTATGAGGCTGCCAACATGAAGTGTGTCACACAAAAAACGCCTTTATAAGGTCCACCTAGCGGATTCACCTACTTGCCCGACATGGCACAAGGCGGATATCAACGAACACCGTGTCAGCTGTGGGGACGAGGGGCAGATGTGGTATATTGTGCACCCCATTTTAGCGTATAACCAACGGGCAACGCCGTACCGTATCGGCGAACACATGATTCTTCTACCAGATAAAATGTTCTGCCCCAGGGCACAGACGAACGCAGTGCTGTGGATCCGTGGCTAGGCCGTGAGATCTCTAGCTTGACGACCCCAAACAAGTTCTTGATTTCTGGTGTTACCTGCAACAGCGACACTACGCCATTTTTCACCGCCCACAATACGGTAAACTCTTTTTTAGATTACCTATGAAGTGTCCTGCACCATCTACCGAGTATCTTGCACGTCTTTAGCGAGAGTAAGTGATATGACATTATATACTATAACGAACGAAGGTGGTACAACATTGACTGAAACGAGGAGATACGCCGGGTGACCTGACGTCACAGACGGCGGCGTGTCACTTCCGCCGTTTCTGTTACTGTTTTGATTTTCATTTTTCTCCTCAGTGTCCATCACATGCTAGAAGCGTCATTTTGTTTCCCCCCCTCCGACTTAGCACGGCGTATCATAGGTCTTCCCCTTAGGTTCTTCATGTAAAAAAACAATAGTTGCCCTATGGCTGAAGACTGCGATATTTGCCTTGGTTTTTGGTTTTATGCATCCATCCCCTTCTCTCCCTTTTGGTCAAGGTGTATCAGGGTCAGTCGCCAGGCCCCGGTTTGCGATATCTGCCCACTCTGTACCTACCCCTCCTACGGCGTGCTTCGGAAAAAAAAGGCGTCTGCTTGGGAATCGGAGAACTTGGTTTCAATCCGCAGTTGCATTCTGAAGTTTTTTCTTCTTTTGTATTTGTCCCCTATCGAAACTGCTAGGAACAATAGGGTTAATCAGGCAATTAACCCAATGAGTAATAGTAGCATACTAGAGAAATCAATTCCTCAACCGACATGATTTAGTAAAAAATTGAAATTTAGAGCCTCATTGCATGAGTACAGCTCCTAATAATGCCACTGCGAAGACCAGCATACGACGGACGTTATCCCACGAGGGAGAAAAAATAAACTTTTCCCAGTTGGTAGTGTACATAAAACTTCACATCTGTGTCCCAGCCAAGTGACCTTTATTTTTACGGGCATGTGAAAAACTTTATTTCGAGGCCTCAGAGTTGCATTCTGCTTCTGGAAATACAGCGAGAATTGCATGACCGAGTGAATATAGTAACGATACACAGCGTAATTCATGAACAGCTTTCAGCACCGAGCTTTTGAACAATGTTATCGTGTACGTGCTATGCCCCAAATTAATTCGCGAAAAACAAATGTTTCAAATGTAAACCGAGTTTGATTTCCTCCGAATCTTCAGAAGGAATGATGCAGTTGCACGAAGATTGCATGTTATTGGTACCGCGAGTATATTTACTTCTAATGTTTATATGACAAGTACCATCCATCTAGTTGTTCAATGATATTTACGACGTGCAACAGGGAGACTGGAATACACACTGTAAATCGATCAGGATTAAATTTTTGATTCTTCAATGTTCCAAGTCGTTTGAGAAACTTACTTACCTACCTTGTTATTATTCCCTGTTGATTTATATACTTTATTAACCTATTCATATCGATTTCTAAACTGGAAAAAATACAAATGGAAATAATTTGGAGAGTGCAACTGAGAATCCAGCACAGGTTCTCCGCTCCCCTGCCACACGCCTTGATCGCTGCAGCGGCGGCGCTTTCTTTGAGTATCTCTTACCGTACAAGCACACAAGCGGAGGAGGAGAAAGTTTCTTTTCTCGATTTACAACAAAATATGAGTTTGCGAACCCTATATATGCTGATGAAAAATGGTCAAGTTTGAATTATCCAACGACCCATCAGTTCTGAGTCAATTGCGTGTCATACACTTTGGGGTAGTTTGTTTTCTTTTTTTGTTAAAAAAAATACGTATTTATTGAGCCAAATTATATTGGAGTCTTTCATTTTAGTTTGTGCACAAGCACCCTTCCAAACAAGAGTTGAATCGGTTGATCATGTCTGAAGTCTTCCCATTATCAGCAACTGACGTGGTGATACGGTTATACAGCACGATCATCTCAGGTTGGCATAGCTGGTAATGTGGACGACGAACGTTATATATCTAACATTTTACGGCCGATGGCTGACCCCTGTTTCAATTTCCACTTGTAGCATTAATGGCTGCTAGTATGGTAGCAATACGCCAATGATGTTACGCCTAAGGAAAGAATTTAAAATGATCGCGACTGTGTGTGAATCGAAAAGATATCGCACTATGTTTCGTTACCCAAAAGGTTATGTTCAAAGGTAAACAGGGAACTAGTGGGAATCGAACCAATCTTATACTAGTTGTGAAGTAAGCTGTAATTTCGTAAAAGAAAAGTTCACCAGCCGAATTTGGCAAAAGTATATCAAGTATTTATACTGTGCATTAAAAAAATTAACTACTGGTTATAGTTTTATTCAGTGCAAAAATCTGTCTTACAAATAGGACACGAAACAATAGCACGATCTACTGAGCCTTGGAATAGTAGTTTGTCATAGGCAACAAAGATGAAACTAAAATTGTTTTGACAAGAAACTATGTCTCACTAATATATACTTCCTGTATTCAACACCAGAAGGAAAACGTGTGTTACGCAGCGGTGCTACGCAAGAGAGGAGCAATTCGTCTTCCAAGCTGAGTTGTTAGCACGTCTTTCTGCCATGCAACGGGTGCAGCTTCGGTTCGTAGCCGGCTCGGAGATTTAATCCGCAAGGGGATTGGATGTTGTGTTGTCCTCGTATCACTTCAACGTCTCCGACACGCAAACCGCCCAACGTCGCGTCAACTGAAAATATTTGTAAATCGTCGGCCGAGGTGAGACCTACCGGCCATCAATGGCGTCCGATCATTTCAGAAAGGAGCAAATGGTTCAAATGGCTCTGAGCACTACTTAAACCTAACTAAGGACATCACACACATCCATGCCCGAGGCAGGATTCGAAGCTGCGACCGCAGCGGTCACGCGGTTCCCAACTGTAGCGCCTAGAACCGCTCGGTCACTCCGGCCGGCCAGAAAGGAGAAAAACTAGGACATCAGGAGCTTTTACACTTTAATTACTCACTGGAAAACTGATCTTTAAATGATTCTGTTAATTGATCGCATTACTATCTGGTTTCTTTGATAGCATTTACTTCTTTGAATTGTGTGGTCCCTGATTCTGTTACAATCTAAACTGTTGTCGCCAGCCGGTCGGTGTGGCCGAGCGGATCTAGGTGCCACAGTCTGGAAGCGCGCGACCGCTACGGTCGCAGGTTCGAATCCTGTCTCGGGCATGGATGTGTGTGATGTCCTTAGGTTAGTTAGGTTTAAGTAGTTCTAAGTTTTAGGGGACTGATGACCTCAGATGTTAAATTCCATAGTGCTCAGAGCCATTTGAACCATTTTTTGTTGTCACCAGTTGAACTTCATAAACAAAAGCCGTTGTAATTATTGATGCACTACGTAAGTACTTTTACTGAAGAACTGATTGTAACACAGGTTCAACACTTAATATAGGGACCCAGACACCATTCTAAGATTTCACTGACAGCTTGACCAAACGTTTCTGGTAAGGCACAATGGGAGAACGTTTAAACACAAGTGAATATTAATACTTTTAGTAACGTGTGAAGTAGGTATTCATTAAGTTGGCGCTGAAATTGCAATGGCCATTTACCACTTAGTTTGGTTACAGTTCTGTTCAGTTATTTTTAATTATTAATATAGATTTTAGCTAGAACTACATAAGTAAAGTGATTAATACTTTTCCTTGCATCTCTACTCTTCGAAAATTTACGTGGAGTATTTCAGAAACAAAACTAACTAAACCCTTAAAGAACTGACTACTCCACAATAGTTAATAATCACTATTGAAGCAATAAATATTTCTATAGTTGAGTTGAATAGGATACTCTGATGTATTGCATCAGTAGGAAAAGAAACCTGGCTAGGTAAAGACTAAGAATTAATATAAGGTTATCAACACAAACTTGAATTAAAAGCAGTTATTATTTGCAGATAAAGCAATTGACTGATCAGTGCAAGATTACAATATGAAGATGGCGGCTGTGACAATCTTCTGTGGCTAAAATAAAGTCGGCGAACGTACTCAAGGTTCTTGATGTATAAAAGACTCTGAAAAATACCTTCTTGGCGTAGGGCTTATGTGAATAAGAGCTAACCCATGATTTCCAAAAACAAATAGCCAATTATCATCCAAATCCGAGGTATTATAGTTGAATCTAGTTGCTTTCCTTGCCTTATCGGACTTTTGATCTGAACAGTTTTCATGTTAGCCACTGACTAAAAAGCCCTTGCAGTCGGCCAAAACTACCTTCTATACTCCTGCCAAGTGAGTATCGCTACGGAGTGACTTCCCTAAAGGTTTACCATCAGTACAAATTTGTTTTCGCTATGCGTGAACCAGTTTCGCAGACATGATTTTAACATTCCACTCTTTGCGGAGAACATTACTTCTGAAAGTACATACGTATATTAATCACAGTAATACAAACTGACATGAAATATGAACTAGACAATTACATGTAAGTTGCACAAAACTACATAGTGATGCAGATATAACATTAAGCATAAACAGACTAAGGCGTTGCTTGAGGCAGGTATAGGCGCTATCGACGTTAGTGTTGCACCCCTAAAGTTGTTCTTCATCAAGATAAGGCAAGACTGTATGTTGCACTTGCTGTCCTGATCTACTTCGATACAAAGTATGTCAGATGGGTTCTAAGGCCAGCACGGTCTCCAGATCTCTCATCCACAGTAAAAATCAGATCGTGGGTTGCTAAGAGATTTATGTATTGGTCGCACTGCACAGTATGTGCACGTAATGAAGATGAGCGAAGACTCGAAAAACGTCTCGAAATAAGGTTTGAGGAACCGTTGCCTATTACTTCAACTCAAGAAATGCAGTGGTTCTGTGATGAGCCGCCGGAAAACATTAAATTGAAATACAATGTTCACTCGTAAAGCTTCCTTTTGCGCCGTACAGTATTTTAACTCGCCTGCACAAAAGAAAAACAAGTTGGTTAAACACAAATTACGTGTGGTGAAGACTAACAGTGACATACGAATAAACGAAAAAGAAGATTCTACTTGTCTATTAATTTCCAGATCACAGGCCCTAATTACAATAATATTTAGGCGTATCTTCTACAGATCACGAAATTTCATTAAGATTCAATGTACTACTTCTTACTTCATGTTTTTCTTTACCGCTCTCACTTGTTTCGTGAGAAACACTCTAGAAAGCTGCAGTAATTACAAGTTCTCCTCCTTCAATTCTCTACCTGTGAATACCGTTACAGGCTATACTTCAGCACTCCACAGTATATGATGAGATATTCTGTAGAGAGCCAATTTTAGGTTACACGAGACCCATATCAGAGAGAAACCCCGGTTACTGTATTCAGCAGTACATACTGATATTTTTTAAAAAAGTGTTTTGTTTTACTATCGTAAAATAAAAGGTAAAGTCTAAAGACAATTTCGCTGGCTAACAACTACACACATTGAGGTTTGGATCACCTACTCAACGTAATCGGTATAGCTGAAGACACTAAAACTGCCGGTCTTAGTTGACTCTTATTGGGATCAGTTCACATAGCTAGGAAATAAAACCACTCTTCACAAATAATACGTTTCTACAACCTAAAATAGAAATTCCATTTGTGGGTCACTACTAATTTAGGCTGTGTACACACTGAAGCTGGCCAAGTACTCAGGTTGCTGTTACTTCTGACTTCGCTATGTGTTAAGAACGTGGTAACGACAGCTCCAGGTTTTTAACGTCGGTTGAATTACCCGCAAGCAGTACCAATAGGTGTTTCCGCCATAGCCGCTGACTTGTGCACACTGTCTCGAGCCACATTATAAACTACTGCAGCACATGGTAAAAGGTAAAATGACTACTGTTGCAAATTCATAAATCTTAGAACGCTAGACTGAAGAAAGCTCCATACGATTATACCACACAGTGAGACACTGTGACATAAAACTGTGTGTGTGAGTGTGTGTGTGTGTGTGTGTGTGTGTGTGTGTGTGTGTGTGTGTACTTAATAGTGACAACTGAAAACTAACTTTAACATTCTCCTCGACGGAATGGGAACAGTTAACCACTAAAAGATGAATAAAAACTATACAGAAACGACATTTTGCACAAAAATTAATTCCATTTAGCTGTAGGCCCTACAACATGTATATTACGTTACAGAAAGGAATTAAACCATTGTAGACAAACATGCTGTTAAGAGACGCTATTATCAATTTGAAATTAGAGAATGGCACATTAAACAGGGTCACAAAAACAGTACTAAGCTAATTCAAAACGTTTGGGACTATTTTGGTTGCACATTGTTTCGCTTAGCCATCTACTTCATTTGGTGCCACGGTATATCAATACATGACTTTTAGGAGAGCTTTGTTGACAAATAAAGATAAAGCAAATATATCTCTGTACAAAGCTGTGCAAGTTTGTAGTAGTGAGCAGATCATAGAGGAGCAGAACATATAAATAAAGCACGTGCACCAACTCGGTACACGTAATATACGTCTCAAGAAATGAGTACGACCAATATTCTTTAAAGATTCGAAAATGCAGGTAATTTCAGACCTGTGATCTATAATTTTAATGATTTAAAAATACGAGGTTCATCCAAGTTCTAAGGCCTCCGATTTTCTTGTAATTAACTACTCACCCGAAATCGATGAAACTGGCGTTACTTCTCGACGTAATCGCCCTGCAGACGTACACATTTTTCACAACGCTGACGCCATGATTCCATGGCAGCGGCGAAGGCTTCTTTAGGAGTCTGTTTTGACCACTGGAAAATCGCTGAGGCAATAGCAGCACGGCTGGTGAATGTGCGGCCACGGAGAGTGTCTTTCATTGTTGGAAAAAGCCAAAAGTCACTAGGAGCCAGGTCAGGTCAGTAGGAAGCATGAGGAATCACTTCAAATTTGTTATCACGAAGAAACTGTTGCGTAACGTTAGCTCGATATGCGGGTGCGTTTTCTTGGTGAAACAGTACACGCGCAGCCCTGCCCGGACGTTTTTGTTGCAGTGCAGGAAGGAATTTGTTCTTCAAAACATTTTTGTAGGATGCACCTGTTGCCGTAGTACCCTTTGGAACGCAATGGGTAAGGATTACGCCCTCGCTGTCCCAGAACATGGACACCATCATTTATTCAGCACTGGCGGTTACCCGAAATTTTTTTGGTGGCGGTGAATCTGTGTGCTTCCGTTGAGCTGACTGGCGCTTTGTTTCTGGATTGAAAAATGGCATCCACATCTCATCCATTGTCACAACCGACGAAAAGAAAGTCCCATTCATGCTGTCGTTGCGCGTCAACATTGCTTGGCAACATGCCACACGGGCAGCCATGTGGTCGTCCGTCAGCATTCATGGCACCCACCTGGATGACATTTTCAGATTTTCAGTTCGTCATGCAGGATTGTGTGCACAGAACCCACAGAAATGCCAGCTCTGGAGGCGATCTGTTCAACAGTCATTCGGCGATCCCCCAAAACAATTCTCCCCACTTTCTCGATCATGTCGTCAGACCGGCTTGTGCGAGCCCGAGGTTGTTTCGGTTTGTTGTTACACGATGTACTGCCTTCATTAAACTGTCGCACCCACGAACGCACTTTCGACACATCCATAACTCCATCACCACATGCCTCCTTCAACTGTCGATGAATTTCAATTGGTATCAAACCACGCAAATTCAGAAAACGAATGTTTGCACGTTGCTCAAGTAAGGAAAACGTTGCCATTTTAAGTATTTAAAACAGTTCTCATTCTCGCCGCTGGCGGCAAAATTCCATCTGCCGTACGGTGCTGCCATCTCTGGGACGTATTGATAATGAACGCGGCCTCATTTTAAAACAATGCGCATGTTTCTATCTCTTTCCAGTCCGGAGAAAAAAAATCGGAGGCCTTAGAACATGAATGCACCTCGTACTGCATTATCATGAGCACTATTAAAATTTTCAGTTAAAACCTGCTGACGGTAAATCCCCCCCCGCCTCGTAAAACTTCGCAGTGTCACTGTGGGCCCATAACAGGTGCTACGAGCGCTGTAGGAATAAACTGCTTACGACTTTACAGTACATACTTAGCAATTCTTAGACATCAGTTTCTATGCACTTAAATTCATCCCATACTTATGTACTAGAGGCGCCTCATTTTTCAGTGCGGCAGCATTCTTCAGCGACAACATGCTATAGGTCCAATCAGCCAGCTGCAGTCAGAGTTTTCGGTAGCTTTTCCCTACACACATGTCAGTTGTTGGAATTATGGATTCTCTTATATAGCTTGTTGGCCTTTTCTAGGAAAGAACCATTGGTTTTAGTAACGTCTGGGTCGGAAACTCCTCTCGTTACACCTACATGACAGTGCAGCTAAGGTCAAATTATACGTGTTAGGCTACAACTAGTATCAAACTTGAAAATTAACTTGTACTTACTCCGTTAATCATCACTGATGTCTCGAAATGTAGCGGGTACCGTCAGAATGCATTGCAAATCGTACTCACCTAAAAATAGAAATAGAATGTTAAAAGAGTATTTTCAACAGTTAAAAAGAATACATATTCCAATGATTGACTGTCATCGATTCTTGGTAGAATATTTTATACATCACAAATACTGTAAAATATTACACAAGTGTTGTGCGTGTTTTCATTCATAAAGTACATTTTTGATCGGAATGGAGTATTTTTTAGTAAGGAACGAATAAGCACATAAATATTCTCTGAAAAGATAAATAGTTAGGAATATGAATTCACGTAATTTTCACAATTAAGAATAACAAACTGTGACAACTCGAGCAGAAAATTTTCAAATCCTACTGTTTGAAATATAAATAAAATCTTGGTGCTACGACGCTTCGACGTGTGACAGGGAGAGGTGGAACAGTGGTAAGACCAAGGAAACGCTTTGGAAAGGACGGTGGTTGATATTCAGTCGATCACCCAGATTCAGATGTTCTTCTGTTTTCTTGATTCACTCACGCCAAATGCCTGTATTAAGTTTTTGAAAGTGTCATGTCCGTTTCCCTTCTCCATCCTGCCGCTAACCAAGCTTGTTCTTCACCGCTAATAATTTCGTGTCGATGGCACAATAAAGCCTCTATGTGCTACATTCTTTCACGTCTTACTTAATCGGCGGTCATATTACTGGTTTTTTACAGTGTAATTCTGCAGTGTGAACGACAGGTGATAGAAACTTCTTGCCCCATGCAAGAAAGCAACAACGACAAAAGGTATGTGTTTTCATCGCGTTTTCATCTCAGTCCGTTGTAAATTCAGCAGACGAATTGAACATTACTTGACTATCCGGAATTGGCCAGGTATGTATTCCTTCCAAGCCTTTATTAGTCTATCGCCTCCTTCTCTCTTTCTCTCTCCATCTCCTCCTCCTCCTCCTGCTCCAACTCCTCCTCCTCTCTTGCTTTCCTCGTTCCCTCCCTCTCTGTGCATCTCTTCCTCACCAACTCTATGTTCATCCTGTCCACATTACACTCTCTGTCCATCTCCTGAACTCATCTGTCGATATTCTTCTCACTCTTCTCTACATCAATATCCTCCTCTTTCTTTACTACTTCTCCTCCCCCCTCTCTCTGCCCATCCCCTTGCCTTCTCTCTATGCATATCCTTCGCCCTCCCTTGTTTTATCTCCTCCAACCTCAGTCACTGCCCATCTTCTCGATCCCCCCTCTCTGTCCATCTCCTCTTCCTCCTACCTCTCCACCCACCTTCACCTCAACCCACACACTGTCCATATCCTCATACCATCTCCATCCTTCTCTTCCCTTTCTCTTTCATCTCCTTATCCCCCTGTCTTTCTATACTGCCACCTCCTCACTCTCTCATTCGATCTGCTCCTCGCCATGACCATTTCATTGTTCGCTCTATCTGCGACCATCTCCTCCTTACACCACTATCTCGCCATCTTTTTCTCCAGCACCCTTCTCTGCCCATCACCACCACCTCAAAAGGGGGTTGGTGGTTCTAACCCACATATTATTTTTTCCAGATGTGAGTAACATTGGTATCAAGTTTGGTTCAAATCGACACAGGAACTTAGTAGCAACTTTTGGCCCGTGGTTTTACCCGTGTACGCAAGTACAGGGCGACAGTTATAGAACTATATGAAATAAAATCGCCGTAACTTCTCAACGGTTTGCGTTAGGAAGTTCAGACTGCACGGTTAGCCGCAGGGCATGATGGGAATTAGGACGCACATGCCTAGTTTGGTTTAACGACGCAGCCCACTTTCATTTGGATGGGTTTATCAATAAGCAAAATTGGGGCATTTGGGGGACTGAGAATCCACATTTCGCAATCGAGAAGTCTCTTCACGCTCAACGGTGTATTGTCCAGCCACAGAATAAACGGTGTGATATTTCTTGATGGCACAGTGATGGAACGTGAAGGACTGAAAGATGATTTCATCCCTATTATCCAAAGTGACCCTGATTTCGACAATATATGATTCAGGTGAGAAGAAGCTCGACTCCATCGAAGCAGGAGAGTGATCTCGTGGAGGAACACTTTTGGGACCGCATTCTGGCTCTGGGGTACCCAGAGGCCACTGGCGTGGGCCTCGACTGGCCGCCATGTTCTCCTGATCTGAACACATGCGACTCCTTTTTGTGGGCTGTATTAAAGCCAAGGTGTACAACAATAACCAAGACCCATAACTGAGCAGCAAACAACCATTCAGGAGGTCATCGACAGCATCTATATTCCGATGCCTTAGCAGATCATGCAGAATTTCACTATTCGTCTGCGTCTCATCATCGCCAATGATGGAAGGCATATCGAACATGTCGTAACCTAAATCCCAATACCTGCAGTGACGTCGTGTCCACGCCATAGTTTTTAACTAGTTTACGAATTTTTCCATATATCTCAATAATTGTCACCCTTACCACACATATTCAAGATATTTCATATATATTTGTATACATATTTCACCTGTCTATGTAGCGAATTTCCATTGCAGTTAATTTTCACAATCTTCAATCTTTATGACGTTTTATCTTCTGAACTATGTGTCTTCCAGTGATTTTGATTTTGCAGGTACATTGAGCAGCATGTGTGGACACTGTCTGTGAAATATGTTGGGAACAGTTAGTAGTAAAAAGGCATTGAATTAAAAAGTTACACATGAAGCGGCAGAGTTTCACGTATCCCACTGTCTATGACGCCGTATCTCCTGAATTATGTATCGTACAATGACGTAATTTTGCCTGTACATTCAGTGGTATACGTGAAAACTGCCCAAAAAATATTTCACGAATAGAGTTAGTAGTGAAGTACTAATAAATTAAAACATCTTGATTGACGCGGCAGTTTTACTGCACGAACATTTCCCAGTGTAATTTTATATTTCAGGAAAAGACTGCAGCAAATAGAAACCGGAAATCATAATTTCAAAAGGGAATCAGAAAATAAATCACACTTCCAGAGGCCAAAGTCTCAAAGTGTGCTGAAATACAACGCACTCGCCTACTGTATTTTCACTATCCCTGTAGAAAACACAAGCATCACGCATTCAGGTATGACGTTTCAATTTCTTGATTTTATACTACTAATTCTGTTCTCAACACAGTTTGCACACAGTACCACAGGTACGATAAAGCAAAAGTGCGTCATTCTATGCCACATAGCTAATGAGTTGTAACGTCATAAACACACTACAAAGTTTTGACATGTTTAACGTCATGTATTTGACACAATTTATCTGTAAAGTAATGAGACTTCTGAAGCTGTTTAATATGTTTTATAGACAGGAGTTCGATTCTTTACAGAATCGGGTTGTTGAATTGTGGTAGGTGGTGCTACTAGTATATTCCTAGTGTAGATACAGTTCATTTTGAAACACATTTTATATTTCAATAGCAAAGAGGCCACACACGACGCAACCATCCAGGCATATTATAAAAATGTATGTATGTGTGTATGTATGTATGTATGTATGTATATATCTTCCACATGTCCTCCTAAAACACTGGGTCGCATTCAACATCCCTTACCTTCGGGAAAGTGTCTCTGTGGGAGTGAGAACCACCTCCTTGCCAATAGTAGTTCGGGAATCATGGAATAAAAAAGAATTTTACGCTAGAAAAATTGTTACTTCATTCATGAGGTTTAAATTTATTACTTCCGCATGGAGCTACACCTTTTTTCTACTAAACTTTGGAAAAACGAACATTTTTCCTTTATTTCCGACAAAATAATGCGAGGGAAATATCATCGGGAGTTTGCACCTTTACAAAAGACCCTCCCAGTGAATTTTATGTCGGATCAGATATCTTGGTGACACCTCGCCTAACGGTGATGGAAGTGAGTGTCACCGAAACAAAGTGTGTTTTCAGAAAGCTCAGTCAGCTATAGACAGGAGAACATCACATTAGATCCAGACACTACGCTGGTATTTGGTCAGAAGATGACGGAAATAAACCTCTAAGAAACACCATGTACTTTTGACAACGGCTTTGGCTAGTATTAGTGGAAAGGTGTTTTGTGACTTGAGTTACTCTACCAAATGTAGTGTGTCGGAAGTTCGTGATTTTCAGGATCGTCTTGTAAAAATAAACTGACTAACTGCAGCGAGCCAACCGCTGTGACCGAGTGGTTGTAGGCGCTTCAGTCCGGAACCGCGCTGCTGTTGCGGTCACAGGTTCGAATCCTCCCTCGGCATGGACGTGAGTTACGTCCTTAGGTTAGTTAGGTTTAAGTAGTTAGAAGTCTAGGGTACTGATGACTTCAGATGTTAAGTCTCATAGTGCTTAGAGCCATTTGAACCATTTTTTAACTGCAGCGAGATTTTACATTGGAAAGCCTCGTAGGATTAGCCGAGCGGTCTAGGGCGCTGCAGTCATGGACTGTGCGGCTGGTCCCGGCGGAGGTTCGAATCCTCCCTCGGGCATGGGTGTGTGTGTTTGTCCTTAGGATAATTTAGTTTAGGTGGTGTGTAAGCTTAGGGACTGATGACCTTAGCATTTAAGTGCATAAGATTTCACACACATTTGATTTTTTTTCCATTGGAAGGGTCAGCGTGCGCTCCTGATTCTCATGGTATCTGACTGGCTTGATTTTACTAAGGAAGAACTATTTAATAGGGAGAACAACGCGCTCTAATACTGCGGACGAGGTTTTCATACCGCATAGTTTACAGAGAACAGGTTTCATGAGTAAAAGCGCTTTCCTTCGTTAGTTAGTTTCTGAAGGATCATCAGTGCGACCCCTTGCTATAGTTTTGATCGAGTCTTCTTTTTATTCATAGTATATTTTCTTAGCGAAAAGTGTAGACCTTTGAGGTGATTTCTTAAGTTATCTGCTCATTTTTTCAATACCTGCAGCGATTTATACTCAAATATGTCCATTGTTTCTCTCCCTCTTTCGGACACACACACACACACACACACACACACACACACACACACACACACACACCTAGTACAGTACATACAGAATGTCTTCTATGTTGTTTAGTCCAGCTAAATCGGCGCAATGCCACGGACAATGAGGATAATGGGCAAGGGGCAATAAAAAATGGTTCAAATGGCTCTGAGCACTATGGGACTTAACTTCTGAGGTCATCAGTCCCCTAGAACTTAGAGCTACTTAAACCTAACTAACCTAAGGACAGCACAAACATCCATGCCCGAGGCAGAATTCGAACCTGCGACCGTAGCACAAGCGGCATATTGAAGCTCTGAGTGTCTCCGGACTTACCAGACGTATGCGCAGGCTCCATTCATCGGTATTTTTTTCATTTCCACTGTTTCTTCTCGCGTTTGGTCCCACTGCTTCTGCGTCCATCCATTTCATCTCTTTTGGTGCCACTGTCACTTACTGACCATGAATGTCTCCTCTCTCTTTCACAGCTATTGTCATCGTCTATTTCTCTTTCTCTTTCACTGACACAGTCACTCTCTCACAATCACCACTTTCTCTCTCTCTCTCTCTCTCTCTCTCTCTCTCTCTCTCTCTCTCCTCCCACACTGAAAATATCTCATCACCCTTCAGCTGTGAGTTTCTCTCCGATACTCTCTTTCAGTACAAAACCGTGCGAATATTTTTGCTTACCAAATCTTCGGCGAGGTAGGCGGAATGTGGACTGAAACAACTAGTTCTACACACGTATGTCGCAATGTTTTAAAGTGGATCATATTCGCCTTTCTTGTGCTTCGATAGAAGCATTTGTCCGTTGGCTCCCTTCTTTGCTACAGCAAGTTGTGCTGCTTGTATAAAACGAAATCTATAGGCCAGTAAAACTTTTGTGCACTTCGACATATTTGTATTGTAAGTAGGCTACTGATGTACATGTTTATTTCTATTCTTTTGTAAAGCCTGTATTCTTATGTTATAAAATTGTAATTGACAACAGTTCATAAAATTAAGTAACTTGTAAGTTACATTTCACTGCACACGTTTCTGTTGGTCATAGTATATGGGCAATATGTGAGAAGTAGTTACTGTTAGTGTTTGCACGTGTGTTGTTAATTCAGCAAGGGACTGGTTAACAGCATTACTGGTTCTAAGGACAATTCCAAAAACTTTGTGAGTCCACAAGTGGTGGTTTATGGACTTGCTATATAGTACAAGACTCTTCGATGGTGATTGTGCACCTGCACAGTCGCAACATATGGCTGCTGGCCGTCTCTACAAGGACTTAAGTGGGTCTGCACCTTTAATGATCCACCAATACCATTATTTCTACAAGGACTGCAGTGGGTCTGCACCACTGGTGGCTCACCAATACCATACTCTCTACCAAGACTATAGTGGGTCTGCTCTGTGATGACCTACCTACCAATATTCTTCAAAACTTCGAATGATTCTGCTGTGGGTTTGCTCTGTTGTGTCCCATTACCTGTCTGCATGTCAAGAGTCAGCACTGTCTTTTCGTTGGAAGGACAACACTACTTCTTCAAGACTGCATGGAAATCCACTACTTCCGTGTGCGTTCTCTTTTACTGTTCAGACTTTGAGAGAAAAAAAAAACCACTGCAATTTTCCTGTGATGAATGATCAGGACTGTCTTTATGGACTGTGAGAAAATTTTAGTTTTTGACCAACATTGTATCAATAAGTGTGTGCATTTTATTTCTTTGTTATTGTAATTATGAAAAACAATTTCAGATCTGTATTGGCCAGTGCCCAAAACACTTTGTAAAATTTTTTGTGTGGTAAATGGGGGCTATGTAAGGAGGCTGTTTAGGTTTTTATATTGATAACGCCACGTAGACTATGTATGAAAATCACTGGCTGTGCTGTGTGAAGTCTGTGCCTGGTTGGCATTGTTGTAATATTCGCTATTGTAGTGTTGGGCAGTTGGCTGTTAACAGCGCGTAGCGTTGTGCAGTTGGAGGTGAGCCGCAGCAGTGGTGGATGTGGGGAGAGAGATGGCGGAATTTTGAGAGCGGATGGACGAGTGTCCATCAGAGTAAATTTTTAAGACTGGATGTCATGAACTGATTATATATATATATATAAAGACTTTTGAACACTATTAAGGTAAATACATTGTTTGTTCTCTATCAAAATCTTTCATTTGCTAACTATTCTTATCAGTAGTTAGTGACTTCAGTAGTTAAAATCTTTTATTTAGCTGGCAGTATTGGCACTCGCTCTGTTGCAGTAATTTGAGTAACGTAGATTTTTGTGAGGTAAGTGATTCATGAAATGTATAGGTTATTGTTAGTCAGGGCCATTCTTTTGTAGGGATTTTCGAAAGTCAGATTTCGTTGCGCTAAAAAATATTGCGTGTCAGTTTAAGCACAGTCATGTATAATTTTTCTAAGGGGACGTATCAGTATGGTTCTACGGACATAAACAACAAATACGTACGTATATTATAAGGTTAGCAAAAAACCGTTACCTTTTCATTCTTTTTGGATACTTTGCTCATCGATAGAAATTCATAAAAAATCGTCTAGCTTGTGATTAGCATCTTTAGAGGGTAAAAGTGTTGTTAGAAATATTTTACTAAATTTGCAGTTTTCCTGTTTTACATGAGTCTTGGCAGTAGGTTTAAGTCCAAATGGTTGAAATGGCTCTGAGCACTATGGTACTTGACATCTGAGGTCATCAGTCCCCTAGAACTTAGAACTACTTAAACCTAACTAACCTAAGGACATCACACACATCCATGACCGAGGCAGGATTCGAACCTGCGACTGTAGCAGTCGCGCGGTTCCAGACTGAAGCGCCTAGAACCGCTTGGCCACTCCGGCCGGCTAGGTTTAAGTACTATTCAGCCATGTAAGACCACTGTAGCCCATTTTTGTCACTGCAGTACAACTTCGAGCGTGAAGTGCCAATTACACGAAGACAGCGGATCTTGAAGGTTCATTGGTGAAACAATTTTGACTAGAAACATAGTTTGGTGATCTCAGAACCATCACAAAGACTCTAAAACCCTTTTCACTGCACCTGTTAAAACTACAACTGGTCAGACCGAGTATTACGTGCGTATTTAACGTGTCTAAATACAACTTTGAACCAATTGATCTCGGTAACAGATAATTATATCGAAAATATTTTCAACATTTCGGTAGATCATCTTAAGAACATGGTAAAAATGTCGAAGATCTGACAAGCACACAAATTGTAGAAGTGGCGACCCCCACAATTAATATTCTTATTATCCAAAAATCAAGATTTTTCGAGTGTATCTTGATAATGGAAAATGGCGTTTCTCTATGAATATTTAAAGAATGTACAGTTAGAAATTGAGCCATTTCCTATGGTTAGCTATTTAGATAATTTAGATAATTTTGGCCCACCGTGCAGAAACGGATAAAAATTCTTTTCTGTGTAAGTACGGTAACTGTGACTCACTCGATCTCCGTAACGGATAACGACATAGAAAAATTTTCAACGTTCCCTGAGAATATAATCATGAGAATATATGGTAAACAATTTTGACAATTTGCCATGAATAGAAATTTTAAAAGTAGCCGTTCCCATAATTGTTACATAGTATTCTGGGGTTTTCTTAGGAACCGCAAATGAACAAGTGGTGTTTTTTAAGCTGCGTTATGTCCATCCTAGACCACACCTAATGCAGGAGAACCATCGGATTTGTTCGGTGTCCCTGGGCTGGAGGAAGAGCGTAATTTTTAAATTTTGACCATGTATTGTTGGATAGCTACTGTATGCCCATTCTTCCGATATGCACGCGAATAGTCGCTAGCCCAAGAGCGATCCAAAACACTTGACCACTTACTTATCTCTGTGATAAATAGAACCAGAGGCATGACCCCACGAAAAACCGCTCTTTCGCGCAGATTTTTGGAACTTATTTGTCGGACCGATACGGCAGGTGGGATGAACCAATGTGTATGTTATATCATACTGCAATTGGGATGTCATGCGATTAGCTCAGAGCATACCCTTCTTTTTCCACCTGCAGAAAGGTAGTAAGTTCAGTGTTTGATAAATGTTAATAACTAACGTTGTAACGTCGTAACGAACACCTTGGAAAACAAATTTCCACCTGAAAACATCTGTACGAACTTCACTAGAGACGTCAAAAGCAGCTGAAAAATTTCTACTGAGGCCCGACCAACCTCTCTCCGTTTTCTTTTACATTGTCAACCGAGGAGTGAAAGAGGAAAAGGAAACTCTTTCAGTAAAAAAAAAAAAAAAAAAAAAAAAAAAAAAAAAAAAAAAAAAAAAAAAACTCCTTGCTGGAGTCTTACAAGAACCATGATCTTTTTATTTCTCGTGCATTTTCTACACGGAAGAACAATACTCATGAATCGAATCTCGTTCCAGTAGATTTTTTTTAATGAGTAGGACATTCCATTATGGTACCAAATTCCTTTCGAGCGGATGAATGCGAACATTGCTTACACGATAGTTAATCAGTACTTTGGTCTAATCTGTCTCTGATGAACTGTAGTCCAGAAATGTTTATGAGTATTTTTGCGGAATCTACAAAAACTGGTGAAGTGAATATCTGAAATCGACCCTCTATCGGGCACGCAATTTCATACAGCAAAATTTCAGTACGGCATATAGACTGGTGCAGATCACAAGATTTATTCTAGATGGAAAATAAAATCTTAGTACTGTAAGAGCTGAAGGCTTCACAAGTAATCAGGAAAATGAAACAAACGCTTTAAACAGTGGTGATATATTTAGGGTTGTGTCTAAAAGTAACGTGTTTTAGAGAGACCGTGGGGTCTATGCCAGAAGACCGTAGTTTCCACGTCAGAGACAACGCTGCGGTGTCACAGCCAAGGCCCTAGCGGTCGTATTTCACAATAACACACGTCAATAGTCAGCCATTCCCACGTCGCAGAATTACAGTCTGCTGCGGTCGTAATTCACAGCCCTTTACGGTCCAGCAAACGGCCCTTTTTGCAGCCTGCTTCTCGTCGACCTAATTAATGAGCTCCTCTGTCTTTCCTGCTCTCTCTCCAGACCTCTGGGATTAACGCGTTGTTTTATGGAGCATTGTAAACACCTGTCTCGGGGGAATAATTCTTGACAGGATTATTTTCGCAGTAAAAAGTTGTGTACTGAACAAGGAGAATAAGACGGCAATACTTCTTTTCAACCGAGTTGTTCTCTACTATTTACATTATCTCTGACATACCCCTTAGAAACTGTAATCCGTAGAAAATGTTGTTGACTGTCAGATCCGGAAAGACAGATCTAGGCTTGTAATGGGAATAGTGAGGTTACTTGGGACGCACGCTTCTGTAATGGAGTATGTGTTTCCTTTTTTAATTACATTCGATGCGGTCTTTTTGTGACCTGATCTATAGTGTAAACCGGGGGCTAGGTTAGGTTGAAGGGTGGCTATTTACTGTGAGTTCGTGAAGCCAACAAATGTGAATACGGAGTGTTAGTTGTGACGATATTCCGCTCCTTAAGGCAGGCGTAGGATTGAGTTAGGTTTAAAAGTGATCATTTGACTGAGTTGGCTACGTCATGAGAAAGACTATAATCATACCTGGTATTTCACAAGTCAACATCCATTCTTCTCAAAAGAAACTAATCGTAGAAGTTATGGATGTCCAGCATGGGGAGGGACTACAGCTGTTGACATATATGAGAGAAAGTACCACCACAGCTGCACCTCGAGAACGTATTTTATCACACGACTAGTTTTGGCGGCACATTACCGCCATCTTCAGGCACCACCACTGCCAAAAGAGCATTTGATTTTCTTGGTGCATTTGCTTGGGATCCTTGTTATTCGCACACAAGGACTACATTTCATCACGAGTCTATACTGGACACCGAGTTATCTCGAATGCAATCACCAATAACAATAAAGGCATTCTAGAGATACAGCTGTGGTGGTATTTTACACATATATGTAATTTTTTCTCATATAATCATAGAGGGATGAATGAGGTATCGTTAGAAAAGATTTTTTAAACAGCTTCACACATCACATATCGATTTCTTCGCTAAAACTTAGTATTTGTGGAAAATTGTAACTATCATAGGCAAATGGGCACCACTATTGCCTAGCTTCATACCGATAGTTACAAAACTAATTTATTAATCACGAGTAACAGACTCCCTTTTTATATATTATTACAAATATCATTTTGTTTATTGTAATTTACTTATTAACTGAAGTAGTCTTCTACTCGTATTATCTCTGCCCAGTGCACTGGTTCACTTTTCTAAACGGATATACTTTCCGGAATGACATACGTAGGTGTCACACGAGGGGACTTACAATCAGTTGCATCCTGTAGAGTTCTTACATTCATTACATCCGTTAGGATTACCCCCACATAAACTTTTACTAAAGTAAACCACTTCTGTCACGTTGGTAAGAAACC